>NW_023494788.1:18127161-19504661 GCF_904425465.1 Colossoma macropomum
ATTGATTTATCAGTCTACTCAGGCTTTAGCAGAGCTCAGTAACACTGAGATTCATTACTGATCATCACATTGATTTATCAGTCTACTCAGGCTTTAGCAGAGCTCAGTAACACTGAGATTCATTACTGATCATCACATTGATTTATCAGTCTACTCAGGCTTTAGCAGAGCTCAGTAACACTGAGATTAATAACTAATCATCACATTGATTTATCAGTGGCAATACATACATACATACATATATATATATATATATATATATATATATATATATATATATATATATATATATATAATGCATGTATCTTTCACTTGCTAAAACATATAGCTGTGTTAGAGTGTGTATTTATTGTACTAAAATAGGTGTGACATTAAACCTGCATTAAACATTTTGAAGATATGAAAATTCAGACACCCTTAGTTGTATTTGCTTAATATCATAGCTCTACAGTTTATAAAACATCTCAGTTATTATGAGAATTAACAGAAAATTATCAATTATATCCCATTATAAGATGACATATTATTTATTGTTTTATACAATATAAAATGAAATAATATGTTTGATATTTCCATTAATTTCTATATGTTTTTAGCATAATCTTGAGAATTCTTTCTGAGAATCCACGTGTGTTATTTCACAAAGCATGCAGGCATATAATCAGAAAAAAGGCCTCTATCTGCATTTGTTTTTTAGGTTGATATAACACAGGCATAGCTATGTAGACTATTTGTCAGAAACATTTAAGAAAAACAGTAACACTTTATTTGTTCATATTACTTATTTTTTATATTCATATTACAGTACATAAACACTTCATAACATGTTCATGAATGATTAAATCAACATTTGTAACATTTGTAAACTATACATATTTTACATGATATTAATATGATATATTTTACATGATATTAATATGATATATTAATATGATAACTAGCTAGCTAGCTAGCAGGCTAATGCTAGCTTACACTAGCTATTAAAATGCTAATGTTAACATCACCTAGTTATCTACATGATTCAGTTAAGGCCCAAAGATTAATAGACCTTATGCGGCTCTTATTAAGAACATTCTTTTTTTTCGAGCTTAAAATAACTGATACCGATTTACCTTACTGTTTTGTAACCGTGCCAGTCAAGTTGAAGTAGTTAATGGGCCTAAATGAGCATTATTTATGACGCACAGCAGTGTGATGCAGAGTGATATGTCAAACAAGCTAGTCCCAAATGCAAGGTCCACTTAAAACACTCACTAACTCGTTTGGCTAGTGACGTGATCTATACCGGGGTTGGCAACCCAAGTGTCAGGAAGAGCCATTTTGTATGGCTGTAATATGTCTCAGTATGTGCTAATGTGCTGGTATAGGCTAAAAGTATATAAATGAAAGACTTACTTTGCTCTGCTTTAAGCTTTAGTTCAGCTCATCTCCACCACGAAACCTTCCCCAAAAGTGAAATAATTTCTTTTAAAATGTCTCTCAAGGTTTGATTTTTTACAATGCTGAAGGCTTCTCATTCACCAGCTTCTTGTTTGCATTTACCCGTTCCACCTTAAATGGCGCCTGAGGTGCCAGAATGTAACTACTGCAAGATTTAAGGTGGAACGGGACAATTCGAAAAAGAAGCTGGTGAACAAGAAGCTGATTTAAGCATCGCGACTTTTCAGTATTTGACAGTCTCTCGTTGCAGATTAAATATATTGGGAAACCAGCTGGAGTGATTATGTATGCAAATAAGTCCACTCGTATGCAAATTATCAATATTTGTCTTAAATCTTTCCCTTCGCTTTTTTGTTAGCTAACTTACTAGCTGGGCAGGACTGTTGACTGTTCTGCTGTGACCAGCAGTCTGCATGCCTGCAGGGTTAAAGGGTAAATTAGCAGATATAGGCTATATTAACTCCAGTGTTTAAGACCGTTTATTGTTGAAACTGTGTTGGACGATCAGCAGAGTTTTATTTCACTGTAAAGGAGGATTTTTAAGTCTTTTACCTACAAATCTAATTCTGCTGTGGAGCCTGCAGTAAAAGAGCTGCAAGCGGCTTCGGAGCCGATGTGTTGCCAACCTCTTAGTGTCATCACTTAACTGGGGAAAATATTGGTAAATGGTTAAGGACTTAGTAAACATCGATTAATACTAGGTTTTGTTTTGTTTCTGCTAAAATATTTTTCTATAATAAACCATTTCCTTGTGAAGACCAACATATGACCCAAATGTGAAAGTTGCCCAGGAGTAACAAGGCAGTGGGTTGTATTTTAATTTTTGTTTTAGGAAAGAATTGAAGATTTTAGCAAACACATCTGTATTTTGCAGTTCCATGTTCAGAAGAGTTTGACGTTTCCTGATTTGAGTTTGAGCAGCATGTTTAAGTGCCTGTTCTGAACAGTGGTCTTGCCAACAAAAAAGGACCTTCCTACTTGTGGTGTTTATTGACTCCTTTTCTCAGTCATTGGGTCTTGCTGCAAAGGTAAGGAAAATACTTGTAGATGTTTAATTGTAAATCATTATCACTATTTATACACTCTTAAAAATGCTATGAATCACTTATGAATGTTGCTTTGCATGTCACTTTACTATATGGTATATTAACAGCTCCTTAAAATGCTATGAATCACTTATAAATGTTGTCTTGCATGTCACTTTACTATATGGACAGAGAATAACTCATAAATATGCTATGAACAGTCAATGAGCTTAAAGTCTCAAACTTTGTGTGGTGGTGGGACAGGTCCATAATGCTTATCCATTCCATTCAATATCTATCCATGCATGTAACATGCACTTTAGTCAGGATAACGTGGCTTCCATCACTTTTGTGGTGAAGGCAAAGCAAGGCAAATTTATAAAGGACATTTCTTACAAATTTATCAGCACCCTGCGTGAGGAAAGTCAAAGAGTGACCACTCGATTGTACTTTGAAGTAATGAAAAAAAGGGATATCAGTGTGGCACATTTAACCTCAAAGTATCAGTTACACAGGATGACCAATGCACAGTTATACTTGTGCCTTCTGCCAAGCCGTAAGTGAGGAAGAACATCACTAAAAAAAACTTCCGAAGTAATTGAGATAACAGTGTTAGCATTTACCCCAAGAAAGTTAAACTTAGTTTAAATAACATTTTCAGAAAGAATAGCATAGTGCAAAATACAAATGCTTGAGAAAAAAAAATAAAATAAAAAAAGTTGAAAGTCTAGGCAAAAAGTGTCAAAGCACTTTCTGTCCAAAGTGATAAAGCCAGGTCGTTTTTATGCTGGCAGTCCAAAAATAAGGTATTTCACTGAAAATAATAAAGTTTTTCATAATAAAAAATAAAGACTTTTATTTTTTTGTTATGAAGTGTTTATGTAAGGTGATATAAATGTGTTATGTAGACACCCTTCAAATAAAGTGTTACCCATTTTTCTATCATCAAGGTACAAACTATATAAATGTACCCTTAACGCTAGAACAGTGGTTTTAAGGTCCAGCTGTGGACTTTAAATAAGTTTTTCCCAGGTGAAAAGTACGTATTTGTATGTTTTCATGACTTAATGTTTTAAAACAGAATAGTAAAAATAACGAGACGGGATGTGTGGAGTCAATACAAGGTGTTCCCTGGCTAAAGGTACTGAGATGTACCCTTAAGGGTACCACCCCAGTGACAACCGGTGTACTGCTCCAGTGACAGTTTACTACCTTTTTTTTCTGACAGTGTAGTTCACGTTTGAATCCATTACAGCTAAAAAGAGTTCAATAAAGCATAAAAAAGAGCTAAAACAACCTAAAGAAGTTTTCAATAAGTCAATTTGAGCCATACATTCTTTTTTTTTTAAATATATTTTAATTTTATGATATTTAATAAAAGCATGCAATTACATTTGCTTTAGAATGGGAGACACAAACCGACTCATTGAGGCTTGGTTAGTGCTTCTTAGCCTCTAATCAGTAAAAAACTAAGCTGCTCTTTAGAATATGGAACACATTTTGATGTATTAGTGATTATTAAACACTTACTAGCTCCAAAATAATGAACTAAAAAAATCGCCTCACTCTGCTTTGAGCCAAAAGGAACAAAATTAAACATTAATATGATGTGAATTTAGGTGATAATTCATGCCCAATAATTTGCATAAAAAAGTACAGTTGGTTGCAACGTTTGGGCGCCCCTGGTTGAAAGACATGTTTTATTGATTTTCTAAGTGAATTTAAATGAACACATCCTCTACAGAGAACACACACCTGCACCTTTAATGCACAATTACTGTTTATTTGCTTAATTTCAAAACAAAAAATTATGACAAATATGTTTTTTTGTTTGTTTGTTTGTTTGTTTGATCATTTGTTTTTTTTCTCAATAGGTTAAAAGAAAATGAACAAAACTTTGTATAGTAATTATATAATAATTTGCTCAGGGGACTCCAAACATTTACATATGACTGTATTATGTGTGATCATTATTACAACTAATAATGCATTTTAGGTCATAATGAACAAAACTTAATGCAGTGTGAATAAACTATTTAGATGTGTTTAACTGAACAAAGAACAAGAATTTAATAAACCCGGCATTTGTTTATATTAAAATAAAGTTTTGCTGACAGTTAAAGGCTCTGCTCTGCTGATGATGCTGTGCTGCTCTTAGATCTTGAGCAAAGCTATGAATTTATATGGCAAATGGATCTAAACATTATAACTATCTGTAGGTACTGTAGGTTGGAATACAGATTGTTAAACAAAAAAAAGCTCTACAGAGTAATTTGCATGTTCAGTTGTGAATCAGAAACCAGAAAAAACTGATTTGTCTCTGGTTGAAATTCGAACCACCAAATCTTTAGTGGAAAACGTAGTTTAAAGAATAAGTGCATAAAGAGTACCTGTCTGGTGGACCTCTCATTCACAGCCCCCTCCTGAACTTTCTCTGTAGAGGAGATAAAACTTCACCATCACTTCCAGATACAGTTTAATGAAGCAAAATTTATTAGGATTATCACCATTTTCTATTTTCTTTCTATCAAAATATTCAGCATTATCTCATAATGAACACTTACCACCAGCGCAGTGTTTAGATTTCCTCAGTTTGTGAATTAAAGTGGCTTCAGCGCAGATTACAGCCACACACACTGCTGAGAAAACTGCCAGAGTCAGCATTACCGGATATACTGTAAGACAGAAATTATAAACATACTGAATACAGGAATACAAAGTTCAAGCCTCAAAATCCATTCACCATCTAATCTTGTTAAGATGGAGTTTTTCCCCAGTTTATTTTATTACTGTTTAGCAAACTGGTTTATGTCCAAATAAAGAAGAATGCCATTTTTTCCACAGTTTTTTTGGATAATTAAACAAGACAATACAAAGTAGTTTGCTGTGAAATGGTGCATTGTTGAGAAACAATACTGAGTCAGAGTTGTTCATAGTGGTGGTGAAAGGAACCAGAAATCTGAAGCCTTTAACATCTCTAAAACACAGAAAACATGAATTAGTTTTTGTGTTTTGTTGTTGTGTTTGTTTTTATTTATCTAATTATTTGTATTTACACATTGTTTTTGACTGAATCCACGTAATGCTAGAGAAATACTTGCAGGGTGTTATAAGAAAAGATGCACAACCTCCCACCCCACCCAAAAATATATGTTTTTGAATTAAATTTTGCACAGCTCTCACAACCCCTGGTTCTTATTATCACGACTGCAACGAATTCTGAGTCAGCACTTTTCTTTACAATTCACCATTTTATATCAATCCACTCTGATTGACTTTGTTAACATCTCAAAAACTGAGTTACATTGAAATGTTCTAATTGATGGCAACAGTAAATAAACAGATAAAATATTAACATATATACACAAGTGACTAGTTATACAATGCAATACTTACTCAGTTCTCCTGCTGTTCCATTCCCAGTGACCGACTCTCCGGGAGAAACTGACCCCTGTACTGGAGTTTGGAGCACTGTTATGATTGACTGCCCTGGAAAATGTAATATATACAGTGGTAGAATAACACTGATATATCAGTATGATGACATTATAATAAAAGTAAAACAGTGAAATGGCACTGTGTCCATTATGCATCTAAAGTGTGACAGTGACATCTAATGGGTATTAAAAACTAAGCATCACTTTTACACTAGAATTGATATTATTAAGGTCAGCAGCAACAACGCATTTCAGAATGGCTTCACATAAGTGATTTTAAGAAATAAATAGATCTTACATGTTAAGAACACTGAAAACAATAAATTATTCATATTACCTGTGAGAGATAAGACTGTAGCATTAGAAAAGCTCATTGTTTTCTCTCCAGCCGCTGCACAGAAGTACACTCCTTCATCTTCTTTAGTGACACGTTCAATACTGAGAGAAGTGACACTCGCAGTTCTGTCCATTTTAAATCTTGATTTGTCGAAAGGAGCAAAAATTATTGATTTCTTATTGTTAAACTGTGATCCCACTTCCACTGGAGCATGCCCCAGTCTTTGTTTGTACCACTTCCTAACATTTGCATTTGAGTCATCTACAGGTGTGCAGTTGAGAGTGACCGTTTTACCGGGCTCAGCTGAGACGACCAATTGCTCAGAATTTCTCACAGCTTGAGCAGAATCTGTAAAACAAAGTTCAGTCTATTCAACCGAAGTTCAGTCAATTAGAAAAAAATGATGAAACTGAAAACAAGCGTAATTGACAAGACTAAATATAAAAAGAATTTCTGTGGGTAACTTTATGAAACTTACACATCTTGTAGAGAAGTAAGATGATAATCACAGCTGGATCCATCATCAGAAAAACAACAGCTGTAACTTGAAACTAATATGAAGGCAAGAGTGTAACTGAGTAAAGCTTCAAACTGTATGAGCTTGCTGGGGTCTTGTACTGAACCCCATTGGATGGTAAAAGTCACATGGTTCTTTCTGTCTGCTTTACTTGATCTGTTTGGCCACAACAATGTTCCTATCGGCTCCTTCTATGTCAGTATTATTAACAATAATTTTGTTTCTGATAAACATTCTGTGATCTTACTAACTAAAAGATGAATAGCCTCTGTAGAAAAACAGGCAAATGTAAGAAAGACACTGTATGGTTTCAAGACCTGATCTGTTGTTTAATACACAATTATATTTATATATATATATATATATATATATATATATATATATATATATATATATATATATATATATGTATATATATATATATATATATATAAAGGAATATTAATATCAATATTGAAGAATATCAATTGTCTGAATATATGAGATATTAACATTAACAGAACATCACCATTTTATTAAAGATAAATCCAGGGTGACCATGTAAAGAGTCCAGTACCATATTGAGTCAAATTAAATGTTGAAATTAATTAATTAATTAGTAATTTTAAATTACTTATAATTACTTTTAAATTAATTATAATTTTAAAATGCCTATTGCCCTTTACATTACCATTACAAGTTTCATGATGAATGGATCGAAAGGAATGGTCCAAAAAATGACTTGGAAAAAAGTCTGGTTCCATTGACTTACATTAAAAGTAAAGTATGTTTTTGCCTTCTACTGTAAAGTTACCATTTTAGAGATACAAGGTTTTCTTCCAACAACAGTGATATGCAGATTTTAAACGGGTGTACTTTGAATATCATAAGCTACAGTTTAAAGCATCAGCCACAATCTCTAAAGGCCTGAAGAGTGATATGGAAATTCTCACTACTATCTGAAACACGTCTTCTGCATTTCCATCAACACAATATCAGACACCATCTGAGCTCATAAGCACGTTTGCCACACGTGAGACGTGTGACTAACCACACACTCTAAAACTGTTCTCACTCGGCTCCTTCAGAGAACTGACACTTCATACCAAACTGGACTGTTTTTTTTTAGTCATGCAGTTTTGAGCACAGAGCAAAGTGAAGCACATGATTGTAGATCCTGACTGAAATCAGCACAAACACAAATAAACAGATACAGATTACAAAGCTGACAGTAACAGAAAATATCCCCAAACTTCACTTCTGCTGCTAGAAGAGAAGAGAGTGCAGTGAGTCTGTGATTGTTGGGGTCAGTAACTGAGAAGTATCTGACTTCAGAGTAAACACTGTCTCCAGAGCGTCCACTCTTCATTCTCAGGCTTTTGGCTGCATAATTCAGCTCCACAGCAGCAGAGTCCGGTAACACTTTACATTAAGGGTCGCTAATCAATCATTAAATATATAATAATCAACTATTAGTTTCCCATTATTTAGTTATTAGTTAACTCTTCATTAAGCATGATAAGCTATTACTTAGTAATTGATTAAGCACTTATCAATTAGTAATTAAGTACACTGTTAGTTGATAAGTTGGTTTGTCGTTAGTTTGTGGCTTACTTACTCATTATCTGTGTGCTAATTGCTGCTTATTACATTGTTAATTAACTAATAAGTATTTTTCTTCATATAAAGAAGTAATGTGACAACTTACTAGCACTTATGTGTTAATCCCGCTAATTATCTGTTAATTAACTTTCCATCACCTCCATATATTCAGTTGCTTCACTTTTCTCACTTTGGTTCATTAAAGATGCTTATGGTCACATCTGACCATAAGATGAGCACACACAAATTCATGGACGGTTTTGTTATTCATCACGTTCATCTTGGCATATCTTTACTCATATCTGGTAGGAGAGCATGTAAATTTGGGCATAAATGCTGGATATGTGGCTAATTAACCAAAACTATTATCAACATAATCTGTAACTGCAAAAATAAGAACAGTAGAACATTTCAATAATACTAATTTGTGTGCATGACAGTCCAGTACAAAAGTGGATGTACTTACTTTACATGCACATTGATATAAACAAGTGCTGCAACTATTTCATGTTCCATTTAAAGACACATTACACTGTGCTTTTGTTTCATACTACTGACTCACAAACACAGCTTCAGTCATACACTGCAATAATACAGCGTTTATATTAGGGAATTAATTACACTAAACAATCACTCTACCATGTTAACAACACTGAGAGTATTTAGTTTTATTTCACATTTTATTTTTTTCCAGTTGTTTTCATTTTAATACTAGTAAGTTTGGTCAGCAGGGGAGGAGTGCACTCACTGCTGGACATCAAACTCCACCCATGAGCACGGCCATTAGCTTTCATGCCAAACACTGCCATTTTATTGGCTGGCTACTGAAACATCTGCATGAATTAGTGTGTGCTTCATGTAAATGATATGTAAATGAGGTGCTGGTAGGCTGGTTTCATGCACTGAAGCTGATTTATCATTTACGCTCAAATCTCAACTTGTTTCCACATCGTACAAACTTATTATGAATCAGACGCAGAGCAGTTCATACCTTATAAAAGGTGACTTTGATGATTAATGGCCATTAGATCTTTACATTTTGACCATTCATTGCTTCTTAAATTCCTCTTACTTATTTATTACTTCTTAAATTCCTCTTACTTAACCATTAATTACTGCTTTTGTGTCCCTCCAAGTAAAGTAACAACACAAAAGCAGTAATTAATCACTGGAAATACAATAGTGTCAATTTGATTGACTGACGTCTTATGAAAAATTGAGTGTGATAAAATAAACTATACAAACATTTCATATGAGTTTTCTATTGTTGTATATGTATATATACAAAGCAGTAATTTTTATTACCTCTCACTGATAAGAATGTGCCACTAGAAAACTTAATGGTGGTCCTGTCTCCTTTTCCACAGAAGTACATTCCTTCATCAGCTTTAGTAGTTTTTGCAATAGTCAGAGAAAAATGCTGGACTATTTTGAATCTGTGTGATGAAGTAGTCAGTTCTTTGGTAATTAGCTTTACTGCCACTTCCTGACGTTCCTGTCCTGCTCTTTGTTTGTACCAAACCCAAATGTTTTGAGCAGACTTTTCCACAAATTTGCAGTGTAGTGTAACATTTTCACCAGACTCAGCTGAGACAAATGATGCCTCAGAAAGATTCACATCTTGTGCAGAATCTATACTCCAGTATACCTCATAAACTTACATATCATGTAAAGATGTAAAATCAGCATCCAAATCAGAGCCATTGTGTTAAAATGAAGCTGTTCTTATTTGAAACGACCTGGAAAAGAAGTAATTAACAACACTAACACACTGTATTAACTGTCCGGGCTCAGGAGATTAAGCTCATTGTCTGTCACAGGGTCTTTTTTTCTGTCTGCTCTTCTTTTCACTCATGTTTGGCCACAAGAAGTTCCTTGGCCTCTTATAAAAGGCCTCTTAAAGCTCCAGCAGAAAGTTACTACATGAATTGGTAACAAATACGTATGATGCATGATGAATGAAAAAAGTGTTTCAGAACAGTTTTTAAATGTTTTGGCCTCAATTGTATCTTTTTAAATACGTTCATGGTGAAGTGATACATGCCGGGATCTAAAATATCTTTATAATTCGTAATCAGTTATATTATCAAATATATAAGATAATGTGTTATTCCATTATTAGTTTTAAAAATAAATGAGTTTAAAATACTTTCTGTACTGAACATGAAGGCAGTGAAGTGCAGCCACTCTCCTGTGTTGATGTAAGAACTCTTTCTGCTGATTCTGTAAATTCTGTAGTCTGTCTATACTCTTTTTGGAGATGCCAGAGATGCATTACAATAATCCAAACAAGAGAAAACAAACACATTAGTCAACTTATTAATATTGTGCCATGTGAGATGAAGTCCTGACCAAAATTTCTACTTCAGTTAACAAATTCACATTAATTTCCATTGAATGTTTTAAATTTACAATCATGACATTGAATTTACATAAACATCACTGAATGCCAAAAAGTTACACAAACTTATCTCATGATATAACAGTTTCAACAAGAAATACATGTTTTTTTAATATTTGACAGAAAAACAAAGAAATGTTTAGAAAACACTGACAATTTTTATGAATACTGTTAACTCAGTATGACTAATTTTCATCATTTTTCAGCAATATTGTGTTTCTAGATGGCTCTGTATTCAGAAACAGGGAAGAAGAAGAATTTCATTCAGGTACAAATGTTCTCCTTCAGCAGTCGACTCTTGTCAGAGAAATTTAAGGGTGCAAAATTGAACCCATCATCTGAGTCCTAGTTCAGAATAAATAAACAAATAAATATACAAATGAGTCAATAAATAAGATCAGTACAATTCCATGACAAGGTAAGTATCAATCAAGTTATAATGAGATGCCTCTCTCTCTCTTTCTCTCTTTATCTCTCTCCCTCTCTCTCTCTCTCTCTCTCTCTCTCTCTCTCTCTCTATATATATATATATATATATATATATATATATATATATATATATATACATGAGTTACATTGTTTACACAGAGCTTTAATAATCTCCAGCTGGTATAATCTAATAGAAAAGCAAAGCCAGTAGAACAGGACGCTCTGAAGCAGCCTCACATGAGCCTAAGGTCACCATGCCCAAAGCTAAATATCAAATAGAGGGGTCTAAAGCCCCCCAGCATTGAACTGTGTAGAAATGGAGCTCCATCCAATACCTTTGGGATGAGTTGTAGTGACCCAGAACTGATCATCCAGCATCAGTACCTGACCTCACTAATGCCCCTGTGGCTGAATTCTGCATTTTAGTGTCTCTGACCTCAGTAGAAATATTAGATGAGTGAGTGTCTAGAGATTTTTGTAAACATATTACATATGGGGTCAACTGATGATGTGTATCATATGCTCAAACATGGAACTTGACAGCTGGGCCTGAATAGCTGCTCTGATATGAACTGGTGTTCAGACCACACCATCTTCTGGAGGTGTGAAAGTTTCAGCCTCTTTGTCTCTTTATCTTATGTATAGTGTGTGGTTGAGGATGAAGTCCAGGGTGTAAATTTAGTGGGTGGTCTACGCTAAACACACAGCGATTTAAATTTAAATGTGTAAACAAAGTAAACCTACAATTAGACTCATCATATTGATCTCATGATTTAATGAATATAAACACAAAAACAAATATTATAACAGGAATAATGATTGAAATTCATTTTTGTTTCCTTTCGCGATAACATTTTTTTATTGTGTTACTAAATGCTTGGTATGATCTGCATGTTGCTGTATATATTTTATCAAAATGCCCCAATAATTTTAAATATGATGATAATTAAGACAAAACTATTGACAACTATTATGGCATAATTCAACAAATGATCATAGTTCATCAAAAAAGTGCTGAAATCTCGAGGACAGATTAGCGCTGATTTCTGTTTGTCATTTCAGACTATAACTAAAATAAAACAAGCTCTTTACACTATTCAGCAAGGGGTGGCTGGTAGTCTAGTGGTAGGACAGCTGAGCCAGCTGGAAGTCGCAGGTTCAGAACTGTTGAAGTTAGTAAACTGATAACAAGCTTTATAAATGAGTTTTATTTGTATAGTGCAAAGATGAACCTGCTGGTTTATCAGCACTTTCACAGCGATGCATTCTATGTAGTACAGCAGCGCTTTCTTCTGTATCTGTAACTGTGACACGTCCAGTGTTTGGTGGAGCTCCATTAGTTTGTTACATATATCATTTTTTAATGTATTTTTTTTTTTTATTATATGTGGTATAGCAGCTAGTTTTCTTAATGACAGCCACAATTCTGTCAGGTATGTGTTATGCCAGTGTCTTGAGTTCCTGTCCTGCTAACTTTATTTTATTTATTTATGTTTTTTAGGTTAACATACCTGGTCTTACAGCATCTCTGGGAACCTGTGGATGACAGACTGACATGTTTTGCCCTTAAATGCATTGAGAGGGAAATGATTTAGGAATTCAGCAATGTGGTGATAAATTCTGTAGCATTTTGTTCACCTCAATAAAGTTTTTACAAAGACTCTGACATTCACCAATATTTTCTTATTTGGGATTTTATTCCTGAATAAGAACAGAATTCCAGACTCAAGAGCGCAAAGGTACAAACAATTCTGAGGTTTAAGACATCAGAATAGCACATTTAAGTAAAAATCCAGAAAGATATTTGTGAATGAGGCCCATTATTATTATTATTATTATTATTATTATTATTATTATTATTATTATGAGGGAAACAGCTCAACTGGACACAGATTAATATAAAGAAAAGACAGTAAAATCCTCCACTCCATTTAGCAGAGCTCAGTAACACTGAGATTAATAACTGATCTCATTGATTTATCAGTCTGCTCAGGCTTTAGCAGAGCTCAGTAACACTGAGATTAATAACTGATCATCACATTGATTTATCAGTCTGCTCAGGCTTTAGCAGAGCTCAGTAACAATGAGATTAATAACTGATCATCACATTGATTTATCAGCCTGCTCAGGCTTTAGTAGAGATCAGTAATACTGAGATTAATAATTTATCATCACATTGATTTATCAGTCTACTCAGGCTTTGGCAGAGCTCAGCAACACTGAGATTAATAACTGATCATCACATTGATTTATCAGTCTATTCAAGCTTTAGCAGAGCTCAGTAATACTGAGATTAATAACTGATTACATTGATTTATCAGTCTGCTCAGGCTTTAGCAGAGCTCAGTAACACTGGGATTAATAACTGATCATCGCATTGATTTGTCAGTCTACTCAGGATTTAGCAGATCTCAGTATCACCAAGATTGATAAATCATTGATGCGTTGTAGCATTGTGCTAAAAGTATGAGGCTATTGAGAGAAAATATTGTCACCATATGTTATTTTCCTTTTCTAATGTAATTCTCTCAGCATATGTTACTCTTCTGTGTCTGTTATTTTCTTATAATCTTAACCATGTTTATTGTAGAGTTTTAGTAAATGATCTTTTGCTTGTAGAAGTAGTGATAACTGTCACCCTCTCACCTTGCCTCCTCCCTCCTTTGTTTGTATTTAAATCACCCTTTGTCTCACCACCTTATGGTGATACTATCACCCCCCCCCCTTATCTCTGCCCCCTACATCTCTATTCATTCCCCCTCGTCTACAACCCCTCCTTACCCCTCCTCAAAGTCCTTTTGTTCCCCCTTCCCCCTCTTTAGTTTTTCAATGTATATAAGGTCCTTCCAAAATATTCTTGTTAGACTAGACTCCTGATCCTGCTGATTGACTGCTGATCGACCACGCTGTACCCATACTCTGTATGTGGAAATAAACTCCAGTCAACGCTGAAGCTCTAGTCTCCTGACTCTTGGTGCTGAATTTCTAACACTATGTAACAAAATGTAAAGTTACTATTTTGGAGGATGAATTAAATAACATTTTCACAACTATGTATAGACTGTTGACTTAACAGTACATTTTTAAAGAAGAACTAGAGTAAAAAGGAGAAATGATAGCATAGTGCAAAATACAAATGGATCTAAAGGAATAAAGCCAGGTTATTTTTATGCTGGCAGTCCAGAAATTAAGAGTTTCACTGATGATAATAAAGTTAATCAAAATAAAAAATGAAGACTTTTATTTTGAAAAACATCTTTCAGTAAAATTACATTGTAGTCCATATTAATATCATGTAAAACATGTATAGTTTACGAATGTTGATTTAAGGATTCATGAACATGTTATGAATTGTTTATGTAATGTGATATGAATATGTTATGTAGACAACCTTAAATGAAGTGTTACCAATATTTTTGCTATAGATCCAGCCTGAACATTTGAATCTTATATAAAATAATCCATGTTAATATTTGAAGAATATAACAGAAATATAGACATATCATTTTCTTTGTATGTAGCCGTTCTACAGTGACCATTTCAGTAAAGAGACCATCGTTTTCTGACTTAAGCTTTAGACAGTCGACTGCTTGTATTTATAGTCAGTGATACAACTGTAACTTTCAAAAGGCCTAGAGTGACATTTTTGTCACTACATCAGATCCACTTGTTGGAAAATCATTGTTAACCAGTTATTCTGATATGTTAAGCCTTCAGTCCAGCTTCTCAAGTCCTAACGAATGGAGAAGCCCATTTGGCTGTATAGTGAGATGCTGTGGTGCAAAACAAATGTTACTGCACAATTTTCCATTGGACATTTAAAAAATTTATCCTTTTTGTTTCCAACCAAAATGTAAAAAGTAAGAGTATTGCTACAATATTTGCAAGGATTAAATACAGCAAGCATCTTCTTCTTTAAAGGCCTAGAAGGTCCCGATGCTGTGCATGAAGGAAACACTAAATGTCTAAACATCAATCCATTCTGTATTTGGTAATGAGTGGACAGTGGTATAGGATTTGAGCTATGTTGGATTAAAGTGTCCACTGCAGAAGTCATGCAATAATAAAACAGCGTACAACTACAACTACTCTACATAAGCATACTTTATTGAACTACAGTATGTATGTGTGGTATGTAATTAAATGAAGTGGCCAAAAACGTTGTTTGGTTCTGTACTTAGCATAATGGTTTTGAAATAAAACAGTGACTATATAGATAAAGCTTAATCAGACTTGATTAGGCCAGAAGGGCTACTAGAAAGACATTCACTAGCATTTTATAATTTGTAGTTTATTTATTTATTTATTTATTTATTTATTTATTTTCTTTTTCTTTTGGTGAAAACAAATTTGGTTTTAGGCCACCTCATGCCACTGCCTGTCTTAACAACATTTACAATTTTACTATCTTTAAAGTTTAAGGGATATTACACCAATTGTTTAAAATTCCTGTATAATTAACACATTAAGATGTAGATAAAGCCATTCAGTTGATTTGATGTTAACTTCTCCATTCTACAGAAATTTTGTAAATCTATATTTATGTTGTAGATATTGTGAGACCTTGTTCTTATCACCACCCCTGTAAACAAATCAGAATTGGTCAGTTTCTGTACAATGAACCAATTCACATTACAATTACACACTCTTAATGACTTCTACATCTCACTGATTGAATCATGCAGAAATAGGTGGAATTTCCCTCTCACACATATCCTCATATCATCATTCCAATATATTATTATCCACAATAGTGACAGGAGAGAATACTTTCAGTCGTTATTAGAAACTTTTGAGTAGATATAGAATTATATCTAGGATACTGATATATGTATTTTAGAATGACCAAGTCTCGTATGACAGACAATGTTGCTGTAAAACTGAGTTAAATGAAATGAGGCAGAAGGCGTGGCTTATATTCACTATAGTCTCTCAAGTCTGAGAGGAAAGAACGATGAAACCACAGTAGATACCCAGAGCACAGCCAATGCTCACACTGCCTCCTACTGGTAATTACAGGACTTTGTTCAACAAAAGCATTTAAAATTATAGTCCACTTGTTTAAAAATGTTGAATAAAAATAGGAAAACACACAAACACACACACACACACACACACACACACACACACACACACACACACACGTCATATTAGGTAATTTCTTTTCCATTCATTATAAATTTTTACATACTGTGAGGGTTAAATGGAATTTTCAAATAATGCAAAAAAGTGAAAACAACAAAAATTGAGATACAAGATTTTGTCACAACAGAGAAGAATGTATATAATATTCTGTAAATGTGTGTTAAGTGCATGTTCAGTAATGTTCAAAGAACTGTACTTTGATACATCAGAGAAGCTAAGCTTGATTTATTTAATCTTATTACATATTTTATTACATTTTATTATTTATTTATTTATTTTTTTGTAAATATCCACTCGTTCCCAACACATTTCAATACAAGTTGGAACAGTAGCATGTTTACCACTGCGTTACACCTTTCCTTTCCAATGCCTAATAATCATGTGGGGACTGAAGACATAAACTGATCCAGTTTTGAAAGTGGAATTTTAGGCCTTTCTCCTGTTATACGAGTCTTCAGCGGTCTAACCATACGGGGCCTTTGTTATCATAATTTGAGCTTAATGATGCCTCACATATTTTCAGTGGGACATAGGTCTGGATTGCAGGAAGGTCTGTCTAGCACCCCCACTCAGATTACACAGCCATGCTGTTGTAATACATGCACGATGTGTCTTGGATGAAATAAGCATGACATAGGCGTGAAATAAGCATGGACGTCCAAAGATGCTGTCTAGAAGGCAGCATATGTTGTTGTAAACTAAGACAGCATTAATGGTGCTTTAACAGATGAAAAAGTTACTCACTAATACCCCAATATTAGCTCTATGACAGACACTGAGTTTTGAACTTTACACTGGTAACAATCTGTCCATTTCAGAGGAGCTCAGAGACGTCGGTGCCTTTTCTGTGTGTTACTGTCAGATGACTTCCTCTGTGAATAATAGGGTGTTGGATTAGTCAATGCAGTGACAGTCCCAAGTTTTTTGGATATGTTTCAAATGCAATTGAGTTTTCCTATTATGTAAAACTGGATATAAGAATATTCAGAAACAAAACAAAAACAATGAAGTGGATAAGAAACAAATATAAAATACCTGGTCTTTATACTGTTTTCTTTCAAAAACAGGTCAAAGTATTGATATGAGTACTTTCATAAACCACTTTCTGTTTTCTGCATTTTACCTACTGTCCTAACACTTTTGGAATTGGTTTTAGAAATATCCTTTAATGCCCAAATGAAACAGCTGAAATCTGTCCTGAAGAAAAACAGCACATAGTTGGATTAATTAAAATGTGGCATGAATATCAAAGATGTTATAATCTGTGATCATCTGTGATTAATGTGTAGATATTGTATGATACATTTTTACAGAAGAAGGAGTGATTATATGATTTATCTTTTTTACTCTCACACTGACATCATATGGTTTTCACTAATATTAAACATCATTTACATAGTAACTAATAAGTAATAATAACAGTACTTGTTAGTATATGTTCTTATGGTATTTATGGCATAATTGTATTTTAAAGTTTTATTTACAGAAAATGTAATGGCTCTCAACCTAAAATGAGCAGGATCTCTTATAGTTATGAACATTAAAGATAAGAATTAAACAAATTTGATGCTTTGTTTAATCTGAAGTTCTCATAAAAAAAACCCTATTCAATTAAAGAAAATGACTAATTGGTCATCAGCTACTTGTCTGAAGCTCAATATCTAACAAAGTTTTATAGTCATGTGCAGAAGTTTGAACAACCCTCTTTAATTAAAATTTCTATTCATTTGCTGAGTTGAACAAAGTGGGGAAAAACTTTTAACAGTATTTGCAGATTAATATGTGCAGAAGTGTGTTCTCTGTAGAGGAAGTGTAACTTATGTTCGCTTAGAAAATCAACAATACATGTCTTTTTTGGGCCAGGTGTGCCCAAACTTTTGCACACTACTGTGATCGTTCAAGCATTACTTCAGCCATAGTTTGCTGGCCGATCTCAAAATTTTGCTACACTTCTTTGAATGGAGCTGAATTTCAGACACCATCAGGCTGTTTGATCACAGTGACCACACGCTCTAAAGCTGAGTCCTTCAGAGAACCAAGACTTCATTTCAATCAGCAGAACTCTCACCTAACAAGAAATAAACAGTTACAGATAAAAGACTGGAGCTCATTTGAGGCGTGAAAAGGTCCAAATCTTCACTCATGATCATCTTAGGAAACTAGCAATGTGAGCGCTGAGCAGCAGCTTTGGAGCTTCTCACTTGAGAGTACACAATGTCTTCAGGCTGTTCTCTCTTCACTCTCCCACCTTTGGGTTTCTTCTCTTTAATGTGGATGGCAGCGTAATGCAGGTTCTCAGTGTTCTGTTCCTGTAAGAATAATCATCATCATTTACTGAAAAATATACATGATCTAGTAGAAATTTTTTTTGCAGAAAAAAACACTGTTACTAATACATGACAGTATTTGTTGAGCTACTTTAAGTTGCCTGATGAATATTAAAAAGCCTCAGTTTGCTATAGAATGTCTATCTTTATTCACTGACTAATGCAATCAATTATGGTCTCGTTTGTTTAATAAACTCAAATTAGACATCCATGTATCAATCATTGTTCATTATGACCTGTTTAAGTACATATCTAGAAGTCTGTTTTGTGAAAATCATGTATAATACACACACACACACACACACACACACACACACACATATATATATATATATATATATATATATATATTAGATGTAATAACACACAGTAAACGCTCTAAGTCCATGTAAAATAAATTACTTTTTACCAAAATTCACACATTTTTTTTTGCCTGTACATTGTTACAAATAAAGGTTGTGTGCAGGAACATTTTTCTTTCATCAAGGTACAAATTTCATACATGTACCCTTAATGGTAGAACAGTGGTTTTAAGGTCCAGTTGTGGACCTTAAATACGTTTTTCCCAGGTGAAAAGTATGTATTTGTATATTTTCATGACCTAATGTTTTAAAACAGAATAGTAAAAATAAAGGTCTGGAGACCTTAAGGGTACCACCCCAGTGAGAACAGGTGTACTGCTCCAGTGACAGTTTACTACCTTTTTTCCTGACAGTGTAGTTCAAGTTTGAATCCATTACAGCTAAAAAAGAGTTCATTAAAGCATTAAAAAGAGTTAAAACAACCTAAAGAAGTCAATTTGAGTCATACATATATATATATATATTTTTTTTTATGGTATTTTAATTTTATGTTATTTTATTTAAAAAAAAAAGCATCTTTTGATTAATCTACATTTGGTTGTTAAAATGGGCTGAAATTTACCATAAATACTTTTTGGTTACCAAAACTCTATGAAATTAAATTTGATTTAGAATAGGAGACACAAACAGACTCATTGAAGCTTGGTTAGTGCTTTATAGCCTCTAATCAATAAAAATCTAAGCTGCTCTTTAGAATATGGAACATATTTTGATGTATTAGTGATTATTAAACACTTACTAGCTCCAAAATAATGAACTCCAAAAATGGCCTCACTCTGCTTTGAGCCAAAAGGAACAAAACTAAACATTAATATGATGTGAATTTAGGTGATATTTCATGCCCATAATTTGCATAACAAAGTACAGTTGGTTACAAAGTTTGGGCGCCCCTGGTCGAAAGACAAGTTTTATTGATTTTCTAAGTTAATTTAAATGAACACATCCTCTACAGAGAACACACACCTGCACCTTTAATGCACAATTACTATTTATTAGCTTAATTTCAAAACAAAAAATTAAAATTAAAATTAAACCGAAAACATAAAACGTTATGCCAAAGATATATTTTTTGTTTGTTTGTTTGTTTGATCCTTTTTTCTCAATAGGTTAAAAGAAAATGAACAAAACTTTGTAAAATAATTATATAATAATTTGCTCAGGGGTCACATTTACATATGACTCAATTATGTGTGAATTTTTTTTTTTTTCATTATTACAACTAATAATGCATTTTATGTCATAATGAACAAAACTTAATGCAGAGTGAATAAACTATTTAGAAGTGTTTAACTGAACAAAGAACAAGAATTTAATAAACCCGACATTTGTATATATTAAAGTAAAGTTTCGCCGACAGTTAAAGGCTCTGCTCTGCTGATGATGCTGTGCTCCTCTGAGATCGTGAGCAAAATGATGGATTTATATTGTAAATGGATCTAAACATTATAACTATCTGTATGTATTGTAGGTCGGAATACAGATTATTAAACAAAGAATTTTCTTTATATTGATGTTTTATGTTTCTCTTCTCCTTTTTCTTAACTGATGACTGAATGGAATTATCTGTACATTTTATTATGTACATGAACTAAAAAAGAGCCCTACAGAGTAATTTGCATGTTCAGTTGTGAATCAGAAACCAGAAAAAACAGATTTGTCTCTGGTTGAAATTTGAACTGCACCAAATCTTTAGTGGAAAACGTAGTTTAAAGAATAAGTGCATAAAGAGTACCTGTCTGGTGGTCCTCTCATTCACAGCCCCCTCCTGAACTTTCTCTGTAGAGGAGACAAAACTTCACAGTCACTTCCAGATACAGTTTAATGAGGCAAAATTTATTAGTATTATCACCATTTTCTATTTTCTTTCTATCAAAATATTCAGCATCATCTCATAAAGAACACTTACCACCAGCACAGTGTTTAGATTTCCTCAGTTTGTGAATTAAAATGGCTTCAGCGCAGATTACAGCCACACACACTGCTGAGAAAACTGCCAGAGTCAGCATTACAGGATCTACAGGATGTACAGGATCTACAGGACCTACAGGATTTACAGGAGCTTCTATAAGACAGGAATTGTAAACATAATGAATACTGGAATACAAAGTTCAAGCATCAAAATCCATTTGCCATCTAATCTTGTTAAGCGGGACTTTTATGTCACATTCATTTTATCACTGTTTAGCAAACTGTTTTTTGTCCAAATAAAGAAGAATGCCATATTTTTTTTCCCAGTTTTTTTTGGATAATTAAACAAGACAATACAAAGTAGTTTGCTGTGAAATGGTGCACTGTTGAGAAACAATACTGAGTCAGAGTTGTTCGTAGTGGTGGGGAAAGGAACCAGAAATCTGAAGCCTTTAAGTTCTCTAAAAAACCGAAAACATTAATTAGTTTTTGTGTTTTGTTGTTGTGTTTGTTTTTATTGATTTATTTATTGTATTGTATTTAAACATTGTTTTTGACTGAATCCATGTAATGCTAGAGAAATACTTGCAGGGTGTTATAAGAAAAGATGCACAACCCCCCACCCCACCCAAATATATACGTTTTGAATTAAATTTTGCACAGCTCTCACAACCCCTGGTTCTTATTATCACCACTGCAAAGAATTCTGAGTCAGCACTTTTCTTTACAATTCACCATTTTATATCAATCCACTCTGATTGACTTTGTTAACATCTCAAAAACTGAGTTACATTGATATGTTCTACTTGATGGCAACAGTAAATAAACAGATAAAATATTAACATATATACACAAGTGACTAGTTGTACAGTGCAAAATTTACTCAGTTCTACTGCTGTTCCATTCCCAGTGACCGACTCTCCTTGAGAAACTGACCCCTGTACTGGAGTTTGGAGCACTGATATGATTGACTGCCCTGGAAAATGTAATATATACAGTGGTAGAATAACACTGATATATCAGTATGATGACATTATAATAAAAGTAAAACAGTGAAACAGCACTGTGTCCATTATGCATCTAAAGTATGACAGTGACATCTAATGGGTATTAAAAACTAAGCATCACTTTTACACTAGAATTGATATTATTAGGGTCAGCAGCAACAAGACATTTCAGAATGGCTTCGCATAATTGATTTTAAGAAATAAATAGATCTTACATGTTAAAAACACTGAAAACAATTAATTATTGAAATTACCTGTGACAGTTAAGACTGTAGCATTAGAAAAGTTAATTGTTGTCACTCCAACCGCTGCACAGAAGTACATTCCTTCATCTTCTTCAGTGACATGTTCAATACTGAGAGAAGTGCCCTTAGCAATTCTGTTAATTTTAAATCTTGATTGGTCGAAAGAAGCTGAAATCCTTGATTTCTTATCTTTAAACTGTGATCCCACTTCCACTGGAGCATGCCCCCACCTTTGTTTGTACCACATCCTATCTGCGTTTGAGTCACCTACAGGTGTGCAGTTGAGAGTGACCGGTTTACCGGGCTCAGCTGAGACGACCACTAGCTCAGAATTTCTCACAGCTTGAGCAGAATCTGTAAAACAAAGTTCAATCTATTCAACCAAAGTTCAGTCAATAAGAAAAAAATGATGAAACTGAAAACGAGCGTTATTGACAAGACTAAATATAAAAAGAATTTCTGTGGGTAACTTTATGAAACTTACACATCTTGTAGAGAAGTAAGATGATAATCACAGCTGGATCCATCATCAGAAAAACAACAGCTGTAACTTAAACCAATATGCAGGCAAGAGTGTAACTAAGCAAAGCTTCAAACTGTATGAGCTTGCTGGGGTCTTATACTGAACCCCATTGGATGGTAAAAGTCACATGGTTCTTTCTGTCTGCTTGACTTGATCTGTTTGGCCACAACAATGTTCCTATTGGCTCCATCTATGTCAGTATTATTAGCAATAATCTTGGTTTCTGATAAACATTCTGTGATCTTACTAACTGAAAGATTAATAGCCTCTGTAGAAAAACAGGCGAATGTAAGAAAGCCACTATATTTTTCTTGGAAAGGTTTCAAGACCTGATCTGTGGTTTAATACACAATTATGAATTTCTCCAACAGAACCAAAATAAATATTCTTTCATATATATATATATATATATATATATATATATATATATATATATATATATACAAGAAGATTTATTTTGGTTCTGTTGGAGAAATTCATAATTGATTTTTAAAGAACCAAAATAAATATTCTTTCATATATATATATATATATATATATATATATATATATATATATATATATATACATATATATATATATATATATAAAAGAATATTTATTTTGGTTCTGTTGGAGAAATTCAATTGCATGAATATATGAGATATTAACATTAACAGAACATAACCAGTTATCATTTTATAAATGACAAATCCAGGGTGCCCATGTAAAGAGTCCAGTACCATATTGAGACAAATTTAGTGTTTAAATAATAATCTGCAGAAATGAATTTGCAGTCTGATTTTTAATGAAAATGAATATAAATATATGCTGTGTAAGAAATATTTATTATGTTTCGTGATACTCACCAACATTAATTCAGCAGAAATATATTTCAGAAAATTTTATTGCAATTATTTTAAAGACACATTTCAAACATTTATACTTCATTCATGGCATTGCATGTATAGCATATAAACATGGCCTCAATATGTGGAAGCACAGCATGTTATAAAAAACAATTACATTTCAAGCTCCATTTCCCTAGTGGAGGTCACTGAGGTAGTTGGCAAGCTCTTCAGTGGCAAGGCACCGGGGGTGGATGAGATTCATCCGGAGATGCTTAAGGCTCTGGATATTGTGGGGCTGTCGTGGCTGACATGCCTCTGCAATAGTGCATGGACCTCGGGAACAGTACCCTTGGACTGGCAGAACGGGGTGGTGGTCCCTATTTTCAAGAAAGGGGACCGGAGGGTGTGTGCCAACTATCGGGGTATCGCACTGCTCAGCCTTCCTGGGAAAGTCTATGCCAAGGTGCTGGAAAGGAGACTTCGACCGATAGTTGAACCTCGGATTGAGGAGGAACAATGCGGATTCCGTCCTGGCCGTGGAACAATGGACCAGCTTTTCCCCCTCTCACGGATTGTTGAGGGGGCATGGGAGTTTGCTAACCCAGTCCACATGTGTTTTGTGGATTTGGAGAAGGCTTACGACCGTGTTCCCCAAGATATCTTGTGGGAGGTCCTCCGGGAGTATGGGGTGCCGGGGTTACTACTCCGGGCCATTCAATCTCTGTACGCCCGGAGTGAGAGCTGTGTTCGTATACTCGGCATTAAGTCGGACTCTTTCAGTGTTAGCGTTGGACTCCGCCAGGGTTGTGCCCTGTCTCCACTCCTGTTTGTGATATTCATGGACAGGGTGTCAAGGCGTAGCCGGGGTCAGGAGGGCATTATGTGTGGAGGCCGGAGGGTGGCGTCTCTGCTATTTGCAGATGATGTTGTTCTTTTGGCTGGATCACATGGATACCTCCAGCGCACACTGGAGCGGTTTGCAGCTGAGTGTGAAGCAGTTGGTATGCGGATCAGCACCTCCAAGTCTGAGTCCATGGTCTTAGCCCGGAAAAGGATGGTATGGCCACTCCAGGTAGGGGGAAAGGACTTGCCCCAGGTGGAGGAGTTTAAGTATCTCGGGGTCTTGTTCACGAGTGATGGGAAGAAGGATCGTGAGATCGACCGCAGGCTGGGACAAGCGGCAGCAGTAATGCGGTCGCTGTACCGGACTGTAGTGGTGAAGAGGGTGTCTCTGTTTACCGATCGGTCTACATCCCGACCCTCACCTATGGTCATGAGCTGTGGGTAATGACCGAAAGAATGAGATCGCGAATACAAGGCAGAAATGAGCTTTCTTCGCAGGGTGGCGGGCTACACTGTATTTGATAGGGTGAGGAGCTCGGCCATCCGGGAGGAGCTCGGAGTAGAGCCGCTACTCCTCCGCATTGAGAGGAGCCAGCTGAGGTGGTTCGGGCATCTGATCTGGATGCCCCCGGGACGCCTCCCGGTGGGGGTGTACCAGGCACGGCCTACCGGAATAAGACCCCGGGGTCGTCCTAGGACCCGCTGGAGGGATTATATCTCCAAGTTGGCCTGGGAGCGGCTTGGGGTCCCCGGGAGCTGGAGGAAGTTGCGGGGGACAGGGTCACCTGGGATTCTCTGCTCTCCCAACTGCTACCGCGACCCTATCTGGACTAAGCGGTTAACGATGATGATGATGATGATGATATATATATATACATACATATAAAACGCTGCTGTCAAACTTGTATTTTTGTCATTTTGAGTTTTTGACATGCTTTTAAAATGCCTATTGCCCTTTACATTATGTGTATGTTTCATGATTAATGGATCAAAAGGAATGGTCCAAAATGACTTGGAAAAAAGTCTGGTTCCATTGACTTACATTGAAAGTAAAGTATTTTTTGCCTTCTACTGTAAAGTTACCATTTTAGAGATACAAGGTTTTCTTCCAACAACAGTGATATACAGATTTTAAACAGGTGTACTTTGAATATCATAAGCTACAGTTTAAAGCATCAGCCACAATCTCTAAAGGCCTGAAGAGCGATATGGAAAATCTCACTACTATCTGAAACACGTCTTCTGCATTTCCATCAACACAATATCAGACACCATCTGAGCTCATAAGCGTGTTTGTCACACGTGAGACGTGTGACTAACCACACACTCTAAAACTGCTCTCGCTAAGCTCCTTCAGAGAACTGACACTTCATACCAAACTGGACTGTTTTTTTTTAGTCATGCAGTTTTGAGCACAGAGCAAAGTGAAGCACATGATTGTAGATCCTGACTGAAATCAGCACAAACACAAATAAACAGATACAGATTACAAAGCTGACAGTAACAGAAAATATCCACAAACTTCACTTCTGCTGCTACAAGAGAAGAGAGTCCAGTGAGTCAGTGATTGTTGGGGTCAGTAACTGAGAAGTATCTGACTTCAGAGTAAACACTGTCTCCAGAGTGTCCACTCTTCATTCTCAGGCTTTTGGCTGCATAATTCAGCTCCACAGCAGCAGAGTCCTGTAGAGATGAATATGAAATATTAAAGGCTGAAGATTAGAGAACTCTATGGGAATTAAACAGTGTCAGTGTGAATGAGAGAACATGTAGTACCTGACTGGGTTTGTTCTCCACCACCGAATCATGATCTCTCACTATGATGGAATAAAGAAAGATTATGCTGAGTTTGTTTACATGCATTTAAAAATTCAATAACTGCAGAAAAACAGAGTTTGTCAGTAATCTGATCAACATATTTCTGATGTATATAACATATTAAACTACACTCACCCCCGCAGTTTCAAATGGCTTGAGCGCAGATCACAATCACACAGATTCCTAAAGCTGCTCCCAGATAGAACACAGTGGGATTCACAGGACCCCCTGCATATAAATGATCAAACCTCTGTCATATTTACTTTCTTATAAGTTCAAAACAAACACTGACTGATACATGTTATTGCATCGCCATGACATTAATAACATTTATGTATTAAATAACATTAAAGGAACAGTAATGAAAGTGGTCAGAGCTTTAGTTCAATCTATAAATGATGCTGAAATAAAAATGTAGATGCAATTTCTTGTGTTGTACACCAAAATGCTGTTCACTGTAACTCCAATGATGTCCAATTTATGATGACATCCAAGTTAACAAATTCAGCCCGCATGGCTCTAGAATACTATCAGAAATGGAATAAATTTAGAGTTTATGATTTACCATTATTGCATTATTGCTCAATGGCCAACAGCTTCATAGCACTTAAAGTATACAGGTACACAACACAAAGCACTCAAACAGGCTTACCCAAGTGTACTGATGCTCCATTGCCAACAATGATCTTCCCACAAGCAGCCACAGCGCAGTAGTAAGTTCCAGTATGGTGGTGGTCGAGGATGTTCTTGGAGAAGTTGTACAAAGAGCAGCTTGTAGAAGAGCTGATCTCACACTGACGGCTGCTGCTGTTCTGATGAGTGTAAATGACTTCAGGAAAGGATTGTCCTGCAGCAGCTCTGAACCAGAGCACTCGGAGTTCTGCTGCTCTGATCTCGTGCACTGCAGAGTGACCGACTCAGTTTCCTGGAGAAACTGACCCCCGTACTGGTGTTTGAAGCACTGATATGTTAAACTGAGGTTGACCTGGTCAATACAAGTAGACATTCTAAGAATTTTGTGAATATTGGCTTTTCAGTCACACATTAGGCTGTAAACTATTAAAGACTAACATTGTTTTCAAAATGCAGCAATATTGTAGCACTATAAATGGGGTATTGTGTTAATCAGTTGGCTTTTTATGGCTTCATAATATATTATCATACACATAAGCACAATGTAAACACTGGAAATACAATAGTGTCAATTTGATTGACTTGACGTCTTATGAAAAAAAATGAGTGTCATAAAATAAACTAAACAAACATTTCATATGAGTTTTCTATTGTTGTGAATTTGTAAAGTTCTATATGATTGTATATGCATATATATGTATATGTATATATACAAAACAGTAATTTTATTACCTCTCACTGATAAGAATGTGCCACTAGAAAACGTAATAATGTTCCTGTCTCCTTTTCCACAGAAGTACATTCCTTCATCATCTTTAGTAGTTTGTACAATAGTCAGAGAAAAACGCTGGACTATTTTGAATCTGTGTGATGAAGTAGTTGGTTCTTTGGTAATTAACTTTACTGCCACTTCCTGAGGTTCCTGTCCTGCTCTTTGTTTGTACCAAACCCAAATGTTTTGAGCAAACTTTTCCACAAATTTGCAGTGTAGAGTAACATTTTCACCAGACTCAGCTGAGACAAATGATGCCTCAGAAAGATCCACAGCTTGAGCAGAATCTATAAGACAGAATCAAATCAGAGCTCAGCTGATAAAGACAATAGCAGATGACATTTCAGCATAGTTACTGAACAAACCCCAAAATTAACCTTAACCTCATAAACTTACATATCATGTAAAGATGTAAAATCAGCATCCAAATCAGAGCCATTGTGTTAAAATGAAGCTGTTCTTATTTGAAACGACCTGGAATGGAAATAATTAACAACAGCTAACACACTGTATCAGCTGGCTGGGCTCAGGAGATTAAGCTCATTGGCTGTCGTATTTTTTCTGTCTGCTCTTCTTTTCACTCATGTTTGGCCACAAGAAGTTCCTTGGCCTCTTATTAAAAAGCCTCTTAAAGCTCCAGCAGAAAGTTACTACATGAAATGGTAACAAATATGTACGTTGCATGATCAATGAAAAAGTCAGAACAGTTTTGTGATGTTTTGGGCTGAAATGTATCTTTTTAAATACGTTCATGGTGAAGTTGTACACGCCGGGATCTAAGACATCTTAGATCCCGGTGTGTAAAAAATACTTTCTCTACTGAACATGAAGGCAGTGAAGTGCTGCCACTCTCCTGTGTTGATCTAAGAACTCTTTCTGCTGATTCTGTACATTCTGTAGTTTGTCTATACTCTTCTTGGAGATGCCAGAGATGCATTACAATAATCCAAACAAGAGAAAACAAACACATTAGTCAACTTATTCATATCGTGCCATGTGAGATGAAGTCCTGACCAAAATTTTCTACTTCAATTAACAAATTCACATCAACCAGCCTGAAGGACTTTGTTCACATCTCAACAATTTAATTACTTAGAAAGTTTGAAAAATAGGTGGAATTCAACAAAAATCAAAGTTGGGAGTTTGAAAAACAAGTTTAACTCCAAAAATCTCACATATTCCTCCAAATACATTGCCTGAGAGGAAAGAACTATGAAACCACAGTAGATACCCAGAGCACAGCCAATGCTCACACTGCCTCCTACTGGTAACAACAGGCTTTTTCACATTCTAATGGCAAACTAGAGGACTTAAAATTATAGCCGACTTACAAGAACTTTAAAATGTCTGATTAAAAATAGGAAAAACAATATAAACACACCTGCAGCCACACTTTGAGAGATTCTCATCAATCAAACTTCTTTGATCTGAAGCAGGCCAGACAAGAAAGGCTTCACAGAAATATTATTTTAACCATTTGTTTCAGTAAAAGTGTGACACTGTAAACTGTTGTGTTTCTTGGTTAATAAGATCCCTTTTATTTATTATCATGACTTTGATGATCAGAGTCCATATTTAAAAAGAGCTTTAAAATGTCTGATTTCATTCTGATTTCAAGTTCATTCTGTTTGGTGATTAATAGCATCTTTAATAAAGTTTCTCAGCTTTGACCACATAGGGAGCAGCAGGAAAAAAAAAGCCCTCTGCTGATCAAAGTGGGTGTAACATGAAAAGTGGTAATGCAATAAATTTTTTGGCTGTTTTTGGTCTGTTATACAGGCAGAAAAATTAAACAAATAAAGTCGTCATAGGCATTTTTGAAGCATTGGAATTTTTTCATAAAATAATTTTGATGTACATTTACCTTCTGACTGCAGAGTACCTCAAGTACCAGTACCAGGGACTGATGGAGCAGGAAACAGTCTTGGGCTGAGAGGCCTGTAGAAAGTAACTTATGCACATTCTCCTATTGAACGGTCATATTACGATCAAATGAGGCAGTTTTCCTGTCTGACCTTTCACAGTAATTGATAATCATGCTAAATAATAAAAATGCTAAAACATATGAAATGTCTTTAATACTACAAGAATTAACAGTCGGCCCATTTAGAGTTGAGCTTTTAGAAAATAGCTTATAGAAGCACCTTGTGGAACTCTGTGTATTTCACTCACTCACTCACTCACTCACTCACACTCACTCACTCACTCACTCACACACTCGCTCGCTCGCTCACTCACTCACTCACTCACACACTCACTCGCTCACTCACTCACTCACTCACTCACTCACTCACTCACTCACTCACTCACTCACTCACTCACTCACACACTCAGTCATTAGCCATCCAATCTAAGATTTTACACAAAAGCGAGCTCTTAGTCTCATTAGGTTTTTGATTTGTATCATTCATGTTAGATTTTGCCAGAACTTTCACCAAACCTCACTGTAAAAAAAATGCAAAAATTGACTTTCATGTGACCTGTGTATTTCTTATTGCCCAAATCATGGAAAACTGAATTTACCTCACTTTTTTCTAATAAAACAGTTTGATCTGGTATATAAATAGAGTTAAAGTTTCAACTTTCACTCTCCAGCCCATAAAGTCCATACATGGAAATGCTGTTCACTGTTTTTGTGATGTTATAAAAATCAACACATTTACATATATCTGCCTTATCAGCCCCGTCCATTAACACTGAAGTTATAAGGAGTGTTTCAGCCTGGGCTGCTTTCTGTATGAGGCACAATACAGGGCAGCTAATTAGAATGGAGATAATTTGCATATCTCAATTTCAAAGGCACAGCCTGTTTAATTCTAAGGGAAGAAGAGATGTTGGAAAATACTCATGCAAAAATGAACTATGAGTGCTTTTAGTACATAAAACCATACATGTGTAATAAGTGGACTTCAGGGTAAAAAATACAATACAGGACAAATGTAGGATACAGGCCTTTTAATAAAGAAGAGAACAAGCAGGATAGTAACCAGGAAGTTAGCCAGCCCTGGAGGAGGTTAGTCATGCACAGGGCCAACTCTAGCCTTTTGATGGCACTAAGCAAATGTCACCTCCCACCCCACCCCCCATAATGATGTACTGTGAAATCCCAGAGTAACTAATTAACTAAAATTATAACGTTGTTATCATCTTAATGAAAGAACTAAATGGAAATCAGTTGAATTCCCCTTTAAAGGATAATAACAAAGAAAATCATGCACAATAATATTTTTTGACATTAGAAACTGACTCTAATATTCAGGAGGAATATGTGACCAGTATGTATTAGAAAATGAACTAAATTGCTGACAAATTGTAAACAAATACAGAAGTAAATTACATTTCTGAAGTATTTCAGTAAAAGTCAAATTAAAAGAAGAAACAGCTTTAATTTAGGTGAATATTATGTAATAATAAAAAAACATGGAAGAATAAAGCATTAATGTTTCAACACAGCTCTTTCCTACACAGACATTTATCCTAATGACTGACCATCTCATAAAGACCCTCCTCTCACTGATAGTTTTGTATTGCTAGGCACAATCACTGAAAACTATGCTTTTTTATGAGAGCAGATGTTCTATTTATGTTGAAGTTGAGGAACACAAACACCTGACATGGGGTTTTATTTTCAGTCAGTTTCTTTGTTATCAGAGTACCTGACTCCACCTCCTCCACCACACTGAATGTGCAGATAATGATGCACTGCAGGTAGAACTTCTCTAAGCTTCGCTTCTATTAAAAATAAGTAAAAGAAAATAAATGAGTTACAATTAATAAGTTACAGTTAACGCGTTACTCTGTGGTCATTAATAGAGGAGCCCCTCACTGCAGAATACAGAGTGTCTTCTTGTAGCTGTTCTCGTTTCCCTCTTCCTCTTTTAGTTTTCTTTTCATGGAAATTTAAGGCTGCATAATTCAGCTCCTCAGCTTCATCATCCTGCAGGAACAGACATGAGAGTTTAAATAAGAGCTCTTATATATCATTGATTTTGTACATGTAATGTCAGTAATAATGGCACTAAAGCAGTGCCTGATTGGTCGTCTTCTCTTTGACTGAGTCTTTTAGTTTCTCTGAAACATTACAAATTAAAGCAGGTCAGAATCTTTATCTTTATCATGTTTGCTGCATTTTCACACATTCACTACGTTCAGTTTTGAATCACTGTTTTTAATAACACAGAATCAGTTTGTTTGCAGACATGTGTATAAAATGAGTGTAATATGTTAGTTCAAAAAAATGTGTCCAGAATGATGAACGTAGCTGTAAATAATGTAAAACGACTGAAAAAACTGCATAACATCAAAAATGAAAATGAAAGTTATTAATTATAAAATTCAGATAACCTGACCAAAAAAATTATGTATGTAGATAATTACTAATTATATATTATTTATCAGTAATTGTTCACTTAATTTTTCATACTGATAAATATATCAATGTTTTTTGTGAATAAACTGTAATATTAAATCCACACACATAGTTATGCATTACAGTGTAATTTAGTCATTATTTACCCAAAATAGTTACACAGCACTGTGGAGTTTGTAGCTCACAATAACACAGTTAATATCTACAAGCTGAAACTGACCATCATGTTGCCTAAAATAAATACCCAGAACTTTGGAGTTTGTACCACACATTTAACCTGTTATCTATACTTTGAATTTAGATGACTGTAAAATAAAGTGTTTTCTAGGTTTTGAGTTGGATGCAGCAGAACTTCTCATATAATGGACACTTTGATGAAAAAATTAGGATTTAGTTTTGTGACTGTAGTGAAAACTCACCACTGTGGTATTCACAGTTTCTCCTTTTACAGTTTAAAATGGTTTGGACAGGGATCCAAAGACCCCTCTGAGAGAGAGATAAACAAACAAACAAACAAATAAATACTATATCAATAACACACCAACAACATATCAGTGAAGTAGCAGTAGTGAAGTATTTAAATACATTTAATTAAATATCTTGCAGATGTTCTGTTGATACATTACTTACATTAAGTAGATGTATTGTTAATATGACACTTCTATTATGCAAAACCCATCCTGGTCATAATCCTATAGTTAATCAGAACCCAAAACCTAATCTTAACCCTCACCCTGCCCTAATCCTAACCTTAACCCTTACCCAAAACCTAATCCTAACCCTCACTCTGGCCCTAATCCTACTCCTAACCTTTACCTTAACCAAACTCAACCCAGTTAATCCAGTTAAGCTTCAGTTAAGAAGTGTCTATAACAGTTCATGGAGGACGTTTAGATGGTCTGTATTAGACCTGTTGCATGTTCAGTGAACTCTCAGGTTAAATGTCTTCAGATATGAATTTGGACTCTCCAAATAAAGAGAAAAACAACTGAATTCAGCAGATTATAAACAAATTTTATTCACACGGTTAATTAAATATAATGCTCCACTGAATGTATTCAAGTGTTTAAATGTAATTTTCTCAGGTTTTAAATATTGTCAAATGATGCCATAATTTATTCAGTCATTATAGCTGAAGAATATTATCAGTTATTCTATGTCAATCACACAAATGATCAATGACCAATAACTTTAAACTTCTTAAATATTGCTTACGCTCTACTGATGCTCCATTCCCAACAATGATCTTCCCACAAGCAGCCACAGTGCAATAGTAAGTTCCAGTATGGTGGTGCTCGAGGATGTTCTTAGAGAACTCGTACAGAGAGCAGTTTGTAGATGAGCCGACGTTTTTACCAGACGTTTTTTTTATGAGACTTTTCAACTTTGCAAAGCAGAGAGACACTTTCTCCAGCCTAAACTGAGATAAACAGCTCATTGGGATCCAGGTGGAGCCATCATCATCATCATAAGACGCTTTGCTTATATGAAGTAACTTAGAAAGGAACCTTCTGACCAAAGCAGCAAACTGCATTAGCATGCTGAGCTCAAGAGATGAATCTCATTTGCTGGTGAATGACACAACCCCATTTACAATATATATCAACATTCATTCCATATATATCAATGTTCATTCCATATATATCAAAGTTCATTGTATATATATCAATGTTCATTCAATATATATCAATGTTCGTTCCATATATATCAATCTTTGTTCTACTGAGATATGTGGAATGAACATTGATATATATTGATTGAACATTGATATATATGGAATGAACATTGATATATATTGAATGAAAATGTATATATATTGAAAGAACATTGATATATATTGAATGAAAATGTATATATATTGAATGAACATTGATATATATGGAATGAACATTGATATATATGGAATGAACTTTGATATATATTGAATGAACATTGATATATATGGAATGAACATTGATATATATGGAATGAATGTTGATATATATTGAATGAACTTTGATATATATGGAACGACCATTGATATATATGGAATGAACGTTGATATATATTAAATGAACTTTAATATATATTGAATGAACATTGATATATATGAAATGAACATTGATATATATGGAGTGAACATTGATATATATGGAGTGAGCATTGATATACATTGACTGAAAATTAATATGTATTGAATAAACCTTGATGTACATGGATCAAACATTGAGATGAAAAAATGAATAATAAAAATCATAAAATGTTTTGTTTAGACAGAGAGGGACTGTTTACATTGTTATTTAATGTTGCCATGTTGTTGTTGTTCAATTACAGTGTGTGTGTATGTATTTACTGTGTTATTTTGTGTCTAGCTCAGAGTTAGGGAGAGTGTGTTTGTGTTTGGTGACCATCAGAAGAAAGAGTAGGGCTAGGAGTGACCTACCTCAATTTTCAGTTGCTTTTCAAGTGGCATTGTTTTCCCTTGCTCTCAATGAAAGACCATTTTTCAAACAGAAATTATGGCCTCATCTGACTCTTCTTCTGCACCATGTCAAATTATGTATATATTGAAACTCCGCCCATCTGTGTCTTCACATCATATATCAGCCACTCTCAGATCACTCTGTCCACAGGATCAATGTGTATAGATACTGGTCACGTTATCAGAATTCCCTTCCTTTAAGCTCCTCCTCGAGTTTGTTAATGCCCATTTATTGATGTACAGTTTTTCTCGCCACCCTCAACCCTTCAACAGTGACTTTCATTCAACATATATAAATGTTCAATCCATATATATATCAAAGTTAATTGTATATATATCAATGTTCATTGTATATATATCAATGTTTTGTTTTCAAAACAAATCCTGGTCTTTGTTAATATCCATTGATTATAATGTATTAGGCTGGCAGACCTTTACGACTTCATATGCACAGTTGATGTTGTCTAAAAACATTTAGTCAGTCACTCTGCAGTGCACGGTCCTCTCTGAGATCAGAGCAGCAGAACTCCGAGTGCTCTGGTTCAGAGCTGCTGCAGGACAATCCTTTCCTGAAATCATTTACACTCATCAGAACAGCAGCAGCCGTCAGTGTGAGATCAGCTCATCTACACACAGCTCTGTATACAACTTCTCCAAGAACATCCTCGACCACCACCATACTGGAACTTACTACTGCGCTGTGGCTGCTTGTGGGAAGATCATTGTTGGGAATGAATCAACTGTAGAAATAGGTAGGTGCTAGTAGGAATAAACATAGTTAAAACTGTGCACACAGTGTTAATATATGCTGAGATACTGATTGTTGCATCAAGTTCTATATGGCTGTGCCATTTATAATTTTTCAGAAGTTAGTGGATTCAAGTGAACTGCATTGAATTATACAGAATGGTGCAAAAGTCAAAGACTGCTCTTCACTTATTTTCCAATCAAAATGGCCATTAAGTACAGGTTATTCATTTTTCATGTATGAAAAAATAGGTTTAAAATTACCACTTGCAAACTGAAAAGACTTCTGTTTTCTGTTCCTTTCCCCTGAAGAATGAAATTCATGTTACACCTTTTCTTTTTTGGTAGAGTTGGTGTCTTTGTATTTCTCCATTGCGTCTGATCTCAGTGTTCTTCAGAGAAATTTAAACAATAACTGAAGCTACTAAAACTATGTTAAATTAAGGTCTGATCTCTATTTTCTAGATCATTCCAAGTCTCATCATTCAGCTCTTGTTGTGATGGGTCTGGCTCTGGGTTTGTGTGCTGTCTGGAACGTCACACTGTGCTGCGTCTGTATGAAATGGAAAATCTGTGAACACTGTCAGGGTAAGTTAATTGAGGAACCAAAATATTTTGTATTTTTTCCCCCTTTTTTCTTGATTCTAATATTCTGTTTCTCTGTGCTCTGTGTTAAGGCAACAAACCTCACCCTGTCACACATGATCTTTCAGGGACCGATAATCTACAGCGTCAGGTATGCCATCATTATTTATTGGGAAATTATACCAAACATATATTCTGAAATGAAAGGGTAACTGACCAAAACATTCTGCAAAAACACTAACTTTCAGATTTTGGAAATGGAAAAACAGTCTGTTTTATAAATTAAAATTCATATTTATTTAGTTGGGACATGATTTTATCCACAGGTACTTGCAAAAGAAGCTAATATTGGAAAGCAAAGTGAAATAAAGCACCAGATATGTAATAATAATTTAGTTATTTTCTAATCAAAAATGATAAATTATATAACTTGAAATATTAAAGATTTACCTAGTTGCAAAAAAAAAAAAACTATTTAAGATCATTATGAATAAATAATTACTAATTGCATATATCCTGGTTTAAATAATTAAGCAGTCTTTCACTATCTTGATATGTTTTTATGCATGAAATTTACTTAATGCTTGGTGGATCATTATTAATTGGTAAATATATATATATATATATATATATATATATATATATATATATATATATATATATATATATATATATATATTAGAATCTGATTTTGAAGTTGCAACTTTATAATGTATTTATAAACAAATATGGTATTACTTATTATTATTACTAAATAAATTAAGTATAATATGTTTATTGAACAGCATTTACATTAATTGTACATTCCTGAGCAAAAGCTTAAAAAAACAAACTGGTAAAAAAAAATTAATTAAAAAAAAAATTATTAAAAAGCTAAAATTTATTAATGCATAAGTAAAATGCATAACTGTTCTCACAAACCATTAGATAATGAATAAGATGCTGTTTACAGGGGTCTGTTTTTATGACATGCTACTCACCAGTCCTATCATAGCATGTAGGAATCAGTGAGATCTGGATATAGATGTTATGTTATCTGTAAAAGGTGGTTGACAGGTCAAAGAGGATGAGGACTAATGATATAAGGTTTTTTCTGGCTTTGTGGAGCTCATGTGACTGACTATAGGATGGTTCTGTTAAGTGATCCAGTTTGCAGTCAGACTGTTTGGTGTTCAGAAGAATGTTTCTCTTAAAATACAGAGATTTTAACTTTAAAATGTTATATAACCATTCCTAACCTAATAATGGACGATGTATTTTTTTTTCTCTAAAAAAGATTATAATAATCTGCCAACAACGTGTCATGAAAAAAAAAGAACATTCTTGAAAGTGATCCATGATGTGTTTTCAAATGAATCCCATCATGTGAAGACAGATCTGCCAGAAACAAAATGTAAAATGTACAGAGAAAATGTACTTTACTTAAAACTGTACTGTATTAAACTACACAGATTCAACTATGCTAGTAAAAATCTGAGTACTGTAATTCAGTAAAAGCTTAGCGCAGCACCTCCCGACACTAAGAACAACCAAACATGACTGTTCCCCTTTAAATACAGGAACACAGCACCATTAATTAAGCAATGTCAAACTACAGTACCAGCGAAGTGTGTTACAATAATGAAAGAGTAAAGTGGGCCTGCAGTTTGTTGCATTCAGGGATGACACTGAGTAGCAACTTAACTGGATGTTTGGGAGGAAAAAGGAAAAAGGACTAAATTAATCTGAATTAAACGTAATTTAAAGCAGAGTGCAACCAAAGAGCAAGTTTGCTTATAAGGGAAATACAGTACATACATACAGCACTAAGTACAGTACAGGTTTACTAATGTTACTGTCCAAACTGAGATTTGAACATCAAGCTCCAGTGCACATTACTGTAATATCACCAACTATGCTATTCAATTGCTACAAGCACTACAACTCTGTTTAAGGCCTCTACAGAGTCTGGCTTGAATCCCCATTATTTGCCAAAAACAAAAGCTTTATCAAATTAATAAACCCTTCCTGTTGTTTCACTGGCTGCTGTAAAAAAACGACCACATTATGCAAAGTGATCTTTTACAGAGATTACTGGTGTCAGGTCAGAGTTACTAAAGTAAAAGCTAGAATGGGTCAGCATTGCACCAGAGAGGGCGCTCAAGAGCAGTGAAGCTTGTGGAGCCTGAGCTAATCCACAAACTATTCCTGGGGCGACGCTGAGTCTCACTGAAACACATCTGGGATGTCCATTTATTATTATTATTATTATTATTATTATCCATACAGACTAATAGGGCACTTTTACACTCTGAGGCCAAAGGGACAGGGGTGCAAGCTCCCTCTGTGGTTTATCTCTGCATGTGCCTGGCTACAGAAAACCAGCTCTACATTTATTGGTTAACCTTGATCAACAGATAAAAATCTTAAAAAGTATGTATAAAATGTTCATTTCACTGCAGGACCAAGACACTGTGGAGCTGAAGTATGCTGCTTTGCACTTCTCTGAGAGGAACACTAAAAAAGGGAAGAAGAAGAAGAAGAAGAAGAAGAAGAAGAAGAATAGAGGACGGCCTCAAGAGGGTGTCTACTCTGAAGTGAGAAGCTTCAGTTAGATACAAATTTACATACATTATGACTCTGAACAGACTCCTGTTCTGTTTACCGGACAATATTTGGTCAGATGGGCTTAACTCTTAAAATCCCAGGTTTATTACAAACTAAGGCTTATTATTATTATAACTACATGGACTATAATGCAAACTGGTAGAGTTATTCCAAAGTTATAAAAGTGTAGTTAATAGTACAGTTAAAGCAATAGAGATGAAACCAGAGGCAACAGTGACTCTTACAGATGCAAATCTGACATCTTAACCTTTAAGATCATGTCAAGTTTTGAACTTCAGTGCTCAGAGCCAGATGAGTCATAACTCACAAACAAGCTTCTTCTTAAAAGAGGAATAAATGAGTTTTTAAATGGTCGTGTTTACCATTATCTCTTAAAACAAGACTTTCTTTTTGTTCTGTTACACTTTGTCTTTACTTGCCAAATGTTGTTCTGTGATCTGTAACCTGTGCAAACACACAAATGATGTAAACATGTGAATCCAGGCTTTAAAGTTGTGTTCACTGACTCTATTTCAGAATATCTCAGTCATGATGCATGTAAGTGTTGGGCAAGTTGTGGGTGGGGTTTGCTCCTGTCCTCACTGAGGCTCCTCCTTCGTCCCTGTGTGACAATTACCAATGATATCACCCTCTCTCTTCTTTAGACCTCCCCCACTTCCTGTCTTTCTCGCTTACACAGCTTCATCTGTAGAATGAAAAAAGTTAATATTTTCTTTGCTGAGTAACTTAGTGAATTCTTTACAAAGTTAAATATTCTAAAAAATAGCAGTCAGTATGTCAACTTAACCTTCTAGTTAACATTCTAGTGTACTTATTGGTGATGTTATGGTGCTTAGTGACTTTATCTTTACCTAGAAGAGTTGACTTCAGCTTCAAGTGTGAACAAAAACAAAGGAGAACAATGCTGAGTGCTAATACGTCCTATTGGTTCTAATCTTGAGTACCAAAAAACATAAAACTGGATTCTTCAGTACTGGACTGATGGCCTATGAGGGGAAAAAAAACTGCCAAAGGTTCAAGTGCTTTATGCAATAGAAAAGCACCCTCTCTTCAAAAGATTTCATTAATATTAGACCAATTTCTTAAAGATGAGTGTACAAAAAAAACAAAACTGTTATATGTGTCAGATGGTGTGTGATTCTAAAATGGCTGAGAAAGCAGCAAAAACATTCCTCATAAAATGAACATAAAGGATGTCTCAGTGTGTCTACATTATAATTAGTATATCAGTGTTGTTTTATTAATTCAGTTATTATTTTATATAAAATAAGAATGATTTTCACAACAAGTGGTTCCAAAGGTACTGTAAATGTTTGTGCTCATTTGTGTGTTTGTGAAACTCAGTCTTTGACGTGTCAGTGGACGCCTCTGCTTGTAGGTGCTGTTTAGGCCGTTGGTGGTTTTCACAGCTTTTTGTTGTCCTCTGCGTCTCACTCCTTCACCTACTGCACTGCTGAAGTTTCACTGCTTTATCTCTGCAGATCGCTTTGACCACCCCTGACCAGGTTTCTCAGAAAAACAGCCCCTCTCACCATCAAAGTTTCCACAGGAAGCTCATCTATATCTGTCACAGGACATGTAGCAGCTTTCTTTAGACACAGAGTGCAGCTATAGAAACTGGACAAACAAATAACACAATACAAATATCTTCAAAACAACAGGGGTTTTCTGTCTTTTTATTTGATCTGCAGTCAGCAGGATATTTAGGGATTTAAATTTTCAAATCAATATTTGAAAAAAAAAAAACAAAAAAAAAAACTAACCATTCTATTAAATATGGTTGATGTCATAATTTGCTTCTGTTTACACAGTGACCTAATATTGAATATTTCATCTTCATTTCACATTTTTGTTTTAAAATCTAAAACTTAATGAGCAACACTGCAACCTGAGCTCAGTCTTCTGGACACCACTGTATAAGGTAAATATGTTTGTCTGAGGCACTAAATTGCTTTTTGGCATATGTGTCCATCATGATGAGTAATATTTGTGTGCTTTGTATTTGTGGCTGTCATTTGCATTGTTTTCTTCATAGCTTACAGTTATGAGAACCCAGAGTGACAGCTACTGTGTTCATTTTCCAGACTCATTCTACATGTATTAGAATAAAAAAGTAAAAGACAGAAGCTGAGAACTCCTGAGTGAAACTGCATTTTATCAATATAGGACTAATAAATCATAACATCTACTCTGAACAGGCCTCAACACCAAAATCTAAATTCTCCAGTTGCTTACTGGACTAGACTCCAACTTTACAGTTTCCAGCTTCTTTGTGTGATCCATCCCAGTGATCCACAAAGCAATCCCATAAATCCAGTCCAGAAGAGTCCAAAGCACCATTTATAAGGGACCAGCATAACTGGTGTTGCATCTCTTCATAGCTCCTCCCACACAGTCTGTATATGATCACCTCAACCCCACAGAGGTCAACCATCACAGCTAAACACCACACAGTCCCTCTTGGCTTCCAAGCATGCCTTGTTCTGTCTGTTTTCCTCCCTTGTGAACAAATACACATTCAAGGCAGGTTGCATCACTCTAGTTGATTGCTCACCCTCTGTAGATGTCCTAGGTGAACTAATCCCTTTCTCGGGCCCAGTGAAGTGTAGAACCCAGTTGTAACAGGTGGTCCAAGCCTACAGTGGACACATTCTTGATGCCAGCTGTTCAGAATTGGTGCCCAAAGAAATGGCCCTGCTGTCAAACCCAAATTTGAAGTCTCTGTCCAGTCACAGCTGACTCACTATCACCACCATCCAGCCCTTCAGCATTCACAGTTTGAAGCTGGGTAGCAGCCCCACCTTCACAATAGAGGTGGTCCAACCAAGAGGAATCTTCCTTAACTCCATAGCTGTGAAAAAGTCACCAAGCAACCCCTTGTAATTTGATGGAGTGTTTGAGAGTTTATGCAAGAAAAACATCATTAAAAAAGCAAAAAAAGTTTCATTGTATTTCTCTGACACCTCATAATAGATTGGAATCAAAGCAAAGTTTGTTAGCTAGTTATCTAATGGGCAATCAGCATGTCCAAGTCTCAGGTACTTGTAAGCAACAAATTAAATGCAGTTGTATAAAAATCCATGCAGTTTCTATGCCTGAAGTCCCCAAAGTCAAGCTGATAAGGAAAAAAAGACAGATGCTGCTTTTGAAGAGATCCCTGTAGTTTGAGCTTTAGGTCCAGTTAAACCACACCGTCAGCTGTAGCTGTGCCTCAAACTCTTCATTGGAGCTCTCACCTATCTTTCTTAGTAAACTCCCATGCAAATTAGGGGCTGCACCGGAGGCTGCCACAAAAACACAGAACCAGCCCCTGACATGTGAGTGAGTTCAACAGAAGCACAGAGACCAACAGAAAGATCCTAATAGATCATATCATAATTGACCATAACAGGAGAAAAGCTTTTACTGCTCCTGTAAACACTCATTAGAAGAGTTTGAATGATCTCAAAGCCTTCACAGCTATTCAGTTTCTGTCTTTCTGTCCACAGTGACTGAAGAAAAAGTATTTTGTTGTATAATGTGTGAGTTTTATTAAAATACATGCAGAAGTCTATTTTACTCAGTGACAGTTCTGTATAATATCACCTTTAAAACTCTATTTAACCTGCAACATAACAAACCTGTATTATCCCCATCTGAAGGTGTTATGTTTTTTCTTGCCTTATGAATGCATTTATAAAGTTTTCCAATTACAGAATTCATTGGAAGTCTTGTGGGTATTTCAGCTGAAGCCATCGTGATCTGTAAAAGAAAGAGTTTTATTCTTTAAAACAATAACTACATTTATAGTTTACTGTAACCAGACTAAACGTAACCAAGGTAACGTTCACTGGTCCAGTGATGATCTCTGTCTTTTATTCTCCTCTACAGAGCAGCTTCAACAGAGTTCTATAATAGAGAGCACTACCAACCAAGTACTCTTTACACAGCTGCCCCGTCATACTGTTACAGTAGATCTGGTAGCATCTGGCAAAGGTCAACATTCAATTTACAGTAGATCTGTTGCAATTTTCTAAATTTAGCTTTAGCTTAGTCTTCTTTCTGTTTCTGATTGAAATATCTAACGAATTCCAAAGTAATATGTTTGTGAGGGGGGTTCTGGGGTGGTAAGTTGCACTGATATCATACACATTGTCTTCACTCCAGAGTTTCATATTTTATTCATTCATTTAACTATTTATTTTTTATTTTTTTTAACTGCAGGATATAAAAGGCACCTTGATGAACCTTTCTATAAGAACATTTAAACAAAGATGGACATGTACTGTACCTTACAGTGTACTGCCACCTAGTGGGGGTTTACATTCATTTCAAACATAACAACACTCTGGATTTGAAAGTGTCAGTACTGTGCTAAGAATGATTCACCACCCAAATAATATCTGGTCCACTGATAAATGAGGAAACTGACCAGTGATAAATAAAGAACTGCTGACCACATCATCATCACAACAGATAAGATATAGTCTGTAATTGTACATTTATAAAGAGGACATATAGGAGCTCATAAAGTGACCAGTAAGTGGAATTTTCTGAACACTTGTACATTCAGTTTTATTTTTTATACAGAACTATGTCGCTCTCCATGGTGCTGAAAAACACTGGCTGCTCTTGAGAACAGAAAAAAGAAACATTATAACTTTCTAAAAAAAATTTTTTCTCTACTAAAATGAAAATGATTTCTTTCACTCTCTGTTGCTGTTCGTCTCTCTCTTTGGTCGAGTATCACACAATCACACAGATTCCCAAAGCTGCTCCCAGATAGAACACAGTGGGATCCACAGGAACGTCAACAAGGTATAAATGACCAAACCATTGTAATATTTACTTTCTTATACGTTTAACGAAACACTGATTGTTGTATGTTATTTCATCGCCATGGCACCAATAAACCTATTGCATTAAACTAGCATTAAAATAACAGAAATTAAGGTGATCAGAGCTTTAGTTCAATCTATCAATTATGTTCAAATTAAAAAGGAAGCCACTCTTCTTTTTTTTTTTTATTTAGATTTATGTTTAATGGCAAAATTCTGTTCAGTTCGTGATGACATGTGCACTAATCAGTTCCATCCACAAAGCTTTAGAATGTTGTCAGATTTGGAATAAATTTAGAGTTTGTGATTTAACTTCATTACAGTATTGTTCATTGACCAACCACTGTACACAATTTGAAGACACACAAAACAAAGCATACGGATAGACTAACCCAGTTGTACTAATGCTCCATTGCTAAAAAGGATCTTCCCACAAGCAGCCACAGTGCAGTAGTAAGTTCCAGTATGGTGGTGGTCGAGGATGTTCTTGGAGAAGTTGTACACAGAGCTGTGTGTAGAAGAGCTGATCTCACACTGGTGGCTGCTGCTGTTCTGATGAGTGTAAATGATTTCAGGAAAGGATTGTCCTGCAGCAGCTCTGAACCAGAGCACTCGGAGTTCTGCTGCTCTGTTCTCAGAGAGGACCGTGCACTGCAGAGTGACCGACTCTCCTGGAGAAACTGACCCCCATACTGGAGTTTGGAGCACTGATATGTTTGACTGAGGTTTATCTGGCCAATATAGTGAAGACATTGTAAGATCTTAGTACACATATTTTATTTTCTCAGACAAGCACATTAGTTTATATGGCAATTAAATGTAAAATTGTAATTTATTACCTGTCACGGCTAAGAATGTGCCGTGAGAAAATGTAATGGTGTTCCCGTCTCCTACACCACAGAAGTACATTCCTTCATCATCTTTAGTAGTTTGTGCAATAGTCAGATTAAAACTCTGGTTTATTTTGAATCTGTTTGATGAAGTAGCTGTTTTTTTGTCGGTTAACTTCACTGCCACTTCCTGAGGTTCCTGTCCTGCTCTATGCTTGTACCAAACCCAACTCTTAATGCTTTGACCAGACTTTTCCACAAATTTGCAGTGTAGAGTAACAGTTTTACCAGACTCTGCTGAGACAAATGATGCCTGACTAAGATCCACAGCCTGAGCAGGATCTATAAAACAGTATTAGACCACAGCTCAGCTGATAAAGAAACTAGCAGATGATATTCCAACAAGCACAGTTAATAATAATACCTAAAATTAATAGTAATTGATGAACAATTTTCTTCTAATTTTCTTCTAAAGAGCTGTTAGACTTACCTGTTATGTAGAGACACAAGATGAGAATCCATATCAGATCCATCACCAAAAAAAGATACAGATCTTCACTGAAGTAAATCTGAGAAGAAGCAATTGACAAAATCACCAAAGTAGCTTGCAGAGCACATGACTGTAACCTCATTGGCTGGAAAAAGTCACATCTTTTTTTCTAACTGCTTGTTTAATGCGTATTTGATTACTTGAAGGCTCCTCCTCTCAAAACTATTTGAGTGTTATATTATGTACTTCTGGTCAAATAAACATAATGTGATCATTCTATCTGTTCTATTGTGCCTTAATATAGCAGGTTATATAGAACTTTTCTCAGCAAAACCTCTAAAGACTCAATAAAATAAAAGAACACGCTTGTAAGCTCAGGAACAACAATAATAAATAAATATATATATATATATATATATATATATATATATATATAGCAAACCATAAAAGTCCAATAGACACTTAAATCACTTAAAACAAGTTCTTTAATAGCTTTACGCTCACTGAAGATAAGCTGGAAGATAAAAGCCCACAAATATGTGAATTACATGCTTGACAGAACATCATCAGGAAGGATGACCAGAATGTAGTGATGTCTAAGGGTCTTAGCTAGATTTGATGGGTTCTAACCTGGGAGAGTGATGGCTAATATGCAATTGTGATGATGTATTTAAACCCAGTCACTATAACTTTATTGTACTGAACTGCTGATAATTCAACGTCATCAGGCAGCTCACTGTGGAGGACAGCTCAACATCAGCAAACAGATGCCATGCTACCATCCTGCTGAGTGAAAGAAAAGAGTGAGAGAGAATGAGGGTATTAATACTCTCTTGAATTCTTGGCCACAGGTGTCTGTGGCATCAAAGGATCAACCACACTGTTACTTTTATACATAATTTCTTTTGCAAATATTCTTAATAAATGGATCTTCACTGATCCTAGTCCTTATCTTACTGGATGGCCTCACAGACATCATCACTTCCCAGCACAACTGATCAGTTATCAATGGGGCCTCATCTTGACCTGCAGCAATCACAGTGGCAACACATGGAGTCATCCAAATTTAGTAGATCCAGCTTCATCTCCTGCCTTCTAGTGCCTGTTGGTATGTGTGCCAGTCAGAATCTCTCCAGTATTTACTCTGTTGTTTTGGAGGACAGACAGAGACACTTCTTGAGGTGACAAAGTCCTTCTCCAGGCACAAGTTGTAATCTGCTGAAGGCTGAAGATGAGTTGAAGGTAGCTGAGTTAGTTACATCCTTTCTCCAGACAGGAGCCGACATCAAACTGCTTGAAAAGCAGCAAAGGGAAATTTTTCCACATGTAGAATCAAGAAACTCAATCACCTACCTTCAGGCTCTCTTCATGTCAGTTGCTGGACAATTGTTTTCACAGCACTTCATCAGAGCTAAACCCATAAAGCTCAATGATGACCCACAGGAACTGTTAAACACCAGAGGCTTTTGAAAGTATGACAAGTAAATATGACACTGGTTTGAACGGACCATCTTACCTAAAGGTCTGGTGGATTGATGCTTTGCATGGCTATGGAAAATTCCTAAAATTCACCACTACCTGAACACCACCCTCTACCTTTGAAACTATACATTTGTTTTGTCCTGGAAAGGATCTGAGTCACAACAAGAAAATAGCAGCATCTAGACTATTGAGTTAGTTAGTGTGCTCCAATTACAGTGGACCATCCTTCTCCAGTAGGTCATTCTCTGGACTGAATCTACAACTGTCCTTGAGTAACTCTGGTTAAAATCATGTCATTACTTGTGTTGTAGAAATACAGAACCAAAAAGTTATTCTACAGACTAATGCCAGGCCATTTATTCAGGTAGCCAGTGAAGATCACCACATCTCTTAATACAACTGATACACCACAGCGCAGAAAAGGAAAAGCAGTGAGGAATGAACAGATCAGAGCTTTTCTAAGCCATTTATTAAAACTAGCCACTAAACACTTACATACACCATCAACTGAATACTTCTACATTTACTTTACATTTACAGCATTTAGCAGATGCTCTTATCCAGAGTAACTTACAAAAGTGCTTTTTGCTATTTACAAATAGTTCAGAGAGAGAGCCAGTCCTGAGCTCAGATACTGCTAGAAACAAAAGTCCATATTGATACATAGAGAAGCGCTTTAAAAGAAATGTGTCTTCAGTCTGCATTTGAAGACTGTAAGAGAGTCTACTGTTCGGACAGCCAGTGGGAGTATATTTCTCCACCTGGGCGCCAGGACAGAGAGAAGTCTAGATGCTTGTCCATGCGTCTTGAAGGATGGTGGGTCGAGCCACGCTGTACTTGAAGCTCGATGGGCTTGAGGCACAGTTCGAGATTTTACCATTGCCGTAAGGTAGGGAGGGGCTGATCTGTTTTTGGCTTTATAGGCAACATCAAGTTTTAAATTTAATATGTGCAGCTACAGGAAGCCAGTGAAGCGAGCACAGCTGTGGAGTGACATAAGTAAACTTAGCAAGATAGAAGACGAGCTGTGCTGCTGCATTCTGGATGAGTTGCAGGGGCCTGATGGCCTGCATAGGAAGACCAGCCGAAAGCAATTTCTAGCAGTAAAGCCTAGAGATGACAAGAGACTGAACTAGCACCTGGGTGACCTCTTGAGTGAGAAAGGGTCGAATCCTCTGTATGTTGTGCAGGAGAAACCTGCATGACTGAGTCAGGTTTGCAATATGAGCTGAGAACGATAACTGGCCATCCAGAATCACACCAAGACTTCTTGCATCTTGAGATGAAACAATCAAAGTGTTCTCGAATGAGATGAAGTATGGATGAATAGCAGTTCAGTCTTGCTAGGCTTTAGCTTGAAGTGATGAGCTGCCATCCATGAAGAAATGTGAGTCAGACATGCTGAGATGCGACTGGAAACCTGAGTATCAGAAGGTGGGAAGGAAAGCATTAGTTGGGTGTCATCAACATAGCAATGGTAGAAGAGACAATAAGAGGATAATACATCACCAAGAGAACAAATGTTAAGTGAAAAGAGAGGAAGATCCAGTCTGGAGCCTTGTGGGACACCAGTGGAGATCCTGAGGATGTGGACCCTCTCCATGTTACCTGATAAGAGCACCTCTGCAGATTGGACTTAAAGCACTTTTGATTCCAAAAGTGGTGAGGACAGCCAATCTTTCGTAGTTCTACACTAATTGCACATATACACTCATTTACAATGAAGCTGTGCACTGTTCACACACACCAAAAATAAAGCTGTGCCCTGTTCACACACACCAAAAATAAAGCTGTGTCCTGTTCACACACAACAAATACATGTTGGTATGTTGATAAATAAACCAGCATATGACATCACTTGTGAGCTCAACCTGGAAGAACTGACTTCCCCACACAAATACCCACCACTAGCAGAGGTTCTCAGAAATGCTTTAGCTGCTGAGGTGGAAGGACCTTCCCCAGACTAATGCCAGGTCCTTTACTGAGGCAGGAAGTGAAGATCAGCACATCCCTCAATATTACTGATACACCACAGCACAGATACTACTCAAGACACAAAGTTAGAAGAACACGTCCTGAAGAAAAAGGCCTTCAGTTCCATTTATCGTGTTGCTCAAGAACTTCTTTAGGACAATGACACCAACTTCATTGGCAAAGAGACCGAAACTCTATTTGCTTCAGTGGCTCCTTGTTAGCAGTTAGCAGCAAATAGCTTCCTGATTAAATTGCAGTTAGTAAAAAAGTATTTTCTGATTAATTCCACACAGTGTGCCACATTTTGGTGGAATGGGAGAGAAAGAGATTAGGTCAGGGACGAAATTCCTTAAGGTAGTGCAAGGGTTCAAATAAAATTTCAAAATGCTCAAGGTTGTCTCGTTCATTTGTACCATGACTATTAGTTAGTAAATGGCAAAAGTGAGCATGTTTTCTATCATAGCTTTGTAACACTACCTGCATCAAGAAAAAAAAGGTTAGAATTACATTCTCCTCCAATTTTAGAGAAACATGAAGCTGTTCATAATTTCCTCTTCCTACTTATTAATGATCAGGGCCACTGAAGCCTCACCTGCTTTGTGGAAAACAACCAGAAGTTGTTTGGGTCACACTGTATTCTGATGATCCTCTATATATGACCTACAGATGTTGAGGTTTAGAGACATCTACAGCTGTATTGTTGGAACTGCAGAAGTCATCTCCTCAGTAGAGCAGCACTGAAGGAATTCCAAATGCTATCAAATGATTTGCATATTTCTATTCTTGGAAATAAATGGTTACTTCCATTGTTTCATTTATTAATCCATTGTAAATACATTAAAAATATCTTAAAAAACCACCACAATAATGTCAAGATTTCTGAAAATTGTATTTAATTTCTTTGTGACATTTTATTGACAGTTTAAAATTTACATTCATGACAGTAAATTTACATAAAAATCACTGAATTAGCTTATGATATAAAGAATTCAACAAAAATACATGTTTATTTAATGTTTGACAGTTATCTGTCAATCTTTTCAGCTGGGTTTTTTTTAATGCTACAAGAAAAAAAAATTATAATTTATAAAACCATTGTAAATACATATATATTAAAAAATCACCACAATAATATAAAAAAAAAAATCTTGAAAATGTACATTTCTTTAAGGTGACATTTTCCTTTGACAGATTTATATTTACGATCATGACAGTTAATTTACATAAACATCACTGAATGCCAGATAGATACATGAAATTAGCTTATGATATAATGGTTTTAACCAAGAATCCATGTTTATTTGGTGATGTTTTAAGCTGGGTTTTTTTATGCTATAAAAAAAGAAAGAAAGAAATATAAATGTCTAGAAAACACTGACAATTTTGATCAGTACTTTTAACTCAATTTGACTTATTTTCTTCTTTTTTCAGCAATATTTTGTTTCTGGATTGCTCTGTAGTCAGAAACAGGGAAGAATCTCACTCGGGTGAAAACGTTCTCCTTCAGCAGTCGTCTCTTGTCAGAGAAATTTAAAGGTGCAAAACTGAACTCTTCGTCAGAGTCCTATTTCAGAATGAATAAACAAATAAATATACAAACAAGTTAATAAATAAGATCAGTGCTGAAATATACAACTCCATTAAATGACAAATATCAATCAAGTTATAATAAGGTCACTCTCTCTCTCTCTCTCTCTCTCTCTGTCTCTCTCTCTCTCTCTCTCTCTCTCTCTCTCTCTCTCTATTTTGTAAATATAGTTTATTTTTTTTTAAGTGAAAGTAAGTTAAAATATATTCTACAGAGAAGATATTCATTAGAACTTTTGGCCTGTGCTAAAGTGATACTACATAAAAGATTCTTCATTTTATTTTTTTTATTGTGGCATTTACTGCCAGGAAAGAAGTACACACAGCTTATGCGCAATTCATTCTGCTTTTATACAGCAGCATATACAAACAGGGCATTAGGCCAACAGCTAGTTCAAGGCTGAGGCCCTCCACCCAGAGAGGGGTAGACTTCCATGCTTCCTGCATCCGAACGCAGATTAACTCAGAATAAAGAGGCAGAACACATTTCTCAAACAGTTACAATATTTTCTAAAATCAGCAGAAAATGTCATACTGTAGGTGTGTTATCTGTAAAGGACGTGTTATTATTACTCAGAAAAACAGCAGTGCTTAACAGCAAGCAAAACAATGAAAAATTCATTTATGACATGCATGATCTCAAATTCTAAATGTAAAAAAAAACAAAAAAAAACAGAAAGCAGTGATCACTCTGTATTGAAGAAAATATATATATATATATATCATGTTTTATCTTAACTGTTTTCGTGAATATACACTTAGTCTGAAATTGATGCCTGCAACAGAAAAACTGGGACAATTTAAGACCAGGAACTTAGAAATAATTAATTAATAACTAATTAAGTATAAAAAGAGCCAAAAAGTCCATCAGTAAACAATAAAACAATTTAAGAACAACATTCGAATAAAGGATTTCAGTTGTTTCATCCACTCCAAACCATGATATCATCAAAAGACTTTGAAATTTGAAATTTTATTCTTAGCAGAATAAATATGATGCCGAAGCTTTGAAAGATTGATTATCAGCAAGGAATAAATAACAACACAATAACAGATCCATATTTATAATGCACATTTTTATTTCAGTTACAAAATCTCTAAGTCCTTTGCACAAGAAGTTTGGTTAATAAGAAGATAGTAAGAAGTAAAGAGGGGAAAAACTGCTATATATAGAGAAACATTCAGAGAAATATTGTCTACAAACTGTGTCACAATCCTGGATGCATAAATTAATAAACAAGCACAGGCATTACTTTCACACACAGCAGAATATAGAGCATAAACATTGAGTGTAAGAATGAATAAAAAGACTGAAGAGTGAAGAATCTTCCTTTGCCTTCAATAAAACTGTGCTTTAGCTCTAATACATTGTGTACATGACATATTAAAATATTTGCACTAAAAGCTTTAAAAACCTTATGAAAGAAACTTACAGAGATTTTGTCTAATATTTTGCTTTAATATAAAAGGCAATGAAAATTCTATTGTTTTACTGTTTGTGAAAAAAGTAGTTTTATATTTTTTGTGTAATTTTAAATGACATTGGATATACAGTGTGTTTATGATTAGTTTTCATCTTCCATTTAAATTCAGTACCACAAAATTTTCAGCTCTCTAGGTGGCCAAAGTATAAAACTTTAACAAAGAAATAAAAAAGTTTGGTTAAAAAAAAAGCAACTCCTCATCACATCCACACTTCCATGAGAGTTTATGTGTTAGAAACTACAAAGCTGAAGTGAAGCTCATCTGCAGCACTGAGTACACCAGTATAACAAAAATGCCCCCAAACTTCACTTCTGCATTTTATTTGGATAGTACACTTCAGAACCTGCGTTCAACAAAGTATCTATAAAATGTTCTTGTTTTTCTAACTCTACACTGGGCCCTAATCCTAAACTCAACTCAGATAATAAACTTAAACTAAAATCTGTTAAGAATAAATTGAGTTTCACCATGTATGTTCTTATCAATTTGAACCTATGTAGACAACCATCATGGTGCGTTTCAAATAGAGTACTTTTTTTATGGCAAACATATTAATTCAGAGCAATAATAAAAAAGTGAAATATATTCTTACACTTTTGCTTCCTTGCTTAACATTAAATAAACAATATAAAAACGGTAACTGTACCAGACCCTGTACTGATCATACTGTAATAGATTAAACTGGCAAAAACAAGCAGTGCTTTTCCTCAGTCTGAGCATGAAATAATAAATTAATAAATAATCCTGGTTTTATATGCTTGGCATTCATTGCTTTAGAGTTAATGAATCATTTCTGTTATTATGAGAAATATAGCAAATGATTCACAATATAATATCATATGATATTATATGATATTATTTATTACTTTATACACTTTACCCTGTAGGTTTTGAAATAGCATGTGTGTGAAATACACTAGCAATAATGTCAATATTGCTATTATAAAATGAAGGGTTCTGTTGTGGAATCCAAATGTGTTACTTGAAAAAGCGCATATGTTTAGAATATATATATATATATATATATATATATATATATATATATATGTATGTATATATATATATATATATATATATATATATATATATATATATATATATATAGTTGCCTTAGCACAGGCCCTGCTTACTGAAACCTTTTAGGTATGCAAAATCTATGACTAACTTTTCTATGGGGCATAATATCAGACAACATCAGGCTAAACTCATGTGTGTCTGTTACAGGTGAAAGATTTTAATGACCACACTCACTCTAAAAATGTCCTCACACACTCCTTTAGAGAACTGAAACATACTAAACTGCACATTTTTCACCCTGTTCTTAGCAAAGTGGGGACCTAAACAATGTACAGCACTTCACTGTAGATCTTGGCAAACATCAACAGAAACAAACACCCACACAGTCCAAAATCAAGAGAAATCATAACAAACATTACTAAACTAACTAACCTGGAGATCATGTGCAGCTCTGAATATCCCAGTAAAATAAAAACATCCCCAAACTTCACTACTGCTCACTAAAGGAAAGAGATCTGGTGATGAGAACGATGAGCTTTAGCATTAGAGCTTCTCACTTCAGAGTACACAATGTCTTCAGGCTGTTCTCTCTTCACTCGTCCAGTTTTGGGTTTGTTCTCTTTGAAATGGATGGGAGCGTAATTCAGACTCTCAGCAGTCTGTGAGAAAGAACACGAAAGGTTCAGTAAGTTCTGTGTGGATTAAACAGTATCAGCATCTTCTGAAAGTGTTACAGAACACAGGTGTTACCTGACTGGTTGTGTTCTCTGCTGGTGAACCTTGTTGATTTATTACTGTGGTGGATAAAGAACATACAGGCTTATGATTGGATCAGACAACATTAATTTTTTGCCACGTTAACATTTGCAGCCCTTTTCACTACATTTAGATTTATAATTAGTTTGCACAAACATATTTAATACATGTACATTGTATATCTAAAGGTAGATTGTATAGTACAGTGTTTATATGTTAGGTAGCACATGTTACTACTGTCTTATTCAGTACACAGTGGCTTCCTAGAAGATGTTGCTTACGACTTTTAAAACTCTTATTGGCTGAGCTTCAATACATATTACTAATCTGTTAAAGTGTTATAGTCTAGACAAATTTGTTCAACTGAAGAAAGGTTATGGAAAACACATAGGACCTCTTACAACCCATAATTTGGTGGTATATCAATTTCTTATGTAGCTTATAGCCTCTTCTTTAATATTTTAAATTAGGATAATATAATGTAATGTAAGGTAATAATAGGTGTTTTTCAGTCAGAACAAAATATTTGTTTGGGCTAACATGCATTTTATTTGGATGTTCACTTTTTCTCTAACATTATCACCTGGTGCTCTCAGTGGGGGAAACAGCTGAACTGAACACTGTGATAAATGTAATAAACAACTGTAAAATCCTCCACTCACCACTGCAGTGGTCACTGTTTCTCCTTTTACAGATTATAATTTTCAGCAGAGATCACAACCACACACACTCCCAAAGCTGCTCCCAGAAAGATCACAACAGGATCCACAGGCCCCTCTGAAATAAATAAACAAACAAATAAATAAATAAATTAATAAATAAAATAAAAATAAAAAATTGCTTAGAAAAGTTTAAACCTTTCAAAAATGTCATGTGACAAACCATGATAGATTTCATGTTACCAATGATTTTTTCTGTTCTACCAGTGGTGAAAAATACTACTACAAAAACTGTCCTTCATGACTCTGCTAAAGTATTGTTTTGGAGAAGCTGTACTTTATTTAAATATTATTAATGCTGTATTTACCCGAACACCCTGAACAAATATTTTTCAGTAATTGGTTAAAATAGCTACGTTTCACTCTTATACATGAAGATTTTTAGATATTGTTACATTATGACTCTCACTCACAATATTTTAGCTCTGTACTTCCAAATTTAACTGAGTAAGATTTTGTTGAAGTACTCAAACTTTCATATGAGTAGAGTTTCTCAGTTCTTGTTCCCCTCTTGAGAACTATATTAGCAAATGTATAAGTGAGGCTCAAATTATATACCCAACAAAAAGGCAATGAAGCAAACCATTTTGTCTCAACAGTAAATGTGTTATGGCTAAGTAAAAGCTCAATACTACATTAGAATAAATATAATAACAATAATACAGTAAAATAAGTATAATAATAATATTAATACAGTAAAAAGTAAGTATTTCAAGTTTTCAAATAAGTATTTGGTAATTTGTGAGCTAGTTAGAAGAACATAGGCTATTGATTTAAGTCACTACATATTGAGTTATTGTAAATTGTGTTATTATACTTTTACTGCTTTTCTGAACAGATAAACACTTTTTAGATAAATAGACATTTATGTCTAAATCTTTGGCAAAGTACTGTACACAAAAAAGTTTACCCTTGGAATGATGGCAAAAGGGCTAATTGCGTTTTAAGAGACGGCAAATGCAATAAAATTAACTCAGTCAATATAGGGAAAGAATATAGTCAGTTCCAATATCTACATCCATCAAACAAGTCATCAATGACCAATAACTTTAAAATTCTTAAATATTGCTTACTTAGTTGTATTGATGCTCTGTTTCCAAACACGATCTTCCCACAAGCAGCCACAGCGCAGTAGTAAGTTCCAGTATGGTGGTGGTCGAGGATGTTCTTGGAGAAGTTGTGCACACATTTGTGTGTAGAAGAGCTGATCTCACACTGACGGCTGCTGCTGTTCTGATGAGTGTAAATGATTTCAGGAAAGGATTGTCCTGCAGCAGCTCTGAACCAGAGCACTCGGAGTTCTGCTGCTCTGATCTCAGAGTGGACTGTGCACTGCAGAGTGACCAACTCTCCTGGAGAAACTGACCCCCAAACTGGAGTTTGGACAACTGATACCTTTAACTCAGGCTGACCTGGTCAATATAATAAAGACATCGCAAGATCTTGGCGCATATGTCTCAGTCAAGTACATGAGTTTATATGATAATAAAATGTAAAATTATAATATCATTACCTGTCACAGCTAGAAATTTGCCACTAGAAAATGTAATGGTGTTCGTGTCTAGTATTCCACAGAAGTACATTCCTTCATCAGCTTTAGTAATTTGTTCAATAGTCAGAGAAAAAGGCTGGATTATCTTATACCTCGGGAAAGTGTTGGGGTGTTTATTGGGTAACTTTAACACCACTTCCTGAGGTTCCTGTCCTGTTCTTTGCTTGTACCAAACCCAAATGTGTTGAGCAAACTATGTAGAGTAACTTTTCCTCCAGGCTCAGCTGAGACAAATGATACCTTAGAAAGATCCACAGCCTGAGCCGGATCTACAAGATAGAATCAGATCAGAGCTAAGCTCATAAAGACAATAGCTAATGATGTTTCAACAAGCGCAGTTAAAAGTAAATAAAAAATTAAGAGTTATTGACAACCTAAGGTCTTATAAGAAGCTCATGAACTTGCCTTTTATGTAGAGACATAAGATGAGAATCCATATCGGAGCCATAACTACAGAAGAAACAGATCTTCATTGAAGTAAATTTGAGAGGTTGCAACTGACAAAAGCATCAAGTTAGCTTGCTGGGCATGTGAGTGTAACCTCATGGGCTGGAAAAAGTCACAGCTTTTGACTGCTTGACTAACTCATGTTTGGCCCTTAAGAAGTATTTTGGTTTTCTTTCATGTCTATTTAAGTCTTACGATAAATAGTTTGGATTCCATAAACATGAAATAATCTCATATGTTTATTACAGCAGTTTCTGTCAAAAGTTTCTTCTATAAAAGCAGCAACAAACTCTAACGACTAAGTAAAACTGATGCAATAAAAAGAAAGAATGTGCTTGTAAGCTCAGCAAACAACGTATTAGACTCAGAGAAACTTTCAAAAACAGGCACTCCGCTAGGTTTGTTGCCGTCATCATCTGCAAATTATCTGTAACCAAGTAGAAATAATTTAATTTTGTTATTATTGGTCCATTTGATCATGAGTTCATGCTTATCAAAAGAGGAAGAATATATTACAGTACTTTCAGAATTCTTATTATGTGATTGTTTTTTATTTGTATCACCAATTATTACAGGATATTTGCTGAAATGTAGTAGAACTTAAGGCCAATTTTGAGAACACAATTAAGTAGAGGTCTGGCCCCACCAGATGTCGCTGTAGAGCAGTGCATGACATAATCAATAATTCAGTATAACAACTAATACATCTTTATATATTTTTCTTCATAACTAATATTGTTGCGTGTTTATTACATATGACAATGACAGCATTCCAAATATCTTCCTGTACATGTTGTGTAAAAGCCAGTAGACCACCTATTTCTCTTAGCAGTCTTCGTTTGGTGAGCATGGGGCCAGTTCCTCAGCGTTCGTCTAACCAAGTGAGCAGTTAAAAACACTGCGCATGTTCAACGCGCTATCAATAGCCAGCTGTGGGGCATGAGCACGTTGGCTCCATGCTGAGAGCAGCCCATATATAATAAATTTACATATGTCCAGACTCCTGCACCACATTATGTTAATTTGTATATTTGTGATTTCTCTGATGGAGTGTGTTTGTGTTTGGATCAGGTTTGTGTGTAGTTTCATTGGTGAGTCGGCTGCTGCCCCTACAGTTTTTTGTGCCCCACCTGGCTTTCTGTGCCAGAGACACCACGGCAATTAAATAATCTCTTAAAGTCTTAGTCGTTGTCTTAATATTATGTTTTCTCAGTCTGACAGTGAGTCCCCTCACAATCCCACCTCATATCTATGGTGTTGTGTCTGTAACATGTGGCTTTAAAAGGTTGACCTGGTGAAGAAGGGAAAAGGAGTGAGGAATGAACTGGACAGAGCTTTAAGTCATTTATTAAACCCAGTCACTAAACACTTACATACACCATCAACTAAGCACACCTACATTAATTACACATATAAACACATTTACAGTAAAGCTGTGCCCTGTTCACACACCAAAAAAGAAAGCAACTCAATTTGCATTTCTAGAATTCAAACATCGTGGGAATAAAACATGTTCCAATTAAAATAATTTGACTAGAAAGAGAGGACCATGATGGCATCACATCAAAGAAGAAAAGATTAAAAGCTTGTGTGTAAAAGTACAAACACAAACTATTCAACTGAACCTGCAGTATTTGACAGTATTTGACAGCCCACTATCAAATAGAAGGCCTTTTCAGCATCACATATTCAACAGATGTCTGTGTGGTGGCCCACCTGTAAACTCTAGACCAGTTAACCTTATAGAAATACAATATGCTAAAACAGATATCCACCTCCTCTGATCCTCTGGTCTGGATCTACTACTGCCCTTCAGTTGCTTTGGTCAGAATCATTTCATCACATGTGTTGTGGAAATACAAAACCAGGATGATGTTGAGAGTTGATGGCATGTTGATAATTAAACCTATGGCATCACTTGTGAGCTGAACCTGGAACCACAGTGAGTGGTTCTCAGAAATGCTTCAAGTGCTGAGGTGGAAGGAACTTTACTGAGGCAGGAAGTGAAGATCTTAGCATTTTCAATATTACTGATACACCACAGCACAGAAACCACTCAAGGTACAATGTCAAAAGGTCACATGTACTGAAGACAAAGGCCTTCAATTCAATTCATCACACTGCTCAAGAACCCCTTTAGGACAATTATACCATATCATAGTTGTATGACGTTAACTGCATCAAGACTCTTATTTTAAGGTGTTGCAAGAAAAAAAGGTTAGAATTACATTCTCCTCCAATTTTAGAGAAACTTGAAGCTGTTCACAATTTCCACCTCCTAATTATTAATGCTCAGGGCCGCTGGAGCCTCACCTGCTTTGTGGAAGACAACCAGAAGTTGTTTGGATCACACTGTATTTTGATTGTCCTTTAAATATGATCTACAGATGCTGAGATTTAGAGACATCTACAGCCATATTGTTGGAACTACAGAACTACAGCTGTTAGCTTATCTATTTGTTGTGTGTGTTAAAGAAATTACCCAAAAGTCGTCTCCTCAGTAGAGCAGCACTGAAGAAATTCCAAATGCTATCAAATGATTTGCCTATTTCTATTATTTTGGAAATAAATGGATCCTTACTATTGTTTTATTTATAAAACCATTGTAAATACATTAAAAGATATATTAAAAAAATCACCACAACATTATCAAAAGAAGACTTCAAAAAAAATTTCTTTAACGTGACGTTTTCCATTGAAAGTTGTAAATTTACGATCATGACAGTAAATTTACATAAACATCACTGAATGCCAGAGACAGCTACACAAAATCAGCCTATGATATAATGGTTTCAACAAGAAATATATCTTTATTTAATGTTTGACAGTTATTTGGTGATGTGTTTAGATGGGTTTTATAAGCTATAAGAAAGAAAGAAAGAAAGAAAGAAAGAAAGAAAAAGAAAGAAAGAAAGGAAGAAACTCAATTTGACTTATTTTCTTCTTTTCTCAGCAATATTGTGTTTCTGAATTGGTTTGAAGTCAGAAACAGGGAAGAATCTTACTCGGGTGAAAACGTTCTCCTTCAGCAGTCGTCTCTTGTCAGAGAAATTTAAAGGTGCAAAACTGAGCTCTTCATCAGAGTCCTATTTCAGAATAAATAAACAAATAAATATACAAACAAGTTAATAAATAAGATCAGTGCTGAAATATACAACTCCATTAAATGACAAATATCAATCAAGTTATAATAAGGTCACTCTCTCTCTCTCTCTCTCTATTTTGTAAATATAGTTTATTTTTTTTTAAGTGAAAGTAAGTTAAAATATATTCTACAGAGAAGATATTCATTAGAACTTTTGGCCTGTGCTAAAGTGATACTACATAAAAGATTCTTCATTTTATTTTATTTTTTTTCCAAGCAAAGAAAAACATCTTCCCTGTAGAGAATGTGTTAACTTATAATCACTTACAAAATCAATAACATATGAAATTTGACTGGGGGTGTTCAAACTTTTGCATACACTATATATATTCAGTTCAAAAACTCATGACTGAGTTATTTATAAAAAGAAACAGCAATCATCAATATGTCTGTGTGAGATGCATGCATGTGAATCAGAGTCAGATGTAGGAATAATTTCTTTTGTCTAATATAACTGTGTGCAGTATTCAGCTACATGTTTTATTCATTGTAATAGTCCACAGTGAATCATACTGTGGCCTAAACCACATCAGGTCTGATCTTAAAGACGATCTGGGTGTAATTTGAGTGTGCTAAAAGATATTTTGGGGATGTACTTAGAGAAACAATTTGGGTGACTATTGAATCCAGTGTTTGTTAGCATTTTAGAATGTTTGCCTCACAGCTCCAGATTACAATTGATTAAGGTAAGTGAAAAATTGTAGGTGAAAATTTGTTTACATTTGATCTTTAATGAAACCTTTGATATGCATACAGTGAAGACACACAAGTTAAAATGTTTACACAGAGCTTGAATATTCTCCAGCTTGTATAATCTAATACAAAAGCAAAGCCAGTAGAACAGGACGCTCTGAAGTTGCTTCACATGAGCCTAAGGTCACCATGCCCAATGCCAAGTGTCGAGTAGAGGGATATAAAGCCCCCCAGCAATGAACTGTGTAGTAATGGAGCTCCAACCAGTACCTTTGGGATGAAATGTGATCCAGAACTGATCATCCAACATCAGTACCTGACCTCGCTAATGCTCTTGTGGCTGAATTCTGCATTTCAGTGTCTCTGACCTCAGTAGAAACATTAGATGAGCGAGTGTCTAGAGATTTTTGTAAATATAGTACATATGGGTGTGAACTGATGATACATCACATGTTCAAATGTAGAACTTGACAGCTGGGCCTGAATAGCTGAACTGGTGTTAAAACCACACCGTCTTCTGGAGGTGTGAAAGTTTCAGCCTCTTTATCTCTTTATCTTATGTTTAGTGTGTGGTTGAGGATGCAGTCCAGGGTGCAAATTTAGTCTGGGGAGTGGGGGGCTACACTAAACACATAGCAAATAAAAGTTAAGACTGTGTAAACACAGTACACCTACAGTTAGACTTATCATGTTGATCTCATGCTGTATAGACATGAGATATATTAACAGGAATAATGATATCATAAATTTTCAGTACTAAAATTCAGCTTTGTTGCCTTTTGCAATTGCATTTTTCCATTGTGTTACTAAATGCTTGGTATGATCACCATGTTGCTGTATATATTTTATCAAAATACCCCGATAATTGTAAATATAATGATAATTAAGAAAAAAACATTACTATTGATAACTATTATGCAATATTTCAACAAATTATCATAGTTCATTAAAAAAGTGCTGAAATCTCCAGGACAGGTTAGCGCTTTTTTCCGTTTGTCATTTCAGACTAAAACTAAAATAAAAACAAACTCTTTCAAGCTATTTGACAAAGGGTGGCTGGTAGTCTAGTGGTAGGAAGGCTGAGCCAGCAACTACAAGGTCGCAGATTCAAAACTGTTGAAGTTAGTAAACTGATGCCAAGCATGATAAATGAGTTTTATTTGTATAGTGCAAAAATGAACCTGCCAGTTTGTCAGCACTTTCACAGCGATGCATTCTATGTAGTGCAGCAGCATTTTTTTCTGTATCTGTAACTGTGACATGTCCAGTGTTTGGTGGAGCTCCATTAGTTTGTTACATGTATCTTTCTTTTTTTTTATTATTATTTTTTTTTTATTATATGTAGTATAGCAGCTAGTTTTTTTAATGACAGCCACAATCCTGTCAGGTATGTGTTACTCAATTTGGAACAGCCAAAATAGGCACACAAACAAAGGCATAGGGATGCATAACCAAGTAATAGATAAAATATATATATATATATATATATATATATATATATATATATATATATATATATATATATATATATATATATACATATACGTGTGTGTTTTTTAAGGTAATGTACCTGGTCTTGCAGCATCTCTGGAAAACTGTGGATGACAGACTGACATGTTTTGCCTTTAAAAGCATTGAAAGGAAAATGTGTTAGAAATTCAGCAATGTGGTAATAAATTTTGTAGCATTTTGTTCACCTCAATGAAGTTTTACAAAGACTCTGACATTCACCAATATTTTCATGTTTGGGATTTGTTCCTCGGTAAGAACAGAATTGCAGACTCAAGAGCACAAAGGTGCAAACAGTTCAGAGGTTTAAATCATCAGGAGAGCAAATTTAAGTAAAAACCTAGGAAGATTTTAGTGAATGGGGCCCATTATTATTATTATTATTATTATTATTATTATTATTATTTTATATTATGGGGAATCAGCTCAACTGAATACAGATTCATGTAAAGAAAAGAGTGTAAAATCCTCCACTCACCACTGCAGTGGTCACTGTTTCTCCTTTTACAGATAATAAATGCTTGAGCAAAGATCACAACCACACACACTCCCAAAGCTGCTCCCAGACAATCCACAAAAGGATCCACAGGATCTTCTGAAATAAATAAATAAGTATCTACTATCTATAAATAAATAAATCTACTCATCAAGTTTAAGCTCTAATAAAATGGGATGTAAAAACCATGTTAGATTTCATGTCAGTACAGTAGTACAGATAAGTACAGATAAGTACAGATAAGTAGTAAGATTTTCTCAGATGTACAGTACTGTGAATAAAGTTCAATTCTATGCTCTACATCAATCACGTAAAAGAACTATAGCTTAAATATTGCGTACTCAGTTCTACTGATGCTCCATTCCCAAAGATGATCTTCCCACAAGCAGCCACAGCGCAGTAGTAAGTTCCAGTATGGTGGTGGTCGAGGATGTTCTTGGAGAAGTTGTACACAGAGCTGTGTGTAGAAGAGCTGATCTCACACTGACGGCTGCTGCTGTTCTGATGAGTGTAAATGATTTCAGGAAAGGATTGTCCTGCAGCAGCTCTGAACCAGAGCACTCGGAGTTCTGCTGCTCTGATCTCAGAGAGGACCGTGCACTGCAGAGTGACCGACTCTCCTGGAGATACTGACCCCTGTACTGGAGTTTGGAGCACTGAGATGTCTACCTGCCCTGGGAAATATAATAAAGACAGTGTAAGAAATTGTATTTAGTAGAAATGTTCAATAACAATATATTAGCCATGTAATTACAGCATAACAGTGAAATAAGAGTGCATCACTGGCCTCAGATAATAGATGTGAAGTATTTACAAAGCATTGCTGAAAAGAAATTTACATCTTAAGAACACTGAAAATTTTATTTATATGTCACATTTTCAACACAAGGGCAACTCAATATCCATTATATACTGCTGAAGGCAGATCAGTGAAGCAGAAAACAAATCAGTTATGTTACCTGTGACCGCTAAGAATGTAGCAGTAGAAAAGTCCAGTGTTTTCTTTCCAGTCTCTCCACAGAAGTACATTCCTTCATCTTCTTTAGTGACACGTTCAATACTGAGAGAAATGCCACTCGCAATTCTGTTGAGTTTAAATCTCGATTTGTCGAATTTATTTGCAAACACAGCCGGCTTGTCTTCTAATTTTGATCCCACTTCCAGCGGCGCATGTTCCAGTCTTTGTTTGTACCACATCCTAACATCTTTATTTGAGTCGTCTACAAATGTGCAATTGAGAGTGACCGCTTCACCGGGCTCAGCTGAGATGACCAATGACTCTGTATTTCTCACTGCTTGAGTAGAATCTGTAAAAAGTTCATTCTAGATGAATATTAAAAATTTGAATGATTTTTTAAGCATCATTAAAATTACTTACAAATATTGCTTTTTGGTGTTTGGTCATTTTATGAACTTACAAATCTTGCAGAAATATAAAATGATAATTCCAATCTTGTGTAGATCCATCATCTACAAACAAATGTGATATCTGAAAGGAAATAAGTGACTGAAGTACTGAACTGTATTCGTTGCCTGGCTTCATTAGTTAAACATCATTGGCTGTAAGAAGTCACATGGTACTTTCTGTCAGCTCCATTAATAACTTTCATTGGACAACAAAAGTCACCCGGCCTCTTTTAAAACAAATGAATCTCTTTGATTATGATTACTATCAGTAGTTTTGGGCATCAAAGTCACTTCTCTATATGTCTGCCTTTCAGAGTATATCACTATATTAGGCAATAAAAAGACTATTAGCTTTAAGTCTGTAATTACATGGAATTCTTACATATACATACATACATACATATATATATATATATATATATATATATATATATATATATATATATATATATATTGAAGTCAAACATGGGCAGCCTCCTACAAAAGTGAGAATACCTGTAGATTTACTTCCTTTCGGATTTGTTCATTTATCATCTTTCATTTTAATTTATTTTTTGTGGCCAAAATATGCGTGTGTGGTATGCATGTGTGGGATTTTATCTTATTGCAGTTTCCATAGTCAAATGGTGACATTCCAGACTTTTTACATTTATTTCCAGACATTTTTTATTACAGTTATTTTTATTTTTTTATTTATTTTTTTTTTATTATATTGAATGACTTAAGATTTTTTTTTAAATAAGAATCATAGGTACATAAAAATGTGTATATTGTTTAAGGATTTTTTTTTTTTTGGTTGTCTATTTTTTTTAAATATATTTTACATGTGATATGTCATTCTTAGTAGAATAAATATGATGCCTAGGCATTAAACTTTTTAGTACAATAAAAATAGCAACAAATTCATATTTATACAGAATTTTTTTTTATTGAGTTACAAAGTCTATTAGTAATTCATTATAAGCATAAAATAATAAAAAAAAAAACATTAAGAAAGAAACCTTGTTAAAGAAATTAATATGCAGACAGAGTTAATATTTTAAGTTTTGCAGTGTGTGGAAAAGTAATTATACATTTTCTTTGTAATTTTAAAAGGCAATAGATACACTGTGTGTTTATGATTAGTTTATCTTTTCATCTTCCATTTAAACTCATTATCACACATTATTGGCAACTGTTAGAACAAGTTCATCAGGCAGCTGAAGGGTAAAACGTTCATTAAAAAATAAAAAAAGCAACTTTTCATCACAGCCACACTTCCATTAATGATGCACCATATCAGAAACCATCAGTTTGTCCACATACATCTGAAAAAAGCTCATCACCGCCTGAAATGTCTTTCCTATCAGATCTTTAAACTTCTTTGGTTCTTGATCTTAAAATAACAACACAGTTCCATGAAGACTTCACTTCACCTTATCAGACACCATTAGTGTGAACTCCTGTGTCTGTTTAGCAGGTGTGAAAGATTATAATCACCCAGCTCTCTCACAATCAAACATATAAACAACAGAATAAAGGTTTAAAGGAGCTTCTCAATTTAGAGGCCCTCCTTTCATCACAGATTATTTTCAGATAACACTTTATTTTATTTTATTTTATTTAAGGGCGGCACGGTGGCGCAGTGTGTAGCGCTGTCGCCTCACAGCAAGAATGGCCTGGGTTTGATTCCCGGCCGGGTGACCAGGGTCATTTCTGTGTGGAGTTTGCATGTTCTCCCCGTGTCTGCGTGGGTTTCCTCCGGGTACTCCGGTTTCCTCCCACGGTCCAAAGACATGCAGTCAAGCCAATCGGACATGCTAAAATTGCCCCTAGGTGTGAGTGAGTGTGTGAATGTGTATGTCTGTCTGCCCTGCGATGGACTGGCGACCTGTCCAGGGTGTATCCTGCCTTCCGCCCAATGACAGCTGGGATAGGCTCCAGCACCCCACCGCGACCCAGAGGGATAAGCGGTTTAGATGATGGATGGATGGATGGACTTTATTTTAATAGTACAGTTTAGATTCTTTGTAGGTACCTTTAACTCACATTCAACAAAATGTCTATTAAATTTGCCATTTTTTACTAATTCTACACTTGACCCTAAACCCAACCCTAAAACTGTAGAGTTTCATCAGATATGTTAAAAAAAGAAAAATCAATCTACATCATTTGAATACAGCAGCTGCCCTTTATGTTCTTTTAAAATTTCATAATTAATAGACCAATAGAAATGTATAAAAATAACATGGAATAAAATCTTTTTACATTAATCTACATTTAAAGGTAACAACATTTTGCATTCTACTGTAAAGTTACCATTTTGGTGATGAATGTTTTTCTTTGGACAGTGGCAAAATGTCTTCAGGGGGCCATTGTGAAGTGTTAAAATAAATTGAGACCCATTTTTAATATTGCAAACAATGTTGCAAACTGAAAAATAAGATATATTCTCATACATTTCCTGGCTTGCTATAAAGTGCATCTGTGCTAGATCATGTTGATTTTACTAAAACAGGTGCAATAACAATAAGACACTGCATTGAACAAATGAAAACTGAAACTCTATAAAAATTCAGATATTCTTGGTTTTCTGTGCTTAGTAATATGGCTCTACAGTTTGTGAAACATCTGTGATGAGATTAACAGTAAATTATCTATTATATTATGTCATGTCACATTTAGATTTCATATATTAATATTTTATAAAATATCAGTCAAAGTATTAAGTTTGCCATTTGCAAATGGCAATTATTATGTATATTATCAAGGGTTCTTTATGGAGTATCCAAACATGTTATGTCAGGAAATGTGTAGACATAATCAGACAAAAAAAAAATCCCACACAATACAGAAAACCAATTATTGTATCTGATATCTGCACCTATTTCGAGATTTATATGCCTAGTGTACTATGCATCACCACCACCACAGAGCTCTGTTGCTCTGCTTGTACTAAAACTATCATTTTAACGAATTTTAAATTTTCAGGAAGTGTAAATTTTTGTGTTTAATAAATGAGCAGTGCTGGATAAGAACAAATTATGGGAAAATTCTCATCAAAATCTAAAATAACTTTACATTCAAACCTTTAGGCAGCCTCAAAAATACAACACACTCCTATTATCAGGCACCATCAGCATAAACTGAAAGATTATAGTGAGCAGATTATTTTTACCCGGTTTCACCCAATATCAACACAGACAACAAACAGTTAGACAGTCCAAAATCAAGAGAAATAATGACATAAAGCTCATTAAACTAACCTGGAGATCATGTGCAGCTCTGAATATCCCAGTAAAATAAAAACATCCCCAAACTTCACTACTGCTCACTAAAGGAAAGAGATCTAGCGGTGAGAACGATGAGCTTTAGCATTAGAGCTTCTCACTTGAGAGTACATAATGTCTTCAGGCTGTTCTCTCTTCACTCGTCCAGTTTTGGGTTTGTTCTCTTTGAAATGGATGGGAGCGTAATTCAGACTCTCAGCAGTCTGTGAGAAAGAACACGAAAGGTTCAGTAAGTTCTGTGTGGATTAAACAGTATCAGCATCTTCTGAAAGTGTTACAGAACACAGGTGTTACCTGACTGGTTGTGTTCTCTGCTGCTGAACCTTGTTGTTTTCTCACTGTGGTGGATAAAGAATATACAGTATCTCGATTGGATCAGGCAACTTTGTTTTTCCAAGCCAACATTTTAGTTTCACAAAATCTAGTTGATGCCTAAAAACAAATAAACAGTGTATGAAGTGTTTTACACTAAATAAAGCATATTCTTTCAATCGCATTTTAGTTCCATAGTAACTATAAAGTTTTCTCAAGACATTTAAAACAGCTTTTTCAGCTGATCTCCTGATCCTTTACAGCTCGTCCAGATTACTTCACTCAGCTGAGACAAACTCACTGTCTAGGATCTCTTACAACTCAGTAGGTTGAGGATCTTTTTTTATGTTGCTCAGAAACTCTGTAAGAACATTTTATATTTTATATTAGGAATGCAAGCTTGATATGTGTTTTAAATCCAAAAAAAACATTTGTTTGGGATCACATATACTCATTTTGTCCTGTCATTGTGTGTGTGTGTGTGTGTGTGTGTGTGTGTGTGTGCTTTTTTAAGAGTAAAAAAACAATAGTATTAGTGTTTTTATCTTTGAAAATATTTATATACATTTTTGGGTAAATTAAATGTATTTTTAACTATAATAAAAAATTGTATAAAAACGCTTATTTATTTAGATACACACTGTCTGTATCACATGGCACTTGGTCTCAAATAGTGAAATAGTTCATCTGAACACTGTGATTAATGTAAAGAGTGTAAAGTCCTCCACTCACCACTGCAGTGGTCACTATTTCTCCTTTTACAGATTATAATGGTTTCAGCAGAGATCACAACCACACACACTCCCAAAGCTGCTCCCAGAAAGATCACAACAGGATCCACAGACCCCTCTGAGAGAGATGTATAAACAAACAAATAAAAATACTGTATATTTGTTTGCTAAAAAGTTCAAGTCAAACTATTTATTTTGGAATAGTTATATTTTATTCAAGTGTTACTTACATTGAATTTGAATTGAAGTCTTAATTGAACTATATAACTACAATTAATTATTATGTTCAGTATATGTATTCAATTGTATTGATATATTCTTTAATAATTCTACAAGTAAATTTCTTTTTAAATGATAAAACATCCAACCAAATTCATATCATTTTTAAATCAAACTGACCAGAACTCTAATTTGTCTTTGCATGTGCGATAAACCTTACCACTGACCACTGCCTTACACACCCTGAACAAAAAACTTTTAAACTTTTAATCTAATTAAACAGATTTTGTACTTTTATATGCTTGAATATGTTTTGATATGTATGGTTCTTGTGTCACCTCTTTAGCCAGTAAGAATGCTGTATTAAATTAGAATTATCACAAATGTAAACATTAATACATTAATACAAAAGTCTCTACATACTATATTAATGATGTTCATATTTATTCTAAAATCACTTTATTTCTGAGCAAATGAAAACTTACTGCCAGGTAAGGTACTGTCTTTAATTAACTATTAGCAACCAATTAATAATACCTAGTAAATAGAAACATATTCATAAGCACGCTTAGAAATGTGTTATAAATGTTTACTTTTGTAAATGAATAATTAACTGTTTACAAATTAGCAAAATATTACTTAAAAATGATCTTTCAGTTACAAGCATACTTGAAATATCTTTATCTTAATAAAGGCCAGTATTTATTATAATTATATTCCACTGTGGTTTAGGTCTTGCAAATTCAATAATTAAAATAATTTAAATGTATTTTATAATTTGCACACTATCTTTAAGTAGTTTGCAAACTTCCATAAATTCCTTTAACCATCATACAGATTATATACATGGATTTAGGCCATTTCTACTCAACAAGCTTATATAAACAACTTTATTTGACTAACATTGAAAGCTGATGAATGCCTTCTTTAGCGCATTTGACTGTTAAATTATGTTACATAAAGAATTTCTTTTTTTAACATTCAAATACAATCATCTACTAATCGCTGTAAAAGTAGTCATCAGTTGTGTATGACATGAAAACAAATGTCACCATTTACTACAACATTTGTTCATTTAGAATTCAGATAAATTTGACGTGTTTATGTTGTTTAATTAAGGCGTCACAAAGACATTACAAGCATGCTTATAACTGAAATATTACAATCGATTAGTGTTTAATTCCACAGTGAACAAACAGGTAACAACTAAGTAAAACCTCTTTCTGAGTGGTACTTTGTAGATGATTAATACACTTTTAACAGATCAGTGAAGTAGCAGTAGTGAAGCATCGGAATACATTGAAGTAAATATCTTGCAGGTGTTCTGTTGATACATTACTTACATTAAATGTTTGTTTTGTTATTATGTTACTTCCATTACGCAGAAACTAACCTAATCAACCTTACCCACAACCTAACCCTCACCCTGGCCCTAATCCTAACCTTAACCTCAACCCAAAACCTAATCCTAACCCTCACTCTGGCCTTAATCCTAACTTTAACCCTTACCAAAAACCTAATCCTAACCTTAACCTCAACCCAAAGCCTAATCCTAACCCTCACCCTGCCCTAATCCTAACATTAACCCTTACCAAAAACCTAATCCTAACCCTCACTCTGGCCCTAATCCTAACCTTAACCTTAACCAAACCCAATCAAGTTAATTCAGTTTAGCAACAGTTAAGATGATTCTTTAACAGCTTGTTAAATGTTCACTGACCTCTCAGGTTAAAAATCTATAGACATGAATTTGGACTCCACAAATAAAGTGAATAACATCTGAATTCAGCAGATTTTAAACAAATTTCATTCACATAGTTAATTAAATCTGTTGATAATCTGCAGAATGTATTCACGGGTGCTACATCACTGATATATTGTTGATGTGTTACTAAGAGAATGTTGAGTGTTTACTTCATCTAAAAAAGAAGCACTTAAAATAAATTATTATTAATAAATACTTCACAGAAGACTTTGTGTGTTATTAATACATTTATACAACAGTTCTAAGGCACTAGGGCATCATTAATTACTTGTCAATACTTTAGCTTCATTAAATAGTTGACAAAGTGTTGACAATCTAATGTAATTTTCTCAGGTTCTTAAAGATTGTTAAATGATGCCATACACAATTTAATTTATTCAGTCATTATTTTATGTCAATCACACAAATGATCAATGACCAATAACTTTAAACTTCTTAAATATTGCTTACTCAGCTCTACTGACGCTCCATTCCCAAAAATGATCTTCCCACAAGCAGCCACAGCGCAGTAGTAAGTTCCAGTATGGTGGTGGTCGAGGATGTTCTTGGAGAAGTTGTACACAGAGCTGTGTGTAGAAGAGCCGATCTCACACTGACGGCTGCTGCTGTTCTGATGAGTGTAAATGATTTCAGGAAAGGATTGTCCTGCAGCAGCTCTGAACCAGAGCACTTGGAGATCTTCTGCTTCTGTGTCAGAGAGGACCGTGCACTGCAGAGTGACTGAATCTCCTGGAGAAACTGTATCTGACACTGGAGTTTGGGCCACTGAGAAGGTTAACTGAAGATGATCTGTTCAATTTTATAAAGACATCTTGTTTACAGCTGCACTTTCTCATGATTAAACATGGTATTGTATTAATCAATTTAAATGTAAGACATTAACCAAAAAGCAAAAATGCAATATATACAATCTAATATGATTCTAACATTGTAAAAATAAATTGTGGAAGGTTTTGAATGAGGTTGTTGAAAACTGTAATGTGATTACCTGTCACAGCTAAGATTATGAGATTAGAAAATGTAAATGTTTTTTTAGCACTTTGTCCACAGAGGTACATTCCTTCATCATCTTTGGAGACTGCTTTAATAGTCAGAGAAAAATCTCCATTTAGACTGAATTTTGAATCAGGTGAAATGGGATTTTTGTTGTCTAACTTTGATGCCACTTCTTTAGGTTTCTGCCACAGTTGCTGTTTGTACCAAGCCTTAACGTGTGTATCAGACTTTTCAACTTTGCAAGGCAGAGTGACACTTTCTCCAGTCTTAACTGAGATAAACTGCTCATTAAGCTCCACAGCTTCAACAACACCTACAAAATGACATGAAATCAATTATGAGCAATAAGCAAAACAATGGGTGACATTTCAGCAACAGAAGTTATATTAGAATCCAATTGCATTTTAATACTGACATTTAAAAGTCAAAAATTCATAACTTACATATTATGCAGAGAGATAAAATGAGAATCCGCAGTGGAGGCATCATCATCATCATCATCACCATCATCATCATAAGCTGCTTTGCTTATTTGAAGTAACTTGGAAAGGAACCTTCTGACTAAAGCAACAAACTGCATTAGCATGCTGAGCTCATGAGATGAATCTGATTTGCAGGCGAACGTCACAAGGCCCTCCCCCCACCAGAATGTGCGTCTGGCTTCCTTGTTTATAATGATTCAAGTCTCATTATAAGAAACAGTTAACTCCATAATTATTAGCACCCTTAGTTAAGACGTGTAAAAAGTTCTTGAAAAAAAATAAATGTTTTGTAGATAATTAGTTTAATCTCACACTGAACATATAAGGACATAAACTTTGTCAAAATGAACAAAAAACCAAACTACAATCATTATCATTATTATTGGCACCTCTGCATTTTGTACTTTGTGTAGCCTCCCTTTGCCAATAGAACAGCAATTCCTGTTTTGGTGACTATTCTTCACCAAACAGGGTTTTAATGGGGTGTAGGTCAGAGAACAGGAATAGTAATGTCAAAAGTTTGATTCTGTGGTCACTTAAGCATTTTTATGTGGGTTTGGTCATTTCAGAAAGCGACAAGAGGTGGCCCATTTTTGGACCATGCAGAATATTATCATCCAACCCACATATTAAGTTATTATTCAGTGCCAGTGTTGATGGTGTCCCAGCAGTGCCCAGAAGCAAATGTTTTCCAGAAGTGTCCACATTGCTTGCTCTCTGGTACATTTTGAATATGTTTCATGCTGGAAGATCCATCCATGACCCAGTTTTAACTAATCCCACTTGAAGTGTTTATTGCCAAAAAGCTTTTTTTTTCTTACCTGACCATAGAACCCAATTTCAGAAAACGTTGGGATGGGGGGTTGGGTTGAGCAGACACAATGCAGAGACCTTTTGGATAAGAAGGAATATTTATATGTGAATCTTGGTGTGACTGGTTTTCACGATCACCCCTGGGTGGAATTTGAACCAGGTGTGTACTGATCTGAGCTAATTTGTGTTTTCTTTTCTTGTGGTTTTCTTTTCTTTGTATTTGTTTGAAGCAAAATGTGTCTTTTCCTTTCTTTTCTTTTCTTTTCTTCAACTGTACCAGTCACCCCTCTACAAAGGCGTGACGTTAAGTGCAATTTGCCACTGTCTTTAATACAGCCCTCAGCAGGTGGAAGTCTGGGAATTGGAGTTCCCATGGTCACTGGCTATAGTCCTCTCAGAAAGCTGCCTCCGCCCTCTGCTGTCTGTCAGCGGCATGGACCACTCACATACAGAAACAGGAAGACCCACCTATTTTTTAGAAAGCATGAAAACTCACAGTGGAAGGAAAAAAACAGATCCAGCCAGGACCAAATATAATAATAATAATAATAATAATAATAATAATAATAATAGCAATATTGACCTAGCAACTAGTCTTAATTCAACTCTGCATTCAAATTTTTTGGAGGCAAATGAAAGTAAAGATATTTATTTGCTCTTTCATGATCTTAATATTAGGCAAATGCCAGCTCTACCTAATGACCCACATACGCAGCTGTAAGGGCCTCACGGCCTCCAAGGTGTATAAAGTGGGTTAAAAAAGAACTATTATTTTGTTTGACATGCTCAAGTGAGGGAAAAAGAGCAACTGATTAACCAAGTTTAAAAAAAGAATATGTGCATGAGTAGCCAAAAAGCCTTTCTGATAAACAAAAACACAGTTAACTCATTTCACAACAGTGGTTGAAAACTTCCTCTGTTAATCCACGTTTAGATATTCAGTCTGTAATTAATCCAGGTTTAGATATTCAGGTAGATTATACAAATTATATTCATAATTTCCAGTACCCTGAGTGAGGAAGTGCACCAAAAGTTACCGCTTTCACTTGTGAAAATTAGGGAATAAAGAGTTTTAATAATGTAACAGGAAATACGTTTGAATGGTTCTAATGGTACGTTTGAATTCATTACTAAAATGGTAACACTTTACATTAAGGGTCGCTAATCAATCATTAAATATATAATAATCAACTATTAGTTTCCCATTATTTAGTTATTAGTTAACTCTTCATTAAGCATTAGCTATTACTTAGTAATTAATTAAGCACTTATCAATTAGTAATTAAGTACACTGTTAGTTGATAAGTTAGTTTGCCGTTAGTTTGTGGCTTACTTACTCATTATCGGTGTGCTAATTGCTGCTTATTACATTGTTAATTAACTAATAAGTATTTTTCTTCATATAAAGAAGTAACGTGATAACTTACTAGCGCCTATGTGTTAATCCCGCTAATTATCTGTTAATTAACTTTCCATCAGCTCCATATATTCAGTTGCTTCACTTTTCTCACTTTGGGTCATTAAAGATGCTTATGGTCACATCTGACCGTAAGATGAGCGCACACAAATTCATGGACGGTTTTGTTATTTATCACGTTCATCTTGGCATATCTGTACTCATATCTGGTAGGAGTGCATGTAAATTTGGGCATAAATGCTGGATATGTGGCTAATTAACCAAAACTATTATCAACATAATCTGTAATTGCAAAAATAAGAACAATAGAAAATTTCAATAATACTAATTTGTGTGCATGACAGTCCAGTACAAAAGTGGATGTACTTACTTTACATGCACATTGATATAAACAAGTGCTGCAACTATTTCATGCTCCATTTAAAGACACATTACACTGTGCTTTTGTTGTCATACTACTGACTCAAAAACACAGCTTCGGTCATACACTGCAATAATACAGCATTTATTTTAGGGAATTAATTACACTAAACAATCACTCTACTATGTTAACAACACTGAGAGTATTTAGTTTTATTTCACATTTTATTTTTTTCCAGTTGTTTTCATTTTAATACTATTAAGTTTGGTCAGCAGGGGAGGAGTGCACTCACTGCTGGACATCAAACTCCACCCACGAGCACGGCCATTAGCTTTCATGCCAAACACTGCCGTTTTATTGGCTGGCTACTGAAACATCTGCATGAATTAGGGTGTGCTTCATGTAAATGATATGTAAATGAGGTGCTGGTAGGCTGGTTTCATGCACTGAAGCTGATTTATCATTTATGCTCAAATCTCCACTTGTTTCCACATCGTACAAAGTTGTTATGAATCAGACGCAGAGCAGTTCATACCGTATAAAAGGCAAGAAAAAGGTGTTCTTTTTTTACGTAACTTTGATACTTAATGGCCATTAGATCTTTACATTTTGACCATTCATTGCTTCTTAAATTCCTTACTTAACCATTAATTACTGCTTTTGTGTCCCTCCAAGTAAAGTGACAACACAAAAGCAGTAATTAATGATTAAGTAAGAGGAATTTAAGAAGTAATTAATGGTCAAAATGTAAAGATCTAATGGCCATGGGCCCTTTTCACAAAGAGTCGCAATTACGTTCGGATTAAGCATTAGCAGTGAACTATAATGCTCAAATACTGAGCTACAACAGACATATGTTAGTTTTCGTGCACTATCATGACAAAAAGTGATAACAGGAAGTGAATGGAAGCACTGATTTAACTGTAAACACAGCTAAAATGCTGTGTGGTGTAGCCCTGCTTACTGCTGCTGCAGCTGCTCACATCAAGCAGTGTCTCTGTAGTTGTACAACATGCCAGCAATTTCTGTAATATTTTTGTTTTCAAAAGAAATTAAAGTTCTTCTGTGTAGTATGAATTTGGTAGCCGTTGTTTAGCTGTAACTAGCTAGCAACGCTAGAAGCCATTTCTAACTGTTGCTGTATTCCCAAAATAAGGAAGCTAGTTAGCTTTCATTAGCTGCTGCCACCAGCCGGCTAACGTGGAGCAGGTTCTGTGACACATTTAACGCTAGCTACGACTTCTGACACAAACACAAACAAAAAACTTTTACATGTAAAGTCTATTTAATAGACATCGTTTAAACTGTATTAGCTTACGGTAGGCTAGCAGGCTACAGTCGCTAATTAGCTAGCCTACCATTAGCAGTTTGTGGAGCACCAGCTTCGTATGAGCATCAAACTTTAAAGCTAAGTTAGCTCTAACGCTGACTATGTTAGCGATCTGCCAAACAGCATTATTCTTATAGTTTCATGGCAATTTTTGAAGCAGCACTTCAGAAAACATCCACCTTTCACTGCTCAGTCAAAAACGAGACTCCTAGCTGAAAAAAAAACATCTGAAAAAGCTGCTTCATGTTAGCCGGGCTAGTTTGGTTAGCAGTAGCTTCTAGCCAGTATAGCTAGCTTAATATAAACAGAGTCTATAACATTCATGCTACATATAAAAGCTCTTCTTTCTTTTGAAAACAGAAGATTACCGAATCGCTGGCGTGTTGTACAAAGACACAGAGACGGCTTGATGTGAAGCAGCTGCAGCAGAACTGCAGTAAAAACAACATACAGCATCTCAGCTCTGTTTACAGTTAAATCAGCGCTTCCGTCCACTTCTTACTCTCACTGTCACAACCGTGCAGGAAAACTAAAATACAGCTGTTGTAGCTCCGTGTTTGAGCATTTCAGTTCACTACTAAACTTTCTGACATCGCGTCTGCAGTAGCTATATGGAGAGGAAGTGAGTTTTACCCTGCTAATGCTTAAACCGGAAGTAATCACGAATCTTGTGAAAAGGGCCCATTAATCATCAAAGTTACGTAAAAAAAGAACACCTTTTTGTACGATGTGGAAACAAGTGGAGATTTGAGCATAAATGATAAATCAGCTTCAGTGCATGAAACCAGCCTACCAGCACCTCATTTACATATAATTTACATGAAGCACACCCTAATTCATGCAGATATTTCAGTAGCCAGCCAATAAAACGGCAGTGTTTGGCATGAAAGCTAATAGCCGTGCTCGTGGGTGGAGTTTGATGTCCAGCAGTGAGTGCACTCCTCCCCTGCTGACCAAACTTAATAGTATTAAAATGAAAACAACTGGAAAAAAATAAAATGTGAAATAAAACTAAATACTCTCAGTGTTGTTAACATAGTAGAGTGATTGTTTAGTGCAATTAATTCCCTAAAATAAACGCTGTATTATTGCAGTGTATGACTGAAGCTGTGTTTGTGAGTCAGTAATATGAAACAAAAGCACAGTGTAATGTGTCTTTAAATGGAGCATGAAATAGTTGCAGCACTTGTTTATATCAATGTGCATGTAAAGTAAGTACATCCACTTTTGTACTGGACTGTCATGCACACAAATTAGTATTATTGAAATTTTCTATTGTTCTTATTTTTGCAATTACAGATTATGTTGATAATAGTTTTGGTTAAATAGCCACATATCCAGCATTTATGCCCAAATTTACACGCACTCCTACCAGATATGAGTACAGATATGCCAAGATGAACGTGATGAATAACAAAACCGTCCATGAATTTGTGTGCACTCATCTTACGGTCAGATGTGACCATAAGCATCTTTAATGAACCAAAGTGAGAAAAGTGAAGCAAATGAATATATGGAGGTGATGGAAATTTAATTAACAGATAATTAGCGGGATTAACACATAGGTGCTAGTAAGTTATCACGTTACTTCTTTATATGAAGAAAAATACTTATTAGTTAATTAACAATGTAATAAGCAGCAATTAGCACACCGATAATGAGTAAGTAAGCCACAAACTAACGACAAACTAATTTATCAACTAACAGTGTACTTAATTACTAATTGATAAGTGCTTAATCAATTACTAAGTAATAGCTAATGCTTAATGAAGAGTTAACTAATAACTAAATAATGGGAAACTAATAGTTGATTATTATATATTTATTGATTGATTAGCGACCCTTAATGTAAAGTGTTACCACTAAAACCATTAGAAGTGCACTTCACTATTATAGTGCACTCTATTTTATAACTGATGACAGACTTCAAACCATCACTGTAAAATGTACTGCAAGCTGGTTTATCATATTTGTACAGAAACAGGAAATTCTACTGACTGGTTTATTTACAAAGCTCTTTCGAAAAATGTTCTACTCCACATTCCATCCTTCCTTAGTCAGAATAAATAGAAAATGCATTAGACAGAATGACTGGCAGGTTCTGAATGTACCATTCAGAGAATTTGAGAAAAAAGCATTTTCATGCAGTTGAGTGCTAAAATAGTTTATTTTAAACTTAATCCTAGTTTAAATATGACTTTGTTTTTGTTTACTATATACTTGCATTATTTTTTTGTATGTCTTACAGGACTGGGATAGACTGGCGAGCTGTCCATGGTGCATCCTGCCTTCCCCCCATTTACAGCTGGGATAGGTTCCAGCACCCAACCGCGACCCAGAAGGATAAACGGTTTAGATGATGTGTGTGTGTGCGTGTGTGTGTGTGTGTGTGTGTGTGTGTGTGTCTTATAGGACCCTATTGTAAATGAGACCTTGGTCTCAGTGGGTTCACCCAAACACCCCAAACTTTAGAATAAGGAAGGGCTTATTCTTCCTCACTGGTCAACAACCATACGCAACCTAGCGCAGATACTATAGTTACATTTTGAGGAGTCCACGTTCCTGTTAAGAGCTTTATGAAGAAGACTGAGTAAGTTGTTTGAGAGTTGCAACTCAAAACTGCAGGGATTTAAATTTATTTAACAATATACTTGCATATAATTTGGCACCTGATGCATGCATTTTTTTTACTGCTCAACAACACATCTTTATTCACAAAATAAACAACGCTGAGTTACATGAAGTTAAGCTAATCCATGATTTATGATTTTAAAAAATGGAAATGAAAAACACAAAAAAGCGTTTTCACTGGTTAAAATGAACATCATTCCTGCTGTTGCTCTACTGATTGTCCAGGGAAGTTGTTTTCTTTAAATAATGACACTTTTTCACAACTTTAACTTGAATATATCTCTGCACTTTCTCTACCAGTGATAAACAGCAAGATTAAAAAGGAAGCCAGGGGGGCTTTTGATGGTTGAACTAGGTAACAAAAGAAGTGAAGGAAAAAGACATTTGCTGTAACCCATGACCTGTGTCAGCCAGTGAGCTGAGAACATTGTAAGCTCATCAAGCAAAAGCAGCCTGGTCTGTCAATCACTTCCTTTCAAACATGTTACTCAAAGTGTCAGTCATTTCAGTCATGAGGACGGTTTCAGCCTGGATTCTTATTTTGTCTGTGTGTGAAATATGTAAGTTTTATTGGTATCATTTATTAATCTTATGTAATAATCTTAATAATTGCTTTTATCGATCACTAATAGTTTTGTTTAAAACTGAGTGGTCAATATTTTTTTATAGATGCTGCAGAAACTGTGGATATTTACCAGAAACAGTCATTTGTCTCTGCTAAGCCTGGTGAAGCTGCTACCCTTCAGTGCACATTGGCTGACCGTCAGAGTACTGAAGACGTATTTTGGTACAAACAGCCACTGGGACAAATGCCTCAGGAGGTGGGCATCAAGGGGGCATTTATGAAAGCAGTATTTTCATCACATTTCAAAAACTCAAGCTTCAAACTGGAGAGAGTGGAGAACAGTGTTAGTCTGACTATACCACACCCCACAAAAGATGATGAAGCGATATACTACTGTGGGCTATCTGTGATGATGATGATCAAGTTTTCCACTGGAACATTCTTAGCTATTACAGGTAATTTTGTGTAATTATTATTTATATTGTTATTTATATTGTATATTATATTACAATATATATTATTTTAGAAAAATTTAAGTAGTTTTTTTAATTTTAAGTTATAGAAGTGTTTAATAAAAGTTCAGACCTGCTAGCAAGTCCTGACCTTTGGGAATATCCATTGGTTGTACTACATTAGGCTGGCAGACCTTTGTGACTTCATATGCACAGTGGATGTTGTCCAAAAACTCCTGTATTACACTGACCAGATCATCTTCAGTTAAACATATCAGTGCTCCAAACTCCAGTACGGGGCTCAATTTCTCCAGGAGAGTCGGTCACTCTGCAGTGCACGGTCCACTCTGAGATCAGAACAGCAGAACTCCGAGTGCTCTGGTTCAGAGCTGCTGCAGGACAATCCTTTCCTGAAATCATTTACACTCATCAGAACAGCAGCAGCCATCAGTGTGAGATCAGCTCTTCTACACACAGCTCTGTGTACAACTTCTCCAAGAACATCCTCGACCACCACCATACTGGAACTTACTACTGCGCTGTGGCTGCTGGTGGGAGGATCATTGTTGGTAATGGATCAACTGTGGGAATGGGTAGGTGCTAGTAGGAATAAACAGTTAAAACTGTGCACACAGTGTTAATATATGTTGAGACACTAATTGTTGTGTCAAGTTCTATACAGCTGGGCTATTTTTAATTATTTAGAAATTAGTGGATTCTTGCACATAGCAGTAAGTTACTGAATTCAAATGAACTGCATTGAAATATATAGTATGGTGCAAAAGACAAAGACTGCCCTTCATTTGATTTCCAATCAAATGGCCATTAAGTACAGGGTATTCATTTTTCATTAGATATGTATGAGAAGATTAGGTTTAAAATTACCGCTTGCATAATGAAGAGACTTCTGTATAATTTCTATTGAATTAATGTTTTCTGCTTTTTTCCCTATGAAATTCATTTAATGGTACTGAATAGCCATTTGGAATAGAAATTAATATAAATGCAAATAAATGATAAGTGGTCTCTGACTTTTGCACAGTGATGCCTTATACTTTTTGGTAGAGTTGGTGTTTTTGCATTCCTCTATTGTGTCCAATCTCAGTGTTTTGCAAAGAACAAAGTTTAAACCATATTTGAAGTTATTAAAACTGTGTGTAATTAAGGTCTGATGTCTCTTTTCTAGCTCACTCTGTGCCTCATCATTCAGCTCTTGTTGTGATGGGACTGGCTCTGGGTTTCTGTGCTGTCTGGAACGTCACATTGTGCTGCTTCTGTATGAAATGGAAAATCTGTGAACACTGTCAAGGTAAGTTAATTGAGGAATCCAAATATTTAGCATTTTTCCTCTTTTGTTCAGTGATTCTAATGTTCTGTTTCTCTGTGCATTTCAAGGCAGTAAACCTCACCCTGTCACACATGATCTTTCAGGGACAGATAATCTACAACGCCAGGTATGCCATCATTATTTATTGGGAAATTATACCAAACATATATTCTGTGGAAATGAAAGGGTAACTGACCAAACATTCTGCACAAACACTAACTTTCAGATTTTGGAAATGGAAAAACAGTCTGTTTTATGAATTAAGATTCATATTTATTTAGTTGGGACATGATTTTAAAAGTGAAATAAAGCACCAGATACTTAATAATAATTTAATTATTTTGTAATTAAAATTTAAAAACTTGAAGTATTAAGTATTTACTTAGTTGCAAAAAAACAATTTATGATCATTATGAATAATTAACTAACAATGCATACATCCTGTTTTAAATAATTAAGCAGTCTTGATACTTTTTTATGCATGATATTTACTTAATGCCTGGTGGATCATTATTAATTGGTGAATATATATATATATATATATATATATATATATATATATATATATATAAATTATGTTTAATTAGATTCTAATTTTAACGTTTCAACTTTACTTTATAATGTATTTATAAACAAGTATTGCATTAGTTATTATTATTACTAATTGAATAGCTATTATAATAGCTATTACTATTGAATAGCTATTACATTAATTGTACATTCCTGAGCAAAAGGTTAAAAAACAAACAGGTGAAAAAGATTTATTAAAACGCTAGTGTATATTATTTAATTAAAAATGTAGAGTTTATTAATGTATAAGTAAAATGCATAACTGTTATCTCACAAACCATTTTGTAATGATTAAGATGCTGTTTACAGGGGTCTGTTTTTTATGAAGTGCTACCCACCAGTCCTATCATAGCCAGATGTAGGAATCAGCAAGATCTGGATATAGATGTTATGTTATCTGTCAAAGGTGGTCGACAGGACTATGAGGACTAATGATATAAGGTTCTCTCTGGCTATGGGATGGTTCTGTTTAGTGATTTTGCAATCAAACTAGTTGGTGTTCAGAAGAATGTTTCTCTTAATATACCAAAAATCTTAATTTTAAAATGTTTTAGATGTAAGTTTTTTAATATAGTGTTGGACGATGTATCAAGGAAAATATTTTATTTCTCTAAAAAGATGATTATGATCATAACATATAGCACTGGTAGGTGCAAAGTACCCTGTCAACAATGTATATCATGGAAAAAAGAAAATTCTTGAAAGTGATCCATGATGTGTTTTGAAATGAAACCCTTCATATGAAGACAGATCTGCCAGAAAAAAAAACAAAAAAACAAAAAAAAAAAACAGAGAAACAGTACTTTACTAAAAACTTTACCATATTAAACTACACAGATTCAACTATACTAGTACTATAACTATACTAAGTCTGAGTACTGTGTCAAAATCTTAATCAATTGAAACTGGAAATATAGAGCCAAAGATATACTTTAGAGAAAGAATAAAGTATCTACAAAAAGTACATTCAACAGATAAAATCATCAGTAAATTCTTTTTTTATTGATTGATTTATTTATTTTTAATTAAAATAACTTTTATTTAAAATAATACTGGGTACATGTTGATCATGCTCTGTGTAACTCAGACTAGCGAGTCTGGCTAGTATGACTCTTCAACAAACTCTTAAAATGCTTCTAAAACTAAAAACAAATAACCCAAGGATAATCTTGTCTTGTATAATGCAGTATAATCATAACCACTGCAAAACACAGCAGGAATAAGAAAAATGTTTTCTGTTGTGAAAATGTAATTCAGTAAAAGCTTAGCACAGCACCTCCTGACACTGAGAACAACCAAACATGACTGTTCCCCTTTAAGTACAGGAACACAGCACCACTAATTAAGCAATGTCAAACTATAGTGCCAGCAAAGCACATTACGAGGTCTTCTACAATAATGAAAGAAGTAAAGTGGGCCTGCACTTTGTTGCATTCAGGGAAGACTTACTAAGTAGCAACTTGACTGGAGCAGATGTTTGGGGGGCTGGGGCTCAAGGAAAACGGGCAAAATTAATCTGAATTAAACCTTAATTTACAGCATATTGCAACCAAAGAGCAAGTTTGATTATATTTCAGAAGGAAATACAGTACATAAATACAGCACTAAGTACAGTATACAAATACAGTATTAAGAGTGGTGAAGTGAAAGCTAGAAGGGGTCAGCATTGCACCAGAGGAGGCGTTCAAGAGCAATGAAGCTTGTGGAACGAGAGCCACCCCACAAGCTCTATTCCTGGGGCGACGCTGAGCTGAGTCTCGCAGAAACACATCTGGAGGGATCTCTTATTATTATTATTATTATTATTATTATTATTATTATACATACAGACCAAGAGGGCACTTTTACACTCTGAGGCCGAAGGGACAGGGGTTCAAGCTCCCTCTGGGGTCTATCTCTGCATGTGCCTGGCTACGGAAAACCAACTCTACATTTATTGCTTAACCTTGAGCAATAAAAGATGAGCAAATAAAAGAATCATAAAAAGTGTGTATAAAATGTTCATTTCACTGCAGGACCAAGACACTGTGGAGCTGAATTATGCTGCTTTACACCTCTCTGAGAGAAACACTAAAAAAGGGAAGAAGAAGAAGAAGAAGAAGAAGAGAGGACGGCCTCAAGAGGGTGTCTATTCTGAAGTGAGAAGCTTCAGTTAGTTACAAATTTACATAGATTATGACTCTGAACAGACTCCTGTCCTGTTTACCAGACTATATTTGGTCAGATGGGCTTAACTCTTAAACTCCCAGGCTTATTACAAACTAATGATTATTATTCAATAACTACATGGACTATAATGTAAACTGGCTGAGTTATTCCAAAGTTATAAAAGTGTAGTCAATAGTACAGTTAAAGCAATAGAGATGAAACCAGAGGTAACAGTGACTCTTACAGTTGCAAATCTGACATCTTAATCTTTAAGATCATGTCACATTTTGAACTTCAGTGCTCAGAGCCAGATGAGTCATAACTCATAAACAAGCTTCTTCTTAAAAGAGGAATAAATGAGTTTTTAAATGGTTGTGTTTACCATCCATCCATCCATCCATCATCTAAACCGCTTATCCTTCTGGGTCGCGGTGGGGTGCTGGAGCCTATCCCAGCTGTCATTGGGCGGAAGGCAGGATACACCCTGGACAGGTCGCCAGTCCATCGCAGGTGTTTACCATTATCTCTTAATTTTTTTTTGTTCTATTACACTTTGTCTTTACTTGCCAAATGTTGTTCTGTGAGCTGTAACCTGTGCAAACATGCAAATAAAGTAAACATGATGAATCTGAGCTTTAAATGAGTGTTTGATGGCTCTGTTTCACAATATCTAACTGATGATGCATGTAAATGTTGGGCACGTTGTGGGCGTAGTTTGCTCCTGTCCTCACCGAGGCTCCTCCTTCATCACTGTATGACAGTTACCAATGATATCGCCCTCTCTCTCCTTTAGACCTCCCCACTTCCTTTCTTTCTTGCTTACACAGATTCATCTGTAGAAGGAAAAAAGTTAATATTTTCTTTGCTGAGTAATTTAGTGAATTCTTTACAAAGTAAAATATTCTAAAAAATAGCAGTCAGTAGGTCAACGTAACCTGCTAGTTCACATTCTAGTGCACTTATTGGTGATGTTATGGTGCTTAGTGACTTTATCTTTACCTAGAAATGTTGACTTCAGCTTCATGTGTCACTAAAAACAAAGGAGAACAATGCTGAGTGCTAACAGGTCCTATTGGTTCTAATCTTGAGTACCAAAAACCATAAAACTGTAATGTTCAGTACTGGACTGATGGCCAATCGAAAACAGAAAAGTGCCAAAGGTTCAAGAGTTTTATGCAATAGAAAAATCACACTTTCTTCAAATGTTTTTAATAAGACCAATTTCTTAAAGATAAGTGTACAAAAAATAATAACTGTTATATGTGTTGGATGGTAGAAGCAGTAGAAACAAAGTCATGTTCATTTTATTAAGGATGTCTCAATGTGTCTACTTTATAATTATTATATCAGTATTGTTTTATTCATTTAGTTATTATTTTATGTAAAATAAAAAATGATTTTTACAAAAAGTGGTTCCAAACTTGAAAGGTACTGTAAATGTTTGTGCTTGTTTGTGCGTTTGTGATACTCAGTCTTTGACGTGTCAGTGGACGCCTCTGCTTGTAGGTGCTGTTTAGGCCGTGGTTTTCACAGCTTTTTGTTGTCCTCTACGTCTCACTCCTTCACCTACTGCACTGCTGAAGTTTATCTCTGCAGATCGCTTTGACCACCCCTGACCAGGTTTCTCAAAAAAACAGCCCCGTCTCACTGTCAAAGTTTCCACAGGAAGCTGAGCTATATCTGTCACAGGACACATAGCAGCTTTCTTTAGACACAGAGTGCAGCTATAGAAACTGGACAAACAAATAACACAATACAAATATTTTCAAAATAACAAGGGTTTTCTGTCTTTTTATTTGCTCTGCAGTCAGCAGAATATTTATGGATTTGAATTTTCAAATCAATATTTAATATAAAAAAAATAAAAAAGCTTACCATTCTATTAAACATGATATAATTTGCTTCTGTTTAAACAGTGACATAATATTGTATATTTCATCTTCATTTCACATTTCTTTGTTTTAAAATCTAAAACAAAATAAGCAACATTGTAACTCAGTGTTCTGGACACCACTGGTAAATGGTAAATGTTTGTCTGTGGCACTGAATTGTTTTTTGATGAGTAATATTTGTGCACTTTGTGGCTGTCATTTGCATTATTTTCATTATAGCTCACATGAGAACCCAGAATGACAGTTATTGTGTTGATTTTCCAGACTCATTCTACATGTATTAGAATAAAAAAGTAGAACACAGAAGCTGAGAACTCCTGAGGGAAACTGCATTTTATCAATACAGGACTAATAAATCATCTTATCTACCCTGAACAGGCCTCAACACCAAAATCTAATTTCCCCAGTTGCTTACTGGACTAGACTCCAACTTTACAGTTTCCAGCTTCTTAGTGTGATCCATCCCAGTGATCCACAGAGCAATCCCATAAATCCAGTCCAGAAGAGTCCAAAACACCGACCAGCATTACTGGTGTTCCATCTCTGAAGAGCTCCTCCCACACAGTCTCTATATGATCACCTTGACCCCATAGGGGTCGTCCATCACAGCTAAACACCGCATAGTCCCTCTTGGCATCCAGTCATGGCTTGTTCTGTCACATTCAAGGCAGGCTGCATCACTCTGTCTCTAGTTGATTGCTCACCCTCTGTAGATGTCCAAGGCAGAGTAAACTGCTATACAGATCTTCTTCATCCCTAAACCTGTCTGTCACCTGTGAGAGGAATTTTCTTCTTTCCCAGGCTTGGTGAATTGTAGAACCCAATTGTAACATGAGGTCCAAGCCCACAACACACACGTCCTTTATTCCAGCTGCTCAGAATAGGTGCCCAAAGCAATGGCCCTGCTGTCAAACCCAAATCTCAAGGCCCTGTCCAGTCACAGTTGACTCAATATCACCATCATCCAGCCCTTCAGCATCAACATTTTGAAGCTGGGTAGCAGCCCTACCTTCACAATAGAGGTGGTCCAACCAATAGAAACCTTCCTTGACACCATAGCTGTGAAAAAGTCACCAAGCGACCCCTTTAAGTCAACCCTTTGTAATTTGATGGAGTGTTTGAGAGTTTATGCAAGAAAAATGTCATTAAAAAAGCAGGAAATTATTTCTTGTATTTCTCTGACACCTCATAATAGATCAGAACAAAAGCAAAGTTTGTTAGCTAGTTATCTAATTAACAATCAGTATTGGTTTCAAGTTCTTGTAAGTAACAAATTAAATGCATTTGTATAAAAATCCTTGAAGCTTTCTATGCCTAAAGTCTCTAAAGTCAAGCTGATAAGTAATAAAGACAGATGCTGCTTTTGAAGAGATCCCTGTAGTTTGAGCTTTAGGTCTTCCTACCAGCAGTTAAACCACACTGTCAGCTGTAGCTGTGCCTCAAACTCTTCATTGGAGCCCTCACCTTTCTTGCTTAGTAAACTCCCATGCAAATGAGGGGCTGAACCGGAGGCTGCCACAAAAACACAGAACCAGCCCCTGATGTGTGAGTTTAACCTAAGCACAGAGACCAACAGAAAGATCCTAAAAGATCAAATCACAATTGATCATAACAGGAGAAAAGCTTTTACTGCTCCTGTAAACACTCATTAGAAGAGTTTGAATGATCACTAAAGCCTTCGCAGCTATTCAGTTTCTGTCTTTCTGTCTACAGTGACTGAAGGAAAGTGCGCTGTTATATAATGTATGAGTTGCTTTAAAATACCTGCAGAAGTCTGTTTTACTCAGTGTGTGTGTGTGTGTGTGTGTGTGTGTGTGTGTGTGTGTGTGTTTGTCATGTGTTATTGCTTTACATGTTATTCTTATTCTATGATTTTTATAGTTGGCCTCCTCATGATTGCTCCAGACATGTGCTGATAGGTTCAAGATTGTGGAGATTAAATGCCCTCTTGTGGCGGAGAACAGAACTGCTGTTATTTTCTCATTCTAGACTATAGAGCAGCACTTTTCTTGAACACTTTTCTCATTTTTGGGGTGAACTGAAAGAGTTTTCTTGAGGGTGAGTGTTATATTGGGAACTGAATCTACAAACATTGATCTTTTACCTTTTACCACAAGCTTTGCTTTGAAAAAAAATCCTCCCATCTTTATTACTGTGCTGTTATCCGGTGTCGACCAGAGGAGGATGGGTTCCCCTTTTGAGTCTGATTCCTCTCGAAGTTTCTTCCTCCTGTTAAGGGAGTTTTTCCTTGCCACTGTCGCCAAGGCTTGCTCACTGGGGGCGTCAGCCCAGATTCTCTGTAAAGCTGCTTTGTGACAACATCTGTTGTAAAAGGTGCTATATAAATAAATTTGACTTGACTTGACTTGACTTATTAGTGGCAGGACACTCTGCTCAGTGTGGTGCTGTCACTCAGGGGCAGTCTTAGGCAAAGGTAGGCAGTCAACTAGGTCCCCCATGAGCCAAGGGCTCAGTGAAAATACAAATTACATATACTGTATATTCTGACAATACATGGCTTAGTCCAAACTACATATACATTAAAAATCTGTGAATTTAGCATTTTCAGTAATTTCAGTGCAGCCCAATCTCCCCCTAGTCATGGTAATAATGGATTATTCTATGTTATTTAATTGAGTTTTAAAGGGATGATATATTCACTTTATATTCACATTTACTATAATATATCATGAGGGGAAAAGTGCATCAAGGTACCTTTTATATCATACAGTTTGAAAAATAAATCAATAAAAATACATAAATAAAATATGAAACTCTAGAGTAAAGACAATGTGTATGATATCAATGCAACTTGAAAGATATTCTATCAGAAATGGAAGATTAAGCAAAAACTAAACTTAGAAAATTGAATTAAATGAAGTCATAAAATACATTATATTTCCAATGAATTCTGTATTTGGAAAGCTTTATAAAGGTATTCATAAGGCATGAAAAGACATAACACCTTATAATACCTGGCATAAGCTTGTATAGTTGTTCTTAAGCCACATGCATAACAATAAAGCTAGGTAGGTAAAAACTGTTGTGATGGATCTGGGTAGTTTACAGAAAATATAACCTTGTTATTGTACATTACAATATTCATGTTTACAGTGTTCTTATGAGCAGATATTATAATGTTTTATGAAACCTGACATGATAACATCATATTGTATTGTTTTATAAAGTGTTATGCATGCAATTTTAACTGTTTATAACCAATAAATAGGCGTATGCCAGGCATGATAAGGTACTATGCATGCTATTTAATGCCTTATAAAGACATTCATAAATTATTATGAATACAGGATCAGTAGCAAGCGTTTCCTAAAAAAGCACCTAAAAGTAGTTTTCTAAAGAGTCCTTATACCTTCGAGATCCGTCACTAAACATGTTCAAGAGTTTGTCAGGAGATTTGCTATAAATACAAATTTTACTGTATCTTGAGACTCTAAGCACGTAACAACCCAGCATTATGTTAATATTACTAACTACCCTTATTACTTTAGAGACGAATGACACACATGTTAATCACTACAGAATAAAGATTTGGACTTTTATCCTAGAACATCTTAATAGCTGCTGTTCCTGCTTTCAACCACCAGGTGTCATTAATGTGCACCGGTCATTAAAGCTTTGAGAAAACCTTTTCCATTACAGTTTAAATAAAAGCCTCACTGCTTCAGAAAGCTTCGTTTTGCCATCACTAGTTTCTGTCTGCAGCCTAAAAAGTCAACAAAGTCAACCTGAACCAAACTCAAGAGCACCTAATACACTGTTAGAAATAAAGGGTCTGTGGAGGTATTTTTTCATTCATCAACCAATGTAAATGTGTATGTATGTATGAATTTGTACCTTTTCATAACTTAATATTTTAAAACAGAACAATAAATCAAAAGCCTGGAGATGAGACGGGGTGTGTGGAGTCAGTACAACTTAGAAAATTAAATGGATTATGGTATTATATATTCCCTGACTAAATGAGGGTACCACTCCAGTGACAAGAGGGGAACTGCCCCAGTGACAGTTTAGCACCTCTTTTTCTGAGAGTGTATAGATTAATGAGATCCTCCAGCTCACATCAGCATGAACTCAAGACAGAACACTGAATAGTGGGACTGTTTTCCTTAAGTAAGTGATTGTTCTGATTACTAATGAGAAGCTCTCTTCTTCCTTCTGGCGGATTCCTTCAGATGATTCAGAACAAGACTGAGCTGTTAAAATCTAATGTTGTGTAACTGATGACTGTTGTTTTTAGCTGCACAGACAAAAAATTAGTTAGCTGATGATAATCAATAAAAAGGGTTGATATCAGAAACTATTTCAGTTTTTGCAGAGTTGTATAAAAATATGTAATGACCTGATTTTCTGTGACTTTTTTTGGGAAAAGAGTTACAAACTAATAACAGTATTTATTTATTTTTATTTATTTCTTATTGTTGTGAATTTGTTAATAAAAGCACATATATTATATAACATATGCTCTATTAGCCCAAAGGTTTATTACACACTTCTATAACCTAAGAATAGCTTGAACAGTTTGCATTGAAGTCCCTGAAGTCACTGAACAATAATAAAATACCTTCTGTTCTGTATGCTGATGAAGAAATTTGTGCTTGATTAATTAGTTTAATGAATCTTTGTGAAAGAGTAATCAAACAATGTCAAAGGAATGAAAACTTCTTTAATGAGTTTATTTTCAAAAACACTTTGCATTTTGTGAACCAGAAATCATGACTAGAACAAGAAGTATGCTTTCCAGTATGATTTATAGTGTGGGTTATACCCCTAGGCAGAAATATAAGAAGAAATTGAAGAAATATATTTAGAAAAACAAGCAAAAATAGTTAATTGATAAGTTTTACATTTGACTCTTTTACTTACAGATTGTACACCTTAAACATTCATTCAAATAAAAATGTATAACAATATCAAAAGACCACTTAGAGTCTACATGACTATAATAACTCAGTAAGACTTCTTTTCTGTGGTGTAATACAGCTTTACTGAACTGCTCTGTAGTCAGAAACAGGGAAGAATCTCACTCGGGTGAAAACTTTCTCCTTTAGCGCTCTTCTCTTCATCTTCTCAGAGAAATGTGATGCAGTGAAATCAAACTCCTCATCGTCAGAGTCCTGTTTCAGAAACAGAAGATCAGTGCTGAAATGGACAACCAGCACTGTAATCCAGATAAACACATTATAACTGTATTGAAGAATCAATTTCAGAGCTTTTTGGAGTCAAAACACAAAGAAAAATTACTGATTATTTAGAAGATGAAATTTTGATGTGTTTACAGTAAGAGACGGCTAAATGATTTAAAAGAAAAATAAAAAAACAAGACAATTTGTACTAGAGTACTTAAACTGAATGTGTGAGATGTGGAATTTCTGAACTGATAAATCTAAATTTGTTATTGAGATTGTTAAAGCAGAAAATGCATCAAATTTCTAAGAATAAATTTTAAAGGTATAGAAAAAAATGCAGATTTTTTTGAAAAACTAAGAGCAAGAAATGGATTAAAAGCATCCCAAAAATAGAAGCTGTAATAAAAACAAAAAAATAAATAAAAAAAAAGCACAGCTCAGTAAGACTGACCTTAATAATTTGCGCTTCATATTGATTTATCTGTTTACTCAGGCTTTAGCAGAGCTCAGTAACACTGAGATTAATAACTCATCATCACATTTATTTATCAGTCTACTCAGGCTTTAGCAGAGCTCAGTAACGCTGAGATTAATAACTCATCATCACATTTATTTATCAGTCTACTCAGGCTTTAGCAGAGCTCAGTAACACTGAGATTAATAACTGATCATATTGATTTATCAGTCTACTCAGGCTTTAGCAGAGCTCAGTAACACTGAGATTAATAACTGATCATCACATTTATTTATCAGTCTACTCAGGCTTGAGCCAGAATATCCTTTGGTAAAGAAACTGTTAAATGAGGTCCTCTTAAAGGTTCATCTAACAAGCATGTTTTTTTGTTTGTTTGTTTGTTTGTTTTTTTTTTACATGCAGTTTGATTTAAAAACAAGGATCAATGGTGTTTCTTTTGAATTTTTTTTTTTTACTCAGTGAAAATGTGTTCTAAATATATGCTCCTAAAAGTGTAAAAAGTAACTGTATTCTGAATACTGCCTTTACAAATTTTAACTTAGACAGAATACATATACTTCTGTATTCTAAAACTTGTATTCCATTACATCCCAAACCTGCACACTGATAAACAATTTTATTCCTCTCCACATTGTAACATCAGTCAATACACCCATGCATTTCCAAAGGTGGCGTCTTGTGCTGAAATTCAGATTTTTTCTGAATTTTCATTTTCTAAATGGAATATATTACACAAACACAACAAAAACATTTGTGGAGACAAAAAAGAAAACATGAATAAGAAAAATAAAAACTCACCAGTTATCTTTTTACAGTGCTTACACTTGATTGGTGAGTTTAAAATTAATCACCTAAGTGTTTGTACACCTGATGGCCATGTTTGATCAGTTGGTTCACAGGTATGGTATTTTGAAAGGCAGTGCCTTGAAATAGCCAAGAAGTGTCATGATGTTAGATTGTGTCTAATGTAAAGAAGTGTGTTTAGTTGTTTGCAAATCACATGTTGTAGTGTTTTGCTAAAAGTGTGAGGCTGAGAATGAGCTTATAGATGTGCAGATCTGGGTTGAGGTTTTGCTCTTTTAGTGTCCAGTTTCACTAACTGTGTGTTACGTCTAAATTTAGTATGTTAGCAATGATAAAAAATGTAAGATAAATTTCTTAGTTTTGTATTATCAATTACAACAATGCTTGCAGAATGCTGTTTGTATTGTGTAGTTACAGTGTAATAACAATATAATTACAACATAATGAATAACTGCTTGTATCATGAATCTAAAGTGTGATAGTGATAACCAATGAACACATGCAGAATATATTTACTTTAGTATTAATAGCAATAATGTATTTGTAACTGGAATTAGTTTTCTCTTCTTAGGCAATAAAAGAGATCATCGACTGTATGTGTATATTTAACTGTACTGTATACATATTTAAATATTTTTGAAAGAAATAAGACATATGATTGATTTTGAAGTTTATGGCAGTCTGCAACAGAAGCAACACTTGTTTATTTCATTTAGGCCTCTGAACATCCAAACACACAATAAAATATTTATCCTTTTCCTTTAATTTGTTTTTGTCCACATTTTCATGCTCCAACTGTGATTTTTCTTTAAAGATTCTTTAAGGAAATATCAATCTAATAGCATTTTTATTTAATCTAATAGCATTTTTATTTAATTACAAAGTCTCTAAGCATTTTGCACAAAAATATTAGCAAACCATTGATTGATAAAATGACAAATAAAAAGTCATTCAATATTCAGTGATATTTTTATCAATCTTGTCCACAACTCTGTAAAACTCTCACAGTTCTGCAGATTGTTGAATGCATCAGTTAATAAACCAGCACAGTCTTTACTTACATGTACAACAGAATTCAGATCATAAACAGATTTCGGAAATATTTGTTCAATTGGGGTAAAAATGAAAACTAAAAGATGGAAGAGTGAAAATAACATTAAAGAACTGCGTTAAAGAATACTCACATCCAGACACAGTCAAAGTCATTGTGTAATTTAAAATGACACTGAATATATGCTTATACATAGTTTTCATTCCCATTTAAATTCAGTACCACAAATATTGTCAACTGTCAAAACAAGTTTCAGTTCTCCAAATAGCAGTTTGAGACAGTAATGTGAAAAAAGAAATGTATAAAAAAGCAACTTCTGATCACAGCCACACTTCCAGGTATAAACATATCAGTCACTGTCAGTCTGAACTCATGCATCAGTTTGTGTGAGGAAAAAAAAGTATGAAAAATTTTTAACTATCACATTCAGAAACAGTGACTCACATGGCTCCTACAGAGAACTGACACTGGACATTTTTCAGTTTAAACACAGAACAGTGGAGACCTGAGCAAAGTGCAGCACAATATAATAAATCTTGGCATTAGAAACACAATGAATCTACCAGATGAGAAACCAGAATAAAGTGTTCAAGTGTTCAAGATCACAAACACAAACACAAAGATCACAGTGGAGCTGATGTCATGTAGACTCTCAATACAGTCAATAATTTTACCCAAACTTTACTACTGCTCATAAAAGAAAAGAGAGCCTAGCAATGTGTATGATGAGAAGTGGCATTGGAGCTCTCACTTTAGAGGCTCTCCTCTTGTCCCAGATTATTTTTAGATAACATTTTATTAGGATAGTACACTTAGATTCTAAATAATTTTGAATATCTATTTAATTCACATTTATTTTTACACTTCATTCTAAACCCAACTCTAACACTGTTGAGAATGAAGTGAATTTCAATAGATATGTTTAAAGATATGGTCACAGTCCAAAAAAAGAAAAAAAAAACAAAAAAAAAACAATAACAAACAAAAAAGACACATCTCTATTTTGCCAATTTTTGTTTTTTGTTCTAACATTTGAACACAGCATCGGCCCTTTACACTGTGTGAAAATTTCATGATGAATAGCCCAATGGAAATGCTAAAAAAAAAAATAATAATAAATAATAATAAAAAAAAAAAACATAAAAAAATCCTTAAATGAATAAAGCATAAAATATAACAAAATGTAAAGTTACTATTTTGGAGGTTGATTTTAGTGAATGTTTGTCTTTGGGCAGTGACAATACATACATGTATTATACATATATATTTCTTTCACTTGCTAAAACATGCAGCTGTGTTAGAGTGTGTATTTATTGTACTAAAATAGGTGTGAAACATTAAACCTGCATTAAATATCTTGAAGATATGAAAAATCAGACACTTTTAGTTGTATTTGCTTAATATCATGGCACTTCAGTTTATAAAACATCTCAGTTATTATGAGAATTAATAGAACATTACTGATTATATCCCATTACAAGATGGCATATTATTTATTGTTTTATACAAAAGGAAATAATATGTTTGACATTCCCATTAATCTCTATATGTTTTTAACCTAATATTGAGAATTCTTCAGAATCCACATGTGTTATTTCACAAAGCATGCAGACATATAATCATAAAAAAGGCTTCTATCTGCATTTACTTTCTGGGTTGATATAACACAGGCATAGCTATGTAGACAGCTATTTTCTTAAAACATTTTAGAAAAACACACACACAAAGGAAAAAAATCAATGTATTCCATAAACAAGAGGTGCTGTATAAGAACAAATTATTCATTTAAATTCTCATTACACCTGAAACTTTCTTGTCAAAACTTTAGACAGCCTCAAAAAATACATCACACTTCTATGAAAGTTGCACAATATCAGACGCCATCAGCCTAAACTCATGCCAGTCTGTTACAGGTGAAAGATTGTAGTGACCACACTCACTCTAAAAATGTCCTCACACACTCCTTTAGAGAACTGAAACTTCATCCTAAACTGCACATTTTTCACCCAGTTTTGAGCAAGGTGGGGACCAAAATATCACACACATGCAGACAGCTGCAGACACCAGTCTATATTCAAGAGAAATAATAAGATAAAGATCACAAAACTAACCTGGAGATCATGTGCAGCTCTATCCCAGTAAAATAAAAACATCCCCAAACTTCACTACTGCTCACTAAAGGAAAGAGATCTAGCGATGAGAACGATGAGCTTTAGCATTAGAGCTTCTCACTTGAGAGTACACAATGTCTTCAGGCTGTTCTCTCTTCACTCGTCCAGTTTTGGGTTTGTTCTCTTTGAAATTGATGGCAGCATAATTCAGATTCTCAGCTGCCTGGGCCTGTGGAGTGGACACGAAAGGTTCAGTAAATTCTGTGTGGATTAAACAGTATCAGCATCTTCTGAAAGTGTTACAGAACACAGGTGTTACCTGACTGGTTGTGTTTTCTGCTGCTGAACCTTGTTGATTTCTCACTGTGGCAGAAAAAAGAATATACAGGATCAGGTTTGGATCAGACAACATGGTAACACTTTATTTGAAGTGATCCTTTGTAGATGATTAGTAAACTCTAAAAAGATTATTAGTAACACATCATCAACAAATCAGTGAAGTAGCAGTAGTGAAGCATCTGAATACATTGAAGTAAATATCTTGTACATGTTCTGTTGATACATTACTTACATTAAGTAGGTGTATTGTTAATATGTTACTTCCAAAATCTAACCCTACCCAACCTTAACCAAAACCCTACCCTAACCCTGGCCCTAATCCTAACCCTAACCTTAACCTCAACCCAAAACCTAATGCTAATCCTGATAAGTCTTTGACATGTTGCTGAGAGTTTACTGTGTGTTTGTTTCATCTAAAACGATCACTCAAAATAAAGTGTCACCCAGAACATTACTTTTCTGCTAAGACAATATGTAAAGCACTTTCATCACATTTACAGTTAATTTGCACAAATCTATTTAATGCACAAAAAAATGTATATCCAAATTTAACCTATGTGTGGTGTTGATGTTTTTGTTACTCAGTGGTCTGGTGTTTATTGACAATACAACCATAAGAATTTATGTAAAAATACCAGATGTTTAAAATATCACAAGTGGTCAGAGAAGGGTTCTTCTTTAGCAGCTGTAGCCATTCAGCAGCCTGTCCATGTTGTCCACTCTCTCACACACACATGCACACATACACACACGCTAACAGAGGAGAACAAAGTGAAGGGACACAGCACCTCCACATTTGTATTCCCCACAGGTTCACCCCAACACCACATGTGTAATATAAATCTGTAGGGGGTTAACAGTGTGAAGACACTGAAAATGTTTTTATTTATATGTTCTTCACAGAAAATGAGCAAAGGCCAAGGAATCTGGGGTTAAAATAATAATAAGTCTCATAATTTTTTATTTTGGTAAACATCGAAAATGGGTCAGACACAGACCACAACACCACACAAGGGATATGTATAAATGTATTATTATTATTGTTATAATTATTATTGTTATTATTATTATTATGATTATTCTGATTATGTGAAGAAAAGACTGTAAACTCCTCCACTCACCACTGCAGTGGTCACTGTTTCTCCTTTTACAGATCATAAAGGCTTGAGCAGAGATCACAACCACACACACTCCCAAAGCTGCTCCCAGAAAGATCACAACAGGATGCACAGGCCCCTCTGAAACAAACAAACAAACAAATAAATAAATAAATAACTAAATAAATAAATAAATAAATAAATAAATAAATAAATAAAATTTAATTAATTTGTTAAAATGGCAACTAATGTTTTTACTTTTATATGACTGAATTTGTTTCGATGTTGATGATTTATGACTTTCACTCAAGAATGGTTCCATGTGAAGTATTCATACTTTCACATAAGGATAGGTTCTCAGTTCTTGTTCCACTGCTGGGTAGAATAAGATTGTAAAATATGAATAAGGACATATAATGTTGTCAAAGCTTTACTGTCTGAGTGTCAGTTTAAATAGTGTACAGTACTGTGAAAAAAGCAATGAAGGATTTTATTATACCATTTTACCTCTGTAGTCAGTGTTGCTTTTATCAGTTAAACTCCACAATTACATTAAAGTGAATGTAAATAAATATTTATATAGTTAAAACTAAGTATGTTTTCAAATACTTTCTTGATACCTCATGAGTGAGTTAGAAGAACACAGGTTTTGTTCCTTATTTCACCATGAATTTGTCAGATCAAACTACAAAAAAAATTACATGTAGTAGCAAGAAATTGAACCAGTTTTATTTCACTACAATAAATACTTTGACTTAAAGAATTGTACATAAGTTCACTATTATTATTACTAATTACCTATTAACAAATGTGTTATGAACGTTATTCACTAGGTATGTTAACAAGGTTTTCTGTAAATTATTACAGTTTTTAAAATGTTCATCCTTTTTAGCACCTACCCATTTCCACAGTTGATCCACAGCCCCAAATGATCTTCCCACAAGCAACCACAGCGCAGTAGTACGTTCCAGTATGGTGCTGGTCGAGGATGTTCTTGGAGAAGTTGTACACAGAGCTGTGTGTAGAAGAGCTGATCTCACACTGATGGCTGCTGCTGTTCTGATGAGTGTAAATGATTTCAGGAAAGGATTGTCCTGCAGCAGCTCTGAACCAGAGCACTCGGAGTTCTGCTGCTCTGATCTCAGAGAGGACCGTGCATTGCAAAGTGACCGACTCTCCTGGAGAAACTGACCCCCGTACTGGAGTTTGGAGCACTGATATGTTTAACCGAGGTTTATCTGGTCCGTACAATAAAGACAGTGTAAGATATTAGTGCATTATTGTTTTTTTTTTTTTTCAAATAAGCACGAGTTTATATGATAATAGAATGTAAAATGGTAATATTATTACCCGTCATAGCTAAGAATGTGCCATTGGAAAACATAATGGTGTTCCCATCTCCCACACCACAGAAATACATTCCTTCATCAGCTTTAGTAGTTTGTTCAATAGTCAGATTAAAACTCTGATTTATTTTGAATCTCTTTGATAAAGTATTGGGAAATTTATTGATTAACTTCACTGCTACTTCCTGAGGTTCCTGTCCTGCTCTTTGTTTGTACCAAACCCAACTCTTAATGCTTTGACCAGACTTTTCCACAAATTTGCAGAGTAGAGTAACGTTTTCTCCAGACTCAGCTGAGACAAAAGATGCCTCAGAAAGATCCACAGCTTGAGCAGAATCTATAAGACAGAATTTATTTAAAAAAAGGAATTTAACAAGAAACCAAAAAATTTAGAGTCCTTAATGACTGAAAACCTTTGTTTGTAAAGAGCTCATAAACTTACGTGTTATATAGACAGATAACATGAGAATCCATATTGGAGCCATTACCATAAAAGGAATAGATTTTCATTGAAGTAAACTTGAGAGGAAACGGCTGACAAAAGCATCAGATTAGCTTTCTGGAAACATGTCTGTAACATCATCAGCTGGAAATCATCACAGCTTTTTTTCTGACTGCCTGACTAACTGATGTTTCACCACCACAAGTCTTCCTTCTATGTAAGTGCCAAAATAAGCATTTTCAGTTCCTTAATCATTGTGTGAAGATCCCATCTGCTCTATTATGCCTTAATATAAAGTTTCTTTCAAAAGTTTCTTTCAGAAAAGCATCAAAAAACTTTAAAGACTCGATATGAAAAAAGAATAAGCTTGTAAGCTCAGCAATAACAAACACAGGAGACCACAAACATTCAATAGACACTTAAAACACTTAAATTGGTCCTTTCATAGCAGAACACTCACTGAACATAAGCTTGAAGGTAAAAGCTCTAAAAAAAAACGGGAATTCTGTTCTTGACAGAACATCACCAGGAGTGATGGCCAGAATGTGGTGATGTCTAAGGGTCTCCAGATTTGATGGAATCACCAACTGTAAATTATCTGTTACAAAGTCGTAATAATTTGATGTCATTACTAATTTGTGTAGTTGTTTATGATTCCATGAAATGTGGAAGTATGTATAACAACACTTTTTTTACTTTTTATTTTTTATTGGTTTTATACGGGTCACTGACACATTATTACAGCATGATTGCTGATATGTTGTAGTACCAGTTCCAAGACGACAATTAAGGGATCTAACACTCAACATTATTAATTGCCACTTTTGAAACAATATTTTTCGCCCCACCACTTTTGGAGGACACTCAGAGAGGCTTAGCTGAATGTTACGTAAAGACATACTTAGCATCTACAGTGGACTATCAAGTGTCACCATTCTTTGGTTTTAGAGACATCCATAGTGTCATAGTGTTGGAACAGCACCTTTCAGACTGCAGGATTACAGCAGTTAGTTATATCTGAGAAATTACCCAAAAGGCATCTACTCAGTAAAGATCAGCACTGAAGGAATTCCAAGTACTGGACAACAACTGTCAACTGCATTGGATATTTCCTCATTAAAAATGATCAATTATGTTGGAAGTAAATGGTTCCTTGCATTGTTTCTTCTATGAAACCACAATAAAATAAACAAAGAGAAATAAAAAGAAAAAAAAAAATAAATTTCTTTAATGGGACATATTCATATGGCAATATTAAACACAACATGATCTACAAACATCAAAGTGACTCAGTTTACAGTAACTCTTCAATCTTACACCCCAGAGAAGAAACAGACATCAAAATGAACATTTATTAGCATGAACTCTCCACCAGGGATAGACAGCAAGATTAGAAAGGAAGCCAGGGGGGCTTCTGGTGGTCAAACTATGTAACAAAAGAAAAAAGGAGAAATGAAGAAAAAAGGCTCTTGCTGTTACCCATTACCTGTGCAGGCCAATGAGGTGAGAATGTTGTAAGCTCATCAGGCAAAACCAGCCTAGTTTGTCAATCACTTCCTTTCAAACATGTTACTCAAAGTATCAGTCATTTCAGTCATGAGGACGGTTTCAGCCTTGATGTTGACTGCCTGTGAAATATGTACGTTTTATTGTTTTTTTTTTTTTAATCTTATGTAATAATCTTATAAAATTAATCTTAAATTGCTTTTACTAAATACTAATAGTTTTGTTTAAAACTGACTGGTCAGTAATTATTTTATAGATGCTGCAGAAACGCTGGATATTTACCAGAAACCGTTGTTTGTATCTGCTAAGCCTGGTGAAGCCGTTGCCCTTCAGTGCACACTGGCTGGCCATCAGAGTACTGAAAACGTGTTTTGGTACAAACAGCCACTAGGACAAATGCCTCAGGAGGTGGGCATCAAGGGGGCATTTATGGAAGCAGTATTTTCATCACATTTCCAAAACTCAACAAACTGGAGAGAGTGGAGAACAGTGTTAGTCTGACTATACCACACCCCACAAAAGATGATGAAGCGATGTACTACTGTGGGATATCTGTGATGAAGATGATCAAGTTTTCCACTGGAACATTCTTAGCTATTACAGGTAATTATACATCTGTATTTTTAACACCATTAAATCATCAATGAGCCTTATTATTCAGTGACAACATGAACTACAATACAAAATTACTGTTATTTTGAAATTAAAGAAGTGTTTAATGCAATTCCTGACCTACTGGCCGGTCCTGGCCATTAAAGGGTTTAATCAGTGTAGCCACACTCTGTCTGTTCACATGGAAATTACGTGTTATTATCATTACAGGGGCTATTTGCAATGCATAACACTGTTAATTGTATTCAAGTTCTGTCAAAATTATGTACAAATAATGTACAAAAAAATAAGAAACAAGTAGACAGTGTCAATCTATTGTGAGTGTTATTGCATTTCTAGATGGTCTAGGCTTAGTTTAATTGTTTTATGATGCTAAATATTCAAAATCTTTTAAAAATATAGCTACACTATAACTACACTATTTTATACTAGTAGAACTTTGCAACTTCATATGCACAATGGACGATGTCTAAAAACTTTTGTATTATGCCAACCAGATCATCCTTAGTTAAACATATCAGTGCTCCAAACTCCAGTATGGGGGTCAGTTTCTCCAGGAGAGTCGGTCACTCTGCAGTGCACGGTCCTCTCTGAGATCAGAGCAGCAGAACTCCGAGTGCTCTGGTTTAGAGCTGCTGCAGGACAATCCTTTCCTGAAATCATTTACACTCATCAGAACAGCAGCAGCCGTCAGTGTGAGATCAGCTCTTCTACACACAGCTCTGTGTACAACTTCTCCAAGAACATCCTCGACCACCACCACACTGGAACTTACTACTGCGCTGTGGCTGCTTGTGGGAGGATCATTTGGGGCTGTGGATCAACTGTGGAAATGTGTAGGTGCTAAAAAGGATGAACATTTTAAAAACTGTGCACACAATGCTGAGATGTTCATTGTTGCATCAGTTACTTTCTAGATGGCTGTGCCATTTTTGTATTGTCAGAAATAAGTGGAGATTCTTACAAAAGATACTGAGTTCAAATGAACTGCACTGAACTATACAGTACTGTATACTGTACTAATATGGCCCTGCTTCTCATTTATATGAGCTTCAGTCAAAATGATGGTTAAGTAAAAAGTCAAAGGAACCATAAGTGAAAAAGAGTTTCAGAAACTGGAGTTAAAAAATTAAAATGTACAGAAAAAATGGGACTCTTAAAACAACCACTTAAGAACTGATAAACCACCAAAACTGCCCCAACAATAAACAGCACTTAAAGCTTTCATCTTTCAGAGAGAGGAGAAAATCAAGCTGCTTCAGGTCTGAAAAAATCCACAGGTGTTTCTGTCCATCCTTCCACTGTGAGAAGACAACACAGCGCTGTGGGTCTGAAAGAATGAGTAGCAGTCAAGAAGCCATAGGCGAAAAAAGGGAAATGACAAATTGAATTTGCAAATCAAACAAAGAAGTTGCTGACATTCTTAAAACTGACCACCCCAGAGTCCAGACCTCAACATCATTGAATGTGTTTGGGATTACTTGAATGGTAAGAAGCAGAAAATGCAAAACCAACTTCTAGGACTGAACTTTGGAGGTGTGGAAAAATATCCCTGCAGACTTCTTAGAGTAATTGAAAATGCATCTATTAATAAAGATAAACAATGGACACACTAAATATTGTAAAAACTATATTATATTTAGTTAGGGATGTTTCTGTGTAATTTTCTGATAAAAGTATGCTTTCTGCTTTTTTTCCTGATGTTGAATAAATTAATTATAAAATTACTAATTTATATTTAATGTCCAATTTTCATTGGATATTAAACACATGAAGGATGATCTCTGACTCTAACAGTAATGTATGTGCCACACAGTTTTTGGTAAAGCAATGTCTTTGTTCTCCTCCACTGCAACCATTCTCAAGGTTTACAGGAGAGCTGAAACTATTAAAAGTGTATGTAATTAAGGTCTGATCTCTCTTTTCTAGCTCACTCTGTGCCTCACCATTCAGCTCTAGTTGTTGTGATGGGTCTGGCTCTGGGTTTGTGTGCTGTCTGGAATGTCACATTGCGCTGCTTCTGTATGAAATGGAAAATTTGTGAACACTGCCGAAGTTAATTAAAGAATCAAAATATTTTGTAATTTTCTCCTTTTTTCAGTAATTCTAATGTTCTGTTTCTCCATCTATGTCAAGGCAGTAAACCTCACCCTGTCACACCTGACCTCTCAAGACCAGACAAGCTACAGGACCAGGTATGCCACCATTGTTCTTTTGGAAAATCATACCAAATATATATTCTAAGGAATTGAAAGTTATTTGATGGAGTTGTGGTTTCCTGAAAGCAATTAAAAATAATAATAATTAAAATACTTTACTGTTTAAAGAACGATGCCAACACACTGACACAGTGAAAGCATGTGACTTGTAGATGTTGCCAGGCAAGCTGTTTACCAAAGCATACTGACCAAACATTCTGAAACAAAGACCAACATTTCTATTTTGGAAGTGGAACAGTCAGTTTAAGTAATTTACATTTACTTTATTATTATTATTATTATTATTATTATTATTATTATTATTATTTATTTAGAAAATACTCTTATCTGGAGCACAATGAGCTAATAGTGGTAACCAAACTTATAAAAGCTACTTACGGATACTTAAAGGTTGTAAAACTTAAAACACAACAGCCATTAACATTTTATAACAGGCCCTAATAAACAGCAATTCTCTAATAATTTGTTTATGACTGATAATGATTGGATAATTGTTGCATGTGCATAAATAAATGCTAACATTTGAATGGTTAAATTTCCTTTGTGATTATTGAATTACTTTATTTACTTTGCAGATTGTTAATAATGATTTATTTATTTGATAGTCATAACTGATCAATTTGTGAAATACTAAGCATTGACTTAGTTCCATGAAAATGGTTCATAATCATTACAATTTGCTATACTAACTGTCACTGTTGAAACAATACCTAATATCTCCATTTTTCAGTTTTTTTTCTCATATATTTTGAAATTGCCAGCCACCCTTAACTTTGTGTCAACATTTCATGATGAATAGACCAATAGTAATTGTCCAAAATGACTTATAAAATAAAGAACATCGTGTTGTAGTAACTTCCATTAAAAGAAGTTAAGAATATTTCTTTCCTCTCTTGTAAAACTGTTCTATTAAAAAAAGTAAGGAAATGTTTGTTTGTCCATGATACAGGCCCTTTAACAGATATAATTAACAGTTAGCACATCCTTCTATTATTATTTTTCTTCGTATTCTTCTCATTATTATTATTATTAGCTTTAATTCTGGATGCATGTTGATCATACTGTAACTCAGGCTAGCAAGGCTGACTAGAATGACAGCTGTTTAGCAAATCCTTAAATTGTTTATAAGGCTCATATACAATTAAACTCAAGAATAAACTTGGCCTGCATAGTGTGATGTTATCATAACCCCCACAATGCACACCAGGAGTAAGAAGTGTGTTTTTTTTTTCTTTTTCTTCTTCTTATCTTCTTATTTTCTCATCTTTCTAATTGAGCAAAGGATTACATTTAACGATACTTAAAAAAAGTACAAATCATCCTAAATATAACTTAAACCTATGAAGCTCCCTGAGCTCTTCTGCATTGTTTCAGCTTGGTGAGGATGTGGCTATATCAGCACTGCACAGCATGGCCACACCCCCTCATCTGCTGCAAGTTGTGCATCGCTATTTTATGTGAAATTAATAAACAGACTTACTCAAATAGCCAAATGTGACTGTTTCCGTTTTCGTCTAGTAACACAGTTACCATGACTTGAGTATTTAAGGTGTCAGGACCACACATTCCTGCTGTCAGCAAGAGTGAAGTGGGCCTGTAGTTTGTTGGATTCAGGGAGGACTTCTTGAGTGCCCACCTAACTGGAGCAGATTTGAAAATGGTAGAACATGATCATTAGTTATGCTTTGGCCAGGCCCATGCAAAGTCCTTTTGGGGTAGCAAGGGCTCAAGGAAAAAAGGGCAACATGAATTAAAAAAACTTTTTTTCGCAGCAAATTGCATTTTTTCAAGAAAGACAGTATAATAATGTTATAAGAGTTAAGGGTAACAAGCTCCAACTTGCTAAGCTATAATGTTACCATCTATGCACTCTGATTGCTATAATTTCTGTTTAAGACCTGCAAAAACTCTTGTATGAATCTCAAATATTTTAAAAAAACTTGTTTCATAAAATAATTAGCAATCCATTATGGCTATTTGTTAGGTCATTATTCAAAATGACCAAATTGTGCAAAGTGCTGCTTTCTTAAAGTCGGTATTGGTGTCAGGTGAAATCTACTGCACCATAGAGGGCACTCATGAGGAATGATGCTTGTGGAGCCTGAGCTGCCCCATATGGACCAACTACAGCCTTTAGCTGCATAACTGTAGTCAAAATAATCTTGAAAAGAATATATAAAATGTTGATTTTACTACAGGAGGATGATGCGATGGAGCTGTATTACTCCTCCTTCTCTGAGACGGATACTAAAAGAGGGGTGAAGAACAGAAGACGGCCTCAGGACAGTGTGTGCTCTGAAGTGATTTACTCCAGTCTGACATAAAGTCAGATCAGACTCTGATTCCTGTTCTGTTTACTGGACTGGGTGTTTAGGACTTTCATTTGGTCAGATGGGTTTAATGTTCCTAATGCGATTGAGCTGATTGGTTACTGAAACTAGAGGTAACAGTGAGTCATTCAAATGCAAATCTCAAAGCAGAAGCTTTGAAGTATCTAACTACAGTGTTCAAAGCCAAACAATTCCAGCTAAGTCAATCAATCTTCTTCTTCAAAGACAGATCAATATGTTTTTTTTTTCCCCAGTAGTATTTACCATTGTTTCTTAAAACATATTATCTTTTTTCTTTTTTGCTGTATTGCTTTTTGCTCTCACTTGCTAAAAGTTGTTCTGTGAGCTGTAACCTGTACAAACATGTGAATAAAGTGAACGTGATGAGTCCAGGCTTTAAAGGAGTTTTTCGATGACTCTGTTTCAGAATATCTCAGTCATGATGCATGTAAATGTTGGGGACATTGTGGGTGGGGTTTGATCCTCTCCTCACTGAGACTCCTCCTTACCAATGATATGTTCCTCTCTGTCCTTATGATCTCTTCCCACTTCCTTTCTTTCTCTCCCTCCTGCCCCCAAGGCAACCAAGTCAGACTATGAAATAGAGAATTCAATAAAAACAAACTGCCCTTTAAAATAATTTGTCATAAGAATCAAATGACCTGCATTTTTCAGACCATTTCTGGAAGTGAACATTTTGTAATTATTACAAGAGCATATTTTGAACATATGGAAAATTTTGACAATTTTAAATTTTCTCTCTTTCTTTAATAAATTGATATTTATCATGTAATTTTTTTAAAAGAAATTTTGAGTGAGTGCAGTTCCAGATGATGCTGGTGTTGTCAGAAAATGGGCTGACCACCTGATAAGAATGGAAGCTGTAATAAAAGCAAAGATGGACACACTAAATACTGAAAAAAAAAAATACATAATATATTTATTTGGTGAAGTTTCTGTGTATTTTTCTGTTAAATGTGTTCTATGTTTTCCTGATGCTTTTGTGCAGCACTGTATTTACACTGGAATTACTTGGCATTTTTTTCAATGAATATTTAAAAAAACAAAAACTTTTTTTGGTCATTTTTTACCACTATAATAGTGAAAGCCTGCACTGTTCTGCACAGATACGCTCACACAAATGTCTACAGTCATGTTATTGAACTGCGTGGGGTAATTATATTAGCATAATAATAAATTATATTTCTAGTTTGTCAGTATTCTATAAAAGACTCTTATTATTGTATAAAATAAGAAGTAATAAGTGGTTCCAAACTTTGGAAAGGTACTGTAAATGTTTGTGCTTGTTTGTGTGTTTGTGAAACTCAGTCTTTGACGTGTCAGTGGACGCCTCTGCTTGTAGGTGCTGTTTAGGCCGTTGGTGGTTTTCACAGCTTTTTGTTGTCCTCTACGTCTCACTCCTTCACCTACTGCACTGCTGAAGATTCACTGCTTTATCTCTGCAGATCACTTTGACCACCCCTGACCAGGTTTCTCAGAAAAACAGCCCCTCTCACTGTCAAAGTTTCCACAGGAAGCTCAGCTATATCTGTCACAGGACACGTAGCAGCTTTCTTTAGACACAGAGTGCAGCTACAGAAACTGGACAAACATGTAACACATTAAAAGTATTTTCAAAACAGAAGAAGTATTTTTCTCTGTTTTTATTCACTCTGCAGTCAGCAGGATGTTCAGGAATTTTGTTAATGGTCACATTTTATATCTCTTGGCAAATTTTTACCAGCAGAAATAAATAAATAAATAAATAAATAAATAAATAAATAAATGACCTTCATCTCTATATAACATTTATAACATGCTGAATGTCAAAAATTAGCTTCAGTTCAAGAAGGGACCTAGAAAAGTGGGCAATCTAGAATACTTCTTCTTTACTTTACTTGCTCACTAACATGTTTGGTTTATTTCTATGTTTAAATAAAAGCAAAATCCAGATTTTCAACATGAGCTCAGTCTTCTGCACCCCAATATTTATGGTAAATATGTGTTTGTGTGTGACACTTGTTGTTTGCTTCATTTGTCCATCATGATGAGTAATAATATGTGTATGCTTTACATTTACATGTTATTTATGTTGCATTCTACATCTAGTGAGTGTTACTGCTCTAAGGCATTATAATAAAAAAGTAGAACACAGAAGCTGAGAACTGAATTAAACTGAATTTCATTAAAACTGGACTACTACAACATAATATCTACCCTGAACAGACTTACTCAAAACCAAAATCTAAATTCTCCAGTTGCTTCCTGCACTAGACTCCAACTCTACAGTTACCATGAGTTCTTACATTTAAAACTACATCCTCCACATCAGCAGTACATATTCTCCCATGCTTCCAAGTGTGATCCATCCCAGTGATCCACAAAGAAACCAAAAAATCCAGTTCAGAAGAGTCCAAAATCCATGAGGGACCAGCATAACTGGTATTCCATCTATTCATGTCTCCTCCTACACACTCAGTATCTTCAGCACATCAACTCCATAGAGTATTCATCCATTACAGCCATACACCACATAATCCTTCTTGGCCTCCAGGCACGGCTTGTTCTAGTATGTTCCCATCCATTGTGAACAATTATGCACTTAAGACAAGAGGAACCACTCTGACTGTAGTTGATTGCTCACCCTTTGATGTCTGTAGAGAAGCCAAGGCAGAGCAAACTGCTGTTCAGATCTTCTCCATCGCTACGCATGTCTGTCACAGTGAAGCGTAGAACTCAATCGTAACAGGAGGTCCAAGCCCACAACACAAACATCCTTGATTCCAGCTGATCAGAACTGGTCCCCAAAGCAATGGCCCTGCTGTCATATCCAAATCTTAAGGCCTTGTCCAGTCACAGCTGATTCACTGTCACCATCATCCAGCCCTTCAGCATCCATAGTTTGAAGCTGGGTAGCAGCCCCAACTTGACAACAGAGATGGTCCAACCAATAGGAACCTGAAGCTTTCTATGCCTAAAGTCCTGTAACTCAACCTGATAAGGAATAAAAACAGATGCTGAAGAGATCCCTGTAGTTTGAGCTCTAAGTGATCCTCCAACCAGCAGTTAAACCAAACCATCAGCTGTGTCTGTGCCTCAAACCTTTCACTGGAGCCCTCACCTTTCTTTCTTAGTAAACTCCCATGCAAATGAGGGGCTGCACCAGAGGCTACCACAAAAATACAGAACCAGCCCCTGACATGTGAGTGAGTTCAACAGAAGCACAGAGACCAACAGAAAGATCCTGATAGTTCAAATCATAATTGATCATAACAGGAGAAAAGCTTTTACTGCTCCTGTAAACACTCATTAGATGCTTTGGAATGATCCCTAAAGCCTTCACAGCTAATCAGTTTCTGTCTTGCTGTCTGCAGTGACTGAAAACAAAGACTGGTAATGAAATACCTGCAGAAGTCTGTTTTACTCAGTGAGAGATCTGTACTATATTACCTCTAAAACTCTATTTAACCTGCAGCTAAACAAACCTGTATTATCTGCATCTGCAGATGAAGCTTATGAGCTCTCAGCATTCACAGATTCATCTCTTTATTAGGAAGAAAAAAGACCTAAAGACTAAAAAAATCAGTTGTACCAATGCAAATGTTTTAATGTATTACTACAGATATATTAAAAAATCATGTGTTTTTTTCTTGTGTGTGTTTGATTTGTTTTATTGTTTTACATGTTCTTATGATTTTGTGATTTTTATAGTTGACCTCTTCATTATTGCTTCAGGCTTGTGCTGATGAGTTGAAGTGTGTGGAGATTAAACGCCCCCTTCTGCTTGAGAACAGAACTCTAGTTACTGCTCTCCTCTTTGAACCATGGAGCCGCACTTTTTTAGCTACTTTTCTTGCTTTTTTGTGGGTGACCTGAAGGAATAGACTTTCCTTTGATTGTCTTTTATCACATATGTTTTGTGTTTGCTTGAAAAAAGAGAGATTTTATTTCTCTTTATTAGTTGCAGGTCACTCTGCTAAATGTGGTGCTATCACTGCTCCTTCTCTTTCTCCCTGTTTTCTTCATTTCTAATGTACCCCTGTTTTAACCCTTTATTCAGTAAAACATGCAAAAAGTCTACTTTTCAAACTATTGGTACACTGTAAACTAAATATTACAGATTCTTGAGCTGTAATAGAGAGATAAAGAATAAGCAACAGAGAATAATAGAAATCATTTTCAATAAGAAAAACAAATAATAAAAATAATAATAATAATAAAAAAAAATCTGTTCTCCAGAGCAGTCTATGGTTTTCAGGACCAAAGGGAGCAACATAGTTATGTTTCAAGACCAAAGACAGAGACACAATGTAAATAAAACCTAAATGTACAGTTATATACCATATAGAATATAAAGACACTGATCGTCTGCTTAATTAAAAAAAATAATAATAATTACACTCAATGGTCATTTTAAGAGTTAACTTATTCACTTTATAGATGTACAATTACAAACTATATCTTATCTATTGTGATGATTCTGTGGTCAGCAGTTCTCATTTATCATTGGTCAGTTTCCTCATTTATCATTGGACCAGATATTATTTGGGTGCTGGATCATTCTCAGCCCAGCAGTGACACTTTCAAATCAAAATTGTTGGTGTATTTAAAAGTAATGTAAATGTTCACTAGGTGTCAGTACACTATAAGATACAGTACAGGTACATTTTTGTTGAAATGCACCCTCAAAGGTACTACAGTGGTCTTAAGGTCCAATTGTGTAGCTTCAATGGGTTTTAGATATACATTCAATTTATGAGGGCAAAAGTTAATTATGGTAGTTTTTTATAACCTACAGTTTTAGGAAAGAAAAGTGAAATAAGAAGCCCTGGAGTGATGACAGTGTGCATGATATCAATTCAACTTACTACAATCTAACTCACATTTAACGTCTAATCAGGCTTTAATTTACTTAAACCAACTAGTGCCTGTTTAGTGAAATCGTAGTGGTTTAGCAGCCAAAAAATATGCAAGCTTCATTCACTGTCATGAAAGGAAAGTAAACTAATAATTAGAATGATGAACAGCAGCATTTGTGCTTCTCACTTGAGAGTAAACTATGTCTTCATGCTGTTCTCCATGTTCTCTCTTTCTTCTGCTTCTGGTTTTCTTCTTTTTGAAGGGGGCATAATTCAGAATCTCAGCATTACGGTCCTGTTGGAGTGAACATTAAAAGTGAGGACACATCCTTATTGATGCTTTTTGATATAACATCTACTCCTCTCACTCAACCATACAAAGAAGAACATGGTCCTATGTAGCTTCATGTAAATATACAAATCCTGAGTGGCCAGACATTCTGAATGTTGACCTTGGCCAGATACTACCAGATGTACTGTTACAGCATGAAAGGGTAGCTGTATAAAGAGTACCTGGTTGGTGGTGTTCTCTATTACAGAACCCTGCTGAAGCTGCTCTGTAGAGGAAAATAAAAGACAGAGACCATCACTGGATCAGTGAACGTTACCTCAGTTACATTTAGTCTGGTTACAGTAGAGGATACATCTAATTATAGTTTTAAAGAATAAAACTCAGTTATATAATGTTAATGAACACCAACTCACCACCACAGTGACCACAGTTTCTCCACTAACTCCCAGAGCAACCATGAGTGAAATCAGTAAGGAACTCCCAGACCACCCTGTAGGACAAACAGAGCAAGAAGTAACTGATGAAAGTGAGTAACTGTGCATTTGCTTAAAAAAATGTTTAAATAAAATAAATAAATAAATGTAAGAATGTTCTAAAAAAAATCTCAAAGCCAGCGATGTTACAAGCTTTAGTTTGTCCTTTTCATGAAAAAAAAAATCCTTTAAATGAAATGTCAGTGGGACAAAAACTTATACCAGCCTTCATCTCTCCAACAATGTTAAATATGTAAAAATAGGATTTTCAGTGGTTTATCAAACTATTTAGACCCTCCTCTGAGTGTTGTAACCATATTGAAACTGATTCTTAAAGCAAGCCTAGAGAAAAAGAAAAACAATAAAATTCATGCAGTGCTCATAATGATATTATTATTATTATTATTATTATTATTATTATTATTATTAGTAGTAGTAGTAGTAGTAGTAGTAGCAGTATGGTAGTAGGTTGTTAACAATAGTTTATAGTCACATAATTTATATTGCATTAATAAATGCTGCCACTTAATTTATTAATAATTAGTGATGATCAAATAAATAAAGTATAGTAATGAAGAATTTGTAATAGGGATTCAATTAATGATTAATAATATTTAAACAGTACATATTTACCACTTAAATGACAAAGTATGTAATGTCACTAATTAATGGTTAATAGTTAAAATGGTACATTTATTAATGCATCTGTAACATAATAATTACATAACTATTAGCGTCATTAACAAACTAATAGATATTTATTAAGTTGTTGGTTATTAAGGTCTGATATTTGAGCAGCTTTTGAAATAAATGTAATGTAAGAAAAATCATTCTACAGGCATCACTGCCAATGACTGAATAACGGATGTTTAAGCAATTTATTTAAATAATATATTGAACATTGTCATTTTTTTAATTTAAAAAGTACACTGTAAAAAAATAACTGTTTGTTTTTAACTTGCATGAACTGCAGAAAACAGGGCTGGTATCCTTTTCTGATAACTTAATATTAGAAGTTTAATTAAGTGATATGTTTAAGGCAGTCTGGTTACTAACTCTTTAATGTTAAAACACAGATTTTTTTTTTCACAGTGCTTTAAAAAGCTCACTCAGTTCTACTGCTGTTCCGTTCCCAAAAATGATCTTCCCACAAGCAGCCACAGCGCAAAATGTTTTGGGTAGAACTTTAGAGTTTGTACCTCACACTTTCCTGGCTAATGCCTCAAAATCTGCGACTGTAGAAGAAAGTGTTATCAAATATTAATTCAACAGAGGGGGGAAAAATAAGTGATTACCTGATACAGCTAAATATGTTCCACTGGTAAATGTAATCACATTCACCTGAGATGTTCCACAGAAGTACATTCCTTCATCATCTTTTAGAAGCTCGTGAAATAGTCAGAGAAACTGTGTTTTTGGTTCTCTCTAGTTTGAAGGCAGAGTTTTTGAATGGTGGAAAAACTATGGCACCCATAACTTTTCCTGTCATCCCAACCTGCTGAGGCAGCTGTCTTGCTGTTTGCTTGTACCAAACAAAGAGGATTCCAGAGTTTTCTTCAAGTGAGCACTGAAGAGTAACAGCTTTACCAGGCTCAACAAAGACAAGATGCATAGTTTGTGCCGGATCTGCAAAGATGCATAAATAAATGATTTTAAAAAAATCATTAAAAAAGGAATAAACATATTATGTACAGCATAAAATTAAAACATTAAAAAAAATATTTGTGTTATTGAAAAAATTGCAACAATGATAAGGTTTGAATGTCTGAGTTGGTTTTAAAAAGCTTACTCGTGTTGCAGACACATCAGAATCAGAATCCAGACTTGAGCCGCATCCATGATAGAAATTTTGATAGAGCAGAATGTTCAACTGTTCAAAACCCAATGACAGAAGCTCAGTGTACCTGAAGCCAGTTGGGCTCAAAGCATATTCACTCACTGCTGAAGCATCACAGGTTCATGTTAAATTTCCATCTACCTGCTTTGTGACATCATTTGGCCACCAGAAGTCAGCGATGAAGAGAGCAACTAAAAAACCTCAAGCAGAAGTTTTACTTCATAGATGCATAATTTAACTGAGAAGTTCTTATGATCCCAGCCTGTATCTGAAGACCACATCTTTGATATTATTATGCATTAATATGATATGTTTAAAATTGTATTTTATTTAACATCTATTGGGAGTTTTAATGTCTTGTTCTTTGTTCAACCCAAATTAGACACTTCAGATTGGTTTATACACTGTGCACTAAGCTTTACTCAACATATATCAGAACACAATTGGAGGTTTATTACATTATTTATTGCAGTAATGCACAATGACATTTCAGCATGAAACATGCATTTCGGTAGCCTAGAACATTTTCTTTTCTTTTTCTTTCATTTTTCCATCTTCTTCTACACATCCTTCCAGACTCATGGAGTTGTCTTCTCACAGTGGGTGGATGGAAAGAAACACCTGTGGATTCTTTCAGATCTGAATCAGTGGAGTTTGGTTTTCTCCTCTCTCTCAAAGATAAAAACTTCTGTTTATCTAATGGAGGAGTTTTGGTGTTTACCAGGTTTTGCAGGTGTTTATTAGGAGCTCCATTTTCTTTGTAGCTTTTAATCTTTTTTGAACTTCAAATTTTAAAACTCCTTTTTCACACATATTTTCTTTTATTTTCTCCTTCATTATGTAAGTGGATCATCTGATCACCGACGAACAGCATCATCTGATTGATGTTCTTTTTAATGGCCTTCACAACATTACTTTAACAGTAGATTCACAGTGGACTGTTTTTCAAATGAGTAACAGAATAGTGCTGTGGATAAAAATGGTAAGTATGAACACAAACTCAAAAAAACATGTATATATATATATATATATATATATATATATATATATATATATATATATATATATATATATATATATTCAAGGAATTCCTAACCAGTTTATTACTTGGCAGAGAATTAATAAAATCAAAGTATAAAGAAAAAAGTAAAAAGTGTAAACATTTCTTTTTACAAAATTTGAAATGTAAAAAGCAAAAACTTAATGAAATAAATGTCTAAATATGTAAAGACATGCACAAAACAGCAGCAGAGAAAATATAAACTACTAAACACAAAGAGATTCATTTATCAGTTAATCTAAAGCAGGGGTGTCAAACTCAACCACTGAAAGGGCCATATTAAAAAATCTCAGCAAATCCATGGACCAGCTGTGGTTTTATTTCATTTTTACTTAATATTTCTTCCATGACCCCAATGGGCATTGTTGATTCAAAATGTGCCAAAACTGCAATAGCAAAATAGGCATTTAATAAAAAGATAATTCTAAATAAAAATAAATTATTTTAGAGTTTTTAAACCTGCCTATTTGCTTGAACACCAGGCATCTTTTATTTTTATGTAACCACTGTCCCATAGATTGTTGTAGGGGAAAGGGGGTCAGAACACACACTATGTTGCAGTGCATGCTGGGGACTGTAGTGCATCTCAGAGTAAAACAGGCTAATAAGAATAGAAAATTAAAATCATTTCGTGAGCCGAGTAGGACTGTGTCACGGGCCTGACTTAGCCCACGGGCCTTGTGTTTGACACATGGGGCCTAAAGCAAGGTTTACACTTATACATGCACTGAGGCCTTCTGGTGCACATGGCATATATATACTTGCAGAATCTGGTCAACAATAAATTGATTAATATTTAATTAATTCTATTTAATTTTGAATGTTTGTAGTGGTCTGGCCATGAGAAGCTTATTTTTTCAGGCATTTTCAGACACAAACAGTGAACGGATATTTGGTAGCACTTAAGTTTATAAGGGTATTATAATGGCCTTGTGAAATGCTTTTTAAGCTTCATCAAAGCAGAAGACAGTGATTGACAAGCTGTTTGTTACTACACTATTAAACACAAGTTCAGGTGAAATAACATTTTTCAGAGCACCACTCTGATTGTGTATTATACTATGTATTCTATTGTACATAATTTTAAGTGTTCATTGTTATGGCCTAATTAAACTTTATCAGGCAAGTAGCTGCACTAATTGACTGTCCATTACTGTGATGAAAAATATACATCTACATTACAAATATACATATACATTACAAAGAAAATTTAAAATGCTTTATTGTCCCTAGTTATTGCTTAATAATGCAGTAATTAGCAGTAAGTTAATTGCCCAGTACTGCCTTGATAATGCTTGATAAGGCTGTACAACGTTGTTGTACTGTAATGTCCTTCTCTTCTGAATTGTTATTGCAACTTTTTCCTCTGTATTTAATAAAAATTGTTAGCAATATAAGCTTGTCAACATTAACAATGTAGGCCAAAAAAGCTCCTTATCAAGGCTATCGGAATCAAATGCTGACAATATACACAATGTAAAGGTGATTCATACTCAATCATTTGCATAAAACATACAACATCAGGGTAATGAAGCGAGCTCACAAAATTACAGCTGACCCCTCCCATCCTGGACATCACCTCTTCCAGGGACTCCCCTCAGGTAGAAGATTCAGGGTCACCAAAACCAGCACAGCCAGACATGATAACAGCTTTTTCCAAGAGCTGTAGTGCTCACAAACACAGTGGACACATCGATCTTTAAATATAACTGAACCTAACAAACATCCTTACTATATTACAGTAGAACTCCATCTGTAACATGATGCTTATTTGCATAACTGTACTGTATAAATGTTTTTTACAGATGTTCATATCAGTCTGTAATATTCTGTATATGACAGTTATTATATTGTATGTGTAATGTTTGACCAGTAAGCAGACGCTCGCGGATATAAAACACAAAAGAAATTTTACTTGGGGATTCTGGCAAGTATAACATCGTCAAAAAACAGGCATGGGTCAGTTCAAAAGTAAACAACAGAAGACACAAGGCGACCATAACCGACAAGGGAAAAAACAGAGCAAAGTCCAAAATACATGCGAATAGTCAAAACCGAAAATCCAAGAAACCAGGCAACAGTACAGAAGGGCAAATCCAAAAACAGAGTCAACGAGAAAAAGGGTAAGCAAACGGTCACACACGATAAATCACAACAGGAAGAACGCTCAGTCGTTTCACAATGGAAAGCAATACCTCGCAACGAACCTAACTATAGCCTGGGCTAAAATACTAGCTAGGTAAGTCATATGACATAAACCCACAGGTGAAAATCATTAATACTCAGGCGAACTTGAGCGGTGATAGGCCGCTGATGACCTTTCCGGAGTCACATGAGTATGCGGAGGATTCTGGGAATTGTAGTTCATTGGTTGACTAGCCAAATGCGTGACAGTATGTCTATCAGACTTGCATATGTATAGATATTCATATCTGTATATGTACAGAAATTCACACATCTATTTAGCTCCTTTCACATCATCTATTTTCTATTCTTCATTCTGTTTTTATCTTATTTGTTCATCAGATAAATACTTGTTAAAAGTCGTTGTGCTCGTCTGGTCTGTTCAGTGTGTTACATGTCATACATTGTGATTCTGCTGGGCAAATTCCTCATATGTGTAACAAACTTGGCAAAATGGAGTGATTTTGATTCTAATCTCAAGGTTTCAGCACAGTGCATCATTACTAATGCAATTATTAGTGAATTATTAGTACATAATATGAAATTAAAATCTAACTATTATTTATTAAATTCTCTTTCTACTTTACTTTCATTTTTCAAAAACTTTTCCATGAGGTGTGACCTACACAAACAAATAAACATGAAAAAATATGGATTGTTTTAAACTTTGTATTGTATCATGATGTGTGTAAGATGTTAGGGACATTGTGGGTGGGGTTAGCTTCGATTCTTACTGGGGCTCCTCCTTCACCACTGTGAGACATTTACCAATCATATTTTGCTCTCTCTCTCTCTCTCTCTCTCTCTCTCTCTCTCTCTCTCTCTCTCACTCACTCTCTCTCTTTCTCTCTCTCTCTTTCTCTCTCTCTCTCTTTCTCTCTCTCCCTTTCTTTCTCTCTCTCTCTTGCTCTCATTCGCTCCACCCCTCTTGCTCACTCACACTTCCCCTTTCTCTCATCTCTCTCTCTCTTAATCACTACATTCCATCCTCCCCTTCTCTCGCTCTCTTGCTCTCTCTCTCTCTCTCTCTCTCTCTCTCTCTCTCTCTCTCTCTCTCTCTCTCTCCTCTCTCTTGCTGTGTCATAACAAGTAAATTATTTTTTCCTGGAACTGATGTTTAATGAATCATTAATTGTGAAAAAAAAAAGTCTCAATATAAAAGATAACATATCCAATAGTTTGTAGACACCTGCTTAGGGTTTCTTCTCAAATCAATCTGTATTAATAGGGGATTTATCCTCCTTTGTTGCAGTAACATCCTCTACTCTTCTGTGAAGGCTTTACACTAGATGCTGGAACATTGCTTTGAAGATTTGATTGCATTCAGCTGCAAGAGCATTAGTGAGGTCAGGTACTGATTTTGGATGGTCAGTTCTGGATCACTCAGCTCATCCCAAAGGTATTGGATTGAGCTCCATCACTCCAGAGAACACAACTCCACTGCTTCACAGCCTAATGCTATTGGGGTTTTATACCCCTCTAGCTGACCTTTGGCATCAGGCATGGTAACCGGCTTGTGTGTGGCTGCTCCAGGGTGTCCTTTTGTATTGGCAGTGCTTTGCTTTGAAGACAATACAAGCTATTTGTATATGATAATGTAAGAGTTTGAACACACCTCTGTCAGCCTTTTAGTTAAATTTAAAGTAGCTGAATTCACTCATTAGATGAAATATCTGAATACTTTTGGTCATTCAGTGCCAGATTTACTAATATATTTGCATTGCCATTGATGCATTGTGTGTGCTGCAGGTGCACAGAAGCTTTTTTGCACATGCACATGAGGGCTCCACTGAGCTTCAGATGTTAACAAACCTAACTTTATGAATATGCATTTCAGGGATTGACACTGTTGAGGCACAAATACTGCATAAAAACCTATGCAGCTCAATGAATCAGAGTGATTTATGAACTTCAACTGGACCAAAAATTTTAAACTGGGTGCAATTCCTTTGCAAATGCAGAGAAGACAGATATGAACTATATACACTATATGGCAGTTTCATAGAATTTCACCTCTTCCAGAAGTCAGTTTCTGCTCTGCTAAATCTGCCCCAGTCAAATGCAAGTGCTATTATAGTGAAATGGAAGCATTTAGGAGCAACAATAGCTCAGCCACGAAATAGCATACCATGCAAACTCAGAGCAGGTTTTCCAAGTGCTGAAGTGCATAGCACGTAAACATCGCCTATCCCCTGTTGCATCACTCACTACAGAGTTTCAAATGGCCTCTGCAAACACCACCACAAGAACCGTGCATCAGGAACTTCATAAAATGGGTTTCCATGGTCAAGCAGCTGCATACATGTCCAAAATCATTAAGCACAATGCCAGGCATCAGCTAAAGTGGTGTAAAACATGCCGCCACTGCACTGTCTCCAGGGTGATGAATCATGCTTCACTATCTGGCAGTCTGAAAGACACATCTTGGCCTGGCGGATTCCAGGAGAACACTACCTACCAGAAAGCATAGTGCCAATAGTAAAGTTAGGTGGAGGAGGAATAATGGTCTGAAGCTATTTTTTAGGGTTTGAGAAGGGCCGTAAAGACAAGGTTCAACATGTGGTGTGGAGGAACTCCAGTAGCCTACGTAGAGCCCTGATCTTAACCCCACTAAACACCTTTAGAATAAGTACAAACGTCGATCGCAAGCCAGGCCTTCTCACCCAAAATCAGTGCCTGACCTCACAAAGGCTCTTTAGACAGAATGGGCACAAATTCCCATAGAAACACTCAAATCTTGTGGAAAGACGTCCAAGAAGAGTGGAAGTTATTTAAGCTACAAAGTGGGGGAAAACTCCATATTAATGTCCATGGTTTTGGAATGGGATCTCCAAGAAGCTCATATAGGTGTGATGACCAGGTAACAACATACTTTTGGTCATATAGTATATGTACTTCTTTGGTAGGTTTCATTTTTCCTGTGATTTTCCAAACTGCTCATCTTTTAGCCACCTCTTCCATCAGAATGTTAAGATCTTCTACAGAGAATTTCATCTTTGAATCAAGTAGCTGAGTTTCTGCAGCTAAATCTAAGCACATTCCACAGGCTTTGCAGGCTGTTTGTTAGTGTTCACCATTCTACTGTAATACTGTGCTAAATTTGAGTTGAATGCAAGTACATTTCACAAAACAAGTACATACACATTAAATATCCACAGTGCATAGCATGCATGATAATGATGTGTTTGTGTATATTTTCAAACTCAGTCTTTGACGTGTCAGTGGACGCCTCTGCTTGTAGGTGCTGTTTAGGCTGTTGGTGGTTTTTGCAGCTCTGCTCTTCTCCTCTATGCCTCACTCCTTCACCTACTGCACTGCTATCACTGCAGACAACTGTGACCACTTCTGATCAGGTTTCTCAGAAAAACAACCCCCCTCTGACTTGTCAAAGTTTCCACAGGATGCTCAGCTATAGCTGTGTGTCACAGGACACATGGCAGCTATTTTCAAATACCACATTAAAATATTAAACATCTACATACAGTATAAAGGTACAGTGTCTTAATACTGTCTACATCATTGTAAATGAAGAGAAATTATTTCTCCAGCAGATTTTCACCATTAATATTTCACTTCAGCAAAAGTAGAAATTTATTTTTTTTAGATTATTTTTTTCAGTTCAAATACTAGAATTCATTAGTCATACAAATAGTTTCCTTTAACATATCGTGAAAAGTGATGTTGCAACAAAGTACTGATGTTATACTAATGCGATCCCTTTTTATTCTTAAAAATCTGATTTTTTAATTATTCTTGCTTGTTTTTTTTTACATGCAAAGTCAAATGTTGTACATTAAATGTGTTCATTGATAATGTATATATGTATGTAGGTGCATATATACACTGAAAGCTAATTAATTAAAAAATAAAACAGTCTGTATATTTATTTCCCCTCACTGTAACATCGAAAATGGCTTCATATATTAAAAAGAACAATACAATGTATTAAAAATACGGCCCGTTAAGGTTTCTGAATATCGTCCACATCTGGCCTCTACTGTGCATAGTACAGTCTGAACTGGCATCTGTGGATGATTTGAGGAACATTGTTCTTAGTCAGTTTGTTATTTAATGATGCATTTTTTGGTGAGCTTCAATCCACCTTTGCTCTTGAAGGACCAGGCCTTTTTCCTTGATGCTCCTTTTACTCCCAAGCATGAATGCATTTAGTGCTTAAGATGTTTCTTGAATGCTCATTGCTCATCTGTAAACCTTTTTGGAATGTTTTGCAGGAATTGCAAACTGAGCGTATTTACATATTTACAAAACACACAAACACACACACACATTACCTCAGCCGCTTATTTGCATTACCTTACAGGAGCCTGTCCCAGCTATCACTGGGCAGAATGTTAGAAAAAACAATTAGGTAAAATTAAGTTAAATAAAAAATATATACATAATAAGTTAAGAGTAAAATATCATGTCTTTGTACAACTTTTATGTAAATAGAAGTGGATTTTTTTTTCTTCGTTTTTGTAATTGGGTTTGAATGTTTTATGCAGCCCAAACATGCAAATAGTAAAGGCCTAAAATGTACAAAAAAGGATTTGTCCTTTTTGTGTGTTCTAAAGTGTCAAATGTGTTGATTAATTTGTCTGTGCATGTTTTTGTCCTTACATTATTCTAATAACATTTCTTTATTCTACTGTGTGTAAATGTATCAGATCATTATGGTTGGTGACACTTGACTTATTAACTGCATTTTAACTTCTTCCTTTTGCTCTGTTTTCTTTCCACCTTAAGCGTCTCTGGTGTGTAATCAGGTGTGAAATCTAAAAGCTCACAGTTAGCAGAGGACAGTACGGTGTGAGATCTCACAGTTTACCCATTAAAAAACCACATTGATACTTCCACACTGCTCACATACTGTGTGAATTTTCCAGACTGTCTGACACACTGACTTCTGTATAAAGAGAGAGAAGCTGCTGCATTAAAATGAAATAAAAAATATAGTGTGCTGATCTAGTGTGGTGCTAGTGAAATTTATCAAGTTACTCCAAAATACATACAGCTATTTTGGAGGTGAAGTTATATGTTCTTCCTACCAGTCTGCAAGATATCTAAGATTTTTTTCAAAGCAAGAAATACTTATTTTTTATTCTACTATCATCTCTTTTACAAGCAATAGTTGTACATAATTGTCCTGGCAGTAAATACCAGTGGTGTAAAAAGAAGAAATGTGGGTATACTATAAATCTGCCTACATACACTATATGGACAAAAGTATTGGGACACCCACACATTACAGCTACAGGAGCTTTTATGTCATCCCATTCTAAATCCATAACCGTAAAATTGAGCTGGTCCCCCTTTGCAGCTATAACAGCTTCCACTCTTCTGGGAAGCTTTCTACAATTTTGGAGTGTGACTGTGGGAGTTTTTGTCCATTGATCCAGAAGAACATTTGTGAGGTCAGACACTGGTGTTGAACGAGAGGGCCTGGCTCACAATCTCTGTTCTAGTTCATCCCAAAGGTGTTTGATGAGGTTGAGCTCAGGGCTCTGTGTGGGCGAATCAAATTCTTCCCCATCAAACTCACCCAGCCATGACTTTATGGACCTTGCTTTGAGCACTGGGGCTCAGTCATGCTGGAACAGAAAAGGGGCTTCCCTAAACTTTTCCTACAAAGTTGGACGCATACAATTGTCCAAAATCTCTTGGTCTGTTTAGGCATTAAGATTTCCCTTCACTGGAACTAAGGGGCCCAGACCAACCCGGGAAAACAACCCCATAGCTCCTCCTCCACCAAACTTTACAGTTGGCACAATGCAGTCAGGCAGGTAACGTTTTCCTGGCATTTGCCAAACCCAGACTTGTCCATCAGACTGGCAGATAGAGAAGCGTGATTCATCACTCCACAGAATGCATTGCCAATGCTCCAGAATCCAGTGGCGGCGTGCTTTACACACTCCATCTGACGCTTGCCATTGTGCCTGATGATGTAAGGCTTGCATACAGCTACTCGACCTTGGAAACGTATGCCATGAAACTCCTAGTGCACAGTTTTTGTGCTGAAGTTGATGCCAGAGGAGGTTTGGAAAGGTTAGGAGTTATTGAGTCAACAGAGTCAATCAGCACTCGGCAACCTGCTCTGTAACTTCACGTGGTCTGGCAATTCATAGCTGAGTTGCTGTGGTTCGTAAATGCTTCCACTTGTCAGTAATGACACTCACAGTTGATCATGGAATATCTAAGAGAAATAAATTTCAGGAACTGACTTTTTGCAACACTGACATCCTATAACAGCACCATACAATTCAGGGAGCTCTTTAGAATGATCCATTTATTCACAAATGCTTGTAAACAGACTGCATGGCTAAGTGCTTGATTTTATTCACCTGTGTATGTAACACCTAAATTTAATGATTGAGAGGTGTGTCCCAATACCTCTGTCCACATAAATAACTATATATATATATATATATATATATATATATATATATATATATATATATATATATATGTTTCACACACATACACAGCTCTATGGCTGTATACAGGTATGGCTGAGATATTTTGAAAAGAAATGATGTAAAACACAATACAATGCACAGTACACAATACTGTACACTCATTACTTTATTTGATTTATCTAGCTTGCACTTATACTTACTGGCCACTTTATGATGTCTACCTATTTTGATCCACTATATATGTGTTCAGTTACAGGCTGGATCTCAGTTATCTTTTCTTTTTTTGGTGGACCTGTAGTAGCATTTAAATGCTTGTGGGCATGTATGTTTCTCTTGCTAGGCATTAATAGAGAGTTTATTGATACCTGCTCACCCATCATTTCTTTTAATATCAAGGGGGTCTATAGGGAGTTTGCTCCCCTTTGCTGCAGTAACAGCCTCGACTCTTCTGGAAAGGCTTTAAACTACATGGTCAAACAGTGACATGACTTAGTCAGCAGTGGGTGCACCTTAAAGTGGTGATGCATGTTGTTAAGTTTCTCATGCAGCTTCTGCTGATTCTGATGCTCTACTTTCTATCCAGAGTTATGTCACTCCACCTGTACCGCTCATTCAGCACACACGCACATCCAAACACTTCTCTTAGCTATATATAAATGCACTTAGCCCAATGCACAGTACATCCTCAGTGTCAAAACCGTTTCCTCCTATTTCTCTCATTAGAGAGCACAAGTGAGATTAAAAGAGAGTAAAAGGTTTTATAGAGAGTCTAAAGTTGAATGTTAATGTTTTCTGCTCTGAAAAATGAAGCCAGTGGTTTTCAGCATGGTGGACAGCAACATATTTATATTTCAGGACCATGGACAGAGGTACAAACAAAGCCAACTGTTTTGGGAATGCCCAATGTAGATCTGAACTTCATGTTTCTATTAGCCAACAAAATGTAACATACTGTATGATATGTTTTTAGAAGAGGAGGGTGTGCGTGTCGTTTTGAACATAATTTTGACATTTTATGTTTCAAACCAATATTAAATATAGTTTTCTTTAATGCTTGTATGATATGTAGTTCACTGCATTTTGAAAAAGGTATTATTCATAAGAAAATTATTCATCCTCAATTTAAAACAAGCAGTTATGAAGAAAACCACACAACAATTAAATAAATTTGATTTTTTGATCTTTGGTTTCAAGTTGTCATTGAAACATCACCTGCTGTAGCAATATAAACCATCCAATCAAATAACATGATTAATTGGTCCTCAGCTATTTGTCTGAAGCTGAATCACTAACAAGCGTATATACAGTCGTCTGTAAAGGTGTAAATATCCCAGGTAAAAATATATGTATGTTTTGTTGATTTTATTCATTATGATTTGAAATAGTACACATTTTGTAATATGTTATGTGAAAATCACTAATTATAAATACTTTGATAAAACAGTCAAATGCAAATATTTGGACACTTCCAGTCAAATGATTTTTGTGTTTTGTTCATTCTCTATGTTAAAATATGTTAAAATATAAGTTGAGAAAAGGTCTTTGTACCTTAAAGGTGACTTCTACAGATTTTTATTCATTTATTTTTTTATACATCTCATTGATGCCCAAGTTTAATATATTGTAAACAATAAAACATAATATATTAGATGCCACAATGTGTGTTTTATTTTAACCTAACAAGAAATAAACAGTCACAGATCAAAAGACTGGAGCTCGTTTGAGATGTGAAAAGGCCCAAATCTTCACTCATGATCATCTTAGGAAACTAGCGATGTGAGTGCTGAGCAGCAGCTTTGGAGCTTCTCACTTGAGAGTACACAGCGTCTTCAGGCTGTTCTCTCTTCACTCTCCCACCCTTTGGCTTAATTTTTTCTCTTTGATGTGGATGGCAGCGTTTCTGTGGGAATAAACATCATCATCTACTGAAAAATAGATATAAACTTAAAAAAGGCCAGTTATTGTATTTGCACAAAAAAAAACAAAACTCTTACTATTAAATAACAGTATTTGCTGGGCTACTTCAAGTCTTATGAATGTCAGAAAGCTTCAGTTTTTCTGCTGTTACTCATTGATTCATTCAGTCATCTTATAATAGTACAGAATGAAGTTTTACAGCATGGAACTGAAAATAAATATTTCGATAAAAGTTTGTCAAATACAGCAATACAGGACAGACTGTGAACTGTATTCCACATACTAATGAATGTTTTATTCATCACTAATTAGAGGCATTAAAAAAAGTTCTAGCATTACAATTTCAAAGCCTTGTTGTGACTTAAAAAAACGTATCTGTATCTATATTGTATTTTCCATTTATCTTTTGGCTTTAAATTGCACTGAACATTAAAATATTTCTAGCTTTCATGGCTGCCCAAAAAATCAAGGAAATGATCTTTACTTTAGAACATGGATCACAAATTGATTGACTGAAAAGTTGTTTAGTCTCTAATTAGAGATGAATAAAACTCTGCTTTAGTAGTAACGGAATTCAGTTTGAAGTATTAGTGATTAATTACACACTACTACATGCCAATTATTCACTAATCAGATGTAAATTTGGATGAAAATTGATACTCAATAATTTGCATAAGGACAGTTATATGCAAAAGTTTGGGCATGCTTGGTCAAGATCAAAGTTTTGTTGCATTTTTTAATTAAAATAAATGAACACGTCCCACATCAGTAGAGCAGAATTACTGGTCATTTGCTTAATACACTGACAATAAACAATTGAGTAAAATATTAACAAAATAAATAAATAAATAAAATGTGATAATTAGAAACTGTGCCCTGAAATTAGCAGAAAATGCCAGATTTACATTTGTTCCTTTTAGAGGATATGTTGACTAATGCTGACTCAGAAAATTAACAAGATTTTGACCAGACTTTAACAAGAATTTGACCGGGGTGTCCAAACTTTTGTATATCAAATATCAGAGTGTTTATCATATTCTCATTTCACGTAACTTGATGACTGTGTGGGATTATCTGTACATTTTATTATCTATACCAACTATCTGAAAAAGAGCTCTACAGAGTAATTTGTTAGTTCAGCTGTAAACAGAGCACTGAGAACAGAAATGGGCAGATTTGTCGCTCGTTGAAACTAAAATGCAATTTAAGAGTAAGTGCATAAAGAGTACCTGTCTGGTGGTCCTCTCACTCACAGCCCCCTCCTGAACTTTCTCTGCAGAGAAGATAAAATGTCACAATTACTTTCAGATACAGTTTAATGAGGCTAAACATATAAGTAAGTATTAATATTATTTCCTGTTTTTTCTCTAATAAAATGTTCAGCTGTATCTCATAATGAACACTTACCACCAGTGCGGTGTTCAGATTTTCTCAGTTTATGAATTAAAATGGTTTGAGCGCAGATTACAGCCACACACACTACTGAGAAAACTGCCAGAGTCAGCATTACAGGATCTACAGAACCTACAGGATCTACAGTATACTGTATACATGAATACAAAGTTCAAGCCACAAAAACTGTTTTCCATCTAGGCTTAAATTTCATGTTTTTTGTAAAAACGTGCTGTGAAATTGTCGCATCATATAGAAACTTGAGTGAGAATTGTTCACAGTGGTGAACAATTTTCAAGCTAGATTCGTTACTCTGAATGGATCATTTCATGATTATCCATAGAAACATATGTCTGTACATTTTTACAGATCACACATGATTGACTGCTTCTTCCACAGCTACCAAAAAGCAGCAAGTTAAACGAGTAAATCATGAAATCCAAAGAAAGTGATAGTGATAAGACAGCATATATTCTAGTAGGTGCAAATATATATATATATATATATATATATATATATATATATATATATATATATATATATATATATACACACACATATTTACACCTTCTAGAATCTCTATCCATGCCTATTTGACCTACTACTTAGTTCAAAAACTATTCTTGGAACACCCTGTTTAAAAAAATAAAATTGAAATGCTTTAAAAAAAAAGAAGCATATACACTTATACATTTACTTATGTAAAAAAAGTCAAAATCTAACTACAGCACCTTTACTAATTAAAGAATTTGTGTACTCCTTCCACCCTTGTGTAACCCCCCTTCCCCCTAAATATAATATAATTTTTAATATTTGCCACTATTTCACCATTATAAACATTACATATAAAAACTCAGAAGACATTTGTAAGTTTCACTGGTGGTTTTGAATAGTAAATAAAATGCCAGTATGTGTTTTGGTGACCCCTGGTTCCTTTCATCACCACTGTAAAGAGTCTGTAAGCTTCTCTAAAGTGAACCACATCAAACCACTCTGAATGACTCTGTTTACTCCTCAGATCAAAATTCTGGATTTCACTATTAAGCTGCAGCATCAGTTTGGGTTCAAAAATATGAATAATGGCTATAGTGCATGGTGAAGTGAAGCAGTGGTCAGTGGTCTCTGGCTATGGTCTCCAACTGAGCCAATGGTTTTTTTTGTCACTTTTTCTGTGTTTGTTTTGGTAACTTTGAAGCCCAAATGCAAACTGTACATAAAGAAAGAAAAATATAAACTATAAACACAATGGAAAGACCCATACTCAACAAAAGGACTTACCCAATTCTACTGCTGTTCCATTGCCAACAATAATCTTCCCACAAGCAGCCACAGCGCAGTAGTAAGTTCCAGTATGGTGGTGGTCGAGGATGTTCTTGGAGAAGTTGTACACAGAGCTGTGTGTAGAAGAGCTGATCTCACACTGACGGCTGCTGCTGTTCTGATGAGTGTAAATGATTTCAGGAAAGGATTGTCCTGCAGCAGCTCTGAACCAGAGCACTCGGAGTTCTGCTGCTCTGACCTCAGAGAGGACCGTGCACTGCAGAGTGACCGACTCTCCTGGAGAAACTGACCCCCATACTGGAGTTTGGAGCACTGATATGTTTAACTGAGGTTGAACTGATTAATATAATAATGACACTGTCAGATTTTAGTGCGTATTGGCTTTTTAATTTTACAATAGGCTGTAATCTATAAACGATTAAGACTGTTTTCAAAATATAGCAATATTGTAGCAATATATACAGTGTACCTTTTTCATAGTTGACATTTTTGTACATGATACATCATCATTATACACATAAGCACAATGTAAACACAAATGCAACACAGTGTCAAACTCACTTCATATGTTCTAAAATACTGAGTGTAAAAAAGTCATACAAACAATTAGAGTTTTCAGTTGTGAAGTTATTCTAAAGATGTCTATGTTAATTATGTAAAAAAACACGAGTTAATAATTACCTGTCACGGCTAAGAATGAGCCCTTAGAAAACGTAATGGAGTTGTCGTCTCCTTTTCCACAGAAGTACATTCCTTCATCAGCTTGATTCATTTGTTCAATACTCTGAGAAAAAAACTCTTTATTTTGAATCTGTTTGATGAAGTTGTGGGCTTTTTTTCCTTTAACTTCACTGCCACCTCCTGAGGTTCCTGTCCTGCTCTTTGTTTGTACCAAACCCAAATGTTTTAATCAGAATTTTTCACAAATTTGCAGTGTAGAGTGACATTTTCTCCGGACTCAGCTGAGACAAATGATTCAGAAAGATATACAGCTTGAGCAGAATCTATAAGATAGAATAAGATCAGAGCTCAGCTGATAAAGAAAACAGTAACAAGAAGCACAAACAGTAAGATAAAAAATAACCAAAAATTAAAATTAATTTAAAATCTTTTTTTGAAGAGCTCATAAACTTACATATCATGTAGAGATGTATAAAGCTTCCCAGCACTGGCTGTGGAGTAGTGGAACTGTGTTCTCTGGAGTTATGGAGCTCCTGCCAGTGCCTTTGGGATGGGTTGGAGTGATCCAGAACTGATCATCCAACATCAGTACCTGACCTCACCGATGCTCTTGTTGATGAATGCAATCAAATTCTCTCAGCAACGTTCCTACATTTAATGTAAGGCTTTCACAGAAGAGTAGATGCTGTCACTGCAGCAAAGAGGGAAGAACTCCCTATTAATACCCTTCATTTCAGAACAAACACTGGATGATCAGATGTGTAGAAACATTTGGACATATACACTAGATCATTTAATGAAGTAGTTATTTATAAAAAAGCCAAAACATTCTAAACTTTATCAGTGGAGAGCTGTGACTATTAGTACAAGCCTTCAATTCAGGCCATGTCAAAACTGCCACTGGAATCAGATTTAGTACCTTTTCCCACAGTGAACCATGTCGCATCAAACCACTCTGAATCACTTTGTTTACATCTCAACAATTGAATTTTAAAGATTTTTTTTTAATATAGGTGAAAATCATGTTTAATCCAAATTGTTGGTAATTTAGAAAAACAGGACAAATTGCAAAAATAACTTCACAAAATTTTCTCAAAATCTCATAAATATCCTAAACCCATATAAAATTGTCCACAATAGTAAAAAAGAACACTCTCAGCCATTAATAAAAATTTTTTGAGCAGTCACAGAATTAAGATAATTAATGAAAAATGAATGTAACATCATTGATGAATATAATATATCTGTAAACGTGATTGTGTATTTGGAGAAGAAGGAGCGGGGCTTATCTTCTTGAACTGTTTTATTCTACATTTTACATCATTTGATCTGGACTAATATCATTTGTAATGAAAATAATTTTAGTTATTGTTTTGTACTTTTACAGTATTCATAGCTCAGTGTATTCTGAAAATGTTATTAATAGTAAAATTATTGGTCCTGAATCTGAAACAAGCAGGATCTGTCATGAAGAATGAAGAGTTATGAAGAGATATGGAGACATTAAAGCAGCACTTGGTGTAGCATTACAAACCATCCAGTCAAAAAAAAAATAATAAATACATATCCAATTGGTCATCAGCTACCTGTCTGATGCTGAACTGCTTACAAGTTTACAGTCATACACAAAAGTTTAGACACTCCAGATAAAATGACACATTTTGTTGATTTTCTTGTATAAATATATGAACACATCAACACAGAACAGAAAAAAAAGCTAAAAGAGGGTGTTCCATTACTTTGCATAGGCCACATTGAATTTATTGATTCCCCCAAAATATTTTAAATTCAGCAACTACATCAAAAAGCAATAAAGGCTAAGACTGACCACCCGCTCTAAAGCTGAGTTCTCACATCATCAGCAGAACGTTTACCTAACAAGAAATAAGCAGTTACAGATAAAAAACTGGAGCTCATTTGAAGCATGAAAAGGTCCAAATCTTCACTCATGATCATCTTAGGAAACTAGCGATGTGAGCGCTGAGCAGCAGCTTTGGAGCTTCCCACTTGAGAGTACACAGTGTCGTTAGGCTTTTCTCTCTTCACTCTCCCAGCTTTGGCTTTCTTCTCTTTATTGTGTTTGGCAGTGTAATGCAGGTTCTCAGTGTTTTGTTCCTGTGGAAATAAACATCACCATTTAATGAAAAATAGATATAAACTTAGACAGTATTTGCTGGGCTACTTGAAGTTACTGAATGAATGTCAAAGAGAATCACTTTTCTATAGAAGATAAAATGTTTTACTCTTTGATTCATGCAATAAATAAATAAATAAATAAATAAATAAATAAATAAATATTATAGGTTCTCCAGCATGAAACAGAACAAAAATGTTTGGGTAAAAGTTGCAGGACAGACTGTGAACTGATTTCGCCCTTCAACAAGACAAAACTTTATTTGAAGGAATTGTGGGTTTATTAATGTTCTTTTCTTAGTTATATAACAAATTAGACATAGTTCATGCATTAAACCTTGTTAATTATGACCCGTATTAGTAAATAACTGGTGGTCTGTTTTGTTAAAATCACTAATTATGGCAGGTTTAGTTGTAGTGATGCATAATAAGTACTTTCATATGAAAATTACCTTTACCCTCTGATTAGTGTAATATCAGTAATATTTTATTCCTTTTAATTTGATCAATTTTAGGCAGTGTCAGGTCTGGAGTTTATTGTGTTGACATTAATAAGTCACTAATATTTCAAGATTTGTTCCATTATAATGTATGTTCATGCATAGTTAATGCATGAATTAGAATTTAAATAAAGTTAAATTTAAAAAAAATAAGTTAAGCAAAATACACATTTGATTGTTAATTTCAGTCTAACAGTATTCCCAACTTGTAGGTCTTTCACTATTAAAAATCTATGAAGTGACAATTACTTGAGTCACAAATTGACAAATTATTCTTAAGTCTCAAATTGAAAATTCTTAAGCACTTTTTAGCCTTGAATTAGTGATGATTACAATCTATGGAACAATTACAAATGTAGAGACTCATTAAACTGTTATTAGCTTTAAACTATTAAAGTCCAGAAAGTATCTGCCACTGTGTAGAGCCTATAGGAAAAAAAAATGCCAATTTTACATTTATAAGATGTGAAATTAGATAATAATTCATGCTTGACAATTTGCATAACAAGATATAGTTAAATAATGACACATTTTATGGTAAAAAATGCAGGAATTTTAGATGTTCCACAAGTTAAAGTCAGAAAGCAAATTGAAATTGAGCACAAATATATGTTCTCTGTAGATGTGTTAACATATTTTCACTTAAATAATCAGCAAAATGTCATGTGACTGTTCAAACCTTTGCACATGACTGATTATCCAAGTGTTTATTGTGCTTCATTATTAAAAGCACTGAGAGCAGATACAGGCACTTGAATAAATTTCAACCATATCAGATTCTCAGTAGAAAAAGAATAAATGTATAAAGAGTACCTGTCTGGTGGTCCTCACACTCACAGCCCCCTCCTGAACTTTCTCTGTAGAGGAGATAAAACTTCACAATCACTTTCAGATACAGTTTAATGGTTTGTAAGCATTACAACTATTTTATATTTTTTTCTGTCAAAATGTTCAGCTGCATCTCATAGTGAACACTTACCGCCAGCTCGGCGTTCAGATTTTCTCAGTTTATGGATTAAAATGGTTTGAGCGCAGATTACAGCCACACACACTGCTGAGAAAACTGCCAGAGTCAGCATTACAGGATCTACAGGAGCTTCTGTAAGACAGGAATTACCAACATACTGTAAACATGAATAGAGAAATTCAAGCCACAAAAACATTTTCCATCTAATGTTTTTTGGTTAAATTTTATGTTTATAAACTATGATTTCCTGATCGTTCTCCACCCCAAGCTGCAGTACTTTTAGTACTTAGTACAGACAGAATTCACAGTGTTGATGACAAGAACCTCATATTTGAAGTGTTTAGTGCCTCTAATAGGTCACTACCCTCCCACCACATAAAAGAAAAAAATCTGACTTAGCCTTTATTTCATCACCAACATTACATTAGTAAAAATGAGTAAAAATTCAGAAACTTGTGTAGTTGGACTGGTGGTCTTGGATAGTAAATAAAAGTGTTGCTGATATTATGACCCCTGGTTCTTATCAGCACCACTGTAAATAAATCTGTGTAAATAATTTTCTCTACAATGAACCGTTTCACTCCATCATTCTGAGTAACTTTGTTTTATGTATATTCATCTCTTATCAAGTGCAGCATCAGCAAAACTATGAATTAATGTCTATACTGTATGAATCATTTATGATCTATGGTCTTACAATACAAGTTACAAAACCTGTTTCTGATACATTTTCTGTTTTCTGTTTTGATGTTGAAGCCCAAACCATTCGTCAGCACTCTAGGTTTCTTTTGTGTTATTTTGTTTGCCTTACAAACTTTAACTTGATGTGAATTGTATATATATATATATATATATACTACACACATGCCTTGTAGGACACGTAAACACTTAATCAGTTCTACAGATGTTTCATTTCCAAAAATCTGAATCCCAAATGCAAACTATAAATAAAAAAAAGAAAATCTAAACAATAAACACTATGGAAAGGCCCATGCTCAACAAAAAGACTTACTCATTTCTACTGTTGTTCCATTCCCAAAAATAATCTTCCCACAAGCAGCGACAGCGCAGTAGTAAGTTCCAGTATGGTGCTGGTTGAGGATGTTCTTGGAGAAGTTGTACACAGAGCTGTGTGTAGAAGAGTTGATCTCACACTGACGGCTGCTGCTGTTCTGATGAGTGTAAATGATTTCAGGAAAGGATTGTCCTGCAGCAGCTCTGAACCAGAGCACTCGGAGTTCTGCTGATCTGATCTCAGAGAGGACCGTGCACTGCAGAGTGACCGACTCTCCCGGAGAAACTGACCCCCGTACTGGAGTTTGGAGCACCAATGTGTTTAACTGCCCTGGAATAAGTAATATAGATTGTGTAAGTATTTGTATTCAATAGTAACAGTGCCATCACAGGGTGAAATCAGTATAATTACAGCATAACAGTAAAATAGTGCATATATTAAGAAGCTAAAGTGTGATTGTAATAAATAATGGACATTTAGTCATAGTATGGATATTTTCGCTAGCAATAGCAATAATGCATGTGATACTCCTCAACTTCCAGCCTGTAAGTATAACCAATTAAAAGGCAGATTTATTTATGTATAACAGTTCATACACAAGAATGATTCAATGTGCTTTAGACTCTGATGAAGTCAAAACTGAAGCAGAAAACAATAAATCAATATATTACCTGTGACCGCTAAGAATGTAGCAGTAGAAAAGTCCAGCGTTTTCTTTCCAGTCTCTCCACAGAAGTACATTCCTTCATCTTCTTTAGTGACACGTTCAATACTGAGAGAAATGCCATTCGCAATTCTGTTGAGTTTAAATCTCGATTTGTCGAATTGATCTGAAATCACGGCCAACTTTCCTTCTAATTGTGATCCCACTTCCAGTGGCGCATGCTCCAGTCTTTGTTTGTACCACATCCTAACATCTTTATTTGAGTTGTCTACAAATGTACAGTTGAGAGTGACCGCTTCACCGGGCTCAGCTGAGATGACCAACGGCTCTGAATTTCTCACTGCTTGAGCAGAATCTGTAAAACAAAGTTCAGTCAATAAAAAAAAAGAAAAACTTGGTTGAACATATTTAAAAACAATAAAAAACAAAAACAATTTTTATATGGTAACTTTATGAAACTTACCTATTTTGTAGAGAAGTAAGATGATAATCACAGCTGGATCCATCATCAGAAAAACAACAGCTACAACTCAAAGGCCAATATTCTAAAGGCTGTAACTGCATAAAGCAGAAACTGCATTTGCTTGCTGGGTTCTTATACTGAACCTCATTGGCTGGTAAAAGTCACATGGTTCTTTCTGTCTGCTTGACTTGATTTGTTTGGCCACAAAACATGCTCTGTGCTCTGTGTAAGCTCTTATCAGTGGTTGTGGTTGTTACTGTCTTAGTCTTTAACAGCCTCCATTATCAGCTCTACAGAGAAGCTGTCATATATGACGATCTCAGAATATCTGCCTGTGAAGGTTTGAAGACCTGATTATTTGCAGAAATAGAGGTGTAGAAGGGTGCTTGGTTTTCATTAGTACAGTAAATCTTCACCCCGTTTTGGAAATTAATATATTACTCTAGACTGCAAAAATTTTGGTTACAAATATTATTATTAACAAAATAAACTTTTAGTTTTCCTCTATACTTAGTTTACTTTCCGCCAGTTTCTTTTGACCCCCTTTTCAATCTTTATTGATTTGGGTTTATTTATTTTATTATTATTCTGTTATATTTAGTTAATAACTTAGACTTTTATAATTACAAAATAATTTAACAGTCCGAGGATTTTTATTGAAAAAAAAATATATAAAATTACTAAAAGATGAGGGACATTCATCATGATTTGTGATACAAACTGACATTGTCAGTAATTTTAATCTGTTTCTTTTGATTGATTCATCACAAAATGTACACACAACTTAAACTGAAGTTTTCAAAATATGCAAAAAAATAAACACACAAACAATTGTGATTTAAAGTTGTGTCTGACAGTGATGATAAGAAGTAAATGGTAAAACCTTATTCTAGTAAGCAAAAAAAAAAAAACAGTTTATAGCAATTTTATTGTTGAATAAAACATTTTCTACAGTTATTCTTGTTTAAAATACTGTTAAATCTATTTAATTGCAAAATGGTTTGATTTGTTTGAAGTGTTTGATTTTTTTTTTTCCAATTTATAATTAAAATCCATTAAAGTAACATATATAATGCTTCAAATGGAAATAAATATAACATCACCAGAGTGGTCTCTAAGTGACCATGTCCATTCATCCATTCAGAACACATTCAGAACAGATTCAGAATACATTCAGAATACATTTCTCAGCATTTATTTGCAAAGTCATAGCATGTAACAAAAAATAGCTTTCACCTTAAAATGTTTGCATCACACACATGTGAACACATCCTCTTCAAAGAATACATTTAAATATATATATATATATATATATATATATATATATATATGTATTCGGCAATTTTTGTGCACGGTCTATTTATTTGCTTAGTTTAACTACCATAACTTTTCTGGAGTCCACATTTTATTTGACTTTTTCTCCAATATGTTAAATTCAGTAAATAAACAGTAACTGTGTGTATAGATTGGTTCTCACTACAACCTGAAACACGTCTTCTACATTCCCATTGAGAGCAAACGATATCAGACACCATCTGAGCTCATGAAAGTGTTTGTCACATGTCTGAGTAACCACACACTCTAAAACTGTGTTCTCGCTCGGCTCCTTCAGAGAACTGACACTTCATACCAAACTGGACTGTCTTTTTCAGTCATGCAGTTTTGAGCACAGAGCAAAGTGAAGCACATGATTGTAGATCCTGACTGAAATCAGCACAAACACAAATAAACAGATACAGATTACAAAGCTGACAGTAACAGAGAATATCCACAAACTTCACTTCTGCTGCTACAAGAGAAGAGAGTCCAGTGAGTCAGTGATTGTTGGGGTCAGTAACTGAGAAGTATCTGATTTCAGAGTAAACACTGTCTCCAGAGCGTCCACTCTTCATTCTCAGGCTTTTGGCTGCATAATTCAGCTCCACAGCAGCAGAGTCCTGTAGAGATGAATATGAAATATTAAAGGCTGAAGATTAGAGAACTCTATAGGAATTAAACAGTGTCAGTGTGAATGAGAGAACATGTAGTACCTGACTGGGTTTGTTCTCCACCATCGAATCATGATCTCTAACTATGATGGAGTAAAGAAAGATTACAGTGTCATATTTAGAGTTTAGATCAGAGAATATGACCTCAGTGCTGGTCACTTTTAGTTTCAGACTGGTTAATGAATACTGAATAATTATTTTACTACTCTTTTGTTAAAATATTGATTATAGGTATATAAGAATATAATATTGTCAAATATTATTATTATAATTATTATTATTATTATTATTATTATTATTATGACAGTGACGTTCTGTCAGTACTAGAGTTATATGTCACTCTTCTCTGTTGATGTAAGAACTCTTTCTGCTGATTCAGTATAAGCTGTAGTTTGTCTATACTCTTTTTGGAGATGCCAGAGAACAATGCATTACAATAATCTGAACTGGAGAAAACAAAGTAAATGTCTTAGCATTGTGCCATATGACATGTTATGACTAATGTCATGTTTTTTTTGTGTTGTATTCTAGTAAGGGATCATTTCAAAATGCATAATCAGTCATTATTGGTAAAAGGCATAATAATAACACCATATATAACAGATTAGTTCTACACTCACCACTGCAGTTTTGAATGGCCTGAATGCAGATCACAATCACACAGATTCCCAAAGCTGCTCCCAGATAGAACACAGTGGGATCCACAGGAACCTCTGCAAGATATAAATGATCAAAGTACATGAAAAATGTATGTCTATAAAAGATCAAAGCAACACTGACGGTCACATATTATGGCACCATAATGACATCAATTAACCTCATGCATTAAAATAACATGAACTGAACAGAAATTAAGGTGATCAGAGCTTTAGTTCCATCTATAAATTGTTAAAATAAAAATGTACACATTTTTTCTCTTTTCATTTATGTTTCATGGCAATAAACTTTTCACTGAAACTCCAATGATGTCCAGTTCATGATAACATGTGCGCTAATCAATTCAATCCACACAGCTCTAGAATGTTGTCAGACTTGGAATAAATTTAAAGTTTGTGATTTACCTCCATTGTAGTGTTGCTCATTGACCAACAGCTGTACACAGTTTAAACTAACAGACACACAACACAAAGCACACGTATAGACTTACTGAAGTGGACTGATGCTGCATTACCAACAATGATCTTCCCACAAGCAGCCACAGCGCAGTAGTAAGTTCCAGTATGGTGGTGGTCGAGGATGTTCTTGGAGAAGTTGTACACAGAGCTGTGTGTAGAAGAACTGATCTCACACTGATGGCTGCTGCTGTTCTGATGAGTGTAAATGATTTCAGGAAAGGATTGTCCTGTAGCAGCTCTGAACCAGAGCACTGAGAGTTCTGCTGCTCCGATCTCAGAGAGGACCGTGCACTGCAGATTCACTGACCCTCCTGGAGAAACTGACGACCATACTGGAGTTTGGAGCACCGAAATGTTTAACTCAGGATGACCTGGTCAGTGTAATTGAGACATTGAAAGATTTTGGTACAAATTGGCTTATGAAGCACACATTAGGAGTCAACTATTAGAGATGAAACTTCTTTTCAAAATGCAGGAATATTGTAGCACTATAAACAAGGTATTGTGCAGTGCAATGCAGTGTCAGTTTAATTGACTTCACTTCTTATAAAAAATAAATGTAATAAAGTAAACCATAAAAACATTTGGTTAAAGTTTTCTATTGTTGTAAAGTTTGTTGTGAGTTTATATGTTATTTAAAAATCATATACAAACAATAACTTCATTACCTGTCACAGCTAAGAATGTGCCATTAGAAAACGTAATAGTGTTCCTGTGTCCCACACCACAGAAGTACATTCCTTCATCAGCTTTAGTAGTTTGCTCAATAGTCAGATTAAAACTCTGGTTTATTTTGAATCTGTTTGATGAAGTAGCTGCTTTTTTGTCGGATAACTTCACTGCCACTTCCTGAGGTTCCTGTCCTGCTCTTTGTTTGTACCAAACCCAACTCTTAATGCTTTGACCAGACTTTTCCACAAATTTGCAGTGTAGAGTAACATTTTCACCAGACTCAGCTGAGACAAATGATGCCTCAGAAAGATCCACAGCTAGAGCAGAATCTATAAGACAGAATCAGATCAGAGCTCAGCTGATAAAGAAATTTGTACATGACATTTCAACACACACAGTAAACAGATAATAATAAGACTTACTGAGGGTTCAAAAAAGTCACTATAACTTACATATCATGTAAAGATGTAAAATCCGCATCCAAATCAGAGCCATTGTGTTAAAATGAAGCTGTTCTTATTTAAAACAAACTGGAAAGGAAGTAAATAACAGCAGCAACACACTGTATCAGCTGGCTGGGCTCAGGAGATTAAGCTCATTGGCTGTCAAAGGGTCTTTTTTTCTGTCTGCTCTTCTTTTCACTCATGATTGGCCACAAGAAGTTCCTTGGCCTCTTATAAAAAAGCTTCTTAAGCCTCACAGAAGGTTACATACAAGAAATGGTAATAAATACATAGATAGTTTTTCTACTGTAGTTTTGAGAGAATGTTTTGGTCTAAAATGCATTTATTAAAGCACATTCATGGTGGAGTGGTCCACAGGAAGTCCCAAAAGAAACCTTAAAGTAATAACAAACATATATTTTTAAAAGATGTAATAATAATCAATTTAAACAGAACAAGAAACTGCAGTTCAGAATTCAAAATATCAAGTGATACAGTAAATAAAAGTTGAACATTAGCTAGTAAATAATAGCTAGTAAATAGTAAATAATGCATTACAATAATCCAAACAACAGAAAAGACAGTAGCCAACTTTTTAATATTGTGCCATGTGAGATGAAGTCCTGACCAAAGTTTTCTTCTTCTAAAAAATAAGTTAATATAACTACAAAAATTTCACATTTTCTTTCAATATTTTTATCCATGGTACTGGATGACTAAAAATACTTTGTCATTAATAAAAAATGTTTGAGCAGATATAGAATTATATCCATGTATGACAGACAATGTTCCTGTAGAACAGGGTTAAATTAAACGATGAGACAGAAGCTGTGGCTAATATTCACTGTAGTCTCTCAAGTCTGAGAGGAAAGAACTATGAAACCACAGTAGATACCCAGAGCACAGCCAATACTCACACTGCCTCCTACTGGTAAACAACAGGCTTTTGTACATATATATATATTAGGCCCTCTAATAACTGTGTAATTATACATTAACAATAATGTAGCTTCTGAGGGTGTATTTATTGTTACAGACAGATAACAGTACTGTTTTACTGTGTAGGTGTTCTGTAGTACAAAGAAATTACAGATTGGTAATCCAGACATTTATTTTTGATAGTGTAATACAACACTTATAATTCAGTGAATCACATAAATATTAATTTTGATGATACATGATGTTACCTTCATATTACAGAATAGTTTAAAGCCAAAAATTTGATTAGGATCACAACAGCATATTAATATAACTCGCTGAATATTAGTTAAATTAGCATTTCCTATGAAGATACAGTGTAAATACTCTTATGTTGTAAGTTATTACACTTGTTGTTTCAATCAGAAAAGTACTGCTGGAAAAACAGCAGTTCACTCTATCACACATTGCAGTGTCATAAAAGAAAATGTACAGTTATAAGTTTCAAAAACTCTTGTGTAATTACATGAGTAAAAACTGATGTTGTACAAATTTGTATTATATTTGTATCTCCATTCTACTTATTTAGAGTTATAAATACACACAAAAATTGAACACATTTAATTTGAAGTTATTCATTAAAACCGCACCTTCTGTAGCAATACCAAGCTTCCAGTCAAAGAAAATGACCAACTGGTCATCAGCTACCAGTCTAAAGCTGGACCACTAACAACTATACAAAAATTAAAAAGCTGACCCCTGTACTGGAGTTTGAAGCACTGATATGTTAAACTGGGCTTTACCTGGTCAATACAAGTAAACATAAGAATTTAGTGAATATTGGCTTCTCAGTCACACATTAGGGTGAACTATTAAAGACTAACATTTTTTTTTCAAAATGCAGCAATATTGTAGCACTAAACAGGGTATTGTGTTAATCAGTTGGCCTTTTGTGTACATAATTTATTATCATTATACACATAAGCACAATGTAAACACTGGAAATGATGGTGACCTGGCGAATATAATAATGTCTCATTACAGCTACATTGTGTCAAGATTAAAATCGGTATTGTGTTAATAATTTCAAATGTAAGACATTCACCCAATATTTTATTCTAAATACAATAAATAAAGTATATGATGGTAATATTATAAAAAAGATATTAGAAAAAGTTTTGAATGAGTTTATATGTTAAAACAGTGATGTGATTACCTGTCACAGCTAAGACTATGATATTAGAAAATGTAAATGTTTTTCCATCACTTTTTCCACAGAAGTACATTCCTCCATCATCTTCAGATGTTTCTTTAACACTCAGAGAAAAATCTCCATTTAGACTGAATTTTGAACCATTTAAAATGTGAGGTTTGTTGTCTAACTTTAATACCACTTCTTTAGGTTTCTGCCACAGTTGTTGTTTGTACCAAACCTTAAGGTGTGTCTCAGACTTTTCAACTTTGCAAGACAGAGTAACTCTTTCTCCAGCCTTAACTGAGATAAACTGCTCATTAAGATCCACAGCTTCAGCGAGACCTACAAAATGACATGAAATCAATTATGAGCAATAAGAAAAATAGTGGGTGACATTCTACAAATAGAAGTTACGTAAGTCCAGAATTTAATGGTAACTTTTGTAAAGTACATAACTTATATATGATGTAGAGAGATAAAATGAGAAACTGCACTGGAGTCATCATCATCATCATCATCATCATCATCATAAGAAGGTAATCTGAAGTAACTTGAAAAGGGCCTTATGATCAAAGCAGTAAACTGCATTGGCATGCTGAGCTCAAGAGATCTGATTGGCTGGTGAATGTCACAAGGCTCTTTTACACCAGACATGCTTCTGACTTCCTTATTCATAATGATTTAAGTGTCATTATAAAAAAATAAAAAAAAAAAAAAAAAAACAGTCCACTCCATAATTCTTAACGCCCTTGGTTAAGATATGTAAAATCTTTGTGGTTAATTAGTTTAATCTCACACTAAACATAGAAGAAGAATTATTGTCATTATTGTTGGCATAATAATAATGGCACCCCTGCATTTTGTTCTTTGTGCAGCCTCCGTTTGCCAATATGACAGCAATTTCAAATGTTTTCTAGACGTTTCCACGTCTGCTTGCCATCTGGGATGTTTTATTTCAGTTTCCTGCTGGAAGATCCAAGCATTGTTTCCTATTGTTGTATTTGACTTTAAAGTTCTTGTGAGTGACCTATAAATTGCTTTTACCTATTAAGTACTTTAGCTTGACATTAGAATACCTGATGATACCAGTAGGAGGCAGCATGAGCATTGGCTGTGCTCTACCTACTGTGGTTTGCACATGGTCTACAAGATAAAATAAGACCAGAGCTAAGCTGATTAATGAAATAGAGGTTGATACCTATACAAGTTACCAATAAACCCAAAAAGTAAGACTAAATCAGGATTCTGAAGAGCTTATAAGCTAACAAATCATGTAGAGAACTAAAATGAGCATCAAAATCAGAGCTATGATCATAAAGAAACTGTTCTTATTTGAAACAAACCAGAAAGAAAGCATGAGCACCACACTTTATCAGCAGGTTGGTAGATCAAAGCCAAAGGTCATTGGCTGCTGAAAGTCAGTTTTTTTAGCTTTATTACACACTTCTATAACCTAAGAATAGCTCAGCCACTTTGCAATGTAGTCCTTGTAGTTAATAAGCCTTAGTATATAATAAGCCTGAAATTTTGAGGGGCTAACTCGTGTTTGACCACTCATGTTTTTCCTCATTTAAAAACTATTTCAGCATTTTATGAGCAGTTTTACTTACACATAAAACTCACTTTTAGACAGCTGTAAATACATCATGTATAAAAAGTATCCAACTCCCTCTTTAATTAATTTTACTTTAAGATTTTTGTATTTTCACAGAAAAGTGTTGCCAATAGAATGGGATGCTCTGGAGCAGTTGCATGAGTGTAAAGTCACAATGGCCAATGCCAACTGTTGACTAGCAGGATATAAAGCCTCCTAGCATTGGGCTGTGGAGCAGTGGAACTCCATTGTCAGGAATGATGGAGCTCCATCTAATACCTTTGGGATGGGTTGGAGTGATCAAGAACTGATCATCCAACATCAGTACCTGACCTGACTAATGTTTAATGGCTGAATGCAATCAAATCTTCACAGCAATGTTTAAACATGTAGTGTAAAGCCTTCGAAGAAAAGTAGAAGGTGTTACTGCAGCAAAGGGGGGGTAAACCCCTTATTAACAGCTTTGATTTCAGAAGAAACACTGAATGATCAGGACTCTACAAACATATAGATGTATAGACTATATAATATAATGAACATAGAGTTTTAAAAAGTTTGAACAGAGACTATTAGAGCTCGGCCTTCAATGCAGACCAAGTCAGAACACCACCACGGTAATCATAAATAATAAACCATTTTACATCAAACCACTCTGAATGACTTTGTTTACATCCCATCACTCGAATTATGCCAAAATTTCTTTACACGAGTGGAATTCGTCTTTAATCAAATTCAGGATTTGGAAAACAGGCAAACTGCAAAAATAACACGTTTTCTTAGAATCTCACATATATTCTTAATCCAACATGCCATACAATAGTGACCACAACAGTGACCAATAAATACTTTTAGCCATTAATAAATATATTTGAGCAGCTACAGAATTTTCTCTATGATACTGTCTTTTAAAAGTCATAGTTCTGTATGTCAGACAATGTTCCTGTAAAACAGACTTAAAATGATCTCATGAGGCAGAAGTTGTGGCTTATATTCACCATAGTCCCTCAAGAGAAAAAAACTACTGTGAAACCACAGTAGATACCCAGAGCACAGCCAATACTCACACTGCCTCCTACTGGTAACAACAGGCTTTTGTGCATTCTAATGGAAAACTAGTGGACTTAAAATTATAGTCCACTTGCCAAGACCTTAAAAAGTCAGATTCAAAAATAGAAAACATAAAATTGACCCTATTTTATATGTACAGCCTCTGACAACTGTGTAGTTACACACTAATAGTACATGGAACACCATTGTTAATAATGATGGTGTATTCATTGTTACAGATAATACAGTTTATTTGAATAAACTTTTGTATCAGCTAATTTGGGACCAAAAATTGGGTTTCACATCAATCCACAATTAAAAGAACTGCTGAGTTTTCAGTGCTCAAAAGCAGAATGTTCAAATACCAAGTCAAAAAACTGAACTTAGGAGCATCTCACTTAATGAAGACAAGACTGAAAAAGACTCCAGATGCTCCAGATGTAAAAAAAAAAAAACAAGGTTTTGCCATAACAGGGAAGTCATGTTATCCTGTATATATTATTCTGTAAATGTCTGTTAACACATTCAGTAATGTTTAATGAAATATGACTTAAGAATCATCAGAGAATCCAGTGCTGGACTTTATTTATTTAATCAATATATATAATTTAATCATATTTTATTTTGAGTTAAAAATAAGAAAACATAATTTTGATAACTGTTTCAGAATAAATAGTTAAAATATTTTTTTTTAAATCATTTAATAATTTAGTGATCATCGTTTTCCAAGAAACATACCCAAAGCAAAAAGAGAGGAAAGCAATCTAACGTAAAATGTCACACATCCCTTAATAACTTTAGAGAACATTTGACTTGCTTAAATCTAAATCTCTTTAATTGACCAATTGAACCAGCTGAAATCTGCACTGAGGAGAAAACAGCAACATAGATGGATTTATTTAAACCTGACATGAATAGAAACGTTTACAAATGAAATAATGAAACATAATTTATTACAGTATGATATATTAATGCAGGAGAGCAGAACTCCAGTCCCATGTCTTGGAACCCGGAGTTGATTGAATCCTGTTTCTTTTCCAAGTTTAGAAGGTGTGACCACCCAAGCCCCCCTTCAATGACATAATTATTGAAAAATAAATGTAACACCATTGACTAAAATACTTTATCTGTGAACACATGAATGATGTGTGACATTCTATATGATATTCTAATGAAGAAGGCGCAATTATTTTTTCTTTTTTATCTTTACATTATTTTATTCTGACTAATATTATAAATAACTTACAAAGACATTGTAAAAGACATAAGTAAAAATATTTTTACTTATTGTTATGTCTTTTAATTTTATCAATAGGAAATTGTTAACAGGAAACTCATTGGCCCTCATTCTAAACAAGCTGGATGTTTTAGAGTTATGAAGAACACGACACACAAGAATCTTTAATTTAAAGTTGTCATTAAAACAGCACTTGGTGTAGCAAAACAAACCATCCGATTAAAAAAAATGACCAATTGGTCATCAGCTACCAGTCTGCAGCTGAACAACTCAAAAGCTTACAGTCGTATGCAGAAGTTTGTACATAATATTTAACCAGAGGCGCCCAGACTTGCATTATTTCAGCCATAAGTTTCTGGCCAATTTAAAAAATTAACAACTTTTTCATGAAGGCAGTGCAATATCAGACACCATCAGTCTGTGTGAACGATCACACTGACCACACGCTCTAAAGCTGAGTTCTCACATCATCCTTCAGAGAACCAAGACTTCAGTTCAATCAGCAGAACAATCACTAACAAGAAATAAACAGTTACAGATAAAAGACTGGAGCTCATTTGAGGCGTGAAAAGGTCCAAATCTTCACTCATGATCATCTTAGGAAACTAGCGATGTGAGCGCTGAGCAGCAGCTTTGGAGCTTCTCACTTGAGAGTACACAACGTCTTCAGGCTGTTCTCTCTTCACACTCCCACCTTTGGCTTTCTTCTCTTTGATGTGGATGGCAGCGTAATGCAGGTTCTCAGTGTTTTGATCCTGTAAGAATAAACATCATCATTTACTGAAAAATAGATGTAATTATGGAGAAAAATAAAAACTCTTCCTAAAAAGGACAGAATTTGCAGTTACTTTAAGTTGCCTGATGAATGACAAACAGGCTTATTTTCCCCATGACTAAGAAGGATAAATGGCTTAGGTTGTGAGTGTGTAATTAGACATTAGTAAAGGAACAAAATCCTAAAAAAGTTACATAACAATGATATGTGAATTTAGGTGTGATACATGCTAAATGACACAGACATGTGCAAAAGTTTGGGTGTCCTTGGTCAAATTACATGTTTTGTTGATTTTCTAAGTAAAAGAAAAGTTACACATCCTCCACAGAGAACACACTTCTGCATGTTTTAATACCCAGTTATTGTTCATTTAACAAATTGAACATACTGGAAAAAACTAAAAAAATAAAAAATAAAAAAAATGGACAAAAATAGCATAAAAATGCCATATTTAAGTGTTTTTTTTTATTTGTGGAACTTATTTGCACTTAGAAAATCAGCAAAACATGTAATTTGTCCAGGGGTGCCTGGACTTTTGCATACAGCTACATTATTCAAGCATTTATTTAACATTGTGACAACTAATAATACAAATATTACTGAGTTTAACATAACAGATCAATAATTACTTACTAATACAGGTCAAAATGAACAAAGCTTAATACTTAGTGAATAATTATTTGGAAATGTCTGATTTGAGACTATTATACAGAAAACACAAATGTAATAAATCTGCAATATGCATATATTAAAATAAAGTGCTACCAACTCTTCTTGGCTCTGCTCTGCTGATGATATTGTGCTAATCTGAGACGGCGAATAAATTCAAGATTTTATGAGGTACAAAAATTCATAAGGTATAATTTATTCATATTCATATAAGTATAATGAAAGTGCCTTAGATGTCTAAGTCTTGTTTGGTTCACAGATTCAAAGAATTAAAGATGATTTATTTTTTCTTTTATATGTATGCATTTTGTTTCTATGCCTCTTTCAACTAGCTTGACACTCTGATGACTGTATGGGATCATTTGTACATTTTATTATCCACACAAACTAAAAATCTAAAGAATCTGAAATATCAGCTCTATAAGAGTTTTTAGAGAGCTCAGCTGTAAACCATAGCGCTGAGAACAGAAATGGGCAGATTTGTCTCTGGTTAAAATTAACTTATAGTTTAAAGATTAAGTTCATAAAGAGTACCTGTCTGGTGGTCCTCTCCCTCACAGCCCCCTCCTGAACTTTCTCTGTAGAGGAGATAAAACTTCACAATTACTTTCAGATACAGTTTAATGAGGCTAAACTTATTAGTATCATCACTATTTTCTATTTTCTTTCTATTAAAATGTTCAGCTGCATCTCATCATGAACACTTACCACCAGCGTGGTGTTCAGATTTTCTCAGTTTATGTATTAAAATGGTTTGAGCGCAGATTACAGCCACACACACTGCTGAGAAAACTGCCAGAGTCAGCATTACAGGATCTACAGGACCTACAGACAATTGGACCAATTGGACAGGCAATTATTAAAATACTGTATACATGAACACAGCAGTTCAAGCCACGAAACCTCTTTCCATCTAAACTTTTGTAGCTTGAATTTTATGCCAAGTAATTTTACATTTATTAAAAATAATCTTAAACATGATGATTCTAGTTTTTTGTCTGCTTGAAATGTATATTCTTTCTCTGCTTTCCTGATGGTCCTGCACCCCAAGCTGGTGTACATTTATTTCTTACAGTACAGACCTGAGTTGGGTCTATTGGGTCAGTTGGGTCTTATACTTGTCTTTTTCTCAGTACAGGGGAATTCCACCAATTAAAATATATGCGAAATTAAAAATTTACATAAAACCATTTTAAGTGGTTTGCTGCGGTGGTTGGAGCATCGTAAAAAAACATATAGAACCAGAGACTGTAAATGTTTAATGCCTCTGAAAGCTCCTTCACAGAAAATTATTACGAGATGCCTGATATATTTTGATGTGAAATGTAAATGTAAATGTAAATGTAAAGGTTTTGTAATTCCATTAATGGTCAGGAGATACATGCAGGGGGGTCAACAAAGATACCCATACACAAATAAATAAATAAATAAATAAATAAATAAAAAGAAAAGAAGTCCTTTTCACTACTGTTTCCCCTTCATGACTATTTAAATATATGTAAACATTTATTATTAATAATAAGTAAAGTTTGTGTTGTATTTCATGACCCCTGGTTTTTATCAGTGCCACTGTAAAGAAATATGAGTTGGTAAGTGTCTCTACAGTGAATCATGTCACATTAAACCACTCTGAACAACTTTGTTTTCTTTATTTTCATCTAAGATCAACAATTGTAGAATTTTTGCTTTAAGGTGCAGCAAAAGTTTGGGGTCAAAACTATAAATGAATAACTATAGTGTAGCAATGCTCTGTCATCTATAGTCTTATGATTTGGGTTACAACACCTGTTTCTGTCATATTTTCTGTTTTCTATTTTGATTTAGACACATATCATTGATTTTGAAGCCCAAATCACTGTTAGAATGTAAGTCTATGCAGCTCTAATGCATTGTCAATTTCTTTTATAAACCTTTTATTTGCCTTACAATTTCTAAGTTGATATATATAGTGTTTGTAAGTATATACACACTACATGAGTGCCTAGTAGTACACAGAATGACTTACTCTGTTCTACTGATGTTCCATTACCAACAATGATCCTCCCACAAGCAGCCACAGCGCAGTAGTAAGTTCCAGTATGGTGGTGGTCGAGGATGTTCTTGGAGAAGTTGTACACAGAGCTCTCAGTTGTACACAGATCTCTCAGTTCTTCTGCTCTGATCTCAGAGAGGACTGTGCACTCCAGAGTGACCGACTCTCCTGGAGAAACTGACCCTGTCACTGCAGTTTGGAGCACTGATATGTCTGACTGCCCTGGAAAACATAATAAAGACAATGTAGGAATTTTAGTTCAATCGTAAAAGTGCAATAAAAGGAGTAAAACTGTGTAGTAACAACCCAACAGTGAAGGCATTACTGTGAAAAGTAATAGAAATTTACAGAATATATTTACACTACTATCAATGTCAACAATGTATTCAATACTGGCTTCATATGATTGATTTTAAATACTAAAGCATTCTTATGGCTTATTATAAAAGACATTGCACATGAAAAGAACACTGAAGGCAATAAATCACCTGTTACAGTCAATAATGTAGCATTAGAAAATTCCATCGCTTTCTGTCCGTCCACCCTACAGAAGTACAGTCCTTCATCTTCTTTAGTAACAGATTCAATCCTGAGAGAAATGCCACCTTCAATGTTGTCTATTTTGAATCTTGTTTGTTTGAAATGTGGTGACATTATTGGGGCCTTATCTTTAAGCTTTGATCCCACTTCCAGTGGAACATGCTCCAGTCTTTGTTTGTACCAGATCTTATTTTTTTCACTATAGTTGTCTACAAATGTGCAGGTGAGAGTGACCGCTTCACCGGGCACAGCTGAGATGACCAACGGCTCTGAATTTCTCGCTGCACGAGTAGAATCTGTAAAACAAAGTTCATTTTAAGTCAATTTGAAAAACATGGAAGAATTATAAAACAAGCAGAATTAACATTAATAAAAACAAAGACAATTTTTGTTGTTGAACTTTATGAAACTTACATATTTTGTAGAGAAGTAAGATGATAATCGCAGCTCGAGCCATCACTGGAAAAACAACAGTTATAACTTGAAGGCAAATATGCAGGCAAGGATGTAACCAAAGCACCAAACTGCATTAGCTTGCTGGGTTCTTATACTGAACCTCATTGGCTGGTAAAAGTCACATGGTTCTTTCTGTCTGCTTGATTTGATCTGTTTGGCCACAAAAAGTTCTCTGGGCTCTGTGTGAGCTCTTATCAGTAGTAGAGAAGAGTCATATATAAGGAGCCCCCACTATCTGCCTGTGAAGGTTTGAATTGTAGAATAAAGAATGTAGGATTGTTTTGTTTTTCAGTTGTGCTGTTGGAAAGATTTACTTACCTTTAACTACTTCCATCCTTGTAGACAATACATTTCTCATATACTGCAAATTAATATATGACCATTTCGATTTATTCTGTCTCCCTTTGTTTGAATAAGGGTTGGCCAGGCTGCGATGTCACGTCGATCAGGTTCCCAGTCTAGAGAGCCTTGTAGCCGTCTCTCAAGCAGCTGGTCCAGGCTGCATCATAGCTGTGATGTAGTGTTACCCTAACGGCCAGACCAAGAAGCCTCTAAGCCATGCTAGGAAAATCCATGTGAGTTGATATGATAGCAAACTCCTCAGCCAGCAGGGAAACATAAAAACATATACACAAACATACAAAAACCGCTGTATAGCTGCAGCCTTATTGCACCAGTGTGCTTACAGTGGAGCACACACACATCTTTATACTCTACATTACCAAGTGGAGAAAAACAAGTTTCAGTAAGAAGTTGAAATGTCTACCTTGTGACCTCAGCACATTGACCCCAAAGAAAAAGTGAAAAAATGATTTAATATATATTATTTCATATAAGAGGAATGTTGTCTAGACATTATAAGATGGTTTAAACAATTAAAAAAGCTCATCTTTCAAAAAACTTTGTAAAACGTGCCCTCTTGAGGAATTAGAGCTGTCTCTGTGTTGCCAAGTCCATTTACCCAGTCAGAACCAAATAAATCATATGCAGATTTTTTTTTTCCTTTTCAGCATAACAATAGCAAGCACCTCAAATATGAAGTGTATTAATTTGACTGCTGAAAGTCATAGCTTGTAAAAAAAAAAAAGATCACTATGTTGATTTTCTACAGAGAACATACTTCTGTATATTTTGATAAACAATTACTGTTCATATGCTGAATTTAACACATTGAAAAAAACAAATAAATAACTAAAATTTGACTTGTGTAAAGCTATGGAACTTTTTTTTTTCAATTTGTCAAAGTCAACAAATAAATAAAATGCTTTTAACAGAAGTATATATATATATAGATGTAAAACAGGTGTAGCGTGAATTCAGTTTCAGACTATCAGTCACAATCTTTAAAGGCCTGCAGAGTCACCACAGCTTTATTTTAGACTGATTATATGGAAATTCTCACTACAGCCTGAAACACGTCTTCTACACTCTCATGAACACAATATCAGACACCATCTGAGCACATGTTTGCCACCTGTGAATGTCTAAAGTGTCCACACACTCCACTCCTTCAGAGAACTGAAACTGGACTGTTTTTTTTCAGTCATGCAGTTTTGAGCACAGAGCAAAGTGAAGCACATGATTGTAGATCCTGACTGAAATCAGCACAAACACAAATAAACAGATACAGATTACAAAGCTGACAGTAACAGAAAATATCCACAAACTTCACTTCTGCTGCTACAAGAGAAGAGAGTGCAGTGAGTCAGTGATTGTTGGGGTCAGTAACTGATAATTATCTGACTTCAGAGTAAACACTGTCTCCAGAGCGTCCACTCTTCATTCTCAGGCTTTAATTTTTTTTTTATATTTTAAGTTATTTATTTATTTGGCACTGTTAGTGTTGCATTCTAGTTATGCAACATTTCAAAACATATAATCATTCATTATTTACAAAAGCACAATAACACCATATACAACAGATCAAGCTACACTCACCACTGCAGTGTTGAATGGCTTGAATGCAGATCACAATCATACAGATTCCCAAAGCTGCTCCTAGATAGAACACAGTGGGGTCCACAGGACCCCCTGCAAGATATAAATGATCAAACCACTGTAATATTTACTTTCTTTTAAGTTCAAAGCAAACACTGACTGTTACATGTCATTGCACCGCTATGGCATTAATAAAACTTAATGACATCAATAAAACAGTAAGGAAAGTGGTCAGAGCTTTAGTTCAATCTATAAATGATGCTCAAATAAAAATGTAGATGCAATTTCTTGTGTTGTACACCAAAACGCTGTTCACTGTAACTCCAATGATGTCCAATTTATGATGACATCCACGTTAATGAATTCAGCCCGCATGGCTCTAGAATACTGTCAGTTTGTGAATTATTGCGTTAGTGCTCAGTTGCCAACACCGTCTTACCCAATTGTACTGATGCTCCATTGCCAACAATGATCTTCCCACAAGCAGCCACAGCGCAGTAGTAAGTTCCAGTATGGTGGTGGTCGAGGATGTTCTTGGAGAAGTTGTGCACAGAGCTGTGTGTAGAAGAGCTGATCTCACACTGACGGCTGCTGCTGTTCTGATGAGTGTAAATGATTTCAGGAAAGGATTGTCCTGCAGCAGCTCTGAACCAGAGCACTTGGAGTTCTGCTGTTCTGATCTCAGAGAGGATGTTGCACTGCAGAGTGACTGACTCTCCTGGAGAAACTGACGACCATACTGGAGTTTGGAGCACTGATATGTTAAACTGGGGTTCACCTGGTCTATACAAGTAGACATAAGAATTTAGTAAATATTGTCACACATTAGGCTGTAAACTATTAAAGACTAACATTTTTTTTTCAAAATGCAGCAATACTGTAGCACTAAACAGGGTATTATGTTAATCAGTTGGCTTTTTATGTACATAATATATTGTCATTATACACATAAGCACAATGTAAACACTGGAAATAAAATACAGTGTCAATTTCATTGACGTCTTATGACAAACTGAGTGTAATAAAATTAACTATACAAACATTTCATATGAGTTTTCTATTGTTGTAAATTTGTAATATTCTACTTGAGTGTATATGTGAGACAAAAATGATATACAAAACAGTGATTTTTATTAAGCTCATTTTTAATGAGATTAAGCTCATTGGTTGTCACAGTGTCTTTTTTTTTCTGTCTGCTCTTCTTTTCACTCATGTTTGGCCACAAGAAGTTCCTTCACCTCTTATAAAAAGCCTCTTAAAGCTCCAGCAGAAAGTTACTACATGAAATGGTAACAAATACGTTTGATGCATGATGAATGAAAAAGTGTTTTAGAACAGTTTTTAGAAAATGTATCTTTCTAAATAAATTCATGGTGAAGTGATACACGCTGGGATCTAAGACATCTTTATAGTGCATAATCAGTTATATTATCCAATATATAAGATAAGGTGTTATTACATTATTAGTTTTAAAAATAAATGACTTTAAAATACTTTCTGTACTGAACATGAAGGCAGTGAAGTTCTGCCACTCTTCTGTGTTGATGTAAGAACTCTTTATGCTGCATTCTGTACATTCTGTAGTTTGTCTATATTCTTTATGGAGATGCCAGCAAATAATGCCAAACAAGAGAAAACAAACACATTAGTCTTAACTACATTAACTTATTAATATTGTGCCATGTGAGATGAAGTCCTGACCAAAAATTTTCTTCTTCAATTAACAAATTCACCTCAATGAGCCTGAAAGACTTTGTTTACATCTCAACAATTTAATTACTTTTAAAGTTTGAAAAATAGGTGGAATTCATCTTAAATCAAAGGTGGGAGTTTAAAAAAAAACAAGACCAAACTTATAAAAATAACTCAGTTTAACTCCAATAATATCATATATTCCTCTAAACTATATTGCTTTCGGTACTGGATGAGTAAAGAATACATTCAGCAATTAATGAAAACCTCTGAGCAGATATAGAATGATATCCAGGATAATGAAATATGTATTTTAGAATGAGCAAGTCAGAGTCCTGTATGTCAGACAATGTTGCTGTAACTTACATGTCTGTGATTATACACTGTAAGCCCAGGTAAGTTAAATTTACTTAAAAAATTTGAGGAAACCGGTTGCCTTAAAAAAAGTAAGTAATGTGTAATGAAAACTTGAATTAGAATAACTATAATTTTTGTGTTGGTTTAACTTACACAAATATTTGTGCAACTTGTAAACTCTAATTATTTTAATTTATTTAATTTATATTTTACGTCTTGAAATTGCAATTTAACTACGTTTCATTAGGCAATTGAGATTTTTTTTTCTAATTAAGTGATATTAACCACTTTTCCAAACACCAAAGAGTTAACCTTTACAGTGAACATGGTCACTGACCAACACAAACCCCCACTCATCAGCAAAGAGAAGGATAACTTTCACTCTTAGCCAACAACACAATGTCAGGCAGCTGAGTAAAACATATATAAAACAAATACGCTTGAGCAAAGGCAGTCTGGGTGGAATGAAATCACACTGACGGTGATTAAAACAAAGGGAAAGAAACACTCAATATGCAAATATATGGAGCCAGGAGCCAATGGGAAAGAAATATATGTTTTATCTAATAAAATCGAGTTAACAAAACACACATGTAACTGTATTTTACAGCTTACTTTGCTTCACTCAGTTTCACACATTTGTTCAGCAACTTTAGTGACAAAGAAACAATTAAAACCAACAGAAATGTCATAATTTTTTTAATTTGGGTTTCAAAGTTTCCATAGCAACAGACTAAACTAAATAGCAAAGTTAATTCAACTCAAAAATGCCTCACTCACTCACTCACTCACACACTCGCCCACTCACTCACTCACTCACTCACTCACACACTCGCTCACTCACTCACTCACACACTCGCTCACTCACTCACTCACTCACTCACTCACTCACACACTCACACACTCGCCCAATCACTCACTCACACACTCAGTCAATTAGCCATCCAATCTAAGATTTTCCACAAAAAGGAACTTTTAGTTCTCAATTAGGTTTTGATTTGTATTATTCACGTTAGATTTTGCGAGAACTTTCACCAAACCTCACTGTAAAAAAAATGCAAAAATTTACTTACATGTGACTTTTTTTCTAATAAAACAGTTTGATCTGGTATATAAATAGAGCTAAAGTTTCAACTTTCACTCTCAGCCCATAAAGTCCATACATGGAAATGCTGTTCACTGTTTTTGTGATGTTATAAAAATCAACACATTTACATATATCTGCCTTATCAGCCCCGTCCATTAACGCTGAAGTTATAAGGAGTGTTTCAGCCTGGGCTGCTTTCTGTATGAGTCACAATACATGGCAGCCAATTAGAACTGAGATAATTTGCATATCTCAATTTTAAAAAGGCACAGCCTGTGTAATTCTAAGGGAAGAAGAGAGGTTGGAAAATACTCATGCAAAAATGAACTATGACTGCTTTTAGTACATAAAACCATACATGTGTAATAAGACTTCAGGGTAAGAGATACAATACAGGACAAATGTAGGATACAGGTCCTTTAATAAAGAAGAGAAAAAGCAGGATGATAATCATTAAGTTAGCCGGCCCTGGAGGAGGTTAATCATGCAGTTAATCATGTAGTAATAAAAAAATATGGAAGAATAAAGCATTAATGTTTCAACACAGCTCTTCCCTACACAGACATTTATCCTAATGACTGACCATCTCATAAAGATCCTCCTGTCACTGATAGTTTTGTATTGCTAGGCACAATCACTGAAAACTATGCTTTTTTATGAGAGCAGATGTTCTATTTATGTTGAAGTTGAGAAACACAAACACCTGACATGGGGTTTTATTTTCAGTCAGTTTCTTTGTTATCAGAGTACCTGACTCCACCTCCTCCACCACACTGAATGTGCAGATAATGATGCACTGCAGGTAGAACTTCTCTAAGCTTTGCTTCTATTAAAAATAAGTAAAAGAAAATTAATGAGTTACAATTAATAAGTTACAGTTAACGAGTTACTCTGTGGTCATTAATAGAGGAGCCCCTCACTGCAGAATACAAAGTGTCCTCTTGTGGCTGTTCTCGTTTCCCTCTTCCTCTTTTAGTTTTCTTTTCATGGAAATTTAAGGCAGCATAATTCAGCTCCTCAGCTTCATCATCCTGCAGGAACAGACATGAGAGTTTAAAGAAGAGCTCTTATATATCATTGATTTTGTACATGTAATGTCAGTAATAACGGCACTAAAGCAGTACCTGATTGGTCGTCTTCTCTTTGACTGAGTCTTTAAGTTTCTCTGAAAAATTACAAATTAAAGCAGATCAGAATCTTTATCTTCATCATGTTTGCTGCATTTTCACTCATTCACTACATTCAAAAGTTTTGAATCACTGTTTTTAATAACACAGAATCAGTTTGTTTGCACACACATGTATAAAAAAAATGTGTCCAGAATGATGAACGTAACTGTAAATTAATGTAAAATGACTGAAAAAACTGTATAACATCAAAAATGAAAATGAATGTTATTAATTGTAAAATTCATATTCAAAATTCATTTTCTAAAACTGAAGATCAAAGTGCATGTCAGATAACCTGACCAAAAAAATTAATGTATGTAGATAATTACTAATTATTTATTATTTATCATGTATTGTTCACATCATTTTTCATACTGATATAAAGATCAGTGTTTTGTGAATAAACTGTAATATTAAATCCATACTGTTTAAGCTATTATAACATATAAAATAATAAACTTTTCCATTTTCTTTTTTTTACTTGTGCACAAACATGCGTGCATTTTTATTGTAACAGGTATTTATTTATTCACTTAATTACTGGTTAGTTTAGGGTTAGGGTTCCAAATAGTCCCTGGCAATGTTGTCTTTTACAGTCTTCTCAATTCTTGGTATTAAGCAGGTCAGTATGCAATACAATCCAAAGTGTTATGTAATAATTATGGTTCACATGATACAGAGTTTAAATATCATTCTTTAATTTACTCTAAAAATATGATGAGCTCCAATGTTCTAGATAATTATTATGGATAAAACTGGGTACTATGATAAATTAATACCAAAATGCTTAAGTTCTAGCCATTAAACTGAAAAATGATGCAGTTAAATATATAATAACTGGATAATAATTGTAATCCCACTCATTTAAGCAGTAGAGTAAATCAGAAAAATCACACTGTGGAGTTTGTAGATCACAATAACACAGTTAATATCTACAGGCTGGAACTGACCATCATGTTACCTAAAATAAATACCCAGAACTTTGGAGTTTGTAAAACACACCTAACCTGTTACTTGTACTTTAAATTTAGATGACTGTAAAGTGTTTTCTAGTTTTTGAGTTGGACGCAGCAGAACTTCTCTTATAATGGATCACTTTGATGAAAAAATGAGGATTTAGTTTTGTGACTGTAGTGAAACTCACCACTGCAGTGATCACAGTTTCTCCTTTTACAGTTTAAAATGGTTTGGACAGAGATCACAACATTTTGTTGGTTTTAACTTTAAAATAAGTTAAAACATCTACAGAGGAAACACTTCTGCACATTTTAATGCATAATTACTTTTTCTTTATTTGCTGAGTTTAAAATATTGAAGAAATAAAACATAATATATAACCTGTGCATTTAGTATTTTGTTTTATTTTTTCCAATATGTTACACTCAGTAAGTAAATAAATAATTATTAAAAAATAAAAATAAAAAAATATATTCTGCACTAAAATTTATAAGTGTATTCTCTGTAGAGGATGTGTTCATGTATTTTTAACAAACATGGAATTTGAGCAGGGTGTTCAAATTTTTGCAAATGAGTATTTTTACAAAGTGCCTGAAGTTTGCAAAATGATAGCTAACAAACACTTCAGGCTCTTTCACTTATGATTGTTGTTAACATTAGGAAGATGACAGAACAACAATGACATTTTGCTTTCTCTTCACCTCTCTGACCTCATGTTGAGAGATATTGAAAAGTTTAGCCTATATTTGCACTCCAATAAAGTAAAAAGTCATAGATGACTATTTAGCAGTCCTTTGATATTTAAAGAAAAAGGAAAATGGACAGTTATGGAAAAATAATTTTGCAAAGGTGGCAGTGATTACAGCACACAGACAAAAATATTGTTGTATCTAAATGCTTTTTCTTAAAGAAAATACATTTACAGTGAATAATTTAACTGAAAACTTTCCCAGTTCTACTGATGTTTCATTCCCAACAATAATCTTCCCACAAGCAGCCACAGCGCAGTAGTAGGTTGCAGTATGGTGGTGGTCGAGGATGTTCTTGGAGAAGTTGTACACAGAGCTGTGTGTAGAAGAGCTGATCTCACACTGACGGCTGCTGCTGTTCTGATGAGTGTAAATGATTTCAGGAAAGGATTGTCCTGCAGCAGCTCTGAACCAGAGCACTGGGAGTTCTGCTGCTCTGATCTCAGAGAGGACCGTGCACTGCAGAGTGACTGACCCCCATACTGGATTTTGGAACACTGATATGTTTAACTCAGGATAACCTATATAATAATTTAAAATTTAAAAGATATTGGTTCACTTAAAGTGTGAAAGTAAACTACTCAGCACTGATATATAAATCACATGAAGTCACATTCTTGTTACGTATATTGCTGGTGTGTAGCATAAAAATCTATGACTGATAGTCCTTTCAAAAGATACAAGCACAATCAACAATCTATCCTCTATATTTACAGTCATTATGATAGAAATTCAACATCATTAACTACAGCAATGTTTCACAGCCCTGATCCTGGAGTCTCAATGCCCTACTACATTTTATGTCTTTAGCTTAAGTTATAGAAAAAAAAACTTATTAAAAGTACAGGGTGATTCAGAAAGATTCATTTAGTTTCAAAGGGCCATATTTTTACAACCGTGAGGCGCCTAGAAACCAATTGAAAGAGGGGGTCCTAGAGTTCCTGATTGTCACTGGAAGATGGCTCCCTTCAGTCTGTGAGGAGATGTGACCCCTGAGCAGAAAGCGTTTTTTGCATTCTTTACTTTAATAAGAGTGAGACTGTTTTAAATATGCAAAGTTATTTTCGTTGGCAGTGAACCTCCAACAGCTCAAAGCGTTTGTCGTTGGTTCCACAACACTGGATGATCTCTGAAATCACATTGAAAGAGCTGTGAGTGACACCCAACACGCTCAATCGAGTATGGGATTAATTTGACTATGGTGTTGATGTTGTCCGTACAGCTGGAGGACGTCATACTGAGCACTTGTACAATTACATGATAAATTTTTTGCTCACTGAAACCATTTACAATTTACTGCATTGTTCTGTAGTGATGAACAAGTGAAATAAATAATTTTGAAATTGGATTAATCTTTTTGAATCTCCCTGTATTTTGGGGTAATGTGAAGAGAACATTTGCTGGTGAGAAGAAAAAAAAAGATCAAATTTTCTTTTAAAGTGAAAATTTTAAGAAACCAAATTTAGAATTTGGGGGTAAGATGTCCCCACAGAAAAGACGTGAACGAAAAAATATAATCTAGTTTGATTTTCATTATAAAGACACAAAGTTTTTCTCTGGAGTTGCTCTGACTAGCTGGCATTAGTGTTGAACTCTAATTATAGTGACCATTTGCTAAAATTAGACTTTTTTAATGCAAAGAGTAGAAATAATGGCATAAATTAATTTACATGCAAAAGTTTGGGTCCCCTGTTCAAATTACATTTTGTTGATTTTCTAAATGAAAATAAATTACACAACTTCTACAGAGAACACACTTATATTTTACATCTTTTCTGCTAATTTATTTAGATGTTTTGCTGAGTTTAACATACTGGAGATGAAAATGTGCAGATGTGTGTTCTCTGTAGAGAATGTGCCCAAACTTTTGCATAAGACAGAAAATGATGCAGGAAAATCTAAATGATACATTTATGAAAGATTCACTACAGGACTTCTTATCCCAGAGTATGAGTAATAAGTAATCTTTTCAGGATTTTTCTATTTTATTCTATAAAAACAGGACTGTGTGCTGTTCTAGTTCATTTCCTCTGACTGTGTGCAGGTTTATCAATCATCATCCTGTACATGATAAACTCATGTACTGATGTGATTTAGCTTCACAGTAAATGGACCTCATTGTTAAAAAGGACTTTTATTCCCCCCACTGCTGTTAAAGGTTTTTAAATTACTGGTAAAAACTGTTTACATTAACAGATGATGATGGAAATATGATGATTACCTGTCACAGCTAAGAAAGTTCCTGTGGAAAACTCAATAATATTCCCTTGAGATTTACCACAGAAGTACATTCCTTCATCGTCTTCAGTAGCACATTTAATATTCAGAGAAAAGCTGCTCTTGTTTGCCTTCAGTTCCATTCCTGGTTGCTTGAATTCTGGATAAATGTCTTCACCTCCTAACACTGTTCCCACCAGCTGAAGAGTCTGTCCCAGTTTATGCTTATACCAAAACAATCGCTCTGTACTCATGTGTTCCTCATATGTGCAGTGAAGTGTAGCAGCTTCACCAGCTTTAACTGATAAAAATGGCTTCTGATGAAGATCTACAGCTCAATCAGCACCTTTAAAATGAGTTCAGGTCAGATTTAACTCACTTAAGAGAAACCATCCTTTTAAGAAAAGCTTGTAAAACGTACCTATTCTGTAAAGACTGGCAATAAGAATTAAGAATCCAGATGGGAGTTATCTTCATAGAATACATTGGATTATTTGAAGTGAAATGTTTAAAAAGAAGTCAGAAGGTCATTTCTGCTGCTTAACAGAAGATAATTTGAACACCAGAAGTTCACTGGGCGTCTCTTTATGAGCTCACTGTGTCATTAATAGAGAAACAGCCAATGAACACCTTGATTCAGGAAGTGTCACCTCACAGAGAAAGAACTTAATTTGAAATCAAAATTCACTTGCAGTCAATATTTTATGAAAAAAGCAGGAATACTTTGTTTACAAATACAATTTTCAATTATTGAAATAGTAACAAAATATTCTAGGTAATTGTTAAAACAATACATTTTAATGCCACTAATTTTCTTAACACTGCCAACACATTTGACTCTTTAAAGCATCTGAAGTTCCAGCTTAAATGAGAGAGAAAGAGAGAGAGAGAATTTTATTAGAATAATAAGATAATAATAAGTTCTAATAAGAATATTTCTTTTTAGAACTCTTATCCACAATCTTATTAGAAGACTATTGTCAAAATTGGGCATTAGACATCAACATCAATAAAACCAAAATTATGATTTGTCAAAAAAAAGCAAGATCACACAAATCAAAATTCCACTTTACGTTTGGCGAGACTATATTACAGCACACTATGGAATATAATTACTTAGGACTAATAATCAATGCATCTGGTAACTTTAACAAGACAATGAATGCACTGGTAGAGAAAGCAAGAAAAGTATATTGTACTATTAAACGATCAATAAACACACTCAACCCACCAATCCAAATTTGGCTAAAAATATTTAATAATGTAATTAAACCCACACTCTTGTATGGCAGTGAAGTATGGGGACCAATAATTTATCAAAAAGACACATTATGGGACACGACTCCTATAGAAAAGTTTCATTTAGAATTTTGTAAAGAAATCTTAAAAGTAATCCAATCCGACATGCAGAGCAGAGCTGGTCGAGTTTCCTCTCTCCCTCCCCATGATAAAACGAGCTTTAAAATTCCACCATCACCTCTCACAGGCACATCCAGAGTCCTACCACCACACATCGTACCTCAGCAACCGCACACACCCAGAAACAGACCCCCTCAGACCCCTCACAGATAAACATCACGTTCAAACCACAGCCCAGTACACCATCTCACCATCACACACCACAGCCCAGTTCACCATCTCACCAGCACAGATCAGAATGATCCACAAAACATACCAAAAACAATATATCAACAATTGGACCAATGAAATTGCCACAGTTAATAAATTTGAATGCTACAGATTACTGAAGAGAGAATACAGACTAGCACATTATCTGATCAAAATAAAAATCCCAAAGAAAGAAATATCTTAACAATGTACAGACTGAGTGATCATAATTTAGAAATAGAAAAAGTGCGCCATAAAAAACACTGGAGGCCCAGAGAAGAACGAATACGAATTCAGTGCAGTTCAGGACAAATCGAAACAGAGCAACACTTTCTCTCCTCCTGTAACAGATATAAAGATCTCAGAGAAGATTATTACAACTCAGTTAAAACTTATATCCCATCATTTAAGGAGAAAATGACTAAAACAGAAGATCTGTTACGGCACACAAGAATGTGTTGAACCATTAGCTAAATATGTTTACAGCTGCCACAAACGCAGAGAACAGAGTGACACAGCACCTTAAACTAATCCCATGGAAATGTATAATTTATTTATTTGATGATGTGTGTGTGTATTTTACAATGTGTATGTGTATGTATGTATATGTGTGTATGTACATATGAATATTTTATTATTTTACTCTTTCTTTTATACATTATTTCCTTCTTCACCATTTTCTTCATATTCTACTAGGATATTTTAATTGCTTTGGCAACAATTGTTCATTACAATTCATGCCAATAAAGTTATTTGAATTGAATTGAATTGAATTGAATTGAATTGAGAGAGAGAGAGAGAGAGAGAGAGAGAGAGAGAGAGAGAGAGAGGCCTACAATGGCAGAAGAGTTGGAACATCTAGTCACTTTCGCTCCCACTGTACATCAGTGATGAAAATTTGAAACTGTGTTCCATTTTTTTCATGTTTACTCTGTTTTTTTGTGATTTTATGTTCATGTTAATTTCATGTATCTGGTGATGGAGAGTGTCTTCGTGCACTACACCATGTTATGAATGAGTAATGTGGTTTGGCACTGTTTAAATTTTCTACCACACTACAAAATCTTTCAGTCAACAGTCATACAAGTCTAGAATAAACCTTATACATTCTGAATATATTATGTAATAAATTATTAGTTTATGTCAGCCTATATACCGTAGGCTTGAGCATGCAGGTGGCTACATGCACAGGCTCACAGTAGATGCGTGCCCTGCTGAAAACTGACTATTTGTGTTGTTTATTGTTGTTTGTTAGTTTAGATTATGTGTACATGTTTTATGTGTTGTTTTGTGTTGATGAGTGAGTTTAGTTGGGGGTGTTTAGTGTGTCACAGTAAAGCCTGTGGCTGGTGGTGACCTCCCCAAACAGTTCAGTGTTCTGTATGTGTCTTTCTGCTGGTGTGTTTAATAAAGAGCACATCTCTCAGTGGAGTCATGGCCTCTCTGTGTCTTACTCAACACAAATGCTACAAGTGTTGCAAGACTCTCACAATCTCAGTAGTTTCTGAGTTAATCAGTAACTCAAAAATAACTAATGCCAAATGAACAGTTAAATATAAATATTGAATATTTATTTGTAGCATATAATTATCAAATAAATATATGTCATGTAACTTTGTCCAATATGTTAAACCAATATTTGAAAACTAACATTTGCAGAAAAATGTATGTTCTCTATAGACGGTGTTAACTTACCTTCACTTAAAAAAATCAACAAAATACATAATTTGCCCAGGCATGTTCTAAGTTGTGCTTATGACTGTATAAGAAAACCATCAAAATGTTGACAAAAAATAAGCAAGTGGCAATACAAGGGGTCCAAGCATCCTATCAGCCTAATAAGGACTATTGTGGCATTTGGCAAACACTCCAATCAAGAACAATTTACAATTTGACTATTTTACACAGTTAGGCAAAGGTAGTGTTAGGAGACTCGCCCATCGACTCTCATTGGTATAGTGTGCCTGCTGAGACAAAGGATTGAACCCCAGTCTGCAGCATAGAAGTCAGAGGTGTTGCCCACTACATTATACCAACCACATGTGTCAGACTGGGGCTTTTTGCAGACCTAGGATGAAGCATAGTCAGTCACAGATCATCAAAAATCCTTCATATGTCATGATCATTGATCAAGAGCCTTCGATTAAGATACTTTTCCAATGTCGTAGAGATTGACCTTTTGACCTTTGCATACTAAGCTGCAGACTTTAAATAAATAAGTCAAAGTGTCAGACAAGCAGTTCAAGTTCTAAGTTAATCAGCAAAAATAAAATTATAAAAACTCAAGTGAGACTGTTTTAATGATTTCAAGTCTTGTTGTGCACTGTAGTGCCAAAATGGGTTAAATTTTGCATGCTGCATCTGAATAACAATTCATATGAGTGCTGTAAATTTTCAGACGATAAGAATAATTGTTTTTGAGCAATTTAATTCTGAATTGTTATTAATAAATTAATTATTTATTTTGTGGTTACTACAGTGTGCAAAAAAAGTTCTCAGTAATTATTTACCTCCAGATGGCACAGATTATTTCAAGATCAATTTTGAAATGATCAGATAAAAATCCTATCCCTGCATACACATACTATTCAAGTATTCATTTCATCCTTAAAAACTCTCTTATAAGTAAACTAAAAAAATGCAGTTTGATTGGATGTACAGATGCTGATAAACAGCTAGTTAGCTTTTTTATTGACATATAATTTTGATTTAGTGTGAACCAAGAAATCAGTAGCACCCAGAATTATATCTGTATGCCTCATAGTGTAGGGGGTATGTTAAACACTATGCTGAAGTGCCCTTTTCAGGACGATCAGGCTCATCTTATGTGCCTCAGTAGCAGCAATGAGTATTACTTATTGACTGAGTTTCATGTTTGTCTGGCTTATGGTTTAGTTTGTAGGACTCATTGGTAGTAATTTATGAGAATCTCAGCCAAAAACAATAGTGATCCAGAAAATTTGGTGCTTGTACCAATAAAAACGGAATCAACTAGCCGGTAACTTGTCAAGTTAGTCAGCAAACTGCAGGGAGTAAAAAGTGAAGGAAAGCAATAGTTTTAATTTGAGAGCATGTTATGTAGTCGTAATGGCAAATTTTATATTTTATAAATAATAATAATAATAATAATAATAATAATAATAACAATATGTAACACAAAGCAGTTAATAATTCACTTCATCATTTATTATATAATTCCGTACAGTTTTTCTCACACAAGCATTTAGGCCATTGACTGAATGATCTCATAAAGACCCTCCTCTCTCTGGCAGTTTAACACAATTACTCACTTTTCAAATCAGAAACACAACATGGTGTTTAAATGTCAGTCAGTTTGGTACCTGACTCGTTCTCCTCCACCACACCGAATGTGCAGATGATACAAATAATAAAGACAGAAATTCATGAGTTACTCTGCGGTCATTAACAGAGGAGGACTTCACTGCAGAATACAGAGTGTCCTCTTGTGGCTGTTCTTGTTTCCCTCTTCCTCTTTTAGTTTTCCTTTCATGGAAATTTAAGGCTGCATAATTCAGCTCCTCAGCATCTTCACCCTGCAGGAACAGACATGAGAGTTTAAACAAGAGCTCTTATATATCACTGTCTTTGTTCATGTAATGTCAGTAATAATGGCACTAAAGCAGTACCTGTTTGGTCATCTTCTCTTTCACTGAGTCTTTAAGTTTCTCTGAAAAATAACAAATTAAAGCAGGTCAGCATTTTTATTATGAGACACAGACCACAATTCAAAAGTTTGTAGTCATGTGTTTGTAATATGATATCAATTTGGCTGCAGACTGATATAAAATTATTATAATATGTTAGTCTTGTGTAATTCACAGGTTTCAGATAATAGGAAGCTGTAATGAAAACTATGTTTAGTATGATTAATGTAGCTTTATTGTAACATGTACTTATTTACTTGCTTCCAAAGTACTAGTTAATTACTAGGTACTAAGTTACAATAGGTATGGATAAACATCATGACTAAACTACAATGAAATGTATAGCAGGTTAACTAACTAGCCATAACCATTTTACCTCATACTCTCCTGTTATCCTAAAGAATTGTCCTATTATTAGATCTTTTACTAACTCTTTTATCTGCTGATTATGTAGTACCTGTTATGGAAATGCAGTGTAATTTAGTTGGGTCACACTACCATTTTATCAAAAATAGCAGTGTGGCATTTGTACCACACACATACCTCATACTTAGAGGACTGTAAAAGTTGTCTATTACCTCATATGTTGGATACTTTATTTGTAACTAGAATACTTTATTGATTATTTTAATGAAAACAAAAAATGTGGTTTAAAATTAAGGACTTTTGTGTCTGTAGTGAAAACTCACCACTGCAGTGTTCACAGTTTCTCCTTTTACAGTTTAAAATGATTTGGACAGAGATCACAACCACACACACTCCTAAAGCTGCTCCCAGACAGATCACTACAGGATCCAGAGGCCGTTCTGAAAATATTCAAAATCCAAATTATTGTCACCTTCAATTAATATTCTAAAAATGCTAAATCAAATTCTCTGTACTGTTTACTGAATGTTTCTTATTGTTATTTTGACGTGACGAGCAGTTAAAAACATTGCATATTCGTATTGTCTTGGAAATAAATAGTTACTTCCATTGTTTCATTTATGAAACCATTGTTAATACTTAAAATATATATATATATATATATATATATAAAACACTACAATAATATCAAAAGAGGATTACTGAAAATGTATTTAATTTCTTTAATGTGATATGTTATGGAAATAAATGGTTCCTTACATTGTCTTATTTATAAAACCATAATAAATATGTAAAAAATATATTTAAAAAATGACCACAATTATATCAAAAGAAGACTTTCAAAAAAGTTTAATAACTTGAATGTGGCATTTCCCATTGATTTCAATTAACTAAAAAACATCACTGAATGCCAGATAGTTACACAAAATCAGCTTATGATATAATTGTTTCAACAAGAACAGTTATTTGGTGATGTGTTTAGCTGGGTTTTATATGCTATAAGAAAGAAGGAAAGATAGAAAGAAAGAAAGAAAGAAAGAAAGAAAAACTCAATTTGACTTATTCTCTTCTTTTCTCAGCAATATTGTGTTACTGGATTGGTTTGAAGTCAGAAACAGGGAAGAATCTCACTCGGGTGAAAACGTTCTCCTTCAGCAGTCGACTCTTGTCAGAGAAATTTAAAGGTGCAAAACTGAGCTCTTCATCGGAGTCCTATTTCAGAATAAACAAACAAATACATAAACAAATAAGTTAAGAAATAGGATCAGTGATGAAATATACAAAATTAAGTGGCAAGTATTAATCAAGTTATAATAAGCTCCCTCTCTCTTTCACTCTCTCTCTCTATTTTGTAAATATAATTTATTTTCTTAGAAGTGAAAGTAAGTTAACACATCCTCTACAGAGAAGATATTAGTTAAAACATTAGGCCTGTGCTAAAGTGATACTACATAAAAGATTCTTCATTTAATTTTTTCCAAGCAAAGAAAAAAGGAATTGTGTACAAAAACTTGCAGAAAATGCATATTTAAATGTCTTCCCTGTATTAACTTATAATCACTTAGAAAATTAATAACCTTCAATTTGACTGGGGGTTTTCAAACTTTTACATACAACTATATATCTTCATGACTGAGATATTTATAAAAAGAAACAGAAATCTTTGGCATCAGTACATCTGTGTGAGATGCATGCATGTGAATCAGAGTCAGATCTTTTGTATATAACTATAATATATTATAACTGTGTGCAGTATTCAGCTACATCTTCGTTCATTGTAATAGTCCACAGTAAAACATACTGTGGCCTAAACCACATCAGGTCTGTGCGATCTTAAAAATGATCTGGGTGTAATTTGAGTGTGCTAAGAGATATTTTGGGGATGTACTTAGAGAAACGATTTGGGTGACTATTGACTTCCAGTGTAGAGACACACAAGTTAAAGTGTCTACACAGATCTTGAATAATCTCCATCTTGTATAATCTAATAGAAAAGCGAAGCCAGTAGAACAGGATGCTCTGAAGTGGCTTAACATGACCCTAAGGCCACCATATCCAGAGCCAAGTGTCGAGCAGAGGGACATAAATCCCCCCATCATTGAACTGTGTAGTAATGGAGCTCCAACCAGTACCCTAGGGATGAGTTGTAGTGATCCAGAACTGATCATCCGACATCAGTACCTGACCTAATGCTTTTGTGGCGAATTCTGCATTTCAGTGCCTCTGACCTCAATAGAAACATTAGATGAGTGAGTGTCTAAAGATTTTTGTAAATGTAGTACATATGGGTGTGAACTGATGATGTGTATCATAAGCTCAAACATGGAACTTGACAGCTGGGCCTGAATAGCTGCACTGATATGAACTGGTGTTAAAACCACACCGTCTTCTGGAGGTGTGAAAGTTTCAGTTTTGTTTCCTTTTTGAAATGGCATTTTTTCCATTGTGTTACTAAATGCTTGGTATGATTTGCATATTGCTGTATATATTTTATCAAAATACCACAATAGTTGTAAACATGATGATAATTGAGAGAAAAGCATAACTATTGATAACTGTTATGGAATAATTCAACAAATTATCATAGTTCATTAAAAAAAGTGCTGAAATCTCCAGGACAGATTAGCGCTGCTTTCTGTTTGTTATTTCTGACTATAACTAAAATAAAAACAAACTCTTTCAAGCTGTTTGACAAGGGGTGGCTGGTAGTCTAGTGGTAGGAGAGCTGAACCAGCAACTGGAAGGTTGCAGGTTCAAAACTGTCGGAGTGTTATCAGCTGGTTACTATTATTAACCCTTACCCAAAACCTAATCCTAACCCTCACTCTGGCCCTAATCCTATCCTCAAACTCAATCCAATTAATCCAGTTAAGCTCCAGTTAAGAGGTGTCTATAACAGCTCATGGAGGATGTTGAGATGGTCTGTATTAGACCTGTTACATGTTCAGTGAACTCTCAGGTTAAATGTCTACAGATGTGAATTTGGACTCCAAATAAAGAGAAAAACAACTGAATTCAGCAGATTATAAACAAATTTTATTCACACGGTTAATTAAATATAATTCTCCACTGAATGTATTCGTGTTTAAATGTAATTTTCTCAGGTTCTTAAAGATCTGTTAAATGATGCCATAATTGATTCAGTCATTATAGCTGAAGAATATTGTCAGTTATTCTATGTCAATCACACAAATGATCAATGACCGATAACTTTAAACTTCTTAATTATTGCTTACTCAGCTCTATAGCTGTTCCATTCCCAAAGATGATCTTCCCACAAGCAGCCACAGCGCAGTAGTAAGTTCCAGTATGGTGGTGGTCGAGGATGTTCTTGGAAAAGTTATACAAACAGCTGTGTGTAGAAGAGCTGATCTCACACTGACGGCTGCTGCTGTTGTGAGTGTAAATGATTTCAGGAAAGGATTGTCCTGCAGCAGCTCTGAACCAGAGCAATCGGAGATCTTCTGCTTCAGTGTCAGAGAGGACAGTACACTGCAGAGTCACTGACTGTCCTGGAGAAACTGTACCTGATACTGGAGTTTGGACCACCGACAAGTTTAACTGAAGATGATCTGTTCAATTTAATAAAGACATCTTGTTTACAGCTGCACTGTCTCATGATTAATCATGGTATTGTATTAATCATTTATTATGCAAGACATCAACCAAAAAGCAAATTCTAAATGCAATAAATACAAACAAATATGATTCTAACGTTATAAAACTAAATTGTGAAAAGCTTTTTTTATATGTTAAAAACAGTAATGTGATTACCTGTTACAGCTAAGACTATGATATTAAAAAATGTAAATGTTTTTCCATCACTTTGTCCACACAAGTACATTCCTTCATCATCTTTGGAGACTGCTTTAATAGTCAGAGAAAAATCTTCATTTACACTGAGTTTTGAATCAGTTGAAAATGGAGGTTTGTTGTATAACTTTGATGCGACTTCTTTAGGTTTCTGCCACAGTTGTTGTTTGTACCAAAACTTAACGTTTCTATCAGACTTTTCAACTTTGCAAGACAGAGTAACACTTTCTCCAGCCTTAACTGACAAGACCTATAAAATGACATGAAGCCAATTCTAAGCAATAAGAAAAACAGTGGATGACATTTCAGCAACAGAAGTTGAATCTAATTGCATTTTAATATCTGACACTTTTGAAAAGGACTCTTAACTTACATATTATGTAGACAGATAAAATGAGAATCTGCAGTGGAGCCATCATCATCATCATAAGACACTTTGCTTATATGAAGTAACTTAGAAAGGAACCTTCTGACCAAAGCAGCAAACTACATTAGCATCTTGAGCTCAAGAGATGAATCTCATTTGCTCGCGAATGACATAAGCCCCACCCCCCCACCCCCCCCCCAGCTTCCTTGTTTAGAATAAGTCAAGTCTAATTATAAGAAACGGTCAACTCCATAATTATTAGCACCCTTAGTTAAAATGGAGATCACCTCTTGTAGTTTTGGAGACTTAGTGACCCAAAAATGCTAACATCTTCTGCAAAGGTGAAAACATGAACCCTGGAGAATTTTTTGCCTCACTAAACACCCTCCTCAGACTTAAAACCATCATTGTGAGCTCTACTGCAGTGCTGGTTTATCATATTTGTACGTAAGCAGGAAATTCCACTTACAGGTTCACAACCCCATTTACAAAGATTTTAGGACGCTGTGCAAAGTGTAAATGAAAACAAAATGCAATGATGTGCAAATCATTTATACCCTATATATATATTTGAAAATAGTACAAAAACAAACACAAAAGTTGGGACAGTGGCATGTTTACCGCTGTGTTTCATCATCTCTTCCTTTAACAACACTCTGTAGTCAGTGTTTAGGAACTGAGGAGATCAACTGATGTAGTTTTGAAAGTGAAATGTTTTCTCATTCTTGTTTGACATAGAATTTCAGCTGCTCAACATTTCAGGGTCTCTTTTGTCATTTTTCTCATTTCATGAAGTGCCATATGTTTTCAGTGAGTGACATGTCTAATCTGCAAGCAGGTCAGTTTAGCACCCTAACTTTTTTACTATAGAGCCATACTGCTGTAATATGTGCAGAATGTGGTTTTACATTGTGTAGCTGAAATAAAAAAAAAATGCCTTTCTTGAAAAAGATGCCATCTGAATGGCAACATATGTTGCCAAAACCTATATATATCATTCCACATTAATAGTGTCTTTACAGGTATGCACATTACCCATACCATGTGCACTAATGCACCCCAATACCATCATGAATACTGGCTTTTGAACTGTGTGCTGATAACAAGCCGGAGGGTCTTTAGCCCAGAGGATCCAGTGTTTATAATTTCTTAAAAGAATTTTAGATTTTAGACTTTTCCACTTTGCCTCAGTCCATTTTAAATGAGCTCAGGCCCAGAGAAGACAGCAGCGTTTCTGGATCCCGTTCATATATGGTTTCTTCTTTGAATGGTAGAGTTTTAACTTGCATTTGTGGATGTAGTGATGAACTGTGTTCACAGACAGTGGTTTTCAGAAGGGTTCCTGAGTGCAGGAAGTGATTTCCTCTACAGAATCATGTCTAATTTTAATGCAGTGCCATCTGATGGCCCAAAGATCTTGGCTAGCCAATACTAGTTTTTGGCCTTGTCCCTTGCATACAGAGATTTCTTCAGATTGTCTAAACCTTTTAATGATATTATGTACTATAGTCTACAGGTTCTTTGTTGTTTTACATTGAGAAATGTTATTCTTGAATTGTTGCACTATTTGCCCACACAGCCTTTCACAGAGTGCTGAAGCCCATTTTACCTTCCGAAAGACTCTGCCTCTCTGAGATGCTATTTTTCTACTCAGTGATGTTGCTGACCTGTTCCCAATTAACCTTGAGGTTTTTGTAGCATTACACAACTTTACCAGTCTTTTGTTGCCCCCGTCCCAACTTTTTCGAAACATATTACTGGCATCAAATTCAAAATGGGCATATATTTATCAAAAAACAATACAATTTCTCAGTTTCAACATTTGATATGTTGTTTTTTTAATAGTTTCACATAAATATAGGGTTTAAAAGATTTTCACATCATTGCATTTTGTTTTCATTTACATTTTGCACAGCATCCCAACTTTTGGAAATGGGTTTCTATTTACAAAAGCTCTTTTGAAACAGTTACTACTCCACATTTCATCCTTCCTTAGCCAGAATAAACAGAAAATGCATTAGACAGAATGACTGGCAGGTTCTGAATGTACCATTCAGAGAATTTGGGAAGAAAGCATTTTCATGCAGTTGAGCAATAAAAAAACATCTTTCACTGTTCAGGCAATTTACAATACTTTTAATATACATGAGAGCTCTGTGTGTTTCTCTGAATTTTATCAAATTTCTCATTTTTTATTTTATAACTGTTCTATTCATTTTGTTTGCTTCATTTGCATTTTGAACATGATTGTTTATTTTAAACTTGTTTTTAACCTTAATTGAAGTTTTCCTTTAATATATACTTGTATTATTTTATTATATGTCTTACAGGACCAAATTGTGAATGAGACTTTGGTCTTAGTCGGTTCACCAACCACCCCAATATTAGAATAAGGAAGGTCTTATTCTTCCTCACTGGTCAAGAGTCAAGCACAGCCCAGTGCAGCTACTATAAACTGAATTTTGAGGAGTCCTGGTTCCTGTAGAATTTATGCTAATCAAACAATTATGATCTTAAAAAATGGAAACAGTGTTTTCACTGGTTAAAATGAACACCATTGCTGCTGTTGCTCTACTGATTGTCCAGGGAAGTTGTTTTCTTTAAATAATGACAATGTTTCACAACTTTAACTTGAGTATATCTCTGCACTTTCTCTACCAGTGATAAACAGCAAGATTAAAAAAGGAACCCAGGGGGGCTTTTGGTGGTCAAACTAGATAACAAAAGAAGGGAAGGAAAAAGTCTTGCTGTTAGCCATGACCTGCATCAGCCAATGAGATGAGAATGTTGTAAGCTCATCAGGCAAAAGCAGCCTGGTCTGTCAATCACTTCCTTTCAAACATGTTCTCAAAGTTTCAGTCATTTCAGTCATGAGGACGGTTTCAGCCTGGATTCTTATTTTGTCTGTCTGTGAAATATGTAAGTTTAATTGGTGTATATTTTTTAATGCTATGTAATAATATTAATAATTGCTTTCATCAACCACTAATAGTTTTATTTAAAGCTGACTGGTTTCTAAATCTTTTATAGACGCTGCAGAAACTGTGGATATTTACCAGAAACAGTCATTTGTCTCTGCTAAGCCTGGTGAAGCAATTTTTATTCATATTGTTATGTATATTGTATATTATATTACAATTTATATTATTTGATACAATGTTTTTGTTATAGAAGTGTTTAATAAGAGTTCGGACCTGCAAACAAATCCTGGCCTTTCTTAATATCCATTGATTATACTGTATTAGGCTGGCAGACCTTTGCTACTTCATATGCACAGTTGATGTTGTCTAAAAACATCTGTGTTATTCTGACCAGGTCATCCTCAGTTAAACATATCAGTGCTTCAAACTCCAGTATGGGGGCAGAGCAGCAGAACTCTGAGTGCTTTGGTTCAGAGCTGCTGCAGGACAATCCTATCCTGAAATCATTTACATTCATCAGAACAGCAGCAGCCGTCAGTGTGAGATCAGCTCTTCTACACACAGCTCTGTGTACAACTTCTCCAAGAACATCCTCGACCACCACCATACTGGAACTTACTACTGCGCTGTGGCTGCTTGTGGGAAGATCATTTTTGGGAATGGATCAACTGTAGAAATAGGTAGGTGCTAGTAGGAATAAACATAGTTAAAACTGTGCACACAGTGTTAATATATGCTGAAATACTGATTGTTGCATCAAGTTCTATATGGCTGTGCCATTTATATTTTTCAGAAGTTAGTGGATTCAAGTGAACTGCATTGAATTATACAGAATGGTGCAAAAGTCAAAGACTGCTCTTCACTTGATTTCCAATCAAAATGGCCATTAAATACAGGTTATCAATTTTCCATTAGATATGTTTGAAAAAAAATAGGTTTAAAATTACCACTTACAAACTGAAAAGACTTCTGTTTTCTGTTCTTTTCCCCTGAAGAATGAAATTTACACCTGTTACACCTTTTCTTTTTTTGGTAGAGTTGGTGTCTTTGTATTTCTTCATTGCATCTGATCTCAGTGTTCTTCAGAGAAATTTAAACCATAACTGAAGCTACTAAAACTGTATGAAATTAAGGTCTGATCTCTATTTTCTAGATCATTCAAAGTCTCATCATTCAGCTCTTGTTGTGATGGGTCTGGCTCTGGGTTTGTGTGCTGTCTGGAACGTCACACTGTGCTTCTTCTGTATGAAATGAAAAATCTGTGAACACTGTCAAGGCAAGTTAACTGAGGAACCAAACATTCTGCAAAAACACTAACTTTCAGATTTTGGAAATGGAAAAACAGCCTGTCTTATAAATTAAAATTCATATTTATTTAGTTGGGACATGATTTTATCCACAGGTACTTACAAAAGAAGCTAACACTGGAAACCAAAGTAAAATAAAGCACCAGATACATAATAATAATGTGCGTATTTTCTGATCAAAAGTGATAAATTATATAACTTGAAATATTACAGATTTACTTAGTCGCAAAAAAACAATTTAAGATCATTATGAATAAATAATTAATAATTGCATACATCCTGTTTTAAATAATTATGCAGTCTTTCACTATCTTGATATGTTTTTATGCATGAAATTTACTTAATGCTTGGTGGATCATTATTAATCTGTGAATATATATTATTCATTTTTAATTTGATTCTAATTTTGAAGTTGCAACTTTACTTTATAATGTATTTATAAACAAATATTGCATTACTTATTATTATTACTACAGTTAAGTATAATATGTTGATTGAACAGTGTTTACATTAATTGTACATTCCTGAGCAAAAGCTTAAAAAACAAACAGGTAAAAAAAAGAATTATTTAAAAGCTAAAGTTTATTAATGTATAAGTAAAATGCATAAATGTTATCTCACAAACCATTACACAATGATTAAAGTGCAGCTTACAGGGGTCTGTTTTTATGACATGCTACTCACCAGTCCTGTCATAGCTAGATGCAGGAATCAGCGAGATCTGGATATAGATGTTATGTTATCTGTAAAAGGTGATCGACAGATCAAAGAGGATGAGGACTAATGATATAAGGTTCTCTCTGGCTTTGTGGAGCTCATGTGACTGACTATGGGATGGATCTGTTAAGTGATCCAGTTTGCAATCAGACTGTTTGGTGTTCAGAAGAATGTTTCTCTCAAAATACAGAGATTTTAATTTTAAAATGCTATATAGCCTTTTGTAACCATTTTAGATGTTTTTTTTAAATTTAATAATGGACGATGTATCATGGAAAATATTTTCTTTTCTTTAAAAAGATGATAATAATCTGCCAACAACGTATATCATGAAAAAAAAAAAAATCTTGAAAGTGATGCATGATGTGTTTTCAAATGAAACCCATTATATGAAGACAGATCTGCCAGAAAAAAAAAGTAAACAGTACAGAGAAAATATACTTCACTAAAAGCTTTACTATATTAAACTACACAGATTCAACTATGCTGGTAAAAATCTGAGTACTGTAATTCAGTAAAAGCTTAACGCAGCACCTCCCGACACTAAGAACAACCAAACATGACTGTTCCCCTTTAAGTACAGGTACACAGCACTACTAATTAAGCAATATCAAACGGCAGTGCCAGCAAAGCGTGTTACAATAATGAAAGGAGTAAAGTGGGCCTGCAGTTTGTTGCATTAAGGGAAGACCTACTGTGTAGCAACTTAACTGGATGTTTGGGGGGGCCGGGGCTCAAGAGAAAAAGGACTAAATCAATCTGAATAAAATTTAATTTACAGCATATTGCAACCAAAGAGCAAGTTTGATTATGTTTCAGAGGGAATTATAGTATGTAAATACAGTACTAAGTACAGTATACAAATACAGTATTAAGAGTGTTACTGATACAGAGTCTGGCTTAAATCCCAATTATTTGCCAATAACAAAAACTTCTTTATCAAGTTAATAACCACTTCCTGCTGTTTCACTGGCTGCTGTTAAAAATGACCACATTATGCAAAGTGATCTTTTACAGAGAGTACTAGCGTCAGGTAAGAGTTACTGAAGTGAAAGCTAGAAGGGCTCAGCATTGCATCAGAGAGGGCGCTCAAGTGGAGTAAAGCTTGTGGAGAAAGAGATCTATTCCTGGGGCGACGCTGAGCTGAGTCTCACTGAAACAGATCTGGAGGGATGTCCACTTATTATTATTATTATTATTATTATTATTTATTATTTTTTTTTTATTATTATTATTATTATACATACAGACCAATAGGGCACTTTTACACTCTGAGGCCAAAGGGACAGGGGTTCAACCTCCCTCTGGGGTCTATCTCTGCATGTGCCTGGCTACAGAAAATCAGCTCTAAATTCATTGGCTAACCTTGATCAACAGATAAGCAAATGAAAGAATTATAAAAAATATTTATAAAATGCTCATTTCACAGCAGGACCAAGACACTGTGGGGCTGAAATATGCCGCTTTGCACTTCTCTGAGAGGAACACTAAAAAAGGGAAGAAGAAGAAGAAGAAGAAGAAGAAGAGAGGACGGCCTCAAGACAGTGTCTATTCTGAAGTGAGAAGCTTCAGTTAGATATAAATGTACATACATTATGACTCTGAACAGACTCCTGTTCTGTTTACCGGACTATATTTGGTCAGATGGGCTTAACTCTTAAACTCCCAGGCTTCTTACAAACTAATGCTTATTATTATTATAACTACATGGACTATAATGCAAACTGGCAGAGTTATTCCAAAGTGTAGTTAATAGTTTCTAGTAAAGCAATAGAGATGAAACCAGAGGTAACAGTGACTCTTACAGATGCAAATCTAACATCTTAACCTTTAAGATCATGTCAAGTTTTGAACTTCAGTGCTCAGAGCCAGATGAGTCAAAACTCATAAACCAGCTTCTTCTTAAAAGAGGAATAAATGAGTTTAAAAATGGTCGTGTTTACCATTGTCTCTTAAAACAAGACTTTCTTTTTGTTCTATTACATTTTGTCTTTATTTGCCAAATGTTGTTCTGTGAGCTGTAAGCTGTGCAAACACACAAATAAAGTAAACATGTGAATCCAGGCTTTAAAGTAGTGTTCACTGACTGTTTCAGAATATCTCAGTCATGATGCATGTAAATGTTGGGCACGTTGTGGGCGGAGTTTGCTCCTGTCCTCACTGAGGCTCCTCCTTCATCACTGTGTGACAATTACCAATGATATCGCCCTCTCTCTCCTTTAGACGTCCCCCACTTCCTTTCTTTCTCGCTTACACAGATTCGTCTGTAGAATGAAAAAAGTTTGTATTTTCTTTGCTGAGTAATTTAGTGAATTCTTTAAGTAAAAAATTCTGAAAAATAGCAGTCAGTATGTCAACTTTCAACCTTCTAGTTCACATTCTAGTGCACTTATTGGTGATGTTATGGTGCTTAGTGACTTTATGTTTACCTAGAAGAGTTGACTTCAGCTTCAAGTGTTACCAAAGACAGAGGAGAACAATGCTGAGTGGTAAAAGGTCCTATAGGTTCTGATCTTGAGTACCAACAGCCATAAAAATGAAATCTGCAGTACTGCACTGATGGCCAATAAAAAAACAAAGCAAAACACAGAAAAGTGCCAAAAGTTCAAGTGCTTTATGCAATACAAATGCACCTACTGTTCAAGGGTTTTTCTTCATGTCACATATCTTTTTTTTCAAAATCTGAAACATAATGAGCAACATTGCAACCTGAGCTCAGTGTTCTGGACACCACTGTATATGGTAAATATGTTTGTCTGAGGCACATAATTGTTTTTGGCATATGTGTCCATCATGATGAGTAATATTTGTGTGCTTTATATTTGTGGCTGTCATTTACATTGTTTTCATCATAGCTTACAGTTATGAGAATCGAGAGTGACAGCTACTGTGATGATTTTCCAGACTCATCAAAAAGTAGAACACAGAAGCTGAGAAATCCTGAGGGAAACTGTATTTTATCAATACAGGACTAATAAATCATAACAAAAAATCATAACATTTTGCTAAAGTAACACCACTGCATTCAGAAAAAAATATTCATGTAAACTTAAAATTTACATTGTGGTCACTCTGATACTCGACCAATGAGAGAGAAAAACAGCATCAGAGAATGAAAGAAATCATTTTCATTTTAGTAGAGAAAAATAGTTTGTTAGACAGATATAACTTTAAATTATATACTTTTTTTCTGTTCTCCAGAGCAGCCTCTGTTTTTCAGAACCATGGAGAGAGACATAGCTCAGCACTACAGAGAGATGCACAGTGTAAAGAAAACTGAATGTACAGTGGTATATATATATATATATATATATATATATATATATATATATATGAACATATGAAACTCTGGAGTGAAGACAATGTGTATGATATCAGTGTAACTGTAAGATAATTCAACCAGATAGGGAAGATTAAGCAAAAACTAAACTTAAATTTTAAATGCATTAAAAGAAGTCATAAAAACATTATATTTATATTTTTTACATTACAATTCTGTATTTGGAAAGCTTTATAAATGCATTCAAAAGGCATGGAAAGACATAAAAATGTATAATACCTGGCATAAACTTGTATAGTTGTTCTTAAGCCACATGCATAACAATAAAGCTAGGTCTGTAAAAACTGTTGTGATGGATCTGGGTAGTTTACAGAAAATATAACCTAACCTTGTTATTGTACATTACAACATTTGTGTTTATAATGTTCTTATAAGCAGATATTATAATATTATAATGTTTTATGAAACCTGACATGATAACATCATATTGTATTGTTTTATAAAGTGTTATGCATGCAATTTTAATTATTTATAAGCAATTAAATAGGCTTATGCCAGGCATGATAAGCTATTATGCATGCTATTTAATGCCTTATAAAGACATTCAAAAATTATTATGAATACAGGATCAATAGCAAGCGTTACCAAAAAAGCACCTAAGAGATCTATCTCAAGATCGGTCACTAAACATGTTCAAGAGTTTGTCAGGAGATTTGCTATTAATACAAATTGTATTGTATCTTGAGCCTCTAAGCTTATGATTTCTAAGCACATAACAACCCAGCATCAGGTTAATATTACTAACTACCCTTATTACTTTAGAGATGAATGACACACATGTTAATCACTACAGGATAAAGATTTGGACTTTTTTTCTAGAACATCTTAATAGCTGTTGTTCCTGCTTTTAACCACCAGGTGTCATTAATATAGACCACTCATTAAAGCTTTGAGAAAACCTTTTCCATTACAGTTTAAATAAAAGCCTCACTGATTCAGAAACTTTTGTTTTGCCATCACTAGTTTCTGTCTGCAGCCTAAAAAGTCAACAAAGTCAACCTGAACCAAACTCAAGAGCACCTAATACACTGTTAGAAATAAAGATACTGGCACTGGTACATTTTTCATTCATCAAGGTACAAACAATTTAAATGTGCCCTCAAAGGTACAACGGTGGTTTTAAGGTCCAATTGTGTACCTTAAATAAGTTTTCTCTCAGTGGAAAAGTATGAATTTGTACCTTTTAAAACTTAATATTTTTAAACAGAACAATGAAATAAAAGCCTGGAGACGAGACGGGGTGTGAGGAGTTAGTTCAAATTAGGAAATAAAATGGATTATGGTATTATATGTTCCCTGACTAAATGAGGGTACCACTCAAGTGACAAGAGGGGGACTGCCCCAGTGACAGTTTAGCACCTCTTTTTCTGAGAGTGTATAGATTAATGAGAGCCTCCAGCTCACATCAGCATGAACTCAAGACAGAGCACTGAATGGTGGGACTGTTTTCCTTAAGTAAGTGATGCTGGTTGCTCTGATAATTAATGAGAATCTGGTGGCTGTAGCTGGTCTCATAGATTTATGAAGTATGCTTTACATTATGATTTATAGTGTGGGTTATACCCCTAAGCAGAAATATAAGAAGAAATTAAAGAAATATATATTTACAAAAACAAGCAAAAATAGTTAATTGATAAGTTTTACATCTGATTTTTTTATTTGCACATTGTACATATTGAACATTCATTCAAATAAAAAAAAAGTATAACAATATCAATAGAACACTGAGAGTCTACATGACTATATTAACTCAGTAAGACGTCTTTCCTGTTGTGTAATACAGCTTTACTGAACTGCTCTGTAGTCAGAAACAGGGAAGAATCTCACTCGGGTAAAAACTTTCTCCTTTAGCGCTCTTCTCTTCATCTTCTCAGAGAAACATAATGCAGTGAAATCAAACTCCTCATCGTCAGAGTCCTGTTTCAGAAACAGAAGATCAGTGCTGAAATGGACAACAAGCATTGTAATCTGGATAAACACCTTATAAGTGTATTGAAGAATCCTTTTCAGAGCTTTTTAGAGTCAAAACACAAAGAAGAAAAAGTACTGATTATTTAGAAGATGTAATTTCGATGTGATTACAGTAAGAGACGGCTAAATGATTTAAAAGAAAAAAAGTACTAGAGTACTTAAACTGAATGTGTAAGATGTGGAATTTCTGAACTGATGAATCTAAATTCATTATTGAGATTGTTAAAGCAGAAAATGCATCAAATTTCCAAGACTAAATTTTGAAGGTATAGAAAAAAAAAGTGCAGATGGTATTTTTGAAAACAATGAGCAAGAAATGGAATTGAAAGCATCCCAAAAATAGAAGCTGTAATAAAAACTAAATATTAAATAATAAAGCACAGTGATTTTACTGAGATTAATAATTCACTCATCATATTGATTTATCAGTCTACTCAGGCTTTAGCAGAGCTCAGTAACACTGAGATTAATAACTGATCACATTGATTTATCAGTCTACTCAGGCTTTAGCATAACTCAGTAACACTGAAATTAATACTGACTCATCACATTGATTTATCAGTCTACTCATGCTTTAGCAGAGCTCAGTGACACTGAGATTAATAACTGATCACATTGATTTGTCAGTCTACTCAGGCTTTAGCCAGAATATCCAGAAACTGTTAAATGAGGTCCTCTTAAAGGTTCATCTAACATGCATGTTTTTTTATGCACAGTGCGCTGATTTAAAAACAAGCATCAATGGTTTCTTTTGATACTCAGTGAAAATGTGTTCTAAATATATGCTCCTAAAAGTGTAAAAAGTGTATTCTGAATACTGCCTTTACAAAATGTAACTTGGACTGAATACAAATACTTCTGTATTCTAAATATGCATTCCCAATACTTGTGTTCCATTACATCCCAACCCTGCACACTGATGAACAAATTTATTCCTCTCCACATTGTAACATCAGTCAGTACATCCATGTATTTCAAAAGGTGGCATCTTGCACTGAAATTCAGAACAGAACATTTTCTACATAGAATATATTACAGAACCACAGCAAAAACATTTGTGTAGACAAAAAGAAAACATGAATAAAAAAAATTAAAACTCACTAGTTACCTTTTTACAGTGATTGGTGAGTTTAAAATTAACCACCTTTGTACACCTGATGTCCATGTTTGATTAGTTGGTTCACAGGTGTGTTTTTAATTTTGAAAAGCAGTGCCTTGAGATGGCAAAGAAGTGACAACATATTAGATTCCTGTGTCTAATGTAGAGAAGTGCGTTCAGTGGTTTGCAGATCATGGGTTGTAGCATGGTGCTAAAAGTGTGAGGCTCAGAATGAGATTACAGTTGTGCAGAGCTGCACTGAAGTTTTGCTCTTTTAGTATCAGGTTTCACAAACTAGTATGTATATTAGCAATGATTAAAAATATAAGGCAAATTTCTTAGTTTTGCCTCATCAATTACAACAATGCTTGTAGAATGCTGTTTGTATTCTGTAGTTACAGTTTAATAACAGTATAATTACAGCATAACAGTGAATAATGTATCATGAATCTAAGGGATGATAGTGATAACCAATGAATACCTGAAGAATATATTTTCTTTAGTATTAATAGCAATTATGTATTTGTAACTGGCATCAGTTTTCTCTTATTAGGCAATAAAAGAGATAATCGACTGTAAGTGTAGATTTAACTGTGCTCCATACATATTTAAATATTTTTAAGAGAAATAAGAGGATAATATGATTGATTTTAAAGTGTATGGCAGTCTGCAACAGAAGGAGCACTTGTTTATTTTATTTAGGCTTCTCCACATCCAAATGCAATGTTTTACAAGTTATTTATTCTTTTCCATTATTTTTTTGTCTGTATTTTCTTACTCCAATTGGGATTTTTCTTTACACATTCTTTAAGGAAATATCAATGTCTAATAGCATTTTTATATAGCTACAAAATCTTTAAGCATTTTGCACAAAAATATTAGAAAGCATTGGTTGATAAATGACATAGAAAAAGTCATTCAGTAATATTTTTATCAGTCTTGTCCACAACTCTGTAAAACTGCCACAATTCAGTCAATAAACAAGTACAGTCATTACTTTCATGCACAACAGAATTCAGATCATAGACAGATTTTGGAAATATTTGTTCAGTTGGGTAAAAATGAAAAATAAAAGCTGGAAGAGTGAAAATATTTGCATAAAACATTATTAAGAATTGGATTAAATAAATTCACATCCAGACACAGTCAAAGTCATTGTGTAATTTAAAATGGCACAGTTTCAGTACCACAAATACTGACAACTGTCAAAACAAGTTTCAGTTCTCCAAATAGCAGACATTTGAGACATTCATTAAAAAAAAAATACAACATTGTCCCCAAACTTCACTACTGCGCATGAAAGAAAAGAGAGCCTAGCGATGTGAATGATGAGAAGTGGCACTGGAGCTCTCAATTTAGAGGCTCTCCTCTAAATAGTCCCAGATGATTAACATTTTATTAGGATAGTACACTTAGATTCTTTGTAAGTAATTTTTAATATCTATTAAATTCACATTTATTTTTACATTTGGTCCTAAACCCAACTCTAACACTGTTGAATGAAGAATGAAATGAATTTTAATAGATAATAGATCATTTGAACATGACAGCTGCGTGTTACACTGTCTGAAAATTTCATGATGAATAGCCCAATGGAAATGCTAAAAAAAAAGAAAAAAATAACATTAAATTAATAAAGAATAAAATGTAATAAAATGTCAAGTTACTATTTTGGAGGATGATTTTAGTGAATGTTTTTCTCTGGACAGTGGCAATACATACATACATCATCTAAACCGCTTATCCTTCTGGGTCGCGGTGGGTTGCTGGAGCCTATCCCAGCTGTCATTGGGCGGAAGGCAGGATACACCCTGGACAGGTCGCCAGTCCATCGCAGGGCAGACAGATAGACATACATATACAATCACACTCACACACACCTAGGGGCAATTTAGCATTTCCAATTGGCCTGACTGCACGTCTTTGGACCGTGGGAGGAAACCAGAGTACCCGGAGGAAACCCACGCAGACACGGGGAGAACAGACAAACTCCACACAGAAAGGACCCTGGTCGCCCGGCCAGGAATCGAACCCAGGCCCTTCTTGCTGTGAGGCGTCAGCGCTACCCACTGCGCCACCATGCCGCCCCAGTGGCAATACATACATGTATTATACATATATATTTCTTTCACTTGCTAAACCATGTAGCTGTGTTAGAGTGTATATTTATTGTACTAAAATAGGTGTGAAACATTAAACCTGCATTAAATATTTTGAAGATATGAAAAATCAGACACATTGTATTTGCTTAATATCATGGCTCTACAGTTAAGTTATTATGAGAATTAACATAAAATTATCAATTATATCCCATTATAAGATGACATATTATTTATTATTTTACACAATATAAATGGAAATGTTTCACATTTCCATTGATTTCTATATGTTTTTAACATTATGTTGGGAATTCTTTCTGAGAATCCACATGTGTTATTTTACAAAGCATGCAGGCATATAATCAGCAAAAAAGGCCTCTATCTGCATTTGGTTTCTAGGTTGATATAACACAGGCATAGCTATGTAGACTATTTTTCAGAAACATTTAACAAAAACGGTAACTTTATTTGAAGGATGTCTACATAACACATTAATATCACATTACATAAACACATCATAACATATTAATGAATGCTTAAATCAGCATTTGTAAATTGTACATGTTTTACATGATATTAATATGGACTACAATGTCATTTTGCTGAAAGATGTTTTTCCAAAATAAAAGTCTTTATTTTTTTTATTTTGAATAACTTTATTATTATCAGTGAAACTCCTCATTTCTGTACTGCCAGCATAAAAATGACCTGGCTTTATCCTGTTGGATCCATTTGTATTTTGCACTATGCTATTATTTCTCCTTTTTACTCTAGTTCTTCTTTAAAAATGTACTGTTAAGTCAACAGTCTATACATAGTTGTGAAAATGTTATTTAAACTAAGTTTAACTTTCTCTGGGTAAATGCTAACACTGTTATCCCAATTACTTTGGAGGTTTTATTTTTAGTGATGTTCTTCCTCACTTACGGTTTTGGAGAAGGCACAAGTATAACTGTGCATTGGTTATCCTGTGTAACTGACAGTTTGAGGTTAAATGTGACATGCACTAATATCCCAAGGAATGGTTCCTTTTTTTGCATTACTTTAAAATACAATCGAGTGGTGACTCTTTGACTTTTCTCACTGCTGATAATTTTGGTAAGAAATTTTTGGTTAAAATTTCTATGGATGTCACGTTTGTAAGCATCTATAAACACATTTATAACATGTTATAATGCCTTCATACGGCATTATAAACATGATTATAAACATTTATAAAAATGAATTACACTGGATTACACTTTATAGCCATGTTTATTATACATTATGAATTGTTAATATAATGCATTATAAGTAGTGTTAATAACATGTTATACTGTCAGTGCCAAATAAGTCTTTCTAGCTTGGAGACTGAAAAGTAAAGACAAATACTAAGCTAACGGTGGTGTACACTGACTTTCCCACATTGGGTAAAGCACTGATGGCAGCACTAGTTTAAACTCTGACATTTGAAGCTTGTAATGTGTTTTATTATGTATGTTTTAGTGTTTCAGTAAATTCTTCATTAAATACTTCAACTTGAAGCCTCACTCTTAACACTGGAGGAGGCTTTAGTACAGTACGCTTCACTTTACTGAGAGCAGACAAATATGACTTATGAGCTCTAATAATTTATGATCAGTACATAATGTATTTATAATGTTACCAATTCATAATGCATAATAAGCATGGCTATAACGTGTAATGCATTTTTATAAATATGTATAGCTATGTTTATAATGCTTTCTAAATGCACTATAACATTTTATGAATGTGTTTATAGATACTTACAAAGGTGACATTCATAGAAAGTGTTACCAATTTTTTTTGTAATTCCTTTATAAATTTGCCTTGCTTTGCCTTTACCACGAAAGTGATGGAAGGCATGTTATCCTGACTAAAGTGCATGTTACATGCATGAATAGATATTAAATGGAATGGTTAAGCATTATGGACTATTATTTTAAGTTAGAAAAAAATAATTTTGTTAATCTTTGGGCCTTAACTGAATCATGTAGATAACTAGGTGATGTTAACATTAGCTTGATGTATTTTTAATAGCTAGTGTAAGCTAGCATTAGCCTGCTAGCTAGCTAGCTAGTTAGAAAAGTTTCTTGGCTACAGTTACTGATAATAAGCAAAGTAGCTAATTTAACTGCTATACGATCATACCTCTGCTATGACAGTCTATCTAGCCCACTAACATAACATTCATGCACTTTCAGCATAAATAGGCTCATCCTGTACGTGTAGAATTCCACACATTTGACTGCTCCTGTATGGTCTTTTTATAGCCAGAAGAGGACAGACAACCAGCAGCAGTGCCAGTATCATGACATCTTCAGACTCAGATTGATACTGTTATGCATTTTAGCTCTGTTTACAGTTAAATCAGAGCTTCCATCCACTTCTTACTCTCACTGTCACAACCGTGCAGGAAAACTAAAATACAGCTGTTGTAGCTCCGTGTTTGAGTGTTACAGTTCACTACTAAACATTCTGACATCACGTCTGCAGTAGCTATATGGAGAGGAAGTGAGTTTTACCCTGCTAATCCTTAAACCGGAAGTAATCATGAATCTTGTGAAAAGGGCCCATTAATCATTAAAGTTACTTAAAAAAAATAACACCTTTTTCTTGCCTTTTATACGGTATGAACTGCTCTGCGTCTGATTCATAACAATTTTGTACGATGTGGAAACAAAGTGGAGATTTGAGCATAAATGATAAATCAGCTTCAGTGCACGAAACCAGCCTACCAACACCTAATTTACATATCATTTACATGAAGCACACACTAATTCATGCAGATGTTTCAGTAGCCAGCCAATAAAACGGCAGTGTTTGGCATGAAAGCTAATGGCCGTGCTCATGGGTGGAGTTTGATGTCCAGCAGTGAGTGCACTCCTCCCCTGCTGACCAAACTTCATAGTATTAAAATGAAAACAACTGGAAAAAATAAAATGTGAAATAAAACAAAATACTCTCAGTGTTGTTAACATAGTAGAGTGATTGTTTAGTGTAATTAATTCCCTAAAATAAACGCTGTATTATTGCAGTGTATGACAACAAAAGCACAGTGTAATGTGTCTTTAAATGGAACATGAAATAGTTGCAGCACTTGTTTATATCAATGTGCATGTAAAGTAAGTACATCCACTTTTGTACTGGACTGTCATGCACACAAATCAGTATTATTAATATTTTCTATTGTTTTTATTTTTGCAATTACAGATTATGTTGATAATAGTTTTGGTTAATTAGCCACATATCCAGCATTTATGCCCAAATTTACATGCACTCCTACCAGATATGAGTACAGATATGCCAAGATGAACGTGATGAATAACAAAACCGTCCATGAATTTGTGTGCACTCATCTTACGGTCAGATGTGACCATAAGCATCTTTAATGAACCAAAGTGAGAAAAGTGAAGCAACTGAATATACGGAGGTGATGGAAAGTTAATTAACAGATAATTAGTGGGATTAACACATAAGTGCTAGTAAGTTATCACGTTACTTCTTTATATGAAGAAAAATACTTATTAGTTAATTAACAATGTAATAAGCAGCAATTAGCACACAGATAATGAGTAAGTAAGCCACAAACTAACGACAAACTAACTTATCAACTAACAGTGTACTTAATTACTAATTGATAAGTGCTTAATCAATTACTAAGTAATAGCTAATGCTTAATGAAGAGTTAACTAATAACTAAATAATGGGAAACTAATAGTTGATTATTATATATTTAATGATTGATTAGCGACCCTTAATGTAAAGTGTTACCAAAAAAAGTAATGGGGATCAAAGTGTTAGCATTTACCCCAAGAAAGTTAAACTTAGTTTAAATAACATTTTCACAACTATGTATAGACCGTTGAATTAACAGTACATTTTTAAAGAAGAATTAGAGTAAAAAGGAGAATAGCATATTGCAAAATACAAATGCTTGAGAAAAAAAAAAAAATAATAATAAAAACAAGTTGAAAGTCTAGGCAAAAAGTGTCAAAGCACTTTCTGTCCAAAGGGATAAAGCCAGGTCATTTTTATGCTGGCAGTCCAGAAATGAGGAGTTTCACTGAAAATAATAAAGTTTTTCAAAATAAAAAAAATAAAGACTTTTATTTCAAAAAACATCTTTCGGTAAAATGACTTTGTAGTCCATATTAATATCATGTAAAACATGTATAGTTTACAAATGTTGATTTAAGCATTCATGAACATGTTATGAAGTGTTTATGTAAGGTGATATGAATGTGTTATGTAGACACCCTTCAAATAAATTGTTACCCATTTTTTTTTCATCAAAGTACAAACAATATAAATGTACCCTTAACGGTAGAACAGTGGTTTTAAGGTCCAGGTGTGGACTTTAAATAAGTTTTTCACAGGTGAAAAGTATGTATTTGTACCTTTTCATGACCTAATGTTTTAAAACAGAACAGTAAAAATAAAGGTCTGGAGACGAGACGGGATGTGTGGAGTCAATACAATGTGTTCCCTGGCTAAAGGTAATGAGATGTACCCTTAAGGGTACCAACCCAGTGACAATAGGTGTACTGCTCCAGTGACAGTTTACTGTACAGTAAAAAACTAAGCTGCTCTTTAGAATATGGAACACATTTTGATGTATTAGTGATTATTAAACACTTGCTCCAAAAATCGCCTCACTCTGCTTTGAGCCAAAAGGAACAAAATTAAACATTAATATGATGTGAATTTAGGTGATAATTCATGCCCAATAATTTGCATAACAAAGTACAGTTGGTTACAAAGTTTGGGCGCCCCTGGTCGAAATACATGTTTTATTGATTTTCTAAGTTAATTTAAATGAACACATCCTCTACAGAGAACACACACCTGCACCTTTAATGCACCATTACTGTTTATTTGCTTAATTTCAAAACAAAAAATTTATATTAAAATTAAACCTAAAACATAAAATGTTATGCCAAATATATATTTAAATTTTTTGTTTGTTTGTTTGTTTGATTATTTGTTTTTTTCTCAATAGGTTAAAAGAAATTGAACAATGCTTTGTATAATAATTATATAATAATTTGCTCACGGGTCTCCAAACATTTACATAAGACTCTATTATGTGTGATTTTTTTTTTAATTATTACAACTAATAATGCATTTTAGGTCATAATGAACAAAACTTAATGCAGAGTGAATAAACTATTTAGAAGTGTTTAACTGAACAAAGAACAAGAATTTAATAAACCTGACATTTGTATATATTAAAATAAAGTTTTGCCGACAGTTAAAGGCTCTGCTCTGCTGATGATGCTGTGCTCCTCTGAGATCGTGAGCAAAATCATGAATTTATATTGTAAATGGATCTAAAAATGATAATTATATGTACTGTAGGTTGGAATACAGATTATAAAACAAAGACTTTTCTTTATATTGATGTTTTATGTTTCTCTTCTCCTTTTTCTTAACTGATGACTGAATGGAGTTTTCTGTACATTCTATTATGTACATGAACTAAAAAAGAGCTCTACAGAGTAATTTGCATGTTCAGTTTTGAATCAGAAACCAGAAAAAACAGATTTGTCTCTGGTTGAAATTCGAACCACCAAATCTTTAGTGGAAAACGTAGTTTAAAGAATAAGTGCATAAAGAGTACCTGTCTGGTGGTCCTCTCATTCACAGCCCCCTCCTGAACTTTCTCTGTAGAGGAGATAAAACTTCACAATCACTTCCAGATACAGTTTAATGGGGCTAAACGTATTAGTATTATCACCATTTTCTATTTTCTATTTTCTATTTCTATCAAAATGTTCAGCTTCATCTCATAATTAACACTTACCTCCAGCGCAGTGTTTAGATTTCCTCAGTTTGTGAATTAAAATGCAGATTACAGCCACACACACTGCTGAGAAAACTGCCAGAGTCAGCATTACAGGATCTACAGGACCTACAGGACCTACAGGACCTACAGGACCTACAGGATCTACTGGATGTACAGGATCTACAGGAGCTTCTGTAAGACAGGAATTGAAAACATACTGAATACAGGAATACAAAAGTCAAGCCTCAAAATCCATTTGCCATCTAATCTTGTTAAGCTGGACTTTATATCACGTTCATTTTATCACTGTTTAGCAAACTGGTTTTTGTCCAAATAATGAAGAATGCCATTTTTTTTTCCCCAGTGGATAATTAAAAAGGCAATTCAAAGTAGTTTGCTGTGAAATGGTGCATTGTTGAGAAACAATACTGAGTCAGAGTTGTTCATAGTGGTGGTGAAAGGAAACAGAAATCTGAAGCCTTTAATGTCTCTAAAACACCGAAAACATGAATTAGTTTTTGTGTTTTGTTGTTATTTTTGTTTTTATTCATCTATTTATTTGTATTTAAAAATTGTTTTTGACTGAATCCATGTAATGCTACAGAAATATTTGCAGGGTGTTATAAGAAAACATGCACAACCCCCCACCCCACCCAAAAATATATGTTTTTGAATTAAATTCTGCACAGCTATCACAACCCCTGGTTCTTATTATCACCACTGCAAAGAATTCTGAGTCAGCACTTTTCTTTACAATTTTCCATTTTATATCAATCCACTCTGATTGACTTTGTTAACATCTCAAAAACTGTGTTACACTGAAATGTTCTAATTGATGGCAACAGTAAATAAACAGATAAAATATTAACATATATACAAAAGCGACTAGTTGTACAATGCAAAATTTACTCAGTTCTACTGCTGTTCCATTCCCAGTGACCGACTCTCCATGAGAAACTGACCCCTGTACTGGAGTTTGGAGCACTGATATGATTGACTGCCCTGGAAAATGTAATATATACAGTGGTAGAATAACACTGATATATCAGTATGATGTCATTATAATAAAAATAAAACAGTGAAATGGCACTGTGTCCATTATGCATCTAAAGTGTGACAGTGACATCTAATGGGTGTTAAAAACTAAGCATCACTTTTACACTAGAATTGATATTATTAAGGTCAGCAGCAACAACACATTTCAGAATGGCTTCACATAATTGATTTTAAGAAATAAATAGATCTTACATGTTAAAAACACTGAAAACAATTAATTATTGAAATTACCTGTGACAGTTAAGACTGTAGCATTAGAAAAGTTAATTGTTGTCACTCCAACCGCTGCACAGAAGTACATTCCTTCATCTTCTTCAGTGACACGTTCAATACTGAGAGAAGTGCCCTTAGCAATTCTGTTAATTTTAAATCTTGATTGGTCGAAAGAAGCTGAAATCCTTGATTTCTTATCTTTAAACTGTGATCCCACTTCCACTGGAGCATGCCCCCACCTTTGTTTGTACCACATCCTATCTGCATTTGAGTCACCTACAGGTGTGCAGTTGAGAGTGACCGTTTTACCGGGCTCAGCTGAGACGACCAGTTGCTCAGAATTTCTCACAGCTTGAGCAGAATCTGTAAAACAAAGTTCAATCTATTCAACCAAAGTTCAGTCAATAAGAAAAAAAATGATGAAACTGAAAACAAGCGTTATTGACAAGACTAAATATAAAAAGAATTTATGTGGGTAACTTTATGAAACTTACATATCTTGTAGAGAAGTAAGATGATAATCACAGCTGGATCCATCATCAGAAAAACAACAGCTGTAACTTAAAACTTGAAGGCAAATATGAAGGCAAGAGTGTAACTGAGTAAAGCTTCAAACTGTATGAGCTTGCTGGAGTCTTATACTGAACCCCATTGGATGGTAAAAGTCACAAGGTCCTTTCTGTCTGCTTGACTTGATCTGTTTGGCCACAACAATGTTGTGCTCCATCTATTGGCTATTGGCTCCATCTATGTGAGTATTATTAGCAATAATTTTGGTTTCTGATAAACATTCTGTGATCTTACTAACTGAAAGATTAATAGCCTCTGTAGAAAAACAGGCGAATGTAAGAAAGACACTATCATCTAATCACTAACATTTATTTTGGTTCTGTTGGAGAAATTCAATTGCCTGAATATATGAGATATTAACATTAACAGAACATCACCAGTTATCATTTTATGAATGATAAATCCAGGCTGACCATGTAAAGAGTCCAGTACCATATTGAGTCAAATTTAGTGTTGAAATAATAATCTTGAATTGTATAAATTTACAGTCTGATTTTTAATGAAAATGAATAAAGATATGCTGTGTAGGAAATAATTATCATGTTTGGTGATATTCACCAACAATAATTAAGCAGAAATATGTTAAAAAGTATAAATTAAATCTTTTAAGTAGACATCTACTTTTCATTTCAGATTATTTTATTGCAATTATTTTAAAGACACATTTCAAATGTTTACACTTCATACACGTCATTGCATGTATAGTATATAAACATGGCGTCAATATGTGGAAGCACAGCACGTTATAAAAAACAATTACATGCATATATATATATATATATATATATATATATATATATATATATATATATATAACGCTGCTGTCAGAAAAAAACCTTGTATCATTTTGTCATTTTTGGGTTTTTGACATAATTTTCAAATGCCTATTGCCCTTTACATTATGTGTAAGTTTCATGATGAATGGATCGAAAGGAATGGTCCAAAAAATGACTTGGAAAATAGTCTGGTTCCATTGATTTACATTGAAAGTAAAGTATGTTTTTACCTTCTACTGTAAAGTTACCATTTTAGAGATACAAGGTTTTTTTCCAACAACAGTGATACACAGATTTTAAACTGGTGTACTTTGAATATAATAAGCTACAGTTTAAAGCATCAGCAACAATCTCTAAAGGCCTGAAAAGCGATATGGAAATTCTCACAACTATCTGAAACACGTCTTCTACATTTCCATCAACACAATATCAGACACCATCTGAGCTCATAAGCACGTTTGCCACACGTGAGACGTGTGACTAACCACACAGTCTAAAACTGTTCTCGCTCGGCTCCTTCAGAGAACTGACGCTTCATACCAAACTGGACTGTTTTTTTCAGTCATGCAGTTTTGAGCACAGAGCAAAGTGAAGCACATGATTGTAGATCCTGACTGAAATCAGCACAAACACAAATAAACAGATACAGATTACAAAGCTGACAGTAACAGAAAATATCCACAAACTTCACTTCTACTGCTACAAGAGAAGAGAGTGCAGTGAGTCAGTGATTGTTGGGGTCAGTAACTGAGAAATCTTTTACTTCAGAGTAAACACTGTCTCCAGAGTGTCCACTCTTCATTCTCAGGCTTTTGGCTGAATAATTCAGCTCCACAGCAGCAGAGTCCTGTAGAGATGAATATGAAATATTAAAGGCTGAAGATTAGAGAACCGAAGATTATGGGAACTAAACAGTGTCAGTGTGAATGAGAGAACATGTAGTACCTGACTGGGTTTGTTCTCCACCACCGATTCACGATTTCTCACTATCAACATGTTTCTGATGTATATAACAGATGAAACTACACTCACCCCTGCAGTTTTGAATGGCTTGAGCGCAGATCACAATCACAGCGATCCCTAAAGCTGCTCCCAGATATACCACAGTGGGATTCACAGGACGCAACACTGACCCAAACACTGACTGATACATGTTATTGCATCACCATGACATTAATAACATTTATGTATTAAAATGACATTAAAGGAACAGTAATGAAAGTGGTCAGAGCTTTAGTTCAATCTATAAATGATGCTGAAATAAAAATGTAGATGCTATTTCTTGTGTTGTACACCAAAATGCTGTCCACTGTAACTCCAATGATGTCCAATTTATGATGACATCCGAATTAACGAATTCAGCGCGCATGGCTCTAGAATACTGTCAAATATGGAATAAATTTAGAGTTTATGATTTACCATTATTGCATTATTGCTCAATGGCCAACAGCTTCAAAGCACTTAAAGTATACAGGTACACAACACAAAACAGCCAAACAGGCGTACCCAATTGTACTGATTCTCTGTTGGCAACAATGATCTTCCCACAAGCAGCCACAGTAGTAAGTTCCAGTATGGTGGTGGTCGAGGATGTTCTTGGAGAAGTTGTACAAAGAGCAGCTTGTAGACGAGCTGATCTCACACTGACGGCTGTTCTGATGAATGTAAATGACTTGAGGAAGGGATTGTCCTGCAGCAGCTCTGAACCAGAGCACTCGGAGTTCTGCTGCTCTGATCTCGTGCACTGCAGAGTCACCGACTCAGTTTCCTGGAGAAACTGACCCCGTACTGGTGTTTGAAGCACTGATATGTTAAACTGAGGTTGACCTGGTCAATACAAGTAGACATTATAAGAATTTAGTGAATATTGTTTTTTCAGTCACACATTAGGCTGTAAACTATTAAAGACTAACATTGTTTTCAAAATGCAGCAATATTGTAGCACTATAAATGGGGTATTGGGTTAATCAGTTGGCTTTTTATGGCTCCATAATATATTATCATACACATAAGCACAATGTAAACACTGGAAATACAATAGTGTCAATTTAATTGACTTGACATCTTATGAAAAATTGAGTGTGATAAACTATATAAGCATTTCATGAGTTTTCTATTGTTGTGAATGTATAAAGTTCTATATGAGTGTATATGCATATAAATATATATGTATATATATATATATACAAAACAGTAATTTTTATTACCTCTCACTGATAAGAATGTGCCACTAGAAAATGTAATAATGTTCCTGTCTCCTTTTCCACAGAAGTACATTCCTTCATCAGCTTTAGTAGTTTGTGCAATAGTCTGAGAAAAACGCTGGACTATTTTGAATCTGTGTGATGAAGTAGTCGATTTAATTAGTAATCTTTTCACTTATGTTTGGCCACAAGAAGTTCGTTGGCCTCTTATAAAAAAGCCTCTTAAAGCTCCAGCAGAAAGTTACTACATGAAATGGTAACAAATATGTATGTTGCATGATGAATAAAAAAAAGTGTTTCAGAAAAGTTTTTAAATGTTTTGGCCTGAAATGTATCTTTTTAAATACTTTCATGGTGAAGTTGTACACACCGGGATCTAAAATATCTTTATAATACATAATCATATATTATCAAATATATAAGATAATGTGTTATTCCATTATTAGTTTTAAAAATAAATGAGTTTAAAATACTTTCTCTACTGAACATGAAGGCAGTGAAGTGCTGCCACTCTCCTGTGTTGATGTAAGAACACTTTCTGTTGATTCTGTACATTCTGTAGTTTGTCTATACTCATTGCATTACAATAATCCAAACAAGAGAAAACAAACACATTAATGTTTTAAATTTACAATCATGACATTAAATTTACATAAACATCACTGAATGCCAGAAAGTTACACAAAATTAGCTTATGATATAATGGTTTCAACAAGAAATACATGTTCATTTAATGTTTGACAGAAAAACAAAGAAATGTCTAGAAAACACTGACAATTTTTATGAATACTGTTAACTCAGTATGACTTATTTTCTTCATTTTTCAGCAATATTGTGTTTCTGGATTGCTCTGCATTCAGAAACAGGGAAGAAGAAGAATCTCATTTGGGGGAAAACGTTCTGCTTCTCACTCACTAACTCACTCGTTCACTCACTCACTCACTCACTCACTCACTCACTCATTCACTCACACACTCGCAGGAATACTTTGTTTACAAACACAATTATCAATTATTTAAATAGTAACAAAATATTCTAGGTAATAGATCAGTTTCATTGGGTCTTTCACTGTAGTTAATGTGTTAATAATGTGTTAAAACAATACATTTTAACACGACTAATTTTCTTAAAGCTGTCAACACATTTGACTCTTTAAAGCATCTGTAGTTCCAGCTTAAACAAGAGAAAGAGAAAGAAAGAAAGAGAGAGAGAGAGAGTGACAGAGAGAGAGAGAGAGAGAGAGAGAGAGATAGAGAGAGAGAGTTACCCCTGTGCTCCAAGCTGTTTAGGCGTGCTCCTAGTTGTAGTTGCTGTCGCAGACATAAAAGCTTTCTGTTCTTTCTGCTCGTGCAGTTTTGGTGTATGTCTGCGATAGCTTTGTCTGTGTGTTTGTTCGGTTCACTTTAGCTTGTGTTTTCGTGCCTCGCACTGTTAATCACGCTAGCCTTGCTGTTAATGGTTGTATATGCTCTCTCTCTCTCTCCCTTTCTCTCTCTCATACGCTGCTTTGCTTTCTTGGGGTTCTGGACAGGTTAGATGGGCGCGATCATACATTTTATATCACGTAGCTGCCCATTGTATAGACACCTTAGGAAAGGGGCGGGCGCCAACTCATGTATTTGTGTTCTGCCGTAGGGAAGCCTAGAGTAGATAGTTTTGTCTACTAGGTGTGGATTTCAATTAAAGAGCTAGGGTAGTTTTTTGTTGTTTTGTTTGTTTTGTTAATTTCTTTCCTTTAGCGCCGTCCGGGTCCAGAATCCCGCTCTTTTTGACAGCAAGCATATTTGCCATTTTTTTTTCCTGTAAATATTACTGGAGGTCTCACTCGGGTCATAGCCTGAGTGTGCTTTGTCCTCTACCCCTGGCGTGTAATAAACAAGAAAAGCAGCTATCCTATTTGTGTCTTGCTCCTTCCTGGTTCGTGCTGCAACCGTCACATTTAAACCATATGTTACTGACCCCATTATCCCCTAGGCTTTCTTGTGGGGTCGTAACACTCATCAAGCATTATCAAGGCAGTAGTTGGTAATTAACTGACTGCTAATTACTGCATTATTAAGCAATAAAGCATTTTCCATTTTCTTTAGATGTATATTTTTCATCACAGTAATGGACAGTCAATTAGTGCAGCTACTCGCCTGATAAGGTTTACTTTGTCTTACCGTAACAATGAACACCTAAAATGATGTACACTAGATTATATAGTGTAATACACACACAGCTCTGAAAAATGTTATTTCACCCAAATTTGTGTTTAACAGTGTAGTAACAAACAGCTTGTTGATCACTGTCCTCTGCACTGATGAGGCTTAAAAAGCATTTCACAAGGCCATTATAATATCCTTATAAACTTAAGCGCTACCAAATATCCGTTCACTGGTTGTGTCTGAAAATGCCTAAAAAATGAAGCTTCGTATGGCCAGACCACTACAAACATTCAAAATGAAATATTAGAATTACTTCAAAATAAATCAGTTAATTGTTGACCAGATTCTGCAAGCATACGTACAGTATGGAGTGTTGGCATATTTTGAATAAACAATGGTCCGTTGGCGTCTTGGCAGAAATGTTAAGTAGAAATGAAATAAAACCACAGCTGGTCCACAGATTTGCTGAGTTTTTTTAATGTGGCTCTTTTAGTGGTTGAGTTTGACACTCCTGCTTTAGGCTGACTGATAAATGAGTCTCTTTGTGTTTAGTAGTTTATATATGCTGTTTGGTGCATGTCTGTACATATTTACACATTTATTTATTTTTTATTTATTTTATTATTATTATATATATATTTTTTTTTGCTTTTTGCATTTTTTACATTTTACATTTTTTAAAACTTTTTTTACACTTTTACTTTTCACTTTTTTTTTCTTTATACTTTGATTTTATTCATTCTCTGCCAAGTAATAAACTGGTTAAGAATTCCTTAAATATATATGTTTTTGTGAGTTTGTGTTCATACTTAGAATTTTCATCCACAGCAATATTCTGTTACTCATTTGAAAAACAGTGAATCTGCTGTTAACGTAATGTTGTGAAGGCCATTAAAAAGAGCAAAGTGTATAAACCTAAGTGTCTGATTTGGGCTGAACAAAGAACAAGACCTTAAAACTCCCAATAGATGTTACCTAAAATATAATTTTGAACGTATCATATTAATGCATAATAATATCAAATATGTGGTCTTCAGATACAGACTGGGATCATAAGAACTTCTCAGTTAAATTATGCATCTATGAAGTGAAACTTCTGCATGAGTTTTTTTAGTCACTCTTTTCTTCACTGTCTTCTGGCCAAATGATGTCACAAAGCAGGTAGATGGAAATAGAACATGAACCTGTGATGCTTCAGAGCCCAACTGGCTTCAGATACACTGAGCTTCTGTCATTGGCTTTTGAACAGTTGAACATTCTGCTCCATCACAACTTCTATCATGGATGTGACTCAAGTCTGGATTCTGATTCTATGCGTCTGCAACACGAGTAAGAATTAAGAGCTTTTTACAACCAACTCAGACATTCAAACCTTATTAATGTTGTATTTTTTCAATAATACAAAATCCCACCAATTTATTTATTTATTTATTAATTAATTAATTAATTAATTAATTAATTTATTTATTTATATAATTGTATGCTTTTTTGTAGATCCTGCACAAACTATGCATCTTTCTCAAACAGCCCCGTTTGTCTTTGTTGAGTCTGGTAAAGCTGTTACTCTTCAGTGCTCACTTGAAGAAAACTTGTTTGGTACAAGCAAACAGCAGGACAGCTGTTGGGATGACAGAACCAGTTATGGGTGCCATAGTTTTTCCACCATTCAACAACGCCTTCAAACTAGAGAGAACCAAAAACACAGTTTCTCTGACTATTTCACGAGCTTCTAAAGATGTATATAACTTTAGGACCTGTCAAAGAAAGCATTAAGGGACATTTTAACTTTATATATAGTATTAAAGTACATATTGTTTTGAAGTACTTCAAATGAATGTATGGCTTTATAGCACAGATAATAATTGTTGTACACCATAAATATCAGTTACTGTGTTGTGTATAAAAACTGCTTTACTATTTATTAGCATCACAACACTATAATATTTTATGAGGCTAAATTGTGCTTATTTATCATTATATGATTAATGCATATCTTTATAAGCTGATATAAACTATTAATTCACTACATAATATTTCCAGAATGTTTTAGGATTATTCTAGACTTGTATGACCGTTGACTGAAGGATCTTGTAGTGTGATATAAAGGTTAAGCAGTGCCAAACCACCATTACTCATTCTTTAACATGGTGAAGTGCATGACGACACTCTCCATCACCAGATACATGAAATTAACTTGAACATAAAATCACAAAAAACAGAGTAAATATGAAAAAAATGGAGCACAGTTTCAAATTTTCATCACTGATGAACAACAGGAGCAAAAGTGACTAGATGTTCCAACTCCTCTGCCATTGTAGGCCTCTCACGCTCTCTCTCTCTCTCTCTCTCTCTCTCTCTCTCTCTCTCTCTCTCTCTCAATGAATCATTAATTGGGATATCATGTCACAATGTAAAAGATAACATATCCAATAGTTTGCTTAGTGTTTCTTCTGAAATCAAAGTATGTTAATCAGAATTTTGTCCTCCTTTGATGCATTAACACCCTCTAATCTTCTGTGAAGGCTTTACACTAGAAGCTGGAACATTGCTATGAGGATTTGATTGCATTCAGCCACAAGAGCATTAGTGAGGTCATGTACTGATGTTGGATGGTCACTTCTGGATCACTCAGCTCATCCCAAAGGTATTGGATGGAGCTGAATTACTCCAGAGAACACAGCTTCACTGCTTCACAACCCTGTGCTGGTGGGGTTTTATACCCCTCTAGCTGACCTTTGGCATCAGGCATGGTAACCGGCTTGTGTGTGGCTGCTCCAGAGTGTCCAATTGGCAGTGCTTTGTTTTGGAGACAATACAAGCTATTTGTATATATGATAACGTAAGAAGTTGAACACACTTCTGTCAGCATTTTAGTGCAATTTAAAGTAGCTGAATTCACTCATTAGAAGAAATATCTGAATACTTTTGGTCATTCAGTGCCAGATTTACTAATATATTTGCATTGCCATTGATGCATTGTGTGCGCTGCGGGTGCGCAGAAGCCTTTTTGCACATGCACACGAGGGCTCCACTGAGCTTCAGATCATAGCAAACCTACCTTCATGAACATGCATTTCAGGGATTGACACTATTGGCACAAATACTGGATAAAAACCTTTGCATCTCAATGAATCAGAGTGATTTATGAACTTAAACTGGACCAAAAATTTTGAACTGGGTGCAATTCCTTTGCAAATGCAGAGAAGACAGATATGAACTACATACACTATATGGCAGTTTCATTGAATTCCACCTCTGCCACTAGTCAGTTTGAGAAATTTCTGCCCTGCTAAATCTGCCCCAGTCAACTGTAAGTGCTATTATAATGAAATGGAAGCATCTAGGAGCAACAATAGCTCAGCCATCACACAGCATACCATGCAAACTCAGAGCGAGACTTCCAAGTGCTGAAGTGCATAGCATGTAAACATTGCCTATCCCCGGTTGTATCAGTCACTACAAAGAGTTTCAAACGGCTTCTGCAAACATCACCACAAGAACCGTGCATCAAGAACATCAAGAAATGAGTTTCCATGGTCAAGCAGCTGCACACACATCCAAAATCAAGCGCAATGCCAGGCATCAGCTAAAGTGGTGTAAAACATGCTGCCACTGCACTGTCTCCAGGGTGATGAATCATGCTTCACTATCTGGCAGCCTGAAAGACACAGCTTGGCCACATGGATTCCAGGAGAACACTACCAACCAGAAAGCACAGTGCCAATAGTAAAGTTTGCTGGAGGAGGAATAATGGTCTGAGGCTATATTTTAGGGGTTGGGATGGGCCAAAAAGACCGACTTCAATTATTTTGATGTGGAGGAACACTAATGGCCTGCTTAGAGCCTTGATATTAACCCCACTAAACACCTTTAGAATGAGTAGGAATGTCAATCACCAGCCAGGCCTTCTCGCCCAACATCAGTGCCTGACCTCACAAATGCTCTTTAGGCAGAACGGGCAAAAATTCCCACAAAAACACTCAAATCTTGTGGAAAGACTTTCAAGAAGAGTGGAGGATATTCTAGCTACAAAGTGGGAGCAAACTCCATATTATTGACCATGGTTTTGGAATGGGATTTCCAAAAGGCTCACATACTGTAGGTGTGATGATCAGGTAACAAGATACTTTTGATCATATAGTGATGGTCATGATATCTGGTCATGATTTTCCAAACTGCTCATGTTTTAGCAGCCTCCTCCATCAGAACGCTAAGATCTTCTAAGAGTTTTGGCAGCTAAATTTTAGCACAGGTATTGGGTAAATCTGGCCCATAGTGTACTGTACATGAGTTTGTTAGTGTTTAACATTCTACTGTAATATTGTACTAAATATGAGTTGAATGCAAGTACATTTCACAAAACAAGTACATACACATTAAATATCCACAGTGCGTAGCACGCACGATAAACGCAGTGTGTTTGTTGATAACAATATTGAGTAACTCATTTGATTACAGTTATTTTAAAAATCACAGAAACACCTGACTACCAGTATTTTCAAAACTGAATTTTCAGTGTACAGCGTGTGCTGATATATTTTCGTCTGGATGTACTGTATGTAAAATGTGTGGTCATGTGTTTGTGTGTATTTTCAAACTCAGTCTTTGACGTGTCAGTGGACGCCTCTGCTTGTAGGTGCTGTTTAGGCCGTTGGTGGTTTTTGCAGCTCTGCTCTTCTCCTCTACGCCTCACTCCTTCACCTACTGCGCTGCTATCTCTGCAGACCACTTTGACCACTTCTGATCAGGTTTCTCAGAAAAACAACCCCCCTCTGACTCGTCAAAGTTTCCACAGGATGCTCAGCTATAGCTGTTTGTCACAGGCTGTTTGTCATAGATACCACATGCAAATATGAAACATCTACATACAGTATAAAGGTACAGTGTCTTAATACTGTCTACATCATTGTAAATGAAGAGAAATCATATCTCCAGCAGATTTTTACCATTAATATTTCACTAGAGCAAAAGTAGAAATTACATGATCTATTTTTTAACTATATTTCAGTTCAAATACTAGAAGTCATTAGTCATACGAATCATAGTATGAAAAGTGATGTTGCAACAAAGTACTGACGTTATACTAATATGATCCCTTTTTATTCTAAAAAATAAGATTTTTTTTATTATTCTTCCTTTTTTTACAAGCAAAGTCAAATGTTGCACATTATATGTGTTAACTGATAATGGATATATGTATGTAGGTGGATATGTACACTGAAAGTGTATTAAATAAAAAATAAAAATGTCTGTATATTTGTTTCCCTTCACTGTAATATTGAAAATGATTTCATATATTGCAAGAACAATACAATGTATCAAAAATACGGCCTGTTAAAGTTTCTGAACATCGTCCACATCTGGCCTCTACTGTGCATAGTACAGTCTGAACTGGCATTTGTGGATGCAGTGACAAACAGTGTTTATTGACAACAGTTCATCAAAGTAAACCTGAGCCCATGTGGTGATGTCCATCACAGATCCATATTAGTCTTTAAGGCAGTCAAGAGGGTCAAGGGTCATGGGCATTCATTTGTGGTTTATGACCTTGTCTTCTTGCTTGCATATTTCTGTAGAATTCCTGAATCTTTTGATGATATTATGCAGGCTGTATGGCATAAAATGCTTGTAAATGCTTTTTGAGGAATATTGTTCTTAGTCAGTTTGTTATTTACTGCTGCATTTTGGTGAGCTTTGATCCATGTTTGCTCTTGAAGGACCAGGCCTTTTTCCTTGATGCTCCCTTTACTCCTAAGCATGAATGTATGAAGTGTTTAAGATGCTTCTTGAACATATCACAATGCTCATTGCTCATGTGGCAAACTTTTTGGAATGTTTTGCAGGCATTTCACGATGAGTGTATTTATATATTTACAAAAAAAACCACACAAATACACACACTTTACCTCAGCCACTTATTTGTATTAACTTACAGGGGATGCTGGAGCCTGTCTCCCACTGTCACTGGGCAGAACACTGCAAAAACAATTACATAAAATTAAGTTAAATTAAAATAAAATATAATAAGTTAAGTGTAAGTTATCATGCCTTTGTACTGTTTTCATGTAAATACAATTTTAATGAATTTAAAACTGTGATTTCTTTTTTAGTTTTTGTAATTGGGCCTGTTTGTTGTTTGCAGCTCAAACCTACAAATAGTAAAGGCTTAAAATTGACAAAAAAACAAGGATTTGTCCTTTATTTCAGTGTGTGTGTGTGTGTGTGTGTGTGTGTGTGTGTGTGTGTGTGCGTGTGTGTGTGTGTGTGTTGTAAAGTGTCTTGATAAATGTGTTGATTAATTTGTTCTTACATTATTCCAATAACATTTCTTTAGTCTAATGTGTGTAAATGTATCATTGTGGTTGGTGACACTATTGACTTTTAACACTATTAACTGCATATTAACTTCTTTCTTTTGCTCTGTTCTCTTTCCACCTTAAGCGTCTCTGGTGTGTTATCAGGTGTGAAATCTAAAAGCTCTCAGTGAGCAGAGGACGGCATGGTGTGAGATCTCACAGTTTGCCCTTATTAAAAAAACCACATTGGTACTTCCACACTGCTCAAATACTGTGTGAAATTTCCAAACAGTCTGACTTCTGTATCGAGTGAGAGAAGCTGCTGCATTAAAATGATGATATTAAAATGGAATAAAATATACAGTGTGCTGATCTGGTGTGTGCTAGTGAAATTTATCAAATCTTGGATCTACTCTGAGGTGAAGTAAAATGTAAAACAATCTGCAAGATTTGTAAGAAAACAAGAAAATAAGAAAAAAATATTTTTATTCTACTATTGTATTTTTGACAAGCAGTAGTTTTAAATAATTGTGATGGCCCAAGACGTCTTCATAACTGTACATACCAGTAAGAAAAACATGGTTTGGAACTCTGCAGTTATTGAGTCAGCAGAGTGTTGGTGACTTTATGCGCTATTTACCTCAGTACTCAGCGACCCACTCTACAACTTTATGTGGTCTGACACTTCGTGGCTGAGTTGCTGTGGTTCCTAAATGCTTCCACTTGTCAGTAATGATACTCACAGTTAATCGAGGAATACCTAGGAGAAAGAAATTCAGAACTGACTTTTTGCAACAGTGGCATCCTATAACAGCACCATGCTGGAATTCAGGGAGCTCTTTAGAATGATCCACTTATTGACAAATGTCTGTAAACAGACTGCAGGGTTAGGTGCTTGATTTGATTGCTGTGGCAATAGGACTAAAGGCCTAACACCTAAATTTAATGATTGAGGTGTGTCCCAATACCTTTACATACACACACATATATATATATATATATATATATATATATATATATATATATATATATATATATATATATATATATATATATATATATATATATATATATAAAGACATAGAGAAATAAAGACATAGAGAAATAAAGACATACAGCTGTGTAAATGAAACCGTAAATTTCACACACACACACACACACACACATATATATATATTTGAATTACCTGGCTTGCACTTATACTTATTGGCCACTTTATGATGTTGACCTCATTTCCTCTGAAATCAAGGGTGTTTATAGGGAGTTTGCCTCCCTTTGCTGCAGTAACAGCCTTTACTCTTCTGGAAAGGCTTCAAACTACATGGCTGAACAGTGACATGCTTTTGTCAACAGTGGATGCACCTTAAAATAACTGAACTCAAGAGGAGTTCAGTTAGAGGAGGAACATGTGGACAGTAGCTCTAACTCCCACCCTCAGGCTTTAACATTTGATGTCTTAGTAGTCAAAGTGTGGGGACCCCCTTGTGGTGGTGGACAGAACTGCTGCTATTATTGTCCTCTCTATAGAACAGCACGTTTCATGGTAAATTAGTTTGGTTTAGTGGGTGGCCTGAGGCGGTGGGGTTAATTAAAGATAGGTTGTCCATTGGCATTGGCTTTGACATTTAAGTGCATAGCATGCATTTTAAGTATTTTTTTAATTTTTCCACTTTCTGAGTTAAGTTCTCTGGTGATGGACACTATTAAGTTTCTCATGCAGCTCCTGCTGATTCAAATGCTCTATTTTCTATCCAAAGTAATGTCACTCCACCTGCACCGCTCATTCAGCACACATGCACATCCAAACATTTCTTGTAGCTATATATAAATAAACTCAGCCAAATGCTCAGCACATCATCAATGTCAAACCTTTTTCCACCTATTTCTCTCATTGGAGAGACTGAGTGAGATTAAAAGAGAGTAAAAGTTATAAAGGAGAGTCTAAAGGCTGGATGGGAATGTTTTCTGCTCTGAAAAATGAAGCCAGTGTTTTTCAGCACCATGGACAGTAACATTAACGTGTTTCAGGACCATGGACAGAGACAGTACAGACAAAGCCAACTGTTTTGGCAATGCCCAATTTAGATCTCCACTTCTTGTTTCTGGTAGCCAACAAAATTTAACATACTGTATGATATGTTTGTAGAAGAGGAGGGTGTGCATGTCTTTTTGAACTTTTTGAATGTAATTTTGACATTTCATGATTCAAACCAATATTATATATAATTTACTTAACTCATTTGTTTTTATTCATTATGATGTGAATTAGTACACGTTTTATAATCTGTTATGTGAAAATCACTAATAATAAATACACGTTTTCATAATTCTCTATGTTGAAATAAGTTAATATATAAGTTAAGAAAAGGTCCCTGTAGCTTTAAGGTGACTTCCACATATTTTATATTCATTTAATATTTTCCTGTTGATAAATCTCATTTGACCAGGACACACAGACTAATGCATACAAATGTACTTCAAACACACTGAAATATTATAACCAGAAACAGCAACATGACATTTTACAACTTTACAGATTTTTATATTTCTGGATATTTATATTCCTGCACAGGATGCATGTGACTTCTAACCTGACTCACTCATGTCTACTATATCTATTCTTCAATACAATGAACTTCATTTCAGACACAGACATTCATTATTTCACAATTCAATTTTCTTTATTGGAATTCAGTCCCACAAATATCAGTCATTCATATAAAGTCTTAGTTCTTTACAGGTTCTGAAGGATGAGCACATCCTCAATCTACCCACAATCCACCTGAATGTTGATTTCCAAAGTGAAAATAAGTTAACAAATCCACAAGAGAGAATAGGAGACAAAGACTCATCAAAATATGATTTCACAACGTACGGTACAAAATGTGTATAATTACACCAGAGAGGTCCCCAAATAAATAAAATAAAACATAAAATGTACCTTAATATTTGTTCCAATCACATTTTATGTTTCCTCAATTTGTTTATTTTAACAAATGAACAGTAACTGTGCTTTAAAATGAGATATGTGATTCTCTATTGAAGATGTGTTACTTTTTACTTTCACTTCGAAAATCAACAAAGCTGAAACTTTCCCATAAGACTATATTCAAGCCTTAATTTAGTAATATGTTGCTGGTCAATCTCAATATTTCACTACACTTCAGTGAATGCAGCTCATATCTGCTGAGTTCTCACATCGTCCTTCAGAGAACCGAGACTTCATTTCAATCAGCAGAAAACTCACCTAACAAGAAATAAACAGCTACAGATAAAAGACTGGAGCTCATTTGAGGCGTGAAAAGGTTCAAATCTTCACTCATGATCATCTTAGGAAACTAGCGATGTGAGTGCTGAGCAGCAGCTTTGGAGCTTCTCACTTGAGAGTACACAATGTCTTCAGGCTGTTCTCTCTTCACTCTCCCACCTTTGGCTTTCTTCTCTTTGATGTGGATGGCAGCGTAATGCAGGTTCTCAGTGTTCTGTTCCTGTGTGAATAAACATCATCATCTACTAAAAAATAGATATAAACTTAAAGAAAAGGCCAGTTATTGTATTTACACACAAAAAGTAACTGTTACTAATAAATAACAGTATTTGCTGGGCTACTTCAGTTTGACTTATGAATGTCAAAAAGCTTCATTTTTGTCCACGTTTACTCACTGATTCATTCAATCATCTTAAAAATATTACAGAATGGAGTGAAAGTTTGTGAAATATAGGACAGACTGTGAACTCCTGATTGACCGCTTGAACACTTTATTTTAAGGAAGGCACATCTGGGCTTTGTCAATGTCTTTTTTTAAATAAAATATTTATGTATTAAACTGTATTAATTATGATTTATATTGGCAACAATTCATTCCTATAGGTTTTAAGTAGTGTCAGCTCTTGAGTTTACTGTATTACAGCTAACAACAGTTTCAGAAGTCAGAAATATTTCAAGATGTATTCCACAAACTAATGAATGTTTTATTTATCACTTATTAGAGGCATTAAAAATGTTTTTGCATTACATTTTCACAACCTCGCTGTGACACTCAAAAAAGTCTGCAATTTTCAATTTATTTGTATTTTAGTTTTAAATTACATTGAACCTTAAAATATTTATAGCTTTTTATGTTTTATGCCTGCCCAAAAAAAAACAAAAAATCAATGCAATGATCTTTAATTTAAAACATGGGTCACAAATTCATTGAATGTAAACTTATTAGTCTCTATATAGTGATTATTAAAACTGCTTTGGTAGACGGAACTCATCTTGAAGTATAAGTGACTCATAAATAAGATACACATAAAATACACAAAATACACATAAAATATGAATATGGGTGAACATTCATGTTGAATAATTTGCATAAGAAGTGACAGTCATATGCACCCTTGGTCAAATGAAATGTTTTGTTGTTTTTTAAAGTTAAAATAAATGAACACGTCCCACATCATCAATGCAGAATTACTGTTCATTTGCTTAATACATTGAGCAAGACATTCCACATAGTATACAACCTGTGCAAAAGCTTTGACAGTTATATTTTACATGATTTGTTTGATTTTTCCCCCCTAATATGTAAAACTCAAATGATTAGAAATGTTGCCCTGAAATGAACAGAAACTGCCATATTTAAGTTTGCTTCCTTTGGAGGATGTGTTACTTTATGCTAACTCAGAAAATTAACAAGACCTGTAATTTGGCAGGGGTGTTCAAACTTTTACACATGACTCATCAATAAAGTTTTTACGCTCCTTTCCCTTAACTTGACACTCTGATGACTGCATGGAATTTTCTGCACATTTTATTATCCACACCAACTGTCAGATGAAGAGCTCTGCAGAGTAATTTGCCAGTTCAGCTGAAAACCAGAGCACTGAGAACAGAAATGGGCAGATTTCTCACTGGTTGAAACTAAAATGTATTTTAAAGAGTAAGTGTATAAAGAGTACCTGTCTGGTGGTCCTCTCACTTACAGCCCCCTCCTGAACTTTCTCTGTAGAGATAAAACTTCACAATTACTTTCAGATACAGTTTAATGAGGCTAAACTTATTTGTAAGTATTCATATTATTTTCCATTTTCTCTGATAAAATGTTCAGCTGCATCTCATAATGAACACTTACCACCAGCGCGGCGTGCAGATTTTCTCAGTTTATGGATTAAAATGGTTTGAATGCAGATTACAGCCACACACACTACTGAGAAAACTGCCAGAATCAGCATTACAGGATCTTCTGTAAGACAGGAATGATCAATATGTGAACATGAATACAAAGTTCAAGCCACTAAACCTGTTTTCCATCTAGGCATGTATTTCATTTCGTTTTTCGTAGATAAATTCATTTTAAACATGATCAAAGACATTTTGTAAGTTTGAAGCTGAAAGAATGTGAACAAAAACATTATGTGCTCTCCTGATCATCCTGCGCCACAAGCTGGTGAACTTTTATGACGCATGGTCCAGAACTAAAGCTGTTGGGTCTGATACTCACTTATATCTCATTGAAGGGGAATTTTACATTGAACTTTTTCCAAATTCTGCCTAATAAAAACATTAGGATAAACAAAACAAAGTGGTTTTGCTGTGAAATTGCTGCATGAGAACCTTATTGAGTGAGAATTGTTCACAGTGGTCAACAATTTTCAAGCTAGACTCGTTACTCTGAATGGATCATTTCATGATAATCCACAGAAACATATGATTGGTGGCTTCCACAGCTACCAAACAGCAGCAAATGAAATGAGTAAATCATGAAATCCAATGAAAATGATAGTGGTGAGACATCTTATATTGTAGAAAGTGCATATATATATATATATATATATATATATATATATATATATATATATATATGTATATATAAAACGCTGCTGTCAGAAAAAAAAACGTTGTATTTCCATTTTTGTCATGTTTGAGATTTTGACATGATTTTAAAATGCCTATATATATATATATATATATATATATATATATATATATATATATATATATATATATATATATAAAGATATATACAAGATATAATTTAACCTGCTATTTAGTTCAAAAAACAATTTTTGATCTAGGCACTAAACAAACAACAAAAAAATAACAAAATTGATCTTAAAATCTGTAATATGCCTGCACATCTAGCATAAATCACTACTTATGCTTAATGTCATGATGCAAATTTAATCAATACTCAGTAAAGGACACTCTATTTAAAAAATCAAACTGAAATGCTTAAAAAATACAGAAGCATGCACAATAATACATTTACTTAAGTATAAAAGGCAAAATTTGACTTGTACCAGAGCACCCTTACTAAGTAAAGAACTTGTGACAAAATAGCCCCCTTCCCCATAATTATATTCATATTCACCATAATTTCACTATGATAATCATTACACATATGAACTCAGTGGACATGTGTATGTTCACTGGTGGATTTGGATAGTGAATAAAATGTCTTTATGTGTTTTGAAGGCATGGTGACGCCTGGTGCCTATCATCACCACTGTGGTTAATCTATAAGCTTCTCTAAAGTGAAGCACATCAAATCACTCTGAATGAGTTTGTTTTCTTCTCAGATCAAAATTCTAGAATTCACTATTAAGGTGCAGCTTCAGTTTGGATTAAAACTATGAATAATGGCTTTAGTGCATAGTGAAGTGAAGCAAGGGTCAGTGGACACTGGCTATGGTCTCCAACTGTGCCATTGCTTTTTTTTTTTTGGTCATATTTTCTGTTTTGCTGTTTAAGCCCATATGCAAAATGCAAATAACAAAAAAGAAAAATGTAAACACTATAGAAAGGCCCACAGTCAACAAAAACACTTACTCAGTTCTACAGATGTTCCGTTTCCGAAGATGATCTTCCCACAAGCAGCCACAGCGCAGTAGTAAGTTCCAGTATGGTGGTGGTCGAGGATGTTCTTAGAGAACTCGTAAAGAGAGCAGCTTGTAGAAGAGCTGATCTCACACTGACGGCTGCTGCTGTTCTGATGAGTGTAAATGATTTCAGGAAAGGATTGTCCTGCAGCAACTCTGAACCAGAGCACTCGGACTTCTGCTGCTCTGATCTCAGAGAGGACCGTGCACTGCAGAGTGACCGACTCTCCTGGAGAAACTGCCCCCATACTGGAGTTTGGAGCACTGATATGTTTAACTGAGGTTGACCTGGTTAATATAATAAAGACGCTGTAAGATTTTAGTGCGTATTGGCTTTTGAGTCTTTTAATAGGCTGTAATTTATAAACAAGACTGTTTTAAAAATCTAGCAAAATTGTAGCACTATATACAGTGTATGTTATTCATAGTTGACATTTATGTACATTATATGTCATCATTATACACATAAATGCAATATAAACACAATAAATGCAACAATGTCAAACTCACTTCATATCTTATAAAATACTGAGTGTAAAAAGATATAAAGATATAATTAGAGTTTTCAGTTGTTGTGAAGTTATTCTAAAGATGTCTATATTAATTATGTAAAAAACACCATGTTAATAATTACCTGTCACAGCTAAGAATGTGCTGTTAGAAAACGTAATGGAGTTTTCGTCTCCTTTTCCACAGAAGTACATTCCTTCATCAGCTTTATTAATTTGTTCGATACTCAGAGAAAAACTCTGGTTTATTTTGAATCTCTTTGATGAAGTTGTGGGTAATTTGTCAGTTAACTTCACTGCCACTTCCTGAGGTTCCTGTCCTGCTCTTTGCTTGTACCAAAACCAACTGCTTTGATCAGACTTTTCAACGAATTTGCAGTTTAGAGTAACAGTTTCACCAGACTCAGCTGAGACAAATGATGCTTCAGAAAGATCCACAGCTTGAGCAGAATCTATAAGATTGAATCAGACCAGAGCTACATCAATAAAGAAAACAGCAGCAAAAAGCACAAATAATAACATAACAATAAAAAAAAAAATAAAAATTAATTTAAGATCTTTTTTTGAAGAGCTCATAAACTTACATATCATGTAGAGATGTAAAATTAGCATCCACATTGGAGCCATAATCACAGAAGAAGCTGTTCGTATTTGAAACAAACTGCAAAGGAAGCAAGAGCACCACATTGTATCAGCAGGGTGGGGAGATTAAGTTCATTGGCTGCCGAACATCAGACATTTTTTTTTTTCTGTCTGTTTGCTGTTCAACTCATGTTTGACCACAAGAAGTCCCCTGGCCTCCTTTAAAAAGGTATTTGAGGACTATTGTAAGCAGTTTTGGTCACATTAGGCTATGGGCACCATGTCTAATATCAAGAACTAACAAGCAGAGCCTCCCAGTATTGGAGGAGCAGTGGAACTTTGTTCTCTGGAGTTATGGAGCTCCTACCTGTGTCTTTGGGATGAGTTGGAGCAATCCAAAATTGACCATCCAACATCAATACCTGACCTCACTAATGCTCGTGTCTCACAGCAATGCTTCAACATCGGCCTTCACAGAAGAGTAGAGGCTGTTACTGCAGCAAAGGGAGGCAAACTCCATATTAATACCCTTCATTTCAGAACAAACACTGGATGAGCAGGTGTCTAGAAACATTTGGACATATACACTAGATCATTTAATGAAGTAGTTATTTATAAAAAGCCAGAACATTCTAAACTTTATCAGTGGAGAGCTGTGACTATTAGTGCTAGGCCTTCAATTCAGGCCATGTCAAAACACCACCACTGCAAAGCAGACAGAGTCGGCAAGTTTCTCTACAATAAATCGCTTCACATCAAACCACTCTGAATGATTTTGTTTACATTTTATTAATTGACTTACGAAGACATTTTTAAACAAAGGTGGAGTCAAATTATTAAAAAACAGGCAATTTTTTTTTTTCTGAAAATCTCACAGATACCCTCAATTCAAAACATTATTGTCTACAATAATGAACAAAGAATACTCTCAGCCATTAATAAAAACCTTTGATCAGATGTAGAAATATACCCAGGATACTGAGATACATATGTAATGTAGAATTGCCAGGTCAAAGTCATGTGTGACAATGTCCTGTAAAGCAGGGTTAAATGTAATGATGAGGCAGAAGGCATGGCTTAAATTCACTATAGCCTCTCAAGGCTGAGAAGAAAGAACTATGAAACCACAATAGATACTCAGAGCACAGCCATGACTCACACTGCCTCCTACTGGTGACATTAGGCTTTTGTACATTCTATTGGCAAACTACAGGACTTAATATTAAAGTCTGCTTAAAAGAACTTTAGAAAGTCAAAAGTAAAAATAGGAAACAAATCAATAGAAATACAATAGTTGTTACAGACAGATTAGACTATTTTTTTTCTCTATTTTTATGTAGTAATATGCTTGTGTTGTGACATGCAAACCTAACCAAAAGTCTGGCTGTAAACCATTCTGTAATAGGATGGTATTTTCACAGCAACAGCTGTAAAATCAGTATTGATCCAGATGATTTGATCACTTTGCCATGTTACAACTGAAACATTTTAAAATATTACAGCAACTGTGTTAAAGTTACACTTTAAAAAGGAATACCTGTGTGGCTGTTCTTTACACTGTAAAAAATACTAATGGTTACTTAAAAAATGATGGCAACAAGTGACAATAAAATATAACGTAATATAATTGAACAGATTTTACTCACCTGAACTTTGATTAAAATGCATTAAATAAATGAACTAAATTTAAGCAAAAAAACTATGTAAATGTTAATTGAAGCAACAGTTAAAATGTGTTGTATTTAGTAATATTATGCCACTTTATGAGCTAATGTAGCCCACAAATATTGAGTAAATACATACTAAGTTAACAAGGAAAATTGAGTAATATCTATCAAGTGTCTGAGCAAAATTGCTTTATAGTTATTCAATATCTGGGGAAAACGTATTTACATTTACTAAATATCTGGTAATAATGTATTTACATTTAATAAATATCTGGCAAAAAGTGGTTTATATTTACTATGCTTTGCTACAGCTGTGGTTGCCAGATCTTCAGAGTAAAAATACATAGTGGAAAAGTACAAGACATTACAGAATGCCTTTTTTTGCCAACCGTGAATTTATCTGTTGAGAACTGTTGTTTGTTTACAGTTTTTTACTGTGGAAAAAAAGTATATATTGTAAATCTGTATATGATAAATTATTTTACCATACACAGTTCTGCAGGTCACTTTTATAACTGATAGAGTTTGGGAGTGAAAAGTAAACAAGGACACATTTCAACACGACATCATCAGCATTTGTTTCACCTCTGTCGACTAGTAGCCTAAATTCGCAGATGCCTCCAATCAATCAGACACCTTAGCAACAACTTAGAAACACCCCAGCAGCCAGTTGTTACATCCTAGTATACACCATGAAACAGCCTAGCAGCTCAAAAACTGAAAATCTACAAAAATGGAGATACAAGGTTTTGTTCCGACAACAGCGATATGCATCATCATGTATTAAGACACTACATAATTTTTCAAGACATGACACAGTAACAATTCTTAAAGCTCACATGTGTTGACGGGTAAGCGTAAATGAACTCATTACACCAGAAATCCTTTAGAATCAGTTGCATTAACTGCCTAAGCAAAATATATACAACTTACATACAATTCAGGCATATTGAGTGGAATAGCAGGTAACAGCTACAATGTTGTTAACAAAAAATGCAAATTAAATTACATCACTGTGCTTAATTATATGTATACACTTACTGGCCACTTAATTAGGTAATGCTTCCTTGTATTTACTTACTTTACTATTCTATTGAATCAGGTCTATTTAATATATATGTGCATTTGTAGTTCTGCAATTGTAAATTGTAGCTGATCTTTTTCTCTGCATACTTTTTTAGCCCCCTTTCTCATCATTCATAAATGATTATGTAGGTAACTGCAAGAAGAAAAGATATGGTTAAGCCTGAAAATAGGGACATGAGGAGAAGAAAGAACAGATTTCACAAACTTTAGTGTGATATAGGATTGTTAGCATGTAAAAGCACTTGGCAGCTAGTTGCCAAATAGAAGCTCGGTTGACCTTATTAAACTAATGCTTTAACTGTACCGGTCACTCCACATCCCTCAGATTTCTGTGTTTAACCTCTAGACTCCTGTGAGAAAAGCATCGAACATGCACTGTGGTGTGTGAGCCCGTTAGCCTGCTGGCCACCAAGCTACCAGCCCCACACATCACAGAGCCCAGTTAGCTAACTAGGTAAGCTAGCTAGTTTCTGCTTTTCTGTAATTCAAACACCAGTCAGTCTCTCGACGTCTCCCATTCAGATTTGAGCCCATCATGTTCAGCACAGGTTAGCCGGAGTGAACTGGTCATTCAGCAGAGCTATTAACTTAGAGTAAGCTCGCGCATAAGGAGCTAAGCTAGCTAGCAACTCTAACAAGTGTACATACTAGTTTATTATACCATAATTTTGATATCATCTCACTTTAAATTTGTAATTTAGCTAAAAAGGTGCATCTCATATTTTGTGAGAGCAAACAGTTAATAAAGGAGGTGACTCGCTAGCGAGCTAGTTAGCTAGCTTGCAAACTTAACTGTTAGCAAGTAATGCTTATTTTCGTTTTGACATATGAAGAGTTCAACATTCGCAAATGACAGAATTAGGTTTGAATAAATATTCGATTGAAAAGCTGCTGCTACGTCAAATAAACCAATAATTTATTCACCGAACGCATTTTGAATCCTTTCAAAATTTCCAGAAGCGGCTCTAGTCGAGCAGTTATCGCCTCCGTGGGGAAACAGCTCTTAGCTCAATACACGTGTAATCTGCTCTCCTCAATACGGGTGGAATCTTCCAGTAAACCTTTTGCTGACACATCAGAGAGCCTCGCCTCTGTCCATATCTCAACAGCAATATCTGTTACTTAAGTCCAAGCCATGCTTCTAAGCTAATCAAAACAAAAATGCATTAGGTAGCCGCTAGCTTACATTTGACTTACAAAACAGGAAGTTTGACATATTTGGTAGCTGCAGTAACCTAAAAGAATGGGCAACTGCTACAGCAACATACTTAAAAAGGTCTTACCTTTGGGAAGTTGGAGGACTGCAACCCCTGAAACATGTAGTCATGGGTGTCCATGAAGCACAAAATGCGTTGGGCATAAGTGTGAGGTGATTAAAACCAATGACCTCTCAATGAGTAAAATCTATCGATTTTCTGCATCGTTTTTGTTCCTGATAAAACATAAGTAAATTCTACGCAATGAATCACAGCTCATTTTACTCAAGCAAAACTGCGTAAAATGCAATTAATAAAACAATCCAATTTTTTGGATTCAGCTCAGTTTGATTTCTAACTGAACATAGTCTGTTTTATTATGTAGAGGTTACTATTAGTTATTTAGTAAATATTAATTAACCCTAGTCCCACTTTTTACAGTGTAGATACAGTTAAATTACAAACTACATAAATATGAACATTACATAAATATTACTTTTAAAGATATGTGCTGTTTCCATCATATTACAAAATGGTTTAAAACCAAGACTTTGGTTAGTTTCATGACAGTGTATTAATATAACTAGCTAAAAAATGAGCTAAATTAGTATTTATTGTGCAGATATATTGTAAAAACAATATACAAACCATGTAAACAATAAACGTGGCCACACTTTGAGGCCGTCACATCAGACCACTTTAATAATCTATGCATTTTTTGCAAGAATGGCATCCATGAAATATTATGTTATTTGTTCAGTGAAAGTGTGACACTATAAACTGTTGTGTGTTTTGTTTGTTTAATAATATTAATATTACTTTCATTCATTTATTATTTATCTTTTTTCAACTGTAGCACAGTATGTAAAACTGGTGGAGCACAAAAACAGGACAGGTTATGTTTTCTTAAAAATATACAGACAAATTAAAATAACTAAAACAACTGTGGGGTTTTCAGTGTTTAAAAGCAGAATGGAATGGAAATATGTTTAGTAACATTCAATGAATTATAATTTATTAAATATCAGAGAATCCAGTACTGGGCTTTATTTGTTTAATCTATGAATAAATTCTGTTATATTTTAAGGGAAAAATATGTTGTTTCAAAATTTCATGGCATCAACAAATCCCAAAAAAGTTGGGACAAGGCAATTTTTACCACTGTGTGGCATCCCCCCTTCTTCTTACAACACTCAACAGACGTCTGGGGACAGAGGAGACCAGTTTCTCAAGTTTAGAAATAGGAATGCTCTCCCATTCATGTCTAATACAGGCCTCTAACTGTTCAATCGTCTTGGGCCTTCTTTGTCGCACCTTCCTCTTTATGATGCGCCAAATGTTCTCTATAGGTGAAAGATCTGGACTGCAGGCTGGCCATTTCAGTACCCGGATCCTTCTCCTACGTAGCCATGATGTTGTGATTGCTGCAGAATGTGGTCTGGCATTATCTTGTTGAAAAATGCAGGGTCTTCCCTGAAAGAGATGACGTCTAGATGGGAGCATATGTTGTTCTAGAACCTGAACATAGTTCTCTGCATTAATGGTGCCTTTCCAGACATGCAAGCTGCCCATGCCACAAGCACTCATGCAACCCCATACCATCAGTGATGCAGGCTTCTGAACGGAGCGTTGATAACAACTTGGGTTATCCTTGTCCTCTCTGGTCCGGATGACATGGCGTCCCAGTGTTCCATAAAGAACTTCAAATCGTGACTCATCTGACCACAGAACAGTCTTCCATTTTGCCACACTCCATTTTAAAAGACCCCTGGCCCAGTGCAAACGTCTGAGCTTGTGGAGCTTGCTTAGAAATGGCTTCCTCTTTGCACTGTAGAGTTTCAGCTGGCAACGGCGGATGGCACGGTGGATTGTGTTCACTGACAATGCTTTCTGGAAGTATTCCTGAGCCCATTCTGTTATTTCCTTGACAGTGGCATTCCTGTTTGAGGTGCAGTGACGTTTAAGGGCCCGGAGATCACGAGCATCCAGTAGAGTTTTACGGCCTTGACCCTTACGCACAGCGATTGTTCCAGATTCTTTGAATCTTTTGATGATGTTATGCACGGTTGATGATGATAACTTAAAAGTCTTTGCTATTTTACGCCGGGTAACACCATTCTGGTATCGCTATGCAAGCATCTTTCTGCGCAACAATGGTGGAATTGGTGATCCTCTTACCATCTTGGCTTCAGAGAGACACTGACACTCTGAGAAGCTCTTTTTATACCCAATCATGTTGTCAATTGACCTAATTAGTGTTAATTGGTCTTCCAGCTGTTCGTTATATGCTCAATTTCCTTTTTCCAGCCACTTATTGCTACTTGTCCTAACTTTTTTGGGATTTGTTGATGCCATGAAATTTTGAAACAACATATTTTTCCCTTAAAATGATACATTCTCTCAGTTTAAACTTTTGATCTGTGATTTGTGTTCTATTCTGAATAAAATATTAGATGTTGGCACCTCCACATCATTGCATTCAGTTTTTATTCACAATTTGTTTAGTGTCCCAACTTTTTTGGAATCCGGTTTGTATATATATATATATATATATATATATATATATATATATATATATACCAGTTGGTCATCAGCTAAAGCTTATACACTCCAGATAAAATGATAGTTTGTTGATTTTCTTGTATAAATATATGAACACATCCTCAACACAGAACAGAACAAAGCTAAAAGAGGGTGTTCCATTACTTTGCATAGGCCACATTTAATTTATTGATTCCTCCAAGATATTTTAAATTCAGCAACTACATCAAAAATCAGTAAAGGCTAATACTGACCACACGCTCTAAAGCTGAGCTCTACATCATCAGCAGAACTCTCACCTAACAAGAAATAAACAGATAAAAGGCTGGAGCTCATTTGAGAAAAGATTCAAATCTTCACTCATGATCATCTTAGGAAACTAGCGATGTGAGCGCTGAGCAGCAGCTTTGGAGCTTCTCACTTGAGAGTACACAACGTCTTCAGGCTGTTCACTCTTCACTGTTTCAAATAAATATCATCATTTACTGAAAAATACATATAAACTTAGACAGTATTTGCTGGGCTACTTCAAAATGCTGAATGAATGTCAAAGAGAATCACTTTTCTATAGAAGATAAAATGTTTTACTCTTTGATTAATGTAAAAACTATTATAGGATCTCCATCATTAAACAGAACAAAAATGTTTGGGTAAGTTTGTCCAATACAGGACAGACTCTGAACTCCTGATTTCACCCTTGAGCAAGACAAAACTTTATTTGAAGGAACACATATTGTGGGTTTATTAATGTTTTTTTTTTTTATATATATATAACAAATTATACAGGTTATTCATGCATTAAACTTTGTTAGTTTTGACCTTTATTAGTAAATAACTGGTGGTCTGTTTTGTGAAAATAACTAATATTGGCAGGGTTAGTTGTAATAATCCATAATAAACACTTTCATATGAAAAGGACCTTTATCAGTGTAATATCTGTAACATTTTATTTATTTTAATTCAATCAGTTTTAGGCAGTGTCAGGTCTCGAGTTTATTGCATTGAGGTTAATAAGTCAGAAGATTTGTTCCGTATTATAATATATGTTCATGCATGTTCATGCAAATTAATGCATGAATTAGAATTTAAATAAAATTAAATTTAAAGTTAAACAAAATACACATCTGATTGTTAATTTCAGTCTAACAGTATTCCTGACTTGTATGTCTTTGACTATTAAACATCTATGAAGTGATACTTAAGGATATGAGTCATAAATTGACAAATTATCGAACATTTCTTAAGCACTTTTTAGCCTTGAATTAGTGATGACTACAGATCTATTACATAAAATGGAACAATTACTAAAGTGTTATTGACTCATTAAACTCTTATTAGCTTTAAACTATTAAAGTCCAGAAAGTATCTGCTACTATGTAGAGTCTAAGAAGTGAAGTTAGATAATAATTCATGCTTGACAATTTGCATAACAAGGTATAGTTAAACGACCAATTTTGTTGATTTTTTAGGTGAAAATGAAAATATGGGTGTTAGAGTTAAACTCATATTTACTTTTACAGTTGGTATTACAATGTTACAATAACAGTAATAACCAGATGAGTTGTTTACATCCTATACAAAGAACACATTTCTCAATTTAAATGTGTTTTTGCTTCAACTAAATAATAATAAGCAATGTTGAAAACCAGTAAACTAAGCATATGAAACATGCTTAAAGTGAATTAGAAATAATTATGTTGTGTTAAGGGGTAGAAACTGTGCATGTGCATGCGCAACTTTTCCCAAGCTGATGGCAGCCATTTTCTACACCTCATCTCTGGGAAGATTTGGCTGACCTGAGAAAATTCTGTCATCTTACATTCACAAGGTAGGAGATTGTATATTGTTTGTCATTATGGACATATAACATGTTAATGACATTTAAGCAGAAAAATATTGGCAAAAACGTGAGGTTAAGGGAGGACTAAGCAGGGCTTAAAATTCGCTAGCTTAGCTAACTTAGCTAGCTAGCCAGTTTAACCGAACGTGCCTCAGAAGTTTCTGCTCTTGTGACGCCTGATGCTTTCATGCAATATTCTGTAATGGCTTTTGGCATGAGAAATGCCCCAGCAACATTTCAAAGACTCATGAGTTGTGTACTTCAGTCTGTGCCAAACTGTGCTGCCTATTTAGATGATGTGGTGATTTTTACATCCACGTGGGCCGAGCACATGCGCACTTTGCGAGAAATTTTTGCTTGTTTAGATCAAGCTTCACTGACCCTTAACCTTGCCAAGTGTGACTTTGGCAACGCCAAATCCTTACATGGGTAGAGAGGTTGAACAAGGTCGTGTGCGCACTCCATCTGACAAGATCCAAGCTGTCCTTCATTACCCTGTGCCACAAACCAGACGAGAGCTACGCAGATTTTTAGGTATGGCTGGGTTCTACCGTACCTTTTGTAAAAACTTTTCTGCGGTGGCTCTTCCACTGACTAATCTGCTGAAGGCTCAGATTGAGTACAAGTGGATGTGTGACTGTCAGAAGGCTTTTGAAAGCCTTAAAGGTCTCTTGTGTAGTGCACCAGTTTTAGCTCCTGATTTTACCCAGCCTTTTAAACCAGAGGTGGATGCTTGTGATACTGGAGCAGGGGCTGTTTTAATCCAGGAGAACCACAGGGGAGTTGATTGTTTTTATTCAAAGAAATTCAACAACTACCAGCAGCGTTACAGCACTATTCAAAAAGAGACTCTTGCTTTACTTTTAGCACTACAGCATTTTGAAGTGTATCTTAACTCTCATTCGTTGCCCACTATTGTGTATACTGACCACAACCCACTGGTTTTCTTGTCCCAAATGTGCTATAAGAACCAGCGGTTGATGCGGTGGGCGTTACTTCTACAGCCGTATCACATTGTTATTTATCATAAGAGACGCTCAGACAACGTGGTAGCTGATGCCTTGTCTCGCTCCCTTTAACTAGTTTAGCTAAACTTTTTTTTTGGTGGGGGGATGTTACGGCTGTGCCTATATGTGTCTTGTTCTTTCTGTGTTTTTCTCTGTGTCTGTTTCTGTATCCCTCCATGTCACTAGGTGGAGCTGTCCCTGATCCTGAAGGCTGCCACAGAAGCCCCTCCAGGAAGCTGAAAAAATGGCGGCAAAAATCCAGACGTGGAAAGAGAGAGAGCGAGCGAGCAGAGGGTGGAGAGAGAGAAAGAAACTTGTTTTGGGCTGTTGTGTTGGCTGTGTTGTGTTGGCTGTGTGCTGCGTGGGTCTTTGCGTTGTTTTGTATTTGATAGACTGTGTGTAAATAGTGTTTCTGTTCATTGTGACTGTGCCGGAAGGGGGAAGCACCATTTTCTTTGTATACATCTTTTTCTCCTGTTTCTCATTTAAGTTAGGGAGTTAGGTTAGTTGCCTGTCTTTTGGTTGATTTTGGTTTGCTTAGGTTAGTTAGATTTGTGGGTGGAGTTAGAGTGGGTTTGGTTTGTTGTTTTGGCCTGGCTTACCCCTGGAGAGAAGGCTTGTTTCTTTGTCAATAGTTGTAAATAATTGTAAATACACTTTGAACTGAGCAATACCTTGTGTGGTTTATCATACACCCCACTGTACTACCATTTTCTAGGCTTATACCCTTAGGCAGGAACGTAACAGGTATGTAATTGAATGAAGTGGCCAAAAACATTGTTGTGTGGTTCTGTACTTAGCTTAATGGTTTTCAAATAAAACAATGACTATATAGATAAAGCTTAATCAGAATTGATTAGGCCATAAATGTTACCATAGACATTCACTAGCATTTTATAGTTTGTAATTCATTTGTTTATTCTTTTTTCTTTGTGAAAACAAGTTTGATTTTAGGCCACTTCATGCGACTGCCTGTCTAACGACCATTTACTATCTTTAAAGTTTAAGGGATTTTCCACCAATTGTTTAAAATTCCTGTATAATTAACACATTAAGATGTAAATTAAGCCATTCAGTTGATTTGATGTTAACTTCTCCATTCTACAGAAATTTTGCAAATCTATATTTATGTTGTAGATATTGTGACACCTTGTTCTTATCACCACCACTGTAAACAAATCAGAATTGGTAGGTTTCTGTACAATGAACCAATTCACATTACAATTACACACTCTAAATGACTTCTACATCTCGCTGATTGAATCATGCAGAAATAGGTGGAATTTCCCTCTCACACATATCCTCATATCATCATTCCAATATATTATTCTCCACAATAGTAACAGGAGAGAATACTTTCAGTCATTATTAGAAACTTTTGAGTAGATATAGAATTATATCTAGGATACTGAGATACGTATTTTAGAATGACCAAGTCTCGTATGACAGACAATGTTGCTGTAAAACTGAAAAATGAAATGAAATGAGGCAGAAGGCGTGGCTTATATTCACTATAGTCTCTCAAGTCTGAGAGGAAAGAATGATGAAACCACAGTAGATACCCAGAGCACAGCCAATGCTCACACTGCCTCCTACTGGTAATTACAGGTCTTTGTTCAACAAAAGCATTTAAAATTATAGTCCACTTGTTGAAAAATGTTGAATAAAAATAGGAAAATACACACACACACACACACACACACAAACACACAGGCACACACACACAACTGTGGGGTTTTCAGTGCTCTGAATGCTCAAAATGTTCTTCAAATATCAACTCAGTTACCTGGACTGAACTGCACTGAGCAGCATTTCACTTGCTGAAGACAAGACTGAAAAAGCTTACAAACACTTCTGTGTATGACTGTATCTCAAAAATAGAAACTTTGCAGAAAAAGCAAAATCAAAAAAAAAATCATTTAGTGGAAGTTAAGAAAAAGAGATTTTCAAGTCATATTAGGTCATTTCTTTTCCATTCATTATAAATTTTTAACATACTGTAAGGGGCAAATGGAATTTTCAAATAATGCAAAAAAGCGAAAACAACAAAAATTGAGATACAAGGTTTTGTCACAACAGAGAGGACTGTATATAATATTCTGTAAATGTGTGTTAAGTACATGCTCAGTAATGTTCAAAGAACTGTAATTTGATACATCAGAGAAGCTAAGCTTTATTTATTTTATCTGATTACATATTTTATTACATTTTATTTTTAAGTGACAAATTGAAGAAGAGTGCTAATAACTGTTTGGGAATAATACAATAATAAGTCATAACTACACTTCCAGCTATACTTGTACAAACCGAATTTCAAAAATTGTGGGACAACATGTGAAATGCTAATGAAAATTATTGAATTTAAAATTGTATAAAAAACTATATTTTATGTTTTACCTAATGAACTTGATTTTTGTTCCTTTTTTGTAAATATCCACTCATTCCCAACACATTCCAATACAAGTTGTAACAGTAGCATGTTTACCACTGCGTTACACCTTTCCTTTTAACAATGCCTAATAATCATGTGGGGACTGAAGACATAAACTGATACAGTTTTGAAAGTGGAATTTTAGGCCTTTATTCTGTTATACAAGTCTTCAGCTGTCTAACCATACGGGGCCTTTGTTATCATAAATTGAGCTTAATGATGCCTCACATATTTTCAATGGGACACAGGTCTGGATTGCAGGAAGGTCTGTCTAGCACCCCCATTCACATTACACAGCCATACTGTTGTAATACATGCATGATGTGTCTTGGATCAAATTAGCATGACATAGGCGTGAAATAAGCATGGATGTCCAAAGATGCTGTCTAGAAGGCAGGATATGTTGTTGTAAACTAAGACAGCATTAATGGTGCTTTAACAGATGAAAAAGTTACTCACTAATACCCCAATATTAGCACTATGACAGACACTGAGTTTTGAACTTTACACTGGTAACAATCTGTTCATTTCAGAGGAGCTCAGGGACGTCGGTCCCTTTTCTGTATGTTACTGTCATATGACTTCTTCTGTGAATAATAGGGTGTTGGATTAGTCAATGCAGTGACAGGTTGTGCTTATTGATAATGGTTTGTCAAAGTATTGCTGAGCCCCTGTGGTTATCATAGAAACATGTTTTAATGCAGTGTTGTCATAAGGGTCAAAGGTCACAGGCCATCAGTTGTAATATTTTGCTTTTCACTTTACACACACAGATTTGAATCTTTTGATGATATAAAATGTTATGATATTAAAAATTAAATCTTCACAATCACTCACAGAGGAACAATGTTTTTACAATGTTTAACTGATGTATTTTTTATTAATGTGGTGACCCTCGACTATCCTCACTCACACAGATCTAGACTTTTGTTAGATGCTTCTTTTGTACCCATGCATGATCACATCAACAAAAACAAAACAAAAAAAAAAACAATAATAATAGTTTTTTGCATATTTAATCATGTTTCTTGTCTTAAACTGATCCTGTCCCAACTTTTTTGGACATGTTACAAATGCAATTGAGTTTTCCAATTATGTAAAACTGGATATAAAAACATTCAGAAAGGCTGTATATTTACAAAAACAATGAAGTGGATAAGAAACAAATATAAAATATCTGGTCTTTATACTGTTTTCTTTCAAATACAGGTCAAAGTATTGATATGAGTACTTTCATAAACCACTTTCTGTTTTCTGCATTTTACCTACTGTCCTAAAACTTTTTATGAATACCCTTTAATGCCCAAATGAAACAGCTGAAATCTGTCCTGAAGAAAAACAGCACATAGTTGGATTAATTAAAATGTGGCATGGATATCAAAGATGCTATAATCTGTGATCATCTGTGATTAATGTGTAGATATTGTATGATACATTTTTACAGAAGGAGGAGTGATTATACGATTTATCTTTTTTACTCTCACACTGACATCATATGATTTTCACAATCTAAAATGAGCAGGATCTCTTATAGTTATGAACATTAAAGATAAGAATTAAACAAATCTGATGCTTTGTTTAATCTGAAGTTCTCATAAAAAAAAACCCTATTCAATTAAAGAAATTGACTAATTGGTCATCAGCTACTTGTCTGAAGCTAAAAACAAAGTTTTATAGTCATGTGCAGAAGTTTGAACAACTCTCTTTAATTAAAATTCCTATTCATTTGCTGAGTTGAACAAAGTGGGGAAACATCTTTTTTAACAGTAATTGCAGATTAATATGTGCAGAAGTGTGTTCTCTGTAGAGGAAGTGTAACTTATGTTCACATAGAAAATCAACAATACATGTCTTTTGACCAGGTGAGCCCAAACTTTTGCACACTATTGTGATACACTTCTATGAATGGAGCTGAATATCAGACACCATCAGTCTGTGTGAATGATCACAGTGACCACACGCTCTAAAGCTGAGTTCTCACATCATCCTTCAGAGAACCGAGACTTCATTTCAATCAGCAGAAATCACACCTAACCAGAAATAAACGGCTACAGATAAAAGACTGGAGCTCATTTGAGGCATGAAAAGGTCCAAATCTTCACTCGTGATCATCTTAGGAAACTAGCGATGTGAGCGCTGAGCAGCAGCTTTGGAGCTGCTCACTTGAGAGTACACAACGTCTTCAGGCTGTTCTCTCTTCACTCTCCCACCTTTGGCTTTCTTCTCTTTGATGTGGATGGCAGCGTAATGCAGGTTCTCAGTGTTCTGTTCCTGTAAGAATAATCATCATCATCTACTGAAAAATATACATGATCTAGTAGAAAAAGGCTTTTTTTTGCAGAAACAACACTGTTACTAATACATGACAGTATTTGTTGACCTACTTTAAGTTGCCTGATGAATATTAAAAGGCCTCAGTTTTCTATAGAATGTCTTTATTCACTGACTAATGCAATCAATTTAAAATCATTTAGAATATTAATTTAGTGTTCTCCAGCAATAAACTGAAAATAAATATTTATGTAAACATCTTTTGAATACAGGACAGACTGTGAACCTCTTATTGTGCTCTTGAGCAAGACTGCAGTTTATTGTAAGGAACTACTGTTTGGGAATTGATTAAGGTCTGATGTGTTTAATAAACTCAAATTAGACATCCATGTATCAATCATTGTTCATTATGACCTGTTTTAGTACATAACTGGAAGTCTGTTTTGTGAAAATCATGTATAATGGAATTTATATATATATATATATATATATATATATATATATATATATATATATATATATATATATATGTAATAACACAAAGTAAACGCAGTAAAAGTAAAACAATTATGTTTTTACCAAAATTCACAAATATTTTTTGCCTGTACACTGTTAGAAATAAAGGTTCTGTGCAGGTACGTTTTTCTTTCATCAAGGTACAAATAATAAAAATGTACCCTTAACGGTAGAACAGTGGTTTTAAGGTCCAGTTGTGGACCTTAAATAAGTTTTTCCCAGGTGAAAAATACGTATTTGTACCTTTTCATGACCTAATGTTTCAAAACAGAATAGTAAAAATAAAGGTCTGGAGATGAGACGGGATGTGTGGTGTCAATAAATGTGCTCCCCTGGCTAAAGGTACTGAGATGTACCCTTAAGGGTACCACCCCAGTGACAACAGGTATACTGCTCCAGTGACAGTTTACTACCTTTTTTTCTGACAGTGTAGTTCAAGTTTGAATCCATTACAGCTAAAAAAAGGGTTCATTAAAGTGTTAAAAAGAGCTAAAACAACCTAAAGAAGTTTTCAATAAGTCATATTTGAGTCATAAATATGTTTTTATGATATTTAAATTTTATGTTATTTAATTAAAAAAAAATGTTTAAATCATTTACATTTGGTTGTTAAAATGGGCTGAAATTTACCATAAATACATTTTGGTTCTCAAAAATCTATGAAATTACATTTGCTTTAGAAAATGAGACCCAAACCGACTCATCTAAACTTGGTTATTGCTTCTTAGCCTCTAATCCATAAAAACTAAGCTGCTCTTTAGAATATGGAACACATTTTGATGTATTAGTGATTATTAAACACTTACTAGCTCCAAAATAATGAACTCCAAAAATCGCCTCACTCTGCTTTGAGCCAAAAGGAACAAAACTAAACATTAATATGATGTGTATTTAGGTGATAATTCATGCCCAATAATTTGCATAACAAAGTACAGTTGGTTACAAAGTTTGGGCACCCCTGGTCGAAAGACATGTTATATTGATTTGTCTAAGTAAATTTAAATGAACACATCCTCTACAGAGAACACACACCTGCACCTTTAATGAACAATTACTGTTTACTTGCTTAATTTCAAAAGAAAAAAAATAAAATTAAAATTAAATCTAAAACATAAAACATTATGACAAATTATATATTTTATTCATTTTTTATTTGTTTGTTTGTTTGATCATTTGTTTTTTTCTCAATAAATTAAAAGAAAATGAACAAATCTTTGTATAATAATTATATAATAATTTGCTCAGGGATCTCCAAACATTTGCATATGACTGTATTATGTCTGATTTTCATTATTACAACTAATAATGCATTTTAGGTCATAATGAACAAAACCTAATGCAGAGTGAATAAACTATTTAGAAGTGTTTAACTGAACAAAGAACAAGAATTTAATAAACACAGCATTTGTATATATTAAAATAAAGTTTTGCCGACAGTTAAAGACTCTGCTCTGCTGATGATGCTGTGCTGCTCTTAGATCTTGAGCAAAGCTATGAATTTATATTCTAAATGGATCTAGAAATTATAATTATCTGTATGTACTGTAGGTTGGAATGCAGATTATAAACAAAGAATTTTCGGTAACACTTTCTATGAATGTTACCTTTGTAAGCATCTATAAACACATCCATAACATGTTATAATGCATTCATAAGACATTATAAACATAGCTATAAATATATATAAAAGTGCATTATACATTATAGCCATGTGTATTATGCATTATGAATTGTTAACATAATACATTATAAGTACTGATCATAACAAATTATAAGAGCTCATAAGTTGTATTTGTCCACTCTAAGTAAAGTGAAGCGTACTGTACTAAAGCCTCCTCCAGTGTTAAGAGTGAGGCTTCAAGTTGAAGTATTTACTGAAGAATTTACTGAAACACTAAAACATTCACAATAAAACACATTACAGGCTTCAAATGTCAGAGTTTAAACTAGTGCTGCTATCAGTGTTTTACCCAACGTGGGAAAGTGAATGTACACCACCGTTAGCTTGGTATATGTCTTTACTTTACGCTCTCCAAGCTGGGACTGACTTCTTTGGCACTGACATTATAACATGTTATTAAGACTATTTATAATGCATTATATTAACAATTCATAATGTATAATAAATATGACTATAAAGTGTAATTCAGTGTAATTCTTTTTTACAAATATGTATAACCATGTTTATAATGCCTTAAGAATACATTATAACATGTTATAAATGTGTTTATAGATGCTTACAAAGGTGACATTCATAGAAAGTGTTACGGAATTTTCTTATATTGATGTTTTATGTTTCTCTTCTCCTTTGTCTTAACTGATGACTAAATGGAGTTATCTATACATTTTATTATGTACATGAACTAAAAAAGAGCTCTACAGAGTAATTTGCATGTTCAGTTTTGAATCAGAAACCAAAAAAAACAGATTTGTCTCTGGTTGAAATTCGAACCACCAAATCTTTAGTGGAAAACGTAGTTTAAAGAATAAGTGTATAAACAGTACCTGTCTGGTGGTCCTCTCATTCACAGCCCCCTCCTGAACTTTCTCTGTAAAGGAGATAAAACTTCACCATCACTTCCAGATACAGTTTAATGAGACTAAACTTATTAGTATTATCACCATTTTCTATTTTCTATCAAAATATTCAGCTTCATCTCATAATGAACACTTACCACCAGCGCCGTGTTTAGATTTCCTCAGTTTGTGAATTAAAATGGCTTCAGCGCAGATTACAGCCACACACACTGCTGAGAAAACTGCCAGAGTCAGCATTACAGGATCTACAGGACCTACAGGATCAACGGGATATACAGAAGCTTCTGTAACACAGGAATTATAAACATACTGAATACAGGAATACAAAGTTCAAGCCTCAAAATCCATTCGCCATCTAATCTTGTTAAGCTGGACTTTTATATCACGTTCATTTTATTATTGTTTAGCAAACTGGTTTTTGTCCAAATAAAGAAGAATGACATTTTTTTTTCCGAGTTTTTTTTCGGATTATTAAACAAGACAATACAAAGTAGTTTGCTTTGAAATAGTGCGTTGTTGAGAAACAATACTGAGTCAGAGTTGTTCATAGTGGTAGTGAAAGGAACCAGAAATCTGAAGTCTTTAACTTCTCTAAAACACCCGAAAACATGAATTAGTTGTTGTGTTTTGTTGTTGTTTTTGTTTTTATTTATCTATATATTTGTATTTAAACATTGTTGTTGACTGAATCCACGTAGTGCTAGAGAAATCCTTGCAGGGTTTTATAAGAAAAGATGTACAAGCACACACACACACCCCACCCAAAATTTTTTTGAACTACATTCTGCACAGCTCTCACAACCCCTGGTTCTTATTATCACCACTGCAAAGAATTCTGAGTCAGCATTTTTGTTTACAATTTACCATTTTATATCAATCCACTCTGATTGACTTTGTTGACATCTCAAAAACTGTGTTACATTGAAATGTTCTAATTGATGGCAACAGTAAATAAACAGATAAAATATTAACATATATACACAAGTGACTAGTTGTACAATGCAAAATTTACTCAGTTCTACTGCTGTTCCATTCCCAGTGACCGACTCTCCAGGAGAAACTGACCCCTGTACTGGAGTTTGGAGCACTGATATGATTGACTGCCCTGGAAAATGTAATATATACAGTGGTAGAATAACACTGATATATCAGTATGATGACATTATAATAAAAGTAAAACAGTGAAATGGCATTGTGTCCATTATGCATCTAAAGTGTGACAGTGACATCTAATGGGTATTAAAAACTAAGCATCACTTTTACACTAGAATTGATATTATTAAGGTCAGCAGCAACAACACATTTCAGAATGGCTTCACATAATTGATTTTAAGAAATAAATAGATCTTACATGTTAAGAACACTGAAAACAATAAATTATTTATATTACCTGTGACAGATAAGAATGTAGCCTTAGAAAAGTTAATTGTTGTCTCTCCAGGCGCTGCACAGAAGTACACTCCTTCATCTTCTTTAGTGACACGTTCAATACTGACAGAAGTGAAATTCGCAATTCTGTTCATTTTAAATCTTGATTCGTCGAAAGGAGCAAAAATTCTTGATTTCTTATCTTTAAACTGTGATCCCACTACCACTGGAGCATGCCCCAGCCTTTGTTTGTACCACCTCCTAACATTTGCATTTGAGTCATCTACAGGTGTGCAGTCGAGAGTGACCGTTTTACCGGGCTCAGCTGAGACGACCGATTGCTCAGAATTTCTCACAGCTTGAGCAGAATCTGTAAAACAAAGTTCAATGTATTCAACCAAAGTTCAGTCAATAAGAAAAAAATGATGAAACTGAAAACAAGCGTAATTGACAAGACTAAATATAAAAAGAATTTCTGTGGGTAACTTTATGAAACTTACACATCTTGTAGAGAAGTAAGATGATAATCACAGCTGGATCCATCATCAGAAAAACAACAGCTGTAACTTGAAACTTGAAGGCAAATATGAAGGCAGGAGTGTAACTGAGTAAAGCTTCAAACTGTATGAGTTTGCTGGGGTCTTATACTGAACCCCATTGGATGGTAAAAGTCACATGGTTCTTTTTGTCTGCTTGACTTGATCTGTTTGGCCATAACAATGTTCCTATTGGCTCCATCTATGTCAGTATTATTAGCAATTATTTGGTTTCTGATAAACATTCTGATCTTACTAACTGAAAGATTAATAGCCTCTGTAGAAAAACAGGCGGATGTAAGAAAGCCACGATATTTGGATTTTTATGGTAGCTTCATTTTAACAGTGAGAGATGGAATATCAAAAAGAAAATCTAGAAAACGAAATAATATTTAAATTAAAAACAATTTGCATTTCATTGAGGGAAATAAGTATTTGATCTCCTAAAAACCATGACTAATGTTGGCTCCCACAGACCACTGACACACCCTAATCTCAGTGAAATCGTTACCTGCATGAGAGACACCTGTCCCAAATTGTCACCTGTATAAAAGGCCACCTGCCAACAGACTCAGTGACACTCCAACATCTCCACCATGGGCAAGACTAAAGAGCTGTCTAAAGATGTCAAGGACAAAATTGTTGACCTATACAAGGCTGGAATGGGCTACAAAGCCATAAGTAAGAAGCTGGATGAGAAGGTGACAACTTTTGGTGCAATTATTCGGAAGTGGAAGAAGTACAACATTACTGTCAATCGACCTCAGCCTGGAGCTCCATGCAAGATATCACCTCGTGGAGTCTCATTGATCATGAGAAAGGCTAAAAACTACACGGGAGGAGCTGGTTAATGATCTCAAGGCAGCAGGGACCACAGTCTCCAAAAAAAACATTGGTAATACACTGAGACGTAATGGTTTAAAATCCTGCAGTGCACTCCAGGTTCCTCTGCTCAAGAAGGCTCACGTCCAGGCCCGCCGCGAATTTGCCAATGAACATATTAATGACTCCGAAAGAGACTGGGAGAAGGTGCTGTGGTCAGATGAGACCAAAATTGAGCTCTTTGGCCTCAACTCAACTCGACGTGTTTGGAGGAAGAAAAATACAGAATATGACCCTAAGAACACCATCCCCACCGTCAAGCATGGTGGTGGAAGTATTATGTTTTGGGGGTGTTTTTCTAATAAGGGCACAGGCCAACTTCACTGCATCGACGGGAAGATGAACGGGGCCATGTATCGCAAAATCCTGGATGACTACCTCCTTGCCTCCGCCAGGGCACTGAAAATGGGTCGTGGATGGGTCTTCCAGCACGACAACGACCCAAAACATACAGCCAAGGAAACAAAGGAGTGGCTTCATAAGAAGCATATCAAGGTCATGGAATGGCCTAGCCAGTCTCCTGACCTCAATCCCATAGAAAATCTATGGAGAGAGCTGAAGCTTTGCATTTCCAAATGCATGCCTAAAAACCTTAAGGCTTTGGAGATGATCTGCAGAGAGGAGTGGGCCAAAATTACTCCTGAAGTGTGTGCAAACCTTAAAAAAACTACAAGAAACGTCTGACTGCTGTGCTTGCCATCAAGGGTTTTGCCACCAAGTATTAAATGATGTTTTACTAGGGGGTCAAATACTTATTTCCTTCAATGAAATTCAAATTAATTTTTATTTCTCATTTCATGTAATTTTCTCAGTTTTCTTTTGATATCCTATGTGTCACTGTTAAAATAAAGCTGGCATAAAATTATGAGAGGTTTCATTTATTTTTTTGTATTAAAACTTTTAAAGTCAGTGGGGGATCAAATACTTATTTCCTCCATACGAATATTTATTTTGGTTCTGTTGGAGAAATTCAATTGCCTGAATATATGAGATATTAACATTACCAGAACATCACCATTTTATAAATGATAAATCCGGGGTGACCATGTAAAGAATCCAGTGCCATTTTGAGTCAAATTTAGTGTTTTAATAACTCTCTGCAGAAATGAATTTACAGTCAGATTTTTAATGAAAATGAATAAAGATATGCTGCGTAGGAAATACTTATGTTTGGTGATACTCACCGACATTAATTCAGCAGAAATATATAAAAGAATATAAATGATTTTTTTTAAGTAGACATCTACTTTTCATTTCAGAATATTTTATTGCAATTATTTTAAAGACACATTTCAAACATTTACACTTCATACATGTCATTGCATGTATAGTATATAAGCATGGCCTCAATATGTGGAAGCACAGCACATTATAAATAACAATTACATACACACACACACACACACACACACATATATATATATATATATAAAACACTGCTGTCAGACAAAAAAAAATCCATTTTTGTCATTTTTGAATTTTTGCCATGATTTTAAAATGCCTATTGCCCTTTACATTATGTGTAAGTTTCATGATGAACATATATATATATATATATATATATATATATATATATATATATATATATATATATATATATATATAGCTGCTGTCAGCAAAAAAAACCTTGTATCTCCATTTTTGTCATTTTGGAATTTGTGACATGATTTTAAAATGCCTTTCACATTATGTGTAAGTTTCATGATGAACAGATCGATAGGAATTGTCCAAAAATGACTTAGAAAAAAGTCTGGTTCCATTGACTTACATTGAAAATAAAGTATGTTTTTGCCTTCTAGTGTAAAGTTACCATTTTAGAGATACAAGGTTTTCTTCCAACAACAGTGATATACAGATTTTAAACTGGTGTACTTTGAATATCATAAGCTACAGTTTAAAGCATCAGCCACAATCTCTAAAGGCCTGAAGAGCGATATGGAAATTCTCACTACTATCTGAAACACGTCTTCTACATTTCCATCAACACAATATCAGACACCATCTGAGCTCATAAGCACGTTTGCCACATGTGAGACATGTGACTAACCACACACTCTAAAACTGTTCTCGCTCGGCTCCTTCAGAGAACTGACACTTCATACCAAACTGGACTGTTTTTTTTAGTCATGCAGTTTTGAGCACAGAGCAAAGTGAAGCACATGATTGTAGATCCTGACTGAAATCAGCACAAACACAAATAAACAGATACAGATTACAAAGCTGACAGCAACAGAAAATATCCACAAACTTCACTTCTGCTGCTACAAGAGAAGAGAGTCCAGTGAGTCAGTGATTGTTGGGGTCAGTAACTGAGAAGTGTCTGACTTCAGAGTAAACACTGTCTCCAGAGCGTCCACTCTTCATTCTCAGGCTTTTGGCTGCATAATTCAGCTCCACAGCAGCAGAGTCCTGTAGAGATGAATATGAAATATTAAAGGCTGAAGATTAGAGAACTCTATGGGAATTAAACAGTGCCAGTGTGAATGAGAGAACATGTAGTACCTGACTGGGTTTGTTCTCCACCACTGAATCATGATCTCTCACTATGACGGAAAAAAGAAAGATTATGCTGAGTGTGTTTACATGCATTTAAAAATCCAATAACTGCAGAAAAACTGAGTTTGTCAGTAATCTGATCAACATGTTTCTGATGTATATAACAGATTAAGCTACACTCCCTGCAGTTTCGAATGGCTTGAGCGCAGATCACAATCACACCGATCCCTAAAGCTGCTCCCAGATAGAACACAGTGGGATTCACAGGACCCCCTGCACATAAATGATCAAACCTCTGTCATATTTACTTTCTTATAAGTTCAAAACAAACACTGACTGATACATGTCATTGCATCGCCATGGCATTAATAACATTTATGTATTAAAATGACATTAAAGGAACAGAAATGAAAGTGGTCAGAGCTTTAGTTCAATCTATAAATGATGCTGAAATAAAAATATAGATGCAATTTCTTGTGTTGTACACCAAAATGCTGTTCACTGTAACTCCAATGATGTCCAATTTATGATGACATCCAAGTTAACGAATTCAGCTCGCATGCCTCTAGAATACTATCAGAAATGGAATAAATTTAGAGGTTATGATTTACCGTTATTGCATTATTGCTCAATGGCCAACAGCTTCAAAGCACCAAAAGTATACAGGTACACAACACAAAGCAGCCAAACAGGCTTACCCAATTGTACTGATGCTCCATTGCCAAAAATGATCATCCCACAAGCAGCCACAGTGCAGCAGTAAGTTCCAGTATGGTGGTGGTCGAGGATGTTCTTGGAGAAGTTGTACACAGAGCAGCTTGTAGACGAGCTGATCTCACACTGACGGCTGCTGCTGTTCTGGTGAATGTAAATGACTTCAGGAAAGGATTGTCCTGCAGCAGCTCTGAACCAGAGCACTCGGAGTTCTGCTGCTCTGATCTCGTGCACTGCAGAGTGACCGACTCAGTTTCCTGGAGAAACTGACCCCCGTACTGGAGTTTGAAGCACTGATATGTTAAACTGAGGTTGACCTGGTCAATACAAGTAGACATTATAAGAATTTTGTGAATATTGGCTTTTCAGTCACACATTAGGCTGTAAACTATTAAAGACTAACATTGTTTTCAAAATGCAGCAATATTGTAGCACTATAAATGGGGTATTGTGTTAATCAGTTGGCTTTTAATGGCTTCATAATATATTATCATACACATAAGCACAATGTAAACACTGGAAATACAATTAGGTCAATTCAAACATTTCGTATGAGTTTTCTATTGTTGTGAATTTGTAAAGTTCTATATGATTGTATATGCATATATATGTATATGTGTATATATACAAAACAGTTATTTTATCACTGACTATAATGTGCCACTAGAAAACGTAATAATGTTCCTGTCTCCTTTTCCACAGAAGTACATTCCTTCATCATCTTTAATAGTTTGTACAATATTCAGAGAAAAACGCTGGATTATTTTGAATCTGTGTGATGAAGTAGTCGGTTCTTTGGTAATTAGCTTTACTGTCACTTCCTGAGGTTCCTGTCCTGTTCTTTGTTTGTACCAAACCCAAATGTTTTGAGCAAACTTTTCCACAAATTTGCAGTGTAGAGTAACATTTTCACCAGACTCAGCTGAGACAAATGATGCCTCAGAAAGATCCACAGCTTGAGCAGAATCTATAAGACAGAATCAGATCAGAGCTCAACTGATAAAGAAAATAGCAGATGACATTTCAGCATAGTTACTGAACAAACCCCAAAATTAACCTTAACCTCATAAACTTACATATCATGTAAAGATGTCAAATCAGCATCCAAATCAGAGCCATTGTGTTAAAATGAAGCTGTTCTGATTAACAACAGCAGCACACTGTATCAGCTGGCTGGGCTCAGAAGATTAAGCTCATTGGCTGTCACAGGGTCTTTTTTTCTGTCTGCTCTTCTTTTCACTCATGTTTGGCCACAAGAAGTTCCTTGGCCTCTTATTAAAAAGCCTCTTAAAGCTCGAGCAGAAAGTTACTACATGAAACGGTAACAAATATGTACGTTGCATGATGAATGAAAAAGCCAGTAGAGTTTTGAGATGTTTTGGGCTGAAATGTATCTTTTTAAATATGTTCATGGTGAAGTTGTACACGCCAGGATCTAAGACATCTTTATAATGCATAATCAGTTATATTATCAAATATATAAGATATTGTGTTATTCCATTATTAGTTTTAAAAATAAGTGACTTTAAAATACTTTCTGTACTGAACATTAAGGCAGTGAAGTGCTGCCACTCTCCTGTGTTGATGTAAAAACTCTTTCTGCTGATTCTGTACATTCTGTAGTTTGTCTATACTCTTTTTGGAGATGCCAGAGATGCATTACAATAATCCAAACAAGAGAAAACAAACACATTAGTCAACTTATTAATATTGTGCCATGTGAGATGAAGTCCTGACCAAAATTTTTTACTTTAGTTAACAAATTCACATCAACCAGCCTGAAGGACTTTGTTCACATCTCAACAATTTAATTACTTATAAAGTTTGAAAAATAGGTGGAATTCAACAGAAATCAAACAGAAAAACAAGTTTAACTCCAATAATCTCACATATTCCCCCAAAATACATTGCCTGTGGTACTGGATGAGTAAAGAATACATTCAGCAATTAATTAAACCTCTAACCAGATATATAATTATATCCAGGATAATGAAATATGTATTTTAGAATGACCAAGTCAGAGTCCTTTATATCAGCGACAATGTTGCTGGAACTTATATGTCTGTGCTTATATGTAATATCGTCACTCAAGTCTGAGAGGAAAGAATTATGAAACCACAGTAGATACCCAGAGCACAGCCAATGCTCACACTGCCTCCTACTGGTAACAACAGGCTTTTTCACATTCTAATGGCAAACTAGAGGACTTAAAATAATAGTCCGCCTACAAGAACTTTAAAATGTCCGATTAAAAATAGGAAAAACAATATAAACACACCTGCAGCCACACTTTCAGAGATTCTCATCAATCAAACTTCTTTGATCTGAAGCAGGCCAGACAAGAAAGGATCCACAGAAATATTATTTTAACCATTTGTTTCAGTAAAAGTGTGACACTGTAAACTGTTGTGTTTCTTGGTTAATAAGATCCCTTTTATTTATTATCATGACTTTGATGATCAGAGTCCATATTTAAAAAGAGCTTTAAAATGTCTGATTTCATTCTGATTTCAAGTCCTTCTGTTTGGTGATTAATAGCATCTTTAATAAAGTTTCTCAGCTTTGACCACATAGTGAGTGAGTGAGTGAGTGAGATTTACATATATCTGCCTTATCAGCCCCGTCCATTAACACTGAAGTTATAAGGAGTGTTTCAGCCTGGACTGCTTTCTGTATGAGGCACAATACAGGGCAGCTAATTAGAATGGAGATAATTTACATATCTCAATTTTAAAAGCACAGCCTGTTTAATTCTAAGGGAAGAAGAGAGGTTGGAAAATACTCATGCAAAAATGAACTATGAGTGCTTTTAGTACATAAAACCATACATGTGTAATAAGTGGACTTCAGGGTAAAAGATACAATACAGGACAAATGTAGGATACAGGCCTTTTAATAAAGAAGAGAACAAGCAGGATGATAATCATGAAGTTTGCCGGCCCTGGAGGAGGTTAGTCATGCACAAGGCCAGCTGTAGCCTTTTGATGGCACTAAGCAAATGTCACCTCCCACCCCACCCCCCATAATGATGTACTGTGAAATCACAGAGTTACTAATTAACAAAAATTATAACGTTGTTATCATCTTAATGAAAGAACTAAATGTTGAATTTACCTTTAAAGGACAATAACAAAGAAAATCATGCACAATAATATTTTTTTGACATTAGAAACTGACTCTAATATTCAGGAGGAATATGTGACCAGTATGTATTAGAAAATGAACTAAATTGCTGACAAATTGTAAACAAATACAGAAGTAAATTACATTTCTGAAGTATTTCAGTAAAAGTCAAATTAAAAGAAGCAACAGCTTTAATTTAGGTGAATATTATGTAGTAATAAAAATATGGAATAATAAATCATTAATGTTTCAGCTCTTCCCTACACAGACATTTATCCTAATGACTGACCATCTCATAAAGACCCTCCTCTCACTGATAGTTTTGTATTGCTAGGCACAATCACTGAAAACGTTTTATGAGAGCAGATGTTCTATTTATGCTGAAGTTGAGAAACACAAACACCTGACATGGGGTTTTATTTTCAGTCAGTTTCTTTGTTATCAGAGTACCTGACTCCCCCTCCTCCACCACACTGAATGTGCAGATAAAGATGCACTGCAGGTAGAACTTCTCTAAGCTTTGCTTCTATTAAAAACAAGTAAAAGAAAATAAATGAGTTACAATTAATAAGTTACAGTTAATGAGTTACTCTGTGGTCATTAACAGAGGAGCCCCTCACTGCAGAATACAGGGTGTCTTCTTGTAGCTGTTCTCGTTTCCCTCTTCCTCTTTTAGTTTTCTTTTCATGGAAATTTAAGGCTGCATAATTCAGCTCCTCAGCTTCATCATCCTGCAGGAACAGACATGAGAGTTTAAACAAGAGCTCTTATATATCATTGATTTTGTACATGTAATGTCAGGAATAATGGCACTAAAGCAGTACCTGTTTGGTCGTCTTCTCTTTGACTGAGTCTTTAAGCTTTTCTGCTGAATTACAAATACAAGCAGGTCAGTATCTTTATCTTTATCGTGTTTGCTGCATTTTCACACATTCACTACATTCAAAAGTTTTAAATCACTGTTTTTAATAACACAGAATCAGTTTTGTTTGCACACACGTGTATAAAATGATTGTAATATGTTAGTTCAAGAAATAAGAAATGTGTCCAGAATGATGAATGTAGCTGTTAATTAATGCAAAATGACTGAAAAAACTGTATAACATAAAAAATGAAATTGTTAATTATAAAATGAATATTCAGAATTCATATTGTAAAAAAAAAGATCAAAGCTCATGTCAGATAACCTGACCAAAAATATCAATGTATGTAAATAATTACTAATTACTAATTATACATTATTTATTATTAAATAATGTCTCGTTCACTTAATTTTTCATGCTGACAAAAATATCTTAAAGTGTTTTGTGAATAAACTGTAATATTAAATCCTCACTGTTTAAGCTATTATGACGTAGAACACTTTTTTGGGCACTTTTCCAAATTTTTGAACTTGTGCACAAACATGCATGCATTTTTATTGTAACAGGTATTCATTTATTTATTTACTTACTTAATTGCTAATTAATTTAGAGTTAAGGTTCTAAATAATGTCCCTGGTAATGTTGTCTCCTCAGTTCTTGGTATTAAGCAGGTAAGTATGCAATATGATCCAAAGTGCTATGTAATAATTGTGGTTAACATGATGGTGACTTCCAAGATCGTTTCTTTAATTCACTCTAAAAATCCAGCTATTTACTGGATGACTAGATAATTACTATGGGTAAGAATGTGATAAGTACTATGATTAATTTACACCAACATTTCTAGCCATTAAACTGAAAAATTATGTAGTGAAGCATATAATAAGTGGATGATAATGGTAATCTCACATTTAAACAGGAAAATAAATCAGAAAAATCAGAAAAAATGTAAATAATAAATACCCAGTAAAACCACTGTAAGAAATACTGGTTTATTTAAAATTTATTTAAAATTTCAGTTTCATTTTTAGGTTACAGTCAAGTACATAATACATAATACTGTTTACCCATAAAATACATGCAACTCAGAGAAATGTCTGATTTACTTTACTCCTCAAACATGACACATTACAGTTAAACGGAGTGTTTCTCTTTACCACCTTATTATACGCCAAATAAATATCTAATTATGAGTATTTTACTGTGTCATTTCTCTGCATAGTTATGCATTACGGTGTATTTTAGTCATTATTTTACCCAAAATAGTTACACAGCACTGTGGAGTTTGTAGATCACAATAACACAGTTAATATCTACAAGCTGAAACTGACCATGTTGCCTAAAATAAATACCTAGAACTTTGCAGTTTGTACCACATATTTAAATTGCCACCTGTGCAGTGAACTTAGATGACTGTAAAAGAAAATGTTTACTAGTTATCGAGTTGGATGCAGCAGAATTTCTCATATAATGGATCACTTTGATAAAAAAAATGAGGATGTTGTTTTGTGACTGTAGTTAAAACTCACCACTGCAGTGTTCACAGTTTCTCGTTTTACAGTTTAAAATGGTTTGGACAGAGATCACAACCACACACACTCCTAAAGCTGCTCCCAGACAGATCACTACAGGATCCAGAGGCCGCCCTGAAGAACATGCATGATCAAAATTATAGACTAATTCAATCAACATCAAATATTAATAAAAAAAATTCAATGAATAATCAAGCACACTTGGGCCGTGTATGCATGTCAAAGCAGGTTCCTCACATCTCCTTCATGATAGCTTTTTAAGTGGAGCTATTTTCACCTTATTTTTCATTGTTTTGTTTTTTTTTGTTTGTTTGTTTGTTTTGCTTTGTTTTGTTTTGTTTTGTTTTTTCATTGTTTAGTTTAGTATTTTATATTTTTATTGTTTTGTTTAGTATTTTATATATTTTTTTCCAGTATGTTACACTCAGTAAAAATAAATATTTAAAATTCTGCACTAAAATTTACAGAGAACGTCCATATTAAATGTGTTCTCTGTAGAGGATGTATTCATGTATTATTTGGTGTTCAAACTTTTGCAAATGACTGTTTTTACAAAGTGCCTGAAGTTTGCAAAATGACAATTAACAAACACTTTAGCCTCTCTCACTTATGATTGTTGTTAACATGGCAAAGATGACCATTTAGCAGTCCTTTAATATTTAATTCTATAATATTAAGGGAAAAAGGACAGTTATGGAGAAAGAATTTTCCACAGGTGGCAGTAATTACTGCACATAGACAAAAATATTGTTGTATCTCAATGCTTTTCCTTAAAGAAAATACATTTATAGTGAATAATTTTACTGAAAACTCACTCAGTTCTACTGTTGTTCCATTTCCAACAATGATCTTCCCACAAGCAGCCACAGCGCAGTAGTAAGTTCCAATATGGTGGTGGTCGAGGATGTTCTTGGAGAAGTTGTACACAGAGCTGTGTGTAGAAGAGCTGATCTCACACTGACGGCTGCTGCTGTTCTGATGAGTGTAAATGATTTCAGGAAAGGATTGTCCTGCAGCAGCTCTGAACCAGAGCACTCGGAGTTCTGCTGCTCTGATCTCAGAGAGGGCTGTGCACTGCAGAGTGACTGACTTTCCTGGAGAAACTGACCCCTGTACTGGAGTTTGGAGCACTGAGATGTTTAACTCAGGATAACCTGTTTAATAATATAAAATTTAAAAGATATTGGTTCAAGTGTGAAAATAAGCTACCTAGCAGTGATATAAAAATCACGAAGTTACATTATTGTCACATAACTTGCTAGTGTGTAGCATAAAAACCTGTGACTGACAATACTTTGAAAAGATACAAACACAATCAACAATCTATTCTCTGTATTTACAGTCATTATGTTAGAACTTCAACATCATTGACTACAGCAATGTTTCCCAACCCTGATCCTGGAGTCTCACTGCTCTTCTACAGTTTCACTGCTCTAACACACCTTATGCTACTAATCAGCTCGTTAACAAGCGCTAACTGAGTGGAAGTGAACTTGTTAAAATGTGCAGGACAGTGACCTCCAGGACCAAAGCTGGGAAACACTGCACTACAGAGGTCAAATGTCTGAGGTCAAATTAATTCAGAAATATACTCTTCATTACTGCAGTGCTGAGATTTATTCCGCCAGAAACATTTTGAGGTCAACTGATGTAATTTGACATCATTAGCTAATATTGATCTGTATGTTTACATCAAATTATGTAAGAAAAGTTACTAAAAGTAAATGATTATGAGGTGATGTGGAGAGAACATTTGCTATTGAGAAGAAAAAACAGATTTTATTTTCTTTTAGAGTGGAAATATAAAGAATATAAAGTTAGACTTTAGGGAGAAGATGCAGAAAAGAAGTGAAAGGCCCCCGTTTAGCATATTGCCCAAAAATATAACTTAGATTTTTATCATTAAGACACAAAGTTGTTCACTGTTCACTGTTAGATGCTAGTTAGTGACTATTAGCTAAAATTAGACATGTTTATGTGAGTTTTGAAGCTCAGTTATATTATCTGATCTGTTCTATGATGGTTAATAATCATTTACCACTTAAAACTGCTGTTAAATGCCATTGCATTGTTTCTATGACAATAATAATAATAATAATAATGATAATAATAATAATAATAATAATAATAATAATAATAATGATTTTCATCAGTCTTTGATCATAATTTATTAAAATAAAAATGCAAAGAGTAGAAATATTGGTATAAACTGGTTTGCATGCAAAAGTTTGGGTCCGCTGGTCAAATTCCATTTTGTTGATTTTCTAAATGAAAATAAGTTACACATCTACAGAGAACACACTTAAATATGTCAGTTTTCTGCTAATTTTATTTATTCATAATTTTTGCTGAGTTCAACATAATGGACATTTGACCAGGTTGCCCAACACAAGGCAGTAAACGATGCAGTAAAATCTAAAGGATACATTTATGAAAGATTCACTAGGGGGCTTCTTACCCCAGAGTATGAGTAAAAAGTGATCTTTTCCGGATTTTTCTATTTTATTCTATAAAAACAGAACTGTCTGCTATTCCAGTTCAGTTCCTCTAACTGTGTGCAGGTTTATTAATAATCTAACTGTACATGATACATTTATGTACTGATACAGTTTAGTTCCACAGTAAATGGACCTCGTTGTTAAAGGGGACTTTCATCCCATTTTCTCCCACTGTTGTTAAAGGTTTTAAGTTACTGTTAAAAACTGTTTACATTAACAGATGATGATGAAAATATGACGATTACCTGTCACAGCTAAGGAAGTTCCTGTGGAAAACTCAATAATATTCCCTTGAGATTTACCGCAGAAGTACATTCCTTCATCGTCTTCAGTAGCACGTTTAATATTCAGAGAAAAGCTGCTCTTGTTTGCCTTCAGTTCCATTGTTGATTTGAATTCTGGATAAATGTAGACCTTTCCTAACACTGTTCCCACCGGCTGAAGAGTCTGTCCCAGTTTATATTTATACCAAATCAGTCGCTCTGCACTCATGTGTTCCTCAAATGTGCAGTGAAGTGTAGCAGCTTCACCAACTTTAACTGATAAAAATGGCTTCTGATGAAGATCTACAGCTCGACTGGGACCTATAAAAATTAGTTTAGGTCAGATTTAACTCACTTAAGAGAAACAAGGAAAAAATACTTTTAAGAAAAACCTGTAAAACCTACCTATTCTGTAAAGACTGGCAATAAGAATCCAGATGGGAGTTATCTTCATAGAATACATTGGATTATTTGAAGTGAAATGTTTAAAAGGAAGTCAGAAGGTCTTTTCTGCTGTGTGGCAGAAGATAATTTGAACACCAGAAGTTCACTGGGGGCCTCTTTATGAGCTCACTGTGTCATCAATAGAGAAACAGCCAATGAGCACCTTTATTCAGGAAGTGTCACCCCACAAAGAAAGAACTTGATCTGAAGTCAAAATACACTTGCATTTACTATTTTATAAAAAAAAATCAGGAATACTTTATATTCTAGGTAATAGATCAGTTTCATTGGGTCTTTCACTGTAGTTAATGTGTTAATAATGCGTTACCACAATACATTTTAATGCCACTAATTTTCTTAACACTGTCAACACATTTGACTCTTTAAAGCATCTCTAGTTCCAGATTAAATGAGAGAGAGGAAGAAAGAAAGACAGAAAGAGAGAGAGAGAGAGAGAGAGAGAGAGAGAGAGAGAGAGGGGGAGATAGGCCTACAATGGCAGAGGAGTTGGAACATCTAGTCACTTTTGCTCCCACTGTTCATCAGTGATGAAAATTTGGAACTGTGCTCCATTTTTTCATATTTACTCTGTTTTTTGTGATTTTATGTTCAATTTAATTTCATGTATCTGGTGATGGAGAGTGTCTTCATGCACTTCAGCGTGTTAAAGAATGAGTAATGTGGTTTGGCACTGCTTAACCTTTATATCACACTACAAGATCCTTCAGTCAACAGTCATACAAGTCTAGAATAATCCTAAAATATTCTGGAAATATTATGGAATAAATTATTAGTTTATATCAGCCTATATATTGTAGGCTTGACCACGCAGGCGGCTAAGTGCACAGGCTCACAGTAGATGTGCGCCCTCCTGATAACTGACTATTTGTGTTGTTTACTGTTGTTGTTTGTTAGTTTAGATTATGAGTACATGTTTTATGTGTTGTTCTGTGTTGGGGAGTGAGTTTAGTTGGGGGTATTTTGTGTGTCACAGTGAAGCCTGTGGCTGGTGGTGACCTCAGAGTTCAGTGTTCTATATGTGTCTTTCTGCTGGTGGGTTTAATAAAGAGCACTTCTCTCAGTGGAGTCATGGCCTCAACACAGATGCTACAAGTGTTGCAAGACTCTCACAATCTCAGTAGTTTCTTGTCAAAAACATGCCTGTGCTGTCAGACATTAGGTGCCTTCATCTACTGCTTCCTCTCTCTGTTTTGAAAGATCATTTTCTGCTGCAGCTTTTAAACTCTAACCACAGAATGAGTATGAGGTTCCACACTTTTGTATTTACCAGTTTTCAGCACACAGAACCACTGTTTCAATAGAAGCTTCTGAAAGAAAAGCAGTTAGAAATTAAGTTTAATAATAATAGTATAACACAGTGCAGAGCACTCATCACACTCATCACTATTTTGTTTTTGATCTTCCTTTTCGAGAAATGCAAAGCAGATTATTACACTGTTAATGAACTGCTAAGTGTGTTTAATACTACAAAGAAGTGATATGAGAACTTAATAGTACTTATGACTTAGTCCTATTAATAATCCTGGAAGGGAAATAAAAACAAGTAAAGAAAAGTTTAAGCCATTACTAGTCTTGTCGTAATCATGATTTTGTAGTATAATTAGTAGTAAAATTATCACTTTCTAGTGGGGACACAAAGAAGCAACTGATTAATAACAAGAAACCAGTAGATTAATTAACAGATAATTAATGAGACTATTTCAAAAGTACTGTCTAGTTATCATGTTACCTCGTTACATGAGTAAACATACCTATCAGTTAATTATCAGTGTAATAAGCAGCAGTTAGTTCATTAGTTAATGAGCAAGTGATGTATGAATGTATATCAAATGAAACTTAACAGCATCGTCACTTACTAATTACAAAGAATTTAATCAGTAACTAAGTAATAACTAATGCCTAATGAACAGTTAACTAAATGTAAATATTGAATATTTATTTGTAGCATATAATTATCAAATAATTAAATGTAGTGTAACTTTGTCCAATATGTTAAACCAATATTTGAAAACGAACATTTGAATAAAAATGTCATATTTAAGTGTGTTAACTTACCTTCACTTAGAAAATCAATAAAATGCATTATTTGCCCAGGTGTGTTCTAAGTTTTGCATATGACTGTATTAGAAAGCTACCAAAATATGTTGACAAAAAATAAGCAAGTGGCAATACAAGGGGTCCAAGCATCCTATCTGCTTAATAAGGTGTAATGTGGCAGATACTCCAACCTAGAACAACGCACAATTTGATCATTTTATACAGGGAGGCAAAGGTAGTTTTAGGAATCTTACTCAATGAACCTCATTGCTATAGTGTAGAGTGCCGACTGAGACAAAAGATTGAACCCCAGTCTACAGTGTAGAAGACAGACATGTTACCCACTACACTATACCAACCACACATGTCAGACTGGGGCTTTTTTGCAGACATAGCATAAAGCATAGTCTATCATAGTTCATCAAAAACCCTTTATATGTAATGATCATTGATAAAGAGCCTTCAAATAAGATAATTTTCTAATGTTGTAGAGATTGACCTTTTGACCTTTGCATACTAAGCTGAAGACTTTGAATGAATAAGTCAAAGTGTCAGACAAACAGTTCAATTTCTAAGTTAATTAGCAAAAATGAAAAACAAAAACCTGCATCACATGAGACCAGTGAGACTGTTTTAATAATTTTAAGTCTTGTTGTGCACTCACCGTTTCAGGCCAAAATGGATTACATTTTACATGCTGCATCTGAATAACAATTCATATAAGTGCTGTAAATTTTCAGATGATAAGAACAACTGTTTTTGAATAATTATTTACCTCCAAATGTCACACAATAGAAATGAAACTTGAATATAACTTAAAGTAGTCAGTGTACAGCTTGTATAGCAGTTTAGATTTACTGTCCTCTGAAAATAACTCCACACACAGCCATTAATGTCTAAATAGCTGGCAACACAAGTGAGTACACCTCACAGTGAACATGTTCAAATTGTGCCCAATTGTGTCGCTGTCCCTCCCTGGTGTCATGTGACTCTTTAGAGTTACAAGGTTCCAGGTGTGAATGGGGAGCAGGGCTGTTAAATTTGGTGTTTTGGGTACAGTTCGCTCATACTGGCCACTGGATATTCAACATGGCACCTCATGGCAAAGAACTCTCTGAGGATGTAAGAAATAGAATTGTTGCTCCTCAAAGATGGCCTAGGCTAAAAGAAGATTGCTAACACCCTAAAACTGAGCTATAGCATGGTGGCCAAGGTCATACAGTGGTTTTCCAGGACAGACTCCACTCGGAACAGGCCTCACCAAGGTCGACCAAAGAAGTTGAGTCCACGTGTTCAGCGTCATATCCAGAGGTTGGCTCCAAAAAATAGATGCATGAGTGCTGCCAGCATTGCTGCAGAGGTCAGCCTGTCAGTGCTCAGACCATACGCCACACAATGCATCAACTCAGTCTGCATGGGCATCATCCCAGAAGGAAGCCTCTTCTGAAGCTATTGCACAAGAAAGCCCGCAGTACCAAGACAACTGTCTCTTGCCTACAGTCAAGCATGGTGGTGGTAACATCATGGTCTGGGGCTGCATGAGTGCTGCTGGCAATGGGGAGCTGCGGTTCATTGAGGGAAACATGAATTCCAACATGCGCTGTGACATTCTGAAGCAGAGCATGATCCCCTCCCTTTGGACACTGCGCCGCATTGCAGTTTTCCAACTCGATAATGACCCAAAACACACCTCCAAGATGACAACTGCCTTCCTGAAGGTAAAGGTGAAGGACTCCAGACCTAAACCCAATTGAGCACCTGTGGGGCATCCTCAAGCGGAAGGAGGAGGAGCGCAAGGTGTCTAACATCCACCAGCTCCATGATGTCATCATTGAGGAGTTGAAGAGGATTCCAGTAGCAACCTGTGCAGCTCTGGTGAATTTGAGCACAATTTGAACATGTTCACTGTGAGGTGTACTCACTTGTGTTGCCAGCTATTTAGACATTAATGGCTGCGTGTGGAGTTATTTTCAGAGGACAGTAAATCTAAACTGCTATACAAGCTGTACACTGACTACTTTAAGTTTCATTTCTATAGTGTTGTCCCATGAAAAGATATAATAAAATATTTGCAGAAATGTGAGGGGTGTACTCACTTTTGTGAGATACTGTATATATGTAAATCAGTAGCACCCAGAATTATATCTGTATGCCTCATAGTGTAGGACGTACACTATATTGCCAAAAGTATTCACTCACCCATCCAACTCATTGAATTTAGGGGTTCCAATCACTTCCAGGGCCACGGGTGTATACAACCAAGCACCTAGGCATGCAGATTGCTTCTACAAACATTTGTGAAAGAATGGGTCGCTCTCAGGAGCTCAGTGAATTCCAGCGTGGTACCGTGATAGGATGCCACCTGTGCAACAAGTCCAGTCATGAAATTTCCTCGCTACTAAATATTCCACAGTCAACTGTCAGTGGTATTATAACAAAGTGGAAGTGATTGGCAATGACAACAACTCAGCCATGTAGTGGTAGGCCACATAAAATGACAGAGCGGGGTCAGGGGCGCTGAGGCGCATAGTGCGCAGAGGTCGCCAACTTTCTGCAGTCAATCGCTACAGACCTCCAAACTTCATGTGGCCTTCAGATTAGCTCAAGAACAGCATAGAGAGCTTCATGGAATGGGTTTCCATGTAAGAGCAGCTGCATCCAAGCCTTACATCACCAAGCGCAATGCAAAGCGTCGAATGCAGTGGTGTAAAGGGCCACCACTGGACTCTAGAGCAGTGGAGATGTGTTCTCTGGAGTGACGAATCACGCTTCTCCATCTGGCAATCCAAAGGATGAGTCTGGGTTTGGCGGTTGCCAGGAGAACGGTACTTGTCTGACTGCATTGTGCCAAGTGTAAAGTTTGGTGGAGGGGAGACACCATACCAAGAGATTTTGGACAATTTCATGCTCCTGACTTGGGGGATGGCCCCTTCCTGTTCCAACATGACTGCGCACCAGTGCACAAAGCAAGGTCCATAAAGACATGGATGAGCGAGTTTGGTGTGGAAGAATTTGACTGTCCTGACCTCAACCTGATAGAACACCTTTGGGATGTATTAGAGCGGAGACTGCGAGGCCGGCCTTCTCGTCCAACATCAGTGTCTGACCTCACAAATGCGCCTCTGGAAGAATGGTCAAAAATTCCCATAAACACACTCCTAAACCTTGTGGAAAGCCTTCCCAGAAGAGTTGAAGCTATTATAGCTGCAAAGCGTGGGCTGAAATCATATTAAACCCTATGGATTAAGAATGGGATGTCACTCAAGTCCATATGTGTGTGAAAGCAGACAAGCGAATACTTTGGGCAATATAGTGTATGTTAAACACTAAGCTGTAGTGCCCTCTTCAGGCCAATCAGGCTCATCTTATGTACCTCAGTAGCAGCAATGAGTATTACTTATTGACTGAGTTTCATGTGTGTCTGGCTTATGGTTTAGTTTGTACGACTCATTGGTGAAAAAAAGTAATTTATGAGAATCTGAGCCAAAAACAATAAGGATCCAGTGAAGGAAAGCAAGTTTTAATTTTAGAGCATATTATGTGCCATAATGACACATTTTAAAATAATAATAATAATAATAATAATAATAATAATAATAATAATATGTAACACAAAGAAGTTAATAATTAATTCATTTCATCATTTATTATATAATTCAGTACAGTTTTTCTCACACAAACATTTAGGCCATTGACTGAATTATCTCATAAAGACCCTCCTCTCTCTGACAGTTTAACACTGGTTGGCACAATTACTCACTTTTCAGATCAGAAACACAACATGGTGTTTAATTGTCAGTCAGTTCGGTACCTGATTCGTCCTCCTCCACTGCACTGAAAGTGCAGATGATACAAATAATAAAGACAGAAATTAACGAGTTACTCTGCGGTCATTAACAGAGGAGGTCTTCACTGCAGAATACAGAGTGTCTTCTTGTGGCTGTTCTCGTTTCCCTCTTCCTCTTTTAGGTTTCCTTTCATGGAAATTTAAGGCTGCATAATTCAGCTCCTTAGTATCTTCATCATCCTGCAGTAACAGACATGAGAGTTTAAATAAGAGCTCTTATATATCTGTATTTTTAAGCATATCATAAAAGTAATAATGGCACTAATGTAGTACCTGTTTGGTCGTCTTCACTTTGACTGAGTCTTTAAGTTTCTCTGCTGAATTACAAACACAAGCAGGTCAGCATCTTTATTATGAGACACAGATTTTTGAGTTGTTTTTGATACAATCACTGCAATTCAAAAGTTTGTAGTCATGGTTTTTTAAAAAGATGCCATCAATTTGGCTGCAGACCGATAAAAAATTAAACCTAACTCACAGGTTTCAGATAATAGGAAGCTGTGAATGAAAGTTGTGTTCAGAGTGATGAAGGAAGCTCTATTGTTACATGTACTTATTTACTTGTTTAATGTTTACTATCACTTTTTAATGTCCTCTAAGATCTAGGTACTGAGATAAAAATATCAAAGTACTAGGTAATTATTAGGTACTAGGTAATACTAGGTACTAAGTTATAATAGGTATGGATAAGCGTCATGACTAAACTACAATGGAATGCATAACAGGTTCTAGCCATAACCATTTTACAGCATACTACCTCATTATTCCAAAGGTTTGTCCTATTATTAGATATTGTACTAACTCTGTTATCTGCTGAATATCTAGACCTTCTTAAGGAAGTGCAGTGTAATTTAGTCTGGTCACTTCATTTTATCAAAAATAGCACTATGGTATTTGTACCACACGCATACTCAGTTTATCCCTCAAACTTAGAGGACTGTAAATGAGAATTTTGAAACTGGAAAAACCTTGAAACTGAGAATTTTGTGACTGAAATGAAAACTTACCACTGCAGTGTTCACAGTTTCTCTGTCTACGGTTTAAAATGGTTTGGACAGAGATCACAACCACACACACTCCTAAAGCTGCTCCCAGACAGATCACTACAGGATCCACAGGCTGTGCTGAAAATATCCATAATCCAAATTATTGTCACCTTCAATTAATATCCTAAAAATGCTGGATCAAATTCACAGTACTGTAAATTAAATGTTGCTTACTCTCTATGCTTGTGAGACTCAATAGAACAAGGAAAATATATTATTTTGATGTGATGCTGCTGCTTATAGTTTTTTTTTTTTCCTTCTGAAAAAGATGCATCAGTTATTGCCAACTCTGAACTGAGCAGCTTTCTCAGGAACATAGTTATCCTCTGTGTTTGTGAGATATCAAAACATGGAGCAAGAGTTCTGATTTATTTATTTATTTATTTATTTATTTTTAAAACATGACAGTTTTCCTCAAAGTTTTCCTTCTTAAAAAATAAGGGACATCCACACCAGCATAAAAGCTGTGTCTGGCATTTTTATCCGATCAGTATCAGCTACAATAAAACTGATGCAGTTTTGATGTTTTGGTATATGTAAAGGACTCTTTCAGACATTATCCACAATCCGCAGCAGTGAAATGCACTTTATGAAGTGGTCAAAGTGGCCTAAGTGTGTGGAGACTATATATATATATATATATATATATATATGAAATGAAACATGCAATATCTATCATATCTTGCCACTTCTGGGAGAAAACCACTGTTAAACTCATTTATATTGATGTCAAGATGCAGAAAGCAAAAACAGCTTTTAGCATTAGCAGCATTTTTAAGGCTGAGAAAGAGGAGCAATATAGGTCATTTTAGAAAAGGAGTGATTTTACTGCAGCATTTTAAAGTGATAGCCAAATCACCAGTTCAGTTATTAAAATAGATGATACTATTAACTGCACTATAAAACAAATTAAATTATGTATCACACTGTACATCTACAAATTCCGTTATTTTACTGCAGCATTTAAAATCAAATAATGACCTAGCATATCTTGCCTAAATTGGATTGGTATTAACTTTGAAACATTTGGTTTGTGCACAGCATGTATAATCTACAAAAATACAAATATCAGATTGGACTCTAGACTGTTTCTGCTTCTTTTACTTAAGGTAGAAGAGAACAGATTTATTCATGTGATCAGTCATGGATTTGTATGAGTCTGTTAATTAATATCCACCAAATAAGATCCACCAAATCTTCTAATACCTCATCTTTATATTACAATAAAAACTTGGCTCCATTCAATGTATAATGACATTTAACAGGCTATTTCCAGGTTTTTGCACTATTGGTTTAATTAAAGATAAGGACAATTGTTTAAATGTAATCTTTGAAGGATATTTCAGCCATGAGAACTGAGTAGAACTTTATATCAGGAACATGGTGAAGGTAAGTCTTCCTGTGGGCTAGCTGATCTATTACTGCAGAACTGAAATGCTTTTGTTCTCTAGCACCTTTTGACCAAGTTTCTCTAGAGACTTCAGTAACTAAAACACACAGACAATAAGACTTATTGCATCCTCATTTAAATGAGTGTATATTAAGGAATTTTGCTTAACACTTACCCAGTTCTACTGCTGTTCCATTCCCAAAAATGATCTTCCCACAAGCAGCCACAGCGCAGTAGTAAGTTCCAGTATGGTTGTGGTCGAGGATGTTCTTGGAGAAGTTGTACACACAGCTGTGTGTAGAAGAGCTGATCTCACACTGACGGCTGCTGCTGTTCTGATGAGTGTAAATGATTTCAGGAAAGGATTGTCCTGCAGCAGCTCTGAACCAGAGCACTCGGAGTTCTGCTGCTCTGATCTCAGACAGGACCGTGCACTGCAGAGTGACTGACTTTCCTGGAGAAACTGACCCCCATACTGGAGTTTGGAGCACTGATACATTTAACTTTGGGTGACCTATTTAATGATATAAACAGTGTCAGAACTTGGTTAGTGTAGGTTGGGTTTCCCACACAGGGATCAAGCTTAGCTTTGAATTAAATCTTCCTTTCAGTGGAGAATCCCCAATCAGAATGCTATGTAGTCCAGGACTAGGCTCAGTCTCTTTCTGGAAAAACAACTCTTAAAGTACCTGTAACTCACATGCAGTCACACTGTACTTTACTAGTGTGTAATAACTAGTAGTGTAATAATCTGTGGCTGTGACTGACAATATTTTGAAAAGATTCAAAAACAATCTTCTATATTTATAGTCAATATCTTAGAACTTTAAACATAAAGATGACTAGAGCAGTGCTTCCCAACCCTGATCCCAGAGTCCCACTGCTCTGCAAGTGTTAGGGTTTTTCTGCTCCTAAACACAACTGATCCCACTGACCGGCTCATTAACAAGCCCTAACTGAGTTAAAGTTGGTGTGCTTAAGCAGAGAAAGCATTAAAATATGAAGGGCATTAGACCAGATTCATGAAAACCTTCTTAAAAAAAGCTTAACAAGAAGTTCATGAGAATGTTCTTAAACACAGGTCTTGTTAAAAAAAAAATATTTTAGCTGTTCTTCACTACTATTTTAAGGAATTCTTAATTATTTTCTTAATAAAATCTTTATTGTTTTCTGAAAGCTGTTTACCATGTTGTCAATTGACATCATGTTATATTTTACAGATTACCAGAAATTACACCATAAATCCATTAACCAGTTATTTAGTTTAGATCAGCATCTAAAGACAATTTTGTGATTTCAGCCCCAGGATTGGGAAACACTGAACTAGAGAGCTTTCATAATAAATAGTTCTAGTACCTTAGATTTGTAAATTGCCCTTAAAAGCAGTTCTTTAACTGTTAATAACAAATGAAAATGAAAAGATGGTGATTACCTCTCACAGCTAAGAAAGTTCCTGTGGAAAATGTAATCATATTCAGTTGAGATACGCCGCAGAAGTACGTTCCTTCATCGTCTTTAGTGGTGTGTTGAATAGTCAGAGAAATGCTGCTCTTGTTTACCTCCAGTTTTATTCCTGATTGTTTGAACTCATCTGAAACCATGTGATCTTTATTTGTTAAAATTATTCCCACCTGCTGAAGAGTCTGTCCCACTTTCTGCTTATACCAAACCATTCGCTCGTTACTCGTTCGTTCATCAAACGTGCAGTAAAGTTTAACAGCTTCACCCAGATTAGCTGATAAAAATGATGGCTTCTGCTGAAGATCAGCAGCTTCAACAAGACCTAAAAATTAGATTAAGGCAGATTTAACTCACATAAGAGAAAGAAATAAATGTAGATTTTTTAGAAATGTAGAATAAATAACATATACAAAAAGAAACTTACCTGTTTTGTAAAGACTGGCAATAAGAATCCAGAGGGGAGTTATTATCATAGAAATCATGGTTGTTATTTGAATTGTTTCAAACAGAATGTTTGAAAGAAGTCAGAAGGTCCTTTGTGACTGCCTCACAGAAGATAATTTGGCCACCAGAAGTTCTCTGGGCCTCTTTATAAGCTAACAGTGTCATCAATAGTGAAACAGCCAATCAGCAACTTTATTCAGGAAGTGTCACCTCACAGTAAAGGAACTTGAGCTAAAGTTCAAATACACTTGTATTTACATATATTATGCCTGCAAATATGGTTCATGTTTCTACTTTTAAATTAACACCATATTTTCTGCCAGTAACACAATATTCTAGGGACTCTAACAGCTATTACTGTAGTATGAGTGAGATTTTTGTGTGTCATTGTGTATCAATATTTAAACTGTACATTCTTAAAAATAAATGCGTCAAAATGGGCTTTATGGATCAATGCTGCAGAAAAAACATGTTTGCTTCTTTAAAGAGCCTTTCAGTGGGCGGTTCTGTTTTACTAAATAATATATGTGAAGATTCTTAATGGTCTAAGAGCCGTCACATATTCAAAGTTTCTGTAAAAATGATAAGTTTTTCTGAGAATTATATATCCAACGGCCAAATCATTTAAGATGTTTTATTTTTGTAAAAAAAACATGAATGAATGACAACTTTTAAAATAAACGTTTGCTAGACCTCCCCTCTATTAGATTGTAAAAGAAATGAAAGCTTTTAGTTCTAACAGGGAGACTCCAATGCTAAGTGTGTCAGTACTCTGACCAGTCACTGGCCCCCACCTGTCTTTAAAAGGACTTGACTAACGCACCTCATTTGCTGCTTTCAGGTGCCATCATTTGGACCTTCCCTCCTTCCTGCCACCACCACATGTTTAGCCCCTGTCCAGTTGCCCAGGAAGTAGCCTCCACCCCTACCATCTCTACACAGCAGGATCCGCGAGGGTCCTGATGCTCCAAGACCTGGGCTAACAACAGGGCCTACACTGAAGAATTTCCCAGTATCTGTGAAATCCTATGAGGGATTTAAGTTTTTTCTTCGTTCATGTTTGTCTTTTGAGTCTCTCTGGTAGAAATGTAGTTCTTTGCTCTATCTGGCGATTGAGAGTGTCCTCAAGAGCTCTTCTCCATGTTACAGAAGGAGGTCTATGGTTTGGCTCTGCTGCACGTTGAAGTTATGTAACTCAGGCTGGAATCCATTATTTAATTTAACTTGTGTATAGTTGCAACACCTACCCAAATAAGCACCTTTTATAGTGCCTTCCCTTGATGCCTTTTACATCCCAACCATAGGCTCAGGCCTAGGAGGAGGGAGGGACAGTAAAAAAGGATGAAAGAGGATAATAAAGGGATGCAGAGACCAGTACGATACAAATAAATCTGCTGAAGTTTATTATACAGATGAACAAATCAAACATACAAACAATTTAAGCTACAAACAAAGAAAAACAACATTTTTATAGTAAAGTTGTACTGGCAGGGGTCATAACAAACAGTACCAAAGAAAAGAAATAAACAAATTATTCTAAGCTGACAGTTAAACAGCAACAATACCTGGCCAAAAATATTAAAAATGACTGTAGCTGCTACTCTATGCTAAGATAACAAAAACATACAGGGAGTGGCACCTGCATCTAATCTAGTGTGCTTAGACTAGATGACATACCCACAGGTGTAAATGTAGGTGCATGCACAGTCTAATCTGTCCTCCCTCCCAAGAGAAAAGCACCAGTAGTGTCAGTACAACCAGACAGACAATCACAGACCAACAACAAAGGATCTAATGTCACTGTATAAGTAACAGGAAGAGACACAGCTAACAAAGGCTAACAGGGCCATTGAGAGATCTGAAGCTAACAGGGGCTAAATCTACCAAGGCTAAAGCTAGCAGTGGCTAAAGAGCTAAGAATATCAGAAATCAATCAAATGAGCCCAGATCTAAGATTTGTGTCAAATGATGCCCAGGACTGGCAACAAACTCTGCACTGCTTTCAAAGTCCAAGCTCCGCCTCTTTGGGCTCAGGTCTGCAAGCTGAATGGCCATATGACATCCATGAGGCAATTGTGATTGACACACCCAGCAGCCTATGAAGGAAAGAGACAGGAAGAGACAAAAGAACAGGAGAAGAGCAACCAAGAGGGGAGAGAAAGCAACACATACATGCACAGACACTGACATGAAAAGATGTTTAAAATGACTTTAGATCAAGGCGATATTTTATTCATTGGATAACATTTTTAATGTTCAGTGAAAAACAATGCAATTCACTGCCTCTGCTCTAACCAGCACACCTGCATCAAAACCATTTCGACTACAAAGAGGAACCAGACAAAGATGTTCTATATCTCCATTACTGTTTGTACTTTTTGGCTGCTTCCATTAGACGGTGGAAAAATCTCAGGTGCCCTGTCTAAATTATATCTCACAAACTCAGTTTTTATGTTGATGACAATTTACTATACATCCCTGATCCTTCATTGTCCCCTCATCAGTCTAATCAGTAGCTATAGTACGGTGTGTGGCTATAAAATGACAACATTGTTATAAATACAACATAGTAAGTAACACCCTAACCACTTTGGTGGCAGTGAAATACTCAATCACATCTTTCTATTTTTAATCACACCCCTCATTCTCACGTTTGTAATCAACAACAACTTTTCATTTTTACATCTTAGAGTCAGGGAAGAGTAGCCAGCCTGGGACAGTTATTCATTAAAGGTCTCATTGTTGAATTACACTACAAGACCTTATACAGGCCTAGAATAATCCTTGACACTTAGAAGAATCCAGAAACATTCTGGAATTATTATGTAACATTTTAATAGTTTATACCAGCCTGCATGTGCTGCATTACTGTCACAGTCTCAGTAGCTGCTGGTCGAAGGACACATCTGTGATGTCACAGGACACGTCTCTGATGTCAGACATTAGGTGCTTTGATCTCCTGCTTCCTCTCTGTTTCTTTTGAAAAATCTGCTGCAGTGTTTAGACTCTAACCACAGAATGAGTGCGGGGGTCCACACTCGTCATGAACATCTGTGACCATCTCTTTTCAGTCATGTTCATTGGAAACCTTTGAAAGAAAAGTTTAACCCTTGTGTGGTGTTGATGTTTTTGTTACCACCACACTATTATTTTTAAATCCATACAGCCATAACAATTTATGTAAAAATGCCAGATGTTTAAAATAATACAAATAGCCAGCATAGCGTTCTCCTTTAGCAGGTTTAGTCAGTCAGCAGCCTGTCCAAGTGGTCCACCCTCACACACACACACACATATATAATCACATACACACACAGACCGACAGACACACTAACAGCAGACCATGTAGGAGGAGAACAGAGTGAAGGACACAGCACCTCCACACTTGTATTCCCCACAGGTTCACCCCAACACCACATGCATAATATAAATGTGTAGGGGGTGAACAGTGTGAAGGCACTGAAAATGTGTTATTTTATATGTTCTTCACAGAAAATGAGCAAAAACCAAGGGATCTGAGGTTGAAATAATAATACATTGCATCATTTTTTCTTCTGGTAAACATTGAAAATGGGTCCCAAAGACCTGAATACCACACATGGGTTCTTTGTTCTTTCGAGAACTTTTACATTATGTGGAGATTCTTTAAAATGTCAAAGTGGTCTTAATATTCACACATCTAACTTGCAAAAAGTGTTCTCCAAATATCTTAGGATTATGTACTTGACATATACAGTAGAACAGGTTATCATAAATATGACTTTGTAGGTAGCCTCCTGGTGAGATCTTATTCAAGAAACTTAGCAACCTGCCAAAATATATTTCTTAGCTAAAGCTAATTCTGGTCACTACAGCAGCTTGTTTGAGGGATGCACTCTTTGGGTAGTTGTACAAAGCTGGGACACCAGATATCTTTGTGAAACTTTCCCCTGACAACTTAATGTGTCCATTAATGACATTTTCTATAATGTTTTTATTAGAATTTATTTAATTTTTTAAAATAATTTATTTAAAAAGTTTATTTTAAACTCATTAACAAAGCATTCTTTTAAAATGGTCTTCATAAATCCAGCCTTTCAGATAAATAGAGGGCACATTTAGGCCCAATCCCATTTCACCCCTCGCCCCTACCACTTAGCCCTTAGCCGTCCGTTTTGCCCATTCACATCTAGGGTAAGGGTGTCCCAATTTTTGTTGAGACAGAGGGGTAGGGCGAAGTGTTAGGGCTACATAAGGGCTTTTCAGAGGCACAGTCCAAACAGAGTGTTATGAGAAAAAAAGAAAAACCAGCAAGATGGCTGCGTGAGTGACCAAAGAAACAGACAAATCTGAGTATTTTCTCTGTTAAAAAATTAAGATAACCATTTTATTTTCTTAGTTTAATGTCATTTCAATGTATTACAGTCGTTTCTTCATAACAAACACAAAACGATAAAAGCATGCTAATGTCTCGGTAGCTAGCTAGCTAACTTTCTCATTCCACCTTAAATAGTCCCGCAGTTCTGATGCCTGAAGTGCCAGAATGTCACTGCTGCTCCATTTAAGATGGAACAGGAAAATTTGAACAAGAAGCTGGTGAATATCTGACTTCAGCTTCCTATCACCAAAGAATTAGCGGTGGGCAACAATAAATAATTGTCTTATACCCCTTCTTTGAAAACATATGATGCCCTAAATGTAACTAAATCCCGGCAGCAAGGAGCTGAACTTTTCAATTCTCTGCTATCACTGAAGATGGGCAGGGTTGCCTGCAGAGCAGCGCTGGCAGCTGTTAATGAAGCAATGTTTTATTTGAGGGTCCCATTTCGTAGTGATTTCAACCACGACCCCTTGTAATTTGGTTAGTATGACACTCGAAAACAAGGGGTAGGGGTAAAAAGAAGAAATGGGATTGGGCCTTAGTGTCAGTGAATATCTGTTTGTGGGTGACATTTATATTTTTATAATAATTTAACATCAGACGTGTTAATTTATTTTTTGTCATTATTTTATTTATATTACAGAGCACATTTTACTGGGCTATTGTACAATTATGCAAAGATTGTGAAAAATAAAATTTGTTACATTATCTGTTAATGTAACACTAATACTAAAGCACTAGCATGTGCAGCAGCACAGAATGTACCTGCTTAAGAAATGAGGTTCTCTGTGTGCTGCTGTGTTTTCTGTCACCTGTTAAAAGGATCATGAAGCTGCAAGTTGTTGGATGCAGTTTTTGAACAAGTACAGAAATAAGCTGACATGCATTTAACACAGAATTCATTCAGAGCATAAACAGATTAGTCTGATATTGGAACAAGCTGGGATGCCCTGTGTCGGAGTGAAGAGGTTGGCACTGGACAGCCGTTGCGACGTTTAACATCTGTTTGCTACTTCTGGGGGCAAATGGAGTTACCCCTTCATGTGCCTGGCAGAAAACGGAGATCACTTCCAGCATCGCATGTAATACAATTGATTACACATACGTCAAGGTATGTTGCGTATTTTTTGGTTCAGATTGCTTCATCCTAACGGGAGTTACAGCAGAATATTCGGGGCCTCTTTTGAGTGAATCTCCCTGTATTTATATATATGAGTATCAAAAAGAGACAAAGATTGAAGAACATTTTTGATTGCTTATGAATTACAAAGGTTAAACTGGAGCTCAGCTGAAACACAGGATGTGTCACTAAAATGAAAGTATCCCTCACAATTTTATCCTTATACAACAGAAGGGAGCTAAAGAGTTTAATGGAGGTCAGTAACTGAGGAGTATCTGACTTCAGAGTAAACACTGTGTCCAGAACGTCCACTCTTCATTCTCAGCCTTTTAGCAACATAAATCAGCTCCACAGCAGAAGAGTCCTGTAGAGATGGACATGGAAATGTTAAAGGGTAAAGGTTAGAGAACTCTATCTGAAATACAAGAGTGTCAGTTACATCATTACACATCATTTGAAAGCATGAGAGAACACATGTAGTACCTGACTGGTTGGGTTCTCCACCACTGAGCCGTGTTGAAGCCTCACTATGGTTGAAAAAAGAAAAAAATACAGTGTAATATTTAGATCAGAGAACATTTTCTCTGTGCAAGTCATCAGTTTTCTCATTGCTGTCAGAACAAATTCTTGTATCTCCAAAACTGTAACTTTTCAGAAGGAAAAACATTCTTACCTTATAATAGAAGTTAAAGTAAATTTTTTATAAGTAATGTTGGAACATTTTTATTGGTTTATTCATCATGAAATTTTAATCTAATGTAAAGAGTAAATAGACTTTATGATACTGTAATAAAGGGCAAAATTGAGATATGAAGTTTTGTCCTGACAGCGGCAATATATAAATATATACAATGCAGAGTGACTTTTTTACATCACATTGAAAATTCAGCTCAAATTTACTGTACACTCACCACTGCTGTAATCAGACTTTGTTCTCTTGCAAATGAAAATAGCCATAGCAGAAAACACAACCACACACACTCCCAAAGCTGCTCCTAAAAGCATCACTATGGGATCCACAGACCTGCCTGAAAGATATAAATTAATAAATAATTAATATTATATACTTATAATTCATAAAAGTGAAGCCAAACTTCATTTTTAAGTACAACAAATCACATTATTTCACTATCAGTATTATTTCCTCGACATAGTAATCTCACCACTCATTACTTTACATTTAAGTTACTCTCTAAAACACAAAGAAATCTGTACCAATTAGACAGTGAAAGGAATGACAAACAAGAGCCCTTTAAACACTTAAATTTAGGAAGAATAGCCACAGTCACTATCACTGCTTCTTCTCTGAACAAGACAAAGTGAGCCATGCTTGGATTAACTGGATTAAAGCTAATACTAAATCAGTTGGTAAAAGTTTGTAGACCAGATGCTGCTAATGAGTGTAAGTGTATGAGCTGCTTCTGCACCAGCTGTGTTTTGTATTGTTGATTTTGTGGATGATGTCAGTGGTATAAAACAAAAGCACAGTGTGAAAAATCTTTAAATGAAATATGGAAAAGTTAAAGCATTTGTTTACACCACTGGACATGTAATAAAAAGTGCAGTCACTTTTGTACTGGTTTTCATTTGCACAGATTATTAGTGTTAATTTATTTTCTATGTATATTCTTATTATTGGTTTTAGAGGTTATATAGTAATTTTGGTTAGTTAACCACAAAACAAGCATATCTATTCAGAGATTTTTAAACCACTATGCTCAAATTTGCACACACTCCTACTAGACATGAGTATGTACAGATACGCCAAATTAAACTAATGAACATGTTATGTTTATGATCAGATTTTACTGTACACAGCTGTGATGAATGAGGCCAAATTCACTGAATTCAGGATAATGAGAGTATTCTTTTGGAAATGTCTGCTTTTGTCCTCCTTAGTCAGTGTACAGCTTCACTCTGCACTGATCACAATCCAAGTTGAACAGTGAAGCGGTAAAGGTAGTGAACACGCACAAAATATGTGAAAGAGCAGATAATTTATAGCTGCAAATATGCAAGGTTTTTAACCTTATTAAGTCAGTAAATGTAGTATAATCAAATGTGAGTTTACACAAAGTTCTCAAAAAGACTTACTCAGTTCTACTGAGGTTCCATTCCCAAATATGATCTTCCCACAAGCAGCCACAGCGCAGTAGTAAGTTCCAGTATGGTTGTGGTCGAGGATGTTCTTGGAGAAGTTGTACACACAGCTGTGTGTAGAAGAGCTGATCTCACACTGACGGCTGCTGCTGTTCTGATGAGTGTAAATGATTTCAGGAAACGATTGTCCTGCAGCAACTCTGAACCAGAGCACTCGGAGTTCTGCTGCTCTGATCTCAGACAGGACCGTGCACTGCAGAGTGACTGACTTTCCTGGAGAAACTGACCCCCGTACTGGAGTTTGGAGCACTGATACATTTAACTTTGGGTGACCTATTTAATGATATAAACAGTGTCAGAACTTGGTTAGTGTAGGTTGGGTTTCCCACACAGGGATCAAGCTTAGCCTTGAATTAAATCTTCCTTTCAGTGGAGAATCCCCAATCAGAATGCTATGTAGTCCAGGACTAGGCTCAGTCTCTTCCTGGAAAAACAACTCTTAAAGTACCTGTAACTCACATGCAGTCACACTGTACTTTACTAGTGTGTAATAACTAGTAGTGTAATAATCTGTGGCTGTGACTGACAATATTTTGAAAAGATTCAAAAACAATCTTCTATATTTATAGTCAATATCTTAGAACTTTAAACATAAAGATGACTAGAGCAGTGCTTCCCAACCCTGATCCCAGAGTCCCACTGCTCTGCAAGTGTTAGGGTTTTTCTGCTCCTAAACACAACTGATCCCACTGACCGGCTCATTAACAAGCCCTAACTGAGTTAAAGTTGGTGTGCTTAAGCAGAGAAAGCATTAAAATATGAAGGGCATTAGACCAGATTCATGAAAACCTTCTTAAACAAAGCTTAACAAGAAGTTCATGAGAATGTTCTTAAACACAGGTCTTGTTTAAAAAAAAAATACTTTAGCTATTTTCTTAATAAAATCTTCATTTTTTTTTTGAAAGCTGTTTGCCGTGTAGTCAATTGACATCATGTTATATTTTACAGATTACCAGAAATTACACCATAATCCATTAACCAGTTATTTAGTTTAGATCAGCATCTAAAGACAATTTTGTGATTTCAGCCTCAGGATTGGGAAACACTGAACTAGAGAGCTTTCATAATAAATAGTTCTAGTACCTTAGATTTGTAAATTGCCCTTAAAAGCAGTTCTTTAACTGTTAATAACAAATGAAAATGAAAAGATGGTGATTACCTCTCACAGCTAAGAAAGTTCCTGTGGAAAATGTAATCATATTCAGTTGAGATACGCCGCAGAAGTACGTTCCTTCATCGTCTTTAGTGGTGTGTTGAATAGTCAGAGAAATGCTGCTCTTGTTTACCTCCAGTTTTATTCCTGATTGTTTGAACTCATCTGAAACCATGTGATCTTTATTTGTTAAAATTATTCCCACCTGCTGAAGAGTCTGTCCCACTTTCTGCTTATACCAAACCATTCGCTCGTTACTCGTTCGTTCATCAAACGTGCAGTAAAGTTTAACAGCTTCACCCAGATTAGCTGATAAAAATGATGGCTTCTGCTGAAGATCAGCAGCTTCAACAAGACCTAAAAATTAGATTAAGGCAGATTTAACTCACATAAGAGAAAGAAATAAATGTAGATTTTTTAGAAATGTAGAATAAATAACATATACAAAAAGAAACTTACCTGTTTTGTAAAGACTGGCAATAAGAATCCAGAGGGGAGTTATTATCATAGAAATCATGGTTGTTATTTGAATTGTTTCAAACAGAATGTTTGAAAGAAGTCAGAAGGTCCTTTCTGACTGCCTCGCAGAAGATAATTTGGCCACCAGAAGTTCTCTGGGCCTCTTTATAAGCTAACAGTGTCATCAATAGTGAAACAGCCAATCAGCAACTTTATTCAGGAAGTGTCACCTCACAGTAAAGGAACTTGAGCTAAAGTTCAAATACACTTGTATTTACATATATTAAGCCTGCAAATATGGTTCATGTTTCTACTTTTAAATTAACACCATATTTTCTGCCAGTAACACAATGTTCTAGGGACTCTAACAGCTATTATTGTAGTATGAGTGAGATTTTTGTGTGTCATTGTGTATCAATATTTAAACTGTACGTTCTTAAAAATAAATGGGTCAAAATGCTGCAGAAAAAACATGTTGTTTGCTTCTTTAAAGAGCCTTTCAGTGGGCGGTTCTGTTTTACTAAATAATATATGTGAATGTGAAGATTTTCAATGGTCTAAGTGCCGTCACATATTCAAAGTTTCTGTAAAAATGATAAGTTTTTCTGAGAATTATATATCCAACGGCCAAATCATTTAAGATGTTTTATTTTTGTAAAAAAAACATGAATGAATGACAACTGTTAAAATAAACATTTTTGCTAGACCTCCCCTCTATTAGATTGTAAAAGAAATAAAAGCTTTTAGTTCTAACAGGTAGACTCCAATGCTAAGTGTGTCAGTACTCTGACCAGTCACTGGCCTGTCTTTAAAAGGACTTGACTAATGCAACTCATTTGCTGCTTTCAGGTGCCATCATTTGGACATTCCCTCCTTCCTGCCACCACCACCTGTTTGGCCCCCATCCAGTTGCCCAGGGAGTAGGCTCCGCCCCTGCCATCTCTATACAGCAGGATCCGCGAGGGTCCTGATGCTCCAAGACCTGGGCTAACAACAGGGCCTACACTGAAGAATTTCAATTCCCAGTATCTGTGAAATCCTATCAGGGATTTAAGTTTTTCTTCCTTCATGTTTGTCTTTTGAGTCTCTCTGGTAGAAATGTAGTTCTTTGCTGTATCTGGCGATTGAGAGTGTCCTCAAGAGCTCTTCTCCATGTTACAGAAGGAGGTCTATGGTTTGGCTCTGCTGCACGTTGAAGTTATGTAACTCAGGCTGGAATCCATTATTTAATTTAACTTGTGTATAGTTGCAACACCTACACAAATAAATCACCTTTATAGTGCCTTCCCTTGATGCCTTTTACATCCCAACCATAGGCTTAGGTCTAGGAGGAGGGAGGGACAGTAAAAAAGGATGAAAGACGATAATAAAGGGGTGCAGAGACCAGTACAATACAAATAAATCTGCTGAAGTTTATTATACAGATGAACAAATCAAACATACAAACAATTTAAGCTATAAACAAAGAAAAACAACATTTTTATAGTAAAGTTGTACTGGCAGGGGGTACAACAGACAAAGAAAAGAAAATAAACACATTATTCTAAGCTGACAGTTAAACCGCTACCTTACCTAGCCAAAAATATTAAAAATGACTGTAGCTGCTACTCTATGCTAAGATACAACAAAAACATACAGGGAGTGCACCTGCATCTAATCTAGTGTGCTTAGACAATGACATACCCATCTAATCTGTCCTCCCTCCCAAGAGAAAAGCACCAGTAGTGTCAGTACAACCAGTCAGTACAAACAGACCAACAACAAAAGATCTAAAGTCACTGTATAAATAACAGGAAGAGACACAGCTAACAAAGGCTAACAGGGCCATTGAGAGATCTGATGCAAACAGGGGCTAAATCTAGCAAGGCTAAAGCTAGCAGTGGCTGAAGAGCTAAGAATATCAGAAATCAATCAAATGAGCCCAGATCTAAGATTTGTGTCAAATGATGCCCAGGACTGGCAACAAACTCTGTGCACTGCTTTCAAAGTCCAAGCTCCACCTCTTTGGGCTCAGGTCTGCAAGCTGATTGGCCATATGACATCCATGAGGTAATTGTGATTGACACACCCAGCAGCCTATGAAGGAAAGAGACAGCCAAAAGAACAGGAGAAGAGCAACCAAGAGGGGAGAGAAAACAACACACACCTGCACAGACACTGACATGAAAAGATGTTTAAAATGACTTTAGATCAAGGTGATATTTTATTCACTGGATAACATTTTTAATGTTCAGTGAAAAACAATGCAATTCACTGCCTCTGCTCTAACCAGCACACCTGCATCAAAACCATTTCGACTACAAAGAGGAACCAGACAAAGATGTTCTATATCTCCATTACTGTTTGTACTTTTTGGCTGCTTCCATTAGACGGTGGAAAAATCTCAGGTGCCCTGTCTAAATTATATCTCACAAACTCAGTTTTTATGTTGACGACAATTTACCATACATCCCTGATCCTTCATTGTCCCCTCATCAGTCTAATCAGTAGCTATAGTACAGTGTCTGGCTATAAAATGACAACATTGTTATAAATACAACATAGTAAATACCACCATAACCACTTTGGTGGAAGTGAAATACTCAATTACAGTCTTTCTATTTTTAATCACACCCCTTTTTGGGACAGTCTCACGTTTGTAATCAACAACAACTTTTCATTTTTACATCTTAGAGTCAGGGAAGAGTAGCCAGCCTGGGACAGTTATTCATTAAAGGGCTCATTGTTGAATTACACTACAAGACCTTATACAGGTCTAGAATAATCCTTGACACTTAGAAGAATCCAGAAACATTCTGGAATCATTATGTAACATTTTAATAGTTTATACCAGCCTGCATGTGCTGCATTACTGTCACAGTCTCAGTAGCTGCTGGTCGAAAGACACATCTGTGATGTCAAAGGACACGTCTCTGATGTCAGACATTAGGTGCTTCCATCTCCTGCTTCCTCTCTGTGTCTTTTGAAAAATCTGCTGCAGTGTTTAGACTCTAACCACAGAATGAGTGCGGGGGTCCACACTCGTCATGAACATCTGTGACCATCTCTTTTCAGTCATGTTCATTGGAAACCTTTGAAAGAAAAGCTTAACACTTGTGTGGTGTTGATGAGTTTGTTACCACCACACTATTATATTTAAATCAATACAGCCATAACAATTTATGTAAAAATATCAGATGTTTAAAATAATACAAGTAGACAGCATAGCGTTCTCCTTTAGCAGGTTTAGTCAGTCAGCAGCCTGTCCATGTTGTCCACCCTCACACACACACACACACACACACACACACACACACATATATAATCACATACACACACAGACAGACAGACACACTAACAGCAGACCATGTAGGAGGAGAACAGAGTGAAGGACACAGCACCTCCACACTTGTATTCCCCACAGGTTCACCCCAACACCACATGCATAATATAAATGTGTAGGGGGTGAACAGTGTGAAGACACTGAAAAGGTGTTATTTTATATGTTCTTCACAGAAAATGAGCAAAAACCAAGGGATCTGAGGTTATTTGTTCTTTGTTCTTTCTAGAACTTTTACATTATGTGGAGATTCTTTAAAATGTCAAAGTGGTCTTAATATTCACACATCTAACTTGCAAAAAATGTTCTCCAAATATCTTAGGATTATGTACTTGACATATACAGTAGAACAGGTTATCATAAATATGACTTTGTAGGTCGCCTCCTGGTGAGATCTTATTCAAGAAACTTAGCAACCTCCCAAAATATATTTCTTAGCTAAAGCTAATTCTGCTCACTACAGCTGCTTGTTTGAGGGATGCACTCTTTGGGCAGTTGTACAAAGCTGGGACACCAGATATCTTTGTGGAACTTTCCCCTGACAACTTAATGTGTCCATTAATGACATTTTCTATAATGTTTTTATTAGAATTTATTTATTATTTTAAACTCATTAACAAAGCACTCTTTCAAAATGGTCTTCATAAATCCAGCCTTTCAGATAAACAGAGGGCACATTTAGACCCAATCCCATTTCACCCCTTGCCCCTATCACTTAGCCCTTAGCCCTCTGTTTTGTACGTTCACATCTAGGGTAAGGGTGTCCCAATTTTTGTTGAGATAGAGGGGTAGGGCGAAGTGTTAGGGCTACATGGCCCTCCAAATGGAGGTTTTTCAGAGGCTCACTCCAAACAGAGCGTTATGAGAAAAAAAGAAAAACCAGCAAGATGGCTGCGTGAGTGACCAAAGAAACAGACAAATGTGAGAATTTTCTCTGTTAAAAAATTAAGATATCCATCGTATTTTCTTAGTTTAATGTCATTTCAATGTATTACAGTCGTTTCTTCATAACAAACACAAACGATAAAAGCATGCTAATGTCTCGGTAGCTAGCTAGCTAACTTTCCCATTCCACCTTAAAGAGTCCCGCAGTTCTGACGCCTGAAGCGCCAGAATGTCACTGCTGCTCCATTTAAGATGGAACAGGAAAATTTGAACAAGAAGCTGGTGAATATCTGACTTCAGCTTCCTATCACCAAAGAATTAGCGGTGGGCAACAATAAATAATTGTCTTATACCCCTTCGTTGAAAGCATATGATGTCCTAAATGTAACTATATCCCAGCGGCAAGGAGCTGAACTTTTCCTTCTCTGCTATTACTGAAGGTTGCCTGCAGAGCAGCACTGGTAGCTGTTAATGAAGCAATGTTTTTGTTTTTTTATTTGAGGGTACCATTTCTTAGTGATTTCAACCACGACCCCTTGTAACCTGGTTAGTATGACACTCGAAAACAAGGGGTAGGGGTAAAAAGAAGAAATGGGATTGGGCCTTAGTGTCAGTGAATATCTGTTTGTGGGTGACATTTACATTTTTATTATAATTTAACATCAGACGTGTTCATTTATTTGTTGTCATTGTTTTATTTATATTACAGAGCACATTTTACTGGGCTATTGCACAATTTTGCAAAGATTGTGAAAAATAAAATTTGTTACATTATCTGTTAATGTAACACTAATACTAAAGCACTAGCATGTGCAGCAGCACAGAATGTACCTGCTTAAGAAATGAGGTTCTCTGTGTGCTGCTGTGTTTTCTGTCACCTGTTAAAAGGATCATGAAGCTGCAAGTTGTTGGATGCAGTTTGTGAACAAGTACAGAAATAAGCTGACATGCATTTAGAATAGAATTCATTAGGAGCATAAACAGATTAGTCTGACATTGGAAATATACAGGGTGATTCACTCGAAAGAGGCCCCAAATATTCTGTACTAACTTTCGCTGGGACGAGGCAAACTGAACGAAACAATGTGCAATGTGCTCCTCAGTATATGGAGCTTCGAACATGCTGGGATGCCCCTGTGTCGGAGTGAAGAGGTAGGACAGCCGTCGCAACGTTTAACATCTGTTTGCAACTTCCAGGTGCAAACGGAGTTACCCTTTCATGTGTCTGGCAGAAAACGGAGATCACTTCCAGCATCGCATGTAATGCAATCGTATTTTTTGGTTTTTGATTGCTTATGAATTACAAAGGTTAAACTGGAGCTCAGCTGAAACACAGGATGTGTCAGTAAAATGAAAGTATCCCTCACAATTTTATCCTTATACAACAGGGAGCTAAAGAGTTTAATGGAGGTCAGTAACTGAGGAGTATCTGTATATAAAACAAAAGTACAGTTTGAAAAATCTTTAAATGAAATATAGAAAAGGTGGAGCATTTGTTTACACCACTGTGCATGTAAAAAAAAGTGCAGTCACTTTTGTACTGGTTTCTAGTGCGCAAATTATTAGTGTTAATTTATTTTCTATGTATATTCTTATTATTGGCTTTAGAGGTTATATAGTAATTTGGGTTAGTTAACCACAAAACAAGCATATTTATTCAGAGATTTTTAAACCATTATGCTCAAATTTACACACATACTCCTACTAGACATGAGTATATACAGATACGCCAAATTAAATTTTAGATTTTACTGTACACATCTGTGATGAAAGAGGCCAAATTCACTGAATTCAGGATAATGAGAGTATTCTTTTGGAAATGTCTGCTTTTGTCCTCCTTAGTCAGTGTACAGCTTCACTCTGCACTGATCACAATCCAAGTTGAACAGTGAAGCAGCAAAGGTAGTGAACACGCACAAAATATCTGAAAGAGCAGATAATTTATAGCTGCAAATATGCAAGGTTTTTAACCTTATTAAGTCAGTAAATGTATTATAATTAAATGTGAGTTTAAACAAAGTTCTCAAAAAGACTTACTCAGTTCTACTGTTGCTCCATTCCCAAAAATGATATTCCCACAAGCAGCCACAGCGCAGTAGTAAGTTGCAGTATGGTGGTGGTCAAGGATGTTCTTGGAGAAGTTGTACACACAGCTGTGTGTAGAAGAGCTGATCTCACACTGACGGCTGCTGCTGTTCTGATGAGTGTAAATGATTTCAGGAAAGGATTGTCCTGCAGCAGCTCTGAACCAGAGCACTCGGAGTTCTGCTGCTCTGATCTCAGACAGGACCATGCACTGCAGAGTGACTGACTTTCCTGGAGAAACTGACCCCCATACTTGAGTTTGGAGCACTGATACATTTAACTTTGGGTGACCTATTTAATGATATAAACAGTGTCAGAACTTGGTTAGTGTAGGTTGGGTTTCCCACACAGGGATCAAGCTTAGCCTTGAATTAAATCTTCCTTTCAGTGGAGAATCCCCAATCAGAAACAACTCTTAAAGTACCTGTAACTCACATGCAGTCACACTGTACTTTACTAGTGTGTAATAACTAGTAGTGTAATAATCTGTGGCAATATTTTGAAAAGATTCAAACACAATCTTCTATATTTATAGTCAATATGTTAGAACTTTAAACATAAAGATGACTAGAGCAGTGCTTCCCAACCCTCATCCCAGAGTCCCACTGCTCTGCAAGTGTTTTTCTGCTCCTAAACACACCTGATCCCACTGACCGGCTCGTAAACAAGCCCTAACTGAGTTAAAGTTGGTGTGCTTAAGCAGAGAAAGCATTAAAATATGAAGGGCATCAGACCAGATTCATGAAAACCTTCTTAAAAAAAGCTTAACAAGAAGTTCATGAGAATGTTCTTAAACACAGGTCTTGTTAAAAAAAAAAATACTTTAGCTGTTCTTCACTACTATTTTAAGGAATTCTTAATTATTTTCTTAATAAAATCTTCATTGTTTTCTGAAAGCTGTTTGCCGTGTAGTCAATTGACATCATGTTATATTTTACAGATTACCAGAAATTACACCATAAATCCATCCATCCATGCATCCATCATCTAAACCGCTTATCCTTCTGGGTCGCAGTGGGGTGCTGGAGCCTATCCCAGCTGTCACTGGGCAGAAGGCAGGATACACCCTGGACAGGTCGCCAGTCCATCGCAGGGCACACCATAAATCCATTAACCAGTTATTTAATTTAGATCAGCATCTAAAGACAATTTTGTGATTCCAGCCCCAGGATTCGGAAACACTGAACTAGAGAGCTTTCACAATAAAGAGTTCTAGTACATTAGATTTGTAAATTGCCCTTAAAAGCAGTTCTTTAACTGTTAATAACAAATGAAAATGAAAATATGGTGATTACCTCTCACAGCTAAGAAAGTTCCTGTGGAAAATGTAATCATATTCAGTTGAGATACGCCGCAGAAGTACGTTCCTTCATCGTCTTTAGTGGTGTGTTGAATAGTCAGAGAAATGCTGTTCTTGTTTACCTCCAGTTTTATTCCTGATTGTTTGAACTCATCTGAAACCATGTGATCTTTATTTGTTAAAATTATTCCCACCTGCTGAAGAGTCTGTCCCACTTTCTGCTTATACCAAACCATTCGCTCGTTACTCGTTCGTTCATCAAATGTGCAGTAAAGTTTAACAGCTTCACCCAGATTAGCTGATAAAAATGATGGCTTCTGTTGAAGATCAGCAGCTTGAACAGGACATAAAAAGTAGATTAAGTCAGATTCAACTGACATAAAAGAAATAGGTAAAAGTGATAGTAATAAATAGCAATTATAGATTTACATAAAGAAACTTACCTATTCTGTAAAGACTGGCAATAAGAATGCAGATGGGAGTTATTTTCATAGAAATCATGGTTGTTATTTGGATTGTTTGAAGCTAAATATTTGAATTACAAGTTAAAAGGTCCTTTCTGGCTGCTTGACAGAAGATAATTTGGCCACCAGAAGTTCTCTGGGCCTCTTTATAAGCTAACAGTGTCATCAATAGTGAAACAGCCAATAAGCACCTTTATTCAGGAAGTGTCACCTCACAGAGAAAGAGCCTGAGGTAAAGTTCAAATACACTTGTATGTAGCATTTGACTACATATATGAAGGTGAGATGAATGGTTATTATTGTAATATGAGTGAGAATTTGAAGATGATGAATTTGGGAGATATTTCTGAGAAGATCAGTCCTCTATGACTTAAGTATGGTTTTATAATTTGTCATGTTGATGACCGGGCAATCAGTATATTAGTGTCACTCAAAGTGTATTCTCTGTGTTGCAGGGAGAATGATTTTTATTGCTAGGTCTTCTGCAAGTGCTTTTATTTTAGTGTTGAAGTATTTGCGTATTTTGAACAAACCATGGTCAGTTCAGTTTATAGCAAAATGTTAATTAAAAATAAAATTAAACATTGGTGTTTCCTGTGCCCTTGGATTTGTTGAGATTTTTTAAATGGCCCTCCTCTTAGTGGTTGAGTTCGACCCCCCTGATATTAGCAGTTTAGTTCTCTTCTGTATCTGGAGATGGGAAGTGTCCTCAAATACTCTTCACCATGTTACATAAGGAGAAGGAGGTCTGTGGTCTGGCATTGATGCATGTTGAACCTTTTTTTGTACCTGGCTAAGATCTGTTCCTTACTATAAATTCCATGTATAACTGCACTGTGATTCTGAAAAGACATTTAAAGGGGTAGACTATTTCACCTACCTATGCAATTCACCCACTATCTCTGCTCTAATCAACAGACTTGTGTCAAAACCATTTCAACTACAAAGAGGAACCAGACAAGGATGCTCTACATCCCCATTATTGTTTGCACTTATTTGCTGCTTCCATTAGACAGTGAAAAAAAAAAAAAAACTCAGGCATCCAGTCAAAATAGTACCACATAAAATTAATTTATTACACTGACCCCCCCCCCCATCTATATCTGTTATCTTTGGCACCTGTCATCCCTCTGGCTGGTTCTCCTCTCTCAACATTGCAGTCCTAAAGTTCTACTGGAAACACCAAAAGACTTGAATAAGAGTATTAATCACCAAAAGCTCAAACATCTTGGAGGTTGTTGAGCTCTAAATTTGTATTACTATTTGTTTTCACACCAGTTACTTCACCTTCAATATTGGACAAGCAATGCAAACCAATCATGGTCAGACATCAAAGACAGTTTAGTTAAAGAGCTAAACATGAACAGCATTTCCTTCATAGACAAAATCTAAAAACACATTGTTATGAATTCAAAACAGTAAGCACCACCCTAACCACTTGATGGAAATTAACGTTTCAATCACAGACTTTCTTCCTGATCCCACCCTTTTTGGAACAATCTCATGTTTCTAATCAACAGCATGCCTTTCAGTGTTGCATCTTAGAGTCAGGGAGGAGCAGCCAGCCTGGAGCTGTTATTCACTAATGGCCATTTTGAATTACAAGGTCTTACACAAGTCTAGAGTCATACTTGACACTTTGAAAAAATCTAGATAACACTTTATTTGGATAGTCCACTTTAGATGCTTTGTAGATAATTAATTTGCTTTCAAGTAACATTCAATTAAATATCTCCTAAATTGACCATACTTTTCTTTAACCGTAAACCTGGCTTTAATCCTACCCTAACCTTAAGCTTAACCCAAAACCTAAATCCAACCCTCACCCTGGTCCTAGCCCTAACCTATGTTCAAATCCTAACCCTAACCCCACCACTGTTTAGAATCAACTAAGTTTCAACACATTGTTTATTAACAATTTAAACATTTGTAGATAATCTGTAAGGGACTATAGTGGACTATCCAAATCAATTGAGACCAAAATGTATCACAAATGTCAAAATATCAATGTCTAAATCTATTTCTCGTCAAAGGACATATCTGTGATGTTGCGTATTAGGTGTTTTCATCTCAAGCTTCCTCTCTGTTTGTGTTGAAAGATCCACTGCAGCTTTTAGACTCTAACCACAGAATGAGTAGGTGGGGCCAGACGTTTGTCATGAATGCCTCTGACAATGTCTTTAAGAGTTTTCAGCAGTGTTTCATGGTTAATGTCTGAAAGAAAAGCTTAACTGAACTAATGATTGGGAATAGAATTAGTGATGCAATGCAGAAGATCCCTGAACAATAATGTAAAGTGTCTACTACACTGTATATACTGTTTATTTCCTTTGCAAAAATAATTCTCCAAATGCCTTAGGAATGTGCAATTGACAAGTATAGCGGAATACGTTTTCTTAAATATTACTTTGTAGGTAGCCTCCTGGTGAGGTATTCAAGAAACTTAGAAAGCTACCAAAATATACATCTTAGGTAAAACTTATGCTGCTGACTTCAGCAGCTTGTTTGAGGGACGGACTCTTTGGCAGTTGTAAAGGTGGGACACCAAACGTCTTTGAGGAACTCAAGACATCTGGTACAGAGACTACTTTATGTACACCACTCAGATCTGTAGATTGTGGAACTCTTTTTGTATTTGACAGCAACTTTTTTCACAAAAATCTCAGCTTTGATTCTATTTTCTCCCTCTCTGCTGTTTTGTGCCTCCCTCTTTATTTCCCTGACTGCTTGTACTTGATTTGTTGTACTATGAAAAGTTTTTGTCATGCTGTGAAATTACAATTTCTTTATTTATTATTTTAAACTCATTAACAAAACACACTTTCAAAATGGCCTTTCTAATGTCAGGCCTTTTGGTGCATGTGAGTGCATATTTCAGTATCAGCGAATACCTGTTTGGGGGTGCAATTTAATTTATTTCTTAAAAAAATTAAGTATTAGTAATTAATGGACACATTTCCAGAGTGACAAAACGAGAGAAGTTTGACGAACATTTGTTTGCTTGATTAAAGATTTAAAAAAGCTAAACTGGAGCTCATCTGAACCACAGGATGTGTCAGTAAAACCACAAAAATGTACTTATGCTTAAAAAACAGTAGAGAGCAAACAAGTTTAATGGAGGTCAGTAACTGAGAAATATCTGACTTCAGAGTAAACGCTGTGTCCAGAACGTCCACTCTTTGTTCTCAGCCTTTTGGCAGCATAAATCAGCTCCACAGCAGCAGAGTCCTGTAGAGATGGACATGGAAATGTTAAAGGGTAAAGGTTAGAGAACTCTATCTGAAAATACAAGAGAGTCAGTTACATCATTACACATCATTTGAAAGAATGAGAGAACACTTGTAGTACCTGACTGATATGGTTCTCCACCACTGAGCCTTGTTGAAGTCTCACTATGGTTGAAAAAGGAAAATCACAGTGTAACATTTCCTCTGTTCAAGTTACCATTTTTGTCTTGCCAAATTTATAAATGTGTATATATATATATATATATATATATATATATATATATATATATATATATATATATATATATAAATTGTTATATATATATATAAATATATATAAATTGTTATTTCAAATTGCAAATTAAGCTCAAATTTAATGTAAACTTACCAATGCTACATTCAGACTTTGTTCTTTTGCCAATGGCCAATCACAACCACATGCACTCCCAAAGCTGCTCCTAAAACATCACTATGGGATCTGCAGAAGACCTCGCTGAAAGATAAATAAATAAATAAGTAAATAAATAAAATATATTTATATTCACAAAAGTGAAACCAAACCTATCGCATAATTTTACAATCAGTATCAATTACAATAAACCTTAAGTGAACATGGATTCAAATATGAACAAAAATTTAAAATAAGACTTAAAGTAAATCTCAAATATTATCTAGAAAAGTGTGGAATCCCATTAATTCAGTCTATATGGGTGAAGAATGGCTGTTTTGTAATTTTGAGTTGAGTTTTATTACATCAGTGATCAGTTTGCAATACCTTTGCATGTCTTAACAGCAATACTTTATCCTTAAATTCTCAAAAAAGACTTACTCAGTTCTACTGAAGTTTCATTTCCAAAAATGATCTTCCCACAAGCAGCCACAGCGCAGTAGTAAGTTCCAGTATGGTGGTGGTCGAGGATGTTGAGAAGTTGTACACAGAGCTGTGTGTAGAAGAGCTGATCTCACACTGACGGCTGCTGCTGTTCTGATGAGTGTAAATGATTTCAGGAAAGGATTGTCCTGCAGCAGCTCTGAACCAGAGCACTCAGAGTTCTGCTGCTCTGATCTCAGACAGGACTGTGCACTGAAGAGTGACTGACTCTGCTGAAGAAACTGACCCCCATGCTGGAGTTTGGAGCACTGATATGTTTAAGTCTGGATAACCTGTGTGACATAATTCATAAACATAATCTTATATTAATTATTTATAATTTTTTTTTTGGAATATCAGTATTAATAGAAATGAAGCTTTTACAATTTTTAAACTGTTTTGACCAAATAATGTCTAGAATTATAATTGTTGATTTGCTATGGTATTTAAATAAAAAATACCCAATTAAATGGTTAATTACAATGTTAATGGCACATAATGTAAAGTAAGGCTAATATAAAGGATTATTTTCTGCAAAGACAAAACTACACACAACAATCACTCAAATCAATTCAACTTCATGAAACATCATCAAACATCTCCTTTTCTGCTCTGAACAGAAATGCAATATCGATTGAAATAATCCAGAAATCCTCTTTTATTTTTTTTTAAAAAGCTCCAAGTAAACTGTGACTGCTGATCAAATGGTGTTAATGTAACAGACTGACGAACAGTTAGTGAAAAAACGTTTTAATGATGTTTTAAAGGGATTTATACTGTAAACATTTTACGTAGTTACTCTTACATTCATTATTATCATTTATAGTGCTGTAGTACTAAGACCAGTCTTGAGATCGCAAAATAACATCCTCAGTCACAGAGTAGGGTGGACTTGGACGCTGATCTGGAGATTAATATTTTTATTATTGTGTTTTCATTTAATAATAAAAATGGATGCTGTTTGGTTTATATTCAGTTTTCTTTGGGTGGTGATTCTGAATTAGTTTTAGAGAAGAAAGAACAGAGAAGAACCTCACCATCATTTGCTTTCAAAGTTGGCCTAAGACTACTGCTACTACTACTACTACTGCTACTACTACTACTACTACTACTACTACTACTAATAATAATAATAATAATAATAATAATGATAATAATAATAATGATAATAATAACAATAATGTATGATTACAAATGTATTTCTTCTTTTATTTATGTATTTATTTATTTATTTTATTATTTATCTATTAATTATATATATATATTTATTTTATTATTTTGAAATGAATAAACAAATATGATGATTACCTGTCACAGCTAAGAAAGTTCCTGTGGAAAACTCAATACTATTCCCCTGAGATTTACCACAGAAGTACATTCCTCCATCGGCTTTAGTCGTATGTTTAATATTCACAGAAAAGTTGCTCTTGGTTGCTTCCTGTGAGATTCTTGTTTGCTTGAATTCTGGAAAAATAAATATATTTCTTAACACTGTTCCCACCGGTGGAAGAGTCTGTCCTAGTTTATGTTTATACCAAATCAGTCGCTCTAAACTCATGTGTTCTGCAAATGTGCAGTGAAGTGTAGCAGCTTCACCAGCTTTAACTAACAAAAATGGCTTCTGATGAAGATCCACAGCTCGACCAGCACCTATAAAATGAGTCGGATTTAAAGAGAAACAAGGAAAGTAAATGTAATGTAAAAAAGCTGTTCTGCAATTTTAAGTTTCTCCTAAAAGTACTATAAAACATACCTGTGGTGTAAATACTGGCAATGAGTATCCAGACTGGAGTCTTCATAAACAGCATGATTATTAGTTGGATTACCTGAAGCAAAAGGAAGGAAGTGAGAAGGTCTTTTTTTTTCAATCTGGCCATCAGAGGTCATCTAGTTCTTTTTGACCCAGCTCTGTCATCAATAGTGAAACAGCCAATGAACATCTTATTTCAGGTTGTGTCACCTTAGACCTGGTGATTGAAACCTTCATGACACTTAAGTGTCTTTCATGCATTACAGGAGTAATAATTTGCTGCTTAATGGTGGTTTGAGCTGCTTTTCCGCATCTCTTTCAGCACCACAACAGCAACAATAAGTGAACATTACATCATTGTTTGCAACAGTTAACAGTTCAATGAACAAATGCAACATAAACAATGAACTATTACTGGTTGCAACTACTTGCATATTTTGTTCACAGTCTTAGGTTTTGTGTTTAACTCTACACTCTTAAAAATGACGGTTCTTCAAGCGTTCTTTCGAAAGGAAAATGGTTCATGTAGAACCATGAACATTCAAAGAACCCTTTGCATGATTAAAGGGTTCTTTGAATCATGAAATTGTTCTTTAGATCGATGGAGAATGTCTTGTGTATGGTTCTATATTCACCAAAAAGGGTTTTGGTTTGCTGTGTGAATTTTAATCCTTACCTGGAGAATGCAGGTGTCTTCATGTGTGTTTTGTCTTATTACAGAAGCAGGTAAGATGTTTGGTTCTGCTAAGTTTAACCTGAAATACAAGTTCTTTCTGCTAATAGTTGTATCACAAAAAAACATGCAGGTATTTCCTATTTTAACAGTTAATTCAGCCCTAAATATGCAGACTGTCACAGTCTCTCTATTTTCTGGTTAAAAAGCACAACTGTGATGTCAGACATTATGTGTTTTTATCTCATATTTCCTCTCTCTTTCTTTGGAACGATTGCTGTTTGCTGCAGCTTTTTTCTAACCACAGAATGTTTGACCTTAGACCGTTCGTATCAGCAAACTCTTGTTTGTAAACTGTCATCAGAGGTAAGATATAAATTTTCACACCCACAGTGGCAGAATGATTGAACTAGGATACTTGATGGTTTGCGTCTTCAGGTTTGCTGCTTCTTTCTGTCTTTATGTACATTTCAGCTCTTCAATTTTAATTTTATCTCATTTTCATTTAGTTTATGTCATCCTCATTGGGGTAAATGTTGTGCTTGTGAAGAGTGGGTGCATACTTTATAGAGAAATGTTTTCATTGGTAATTGGGTTTATGGGAACCGGTGCTCTCATTAATGTGGGCAAAATCTTGCTGTTGTTTTTTCTTGATTAGAAAAAAATGTGCATTTATAGAAGTGACAGGTACAACACTGGTTAGTGTGCTGCCATGGTGGTGCTGCTAAGGCCTCATGTCCAGTCAGAGTATTGACCTTTTGTTCATTGCCCTGGGTGGTGTGTTGGTTGGATGGGTCAATCCTGGGAGTATTTTTCTTCTCTTGAATGGTTCCTTACAGTCTTAAGAACTATAACAAAACAATAGAAACAACAGTGACCTTTACTGATTTTTGAATTTTGTGGTACAAGTTGTAGATGCATCGGTGATGCTTTGACTGGTCCTTTGTAGATGAAACAAACACTGAATTAACTCTCAGTAACATGTCAAAAACATATGAGGGTTAGAATTAGGTTTTGGGTTCAGGTTAAGTTTAGGGTTAGGATTGGGGACAGGGTTAGGTTTAGGCTTTGGGTAAAGTTGTGCAAAGTTTAGAAGATTAGGTTTTGAGTTGAACTTAAGGTCAGGGTTGGGATTAGGCCCAGGGTTAGGGTTAGGCTGTGGCTAAGGTTGGGTTTTGCGTAATGGAAGTAACATATTAACAATACATCTACTTAATGTAAGTAATGTATGAACAGAACATCTGCAAGATATTTACTTTAGTGTATTCAGATGCTTCACTACTGATACTTCACTGATATGTTGTTGATGTGTTACTAATAATCTGTAATCATCTATAAAGGAGCACTTCAAATAAAGTGTTACCGATGCATTCGTTCATAGTGCACTTAGAAATTAGTGGGCAGTCATGGCCTGGAGGTTAGGAAACCAGCCTTGTGACCGGAAAGTCACTGGTTTGATCCCCTGAAATTACAGTACGTGACTGAAGTGCCTTTGAGCAAGGCACCTAACCCCCAGTTGCACCGTGGATAGGGCTGCCCATCGCTCCGGGCAAATGTGTGTGTTCACTAGTGTGTGTGTGGGTGTTTCACTTCATGGATGGGTTAAATGCAGGGGTCAGATTCCTCTGTTTGCAAGCGTAGTTGGCCAGTGGTTCTGAACTGAAATGAGATCCATATTTCTGTTTTGTATAATATATTAATTTGGTTTGAATTTCATATGTTTTGCTATGTTTTAAACAGTGTCCAAAAAGGAAACGTTAACAGAAAATATGTCTTCTTTACTGCAGATTCGGCTGTCTCAGCCACATGCTACTCTCTGAGGACATGATATGCAGATCATTTAAATCATGTCACAGATTTTACTTTCTTCAAGAAAAGTTTTGAGACTTTTGGACTTGACTTGTGCAAACGCTTATCAATAAAAGTCATAATTACAACATACAGATAAAGAAGAAATAAAAAATGTAAGCTTAAAAATGAGAACTGATCTGACATGCAAGATGTGTGAGACAATGTGGGCGAAGTTAACTTCAGCTCTTACTGGGGCTCCTTCTTCACACCTTCACCATATTCTCTCTGTTCTCTCCTCCTCCAAATCCCCACTGAGGCTCTCTTTCACTCCTCCCTCTCTCTCTCTCTCTCTCTCTCTCTCTCTCTCTCTCTCACACACACACACACACACACACACACACACACACACACACACACACACACACACAAACTCATCTTCCCTCCCCAGGCAACCACAACAAACTAAATAAAAACAGGACTCAAAATGAAACAGACTGACATACTAAATATATGCGTCACAAGTTTCACTGCACGTCACAGTGATATGTTGCCCTAACATGAGTCTTTAAATTTACCAAAAAATAATTAAAAAAAATAAATAATAAAAAAAAAATAGCTGAAGGTAAAAGTCAGAGACAGGGAGGGGAACAAGTATTCAGATACGTGTGTTTTTGTTATTTCATCTACTTACATTTCACTCTTTAAACATGCTTGTTGTTTATGTGTATGTATCTTTTGTTCATATTCGTAAGTATGAAATCAAAAGACATTGTGTGTGTAAATTCGAAATGCACATATGAACTGGAATTATATTAATAACACAAACTGTGTCTGAGTACTTGTGGCCATGCATTGTCTGTTGCACAGCATGCAGTGAAGGCCATTTATGTCCATTGATAACATTTTCAACAATGTATTTTATGTTTTTTTTTCTTTTAATATCCTCGACAGCAAAGAGAACAGAACTCAAGGCCTTCATGATGTCATTCTTCTAAGTATGTAGTGTATGTGTTTGTTTGTGTGTGTGTGTGTGTGTGTGTGTGTGTGTGTGTGTGTGTGTGTGTGCATGTGCGTGTCTGCATCAGCCTTTGAAGTGTCAGTGGACAGGGCTGACTGTGGCTGCTATTAATGCCTGCAGGCTGTGGTGGTTTCTGCAGCTCTGTTGTCCTTCACACCTTGATGTTTTACCCACTGCAGTTTCTCTGCTTTATTTCTGTAAGCTACGCTGACCACCTCTCAGTTTCTCAGAAAAACAACCCCTCGCTCACCGTTCAAACTTTCCACAGGATGCTCAGCTATTTTTAACTGTCATGAGCCAAACAGCTCGGACACAAAAGATGTGTGATATCTCAATTATTCTATATACTATTTTAGTTCACTTAAACCTTTTTAGTCATGGTGCTCCATAATAATAAAATATGAACATTTACACTGGTTCACTGGTACAGAGTGGAGCGTTTATACTCTGTTATTGTTTACGTTTGATCTTGAATGTGTGTGTGTGTGTGTGTGTGTGTGTGTGTGTGTGTGTGTACTATAGTTATAGGCCCACAAAGGAGGTTATATATAACCAGTCATCAGTTGCAAACTATTTTAGACCTATGATTGTACCAGGAATTCAGCTTTATTTTTTTTATATTTTGTTTGTTTAACAAGCAAAAAACACAAAAACACAACTTAACATAACATAAAGGTAAATCTGTCAGTGTTGAACATCTGGCTAATTTTCAATTTAGTCTTTTATGTCATAAGCATGACAAATAATTAAAATAAAAGACAGTTTATAAGCAGACAAACGGACATTATACCAAGAATAAAGAACACCAATGACAGCACAGCTGACTGTAGCATGGCCTGTACTCTCTGTGAGTGATATGAGTTGAAGGACTGCAGAGTAGGCCTTGGATTATTATTAGTAGTAGCAATAGTAATAGTACATTCATACATAAATACTGTATGTTCAAATATGTACACTTCAATAATAGTTTTTAGGTATACATCCACTGTCTGTGATTGGCTGCCTGATCAGCACTTACAGCACATTGTGGACCAGAAGTACATAAAAGTGCAGGTGCTGACACTAAGGCCCAATCCCATTTCACCCCTTGCACCTACCACTTAGCCCTTAGCCCTCTGTTTTGCGCGTTCACATCTAGGGTAAGGGTGTCCCAATTTTTGTTGAGATAGAGGGGTAGGGCGAAGTGTTAGGGCTACATGGCCCTCCAAACGGAGGTTTTTCAGAGGCTCACTCCAAACGGAGTGTTATGAGAAAAAAAGAATAACCCGCAAGATGGCTGCGTGAGTGACCAAAGAAACCCACAAATGTGAGAATTTTCTCCATTAAAAAAGTACGATAACTATTGTATTATCTTAGTTTAATGTCGTTTCAATGTATTATGGTCGTTATCTTCATAACAAGCAAATCGCTAATAGCATGCTAATTTCTCAGTAGCTAGCTAACAATCACTTCAGTTTCAAGGGGTTAGGGTGACACTCGAAAACAAGGGGTAGGGGTAAAAAGAAGAAATCGGATTGGGCCTAACAGTCTGTTTACTGTGGCAGCACAGAGGATCGCCTACAAACTGAGTACTTTTGAGGTGCAGGGTTTAAAAGGTACAGTGAAACAATGCCAACAAGCTTGAGACAAAATGAAAGCTCAGTAATGCAGATACTGTAGAGTCGCAGAAGAAGATGCAAAAAACAATGTGATTACTGGCAAATGCTCTTTTACTTTTAAACAGGCACTTCAACGGCATCAAGAAATGCCCAGCACTACCTGAACATGGACACAGACAACACCCACAACAGCTGTTCCTTTCAGTCCAGGAATGTAGCTACTCCAAGAGCCACTTTGCATGGCCACTCCCCCTAAGCTCCCTATGTAAGAGCAGCCCACAGTGGATGTCACAATATAATGGTTTTAATAAATGAGAATTTCCCACCAAAACATTATGCAAGAGAATTTTACTCCACACTAAAGAAAAAGTGAATTTGGAAAACAATAAGACATCTGCAAGTGCATATTGTGATTGCATTGATGCACATTTTGCATTTGTCTTTTTACATACATACATCTGATCTACATACATTCATACATCTGATCTACATACATACATCCATCTTGTCCGGAGCGGTGGCTAAAACAGATAGGTTTACCTCTAATGCTCTGATGTTTGTAAAGCACAGAGAGAGGAAACAGGCCTATATTTGTTAGGTATGGACTGTGGTTTAGCTCATCACCATATGTATATATGAAATGTCACTCTACAGCTAGGAAGCCTCCAGGATTGGCCATCTAAGCAATGTTCCACCACAGCTACTCACCAAGAAATCTTTTTTTATGGTGTGTTATTTTAGCATGCAAATATAAGTGTGTTTAAAATAGTAATATTTCGATTTAATTTGCTTTGTTGTCTTTTCATGCTAAGTATATCTTTTGTTGAAGGTGGTGTGAGAGAGTCTAACAGCTCACACTTTGCAGAGACAGAGAGGGTGTGAGAATTCACAGTTTGCAGGTATTAACCACATTGTTTGTTCCACTCTACTTGTGGCTTGTGTTGATTTTCCATGCTGTATTGGGTGATTGTGGTGAACCAGCTTCTCATGACATATGTCAACTTAAAAAACTATAGCAAAAGGGCTTAGTTTTGTCCTGTGTGGCCAAAGGTTAATGTTTGTCATGGACGTGATATAAATCTAGAAGCTGTAGGATCATAAGGTCAGTGCCTTGCAACTTGTTAGCCTTATGTTTTGTAGTTTATGTGGAAAACTTGGCAATTTATATATATATATATATATATATATATATATATATATATATTTTGTCAAATTAATTGTTTCGGACCTACATGTAAAATTCTATATAATACAAAGAGAACCTGAATAAGCACAAAGTACAGTTTTTAAATGATCATTTCATTATCCAGCATTTTCTACATGAACTGGCCCTGAAAAAGTAGCTGCTGAAACTATGGACTAAATTTAGTTGAGAACTGGGACTTACACTTAACCCTTGTGTGGTGTTGGGGTCTGTGGGACCCATTTTCAGTGTTTACCAAAAGAAAAAATGATGTGATTTATTATTATTTTAATCTCAGATTTCTTGGCCTTTGCTCATTTTCTGTGAAGAACATATAAAATAACACATTTTCAGTGTCTTCACACTGTTCACCCCCTACATGGCCTGCTGTTAGTGTGTGTGTGTCTGTGTGTGTATGTGATTGTATATGTGCGTGTGTGTGAGGGTGGACAACATGGACAGGCTGCTGACTGGCTATAGCTGCTAAAGGAGAACCCTACGCTGACCACTTATGATATTTTAAACATTGGTCTTTTTACATTAATTGTTATGGTTTTATTGATTTAAAAAAAAATAAACATATATATATATATATATATATATATATATATATATATATATATAGCTGCAAGTGGCAATGAGCGGGTTCAAGACTGAATAGAACTGAAAGGAAGTCAGTTCATCAAAAGGCCTTCAGTTGTCATAAACAGTGAGCAGAGATCTTTAAACTTAACTTTATATTCATATGTACTGAGCTACACTGGTTTGTAGATCATCCAAGAGGTTGTCAACATAGTTGTCAAAACTACATGACTAATGGCAGCATTTCTCACATAGTAGCACTTGCACAGTGGATTGGTTCTATATTTAACCCTTGGATTTGATGTATGCCATAATGAGGCCCAATGCACTCATAAGGGGCCCTTTAGGTGTAGAGGAGCTCAGTGAAAGTGGGTCAGAATTTGTCAAAAGGCTTCAGTATGGCATGATTATTGATCAGGGACCATATCCAAAGAGGTTTACCAAGTTTTGGTCAGATTGACCTTTTGACCTTTGTATAATAAGTCGTTGTATAATGTAGTCTGAATGAATAAGCCAAAATACCAGACAAACAGTACAATTTCTGACAAAATATGTAATTACAAAGTTGTTCATGTGGGTGAATTGAGTCATATGGTGCCATTTGTTTATCTGTAGACCTTGTAATAACATTGTAATAACATTTTCATTGATTTTTAAGTTTTTTTAGAGCTAAAGCCCCCCTAAAGGCCAATCTGGACCAAAACTGGCATACTCCACTAGAGTCTCAATATGTACAAAGAGTTAAACTTTGGAGATGATCTAATTAATGACTGATGAGTTATGGCAAATCAAGCTAGCAATGAAATGGCCGCAGTAATTAATTGATTGATCCACACAACATTGAGTAGAAAACTCAACATGTTTTTGATAATTATTTACCTAGAGAGGCCACAGAGTTTTTCTAGACCAATATTGAAAAGTTTGGCTCAAAATCCAGAGACTAGTTTGAGAAGTATGGTTTTCGAATGGTTAATGATTACTAAAAAACTATGCAGTTTTGTAATAAACATGCATTTGCAAAATTGTTTGGAGTCATGTTCTACATATGATACATAAAGAATTTCTGGCAAAATTGTAATAATGTAGTGGTAATGTGTAGGTTTATTTTTCTGAATAGCGCCCCCCAGTGGTCAAAACTTTTGAAACTTGATTGTTTGTTAGAAAGTGGCTACATGTAGACACCATTCAAGTTTCATGATAATTGGTCCATGTTAATCCTGTCAAAAGCCTGCTAAATGCTGATTGGCCAATGGTGACCATATACTTCAATGAATCAAATTGTCCTTATGATTTCACTTATAGTCTTGCAAACAGATGGTACATGCAAAGTTTCAGCTTGATTGGATGTACGGATGCTCTGAAACAGCCATGTAGCATTAACTCCACCCCCTAATGAAATATGAGCATAAAAATCAATACACTGCCTCAGAATCTTCTGCTGAATATGTCTGTCAATTTTTTGGCTGAAGGATTGTCGAGTTACAGAATTTTAAGTTAATTCTGAATTATTTTGAATTTATCCAGAAGGGTTCATTTGCATATGGCAGCAATGCTGTTTAGAAAATTCAAAATGTTCTTGATCATTTTTGAGGTTCAGGCACTTCTGAATTTTTGACACCAAAAACATGAGCATCGGAAGAAAGTTGTAGGACTAGTTTGCAAAAGTAGGTTTCGCATATTATGCAAATTAGCTCAAAATCTAAGTGGGCAGAGCTAAATGGTCCAAATTGCAAAGTTGTTTGTTTGGACCCAAGGAACCAGGAAAAAAATATGTCTTGTCTGGCAAAAATCTGGTTTAGGAGTTATTATGCAAAACTGATTTTTCTGCGCTATAGCGCCCCCTTTAGGCCGACTGGGCTGATTCTGTGCGCCTGAGTAGCAGGAGGGACTACTACCTATTGACCAAGTTTCATATCTCTAGGACTTACGGTTTGGTCTGTGCCAACAATAATGCGGTGGATCCACCAAACCACGGAGTAACAAACACATCAACACCAAACAAAATTAAATACACCAAATTACACCAAATTAAATAGTCCCTTTCCAGCAATGTGAAATAGGCTAAAGGTCATAACAAGCAGAACAACATTCCAGAACATTCCCGGAAGAGATCGGAATTATAGTTCTTGAAAGACATCCATCTGGAAAGTGTTACCAAGCCATTTCTACGGACTCATCTCATATTTGTGAGAAAACACCTTGATGACCCCTGAGCATTTTGAAATGAATGTTCTGTGGGCTGATGAGTCAGGAGAGGACATTTTTGGAATTTTTTTGTCTTTGGCAAATCATCTGGCCAAAGCCAACACAGCATTCCGCAATACGGATATCATACCATGATGATTTGAGGATAGTTTGCAGCTTCAGGGCCTGAGAGACCTGTTATTATTAATTTCTCTACCAGAAAATCCTGCAGAAGGAAGTCCGGTCATCAGTCCGTGATTTGAATCTCAAGCTAATAAGTTATGCATCAAGACAACAATCTGATGGCCACCTCTGATTGGGTTAAAGGAAACAAAGTGAATGTTCTGGAACGGCTTAGTCAAAGTGCTGAACCCCACTGAAATGGTGTGGCAGGGCTTTAAATGGGCAGTTCTTTCATGAAAGGACTCTAATATGTCTGAATTTTGGTGGGGGGCATTTATTCTTCCACATGGGTGATATAGGTTTGTTTTTTCTTTATTCCTCTCTTATTTTACATTTTGTATGAGATTCTGAAACCATTTATAAATAACAAAATACGCAAAAATACTTTTTCAAAGTACTGTAACTGTCAAGGGTTAGAGTTGGTTTAATTGTGCTACTAACTTATGGTGCCCAGAACCTGGAACCAGCCTCTGATGTGTGAGAGTGTTCAGCAGCACAGAGACCAACAGAAGATTCCTAGAAGTTAAAATCTTAATTGATGATGACAGGCGAAAAACATTTGCAGTTTCTTCTAAACACTCATTACAAGTCTTTGAATGCTCCCTAAAGCCTTCAAGCTATTCAGTTTCTGTCTTGCTGTCTGCAGTGACTGAAGGAAAAGTCTGTTGTTGTATAATGTCCATCTGCTGAGTCGTATTAAAATATCTGCAGATGTCTAACTCAGTGAGAGATCTGCATTATATTAACTCTAAAACTCTATTTAACCTGCAGCATAACAAACCTGTATTATCTGCATCTGAAGATGAAGCTCATGAACTCTCAGCACTCACAGATTCATCTCTTTATTAGGAAGAAGAAAGACTACCTGGTAAACAGTATCAAAAACAAATGCACAAAAATCTATTGTTTACCAGTGTAAGGTTTTTGTTGTATTTATTCAGATATATGAAATATGTGTGTTTTATTGTGTGTGTTTGCCATGTTTTATTGTTTTATATTGTTATTGTGATTTAGTGATTTTTATAGTTGGCCTCCTCATAATTGCTCCAGGCATGTGCTGATGAGTTGAAGGTTGTGGAGGACAGAACTGCAGTCATTGTTCTCATTACGTCATTATGGAACAGCACTTTTCTTGAGTCACTTTTTCTTACTGTTTTGTTGGTGACCTGAAGGTAAAGACTTTCCTTAGTTCAGTTTAAATCCTAGTCAAAAAAACTTGATCGTTTACCTCATAATGCCTGGTTTGTGTTTGCTTGGGGGAAACAAGGAAAAATCTCTTTTTAGTGGCAGGTCACTCTGTTCAGTGTGGTGCTATCACTGCTTCTGCTCTCCTCACCTGCTTCATTTCTAATGTAGTTCATATTCATTTGTTTACTTTATTCAATGGAAATATTCACACAGTCTACTTCTTAAACTGAGAGAGTGAGAGAGACAAAAAGAGAGCAACAGAGAATGAAAGAAATCATTTTCATTTTATTAGAGAATGGTTTTAAACCATTTCTATTTACTTATTTATGTATGTATGTATGTATGTATGTATTTATGTATTCTCCAGTACAGCCCTAGTTTTCAGCACCATGGAGAGCACAGTCCTGTTTCAGGACCACAGATTTGCTATAATTACCAGCTAGAGCTTCTAAGGTGATGTACTTTTTAGCATGTAACACACACTAGTTTCATGTTTACATTACTAACTACCTTTATTGCTTTAAAGACAAATGACACACTTTTAAATCACTACAGGATTTGGACTAAAACATCGTCTAGGACAGAGTAGATTTATAGCTGCTGTTCCTGCTTTTAACCACCAGGTGTCATTAGTGTGCACTGGCCTTTAAAACTCTGTGTAACCCTTTTATATTACAGTTCAAATAAAAGCCTCACTGCTTCAGAAAGATTCATTTTGCCATCACTAGTTCTGTCTGCAGCCAAAATAGTCACCAGAGTCAACCTGAACTATACTCAAGAGCACTTAATAGTGATTAACAAGAGCCTCTTGCACACATTAGCATGAACTCAAGACTGATCACTGAATGCTGGGAGTGTTTTCCTTAAATAAGCTGATCACAGGTGATGCTGGTTACTCGGATTGCTAAGGAAAGGTTCTCTGCTGCCTTCAGGTACAGTCTAATAAGGTACAGTCTAATAAGGTGCAGTCTAATAAGGTTTGATTGTTGATCTCAGAAACTATTTCAGTACTTGCAGAGTGCTGAAATATTCAATGACCTTTTGATTTTCTGTATCTAACTTTTCCTTTGAGAAACCAAATAACAACTAATAACAGTGTTTACCTCTTATTGGGAATGTAGTAGCCAATCATACAAAAATACATACATACATTGACCATTGGACTTTATTTCACAGCAGAAGGAAATTTAGATTCGTTTAACTTTGATTAAATGGTGCAATGTGTATGATGATAAATATACAAATATCCAAACATGCTCACAGTGAGATAATTTATATCATAATGATCAAATACTGCACTGTGCGGTCTGTTATTTATTTATTTGTAAAAACCTTCTGATCCATATTTTGCTAAAGATGACTGTGACTCCACGTCTTTCATCTTAAATTTGTACTTGATTAATTAGTTTAATGAATCTTTGTGAAGGATTAATCAAATAATATCAAAGAAATGACAACTTATTTAATGTGTTTATGACCCAGAAATCGTAACTAGCACAAAAAATATGTATGTGATTTATAGTATGGTTTGTATCCCAGGACAGAAATTTAGAAAGAAGTTTTGTATATTTGCAAACCTAAGCAAAATTAGCTAACATATTAGTTTTACATTTGACTCTTTTACTTTCTATACAGCTAAGTACAATGCATAATACAACAATACAAAATCTGGTATAAAATAGTTTCAATAGAACACTGAGTCTACATGACTATATTAACTCAGTAAGACGTCTTTTCTGTTGTGTAATACAGCTTTACTGAACTGCTCTGTAGTCAGAAACAGGGAAGAATCTCACTCGGGTGAAAACTTTCTCCTTTAGCGCTCTTCTCTTCATCTTCTCAGAGAAACATAATGCAGTGAAATCAAACTCCTCAGAGTCAGAGTCCTGTTTCAGAAAACAGAAGATCAGTGCTGGAGTGGACAATCAGCAGTGTAATGAAGGTAATTACACTATAGGCATGTTAGGGAACTATAAAAAGTAAAAAATCCTACCAAACTTCTAATAGTGAACTTTGAAGGTGTCTAAAAACATTCCTGGAAATTTGTTAGAAAAACTGAAAGTACAGAATGGAATTGAAAGCATTTGAAAGCATTGAAAGTCTTTATGTTTACACAGTACTGTAAGTAATAATACATCTGTAAATGTAACCCTAAACCTAACCCTAATTCTAACTTCAGGAACCATAAAGAAATTGTTTTGCTCTTTTGTTTGGTTAAAAAGTGAATCGCATATCTTTTTAAAAACAGCACCTTTTTTGTTTTTATTTACCCCTGTTTTTCTCTGTCATTGTACAAATCAGGGACATTTTTGTCATTAAAAGACACAATCGAATACACACAAACACACACACACACACTTTTTTGTTTCTTAGTTTTGTATCATCATCTGAATGAAGTTATTGTTTAGGATGATGATTTATAATATGTGGTGCTATTTTACATTCACAAGTAGAAGAACTACAGACATTCTTCAGGTACAGCACTGTCAGGGACTGAGTTCCTGATACTGATGAATCTTAGAGATAAAAAAAAAAGACTTTGAACATTTAAAAAAACATTAAACTGAGGAAAAAATATTTAATTTAAAATATTTAATATTTAATTAAAAATTATTAATTTAACATTTAAAAGCAGTTTAAAGGATAAAGATCTGATAGAGAACTCATGCAGAAAGTGTGCTTTAATATAAACTAGATTTATCATCTGACAGCCTTAGGAAGACAAAGATATTGAATATATGAAGAAATTTAAATAATTGGTTGCCAGATTATGATAGAAATTATGTTTTGATGAAAATTAACCAAAAAGTTGTGCACACATTTTTCAAGCTAATCACTACTTTACTCTTTATTTCACCTTATTTCAGTTTTTTCAAGAAGTATTAAAAAATCTTATTCATTTATTTTTATTGAGCATGAGTCTATCTGTGGATAACACACATATATATCGCTGCTGTAGGAAGAAAACCTTGTATCACCATATCTTCAGTTTTTGACATAGTTTGAAAATGCCTGTTTCCTTTTACATTGTGTGTAAATTACATGAATAATGGACCAAAGGAAATGGCCCAAAAGGACGTTAAAATAAGTAAAAGTAAAATAAGTATCTTTATGTATTTATATACAGTTATGTAGTCTAAGCTGTAGGGAGTTTATTGCATTAGAATTCATTCATCATCAATATTACACACAAAACTCCGAAGTATATACTTAGAATAAAATAAAAAGGCTCTATTTGTGTTGTAGACATGGTGACCACTGATTCCTGTCACCACCACTGTAAAGACATCTCAGTCAGTAAGTTTCTCTACAGTGAAATATTTCACACCAAATTACTCTGAATGACCATTTCTGCTATTAAATCAGGTAAAAGGTTTGAAAAACCTGCTTTTAAACTCGTTCAGTTAATGAGAATGATGGTAACGGACCTGGACTTGAAGCTCCTCTGAGAAATTGTGGACAGACTGAGATGTTTTACCTTGAAAAGCATTGAGAGAGAAACGTGTTAGAAATTCGGCCTCATGTTAATGAAGCGTGTAACATACTGATTGTTTCTGAATAAACTGACCACTGCAGCTCCCTCTCCTCCAGCTCCATATATTCCACATTAAACTAATGCCCAGCGCCACTCCCATGATAACAACCAGCATAGATTGGTCATGATGAGCATCTAGAGAAATAATGAAAAGATCAAAAATAAATTAGAGGTTTCTGGAGAAATTTTTTTCAAAAATAAAATAATAAGAATATAATAAAAATCCTTCTGTGATATTTTTGCATGCAAAACTTTGGGCTTTTCTGGTATGTTCTGACAAGTAATATTGATTTTCTAAGTGAAAGTAAGTCAACACATTCAACAAAAAAAACACAGATTTAAGTTATGAATTGCATAATCTACATTATGCCAAAAAATCCCAAAAATTTGGGACTCTTTGAGAAATGTAAATAAAAACAAAAATAATGATTAATCCACTGTATTAAAACAAAAGAAGTACTAAAAATTAGATCTGTAATGTTTTATCCTATTAACTTCATTGATTTTTGTAAATCTGTGCTCATTCTGAAATTGATGTGTTAATAATTTAATGATTTTAAGACGAGGAACATTATGAACTGTTAAACATCAGAAACAGGAGATGCGATCACACTTGGATTCAAAAGGAGCAAAAAGTGTGTCAGCAAATAATCCAACAGTTTTAGAACAACATTCCGATTTGGGATTTCAGGTGTTTCACCCACAGTGAATAATATCAGTAGTGCCCAGAGAAATCTGGGGATTAAGGAAAAGCAGAATGCTGGTGACATTTCACATGGAATTGTATAGAATGGCCAGAAAGCTGCCATTAAATTTGCAATAAGTATTTATTTAATAAATAAGTAGGGGCGGCACGGTGGTGCAGTGGGTAGCGCTGTTGCCTCACAGCTAGAATGGCCTGGGTTCGATTCCCGGCCGGGCGACCAGGGTCGTTTCTGTGTGGAGTTTGTATGTTCTCCCCGTGTCTGTGTGGGTTTCCTCTGGGTACTCCGGTTTCCTCCCACAGTCCAAAAACATGCAGTTAAGCTAATTGGACATGCTAAATTGCCCCTAGGTGTGAATGTGTCTGTCTGCCTGCCCTGTGATGGACTGGTGACCTGTCCAGGGTGTATCCTGCCTTCTGCCCAATGACAGCTGGGATAGGCTCCAGCACCCCACCGCAACCCAGAAATATAAGCGGTTTAGATGATGGATGGATGTATTTATTTAATAAATAAGTAAGTTCATGAGATGATCATCAAGTATAGTTTTGTACTACTTTCAAATGAATATAGTTCAAACTGTATTTAGAGATCACTGCCTTGTCTTATTATTATTAGCATTTCACATACTGTCCCAACATTTTGGAACTAAGGTATGTAATTTATATCTATATATCAAATAAGACGGTTTATAAAGAGCATAGAAAGACTTACTCAGTTCTACTGATGTTCCATTCCCAAAGATGACCTTCCCACAAGCAGCCACAGCGCAGTAGTAAGTTCCAGTATGGTGGTGGTCGAGGATGTTCTTGGAGAAGTTGTACACAGAGCAGCTTGTAGACGAGCTGATCTCACACTGATGGCTGCTGCTGTTCTGATGAGTGTAAATGATTTCAGGAAAGGATTGTCCTGCAGCAGCTCTGAACCAGAGCACTCGGAGTTCTGCTGCTCTGATCTCAGACAGGACTGTGCACTGCAGAGTGACCGACTCTCCTGGAGAAACTGATCCCCATACTGGGGTTTGGAGCACTGATATGTTTAACTGTCCTAGAAAATATAATATAGACAGTGTAGGAATTTGTATTCAATAGTAACAGTTCAATAACAATATAATATCCATATAATAACAGCATTGCAGTGAAATCACAGTGAATCTAAAGTGTGAAGTAATACATATTAAATTATTATATTATTATATATTATAATTATTATATAAATTAGTATCAATAGCAACAATGTATTTTAGACTGGACTCAGATAAAAGATGTTAAGTATTTATAATGCATTGTCAGAGAAACTTTACATTTCAAGAACTCTGAAGATGAAGGTTTATTTAAATAGCATATTTCATATACATGGGCAGTCAGTTCAATGTCCCTTATATTCTGCTGGAGCAGAATAAACAAAAAGCAGAAAACAATAAATCAATTATATTACCTGTGACTGCTAAGAATGTAGCAGTAGAAAAGTCCAGCGTTTTCTTTCCAGTCTCTCCACAGAAGTACATTCCTTCATCTTCTTTAGTGACACGTTCAATACTGAGAGAAATGCCACTCGCAATTCTGTTGAGTTTAAATCTCGATTTGTTAAATTGATCTGAAATCACGGCCGACTTTCCTTCTAACAGTGATCCCACTTCCAGTGGCACATGCTCCAGTCTTTGTTTGTACCACATCCTAACATCTTTATTTGAGTTGTCTACAAACGTGCAGTTGAGAGTGACTGCTTCACCGGGCTCAGCTGAGATGACCAATGGCTCTGAATTTCTCACTGTTTGAACAGAATCTGTAAAAAAGTTCAGTCTAAATGAATATTAAAAGATATGAAAGAAGTATCAAGTAGAATTTACAACATATGAAATATTTGGTGTTATTTATTAATTTGATGAACTTACAAATCTTGCAGAAATATAAAATGATAATCCCAATCCTGTGTAGATCCATCACCTACAAACACATGTAATATCTGAAAGGAAATAACTGACTGAAGCACTGAACTGTATTTGCTGTCTGGCGTCATTAGTTAAACATCATTGGCTGAACAAAGTCACATTTTTTTTTTCTGTGGGCTTCATTAATAGCCTTTATTGGTCAGACCCCAGCCACCTATAACACTATGTAATTATTATTATCAGTAGTTTTGGTCATCAGAGTTCCACCTTCCCTGTTGTACAGTCGAATGTTAAAATTTTAGCAGACCTGGTCAGATTACAGGTTTTGTTGATATTGTAAGTAAGAATAAGATATACATCCTCTACAGAGAACACACTTCTGCCCTTTATTGCACAGTCACTGTTTATTTGCTGAATTTAATATATTGGGAAAATAAAACAAATTATGGCACATTTTTTTTCTATTTTTCTATGTTAAGATCAGCAAGTAAATCATTATTGGTTAAAATTAGCAGGAAAATGCTATATTAATGTGTGTTCTCTGCAAAGGATCTCTATGGATCTAAGGATCTCTATACAGCCAACACATATACACACACACACACACACACACACACACACACACACACACACACACACACACACACACATTCTTTTTCCTTTGAAAGATACCTGTCTGCAGTTTTCTCTTATATAACTATATTAGGCAAGAAAAGAAATCATTGACTGCATGTGTTCATTTAAATGGTCTTCTTATATATTCTTTATAAGAAACATTAAATCTGTCTGGCTCCTCTCGTGGTTTCTTCCTCCGGTTGAGGGAGTTTTTCCTTGCCACTGTTGCCAAGGCTTGCTCATTGGGGGCATGGACCCAGATTCTCTGTAAAGCTGCTTTGTGACAACATCTGTTGTAAAAGGCGCTATATAAATAAATTTGACTTGACTTGACTTGACTATTTTAAAGGCCTCACTGCCTCCAACATAACATTTTACTGATTCATTTATTTATTCTTTTCTTTTAATTCATTGTTGTAGTCAAAGTATGTCTGTTTATATTGTTGCACTGCAATTTAGATTTTGATACTCCTCTGTGATTTTTATTAGAAACATAAATGCAAACTTTTTCAGGTACATTTACAAATTGCGCATATTCTTTAAGGAAATATTAATGTCTTTAACTTTTTGATATTTCATTTTTAGTGAAGTTAATATGAGGCCTATGTTTTAAAAGCTCATTTACACTGTCAGTCAAATATATATATATATATATATATATATATATATATATATATATATATATATATTTTCATTTAGTTAATATTGAAGCTTTTTGCACAAGAAGATTAGTACATTTTAGTATTAGCAAATTATATATAAGTATTGTAATTTGTCCACAACTCTGTGAAAATACCATGATTCTAGACTTTCTTTGATGAATCAGTTAATAAACATGCACAAACTTTACTTTCATGCAACAAAGATTGTTCTTCATTTTGGAAATATTTGTTTAGTTGGGGTAAAAGTGAAAAAAAGGCCAACAAGTGAAGAATATCCCTATGCCTTTATTAAAAACTGTACCAGAATTGTAACAATATTAGCTCATAGATTATATATTTCATGTACCAAAATATTTGTACAAAAACATTAAAGAACTGCATTAAAGAAACTCACATCCAGACAAAGCCAAAGTCATTGTGTAATTTAAAATGGTATTGGATTTATGTTTATAATTAATTTTCATTTTCCATATAAATTCAGTGAAATTAATATTGTCAAATTTTAAAACAAGTTTCAGTTCTCCAAGTGGCTGAAGTGTGAAGAGTGAAGACTTAAAAAAAAAAAAGAAATGTCTCATCACAGCCACACGTTCCATGAAGGCTTCACCATATCAGACACCATCAGTCTGAACTCATACGACAGTTTGTGTGAAAAAAAGTGTGAAAACGTGTAAAAGATCATTAACACTACACTCACACTGCTCCTACAGAGAACTCAAACTGGACATTTTTCAGTTTAAACACAGAACAGTGAGGACTTTGCAGCACTTTATAATAGATTCTGGCAAGTCTGGACAGAAATATAATATATCTACCATATATAAACCATATAAACAACAGAATAAAGCATTAAAGATCATAAAGCTGAAGTGGAGCTCAACTGCAGCACTGAATGATCCAGAAACATGAAAACATCCCTAAACTTCCCTTCTGCTCATGAAAGAAAAGAGATTTAGCAATATGTACGATGAGAAGCAGCATTAGAGCTTCTCACTGTAGAGGGTCTCCTCGCGTCCCAGATTAATTTTGGACAATGCTTTATTTGGATAATACACTTAGATTCTTTGTAAGTACCTTTAACTCACATTGTCTATTAATTTCACCTTTATTTTCACACTTGGCCTTAAACCCAACCCTAACACTGTTGAGAATGAACTGAATTTCACCAGATATTTTCTTAACCTTTTGAACACAAGGTCAATGTGCAATAATAATAATAATAATAATAATAATAATAATAATAATAATAATAATAAATAATAATATTTAATCTACATTTTTGTGAGAAATTTCATGACAGCTGCCCTTTACATTGTGTGAAAATGTCAACATAAATAGACCAAAGACTCAAAACTAACATGGAATAAAATTTCTTTATATTAGCCTACATTAACAGGTAACATTTCAGGCTATAATCAACTATTAATATAAAGTTCTATTAAAATAAAGAGTTCTATTTTTAATATTGCCAGCATTTATTCAATTACACTTACATTAGTGAAAAGGAACTGGAACGTGAAATATATTATTATACAGGTGTCGGCTTGATAAAATGTGCAGCTGTACTATATCATGTATTGATTATATTAAAAAAGGTGCAAAAACAATAAACAGCATTGAAGACATTAACAGGTAGAAACCAGCAATGTTTGCCTCTGTCTTGAAGACATAAAAAATGAGATACTCCTGATTTTATGTGATTAATACTGTGGTTCTACATTTCTGAAACATCTGTTATTATGATAGTTAACAGTAAATTATGACATTTTATTATATTTAGAAATCATGCAGACATATAATCAGAAAAAAAGTTTTGTATTCGCATTTTGTTTCAGGGTTGATGTAACACAGACTCAGCTTACTATGCAGATGGCTATTCCCCCAAAACATTGTAGGTTAAAAAAATAACTGTGTTCAATAAAAGAGCGGCGATGGAAAAACAAATTTGTGGAAAATTCTCTTCACAATCTAAAATGGCTTTTCTGTTAAACCTAAGCCTCAAAAATTCATCACACTTTTACGAACGGTGCACAATATCAGACACCATCAGCCTAAACTCATGTGTGTCTGTTACAGGTGAAAGATTGTGGTGACCACACTCACTCTAAAACATCTTCACACACTCCTTTAGAGAACTGAAACTTCATACTAAACTGCACATTTTTCACCCAGTTTTAAGCAAAGTGGGGACCTAAACAAAGTACTGCACTTCACTGTAGATCCTGGCAAATATTAACAAAAACAACAAACACCCTCACAGTCCAAAATCAAGAGAAATAATAACATAAAGATCACTAAACTAACCTGGAGATCATGTGCAGCTCTGAATATCCCAGTAAAATAAAAACATCCCCAAACTTCACTACTGCTCACTAAAGGAACGAGATCTAGCGATGAGAACGATGAGCTTTAGCATTAGAGCTTCTCACTTGAGAGTACACAATGTCTTCAGGCCGTTCTCTCTTCACTCGTCCAGTTTTGGGTTTGTTCTCTTTGAAATGGATGGGAGCGTAATTCAGACTCTCAGCAGTCTGTGAGAAAGAACACGAAAGGTTCAGGAAGTTCTGTGTGGATTAAACAGTATCAGCATCTCCTGAAAGTGTTACAGAACACAGGTGTTACCTGACTGGTTGTGTTCTCTGCTGCTGAACCTTGTTGATTTCTCACTGTGGTGGAAAAAGAATATACAGCATCACGTTTGGATCAGGCAACATTAATTTTGCCAAGAAATCATTTGCATCACTTTCACCACATTTTCATGTACAGTCACACAAGCATATTTAATGCATAAACACTGTAAATTCTTTCTTTCTTTCTTTCTTTCTTGCTTTTTTGTATAAACTCTTTCTGTTACACTTTATCACATGGTGTTTTTCCTCAGTGAGTGAAACAGCTGAACTGAACTCTGTGATTAATGTAAAGAAAAGAGTGTAAACTCCTCCACTCACCACTGCAGTGGTCACTATTTCTCCTTTTACAAATTATAGTTAAGGTTAAGGTTTCAGCAGAGATCACAACCACACACACTGCCAAAGCTACTCCCAGACAGATCACAACAGGATCCACAGGCCACTCTGAAATAAAAACATATATTTAAGCAATAGAACATGGGGGGGGCGGGGGGGGGTGTTACCGTAAAATAACATCACGGCTGTGATTTGGTTGCAGGCACTAGCCGAAGGCAAAAAACAAAAAGCATTATTTTGGAATATTTGAACTCAATAAAAGTTATTCTATGTTTATTCAGTTATTATTTAAAGTTAATTTTAATTGAATTACTAACATATGTCCAATATGTTTTTTGCCCTCACATTTTCAATTAAAATTCCAAAGCACTTCAAAGATTTTTAGTTGTTTTTTTTTTGTTTTTTTTTTATCAGTCAGTTCAGTTCCTGTAAATTTGAGTAGATTTTTTGTTTATTAAAACACCCAATAAAATTAATGTCTTTAAAAAATAAAACTGCTCACAACTCTGCTACTTTGTCTTTGGAGGCCCGGTACTGCCCATTAGATGCCACACCACTGCCACACCACATACTTCAAAATTTAATTCATACATTCATATAAATATAGTTTCTCAGCTTTTGTCCCACTCTGAGGCAGTACATTAGAAAATGGATTGTAAAATATGAATAAAGAAATATAATGTGGTCAAAACTTTAAGCTTTACATTAAAATAATGTATATTGTGATGTATAATGTAATATTGCCAGTAAAAAGTCATATTTCATTAGAATAAACGTAAATATGTAAAGCATTTTGTGTTTTCAAATACATAGTTGCTGTCTTGTGATCTAGTAAGAAGAACACAGTGTTTTGTTCTGGATTCCATCACAGTATTCCAGGTCACTGCATTTGTCCAAATCCACCTCTAGCACTGCAGTGTAAAAGTATGGTTTGTCAGTTCAACCTAAAAAATACTGAATGTGGTAACAAGACATTTAACTAGTTTAATTCAAATAAAAACGTACTTTGAAGTAAGGATTCATTCATTCAAAGTATTTGTTTTGTTTGAATGAAACTAGTTCAACTGCTTGTTACCACATGTAGTAATTATTTTTAGGGTGAACCAACAAAACATTTTTTTAATTTAATTAATTATTGATTAGATGTTGGATGACAACTATAAATAATTCTCTGCCTCTTTGAATAGAGCTTTGGAAATGGCAAAATATAAACACTACTTATAAAATAACTACTTATTGTACATTGTAAAAAAATGTCCTATCAGTTAAACCTGAAAAAAAAATCCTTCAAGTAGTAACAAGCAATTTAACTAGTTTTATTCAATGCAAAAAATTATACTGATTGAAAGAATCATTAATTCAAAGTATTTATTTAAGTTGAGTAAAACTAGTCATTTTAATTACTTGCTAATAGTTTAGTAGGCATTAAGAAGCAGACTTTAAAATAGTGTTACCAAGTTATTTTTTTTTATGTCATTTTCTCAGGTGCGTAAAGACTGTTAAATGACGCCATACACAACATAATTAATTCATTCAATGTTGCTGAAGCATATTGTCAGTTCTGTTATGCCATCATACGAATGATCAATGACCAATAGATTTAAACTTCTAAAATATGGCTTACGAAAATGTACTGATGCTCCATTCCCAAAAATGATCTTCCCACAAGCTTCCACAGCGCAGTAGTAAGTTCCAGTATGGTTGTGGTCGAGGATGTTCTTGGAGAAGTTGTACACAGAGCTGTGTGTAGAAGAGCTGATCTCACACTGACGGCTGCTGCTGCTCTGATGAGTGTAAATGATTTCAGGAAAGGATTGTCCTGCAGCAGCTCTGAACCAGAGCACTTGGAGTTCTGCTGCTCTGATCTCAGAGAGGACCGTGCACTGCAGAGTGACCGACTCTCCTGGAGAAACTGACCCCCATACTGGTGTTTGGAGCACTGATATGTTAAACTGAGGTTTATCTGCTCAATATAATGAAGACATTGTAAGATCTTAGTACATATATTTTCTTTTCTCAGACAAGCACATGAGTTTATATGGTAATAAAATGTAAAATGGTCATTTATTACCTGTCACAGCTAAGAATGTGCCGTTAGAAAACGTAATGGTGTTCCCGTGTCCTACACCACAGAAGTACATTCCTTCATCAGCTTTAGTAGTTTGCTCAATAGTCAGATCAAAACTCTGGTTTATTTTGAATCTGTTTGATGAAGTAGCCGCTTTTTTTCGGGTAGCTTCACTGCCACTTCCTGAGGTTCCTGTCCTGCTCTTTGCTTGTACCAAACCCAACTCTTAATGCTTTGACCAGACTTTTCCACAAATTTGCAGTGTAGAGTAACATTTTCACCAGACTCAGCTGAGGCAAATGATGCCCCAGAAAGATCCACAGCTTGAGCAGAATCTATAAGACAGGATTAGACCAGAGCTCAGCTGATAAAGAAAATAGCGGAGGATATTTTATCAGCACAGTTAATAATAACACCTAAAATTAATAGCAATTGATGACCAAAAATCTTTCTTGTAAAGAGCTGTTAGACTTACCTGTTATGTAGAGAGATAAGATAAGAATCCATATCAGATCCATCACCAAAAAAAGAGACAAATCTTCACTGAAGTAAATCTGAGAAGAAGCAACTGACAAAATCACCAAATTAGCTCGCAGAGCACATGACTGTAACCTCATTGGCTGGAAAAAGTTTTTTTTTTTTTCTGACTGCTTGACTAATGCCTATTAGACCACCTGAAGGCTCCTCCTCTCAAAACTATTTTAGTGTTATAATAAGTACCTCTGGTCATATAAACATAACACAATAATTCTATCTGTTCTATTATGCATTTATATAGCATATTATGTAGAAATTCTTTTTTATAAAAGCAGCAAAAACTCTAAAGACTCAAGAAGATAAAAGAACATGCTTGTAAGCTCAGCAACAACAATAATAATAAAAAAATATACATAGCAAGCCATAAAAGTCCAATAAACACTTAAATCACTTAAAACAAGTTCTTTAATAGCATTACACTCACTGGAGATAAGCTGGAAAGTAAAGGCCCACAAAAATGTGAAATACATGCTTGACAGAACAACACCAGGAAGGATGACCAGAATGTGGTGATGTCTAAGGATCTCAGCTAGATTTGATGGGCTCTAACCTGGGAGAGTGATGGCTAATATGCGATTGTGAAGATGTGTGTAAAGCCAGTCACTATAACTTATTATACTGAACTGCTGATAAAGCAATGTCATCAGACAGCTCAGTGTGTTTGGAGGACAGCTGAACATCAGCAAACAGATGCCACGCTACACTCCTGCTGAGTGAAAGAAAAGAGCGAGGGGCTTCCTACCCACCCAGAGAGAATAAGGCTATTTATACTCTCTTGAATTCTTGGCCACAGATGACTGTGGCATCAAAGGATCAACCACACTGTTACTGTTATACATAATTATTTTTGCAGATATTCTTAATAAATGGATCTTCACTGAATCTCTGACTCGATTCTAGTCCATATCTTACTGGATGGCCTCACAGACATCATCACTTCCCAGCACAACTGATCGGTTATCAACTGGGGCCTCATCAAGACCTTCCTCCAGGCTCCCGAGTGGCGCAACCGCGATAGCGTTGGCCCTATCATCAGGAGATCACGAGTTCGATCCCTGGTGATGCTACAGCCATCCGTAGCCGGGAGTCCAAGAGAGCACAATTGGCCTCGCTCTCTCTGGGTGGGTAGGATGGCCCCTCCTTCTCCCCCCATCACTCAGCGCGATGCTAGTCAGCGCAGGCGTCTGTTAGCTGACGTAGCAGATCTGGCGGTTGGCGCTTTCCTCCGAGCGCGTTCGGCTGTCCAGTGACGTTGCTGTGTTAGCCTTCACCCTCCTAGCGTTGATAGCATCGTGTGATTGGGGGAGTCCTAACTAGCGGGTGGAATTGGAGACGACTAAATCGGGTAAAACCAAGACCTTCCTCCAACTGCTCTACATGTAAAGGAAACACAGTGGCAACACAAGAAATCATCCAAATTTAGTAGATCCAGCTTCATCTCCTGCCTTCTAGTGTCTGTTAGTCTGTGTCTCAGTCAAGATCTCTCCAGTATTTAATCTGTTGTTTTGGAGGATAGACAGAGACACTGATTAAAGTTGGATGAAGGTCCTGTTCAAGTTATGATCTGCAGAAGGCTGAAGATGAGTTGAAGGTAGCCAAGTTAGTTACATAATTTATCCAGACAGGAGCTGATATCAAATCAGTTGACTCTGCAGCAAAGGCAAATATTTTTCCACATGTAAAATCATCACTTCAGGCTCTCTTCATGTCAGTTGCTGGACAACTGTTTTCAGCACAGATCTGAACTCATAAAGCTGACTGATGATCCACAGGAGGTGTTAAACACCAGAGGCTTTTGAAAGTATGACAAGTATGACATTTGTTTGAATGAACCATCTTACCTAAAGGTCTGGTGAACTGATGCTTTGAATGTAAATAGAGACTTCCTAAAATTCACCACTTGGAATTTACATGTGCCTGCACACCTGCTTCTACCTCTCAAATACACATTTGTTTTGTCCTGGAAAGATTCTGAGTTAGACCAAGAAAACAGCAGCATCTAGACTATTGAGTTAGTTAGTGTGCTCCAATTACAGTGGACCATCCTTCTCCAGTAGATCATTCTCTGGTCTAAATCTACAACTGTCCTTCAGTGACTCAGGTCAGAATCATTTCATTATTTGTGTCATAGAAATACAGAACCAGACTAAAGTTATTCTCCAGATTAACGCCAGACCATTTACTCAGCCAGCCAGTGAAGATCACCACATCTCTTAATACAACTGATACACCACAGCACAGAAACTGCTCTTGGCACCAGGTTAGAAGGATACATTTCCTGAAGACAAAGGCCTTTAATTCAATTTATCATTTAGCAACTAATTACATTAAAATGATTTCCAAAACATGCTCCACATTTCAATTGAATGAGAAAGAAAAAGATTAAGATTAATTTACATTATCCTCAAATTTAGAGAAACTTGATGCTGTTTACCTTCTTTACAGAAGACAACAGCAAAGTTCTTTGGGTCATTCTTTAATTTGATGGTCCCCTATATATGATCTACAGGGTTTGGTTTAGGGGTAGGTGTAGGTTTTGTGTTGAGGTTGAGGTTAAGATCAGGGTTAGACTTAAAATAATCTCTCATGGTCTTCAAGTACGGTAACACTTATTAGATATAGATATTATAGATATTCATTTGAGTGTTACTTAAAGACAGACTGAGATTCTACAGTTAACTATCAAAATAAAATGTTAGTTTCTTTGGTTTTAGAGACATCTAGAGTCGTATTGTTGGAACTGCACCATCCAGCCTGCAGAACTATAGAAGTTAGTTGTAATAGAGAAATTACCCAAAAGGCATCCACTCAGTAAAGAGCAGCACTGAAGGAATTCCAAATACTGTACAACAAATATCAGCTGTTTTGCATATTTCCTCATTTAAAATTATCTATCCCACAACAAAATATCTAAACCACAACAAATAAAAGAAGAATGGAATTTCAGATATTTTATTATGGCAATTTTACATTTATGATGATGACAGTATGATTTACAAACATCATGACTCAGTTCACAGTAAGCCTTCAACCCTACATCCCAGAGAAGAAGCAGACATCAAGAAATTCTAATAACATCACTAAATGCCAGATAATTATGCAAATTGACTCATGATTTAAAGGATCCGACAAGAAATAAATTTTCATTTTACATTTGATACAATTTGTTTTTCTTCACACTGTTCAGCTGGGTTTTATCTGCTAGGAAAAACCTTAAAGAAAGGGAAAAAGAGAAATATCCAGAGACACTGATGAGACAGTGATTTTTGTTTTAGCATGTTGAATAACATGAATAATAACAAATGAGAAACTTATTTTATTGTTTATTGAAAAATATATGCCCATTTTTAATTTGATGCCAACAACACGCTCAAAAAAAGTTGGAATGGGGGCAACAAAAGGCTGGTAAAGTTGTGTAATACTTAAAAAAAACACCTGGTGGTTAATTGGCAACAGGCCAGTACCAGGATTGGGTATAAAAAAAGAGTCTTTCAGAAGTAAAGACGAGGAGGAGTTCACCACTCTGTGAAAGACAGTAAATAGTGAAACAATTCTAGAATAACATTTCTCAATATAAAGTATAAAATTCTCAATAAAAATCTGGAGAAATCTCGGTATGCAAGGGACAAGGCCAAAAACCAGCATTTGCTGGCTGTGATCTTTGGGCCCTCAGGTGACACTGCATTAAAAACAGACATGATTCTGTACTGGAAATTATTGCATGGACTCACTGGAAACACTTCTGAAAACCACTGTCTGTGAAAACAGTTTTTTTGCTGCATCCACAAATGCTAATTAAAACTCTTAAATGCAAAGAAAAAAACAAATATAAACAGGATCCAGACACTTTGCCACCTTCTCTGGGCCAGAGCTCATTTAAAATGGACTGAGGGGAAGTGGGAAAGTATCCTTTGTTGTCCAACAAGTCAACATTTGAAATTCTTTTTGGAAATCATGGACACTGTGTCCTCCGGGCCAAAGACCACTTGTTATCAGTACACAATTCAAAGGCAAGTATCCATGATGGGATAGGGGTGCATTAGTGCACATGGCATGCTGACGTGCACATCTGTGAAGGCACCATTAATGCTGAATGATAGATACATGTTTTGGAAACATATGCTGCCATCCAGATGACGTCTTTTTGATTATTTCAGCAAGACAATGTCAAACCACATTCTGCATGTATTACAACAGCATTGCTCCATAGTAAAAGAGTCTGTGTGCTTGAGCAGTTGAAATCCTATGTCAAACAAGAATGGGAAAACATTTCACTTTCAAAACTACAGCAGTGTCTCCTCAGTTCCCAAACAGTTACTAGTGTTGGAACAAGTTGTTGGCATCAAATTCAAAATGGGCATTTATTTTTCAAAAAACAATAAAATTTCTTAGTTTCAACACTTTAGATGTCGTCTTTGTACTATTTTAAATAAAATATAGGGTTTAAATGATCTGCACATCATTGCATTTCTCTTTTATCTACATTTTGTACAGCGTCCCAACTTTTGTGGAAATGGAGTTGCAGTATGGAGGTTCAGTTTTGTTGCCTATTACAACAGCATTTCTTTTCCTTCCATTGTGTCACTGAAATTCTTGGTCTATAAGTTATATTTTAGCAAAACACCCCAGTAAAGATAAATATAATGATAATTAAGAAAACAAAGACTATTAATAATTGTTATGGAAAAAGTCAACAAATGATCATAGTACAGTAAAGTGTTGAAAACAACTCAAGGATAGGCTGGTGCTGCTTTCTTTATGTTGTTACTGACTGTAACTAAGCTAAACAATCTACTTTGAGTATTTTGGGGTTTAACTGTGGCAGCTACAAAACCACTGATATTTCTCACATCATTTCAAACAGTTGAAATAACGTGCAATGTTTGGATGTAGCACAACATCCAAAAATATACAATAATTGTTTTTAATGAAGGTCTGCACACCAGTGTCGACATTTGGCATCGTGGTGTTCTGGCGCTCGGTGACTTCGAGCACTGTTCAGTTTCTCCGCTCAGCATTTTTGTGATTAGTATATTAAATTAAAGCCACATTGAGAACATAAAGCCTTAGAAGATGTGGCTTGAAATGAACACAGGCAGCCAGTCTTTTTAGAAGAACAGAAAAATGGTTTGTTAACTCAGCTTATGCTAATAGTGTTGTCTTTTTTTTTTTACCTTGTATCTCTCAAAACAAATCTACTGAAGAGACAGTAAACTAATGCCAAGTGTAATGAATTATGTTAACCCCTTAAAAATCCAGGCTTCTTACACACTAAGGCTTATTATTCAGTAACTATAAGGACATTTATGCAAACTGGCTGAGCTATTGTTAGGTTATAGAAGTGTGCAATAAAACTTTGGGCCAGGTTATTTAAGGGGTTAAAGGTTTTATTCAATCAAATTTATTTTAATAGAATTAAAAAAAAAGGACTGTAACGCATTCTGTGCAGTTAAACAGTAGTTTGTGTAATATTTACTATGTGGCTCGGTGTGTGGAGGCCTTAAGACTGCCCTTTGTAATTATAGTCTCCCCCAAAACAATAAATAAATAAATAAATAAATAAATAGTTTCATGCACATTTTTTTTTTTTACAACAGATCAAGTTAAGCACCCAGTTGCTTTAATGACAGTGTCAATACTGTCAGCTAGGTTTAAACCAGATTGTCCATTTTACTGTCCATTTTAGCCCAATTTTCCACTACCTTTGTGCTTAATGTCCAGCCAGAATCTCTGTAAACAGATGTTTGTCTCGTTTCATTTGTGTATTCTTTAATCTTCCCCAGCAGATGAATGACTGAGGGAATCTGGTCACTGTGCTATGCCCCAGTGAAACAGGAAGTCATGAATGATGATCTAAGAGTTTCTAAACATTCACATGGACTTAAAAAAGTGAAATATAAATGAGGTTTTTATCCATAATAATTTCTAGGGGTGCCAATAACTATAACAAGTGGTTTTGTTCATAAAAGAAAAAATAAAAAAACATGTATTTGTGATAAGTGTTTTGATAAGTGATTTTATTATTTTATTTCTTTATTCATTTTTAACCAAGCATGGCAATAATGCTATCATTGTCATATTCCCATTTTATTAGTGATTCCTTATAGCCTTACTGACTGGTCCTATTAATGTCGCTCTAGAAAAGCATGAGCAAAAAATTGCAAAATCAAAAAGAGCTAATACAACTGACACAATGTCTTCAGTGAGGACATGATGACCTACAGGATGGAGGACACTCTACATGTCATTATAGCACTCTGCACATGGAGCAGCTACTCACTGATATAAACTGAGAATAGCAATGAAAAGAAAAATAATTTACACCATTAGACTGTGTTAGACGACATCCGTCTATGCTGGATGTGTTCATGACTGTCTTTGTATCTTTTTCTAGGTAAAAAATTCTAGGTAAATATTTGAAATATTTAAACATTTTTAAAGTTTAAAAATTATAGGTAAAATATTTTGACAATCACATCAAATCACATCAAAACAATACTTTGAATAAAGAATGAACATTTTTTAATGCTATATTTTCAAAAGATATTTAAGTTCATGACTGTGACAGCATGATGCACAGAGAGGAATAAGCATTTCACTGGCTTTGGTGTTATATTTGGTAGTATTATAAACAGTATTAACTCAGAGAAACAGGACGCATTGGCAAGATGACTTTAATATGAGTAAATTTAGGTCAACAAAACAGTTTAAAAGTCAAAGAGTAAAAAAAACAAGACAAAAAAGGAGCAAATGGCGAATTACATAATCCAACAGAGATTTTGACTTAATCACATCAAATCACATCAAAATAAGACTTTGAATGAAGAATGAAATGTATTTAATGTAATATTTTCAAATGATATTTAAGTTCATGACGGTGAAAGCATGATGCACAGAACACAGAGATACTTCAGAAAGTGCTGTTTATAGTAAGTCTACAACTTTACAGCTCAGAGGAAAACAGCAGTCCAGATATTTTTTAATTGTCATTGGATACCAAATAATTATGGAACCTTAGCTTATAATGTAAAGGATCCAATGAGAATTACATATTTTATCTGTTTTATATTTAACATTAATTGGTACATTTAACACTCTGTTCATGCTATTAAAAATACCCAGAGAACACTGACACTTTACATCAGCACCTTTAATTCAGTATGACAGATTTTTTCTCAGTTATTTTTTTTTTCATTATCTTATTATTTTTCTTATTTTCTCACCAACGTTGTCTTTCTGAATTGGTCTGTAACAAACAGGGAAGAACCTCACTTGGTGTGAAAATGTTCTCCTTGTGTCCTCTTTTCTTCATCTTCAAATATAAAGGAGTGAAATAGTAGCCCTCGGAATTACTCTCCTATTTCAGAGAGAAAAAAGGGGAAAAACGGTTATGGCTAAAATGGACAACTACATTAGGTGGCATTATAAATGCTAATTATCATTGCTGTTGGAACAAAACCTTGTATCTTCATTTTTGTTTTGTTTTTTCAGTTTTTGGCATAATTTGAAAATCCCTGTTGGTCTTTACATTGTGCGCAAATTTCATGATGAATGGACCAAAAGAAACGACCCAAAATTACTTGGGAAAAAAAGTCTGGTTCCATTGACTTACATTAAAGGTAAACTATGTTCCTTCTCCTGAAAGTTACCAATTCGGAGATACGAGGTTTTGTTACAACAACAGTGAAATTATAGTGGACTGTAGTTTTCACTGAGGGCTATATTGCTTTGCTGCAATAGTGAGATCTATACTGATGAGCCAAAACCTTCATAGATGAAGTGGATAATGTTGGTTATCTTGTAACAACAGCGCATGTCAAGGTATAAGACATATTAGATGGTAAGAGAACAGTTACTTCTTGTAGTCGATGGGATGTGTGAGAAATGACCTGCTGTGAAGACCTGAGTGACTTTGGCAAGGGCCAAACCACCATGCCCAGATGGTTGAGTCAAAGCATCTCTGAAACATCAAAGTTTGTGCTCTCAGTCAGCAGTGGTGAGTAGCTATCGACAGTGGTCTGAACAAACCATGACAGTGACAAACCATTAACTGGCAACAGAGTGTTGGGCACCCAAGGCTCTCATGACAGAAACAAAGGCACTGAAAGTTTTAATGGAGGTTAAAGGAAACATGTGTCACAACACAAAGTGCATCCCACACTGCTGAGTATGGGGCTTTGTAGCTGCATACCGGCCACAGTGCACATGCTAACACCTGTCCACTCTCTAAAGCAGGGGTGCACAACTCCGGAGGGCCAGTGTCCAACACAGTTTAGTGATTTACCTGCTCTAACACACCTGATTACACTTCTCTGTTAATTGCCAGGTTTAGTTGGTGTGTTTGAGCGGGGAAACCTCTAAACTGTGCTGGACACTGGCCCTCCAGGACTGGAGTTGTGCACCCCTGGTCTAAAGGGCCTACAATGGATACACACATGTTAAAACTGGGCCTTGGAGCAATGGAAGAGGGTCCCCTGGTCTGATGAGTCCCATTTTCTTTAGCATCACATGGACAGCTGGACATGTGTGCACATTTTACTTGATGAAGTAATGGCACCAGAAGAAGATAACCAGATGGAGAAATTGTGATGCTCTCAGTGATGTTGTGCTAGGGCACTCTAGATCCAGGCATTCATGTGGATGTTAACTTGACAGCGCCCACCTCTTTGTGAACCAGGTACATCTCTTTATGGCAGAGGCAGTGACCTCTTTCAGCAGGATAATGTACCCTGCCACACTTAAAGTATCTTTCGCTAAGGACTTGGTGCCAGGTACCAGAGGGCACCACCCCCCCAGCATTGGGCTATGAAGCAGTCAAACTGTGTTCTCTGGAGTGATGGAGCTCCATCCAATACCTTTAGGATGAGTTAGACTGATTGAGAACTAAACATCTAAAATCAGTACCTGACCTCACTAATGCTCTTGTGGCTGAATGTAATCAATTCCTCACAGCAATGTTCCAACATCCAGTGCAAAATCTTGTTACTGCAGCAAAGGGGGAACAAACTCTCTATTAATACTCATTATGGCTGATGCAAGATTCCAAGTCCAATAGGGTTAATACCCTTAATTTCTGAAGAAACGTTGGTTTAGCAGGTGTCTGTATACTTTTGGACATACACAGTTGCATGCAAAAGTTTAGGCACCCCTGACCAAATAGCATATTTTGTAGGTTATTATTTTTAAAATAAAAGTTTAGGCATCTTTCCAGTAAAGTCTCAGAACTTAACTCCTTAGGCCTTAACTGATTCATTAAGACCAGTTAGGCAGGTCAAGAGTTGTTATTGGGAATATCAGCTAATGAAAACTATAATAGTGCAGTATATTTTTTTTAGTACTTTTTTTTTTTTTACTATACTATCAAAACTCAACAACAGTGAGCTTGTATGAGAAGCTAAGGATCAGAAAATGAAGCCCAATGACGCCTACAAAGCCAGGGAAGCCTGTATAAAATATCAAAGTGCTTGCAGCTTGTATTTCCACTGTCCAAAATGTCAGTAAGACATGGAGGGTAAGGGGAACTGTGGAAGTCAAGGCAAGACTTGGAAGACCAGCACAACTCTCAGATTGAACTTCTCATATGCTAGCTAGAAAAGCAAAGCAAAACTCCTAGCAAAGGACCTGCAGGAAGGTTTAGCTGTGACCTCATCACAAAAGGCGACATCTGAAGTAAGCACAATAACATACAGATGAGCCAGAGGTGTTTTGTAAACAAGTCCTGTCGACTGCAATAAAAAGGAAATCATTGGCCACAACCTCCAAAAAATGTTTGGACAAAAAGGAACAGCATTTGATGAAAAGAACACATTGCCAAATGTTAAACATGAGGGTGGATCGGTTAATTTTTGGAGTTGAGTCGCACAGGAAATTGCACAGGTAAATGAGAGAATGGATTCCACTAACAAGTCTGGAAGCCAATGTGACACGGTCAGTCAAGAAACCAAAAATGAAAAGAGGCTGAATTTTACAACTGGACTACACTCCAAAATATACTTCAGAATCCTCCTTAAACCACTTTAAGACATAGAAGATGAAGCTTTTGGAATGGCCCTCAAAGTCCTCTGACCTGAACATCAGTCAAGATCTGTGGGTAGATATTAAACATGTGCATGCAAGACTAGAACATTTCTAAAACAATAACAGAAAGACTCCTAGCTGGCAACATGCTAACTGGTTTACATGCCATGTTATCGGCCAGAGGGGCTGTTACTATTTTGAACTTCAAGTTAATCAAATATAGAACATTAACATTTTGCTGTAGAGGTTGTTTTTACTTCTTTTCATTTTAAAACATAAAAAAATGTGTAATTTGGTGCCCAAACTTTTGCATGTAACTGCATGCAACCTAAATGTGGGACAGGCTGCACTATGTTAAAGTGTTGAAAACACACCATCTTTTGAAAGTGTGAAACTATCTACAGGTTATTTGAACTCAGTTTTAAAATAGATCAAGTGTATATGTTAACTTCTTATTCTTGTTTTTATGGATATATTAAGTCTTGTAAACATCTTTACGTTGTTTAATGCTGTAAAACTTAAATAACTACTTTATTCAGAACTACCACAGTTGGGTTTCCTGAATGTTAAATATTTACAAGTCATTTAAAGATGACGGTGTGAAAAGTACATTCTACTCTGGCAAATTACGGAGAAGTTTATATTTATGAGCATGACAAAGTCATAGAAACTCATTTAGAATGTGTGCTTTACAGCAAAGTAGAACTGCAACCCCAGGATTGTAATTAATAATAATATCTTGGGCCTTTTTGTCATGTTATCACACAATTTATCTTTTTTGATAAAAATAACCAAGAGGTAGTACATCTGTATTTTACATTTGCTACTTCCTAACTTCAGCAGCCTGGAAAAATGCATTTTCTATTAATTATCAGGCATCAAATATTAATTATCTGCCAGTTGACAATACATTTTGGTCACAATCCTGAGAATATTACTATGATTCAAATTAAAATGTGTTTTGAAAACAGTGATAAAATTTACCTTAATAAACCAGCACACATTTGGACATGAGATCTAGTCAGGGCTGTATATGTCTATGGTGCACTATAGGTTACTAATGAATAGGTGAAATATAGATGGTTCCTTATTCATGTGCAAGAACCTTTGAATATCTCATGGTACATCTGCTGTTAATGAATGCAAGTGACTCAACAGATCTGACTGTTTCTCACAAAAGACACTTTCTAAAGCACTGAATCTGACACTTCAGTGGAATCAGTGAAAAGAGTATGATGGTAACGTACCTGGTCTTAAAGCGCCTCTGGGAAATTGTGGATGCCAGACTAAGATGTATTGCCTTAAAATGCATTGAGAGAGAAAGATCTTCGAAATTTTACCCTCATGGTAATGAATTCCTGAACATACTGATTCTGTATAAACTCACCGCTGCAGCTCTCTCTCCTACAGCTCCAGTAGACTAGAGTGATATTCCCGATTGAGAACAAGGCCAGCGCCACTGCCAGGGTAACAACTAGCACAGGCTGATGATCTAGAAAACAGAGATCTGGAATAAGTGATAGCTTTGTGGATACAGTGAGAAAATTTTACACCTGATTCAAATCTTTTTGCGGGATTTTCTCTGAGTGTTAACTTCAAGAATGATCAGCAACGTGCAAGTTTATAATGAATTTCATGTTTTGTGCTTTAATTTGTATTAATGTTTAATGACGTTTGTTCGAAAGCCTCAAACTTCTAAAATTAAATGCTGTACTGCCATGAAGAGCTTAATGGGTGTGGCCATGTGGCTCCTGAGGGGCACCATGCGCCTGGTTTAGAAAAGGACTGTTAGACCCAATATCATTTCATCCCTTGCCCCTACCAATTAGCCCTTACCCCTCTGTTTTGCGCATTCATGCCTAGGGGTGAAGTGTCACGATTTTTGTTGAGATAAAGGGGTAGGGTGAAACAGAGGTTTTTCAGAGGCTTACTCCAAACAAAGCATTATGATAACAGAAAACCACCAAGATGGCTGCACAAGTGGCCAAAGAAACCCACGAATGTCAGTATTTTCTCTGCTGCAAAATTTTTATAACCATTGTATTATCTTAGTTTATGTCATTACAATGTAATATGGTCTTTTTCTTTATAGCAAGCATAAACATTCACTAATAGTATGATGTCTCTATAGCTAGCTAGCTAAATTTCCCATTCCACCTCAAATGGCAGCAGTTACATTCCGGCACCTCAGGAGTCAGAACTGCTGCACCATTTAAGGTGGAACAGGAAAATTCGAACGAGAAGCTGGCAGATAACTGACTTCAGCTTTATATCTCTGAAGAATTACGGGTTGGTGATAATAAATTATAGTCGCATCACCCCTCTTCGAGGGCATATGATGCCCTTACTGTAACTAAAGACCAGCAGCAAGGTAGCTGAGTTTGCCTGTTTAAAATAAAAGAGCATTTGCCCATATGCGCAATGTTTTCCAGGTCTTCTTCTACACCAATGCTACTATGTATATATATATATATATATATATATATATATATATATATATATATATATATATATATATATATATATGACACTTAACTTACTGTTAAACTTGAAGTTCTTAAGGTTACTTCATAAACTGTTAAGCAAAGTGATTTTTGTTTCAGAGTAAACCACTTTAAGCACAACATCAGACTGATGGTAAACTCTATATGTGGAGAAAGCCTGAAGAAGAATTCCACCAAGGCTGGAGCAAGGCTTCTATAAGGCACAGAAGTGGAAACATCGAAGCCTGGGCTGTTTTCCTACAGTGGTTACAGTCCACGTGTGTCCTTTGATGGGATCATGGACATGGACATGGAAGTGTACAAAGGCATTGTAAACATAAACCTGCAGAAACTGCACAAACAATATTGATCTGATTCTCAGAAGCTGCCTCTTAAAAGAATACTTTGCCAAAAAGAAAATTAAAGTCCTGGAAGTGTCTGTTTAACATAAATGCCACTTAGTTGGACATTTTGTTTCTTAACAAACATTCTTACACAATGAACTTCAATATTTTAAATGGCATATATGTCCAAAAATATTTGAGCCACTATATGTATATAATGTATATAAGACTAAAACAGACTCACTCAGTTCTACTGACGCTCCATTTCCAAAAATGATCTTCCCACAAGCAGCCACAGCGCAGTAGTAAGTTCCAGTATGGTTGTGGTCGAGGATGTTCTTGGAGAAGTTGTACACAGAGCTGTGTGTAGACGAGCTGATCTCACACTGACGGATGCTGCTGTTCTGATGAGTGTAAATGATTTCAGGAAAGGATTGTCCTGCAGCAGCTCTGAACCAGAGCACTCGGAGTTCTGCTGTTCTGATCTCAGAGAGGACCGTGCACTGCAGAGTGACCGACTCTCCTGGAGAAACTGACCCCCATACTGGGGTTTGGACAATTGATGCCTTTAACTGAGGATGACCTGGTGAATGTAATACAAATGTCTTGTTTACGGCTGCACTTTATTCTAATTAAACATTTCATCATATTAATAATTTTCAGTGTGAGACATTAACCGAATATTACTTACTCTTAAATAATTCTAACATTGTAAAAATAAATTGTGAAAAGTTTTGAGTGTGCTTGTATAATAAAAAAAGTAATGTGATTACCTGTCACAACTAAGACTATGATATTAGAAAATGTAAATGTTTTTCCATCACTTTTTCCACAGAAGTACATTCCTTCATCATCTTCAGAAGTTTCTTTAATAGTCAGAGAAAAATCTCCATTTAGATTGAATTTTGAATCAGATAAAATGGGAGATCTGTTGTCTAACTTTGATGCCACTTCTTTAGGTTTCTGCCACAGTTGTTGTTTGTACCAAACCTTAACGTTTCTATCAGACTTTTCAGCTGTGCAAGGCAGAGTGACACTTTCTCCAGACCTAACTGAGATAAACTGCTCATTAAGATCCGCAGCTTCAACAAGACCTACAAATTACATGAAATCAATTATAAACAATAAGAACAATAGTGGTTGACATTTTGGCAACAGAATTTATATAAGAATTTAATTGTAATTTAATATCTGACAATTTTGTAAAGAGCTCACAACTTACATATTATGTAGAGAGATAAAATGAGAATCCGCAGTGGAGCCATCATCATCATCATCATCATCATCATCATCATCATCATCATCATAAGATGCTTTGCTTATATGAAGCAACTTGGAAAGGAACCTTCTGACCCAAAGCAGCAAACTGCATTAGCATGCTGAGCTCAAGAGATAATCTGATTGGCTAGCAAATATCACAAGGTTTTTTTTTTGTTTTTTTTTTGACACCATGCTTCATTGTCATTATTACTGGCACCACTGCAAAGGGGGTACTTTGTGTAACCTCCTTTTGCCAACATGACAGCAATTTCTGGTTTAGTGACTTATCATTATGATAAGGTTCATGATAAACACTGACAGTGAAGTATAGATCTGTAAGACTATGGTGGGAGAAACATGACTTATTGGTCACCATTCAATCAAACAGCTAGAAATTTGAAATATCTGGCATTTAAGTGTCTAATATAGTTGCTGTTGAAACAAAACTCAGTATCTTTAAATTAGTAACTTTGTCAGAGAAATATATCAGGTGACATTTGTATAAGTCAATTCAATATGAAATATCTTTTTATCCTCCTTTACCAAGTAGAGAAAGACAGGTTTCAGTAAGAAGCTGAGTTATCTAAATCTAAGTTTGGTCTGCCATGTGGCCTCAGTATACTGACACCAAAAAAGTGAAAAATTCAATTTAATATATATTATTTTATATAAAATGTAGTTTGTCTACACATTACAAAATGGTTGAATCTGAAATCAACTCATGTTTCCAAAAGCACTGTAAAACGTGCCCTCTTGAGGAATTAGAGATGTTTCTGTGTCACCATGTCCATTCATCCATTCAGAACAGAATAAACCAGACGCAGATTATTTTTATATTCAGTTAGGGCACCTACAGTGTGAAGAATATTCCTATCAATTTATTTGCCTACTAAAAGTCATGGTATGTAAAAAAAAACACACGTCTGCACATTATTCTGCACAATTATTGCTTTTTTGCTGAATTTAACATATTAAAAAAGAAAACAAATATGATATGAATTTATGGTACATTTTATTTTTTTATTTTGTGTCCAGTGGGCCCAAAGTTTCATTACACACTTCTATAACCAAAGAATATTTCAACCAGTTTGCTTCGAAGTCTCTATATTTACTGAATAATAAGCCTCAGTATGTGATAAACCTAGGATTATAAGGGGTTAAACTCAACTAATAAACAGAAGCAGGTGTGGTGTGAATTCAGTTTCAAACTATCAGCCACAATCTCTAAAGGTCTGCAGAGTGACCACAGCTTTATTTTGATCTAAGTATATAGAAACACGTCTTCTACATTTCCATGAACACAATATCAGACGCCATCTGAGCTCATGAATGTGTTTGCTACGTGTGAATGACTAAAGCGACCACACACTCTAACACTGTGTTCTCGCATCAACAGTAAACAGAAAATATCCACAAACTTTACTTCTGCTGCTACAAGAGAAGAGAGTCCAGTGAGTCAGTGATTGTTGGGGTCAGTAACTGAGAAGTATCTGACTTCAGAGTAAACACTGTCTCCAGAGCGTCCACTCTTCATTCTCAGGCTTTTGGCCGCATAATTCAGCTCCACAGCAGCAGAGTCCTGTAGAGAGGAATATGAAATATTAAAAGCTGAAGATTAGAGAACTTTATGGGAATTAAACAGTGTCAGTGTGAATGAGAGAACATATAGTACCTGACTGGGTTTGTTCTCCACCACTGAATCATGATCTCTCCCTATGATGGAATAAAGAAAGATTACAGTGTCATATGTAGAGTTTAGATCAGAGAATATGACCTCAGTGCTGATCACTTTTGGTTACAGTCAGCATAGCTAATTCACACAAAATGATCATTGTATTACTTATTTAAATTGTCAAATATGGACAAATGTTTAATAATACCCTTCCATGGATTAAAATTCAGCTTAAATATATATGCTGGAGCCTATCCCTGTCATCGGGCAGAAGGCAGGATACACCCTGGACAGGTCGCCAGTCCATTATATATATATATATATATGTGTGTGTGTGTGTGTGTGTGTGTGTGTGTGTGTGCTGCATTCTGTACATTCTGTACTTTGGCTATACTCTTTGTGGATAAGCCAGTAAATAATACATTACAATAATCCAAACAAGAGAAAACAAACACATTAGTCAACTTCTTAATATCGTGCCATGTGAGATGAATCCTGACCAAAGTTTTCCTCTTCAATGAACAAATTCACATCAAACCAACCTCAACGACTTTGTTTACATCTCAGCAATTTAATCACTTAGAAACTTTAAAAAGATAGGTGGAATTGATCTTAAATCAAAGTGGGATTTTGAAAAACAAGACCAAAATTATAAAAATAACTCAGTTTAACTCCAATAATCTCATATATTCCTCCAAAATACATTGTGCATGGTACTGGATGAGTAAGGAATATCATTAACCAGTAATAAAAATGTTTGAGCACATATAGAATTATATCCAGGATACTGACACATCTGACAGATGTATTTTTCGAAAGACCGAGTCAAAGTCCAATAGGATTGATAAGTTTCCTGTAAAACAGGGTTAAATGAAATGATAAGACAGAAGGCGTGGCTTATATTCACTATAGTCTCTCATGTCTGAGAGGAAAGAACTATGAAACCACAGTATATACTCAGAGCACGGCCAATGATCACACTGCCACCTACTGGTAACAACAGGCTTTTGTACATTTTAATGACAAGCTAAAGGACTTAAAACTGATGGTCACATTTGTTCCTTCAGAATCCCTCAGATACTCAAAATAGAGAAAGAATAAAAACCTCTCTAATAACTGGAAATCTAAACCATAATCATTACTAAACGACTGCAGAGCATGGATGATGGTTGCATTTATTATTTAATCTAATAAAGTTTTTTGAGGCATCTTGATTTTCAATCTTATGTTAACCCCTTCTTAAGGCATATAATCCGGTATCCGGTGTTAATTACTTAGAAACTGTTGGAGGTGGGCAATACAGTGATATAACATTGTTATTGTGATACGTTATGTCTCAAGGCACTTTTTAAGGAGTATCATGACCATCATTAACTTTAGAACAACTGCATACACCATTATACTGGTTGTTGTTGTTTACAACGTCTTTACATCAGTTAGATAAAGAGCCCATAAACAACAACCAGTGGATAGTATCCCAGTGTACTGACAGTGTTTCAATACCTTCTGCAATCCTGTACCATGAAAATATTATACTGTATGGTGTAATCTTCATTTTTAGATTAAAACCTCTCTCTTAGTCTCTTTCCTTCTCACATTTAATTCTGTGTTAGTTTCACCTTTGCTGATTGCAGGAGTGGCGCCTCTGATATAGAAATCATAACATAAACAGTGCTCACTCAATCTTGACTACTGACTGGATGTAAAAGATTTCTGATTGTCTATCAAGTGAAAACATTCAATAGCACAGATTAAAATGTACACTTTCATGCAGAAACTAAATAATAAGGATTTTTATTGATGGTTTTGGCCTGAGAGATTCCAGATTTAAACCTTATGGAGAATATTTGGTCTTACATAATTATTGATTACATTCACAGTCACATTCATGAGTCAATAACCTGTCTAATTATCGGCATTTTACTTTCTCATAGTCATTTAAACAGGTAATGATACATACAACATACAAAATGACTTCAACACTACAAGAACTAACAGTCGGCCTATTTAGAGTTGTGCTTTTAGAAGCCATCTTACAGACACACTCACTCACTCACTTACTTAGAAATCCAATCTAAGATTTTCTACAAGAGGGCGCTTTTAGCACACAAATCATTGAGGTTTTTGATTTGTATCACTACAATTACATTTGGACAGATGTTTCAGTAAACTTCAGCGTAAAAAGGCTAAATTAACTTCTGTGTGATCAATGTTTTGCTTATGGCCCATATTATGGAAAAATGAATTTACCTCACTTTTTTGTGATAAAACAGTTTGATGTGGTATATAAATATAGTTAAAGTTTCAGCTTTCATTCTCTGTTCACTGTTTCTTGTGATGCAATGAAAACCAGCACATTTAATATATTTGCCTAATCAGTCCCGTCCATTAACGCTGAATATATGAGGAGTGTTTAAGCCTGGAATGATTTTTGTATGTGGCACAGTACAGGAGAACCAAGTAGGACAGAGCTCATTTACATATATCAATCTCAAAGGCCTATGACTGTTTTCAGTACATAGAACAACACATGTAATAAGTGGACTTCAGGGTAAAGGACAAAATAAAGGACAAATACGGGTCCTTTAATAAAGCAGAGAAAAGGCAGCATCATTATAATAAATTTAACATGGAGGCCCTGGAGGACGTTGGTCATGCACAGGGCCGGCTAAGGCCTTTTCCAGGCCACAAGTAATGTTTTTCGGGCCCCCCAAATTGATGTACTACAAAACCAAAGGGTGACTAATAACAATGACGTTGTTGAAATCGGTGGAATTCCCCTTTAAAAGAACATCATCTGTTGGGCTTTAGAAAGCAGAAAACAACAAAGAAAATCTTCAACAAGAATCTTTTCTGACATTAGAAACTGACTCTACTATTCAGGAGGAACATGTAACCAGTATGCATTAGAAGACAGATATGTTGGCAAAATAATAAATAAAGTGCATGTCTGAAGTATTTCAGCAAACTGCAGACAGTAAAAATTAAAAGAAGACAAGAGTTTTAATTTAGGAGAAAATTATGTAGTAATAAAAACATGGAAGAGTAAACCAGTTCAGTTCTTTCTTACACAAACATTTATTCTAATAACTGACCGTCTCATAAAGACCCTCCTCTCACTGATAGTTGCGTATTACTGATATCTATAGTTATGAACACACAAACACATGACATGCAGTTTTATTTTGTTTTTTTGAGTACCTGACTCCACCTCCTCCACCACACTGAATGTGCAGATGATGATGCACTGTGAGTAGAACTTCTCTAAGCTTCACTTCCATTAGTAATAAATACCATTCACCAATAAGAGAATTCATGAGTTACAGTTAACGCGTTACTCTGCGGTCATTAACAGAGGAGCCCCTCACTGCAGAATACAGAGTGTCTTCTTGTGGCTGTTCTCGTTTCCCTCTTCCTCTTTTAGTTTTCCTTTCATGGAAATTTAAGGCTGCATAATTCAGCTCCTCAGCGTTTTCATCCTGCAGGAACAGACATGAGAGTTTAAATAAGAGCTCTTATATATCATTGATTTTGTACATGTAATGTCAGGAATAATGGCACTAAAGCAGTACCTGTTTGGTCGTCTTCTCTTTGACTGAGTCTTTAGGTTTCTCTGCTGAATAACAGACACAAGCAGGTCAGCATCTTTATCATGTTTGTTGCATTTTGTTGGTTGGTTGTTTTTTGTATTTTACATTCACTACCATTCAAAGTTTGAAATCACTGTTTTTAATATCACAATCAATTTGTTTGCAGACCCTTGTACAAAATAATTAGTAAGAAGCTGTAAATAAAAATGAAGAAATGTGTCCTGAATGATGAGTTAATCCAAAATGACTGAGAAAGCTGTATGATATCAGGAATGAAATTATTATGAAATTATAAAATTAATATTTAAAATTCATAGTATATTAAAACTGAAGATCAAATCTCAAGGCAGATAACCAGACCAAAAGATTAAATGTATGTAGATAATTACAGTATAATATTTATCCTTTAATAGCTTTTGTTGACATAATTAGTCATACTGTTGAAAACATCTTAATTTTTTGTAGATAAATTGTAATATGACTGCATATAACATAATAAACATTTTTAAACTTTTGAATGCTAGTGTAAACACATGAAAACATTTCTATTGTAGCAGGTGCTTATTTACTTACTGAATTATATTTTTTCCAAATGTACGCTGAAATGCCTGAAGTAAAATATCTAATAACTGGATCGTTTTTGTAATATCACACATTCAAGCAGGAAAGTAAATCAGAAAAATCAGAGGTACAGGCTGAATAAAATCATAGCAAGAATCATTGCTTTCTTTAACATTCCAGGTTCAGATTCGATTCTAGGCAATGGGCAGATACATACTACATTACATTCTTATGTCTTCAGGTGTCTTTGCACCATATTTTACCCCATAAGACTACACTGTAAAAAGTGGCTCGTCAGATCTACTTAAAAATCTCTTCATGTGGTCACAAATAAATTAACTAGTTTTATTCAACCTAAATAAGTACTTTGAATGAGCAATTCTTTCAATCAAAGTAATTTTTTGAGTTATATAAATAGATCAGTTGCTTGTTACCACATGAAGTAATTTTATAAGTAGATCTTATGAGCCACTTTTTACAGTGTACTTGCTTAAACCTGATATTTAGTGTTTATACTTACCATCTTGTTACACCAGATATTTATGCAAGTATGCAATATTGTACAGTGTTCTTTATCAATTTTATATATAGGAGCTGTTATGCATTTCAGCGTAATTTAGTCATAATTTTGCCTAAAATACTTACAGCACTATTAAGTTTGTACCTCACAGTTAACAAGTAAATATATTAAATCTATTAGGCATTTCAGTGTAATTTAGTTAGAGTACCTTGGAACTGACCAGTATGTTAAACAAATTGTTATCTAATATTTTGGAATTTGTACCACACACTTACCGGCTTTGTACTTAGAAATTAGCCAACTGTAAAGATAGCATTACCTAGTCCTTTGTAATCTGGATACTTCATTTGTAACTAGAATTTTCTTAAACGGATTACTTTAACTTTAAAAAGTTACATGATTCAGATGAAAACTCACCACTGCAGTGTTCACAGTTTCTCCTTTTACAGAATAAAATGGTTTGGACAGAGATCACAACCACACACGCTCCTAAAGCTGCTCCCAGACAGATCACTACAGGATCCAGAGGCTGTGCTGAAGAACATGCGTGATCAGAAAAAAAGAGTACATTGGTACTAAATACATCAAAGTAGGTTCTTTACATCTCTAGAAAACATCTTTACAATAGCTTTTAAAGTGGAGCTGTTTTCAGGCAAACGTTTTTTTTCATTTTAAACATTCATATGCAAACGTTGGGCGCCTTTGTTCAAAATAATGTCTTGTTGATTTTCGAAGTGAAAATTCATTAACACATTCTTCACAGAGAACACGCTCCTGCACATTTTAATACACAATAATTGTTTATTTGCTGAATTTGACATACTGGAAAAAAAATATGCATAAAATATACCCTCTGCTAAAGTTATGGCTCATTTTGTATTTTATAGGTTTTTTTTTTTTTCCAACATTTTAAACTCAGCAAGTAAATAAAAATTGTGCACTAAAATGTGCAGAAAAAAATCCATATTTAAATGTGTTCTCTGTAGAGGATGTGGAACTTATTTTCACTTAAAAACTCAACCAAATGTAATTTGACCAGGGGGTGTTTAAACTTTTGCATATGACTGTATTTATGAATTTACAAAATGACAATTAACAAACACTTTAGGATTTTTGCAAACAAAAGAAAGAGAACAGAAAAGAAATAAAATCTCAAGTTGAGAGATAAATAAAAGTTTGGCCTCAGAGAAGTAAAATGTCATGGATGACCATTTTGCAGTCCTTTAACATGTAAACAAAATGGAAATTATACAGAATACGGAACAATATGAAAAAGAATGTCCAGAAGTGCACACTTAAAAATAGGGTCCTTTAAGGGTTGTTTAGTAACAAAAATCATTCTATACGGAACCATGAACACTCAAAGAACCCTTTGTATTATTAAAGGGTTCTTTGCATCGTGAAAGGGTTTTTTAGATGGAGAATGTGCTGTAGATTGTTCTATATAGAACGTATTTGAAAAGGGTTCTATAGGGCACCCAAAAGGGTCCTTCTGTTGATACAAGCTTGACATCGTAACAATAGAAAAACCTTCTTTGTGCTATACAGAACCATTTTCTTTACTAAAGAATGATTTACAAACCATATTTTAAAGAGTGTGACATTTATAACAATACACAGAAAAAAGTGTCTTGTTATATCTAAAATGTTTTGTTTTATTTTTAAATAAGTGTACAGTGAGAAAACTTACTCAGTTCTACTGATGCTCCATTTCCAAAAATAATCTCCCCACAAGCAGCCACAGCGCAGTAGTAAGTTCCAGTATGGTTGTGGTCGAGGATGTTCTTGGAGAAGTTGTACACACAGCTGTGTGTAGAAGAGCTGATCTCACACTGACGGCTGCTGCTGTTCTGATGAGTGTAAATGATTTCAGGAAAGGATTGTCCTGCAGCAGCTCTGAACCAGAGCACTCGGAGTTCTGCTGCTCTGATCTCAGAGAGGACCGTGCACTGCAGAGTGACCAACTCTCCTGGAGAAACTGACCCCCATACTGGAGTTTGGAGCACTGATACACTTAACTTTGGGTGACCTATTTAATGATATAAATATTGTAAGAGATTTTTGAGTCAAAGTATGTGTGCAAATAAACTGCCTTGAAAATGGTGAAATCACATGTAGTCACATTGAATTTGCTGACATGTAGTGTAATAATCTGTGGCTGAAAATACTGACAACACAATCTGCCCTCCACATTTATAGTGATTATGTTAGTATTTACACCATCAAGCTGACTATAGTAATGTCTCCCAACCTCCTGGAGGCCCACTGCTCTGCACATATTAGTGTACTTTTACCTGAATTGTTAAAGCAGAGAAAGCACTAAAACATGCAGGGCAGCTGGCCTCCTGAAATAGGGCTGGGAAACGCTGGACTAGAAAGTTAGAGGGTAAAATGTCCCGGTTATCTCCGAATCAAATTATTAGGCCAAATCTGTTCTCCTCACATTAAGTCAATGGCTATTCTTATTGGCTAACAGTGATCTGTACATTTATATAGTTATAAAGGAAATAATCATAAAAATATATCATTATGGGGTATTGTGTAGAGAATGTTTGTTTTCAAAAAGAAAAAAAAAAAAAAATTCTTTTAACGTAAAAATGTAAAATTAGACCTTAGGAGTAAGATATCCTCCTAGACAAAGGGGAAGGCCTACTTTAGCGAATTGGACCAAAAATATCCAGTGCTGTGAAAAAGAATTTCTTTTCCCAATGTCTTCTATTTTTGCCTATTCACCACACTTGAATGTTTCAGATCATCAAACTACTTTTAGGCAAAGATAACCCAAGTAAACACACAATGCTGTTTTTAAATGATGATTTCATTTATTGAAGGGAACATGCTGTTCAGCCCTACTTGGACCTATGTGAAAAACAGTAATTACCCCCTTAGCTACTAAATCAACCAGTTAACCAAATTCAGTTGACTATTGGGTCACTTAAATAGAACCTGCCTGGAATGTGAAGCAGGCTAGAAGGTCTCAAAAAGCAGAACATGATGCCACATTCTAAAGAGATTCAAATACAGATGCAAAACAAAGTCACTGAAATCTTACAACAGTGACAAGCCTTCTCAGCAGTGGCCAGCCTAGCAAAATTTCACCAAGAGCATATCAACGACTCATCCAGGAGGTGATAAAAGAACCCAGATGAACATCCAAAGAACAGCAGGCCTCACTTGCCTTAGGTGGGGTCAATGTACATGATTACACGATAAGAAAGACTCTAGGCAAAAATGGCGTCCATAGGAGAGTTGCATGGCGAAAATCACCCCTGACCAAAAAGAACACAAAGGCTCGTCTACATGACCCCCAAGACTTTTGGGATACTATTTTGTGGACTGATGGGTCAAAGGTGGAACTTTTTGGAAGGCATGCGTCCCATAACATCTGGTGTATTGCTAACACCACATTCCACCATAAGAACATCATACCAACAGTCAAACATGGTGGTGGTAGTGTGATGGTCTGGGGCTGCTTTGTTTCTGTAGGACCTGGACGACTTGTCACAATTGATGGAACTATGAATTCTGCTCTTTATCAGAAAATCCTGAAGGAGAATGTCTGCCTGTTAGTGACTTAAAGCTCAAACGCAGTTGGGTTCTGCAGCAGGACAATGATCTAAAGCACACAAGCAAGTCCACTTCTAAAAAAAATAAAATAAAAAATTGGTTGGAGTGGCTGAGTCACTTATTTGCAGTTGCTACTGCCTTGGGTGGTACAACCTGTTGTTAGGTTTAGGGGCAATTACTTTTTTTCAAATGCGTAATAAAGAGTTTTAAATAAATCTTTATTTTTAATAAATGGAATGATAATTTAAAAGCTGTGTTTTGTGTTTACTCATGTTGTCTTTATGTTTTATTAAAATTAGATGATCTGAAACATTAAAATGTAGCAAATTAGCAAAAAGGGAAGAAATCAGGTGAGGGACACTTTTTTACAGCATTGTAATTTAGATTTTCATCATAAAGACACAAAGCTGTTCAAAGGAGTTTCCTTCACTAGGTAGCATTAGTGTTATATGCTACCTATGACGATCTTTGGTTTAAATCGGACATTTTTGCTTTCTTGATGGAGATGAGTTTGAAGGTCAGTTTTAAAACTACGTAAAGTTACATCACCTGATCTGTTTTGTCACATCTAATAGTTATTTATCACTTACCAATTAAATGTTAGATGATATTGCTGTGTTTATATTGTTAGTATTACTGATATAATAATCATCATCATCATGATCATTATCATCATTATCATGTACTTAATGTACTTACAATAAGTATTAACATTGCTGTGTTTATATTGTTAGTATTACTGATATAATAATAATAATAATAATAATAATAATAATAATAATAATAATATTCATCACCATCATCATTATCATGTACTTAATGTACTTATAATAAGTATTAATTAACAAAATTGCCATTTAAAGTTTTTCTATTTTACTGTTTTTTGTTGGTTTTTTTGTCATAGTTTATTAGAATGAAGTGGAATCATTAGAACCTAAACTGACAGAGGCCTCAATTTCATTAAAAAAAACAAATGCTGTGTTGTACTTTGATTAGTAACAGTGTTCCAAAAAATGCAAGGACTATAAATAATTACATACACAGTCTTAAGCAAAAGGATTTTGAATTGAAACAACGTTTACATTTAACTGTTGATAAATGAAAATATGGTGATTACCTGTCACAGCTAAGAAAGTTCCACTGGAAAACTGAATCGCATTCCCATCAGATTTACCACAGAAGTAGATTCCTTCATCATCTTCAGTAGTACGTTTTAAAGTCAAAGAAACGCTGCTTGGTTTTGTCTCCAGTGAGATTCTTGATGGGTCGAACTTAGGAACAATAATAGGTTGTAAATGTGCTATCACTGTTCCCACCAGCTGAAGAGTCTGTCCCAGTTTCTGCTTATACCAAAACATTCGCTCTGAACTCAAGCTTTTACCAAATGTGCAGTGAAGTGTAGCAGCTTCACCAGCTTTAACTGACAAAAATGGCTTCTGATGAAGACCTACAGCTTGACCGTGACCTATAAAATGAGTTTAAATTAGATTTAACTCAGTTAGGAGAAATGAGAAAGGAATGGTAATAGTAATACATACAAAGAAACTTACCTATTCTGTAAAGACTGGCAATAAGAATCCAGAGGGGAGTTATTTTCATAGAATGCATTGGATTATTTGAAATGAATGTTTAAAAGGAAGTCACAAGGTCCTTTTTGCCTGCTTGACAGAAGATAATTTGACCACCAGAAGTTCACTGGGGGCCTCTTTATAAGCTGGCTGTGTCATCAATAGTGAAACAGCCAATGAACATCTTTATTCAGGAAGTGTCACCTCACAGAGAAAAAACTTGATTTGAAGATAAAATACATTTGCCTTTACTATTCCACAAAAAAACTAGAATATTGTATTTACAAACACATTTTTTTTTTTTCAATTTTCTGATAGTACAACATATTCTTATACTAAATAGAGTAATGATATTTCACTAGGGGCTTTTATTATAGTAAGGGTTTGGGTGAGATTTTTTCTTCTTGTTTTAAAGAATTATACCATGTTCATTTATGTTAAGAGTTCATTTGTTATCTTGAACCAGACAGTTTGTTGTCAGAGTAGACTGTCGCTGTGCACACAACAAAACAACATGTATCTGTCTTCAGTCACTTGAGTAGAGTTAACCACCATTAACAGGTTTTCCTAGTTTGACACTTCGAAGCATCTGCAGTTTCGGCTCTGCTGATCTCTTGATAAAACCAAAGCTGATTACAGCTACTGCCATGATGAATTTGTTTACCAGTGAAGCACGTTGGGTTTTAAGTAAGCAAACCATGCACTGATGTGGAAATACCAAGTGCTGATGGCAGCAACATCAGTGATATCAATATTGCTGATATCAGTATCACTAGTGGACACTTTCAGCAGACCACACTACTGGCCTTGCAGGACATGTATGAATAAATCAATGAGCAGCAAACTAACAAAAGCCACAGCCAAGTGTAAAGCTCCTGTCCACCTCAAAACAAGACATAACACTCATAGCATGAGAGAGGCCTACAATGGCTGAAGACCTGGTCATGGTGGTGACAGATGTTTGTGATGAAAATTGGAGATTGTGTTCACCTTAATTTCACGTTCACCCAGTTTTTGCATAATTTTATGTTGAATTGTTGAATAATATAACTGAAAAATGGTAATAAATACAAACTGATGAAGTTTGTCCATTCCTATAGCTATAATGAAATGCTCTGCAATGAATCCCTGTACCTCCATCACAAACTACTGACTGCTGACATACATATTTGCGCTCTAATAATCTCTACAGGCTCCTCCTCTATTACACTGCATTAGAAGTTTCATTCTTTACAGTATCTGGGGATGGGCAGTGTCCTCACGTGCTTCTCACCTTGCACTGCTGAGTCCTGAATTACAGTATAAGACCTTACAGTGTGGAGTAGTACTAGTTTAGAATAATCATTATACTTAAAAACATTTTGGAAACATTATGCATCATTTTAGTTGTTTATACCACCCTATATATGTTGCAGGACTCTCACAATCATAGCTGTTTCTGGTCAAAGGCCACGTCTGTGATGTCAGACATTAGATGCTTTCATCTACTGCTTCCTCTGTCTTTGTTTTGAAAGATGTGCCGCAGCTTCTAGACTCTAACCACAGAATGAGTATGGGGGTCCACACTTTTGTATTTTTCTTAGTTCATGAACACTTAAAACAGTCTCTTTAACAGTTTTCTGCACAGAGAACCAGTGTTTTATTAGAAACTTCTAAAAGAAAAGCTAAACAGAACTAACAATTGAGGCTAGAATTAGAGATAAAGTTATAAATAATACAGTATCTCACTGCACTGTACTCACACCAGACCATCTTTTCTTTCCTATTTTGTTTTTGAAATGTAAAGCAGCTCCAGGTTCATAAGAATGTGTTTAAAATAGACATTGTCCAAATAATGAATTAGCCATGCAGATTAATGTGATTATGATCCTAAGTAATGCCTATGTACCGATAGATCTGCGTTATGTAGCAGATACATTAAGAGTCGCAAAATAAAGAATGATTATGTTATGATGAAGTCTTTAACTACTTATCATCTATATCGCTGTTGTCAGAACAAAACCTCATATTTCCAAAAAGAGAACTTTACAGGAGAAGGAAAAAACATACTCTATTGTAACGTGCCCCTGAATGTTACCTAGGGGTCAAGGGGAAGTAACATGGAGTATGTGATGAGGGGCCAAAGGGAGAGACACGGACAACGGGAGTATCACGTTTAGACAAAGCATTACTGTTCAATAGTAAACGTGTGCACATACACCTTTGAAGTGAAGTAGTGAAATGGAACAAAGACGTAAGACAGCTGACAATAAGACAGCCAACTAGACAAAATCAACAAGATGGACTGATAACCAGCTAACAGGGCTAATCTATGAAGCTCAATGTGATCGAAGAGTTGAATTGACTTTCAGTACTGACAAGGCTGAGAGTAATAATACTGTATGCAAAGCTAGCTGCAATGGTGGACTATGGACGGTGCCAAAGCAACGAAAATAATAAAAAACTTGTCTAACAGGAGCTAACCTGCACAAAATACAGAGGGTGGCACTCAGCCCTTACCTAGTCTCTCTATACAAAGTGTGTCACTACCTTGTGTGTTAGATGTAAAGGCGTGCCCAAACTGCCTGTCCACTCATCGCGCTAGAAAGAGAGATACAGAGTGAGCGATTTAAAGTGAGAGAGTACGAGAGAGAGAGAGAGAGAGAGAGAGAGAGAGAGAGCGAGAAAGAGACACAGGGAGGTCAAGGCAAAACTAAAACTAACGGGCTACAATTTTAATAACAACATAAGTCAAACTACCAGCAAACTAAAGGCCTCACAGACACACAATGCTCTCTTCTCCTCATGTTGCCGGGTCAGCCTTTTATGCACTGGTTGGGTTGCACCTGTTAGGTGAGGTAGACAGACACAGAAAGAAACAAAAAAAAGACAAACAAGAAACACGCATGCCGTCCTGGCACGTAACACCTACTTTTAATATAAGTCAATGGAACCAGCCATTTTTTCAAGTAATTATGGGTCATTTTTGTTGGTCCAATCATCATGAAATTTACACACAATATATAGGACAATGGGTATTTTCAAATTATGTCAAAAACTGAAAAACGACAAAAATGGAGATACAGGGTTTTGTTCCGACAGCAGCGATATATTTAGGCATTGGTTACTACTTAGTAACTGATTGTGCACTTAAAATTAGTAATTAACTACACTGTTAACTGATACTTTAGTTTGCTATTAGTTTATAGATCAATTACTCTGTAACTTTGTACTAACTGCTGCTTATTACACTGATTACACTGTTGATTATTACGCTAAGTACATTGCTGCTTATTACACTGACTAATGAACTGTTAAGTGTGTGTACTCATATAAAGAAGTAACATGAGAACTAGACTAGTACTTATGAGTTGGTCTCTTAGTATGAGTTAATTATCTGTTAATAAATTTACTGATTAATCCTTGAATGGTAAATAAATCAAGTAGTGGATAAAATACCAATTGTGCTTGGACCCCTAGTAAAGACATTAATACAAGTCAGTTAAATGTCAAGTATTGCAGCAAACTTTTAAAAAGTAAAAAGTGAAGAAATACAATACTTTTAATGTAGGAGAACAATTATGTATATAATAATAATAATAATAATAATAATAATAATAATAATAATAATAACAATAATAATAATAATAATATAACATAATACGAAGTCCTTAATAATTCAGCTCATCATTATTTTTTTTTTACAAACATTTAGGCCATTGACTGAATGATCTAATTAATATTTAATCATTCACTTTTTAAATGAGAATCACATGAGATGGTGTTTAATTTTCCGTCATTTTGGTACTTGACTCGACATCCTCCACCTCACTAAATGATAGTAGTGTACTGTAGGTAGTTTTGCTTCTATTAGAATTAAGTAAAAAGACCTTAATGAGTTACAGTTAATGGGTTACTCTGTGGTCATTAACAGAGGAGCCCCTCACTGCAGAATACAGAGTGTCTTCTTGTGGCTGTTCTCGTTTCCCTCTTCCTCTTTTAGTTTTCCTTTCATGGAAATTTAAGGCTGCATAATTCAGCTCCATAGCATCATCAACCTGCAGGAACAGAGATGAGAGTTTAAATAAGAGCTCTTATATATCATTGATTTTGTACATGTAATGTGAGTAATAATGGCACTAAAGCAGTACCTGTTTGGTCGTCTTCTCTTTGACTGAGTCTTTAGGTTTCTCTGCTGAATAACAGACACAAGCAGATCAGAATCTTTATCTTTATATTGAGACAGATTTTTGAATCATTGCATTTTGTTGCAATAACATACAATCATATTTTTGCAGTGTATAAAATGATTGTAACATGTTAGTCTTGTTTAATTTGTATGTATAAAATTACAGTATATCAACCATCATTTGAAAACTTTTTCTTTACAAAATTAGTTTTACTAAAGAAAACATAAAAAATACTTTTTTGGTGAGTAAATTATAATTATATCAACATTGCAGAGACTATTATTCTCTATAGTCATATTTTGAATATTCCTGTCACACAATGTGTTTTGTTGATTTTTGAGGAGAAAAAGTTCACATGTCCACTACAGAGAACACACAGAATATGGCATTTTTCTGTTTTTCTTCAATACGTTAACTTTGGTAAATAAACAGTAATTGTTATTAAAATGAGAAGAAGTGTATTTTCTATAAAGGATGTTTTAGAAATTCAACAAAGCTTGCCATTTACCCAGGGGTGACCAGTCTTTTTCATACAACTGTATGAAATAACAGAATTCATAAGGATTCCATAATTCTGAATGGTAAAGCACATACATACATACAGTTTTTATTGCAACAGATACTTATTTTTGTGCTGGTAATGCTTTCCTTTACAGTCCCCTAAGTTCTAGGTATTGAGATAAAAAATTTAAAGTACTAGGTAATTACTAGGTACTAGGTAACACTACATAAAATGAGGATAAGTACGATGATTAATTACTATGAAATGCATAACAAGGTCTAGACATTAAGCAGAAAAATGCTGCAGTAAAATATCTAAAAATTGAATAATTGTATTGAGTAACAAGACGGTAAGTACACAACAAACACAGTAACAAACATGCAGTAAATTTTACTGTAACATCACATGTTTATCCCAATAAAAACCACAGTAAGAATCACTGCTTTTATTTACAGCCCAGATTCATTTTCAGTTCCAGATAAAATAAATAAGAACATACTATAATTTACTCACGTTATCAAGTGTATTGGCACTGCCTTTTTACCTCATATAACGTACTACCTTGTTATTCTAAAAAATCATCCAATTTTTAGATATTTTACATGTGTAAGAGCTAGAACCTGTTATGCAAATGCAGTGTACTTTAGTCTGTTTATTTACTATCGCTTTACCCAAAATAAAACTGCGGAATTTGTTCCACACACTTACTCAGTTTTTCACCTTAAACTTAGGAGACTATAAAAGAAATCATAATGTGGTCCTTTATTTTTTGGACGCTTCATTTGTACCTAGAATTTTTCATACAGTGTATTACTTTAATTTAAAAAGCATGCAATTTGAAATTGAGGACTTTGTTTTGTGACTGAAATGAAAACTCACCACTGCAGTGTTCACAGTTTCTCCATTTACGAAGTAAAATGGTTTGGACAGAGATCACAACCACACACACTCCTAAAGCTGCTCCCAGACAGATCACTACAGGATCCAGAGGCCGTGCTGAAGAATATTCATGATCAAAATTAGTGGTAACCTAAAATAATATCCTAAAAGTGCTGGATCAAATTCACTGTAGTGTTTATTAAATGTTGGTTATTCTCTATGGGGGGAGCGCATTCAGTTATTCAAGGGACCAGTCATGGCTTTGTGTGGGCCTACTGCCATGTATTCGGAAAAGAAGTGAACCATCTCACTAGTATCCACCAAATAAGATCCACTAAATCTTCTGAATATCTCACCATTATATTACAATACAAAACTTGGTTCCAATCAAATTTCTAATAACATTTAACAGGCTATTTCCAGATTTTGGCACTGTTTAATTAGAATAAAGACAAGTGCAATTGGTAAAATGTAATCCTTGAAGGACATTATACCCATAGAAGGGGAGTAGAGCTTTGTACCAGGAATATGGTGAAGACAGAGATTCTTGAGAACTGGCTGATCTATTACTGCAGGACTGATCTTTTCTCTGTAGCACCCTCTCTAAAGGTTACAGTAATTACAACACACACAAAAAAGTCTTGTTACATCTTCCATTACATAAGTTTATATTGAGGAACTTTACTGAACACTCACTCAGTTCTACTGTTGTTCCATTCCCAAAAATGATCTTCCCACAAGCAGCCACAGCGCAGTAGTAAGTTCCAGTATGGTTGTGGTCGAGGATGTTCTTGGAGAAGTTGTACGCAGAGCAGCTTGCAGAAGAGCTGATCTCACAATGACGGCTGTTGCTGTTCTGATGAGTGTAAATGATTTCAGGAAAGGATTGTCCTGCAGCAGCTCTGAACCAGAGCACTCGGAGTTCTGCTGCTCTGATGTCAGAGAGGACCGTGCACTGCAGAGTGACCGACTCTCCTGGAGAAACTGACCCCCGTACTGGAGTTTGGAGCAGTGATACATTTAACTCTGTTGGACCTATTTAATGATTTAAACATTATAAGATCTTGGTTAATGTAGGGTTGGTTTTCCACACAGTGATCAAGTTAAGTACTCAACTAAAATTTCCTTTCAGTGGAGAATCCCCAATCAGAATGCTGTGTAGTCTAGGCCTAGGCTCAGTCCCATTCTGGGAAAACAACTCTTAACTCTCTATCTTCTCTATTTATAGTAATTATGTAAGGATTTAGAGCAATGTTTCCCAACCCTGTTCCTGGTGTTACACTTCTCTGTATATGTTAGTGTTTTCCTGCTCCAAACACAGTTGATCCCACGAATCAGCTCATTAACAAGCCCTAACTGAGTTAAAGTTGTCATGTTTAAGCAGAGAAAGCACTAAAATGTGCAGGAAAGCGGACGTCTAGGACCAGGGGCTGGATTCACAAAAACCATCTTAAGAAAAAGCTTACAAAGAATCTTAAGACAAACACTAAAAAGCTCTCAAATACTTAAAAAAGTCTAACTAATTTATCTTATTTTTTTCTACAGTAGTCTGTAGGTTATTTGTCAAGCAGGCAATCAATATCATGTTATATTTTATAGATTACCAGAAATTACACCATATTTCTGCTATTTAGTTACATCAGTGTCTGAGCACAGCAAAGTGAAGATAGAACAAAATCAAACAGAATATTCAGAAATAAGGAATAGCAAATAAGAACTAGGAGTGATGGTGGAGGAAACAGCCATCAGGAAAAATCCTCCTTGATTTATATTAACAATCATATGTTTAGAAACTCATTAGAAGTTACAAATTAAGATGTTAACTTCATCAATTCCTACTGTTTAAGACAAGGGTGAGACTGTTATAAGGTTAAGAAAAATATTTAAAAGCATTTTTTTCCAAAATATCGCTTGTTCTTAAAATTCTTCTTAAGAGACAAGAAAGAAGAAAATTCTGAAAATGTTCTGTGAAGCATAAAAATACATCTCAGCTTTTTTCGTAAGTATGTTGTTAATAAAAAAGGCAAAATTATGAAGATTTTCATTCAGTTAATTAAGACATTTTTGTGAATTCAGCCCCAGGTTTGGGAAACTAGACTAAAGAATTTTTCGCCTATTGTAAAAATGAATCGATTTAACTTAAAAAAGTAAGTAACCTGGTTGCCTTAAAATTTTGAGTTCATTGAACTTCAAATACTAAGTTAAGAGAATAACAATGCAGCAAACAGCTTACTGAATTGCTGCAAAACAGTCCCAACATTTACATTTAACTGTTAATAACAAATGAAAATAAAAATATGTTGATTACCTGTCACAGATAAGAAAGTTCCTGTTGAAAACTTAATCACGGTTGCGTGAGATAAACCACAGAAGTACGTTCCTTCATCGTCTTTAGTGGTGTGTGGAATAGTCAGAGAAATGCTGCTCTTATTTACGTCCAGTTTGATTCCTGATTGTTTGAACTCATCTGAAAGTAAGGGATCTACATTTGATAAAATTATTCCCACATGCTGAAGAGTCTGTCCCACTTTCTGCTTATACCAAACCATTCGTTCGTTACTCGTGCTTGCGTCAAATGTGCAGTAAAGTGTAACAGCTTCGCCCAGATTAGCTGATAAAAATGATGGCTTCTGTTGAAGATCTACAGCTTGAACAGGACCTATAAAATTAGATTAAGTCAGATTCAACACACTTAGTAAAGGTAACACATGATTTTACATAGATAAACATAATAACAATACATAAAATGAAACTTACCTGTTCTGCAAAGACTGGCAATAATAATCCAGAGGGGAGTTATTATCTTCACAGAAATCATGGTTGTTATTTAGATTGTTTAAAGTAGAATGCTTGAAAGAAGTCAAAAGGTCCTTTCTGACTGCCTCACAGAAGATAATTTGGCCACCAGAAGTTCTCTGGGCCTCTTTATAAGCTAACAGTGTCATCAATAGTGAACCAGCCAATCAGCACCTTTATTGAGGAAGTGTCACCTCACAGAGAAAGTAGGCCTACTTGAGCTAAAGTTCAAATACATTTGTAATCACTATACAAACACTTCAGAAAATTTTGATTGCGAAGACGTTTCATGTTTTTACCTTCAAAACAACAATACATGTTCTGTCAGTAGAACAATGTTCTGGAGACTAATAGCTATTATTGTAGCAGGAATGTGATTTTTCTGAGACCATCCTTCATTTAATGTTCAATTAAAAAGGCCATTAAGCACAATTTCATTTTAAGGAGATATTTCTCTCTCTCTCTCTCTCTCTCTCTCTCTCTCTCTCTATCTCTCTCTCTCTCTCTCTCTCTCTCTCTCTCTCTCTCTCTCTCCCTCCCTCCCTTTATTTGAGCTCCTGAGCAATGTTTGCCTGACCTGAACCACCAGAGCTGCTAGAGTCACCAGATCTTGATCTCCATTGGCTGATCTGCACCGTTTTGACCACCATGGAGCTTCACACTCTACAATGCTATGCAATGCTATGATGATGCTGCTGCATAAAATCAAACTATTAACCATTGCTCCACTTGTCTTTTTCCCTGTTTTGTATTCCAATATTTTACACTAATGCTGTTTGCTATATGATGTGTTGACCAGAGGAGGATGGGTTCCCATTATGAATCTTGGTTCCTCTCAAGGTTTCTTCCTTTTGCTCTTAGGGAGTTTTTCCTTGCCACTGTCGCCATTGGTGACGATCATGGGGGCTTGGACCCAGATCTGTAAAACTACTTTGTGACAACACCTGTTGTAAAAAGCACTATATAAATAAACTTTGACTTTACTTGACTTGACTAACACTTAATGGTGCCTTGACAATTTGTAGATGACCTGGCAGTCAATATATTAATTGTACGTATGTGTCTTCTCTGTGTTTTAGAAGAAATAATTTGTTATTGATGGTGATTTTGGCTACTTCACAGCACTACTTCAGTATACATGACTAAAGACATTCTATATAAAACATACTGAAGAAAAATGCATCAGCCAAACAGCGTGTATCAGTATGAACTGTAAATTCTTCAGAATAAAGGAGCCAAATGGGCTCTATGGAGCAGTGCCACAGAAAACTACTTTCGCTTCTTTAAAGAGTCTTTCAACAGATGATTTTATTTGGCGAATAGAATATGTGAGTGTGAAGATCCTTTTTAAAGGTTTCTAAACCTTCACGTTTTAAAGGGTGTATAAAAGCTGAGAGTTTTTCCTAGAGTTGTATGTCCAAGAGCCAAATCATTTAAGTGCTTTTATTTAGTAAATGCTGTATCTCCATGACAGAATGCTGACTGTTATAATACAAATTTCTTCTCTACTAATCTGCAGGCCTCTCCTCTGTTAGACTGTGTGAGAAGTTTAGTTCTTTTCTGTGTCTGGAGATGGAGAGCGTCCTCATGTGCTCTTCTCCATGTTACAGAAGGAGGCCTATAGTTTGGCACTGCTGCATGTTGAACTTTTGTTAATTAAGTCCAAAGTCCATGATTTAATTTAATTCACATGAATAATTGCAACACCTGTCCAAATACATCATTAATATCAATCGTCCATTTATCCTGTACCATCCCTGAAAAGACGTTTAAAAGTGTAGAGTGGTCCTTTCTTTTCACCTCCCTCAAGCATTTTGTATTAGGTCCATATTTTGTAAACTGAATATAAAAATTCAATACAAAAACATTAAATAAAAAACAACACAGTTCACCCACTGCCTCTGTTTTAACCAACAGACCTGTATCAAAACCACTTCAACTACAAGGAGGAACAAGCCAGTGCAAAAAACAAACAAAACAGCTCATCTAATGAATCTTACCACATAAACTCAGTTTGTATGTTCAAGACAATTAAGCCTCCATCCCCTTGATCCTTCATCGTCCCCCCATCAGTTAATATCCTGATAAGTAGTTATAGTAAGGTGTCTGGCTTCTCCAATGACTGGGAGAAGATTTTCAAAGCAAATTTATAAAGCTAAAGCATTTTCCTTAATTGGTCAGATATCTAATATAAATATCATCCTGAAATCAATTTTTTTTTTTTTTGGACACCTGTCAGCCCACCCTCTGGTTGGTTCTCCTCCCTCAACAGTGCAGTCACAATGGAAACACAATTCAAATTATCCACCATTGAAAAGCTCAAACATCTTGGACTTGGAGCCCTGAATTATTACTACTTTTTATTATCATAATAGCTACACTACAGAAACATTACAGTTAGACTTTGAAGACTGAAGATCATGTCATGCATCCCTCCAGCTCCAGCTCACACATGGACTCCATGTCCCAGAATCCTGTGGGAGATTACATGACTGTTGGACTTCCACAGTCATCCAATGACCACAATACTGATGTGTTGCACCTGCTGTATGTGTCATATGACCAGTCTTAGTTTAGTTTAAAGCCAGGCTTTAGATTAGTTGCGAAGGTATGGCTTCTTCTAGTAAAGCTACTCTGTTTTCTGTTTGCTGTTGTTTGCCATTTACTGTGTTTGAACCTGTTTCTGGATTTTCTGACTTTGCCTTTTTTGGACCTGGTTGCCTTTGTTATGTTCTTTTTTGGTCTTTCAGCTCTTGGATTTGACCCACGCCTGTTCACTGACTATGATTCTTGTCAAACCCTTTACTATCACAGTCTTTCTGTTTCTCTTTTTTTTTGAAAACAAAAACATCTGGAAGCATTATATTATATTTTGATAGTTTATGCCAGTCTGCATGTGCTGCATTACTGTCACATTCTCAGTAGTTTCTGGCTAAAGGACACGTCTGTGATGTCAGAGGACACGTCTCTGCTGTCAGGCATTAGGTGCTTTCATCTTCTGCTTCCTCTCTGTTTGCTTTGAAAGATATGCTGCTGCTGCTTTTAGGCTCTAACCACAGAATGAGTATGTGGGTCCACACTATTGTCATGGATACCTATGAACTTATGACCATCTCTTTAACAGTTTTAAGCCATGTTTAACAGGAAACTTCTGAAAAAAAGCTTAACTTAACTAATGACTGAGACTAGAATCAGAAACAGAATACAGAAGGACTGAACAACATGATACTGTAAAGGTTTTTACCAGTTTATTTATTCTGGTAATAGAATAAAGTGTGACACCAACATTATTATGCCATATTTTAAATTACAATTTATTTGTTATGTTAAACTCATTAACAATGCACACTTTCCAAATGGTCTTCATAATGCCAGCCTTAGGGGGCTTAGAGGGCACATTTTGGATGACATTATGCTTATTTTTATATAATAAAATAAAATGAGGTATGTTGGGATATTTTTATTATTGTTATTGTTTTATCTCTATTACAGGAAAAAAACACAACATTTTACTGCTTTGCTAAACATTTTTCCAAAGATTTTGAAAAAGAAACAAACCTGTTCATGTAAAGCTAATAGTAATATAATATTTAGAAAGCACAGAAAGTACCTGCTTTAGAAATTTGAGGTTTTGTGTGCTGCTGTGCTCTGTCACCTATTAAAAGGATCATGAAGCTGCATGTTGTTGGATGCAGTGCAGAAGTTTATGAACAAGCACAGAAATAAGCCGACATGCATTTAGGACAGAATCCATTCAGAGCATAAACTGATTAGTCTGATATTACAAGCATTTTTAGAGTAACAAAAATACAAAGTTTGAAGAACATTGTTTAAAGATTACAAAAGCTAAACTGGAGCTCATCTGAAACACAGGATGTGTTACACACACACACATTTTCTAAACCGCTTATCCTTCTGGGTTGTGGGTAGAGGAGGTGGGGGGAGTGATGGAGCCTATCCCAGAGGTCCTTGGGCAGAAGGTAGGATACAACCTGGACAGGTCTCCAGTTGATCACCAGGCACAGGTTGTGTCAGTAAAATGAAAATATCCACAAAAACTTTTACTAAAAGCTTATACAACAGAAAAGAGCTAATGAGTTTAATGGTGGTCAGTAACTGAGAAGTATCTGACTTCAGAGTAAACACTGTGTTTAGAACGTCCACTCTTCATTCTCAGACTTTTTGCAGCATAAATCAGCTCCACAGCAGCAGAATCCTGTAGAGATGGACATGGAAAAGGGTAAAGGTTAGAGACCTCTGTCTGAAATACAACAGTGTCAGTTACATCAATACACACTTTTGAGAGGACACATGTAGTACCTGACTGGTTGGGTTCTCCACCACTGAGCCGTGTTGAAGCCTCACTATGGTTGAAAAAAGAAAAAGTGTAATATTTAGATCAGAGAACATTTCCACTGTGCAAGTCATCATTTTTATTTATTTATTTATTTATTATTCACCATGAATTTTAATACAATATATACATATACATACATATATATATATATATATATATATATATATATATATATATATAGACTGGACATGCTAAATTGCCCCTAGGTGTGAGTGTGTGTGTGAATGTGTATGTCTGTCTGTCTGCCCTGCGATGGACTGGCAACCTGTCCAGGGTGTATCCTGCCTTCCGCCCAATGACAGCTGGGATAGGCTCCAGCACCCCACCGTGACCCAGAAGGATAAGCGGTTTAGATGATGGATGGATGGATATATATATATATATATATATATATATATATATATATATATATATATATATATATATATATATATATATAATGCAGCATCAAATTATTATTTCAAATCGAAAATCTGGCTCAAAATATAGTATACACTTACCACTGCTATGTTCAGACTTTCTCTTGTGAATTAAAATGGCCTGAGCAGAAATCACAACCACACACACTCCCAAAGCTGCTCCTAAATAGAACACTATGGAATCCAAAGACCTCCCTGAAAAATATTAATAAATAGATGTATTTTTACTAATCAAGATCAAGCCAAACTTATATAGTAAATGTGTCAAAACACATTATTTCACCATCAGTATTATTTCCTGGAACAGTAATCTCACTATTGATTACTTTATTTCTGAGTTACTCTTTTAAACACATACAAATCTGTACCAATTAGACCTTTCAATACTTTATTTTAGAAGAACTAACCACAGTCACTATCACTGCTTCTTCTCTGAACAAGACATAACAAGCTATGCTTAGATAAAATTTAAATTTGGCTAATACTATTTGAAAACCACAAAACTATTCATTAAAAAAGTCCAAAAACAGATGCCACAGATTTAACTCTTAACAGATAAAATGTAAGGATCACCATTCTGTTTGAGCGGTTGAACAACAAGGCCGTGATCTATCACCTTTAAAACATTCTGGCATTTGAAACACGGCTTAAAAAAAAACAGGCCTGTTTAGGTGAGGACACTCTTTTCTTCAGTATGGGGTTCTTTAGTCATTTCATATTAACAGTCTTATTAGCAGTCTGATTAGATGCTGTGATGGACAGATTGCTTGTCAAGTTTATAGTGTTGGAAAGTTTTTTCAAGCTTAGGCAGAACTCACACTTCACAGTAGCTCTTGTTCATCAACGTTGCATTAAAAAGCAGCAGATTTGACCGACTTTAATGATGTTCAAATGACTCTGAATCTGATTTCTGAAACTTTCATACGATGTGGAAACAAGCAGAGATTTGAGCACAAACAATCGGCTTCAGTGCATGAAATCAAGCGCTAGCCTATCAGTCTACATTTCATTTGCATAAAGCATGCCAAAATTCATGCTGATGTTTCGGGAGGGAGCCAATAAAATGACAGCATTTAGCAGCTCATGACCAAATTTCACAGTGGTCAAATTACAATGACTGGGATGTATAAAAAGTGAAATAAACAAAAATGTCTTTTGTAAGACAATAGAATGAGGTAATGATTATTTTCCTAAAATAAAATAAATAAATGCTGTATTCTTGTTTGTATGGAGCCCTGCTGGTGACATCCTGCATAAATAAAAATAATGCATGGCCACTACAAGATCCTAATGTGTGGCTGTAAAATGAAATAATTAAGCCTTGACCACAGTTTAATGAAGCATGATCTTTTCCCCTGCCTTACTAAGTCGTGGCTTTAAATTAAGTAACTTTTTCCCACGCCTTACTATGGCCACGCATTAGGATCTCATTCCCACGTTGCAAAGGCTATAGAATAAAAAAGCACAGTTTAATATGTCTACTGGTTTGCAATGTGCACAGATTATAAGTAGTATTGCTATTTTCTATGTTTATCCTATTTTTGGTTTTATTATTATATTAATAATAGTTTGGGTTAGTTAATCACAAAACAAACATGAATTTGTATAGATGCACCAAAAATGAAATTGATGAAAAAAAAAAAATGGTGAAATTTGCACACATTTATTTTATTATCCGATTAGACTTTATACATCTTTAACAATTAGGGCCCAATGCAATGAATTCAACAGAATGAGAGTGTGCTTTTGAAAGCATCTGCTTTCGTCCTCATTGGTCAGTGTACAACTGTCCATAGGGTTGAACAGTGAAACAGTATAACTAGTGCACACATGCACAAAATATGTAAAAGAGCAGGCGTGGATGATGTATAGATGGTATTTGTTTTAAATGCATTGTGCGTAATATAACACTGTTGTCACAAAAAAACCTTGCATCTCTGAAATGCTAACTTTATAAAGGGAAAAACCTACTTGACTTTTAATGTAAGTCAGTGGAACCAGACATTTTTCCAAGTCATTTGGGGTCATTCCTTTTGGTCATAAAATTTACAGAAAATACAAAGGGTAACAGGTATTTTGAAATTATGTCAAATACTGAAAATTGTCAAAAATGGACAAATGAGGTTTTCTTCCAACAAAGTCACTATATTATTCATCTAAAAACAAGTATGCAAAATTAGAATTTGTAATAAAATGAAAAAAAAATCCTACAGTACAATTTGTTACTTTTATTACTGTAAGTTTTCACCATTTACTATGCAAACCCCAGCAATGTTCACTATTGTGTCACAAATAAACCTTAAGCAGTAAATTACTTGGTTTAACAGTGACTGCTTTGTAATTCTTACTCTCATTGCATTAATGATGAGGTAGCAATATCTATACTTGAGGAACTTTACTGAACACTCACTCAGTTCTACTGTTGTTCCGTTCCCAAAAATGATCTTCCCACAAGCAGCCACAGCGCAGTAGTAAGTTCCAGTATGGTTGTGGTCGAGGATGTTCTTGGAGAAGTTGTACACAGAGCAGCTTGTAGAAGAGCTGATCTCACAATGACGGCTGCTGCTGTTCTGATGAGTGTAAATGATTTCAGGAAAGGATTGTCCTGCAGCAGCTCTGAACCAGAGCACTCGGAGTTCTGCTGCTCTGATGTCAGAAAGGACCGTGCACTGCAGAGTGACCGACTCTCCTGGAGAAACTGACCCCCGTACTGGAGTTTGGAGCAGTGATACATTTAACTCTGTTGGACCTATTTAATGATATAAACATTATAAGATCTTGGTTAATGTAGGGTTGGTTTCCCACATAAGGATCAAGTTTATTCTTGAACTAAATTTTCCTTTTAATGGAGAATCCCCATTCAGAATGTTGTGTAGTCCAGGACTAGGCTTAGTCCCTTGTGCCAATAAACTACTATACAATTACACTGATGTGTAACTCACATGCAGTCACAATGTATGCTACTAGTGTGTAATAACTAGTAGTGTAACAATCTGTGGCTGATACTTTGAAAAGATACAAGAAAAAAATGATCCCCTATATTAATAGTCATTACGTTAGGATTTACAGCATCAAGATGATTAGAGCAATGTTTCCCAACCCTGATCCCACTGCTCTGCACATATTAGTGTTTTCCTGCTCCCAACACACCTGATCCCACTAATTAGCTAATTAACATGCCCTAACTGAGTCGAAATTGGCATGCTTAAGCGGAGACAGCACTAAAACTTGCTTGGCAGTGGACCTCCAGGACCAGGGGCCAAATTCACAAAAACCTTGTTAAGCAAAAGCTTCTGAAGAATCTTAAGACAAACAGAAGTTCATTAGAATGTTTTTAAATGTTGTTATTGTAAAAAATGTAAGTTCTCCAATGCTTTTTAAATAAAGTCTTTAGGTAGGCTTAAGGCTATTTGTTGTGTAGACAATAAATATCATGTTATATTTTACATTTCACAAAAAATGACTCCATATTTCCATTAACCGATTGTTTTGTTCAGCAGCAGAGGCCAGCAAAATGAAGGTAAAACAAAATCAAACAAAACGTTTATTGGCAAGCAAGATCTAGTAGTGATGGTGGAGGAAACAGCCAACAGGAAAAATCCTCCTTGTTTTTTAACAGTTATATTCCATGAAATTCATTAGAATTTACAGTTTCAGATGTTCACTACCAATTCCTTACGTTAAGAAAATATTTAAGAACGTTATTTTAGGAATACTGATTAATCTCATAATTGTTCTTATGATAAAAGTTAAGTAAGAAATGACAAAAATGTGTATTTTGTAGTGTAATTTACCTCAACTTTTTACTCAAGTATTTAGTTAAGAAAAAGGTACATTTCAAGACATTTCCTCTTTTGAGACACTTTTGTGAATCTGACCCCAGGTTTGGGAAACACTGGGTTTTTACATTTAACTGTTAATAACAAATGAAAATAACAGGATATTGATTACCTGTCACGGATAAGAAAGTTCCTGTGGAAAACTTGATCACGGTTGCGTGAGATAAACCACAGAAGTACGTTCCTTCATCATCTTTAGTGGTGTGTGGAATAGTCAGAGAAATGCTGCTCTTATTTACGTCCAGTTGGATTCCTGATTGTTTGAACTCATCTGAAAGTAAGGGATCTACATTTGATAAAATTATTCCCACATGCTGAAGAGTCTGTCCCACTTTCTGCTTATACCAAACCATTCGCTCGTTACTCGTGCTTGCGTCAAACGTGCAGTAAATTGTAACAGCTTCGCCCAGATTAGCTGATAAAAATGACGGCTTCTGTTGAAGATCTACAGCTTGAACAGGACCTATAAAATCAGTTTAAATCAGATGTAACTCACTCAATAGAAAGAAGTAAATGTAATAGTAATACATAATAATTATACACAAAAATCTTACCTATCCTGTAAAGACTAGCAATAAGAATCCAGAGAGGAGTTATCTTCCTGGAAATCATGGTTCTTATTTGGATCATTTGAAGCAAAATGTTTGAATGAAGCCAAAAGGTCCTTTCTGGCTGCTTGACAGAAGATAATTTGGCCACTGGAAGTTCTCTGGGCCTCTTTATAAGCTAAGAGTGTCATCAATAGTGAAACAGCCAATGAGCACCTTTATTGAGGAAGTGTCACCTCACAGAGAAAAAGCTTGAGTTAGGCATCCATACCCTGTTCATGGTTTTACCTTTAAAATAAAAAGTTACACTATATTTTAGGGAAACAAATGGCTATTATCTTGTGTGTGACACTTTTCTTCATGTTTTTAGAATTCTACCACATGCAACTATGATAATACAGTACTGTGCAAAAGTCAAAGACCATCCTTCATTTCTTTTTTAGTTAAAATGGCCATAAAGTTCATTTTTGGGAGATATTTCTAAGGAGTTTGGTTACATCTTGCTTACAATTGGTTTCACAATATGTTGATGAGCTGGCAGTCAATATATTAACAGCACTCATGTGTCTTCTTTGTGTTGCAGTAAGTGTGATTTGTTGTAAACAGTGGTTATAGCTGCTTCCAAGCCCTAATTGTGTACAAATCACTAAAGACATACAGTTGAAATCAAAATTATTCACCTCCCATTGCAAATTAGGTTTATTAACAAAATTTACAAACTTTCAGCTGTTTGCATTAAACCAATCAAACAAGAACAATTTAAAAAGCTCAACACAACCAACAGCAAGTGGTTTCTCCACATTCAACACAAAATGCTACTTTTAATGACCACTGCAGTCTCAGAATTATTCAAACTCCTGAATTGAATTCTTCATAAAAGCACACATTTACAAATCAGGTGTTGTCTCAAGGGCTTCATTAGTTACATCAGGTGTGCTTGAGATAAAACACATCAAATATCTGGATGGGCCAGGGGGTTTTGTTGACTGAAAAGTTTGACTGCATATTAGAAATATGGCTAAGTCAAGAGCTTTATCCAGTAAGTTTAGAGAAGAGATTGTTGTCTTGCACAATCCAGGAAAAGGATGGAAAAAGATAACAAAGGCACTTGAATGTTCCTAGAGATACAGTTGGAAGCATAGTTTGCAAGTTCAAAGTTAAAGGAACACTGGCTACACTACCTGGACATTCCTGAGGAGGCAGGTGGTCAAAAACCTCGAGTGACTGCAAAAGACCTACAGCAAGATTTGGTGGCAGCAGGCACTGAGGTTTAAGATTGCACAGTAAGGCACATGCTACACGCTAAAGGTCTCCATGCCCAATCTTTACTTCCACTGACCCAAAAGCACAAGTGAAGTCGGCTTGGGTATCCTAAAATCACATAAATAAGCCACAGAGGTTATGGGATTCTGTTCTGTGCAGTGCTGAAACAAAACCAGAACTTTTCAGGCCTATGGACCAGCGGTATATCTTGAAGCACATGTTGAAAAGAACACCCTGTCTACAGTGAAGCATTGCGGTGGCTCAGTGATGCTCTGGGGCTGCTTTGCGTCCTCTGGCACTGGAAACCTTCAGCGTGTAGACAGCAAGATGGATTAAATAAAGTATCAGGAAATCCTAGGAGAAAACATCCTGCCTTCTGTGAGGAAGTTAAAGCTTAGGCGTCGTTGGATCTTCCAGCAGACAACCAGTCCACCAAGGCTTGGTTTCAGAAGAAGTCCTGGAAGATTCTGGAGTGGCTGTCACAGTTGCCTGACTTGAACCCTATAGAAAATCTTTAGTGGGATACGAGGAAGGTGGTTGCAGCATGACAAACACTAGAATATTAGTGAAATGGAGATGATTGCCCATGAGGAACCGGCTAAGATCCCTCAGGAATGCTGCCAGAATCTGGTGTCTGGCTATGCATTACATCTGCAGCAGGTCATGACAGCAAAAGGGTGCTCTACTAAACACTAAAGATGATTATCATAAAAGAGTTGAATAATTCTGAGACTGCAGTAGTCATTAAAAGTGGCATTTTGTTTGCATTTGAGAAAACTACTTGTTACATTAGATGTGTTGAGCTATTTAAGTTGCTCTTGTTTGGTTTATTGCAAACAGCTGAACGTTTGTAAATTTTGCTAATAAACCTAATTTGATATGGGGGTTGAATAATTTTGATTCCAACTTACATTCTCTAGAAAACATACTGAAAACCAATATAAGTTGACCATTGCCTCTGTTCTAACAAATCATTAGAACATGTATCACAACCATTTTAACTACAAAAGGAGCTAGACAAGGATGCTCTATGTCTCCATTATTGTTTGCATTTTTTACTAACCTGGCTGCTTCCACTACAGAGTGCAAAAAAGTCTCACGTATCCAGTCAAATTCATACCACCATAACATTAGCTTACATGCCCATGAACATTTAGAATACATCACCCATCCTTCATTGTCCCTTCCATCAGTTCACGATCTGATCAGTAGCTCTAGTAAGGTATCTGGCTATTCCATTGACTGGCCAAAATATGAGTTTCTGCCCCAAATTAAATTTATTGAATATTGTGATATTCACATCTCACAAACCTAAATGATTTATACAATGTCCTTCTACTACAAAAAATAAAAGCAACACAAAAAAAATAAAACTACCTTTTTCTTGGATATCTAATATCAAAGGGAATACTGTCCATTAAATCAATACAGTTGTCAATTATTAAAATTAATTATCTGTTTTCTATGACCCCTGTCACCCCTTTGACTAGTTCTCCTTTCTCAACTCTGCAGTCATAAAGTTCTAGAGGAAACACCAAAGCGGAAAAATTTTGGAGCTTTGAATTTTTACTACTGTTTGTTTTCACACCAGCTTCTTTACATCAACACTGGACAAGCTACTCAAACCAGAAACAGTTAGACAGATCAAAAACTGGACATTAATCAGATTCATTTCAAAGACAAAACTATAAAAACACAACGTTGTTTTAGATACAATACAGTAAGTACCACCCTAACTGGTTTGGTGGAAATGAAATACTCAATCACAGTCTTTCTCTGTCTGATCACACCCTTTAGGGAACAGTCATATGTTGCATCTTAGGCCTCTTTTCCACTGCACGGCCAAACAGTTCTGAGCACGGAGGGTAACTGTTCCAGTGGTGTTTCCACATGAACATGGTTCAACACGGAATGGTTATAAACCAGGCTCAGCCCAGTTTATCGGCATGGTTATCTAACCATACGTGGGGCCACAGAACCGTTCAGTGGGATGACGTAATGACATAGCTATTTGCTGATTGGTTCTATTTTTACGTCAGTATTGTGCCACTGCATCCTGCTGCTTTTTTCAAACTTGAAACCAATCAAATAAATTCAATTCACTCATACAGAGGGCAAATAAATGAAAGCAGTGCATGATTTTAAACCCACCGTTCAATAAACGTCAAAGCTTCCATCTAACATCAATTTTTTAAATATTAAACTGTGCTGAGAACTGGTGAGCAATAGCTTAGCTAGCATGCTGCCAGCTCTGCTCACTACAGAACAGGTTAGATTCTGACTAGCAAAAGCTTTACTGACACAAATGTAGAAGATAATGACTCAGCTGTGAGGAAGAAAAGTTGAGCGGACAGAAAGCCGTAATTAAACCTGTTCGCTGGTGTCTGGACCTGGAGCCTCCTTGCTAAGCTAATGCTAGCCAGCTCCTCTGTCCTAGCTAACTACACCACAGTGCAGGTTTGATTCGACTGACTGCACTGCTGTCACAAGTATAGATGATACAACTTATAACAGTGAGAGCAAAGTAGACTGATTGATGGTGGAGTGACAGAAAGCCGAAATTGAACCTGTTCTGTAGTGCTTTAGGATTTAGCCTGCTAGACTAAGCTAAAACAAGTGCACGGTGCCTCCTACAGCAGTATAGGCTTAGTTTTAGCGAACTGATGATTAAAAAACACCCATTTAGAGGATAAAGACTCATTTCTGAGAGTAGATATTCAAATTACTGGTGTTGAAGTGACAAAAAAATAAAAAATAGAATTGTTCTGTAGTGCTTTGAGCTGTACCCTGCCAGGTGATGTTAATGCTAATCTAGCTAGTTATCCAGCTACAGGTGAAACTCACTGCAGTATAGGCTGTTTCAGTAACAAATGCTCAAATAACACCCATTTAGAGGTTAAGAATCTGAGAGCACACCGGGAGACTGGAGGTGGAGTGACAGATGGAATTAAACGTGTTTTGTGGTGGGTGGTGTGTGAATGGCCGCTAGCAGTTAGACACTCTTTGTGTTGTTTCTTGGGTATTTCCTGGTTTTGATTTAATGGTACAACAAATGGAAAATGAAAGTATAACCAGTCTCACGAGTCCGGACCAGTGCGGAATGGCCCACTACAGCCCTGAGAACCATTTGGCACGATAGTGGAAAAGCAGCCTTAGAGTCAGGGAGGAGTAGTCAGCCTGGGACAGTTATTCATATATTAATTAAATACAAGTCCAGAATAATCCTTGATGCCTTGAATACATTCAGAAAACATTATATTATATTTCAGTAGTTTATACCAGCCTGTATATGTTGCAGGACTGTCACAGTCTCAGTAGTTTCTGCACAAAGGACACGTCTGTGATGTCAGAGGACACGTCTGTGATGTCCGGCATTAGGTGCTTTCATCTCATGTTTCCTCTCACTTCGTTTTGAAAGATATGCTGCTGCTTTTAGACTCTTACCACAGAATGAGAATGTGGTTTTATACTTTTGTAATGAACACCTATAACCGTCTAACAGTTTTCAGCCATGCTTCCTAGGAAACTTCTGAAAGAAAAGCTTAACTGAACTAATGATTGAGGCTTGAGTTTGAGACAGAATGCTTACGAATCCTAAATAATGGTCTTTATCCATTTAGAGGTCCTTTCTAGAGCTCTTACATAATGTGGAGGTTCTTTAAAATCTAAAAGTTTCTTAAAATTCATGCATCTCATTTGTAAAAAATGGTTCTACAAATGTCTTAAGAGCACGAACTGGACAAGCATAGCGGAATAAGTTTTTCATAAATATTATTTTTTATGTCGTCTGCTGGTGATATTCAAGAAACTCAGCAAGCTATCGAAATATATGTCTTAGCTAAAGCTAATGCTGCTTACTACAGTGGCTTGTATAAGGAATGGCCTGTTTGGGTGGTTGTTAAAGTGGGACACCAAACGTCTTTGTGAAAGTGAAGGACGACTTTGAGTTACACCACACACATCTGTAGATTGTGGGATAGATTGTGATAATGGAACTCTTTGTATTTGACAACAACGTTCTCATAAAAATCACAGCTTCTTTATTTGATTCTGCTTTTCCCCCTCTATTATTCTACTCGTCACCTCTTTATTTCCCTCTGTATGTGTGTACTTGTTATGTCCATTTATGACACTTATTATTTAGTATTATTTTTATCATAGTTTAAATATTGTTATTAACTCATTAACAATACACACTTCAAAATGGTCTTCATAATGCCGGGCTGTTCGAAAAATGCAGTGCATTTCAGTATGACTGAAGGCCTGTTTGTGGGTGCCATTTATTTTTTTTTAGAATACTTTAATGTCAGTTATGTTGGTTAATTTATTTCTTATTATCTCTATAACATGGTGCATGTTACTGGGTTATTGAAAATGTTTTTAACCAATTTGGGAAAAATAGATTTTTCCAAACCTGTTAACACTAATGCAGTATTTAAAATACCTCTAGCGTGTGCATCTAGTAAATAATGTACCTGCTTAAGAAATGTGAACGTTTGTGTGCTGCTTTGTGTCAATTTGTAAAACATTTCTGAAGCTGTTGTTGGATGCAGTTCAGAAGTTGGTGAACAAGCACAGAAATAAGCTGACAAGCATAACAAAAAGAGAAGCTTGAAGCTAAACTGGAGCTCATCTGAAACACAGAATGTGTCAGTAAAATGAAAATATCCCCCAAAATGTACGTATGCTTATACAGCAGAAAAGAGCTAATGAGTTTAATGGAGGTCAGTTACTGAGAAGTATCTGACTTCAGAGTAAACACTGTGTCCAGAACGTCCACTCTTCATTCTCAGCCTTTTGGCAGCATAAATCCTGTCCTGTAGAGATGGACATAGAAATGTTAAAGGGTAAAGGTTAGAGAACTCTATCTGAAATACAAGAGAGTCAGTTACATCATTACACATCATTTGAAAGAATGAGAGAACACATGTAGTACCTGACTGGTAGGGTTCTCCACCACTGAGCCGTGTTGAAGCCTCACTATGGTTGAAAAAATAAAAAATACAGTGTAATATTTAGATCAGAGAACATTTCCTCTGTGCAAGTCACCATATTTGTCTTGCCATATATGAGTCATTCTACCAAACTGGTTCAAAATCAGAGTTGATAACACATTTTGGACTTTTAACAAACTTACACCTTAGTCTAAAATCCTTTAGCTTCAGTTTTATTATGTATATATATATATATATATATATATACTTACCAGTGCTGTGTTCAGACTTTGTTCTCTTGCAAGTTATAATGACCAGAGCAGAAATCACAACCAAACACACTCCCAAAGCTGCACTTAAAAAGAACACTATAGAATCCACAGACCTCCCTGAAAGATATGAACAAATAAATACACTTTTATTCATCAAAGTCAAGCCAAACTTATCCAATACTAAATGTGACAAATCACATTTTTTTACTATCAGAATTATTTCCTGGAAAACCTAATCTCACTCTTTATTACTTCACTTCTAAGTTACTCTCTAAAGCACATATAAATCTGTACCAAATTAACAAATCAAGCAATGACAACCAAGTCAGTAAATGTAGACCAAAAAACAGATGCTGCTTATTAAAATCTTCACACATAAAATGAAAGGATCATCATTCTGTTTGAGAGGTTGAACAAGGCCATAGTCTATCACCTCTGAAACATTGTGGTGTTTTAAACATGGCAGAAAATCGAGTCAGGCCTGTATAGGTGAGGGCACTCTTCTTCAGAACAGGGTTCTTTAGTCATTTAATGTTAGCATGCAGTCTAATCAGGTGCTTTGATGGACAGATTGCTTATCGAGTTTACAGCATTGGAAAGTTCTTTCAAACTTTACCTCACAATAGTTCTTATTCATCAAAGTTGCATAATAACAGGTTCAGTGCGTGAAATCAAGCACCAGCCTATCAATCCCTCATTTACATGTCATTTACATGAAGCATGACCTAATATATGCGAATGTTTCAGGAGGGAACCAATAAAACGACAGCATTCAGCAGCTCATGAGCCAACGGCCGTGCTCGTAGGTGGAGTTTAAGGTCAAGCAGTGAGTGCACTGCTCCCCCTACTGACCAAACTTTATAGTGTTCAAATTACAATGACTTCAAAGAATAAAATGTGAAATAAACAAAACGGCATAGTGTTTTTTTTTGTTTGTTTTTTTTTGATGGTGAAGCTCATTGTATGATCAGATTTGACCATACACAACTTTGATGAATAAGAGCTAATATTTTAGGTTTACATGCAACTATTTGAAAATAATGAGAATATGCTTTTGCAAACATCCACTTTTGCTTGTGCTCCCTGTACATTAATCACATTGGTGCACTGTCAAATATGTAAAAGAGCAGGCACGAATAATGTATATATGGAATTTATGTTTTAAGTGCATTGTGTGTAATAAATATTAATCACCTGGAAACCAATGTGCAAAGTTATTGTTGGGTCAGAAAGAGACCCAGAATGTAACTGATTCCTTACTTTGGTGCAGGTAAAGGTAATTATGTTACTATAAGTTTTTACCTTTTAACATGTTACCCCCAACAATATTCACCATCGTGTCACCAATAAACTTTAAGCACTAAATTACCACACAAATTAAAGCTTTCCTACATCCTATGTGTGAAGTACAAATATGGCCTAGAACAGTGTGGAATCTAATAAATTTAGTCTATATTGGTGAAGAATGGCTGTTGCTGTTGCATCAATGATCAGTTAGCTTTATCTTCACACTTTTTAAAAGCAATATGCAGTCACATAGGAAATGTACAAAAACATACACAAAGCTCTCAAAATTACTTACTCAGTTCTACTGTTGTTCCGTTCCCAAAAATAATCTCCCCACAAGCAGCCACAGCGCAGTAGTAAGTTCTAGTATGGTGGTGGTCGAGGATGTTCTTGGAGAAGTTGTACACAGAGCAGCTTGTAGAAGAGCTGATCTCACACTGACGGCTGCTGCTGTTCTGATGAGTGTAAATGATTTCAGGAAAGGATTGTCCTGCAGCAGCTCTGAACCAGAGCACTCGGAGTTCTGCTGCTCTGATCTCAGAGAGGACCGTGCACTGCAGAGTGACCAACTCTCCTGGAGAAACTGACCCCCATGCTGGAGTTTGGAGCACTGATATGTTTAACTGAGGATGACCTACATAAAATAATTCAGAAATATCCAATAAACAATAAAGATTTTTTTTTTAAATATTTTTTTAAATTATAAAAGTCTAGAATTATAATCGTCAATTTACTGTAATATTTAAATGTAATTATGCAATTAAATGGTTAATTATTATTTTATTTACTTACATTATGAATTACGTTTGAGTTTACAGTTTACATTCTTTATCAAAAGGTTTGGTTCAAGGCAAATAGCAAATAAATGTTTTCATTCAATAATAAAAACAGATGGATGTTGTTTGGTTTATATTCAGTTGTCTTTAGGTGGTGATTTGAATATGTTTTTTAGAGAAGAAAGGACAGAGAATAATCCCACCAATGAAGTACAAATTGGTGTCAGTTTTTCCACTTTTTTCTTTTTATTTTTATAATCTGAAAAAATTTAAACCTAGTGTTGGTTCTGTCTCAGTCTTGGCCACACCTAGTCTTTGGCTACCACAAATTCTTTGTCTTGACTTTGACTCAGTGTGTTCAGGTCTCGGTCTTAACTCACAATTCAGCTCTAACGGACACGACTACAGTAGTAATCCTTTATCCCTCATGTACCTCTTTTTTTTGTAAATGTTTTTTCCTAACACTTGGGATCCCCTACTTGTAAATTTCCACATATGGGTTGTAAAAAATTCCCCTATGGCAATTTAAGCCACTGCTTTTAAAGCGTAAAAGAGTCTTTTAAATATAACTTTTGACAACAGATGAAGAAACAGATAAAGATGAATATATGGTGATTACCTGTCACAGCTAAGAAAGTTCCTGTGGAAAACTGAATCGCATTCCCATCAGATTTACCACAGAAGTACGTTCCTTCATCGTCTTTAGTAGTATGTTTAAAAGTCAAAGAAATGCTGCTTGGATTTGTCTCCAGTGAGATTCTTGATGGGTCGAACTTAGGAACAATAATAGGTTGTAAATGTCCTATCACTGTTCCCACCAGCTGAAGAGTCTGTCCCAGTTTCTGTTTATACCAAAACACTCGCTCTGAACTCAAGCTTTTACCAAATGTGCAGTGAAGAGTAGCAGCTTCACCAGCTTTAACTGACAAAAATGGCTTCTGATGAAGACCTACAGCTTGACCGGCACCTATAAAATGAAACAAGAAACATAACAGTAAAAAAAAAATAATAATAAAAACTGTCCAGTATTTGCATGTTTTTCTTAAAAATACTAGAAAACGTACCTGTGGTGTAAAGACTGGCAAAGAGAATCCAGACTGGAATTATCTTCATACAAAACATGATTATTAGTTGGATTACCTGAAGCAAAAGAAAGAAAGTGAGAAGGTCTTTTCTGTCTGCGTGAAAGAAGAATATTTGACCATCAGAGGTCCTCCAGTCCTTTTTGACCCAGCTCTGTCATCAATAGTGAAACAGCCAATGAACATCTTTATTTTGGACGTGTCACCTCAGACCTGGGCATAGAAACTTTAATGACATTTGGGGGTCTTTTTAGATAATAGTAGTGATAATTTGCTCCTTTAGGTGGTCCACACTGCTTTTCAGTGTCTCATGAGTAGAAATTCCTATGCATAATGAGCCTAGCATGTAACTTATACATGGACCTGGGAACTGTTGCCAATCATTTGCACATTTTTTATCACAGTTTTAACTTTATTTACAAGTGTTTATGTTGTATGTTCATGTTTTATTTTTAACTTTAGTTTTATCTTATTTATTTATGTATATATGGTTTTTATCATCGATGAGAACAAACTAAAACTAAATTTCACTGCACATGACAAATTACTTGTGCTTTTCATGCTGTAAAAAAGAGATATAAAGCTCTGGAATCTGGAGTGTTACATTCAAGCATGACAGAATTTTGACTTTTTTTTGCCATTTTATAAGCAGTTAAGATGTTTGACACTGCCAAATTTAAACTGTACACACTTAACAATGATGGTTCTTCAAGGGTTCCTTAGTAAAGAAAACCATATAATACAGAACCATGAACACTCACAGAACCCTTTGCATGATTAAAGCATTCTTTGCATCATGAAAGGTTTCTTCAGATTGATGGCGAATGTGCTGTAGATGGCTCTATACAGAACCTTTTTGAAAAGGGTTCTAAACAGCACCAAAGCGTGTTCTTCTATTGTTATGATATCAAGCTTGTCAAAATAGAAGAACCCTTTCCAAAATGTTCAATATAGAACCATCTAAAGCACATTCTCCATCAATCTGAAGAACCATTTCACCATGCAAAGTATTCTTTAATCATGCAAAGGGCTCTTTGAGTGTTCATAGCTCTATATAGAACCTTTTTTTTTTACTAAAGAACCATCATTTTTAAGTGTGTAGTACAAGACCTGTCTATTAATACTTGTATTGTGAAAAAAAAAAAAGGAAGGTATCGACTATTTTAACAGTTAATCCAGCTCTAAATATGCAGACTGTCACAATCTCTCTGTTTTCTGGTTAAAGGGCAGAACTGTGACATCAGACATTATGTGCTTTTATCTCATGTTTCCTCTTTCTCTCTCTTTGGTGCATTTGCTATTAACTGCAGTGTGTTTTTAACCACAGAGTGTTTGACCTTATTTAAGTCCAAATGCACAGTTTACAGATTTAACACTGATAAAGGTCTGGATTGCTGTGATAATTAGTTATTATAAAACATCATCTACTTAGTTTCAACAAGCAAGTATAAAAAGTAGCATGGACAAGTATAATTAATATTAATTTGTCGTTTCATTAGAACCACTGATTTTGACTAGAATTAGAGATGTAAGCAACAGAAATGAAAGCAACTTCCTCTCTTTATTGTCTTTCTTTTAGTTTTTCACTGTAAATGTAAAGCAGCATATTTCAGTTCCTGCATGAACAGATAAGGCTGATAAACTAGTTCTATTACAAAATTTTCCAAATCATGACTTGCATGTTTGTAACATGTTCAGCTACTGTATACCATTGTTAATGACAACTGTAATTACAAATTGCTCAGTCACATCTTTTTGATAAAAAAAAATAATAATACTAAAGATACAACCTTAACAGGAGCTTTCATGTCATCCCATTTTAAATCCATAGGCATTAATATTGATTTGGTCCCTCTTTGCAGCTGTAACAGCTTCCACTCTTCTGGGAAGCTTTCTACAAGATTTTGGAGAGTGTCTGTGGGAATTTTTGCCCATTTATTCAGTAGAGCATTTGTGAGGTCAGACACTGACGTTGGACGAGAGGGCCTGGCTCACAATCTCCGTTCTAGTTTATCCTAAAGGTGTTCGATGGGGTTGAGCTCAGGGCTCTGTGAGGGCAAGTCAAGCTCTGCCACATCACACTCACCCAGCCATGTCTTCATGGACTTGAGCCCATGAGCTTTGTGCACTGGGGCTCAGTCATGCTGGAACAGAAAAGGGTCTTCCCCAAACTGTTCCCACAAAGTTGAAGTATACAATTGTCCAAAATGTCTTGGTCTGCTGAAGCATTAAGATTTCCCTTCACTGGAACTAAGGCTATGTTTACACAGCAGGTAACAGTGGCCCAAATCTGATTTTCTTACCAAATCCATTTTTTTTGGCTGTTCACATTATCTTTTAAATGTGATCTGTATGCATCTGAAAAGAGCAGCTCCTAAACCGACCCGCATGTGCAAAAGAACAGTGCTTCACGTGGCGTGCTCGTCCAGAGGTAAACAATCATGACGGCCAGCAAACACCAGTCGCTCCTGGAGCTTTCAGTTTCGTCTTCGCCAGCACCACAGGAACGATCAAGTTCAGTGGTTGACAGCTGGGCTCCTCACCCAGAATGTGGTCGAGCTCACCATAAAAAAGGGCACGTTATTCGGCTACTTCTTTGGTTTATGTTCTTGGATTCTTTAAACTTTTCTTTGATGCTGCAGCCTCTGTCTCTTTCAGCTGCATTCGGCCATTTCATTTGAAACCTCTTCGAACACGAAGCGTTGTGATGAGTCTCTTCAAATTTTTTGGTACAGAAACATCAGCCTAAATGTTTATGAGGTCTCAGCAGCGCAAACTTATGATGAATGTCGAGTTGGATTGATGTAAAAGTTGCATGAATGAGTCGCATTGCCACAGAACGGACACGTATCAGATTTCAGTACCACATATGACAGCGTCTCAAATCAGAATTGAAAATGTCAGATTCAATGCATTTTTTGCTGTTCACACAGACACACTGTGTCACATATGGAGAAAAAGTTCGGATTTGAGCCACTTTTACCTGCTGTGTGAACAAAGCCTAAGGGGTCTAGGCCAACTCCTGCAAAACAACCCCATAGCTTTATCCCTCCTCCACCAAACTTTACAGTTAGCAAAATGCAGTCAGGCAGGTAACGTTCTCATTGTGATTACTTTTAGCCTTTTTCCAGCAGTTAGTTTCACCACTGAATTACTAAGTTATGCACTGAGAGCAATATAAAAATGTATAGGTTCACTGTTTTTGTGGTGCATGTGAATTTCACTGCTGACTCAGCCATTGTTAGTGTTTATTTATGTACTGCAGGACAGAAGTAATTAGTTACAATTAGCCAAATTTTTCAAGTCCAATTCAAGTCATTGCACATTATAAAAATCATGATCCAAGTCCATGTGTCAGGGCTGGTTGACACCTTTTGTCATGTAATGATTCTAAATAGTTATTGGCTTGATGTATGGTTCTATGAAAAACTTTTAACTGCTATACAGTAAAATCTTTTGATTGTGTGGAGGTTTGTTTAAACATTAAAATTGTCCTTCACTCTAACACATACCAGTTTCAAAAAGAACCATCCACTGAAATGTTCTTTCTAGCCAATCAATCCGGTACTTATGTAGTAATATCAGTAATCTGCATTATGACAATCTACAGAAATTCAAATCCATTGGTGTTTCTTTCTAAATTTAGCCACATTATCTTTCAAAATTCAGAAAAGATGAGCAAAGAGCTTTTCAGCAGATAATAACTTTGAAAGGGCCTTATTCACTGACCCAGAGGTCAAAAAATGTATAGCTTTAGACCTACCCTGGCCAGAAAGCTGGTCTAGCTAGCCCTGTTGATCTTTACCCATTCTCTGAGCAAATCATTGAGTTCACCAATAGTTCCGATGAAAAAGAAAGATGAGTCATGGGACTTTTGTGTGGATTATTGGTGACTAAATTCACTTATCTACAAGGATGATCACTTTCCCCCCTCGATTAGGAAATCTTTGCCATGTCTGAAAAAGCAGAGTGATACCCAAATTTAGACCTGTGAATATTAGCAGGTTGAGGTCCATTGTACCAATAAAATGCTACTTTCAGTTTTCAATTTGAAAGGATGCCCTTTGGAGTATGAAATGCCCCATAGCACCACAAAGATTCAGCATTGCATGACAGGCTGTCCAGTTTTTGACTTCTTATTAATTTACTTGGTTCATGTGATGGCTTGTGCACTCCTGTACATCAGTAGCCGTTTGGAGCTTTTGTCACAGTACCTAAATATTTGCAGTGTCATGGGCAGAAGCTCTAATCAGAATGTTGGCCTATTGTCCATCGGCCAGTGTGGGGTGTCACCTTACGGTGCGTTCAAGTGCAAGCTGCTAAGTTTACATGTTAACTATAACCAAGAAATATATAGAATAATATATAGATATGAAGTGTGGTTCCACTTTTAATAAGTGCTGATGCACTTTACCCATGGAGAAGGTTAGTCAAAATAGCAAGGCCAGGATGTGGAGCTAGGCCAAGTAGCACACTTAAGCCAGTAGGTAAAGATATTGCGTGAAAGCTGTAATTCTACTAGGGTAATAATAGAGTACTGCTTGAATTGGAAAAGGGAAATCTGTGAACACTGCCAAAGTGAGTTAAATTAAGGTAACAAAAAGTAATTTAGTTCTGATTGTTTGAACTTCTTACTTGTTCTTCTTCGTATATTCCAAGATAAAACATCTGCTATATTTGGTCAGTTTTTTCCAGCTTTTGAAGGAAAGTCTTGTACAAATGAAATGTTTTTTGAAAAGATGTTTTCACCAATAACCTTTACAGAACTAGACTCATATTCTTGTTCTGTGGAGTGGAGTGTAGTATTTGATTTTGCTATGTTTTAAACAGTATCTAATAAAGCAGAACCTGCAGTTTGTGTTTTGGACATGACTTGTGCTTTACAAAAATTTACCAATGGCATTCTTACAGCACACAAGCTTGCAGCTTAAAAATGTGTACTGTCTTTTGAGATCTGACATGCAAGACCTGTGAGGCCATGTAGGCGGGATTCACTTCAGCTCTAACTGGGGGTCCTTAAGTTGTAGCAATTACCAATCATATTCTCTCTAGTTTCTCCACTTCCACACCACACTGAGGTTCTCTTTCACTCCTCCCTTTTCTCTTTATCTCTCAACATCCTCTCTCTCTCTCTCTCTCTCTCTCTCTCTCTCTCTCTCTCTCTCTCTCTCTCTCTCTCTCTCTCTCACCTCTCACACATAAACACATTTCTCCCCACCCCAGGCTACCAAACTACATAAAAACATGAATTAAAAAAACTGACAAACCAAATTTATGTCATAAGAGTGTTTCATACTCTTTCTTGCAAATGTACAATTGCATTCAATTCACAGAATTTTAGCTGAAGCTAGTTGGGCCTTTGATATTTTTGTGATGTAATATACTTCCAGTGCATATATCCACTTCACATTTACACACAATATCTTTTTACTTTGTACTTACAAATATAAGTGTTTTCATAAGCAGAAACAAAGAACGGTTTAAATATGTGATAGACACCACAAGTTAATAACATTCGCAATTTGTTACAAAACTCTTATTGGCACTTTCAGATTAGAGACCCCTGCAGTGAGATGTCTACGGTAAGTAAAGCAGCTTTTTGCAGCATTGCAGCTCTATTTTTTTTTTTCTTAACGCCTTCCTCAAGAACACTTTTAAGAGCAAACTTAGGAGGATACTGGTAAATGAGGCCCGCTGTCTTTCTGGAATGTCCATCTTCTCTCATTTCTTTGCCGATTAAATGTATCCCTCAATGTATCCCTGTACATTGCCCCAGTTACTTTTCCTGCAATGACTTGTAATAGAAAAGGTCAGATGCAGTGAGAGGAAACATATTTTCAGACATTTTTTGCTTGTGTTATTTAATATATTTATGGTGCATATACCCAGCTAGAATTTTTTTGTTCTAAAAACATTCTGATAATATTACACACGTTCAATTTTTTTTTTTTTTTTGTTGTTCTTCTGGGAATGTTCCCTAAAACATCATCATGTAACATAATCTGTGACCCTAACTAGATCCTTAAAACATTGTCCAAATGTTACGGAACGTTATGTCTTAGTTAACATGTAATCTTATAGGAACATTATTTCAAATGCTAAACATCCTTCAAACATTCTTTGAACATTAGATTAAAATGTTTTCTTTAAACATTATTAGAACTTGTAGGTAATGTTAACCAAAGTTATGGGACTGTTCCCTGCTAGCTGGGTGTTCATGTCAAATTTAGACACAATGTCCACTGACATGTGAACAAAAACAGCGTGAACAAAAATATGTTTAAAAATGAATTAGATAGGAAAAATGTATTCCGGCACCAAAATGAATAACATGAGTGCAAAGCTGTTGTTCATACAGCTTTACAAGAAGAACTTAATAGCTGTGTTTTGCAATGTTGGCCTATTCTTTTTCATAAACTGTCTTCAATTCCCCAAGCTCATGAGGCTTTTCCGACGGACTTGCAATTTCAAAGTCCTTCATTAATTTTCAATGGAATTCAAGTTAGGAGATGCAAGCCATGTAAGCACATTCACCTTCTTTTTCAGAAACCAGTCTTGCGTTATTTCCATATTCTCTCTAATATTTCCTGATACATCGTTTCCTTTGATGACATATTCATGTACATCTTGATTTATAACATTTATAGCAATTTGATATTATTAATATTTTATTTTAAGATCTTTGACAACACACAAAACAGAACTAAAGCCCCTGATGATGTCACTCTCCTAAGTATATAGCATGTGTGTGTGTGTGTGTGTGTGCGTATCTGTATCTGAAACTCAGCCTTTGAAGTGTCAGTGGACAGGGCTGACTGTGGCTGCTGTTAATGCCTGCAGGCTGTGGTGGTTTTGCAGCTCTGCTGTCCTTCACACCTTGATGTTTTACCCACTGCAGTTTCTCTGCTTTATCTCTGTAAGCTACGCTGACCACCTCTCAGTTTCTCAGAAAAACAACCCCTCGCTCACCGCTCAAACTTTCCACAGGATGCTCAGCTATTTTTACCTGTCATGAGCCACATGGCTATATTCTTCAAACACAACATTAACACCTTAAATGTCCAGGGCCCGTTAGTGCGCCCAAAGTTTTATTACACACATCTATAACCTAAGAGGACCTCAGCCAGTTTGCACTGACGTCCCTGTAGTTACTGACTAATAAGACTTAGTATGTAATAAGTGCTGCATAGATGTGTAATATCATAATGCTATGAAGCACATACTGACTATATAAACTTTTGATCCAATCCACAGTTATCGCATATTTAGATATTTTACAAATAACTTCGTGTAATATTGTTCTATTAAAGGTGAATCTGTAGCACCAAATATCAAAGTGTTAAAATACCTGAACAAAAATGTACTTAAGTAACAAAAGTAAAAATGCTTTTCAAGTCTTTTGTCAAGTTTTAGGGGGGATTTTTCAGCCATGCACTGGTTTCCATGTAAGTAAACTTTCTGAATACAGCATTTTATGCAGTTATACTTATATTTATATCACTAAATGTAATGATTGGTGATATTCTGTCGCAGTTCACTTAAACCACACAGACTACGAACTCACTATTTTATGGAGTTAACTGATTTGTTTACTTATTTTGAGGGTGTTCAAAAGCCACACTGTAAATTCAAGGTGCACCGTGTATTGTGCTTAACAAGAAGCACGTGCCTCTTGGGTCTGGTCAAATGTGGATGACCTATGGTGCTCTTTAACGGACACTCGGCACTGAAGTTGGTGGTTTTTCAGTTTGAACATGTGATTTCCAAATGTGAAGTGCATTGTCAGGCAAGACAAATGCTTTTTCAGCTGTGGTGTGTTTTGCTCCATAGGCAACAAGAAAAGAAGTGTGAGAGAGATGAGAGAGTTTGAAAAGGCATCACCAGAACAGCCCCTAACTGTGCACTGACTGCTGCTTTTTACACTGCCAGTGAAATGATAAGTGTGCAACATGAGAACTCACTAGTACCTGTGTGTTAGTTCTGTTAATTATTAACAATCTCTTTTACTGTAGAAGAGTAAATATAAAACAGCAAACTCTGAAGTGTAGGTGATAAAATCTTAACATTTATACCTGGTACCCTGGTACTGAGTGGAGTATTTCTGTTGCTGTTTACTACTGATCTTGAATGTGTGTGTGTGTGACATTTCCTGGCGTGTGTGTGTGTGTGTGTGTGTGTGTGTGTGTGTGTGTGTGTGTGTGTGTGTGTGTGTGTGTGCACCATGTACCTTTATAGGCCACCAAACACCATATGATCATTTGTGACTTGCAAATAGTTTTAGACCCATAATTATACCTAGAAAATATGTTTGTTTGACTTTTTATTGGCATAATGCATTATTGAACTAAAGATATTAAGATAAATGTGACAATGTTGCTCGTGTGGCTAATTTTTAACAAAGATTTGTGATGTTAAATGACTAAAAGACTGAAAGAATTCAAATAATCAAGATTCAAGATTCTTTATTGTCATTGCACAGGGTACAATGAAATTGGGTAGCAATCCTAAAGGTGCATAAACAAAAAAAGGAATTAAACTAGGAATAAAGCAAAAAATATAGGCTAAAGTAAAATATGAAATGCAAGATATTAAAAGAAAGACTACATAATTTAAAATTATTTTAAAAAGTAAAAATAGAAAATTAAACCAAAATAATTTAAAATAAAATTATAAAAGTAAAATAAGTAAAATAAAGAGAGTGGATATAAAAGTTTGTAGCAGCTGTGGTATTGCACATAACAGTATTACACATATGTGAAATGGGGTATTTCTCATTACAGATAGTGCAGTTTAATAATAAATATAAAATGCAGATGAATGTAAACATCTTTTAATTTCCTTGAGTATGTTTTAGAAAGGTGCTGGTAGACACTCTGTTCCTGTGTTGTTGGTGTTGGATGGCAGTGTGCAGTGTTCAGTTCTCTTACCGCACTGGGATAGAAGCTGTTCTTAAGTCTGTTTGTCTGTGATATGATGGACCTGTAGTGTCTGCCTGGTGGTAATAGGTCGAACAGATGATGACCAAAATGAGATGGGTGTTTCATGATGTTAGCTGCCCTGCTGAGGCAGCGGGACCTGAAGACCTCCTCCAAGGAAGGCACTGAGCACCCTATGATCTTCTGGGCTGTGGTGATGCCTCTCTGAAGGGGTCTGCTGTCCGCTGCTGAGCTGCTGGTGTAGCGTGTGGAGATGCCATATGTAAGCACGCTTTCAGTGGAGCAGCGAAAGTAAGACACCAGAAGCTTCTCTTGCAGGTTGTTTTTTCCTGAGGATTCTTAGAAAGTAGAGTTGCTGCTGTGCCTTTTTCACTAATGCTGTGGTGTTGGTGGTCCAGGAGAGATCTTCAGCAATGTGTATGCCCAGGTATCTGAAATCATGTCAATAACAATAATCAATAACAAGCATAAAGCACAGCAGAGTCAGCAGAGTTGACTGACTGTAGCATGGCTTGTATTCTGTGTGAGTATACAAGTCTCTGACACAAATGACCACAGAGCAGGCCTTAACTGGATTAGTGGCAGTTATGGTAGTGGTATATACATACAAAACTACAAAATGTCCAAATATTTAGAAAAACAGTTAAATCACACCCTAAGTGGGCTTTTTATTAGGTTTACAGCCACTATCTGTGATGGGCTGTTCAGTGCCAGCAATGCATAGTGGGCCAGTAATAGAAAAACTGTTTACTATGGCAACGCAGAGGATCACTTAAAAACTGTGCGCTCTATCTCTAACCCAACTGCAGTTGAGCTTTTCAGGAAATGACAGGTGGAGATTCTCCTTTAGGATTTTCTGATAGAGGTCAGACTTCATGGAACCATGAAGTCTGATAGAGGTCAGACTTCATGGTTCCATCAATTATGACAAGTTGTCCAGGTCCTGCAGAAGCAAAGCAGCCCCAGACCATCACACTATCACCACCATGTTTGACTGTTGGTACAATTTTCTAATGGTGGAATGTGATGTTAACCTTATGCCTGATGTAATGGGAGACTTGTCTTTCAAAAAGTTCCACCTTTGACTCATAAGTCCATGAAACAGTATCCCAAAAGTCTTGGGGGTCATCTAGATGTCTTTTGACAAATGCGAAACGACGAGCCTTTGTGTTCTATCTAGTGGTTTGTGTCTTGCGACTCTCCCATCGATGCCATTTTTACCCAGTGTCTTTCTTATTGTAGAATCATGTACATTGACCTTAACTGAGGCAAGTGAGGCCTGCAGTTCTTTAGATGTTCATCTGGGTTCTTTTGTGACCACCTAGATAAGTCATTGATGCGCTCTTGGTGAACTTTTGGTAGGCCGGCCACTCCTGAGAAGGTTCACCACTGTTCCATTATCTCTCCATATGTGGATAATGGCTCTCACTGTGGTTCACTGAAATCCTAGAGCAGAGGTCACTAATAGGCGGACAGTGGTCCGAGTCCGGACCCAGAGGCTGTCCTATGTGGACCTGAACCTATAACTTTTCTAGCCTTTACGGTACCGCTTTAGCAGCCCAGGAAACTCACAGATCAATCACATTTGTTGTAAATATCACACATGACGCTGCTCAGCCAATCAGATCTGTGCATTACGATGAGCACTGAGATTCGAGTGAGTGATGTTCCAGACCTTTGCTTAAGGATATTTTCTCTAACTGGACCTTACTGAATTTTAATTAAAGACCCCTGTCAAAGCCTTAGCAATGGCTTTGTAACCCTTTCTAGACTGGTCGATTTCAATGACTTTGTTTTGCATCTGTATTTGAATCTTATTTGAACATGGTGTGTTATTTAAGTGATGTTTAGATTGAACAGGTGTGATAGTAATCATGACTGGGTGTGGCTAGTGCAATTGAACCCAACAGTCAATTGAATTTGATTAACTGGTTGATTTAGTAGCTAAGAAGCTACTTACTTTTTTTACATAGGGCCAGGGCTGAACAGCATTCTTCCTTCAGGAAATGAAAACATCATTTAAAGACAGCATTTTGTATTTACTAGGGTTATCTTATCTCTGTCTAATACTAAAAGTAGTTTAATGATCTGAAACATTCAAGTTTGGTAAATATGCAAAAATGGAAGAAATTGGGAAGGGGCAAATACTTTTTCACAGCATTGTATATCTACAGAAAACATCTGTGGTCAAAAACAGGATGTTCATGAGAGACCAATGAAGAATAGCATTATTCATACCATGCACAAGACACCAGTCATCAACTTCTGAGTGTGTGTGTTCCGGTGTAACTGCCCAATATGCTATTTTATTTCTATTTTGGGTATTTTGTGTACTCCTCTGTATTGTTTGGGTGTATGTTTTGATGTTTCCACACCGGCCATACTGATCGAGACCCTGGAGCTCTTTGGCTTCTCAGGCCGACCATGTGAGCGATGCTACATTGCAGCTACACCACAGCTATGAGTCTTCTCGGGACTGGTATCTGAGCAATGCTACACCACAGCTACAAGGCCTCCTGGGCTGACTAGAACACTTCCCCATGGCTAAGAACTGTTTCTCCTTATTCTATAATGTTATAAGATTATTAAATGTATTCCTGGGTATTTTTACTTGTTTCAAGTCATTTTATCTTATCTTTATATATTATCTTTCTTTCTTTGGCGATATTGGTTTTTATTTATTTCTTGAAACAGCCAAAATTATCTACTTTATTTCTTGAGATGCATAAAATTATCTGCCAATGAAATAAAACACTTTTACTAGTTAAAATTACTTACAAGTATAGAAATAGTTTAAATAATCTTACAATTTTCAATAATTACAACAAGCATGATAGATATATTATTTTCTACTGTACTTTAATTTAGTAAGCAAAGATAAATATGTGTGTAAACATAATGTTTATAGACATACTTCTCAATTTTATTGTATCACTTTCATTTATTTTTCTTTCCCTCTTATGCATGTCTGTTCTTGAAAATGGTGTGAGAGAGTCTAACAGCTCACACTTTGCAGAGACAGAGAGGGTGTGAGAATTCACAGTTTGCAGTTGTTAAAAGACCACACTGATTGTTCCACACTACTGCTGGCTTGTGTTGATTTTCCATGCTGTCTTACTATATGGGTAAGTGTGGTGAACCAGATGTCTAGTTACTGCACTAAAGCAAAGCGGGCCAAAGTTTTTGTCTTGTGAGGCCAAAGTTTAATGTTTGTTTTGGACTGAGAGCCAAAACGAGATGAGATATAAATCTAGAAGCTGCAGGAGTCTAAGGATAGTGCCTTGTTGATGGCTAGCTTGCAACTTGAATTAAAATCCAGGAAAGAAAAGTGGGCCAAAATTCCTCCCCAAGTGAAAGACTGATCTCCAGTTATAGGAGGTGTGCCATTAAAGGTAGCAACAAGTAGTTATTAAGTTTAGAGGGACAATTACTTCTTCACATAAATGATCTACAGTGGTGCTTGAAAGTTTGTGAACACTTTAGAATTTTGTATATTTCTGCAAAATTTCACCCAAAACTTAATCAGCTTTTCACACAAGTCCTAATAGTAGATAGAGTAAACCAAATTATGCAAATGAGACAAACATATTAGACCTGGTCATTTATTTATTGAGGCAAATTATCCAATATTACATATCCATGAGTGGATATCTGATGGTTTTAGGTCAAATTTATGCAGAAATATTGAAAAATTTAAAGGGTTCACAAACTTTCAAGCACCACTGTAAGTGTTGCAAAACTTTTTTCTTCCAATAAATGAAATGATCAGTTTCTAAATGTTTTGTCTTTGCTTCACCTTGTCTTATATTATCTTTTTTAGGAGTATTTACACTTACAAGCAAAAATAAAGAGGGCAAATATTTTTTTCACGCCACTGTAATTGACTAGCATGTCTGTTCATGCTCATGACAACAGCCAGCGAAAAATAAAAAAGCAAGACCTGAGTGGAGGCTCCTGGGTGGAATTTCCCGTAATCGCTCATTTGAAGCTAATGACTGCCTTCCAAACCTGTCAGTTTCAGTTAGTTTCAGCTTATTGTAGCTCTAGGCTAGAATTCTTATTGTAGAAGAAATATCTGTCTTGGCCATATTAAAACACCTGCAGGATCATTTTATTTCATTTGTCACTGTTTAGCAAGGAGGGGCACAGCTCAGCCTTGGCCCAGGGATAGAGCTGAGGGGTTGGGATGGGTTTGCTGATCATTCTCGTTTGGTGCAGTCTTAACTGTCTTGACTGCCTGTAGAGATTTTGCCTCGGTCAACTCTGATTTTCAACAACTCATTTTAGCAACACCAAACCACTCACTACGTGTTATAAAAGCATGGCTGCATAATCAGTACAGATGCCTTCAATCCAAACTTGTCTCCCACTGAAAACATGGAGTATCATGAAGTATATAAAATATAAAATAACTACAGTCTCTGTGTGGTTGCATGGCTGAAGACTTGAACACCATAGAGACAAAATTGTGTGGGCACCTGACCATTACACCTAAATCAGCTTGTTGGACATTTCATTCCAAAACCCTGGGCATTCATATGGAGTTGGACTTTTACTTGCAGCTATAACAGCCTCCACTCTTCTGGTAAGGCTTTACACAAGATTTCATTGTGTGTCTGTAAGAATTGGTGCTAATTGAGTCAAAAAAGCATTTGTGAGGTCAGGCACTGATGTTGGATGAGAAGGCCTGGGTCACAATTAACATCCCAATTCATTCAGTTGAGTGGGGCTGAGATCAGTGTTCTGTGCAAACCATCTGAATTCCTCCACACCAAACTCATCAGAACATGTCTTGGAGCTCGCTTTGCCCATGGAGCACAGTCATTCTTAAACAGGAAAGGGTCTTCCCCAAACTGTTGACACAAAGTTGGAATCATATAACTGTGTAAATGTCTTTGTGTGATGTAGCATTAACATCACCCTTCACTGGAAATAAGATAACCAAACCATAAAAAACAGCCTCAGCCAATGATCCCTCTTCCACCAAACTTTACTGCTGGCACTCTGCATTCCAGTAAGTAGCGTTCTCCTGGTATCCGCTGTTATCACCCCTAGACACTATTGTTTCACAATAATAGCACTTATTGTTGACGGGCAGGTCTAGCAGGGCAGAAATTTCACAGAGTGACTTGTGGCAAAGGTGGCATCCTATGACAGTGACACATTTGAGTCACTCAACTTTTTAGTCTGACTCATTCTACTGCCAGTGTTTGTCTATGGAGGTTGCAAGGCTAAGTGCTTGATTTCATACACCTGTTTCATACATGGGTGTGGCTGAAACACCTGAATTTAATACAGCAATATAATGTGTAAAGGAAGAATGGTGGTAAACATTCTGTAGTTCCAATTTTTTGGAAGGTGTAGTAAATAAATAAATAAATAAATAAATAAATAAACATCTAATATTGTGATTTATTCTGTTTTCAGCTTAAAAAAGGTCAAACAAAATTTACTGATAATGCTTTCTGAATTTAGTATAATTTCACATACTATCCAAACTTTTTTGTTTGTAAATTTGTAGCAAATACTTGTTAAATTATCTTCCTGAGAATGAGGCCTTGTTCAGGTCATTTCTGTCTTCTGCTAATGTGGACACACAGTCTGGTCATTTGAGTGGCAGGGCTTGGTTCAAAATGCTGTCACACAACACTGGCTCCATCTAGTGACCCTTCCTACTTTTCCTCCTAATGTTTAGCAATGCAGGTAGCCGGGACAACAGTCCTTGGATTGTGTCCTATTTTGAAGATGTTGATTCATGGGGCAATGAGATAACAAACCACTCGCATTTGTTGTCATTCATCTATGTTAAACTGTTAATGTACTTTCCCTCAAAAAAAGAAAGAACAAACAGCCAACAGCTCCAAACTTGCCATGTCCCTTTAGAAATTACTTGGGATCAAAGTGCATTATAGTGCTCCACTCCCTCTGAATGGAACAGGTAAATATTAACTTACTTTATCTTAAAGTACAATAATTCACTGTCTGTCCACACCCAGTTCCAGTAAATTAGCCTGCCACTTCCATAGAAGCTCCACGCCCCTCAGTTATTCAAGACTGCTGCCACCACTCACTGCCAGCTTTCTCAGAGCTGCAGGGCACTGAAGATCCAGAGCAGCTCCGGATAGGCAGCAGAACCATGCAGGCAGAAAGAGGAGCACTGATCCTGAGCCTGTGGCTCCTCTGCAACCCTCACCCATGGCAGGGATCTGCATTTAATCTGGATGATACAAATGTCCTGAGGAAAAACGGAGAAGCAGACAGTCTGTTTGGATTTTCCCTGGCAATGCACCACCAGCTCAAACCCACTGAGGAGCAATTGTGAGTTCCTTTGCATGTTGTTATGATCAAACACTGAACTGGTGCAGGAACAGATGTGAAATGTTATTACAGCAGAATTTAGTACCAAACACTTGCTTTGTTTTCAGGCTCACTTTAGCTGTGGACAGTACGCTGTAGACCGCTAAAGATTATCTACAGGTGGTCACGTTGTTAGAAAGCTATCTGGTGAAACTGTTTATTCTTAACAGGGTTAGAATTAGGGTTAGGATTTGGACCAGGGTCAGGTTCAGGTTTTGGGTCCAGGTTTGGGTTTGGGTCAGAGAAAATGAAGGAGAATTTGATAGAATGTACAACACTGAGCAAAAGTCACCCTTCTTTTCTTTGACTTCTAGTCAAATGGCCATTAAGAAGAAGTTATTCGTTTTCAGGAGGTATTTCTGAGGATTAGATGTAAGATAATCCACTTGCATAAGGGAAGAGAAAGTCAAAGGAAAACCAGGAATTTTTTGTGTTCAAAAAATATTAAAGAGACAGAAAAAACGGGACTTTTGTATGTAACTACATACAAAACCTGGTAGACCACCAGAACTGTCCCCATCAGATAAATAGACCCTAAAGCTTTCATCTTTCAGAGAGAGTAGACAGGTGTTTCTGTCTATCCCTCCACTGTGAGAAGACGAGTCAGTGCTATGGGTCTGAAAGGATGTGTAGCTGTCAAGAAAAACCTTACTGAGAAAAGGAGACAGACATATCAAACAAAGAAGCTGAACAATGGCCTGACCACCCCAGAGTCCAGATCTTAACATCACTGAATGTGTTTGATTACTTCAGATCAACTAACTTCTAAGACTGAACTTTGGAGATGTGTCTGCAGATTTCTTTGAGTAACTGAAAGCGAGTCTCCTGAAAAGAATGGAAGGTGTAATAAAGATAGAGAGTGGACACATAAATACTGAAAGTGGACAGAGAGTGGACATATAAATACTGAAAATTATATTATATTTAGTTGTTGAGGATTCTGTTCATATTAATAGTAAAATCTTATCCTCTGTTCATATTGCTCTAGTGTTATTGTTTACTATCCGGTGTCAGCCAGAGGAGGATGGGTTCCCCTTTCGAGTCTTGGCTCCTCTCATGGTTTCTTTTTTTTGCTCTTAGGGGATCCTCATTTTCTGTAAAGCTGCTTTGTGACAACGCCTGTTGTAAAAAGTGCAATAGAATAAACTTGATTTGATTGACTTGATTTCTGTCCTGACACTGAAAAATAAATAACTCTTTGGCCTTTTGGTGCTAATTGGCTGGTTTGACTGAAAATTAAATAAATGAAGGGGGTCTCAGACTTTTGCACAGTGCTGTAAGTTAAAGGTGTTCATCTATATCCATATTAAGTATTACTTCGTTTCTACTCTTGTCTTCCTCACAGTCATTCACAGGTTTGTAATTTCCTAGTTAGTCTTTTAGATAGTGCAGGAAGTTTATGGAGCACAATTGATGTCATAAAAATGTCTTTAGTCATTCGCTGTCTTTGCTAATTTTATACTGACATCATTGCCAAATAGTTGTCCTAACACACTGAATCATCTCCAACTTCAGCTTGTTAGTTGGTGCTCCTCACACAAAGGCCTTACCCAGCCAGAAAGCCAACATAACTGGGGGTCTCTTTCGCTGTAAGTTCACCACACAGACCAATGACTGTGAACGGATTCCTGTGGACACTGAAGGTTGGTGATATTAATAATAAATAAAATACATAAAATAAAATAAAAAATGAAATAGTAAGATAAAATATTGTCTTTGACTTTTCTAGTTTTCTAGCACCAACGACATCATATCTTTCCTTTAAATCTTTTGCGATAACTCACATTCACAGATTCAAAGCGAGAAGATGGAGAGGACCACAGGGAAAACCAGTGGATGGGTGTCTGTTTGAGAAGCCAAGGCCGAGGGGGTAAAGTAGTGGTAAGGCCTTTCATAACACCTCCTACAGTATAATTTGCAGTGAAGTTTAGTGTTATTTATGGTGACCCAGAGACTCAAAACTCAACAGCGTTTAGGAAGCAAACAAGACAAGAACAGCAACGTTAAGGCAAAACATAATAACATCAAGGGAAACACAGCAATTTTACCATCAGCTGGAACTGTACCTGCACTGATGTGTGTGGAGCTCTTGGACAGTTAGCTAAGCTAATAAGCTTATTTGTGTTCTTTGCATGCGCAAAGCTGCAGTTCTATAATGCAATTATTACGTAGCATTGACTCCATATCATCAGCAGAACTTGGAGAATCAGCAGACTAAGACTGTCACGCAACTTTAGTTGCTTGAAACTTACATGAAATTTAATTGCAGTTGACTTGCAGAATGCAAAGTGTCCTGCAAGTCATTTAAAACTCAGTCACAACACTTGTAAGCATCTCAACTTTGTGGAGTTTCATGAAACATCAAAGCCAATCAAAATGTCAGTGACACACCACCACCATGACATATTTTCTAATCAATCATTGATTTTTACCAGATCAGTGAAGAATTAAACAAAAGATGGTTTATTAGGAGGTTAAGTTTCTGTAATCAGCTGCTTAGGTAACACTAACAGCTGTTTAAATGGCTGCTTGCACCAGCATTTATTTGTGTTTAATCCACTGTTATTGTGATTTATAACTAAATTTATTACCTCCTCTTAATATCAACTGATTTAACACAGAGTTCAGATTCATTTGGGATCCAAATGATAAAAATTACTACAGAAGAGGAGATAGAGATGTGCTCCTATATGAGCTTGAGGCTCTAGAAGAAGAGTGAGATATTAAGTATACAACTGTAATGAATTCTCAGACTTTAATTTTTCAAAGGCTTAACACACAAACAATAGATGTATAGTGTAGAACCACAGATAAACGACAGCTCTGTAGATATGGGAAAAAGAACCACAATGCTGGAAAGAATAAACAAAGATGATAAAAAAAAAAATGCTGCAAATATGTACACTACATCTCAAATGACATCTTGTATCAAACTGCTTCATACCGAGAAAAATATGGTGTGTCAAAAAAAGCTGCTAACTTAAATAACTGGTAGCGTAATTGAATACAGTCACAAACTTTTATTGTCAAGTTACACAACTCACAACATGCAACTAGTTGGATGAAAGGTTCATCATGTAAAGCCAACCTTAGTTACGTGCAAACAACATTAGACTGTTTCACTTCTCAATCCCTGATCTCAGTATTGGCTCAGCTATATTGTAAATGAGGGTTTCCCTCAATGTACTCCGAGTTTAAATAAAGGTAGATTGATTGATTTGTGTCCTAAATGCTGTTGTTCATTGGTTCTGTGGGGCACTGTAGTTAACGGTCAATTTTGACTCACTTGATTAATCCATCATCTTCCAGCCTGTATTTGTTATCTGATTCACAACTGAATTTGGTGGAAATGCGATCAGTTTATCGACCCTCTGTTTAGGTTTGTGCCCACCGCTACCAGCAGTGGAAACATGGGAATCAGCTGGTGCTGGGCAGGTGTTTCATTTTGACAGAGGACCTGAAAAAATTAGACACCGAGAGCTTCTGTCGGAACCGGCCCGGTGATAAGGACCAGTTCGGCTACTGCCAGCAGGGCCTCTCTGTGGCTTTTAGCAAAGACAGCAACTACTTTGTGTTTGGTGGACCAGGTGCCTACGAGTGGAAAGGTATTCTATAGTCAAGTGCAGATAGCATTAACATGTATTGTATATTATGTACTGTGCATTTATGTCATTTGTCATTTTGCATCATGCATTTCAGAGTTAACTGTTGATAAAAGGCTTTCCTGAATGCAGTGGCCATTCTCATTTCTGCAGTGGTCCTGTCTTTTTGAAGGCACTGTGCGCATGCAGCCTGTGGATAACGCCCTGCTGGACAGCTTCGAAACTGGAGACCAAAATGAGTTCAATGAAAACCTGATTCCTGTGGGCATCAGCAGCTATTTAGGTGAGTCACAACATCATATTTATTTTTGTCGTTTCATATTTATTTTATGGGCGGCACGGTGGCGCAGTGGGTAGCGCTGTCGCCTCACAGCAAGAATGGCCTGGGTTCGATTCCTGGCCGGGCGACCGGGGTCATTTCTGTGTGGAGTTTGCATGTTCTCCCTGTGTCTGCGTGGGTTTCCTCCCACAGTCCAAAGACATGCAGTCAGGCCGGTTGGACACGCTAAATTGCCCCTAGATGTGAATGTGTGTGTGAATGTGTATGTCTGTCTGTCTGCCCTGCGATGGACTGGCGACCTGTCCAGGGTGTATCCTGCCTTCTGCCCAATGACAGCTGGGATAGGCTCCAGCACCCCACCGCGACCCAGAAGGATAAGCGGTTTAGATGATGGATGGATGGATATTTATTTTATGTGAGTGTGGGTGTGTAGAAGAAGATATCAGTTTGATGAAAATTTGTCTTGTTTTTCCAAAAAAACAATCTATATATATTTTTGCAATAGTTGAGTTTTTATATTGTTTGATATTAAACTGAATCCAAAACTTGCAGACTTGAACCTGCTGGTACAGTATCTATATTAAAAGTAAGTATAACTATATTTATGAATATGATTAGAAGGGCTGTCAAATTAAATAATCAATCATGAATAACCTCATTATTTGGTCTAGTTAATGGCTAGTACCACATCTTAATTGCTCAAATTTGACCCTGAATATATTTCCATGTAAAATGCAGTACTGTGCGAGAAAAAAGTTCCATTAAATTGTATTTATGTAATTTATCATTGCTGTTGGAACAAAGCTTGTATTTTCTACTATACAGAAGAAGGGAAAGAATTTCTCATTCATAATGGAAGTTAAAGGAGAAAATTATTTATTCCAAGCAGTTCTGAAAAATTTCTGTTGATCCTTTCACACATATCAGATGTTGAAAGTGAGACATTTTACCATTTCTTAAAAATACGTTAACTCATTTAGAACTTGATGGCAGCAACACATCTCAAAAAAGTTGAGACAAGGGCAACAAAAGGCTGGAAAGGAAGTAGTACTAATACAAAACAGCTGGAGGAGCAATTTGCAACTAACTAACATGACTGGGTATAAAAAGTATTTTAGAGAGGCAGAGGTTCACCAATCAACGAAAAAATGTGTCTAAAAATTTCAGACAAATGCTCCTCCACATAAAATTGTAAAGACTTTGGATATCCCACCATCTACAGTACATAATATCATCAAAAGATTCAGAGAATCTGAAGAAATCCCTATATGCAAGGGACAAGGCTGACAGTGCATATTGGATGCTTGTGATCTTCGGGCCCTCAGGAAGCACTGCATTAAAAACAAGCATAATTCTGTACTGGAAATAATGGCATGGTCTCAGGGACACTCCTGGTCCACAGACAATGATTTTTAGTTCACCATGCAATTCACAAATACAAGTTAAAGCTGTATCATGCAAAGAAGAAGCCACATATCAACATGATCCAGAAACACCGCCATCTTCTCTGGGCCAAAGCTCATTTAAAATGGACTGAGGCAAAATAGAAAACTGTTCTGTGGTCAGAACAGTTCTCAGAACAGAAATTAAAATTCTTTTTGGAAAGCCTGCCTGCAGTCCAGACCTTTCACTAATAGAAAACATTTGATGCTTCATGAAATGAAAAATCCGGCAAAGAAGACCCAGTACTGTTGAACAGCTAGAATCCCACATCAGACAAGAATAGTGCAACATTCCTCTCCCAAAACCCCAGCAACTGGTCTCCTCACTTCCCAAACATTTACAGGCTGTTATTAAAAGAAGAGGGGATGCTACACAATGGTAGACATGACTCTGTCAAGACTTTTTTGAGATGTGTTGTTGCCATTAATTTCTAAATGAGTTAATGTTTTTCATAAAAAGGTAACCTATCTCACTTTCAACATCTGATATGTGTTTTATGTTCTATTGTGAATAAAATATGATGCTATTAGATTTGCAAATCATTGCATTCTGTTTTTATTTACATTTATTTCCATTTTACACAGTGTCCCAACTTTTTTAGAAATGGGTTTATAAAAAGCAACTGGCAATTTCAAATTATGTGTAAATACATTAAAATAGAGGTGCCTGGTTTAGTCCTCACAGTGAAGATCCATCTGTATCTCTGCATGCTTTGTTAGCCCCCTTTCACCCTGTTCTTCAAAGGTCAGGACCCCCTCAGAGCAAGTATTACTTTGGTTGTGGAACCTGCCCATGCTGGAGTTACTACATTGTCACTTTGTCTCTGTCCTTTCTCAGGATTCGCTCTGGACTCTGGATTGAATCTCATCAAGAAAGGGGAGCAGATCATAGTGGCAGGGGCACCACGCGCCAACCTGAGTGGTGAGGTTCTGCTGCTGAGGCCTGATGCCACAGAAGGCAGGCGGAGTCTGAGTGTAGTACACATCCTCAGAGGACCTGGCCTGGCATCCTCATTCGGCTACTCTCTGGCTGTTCTGGACATCAATGCAGATGGGTGAGTGCCCAACACTGTCCCATACTTTACTGATTGGGTCAAAAAATGTAAAGAACCCTGATATAAAAATTCATTGGTAAAATTAATTGATAAAGGTGTGTCAGAGTTGGGTTATATAGTGCTGTGAAAATCTACTTGCCTAATTTCTTTTATTACTGCATACTTGTCATACTTAAAACTTACAAAATGTATACGGCAAAGACAACTTGAGTAAACACAAAAGAGTTTGTGATCATTTTTGAAGAAATTCAACACCAGTTGTCACCATGTAAAAAAGTAATTGCCCCATTAGTTACTCAATCAACCAATCAAATTTAGCTGATAATTGGTGTCAGTTAAACTAGACGTACACAGTCTTAATTACCGCCAGCTTTGTTTAATTCAAAACATCACTTAAATAGAACCTTGTCAGTATTATGAAGTCGGCTAACAGGTCTCAAAAAGCAAAACATTACGCCTCATTCCAAAAGAAATGAGAAAGAAAGTCCCTGAAATATGTCTGGAAATTTTAACAAAGCCATTTCTGATGCTGCGACCCCAGTAAACCACAATGAGAGCTATTATCTCCAAATGGAGAAAACTTGGACCAGTAATGAATCTTCCCAGAAGTGGCCGGCCTGCTAAAATTCTTCCAAGAGCACAGCAACAACTCATCCAGGAAGTCACAAAAGATATTGGACTAACATTGTTTGCCTCAGATAAGGTCAGCATTCATGATTCCACCCTTTAGACAGACACTGGGCAAAAATGGTATTCATGGGAGAGTTGCAAGGCAAGAACCACTGCCAACCAAGAGATTCATAAAGACTCGTCTCACATTTGCCAAAGAACATCAGGATCACCCACAAGTCTTTTGGAATAATGTTCTGTTGACTGATTGACTAGTGGAACTACATCTGGCATAACACAGCATTCCACAACAAGGACATCAGACAACAGTCAAACATGGTCATGGTGGTGTGAGGGTGCTTCTTATCTTCAGGACCTGGGCAACTTGCCATAATTGGCTGAACCATGAATTCTGCTCTTTAATGCTTAAATGCCCTGCCAAGGTGGCTGAAGTCTGCAAAGACGAATTCCTCCACAGCGATGTGAAAGACTGATCTCCAGTTATAGGAATTGTTTGGTTGCAAGTGTTAATGCTGAAGTCAACACTATGAGTTGGGAACTATTACTTTTTCAAAGCCTTTTCCCTTCAATAAATGAAATAATAATTTTCCTTATGTTATTCTCTTATATGACATTTTGCGTATGCATCTGAAACCATTTAGTGTAACAAATATGCAAAAATAGAAGAAATCAGCAGGTAAGTTGTAAGTTACTAAATAAATTCTGGTCTAAATATTCACCAACAGACTAAAATACATAGTGCATTTGTAATATAAGATAATATGTTGCATTAACCCAGTTATTATCTCTTGGAATGATACCTTTGACAATGATTGTGTTGCTGTAATATATTCATGTAGAACCAATGTGCATAATTCTAGTCCAGCATGTTCAGAAAATACCTGCCTAAATGTTTGTAATTAGGCATTTATCAATTTTAACTTAAAACTTTCAACTAACAACACCCATGTTGACTGGTGCCCCAGATGGGATGACCTCATAGTGGGTGCACCCCAGTTCTCCCTGCCAGAACAGGACTCAGATGTGGGAGGGGCTGTATACGTCTACATCCACCGTAACGGCAGGCAAAACTGGGACCGCATAACCCCAACCGTTCTCCATGGCAACAGAGATTCCATGTTCGGACTAGCAGTGGCAAGCATTGGAGATGTCAATCATGACGGCTTCAATGGTTTGATGTGTCTCAAGCCCTATCATGTTCCACACACAGTATAACAGCATTCAATGCAGTGTTGAAAACTAATGGCTGTATTCATTTAACTGTTAATTAATTCAGCACTGGTAGTTATATTGCACTTGTGGATAAACAAAACTGCTTCTTTTCGGCAGATTTTGCAGTTGGAGCCCCATACGACACTAACAATGGTAGAGTGTATGTTTACCTTGGCTCTACTGGTGCCTTGTCCACAAAACCACAGCAAGTGAGTGAAAACTATTTCCTCAACTCTGAAGTAAACAGATGCAACACTGATTAAAGCGTAAAGCTGTTCAAGTCTAAATTCATAGACATATATGGATTATTCTACTCAATTGAGTAGCATAATCAAAAAACATATTTCAGACTTTTATCTTGGACTTTGGACCAAAATTGTTTTGCTTTAACCGTATACCTTATTTATTGCATTGAGTTTAAAAAAGATCATAAAATAATAATAATAATAATCCTTGTCAATATTTAAGATCTGAATCCTTAACTGTTTTAATATTATGCATTTAAGGTTGATATATTGTCTTCATGTAGTCTCTAGATGGTCTAACACATAAAGTCAAGTTATTTGGCTATTCCCTGGCTGGAAACATGGATATAGATGGGAATGGCTATCCAGACTTAGCAGTGGGGTCACTCTCTAACAGTGTGGCTGTTTTCAGGTAACTCACTTTTTCAGCCTCATTCATCTTCTACCCATTGCCTTCTGCTATAATAAACGCGTTAGAAATTAATTTCACAGTGCTTTATGTTCTGTTTAAGGGCCAAACCAGTGATAAACATTGTGAAAACCCTCAAATTAGAGCCTAATGAGATTGATTACTTGGGTGACAACTGCCAGAAAGGTCAATGGTGAGATAAGCTTCAAGTCTTTTTATTGTGAAATTTCTCATTTTTATTTTGGAGTTCATTGTTATTTTATTTTAATGTAACTTTTTGATGTGTTTTTACTGATCTGTATACATGCAAATCTTTCAGTTTAATCACAGCTGAATCCTGCTTCTCCTTCACAACTTATCCAGCAACATATAACCCTGTAATAGGTGAGTGAATAACTGTTTGGTCACAATAGATGTCAGATTTTGTAAGATATGTTAGTGTATATGTGGCCCTGGAATCATTTGTTTTCGTATAACTTCTGCAGAGATGTCTTATACTCTGGTTGCTGATGAACACCACATTAAGGAACACCCCCGGCTGACCTTACAGAGCGCTTCTAAGAGCTCCCTGGTGCTCTCCCAACAAGGACAGAGACTTTGCTCCAAAACCTTTTTTCGGCTCCAGGTACAGTGAGTTCATTCCATTCCTCTGGCTTTTACACACTGCATGGTCTAATAGTGTAACAGCATTATACACACACTCCTGGGTAAAACTGTTGAAAAACACTGTTGAGCTAGTTTGTGTTTAATGTGAGACCAAATTTTATCTATAGGGCTTAAATCTGCAGCCAGTTGCACCATCTGAATGTATGTTTGATCGTAAGTTGGGGTGTAAAGTTCATCCTAAATCTTACGTTAAGAGTAGTTAAGGCTAGTAGTGCGTAAAGTAATCGTAGATCAAAACACTGTCGCACAGATTGATGTTTTCACTCTCTGTATCCAAAAAGTAACACTACCCAACATAAACAGAAAATACTACATGCATGATCTCCACACGCAGTGAAAGCGCTCGTATTTCTCTCTTTCCATGCTACATTTACTTTGCTTAAGGTGAGTCAGTTGTATTCGCTATAGTTCAAAAAGAGACAGTTTTACAGTAAAGTGGTGTCCTCAAACCGTCTGTCTTTAGGATGTGTGTTTATTCTGTTCTGCTGCTGGAATTTTTCCAATATTCAAACTTAGATTCTTGTGCACAGTATTTTAATGGCACTTTGTCAATGCATGATTGGTGATGTTAGCAAAGCTGTGGCTAATGTAATCGTTACTTGAATCTGCTGAATGACAGAAAGATAATGTTAGCTATATTAGTTTTATTTTATAAACAATCTGCATTATGGATTTTAGGATAATAAGGTCAACGTCACAAACAGCCTGAGCACTGATGAAGCTGCTCTTCTTTCACTGCACACAGTTGAGCTGTGTACTTGAACGGAGTCACCCACCAGGTTTTGGAACAACCCTGTAGAAAAATATCTCAGTGCCAGACACAAAGTAGGACGAATCTGTGATCTTTTCTATCCCCAATCGACGAAAACAGGTGCAATCTGTCCTGCACAAGTTGTTGCTGACGCAAACTAAGATGTATTTCATTTTTAACTCTTTTTTTTTATGGCAGAACTTACAACTACTATAGGATATGTGTAAATTTTAAGTTAAAACTTTTTTTGTTACATGGTGGAAACGAATAAAATTCTAGTGGCTTGTAAACTTGAACATAGTGGCAGTTTACCTTTAAACTAGGCTACAATCAAACTTACGTTCAGCTGGTGCAACTGGCAGCAGGACACTGACCATCAGTATATAAAAATACTCCAGCAGCACTACTGTGTCTGATCCACTTGCACCAGTGCAACATACACTAACATGCCACCACCACATCAGTGTTACTGTAGTGCTGAGAATGATCCACCACCCAGATAATACCTGCTCTGTGGAGGTCCTGATCGTTGAAGAACAGGGTAAAAGGGGGGCGAACAAAGTATGCAGAGCAACAGATGAACTACAGTCTGTAATGTGGAGCCTATAAAATGGAAATAAATGTAGAAACAAGGAGGTGTACTTAATTTTTAGGACATGGACCACTTATCAATTTATTGATAACAGTTTCTGTTTGATGTTTGTTTGGTATGAGCTTTTTGACAGCTACACATCCTTTCAGACCCCTGAAAAATGAATAACCTTTACCTAATGGCCATTTTGACTGTAAATAAATGAAAGTTGGTCTCTGACTTTTGCGCAGAGTTGTATATTGAGAATTTTGCCCCAATTCATGAGTTTTTCAAAATTATTGTCCCAGCTGTAGTGTCTTTTCTTTTAAGTGATGTCTCGCATGTGTCTCCAGGGAAACATTCGTGACAGACTAACAGACATCTCCTTCAGACTCGCGGTCTCCTTGTCACCAGAAAACCCTTCACAGAGACTGAGCCAGAGCTCCCTACCTCCACTAAAGCCAATACTCAATCAATTTGGAGATGACGTAACAACCACAGCTAAGGTACTTGTGTGAGTGTAAGTGTGGAAGTGAAAGAGAGACAGAGCTTTAATCACAATATCATTGTTAATGGAAAGTTTTCATAATGTACCTCTCACAACTTAAGTTCAAGTTCTTAAACACTGGTTGCGGAAGTGATGGCATCTGCCAGAGTAACCTGCAGCTTCAGTACAGCTTCTGCTCCAAAGTTGAACACCAAGACAAGTGCATGCCTCTCACCAGGTATGAAACAGCCTATCCTTCAACACTTCACCTAAAGTCTCAGCACTGATGCATTGTCTTCATTGATTTTACCTTTGTCTCTTTTAACTCATTAATTGCTGAGCATACATGTCCATGTTGGTAATAGTTAAATGGGTCAGCATGTAGAAACTGACCTTTCTGTGTGCTGCTGTGTTGCCTGTCACTGTATAAAAGAACTCCATGCTGCCTAAATTGTTGAAGGTTCCACGATAGTCAGAGCTTAATTTGCAAATAATGGATCTGCAGGTTGATGAGGTCCTGGGAAAATGGGGGTGGAAGGACACAGCTTAGTGTGAGCTTTTCCTAAAACATTGAGTACGTTTACATGCACTCAATAATCAGATAACTGCAGAAAATCAGATTTTGTCAGTAATCTGATCAATACGTTTACATGCACTTAAGTAATCAGATAATGTGACACTCCGGGTCTACATGAGTCGGGCAGTAATCGGATTTCTGCTTTACAACTAGCCAATAAACTCAGCGCAGAAGACGTGACGTAAATGTAATGAAAAATGTAAAACTTCATGACATGGCTTTTATTTAAAAAATCAAACAACTTTCCCTGAAAATGTGAACATACATCATCTAGAACATAAAAAATATTTAAATCGTTCATTTTGTCAAGCATGTAGTTGGTTTCAGTGTCACTCCAAAAGTGCCATCTTGCAGCAACGCTGATTGTTCATTTCCAGCACTGCGGTCTGTTTTTGCACAGGCACAGGCTGAGAAATCGGAAAGAAATCAGAGTAAGAGTATACATGCACTGAGAAATCTGATTACTGAGCTAAAATCCAGCCTCCAGCAGCACTGCTGTGTCTGATCCACTTGTACCAGCACAACACACACTAACACACCACCACCACATCAGTGTTACTGCAGTGCTGAGAATGGTCCACCTCCCAAATAGTACTTGATCTGTGAGGGTCCATGGGGGTCCTGACCACTGAAGAACAGGGTAAAAGGGGGCTAACAAAGTATGCAGAGAAACAGATGGACTACAGTCTGTAATTGTAGAACTACGGAGTGCTCCTATATAGTACGTGGAGCTGATAAAATGGACAATGAGCGTAGAAACAAGGAGGTGGTCATTATGTTATGCCTGATCAGTGCATTCAGTGCAATTTTGGCAAGCAAAAAGGCACTAACAATTGCTTCCTTCTAACATGCTTTAAGTAAGTTTTTTTGCCATGTTAAATGCATATCCTGCTGCGTTTGCTGTGTAGAAGGGAGGATGGTATACCAGTAATTTATCCTGGTGATGAGAATACCGCTCTGGAAATCACTGTGACAAACAAAGGAGGAGATGATGCTCATCTTACTCAACTGTTTGCAGACTTTCAAGAGTCTCTGCCTTTATCTGCTGTCATTCCCACACAGGTCAGTGTAATTCTCAGACTTCATGTGTCTCCATGCGTCTGAGATATTCAGCTGTACTGACGCTGCATAGACCGAGTACAGCACAGCGGGAAAAATATAAAATTCAATAATCACACAAAATAGCAACCTTTTAATATAAGCTGGTCCAAGCACACATTAACTGAACACTTTTTTCAATCTGAATCATGAAAAATATACATTTTGTCAATGTCAGTGTTCTCCCAACTCCAGTTACATTGGCTTTGGTCACCCCAGCCAAATGATGTATTTTGTAAAGTATACACAGCCTCTACAACAAACTGTTATGCAAATCTTAATGTGTAGTTACTTTATATGCGATTTATTAAATAAATAATTATGTTTTTTTTATGCAGAAAGCGAAGGTGGACTGTGCAGTGGACGGAAGTAAAAGAGAGGCACACTGCCAGCTAGGAAACCCTTTGAAAAGAGATGCAGAGGTAAAGGGCACCTATCACACCCACAGTTCTCTGTAGAGTCGTTCTGCTGTCTCAGCATTTTGATGAACTTGATTTTCTTACTTAACAATTATTCCACAGGTAACGTTTTATCTAATGCTGGGCACTGAACAGCTGTCTGCGGACATAACAGATGTCAACGTGACCCTGAATCTTAAAACGTAAGATATGTTAATATTCAATGCTGTTTTACATCCATTTAGTGTGTGCAGTGCTCTCTTTAGCAAGTGATTGCCCTTATATTGATTTTTGAAATTTGAAAAATTGAAGTTATTTAATGTATCAGGCTCAAAGATTACAAACTGGCTGATTTATTTATATATTAGGTCAATGGTCCTACATGTTGTTACATATCATCACAGTCAGGACACAATCTTGTATCTCCATTTTTGTTGTTTTGTTGACATCTTTTAAAATCGCCAGCTGTCCTTCATATTGTATTACAATTTCATAATGAATGGGCTGATGATCCAAAATGACTTAGTATAAAATCCAATTACATTAACTTGCACTGAAAGCTAAGAATTTTTTTTCCTTCTCCTGATATTTTTACCATTTTGGAGACTGTGCTCTGACAGTGACGATATGCTGGACAGCTGTCAGTCTGAACCTGCCAGACAACATGCATGGCATATTTTTGGTTTGGTTTTCTTGCTCATAAATGGATGTGCAAAAATTAAGAAATGTGTTTTTGAAATTAGTGTACTGGACCCCAAGTGTGGGACTGGAAAACACTCTTATGTTTTAACTAACATTTTTTTATCGTTATAGGATCAGTAAGCAAAATATTTCACAAATTGTTGCAAAGGCTAAAGTTGTCTTTGAGATGGCGCTCCAAGTCTCTGGGTAAGTATAGCAGTTGCTTTCTTACATAGACACCAAATACACCAAATATATCATTTTTGCTCTACATTTTTTGCTTTTTGCTCATATCTGAGCTTAGCACAAGACAGCATTGCAAGGTTTGACATGATCACGTAACGAGAGCACACATCTGGGGACAACTTGTTACACTTTTGGTGCTACATGGTAGCAAAATCCCCAAATCCCATCCCTCTAGTCTGTCACTCAGGCAGTACCTACATCTCAGTACCTTAAGTCAGGGAATACAATTGTATCATAATTTATTGAAAATATATTTTATTATAGTTGTATTATAGTTAATTATTATAGTTAATAATTATAGTTGTACTGACTCCACACCCATCTCCAGGCTTTTTATTTTATTGTTCGGTTTTAGAACGTTATGAAAAAGATACAAATATGTACATTTTCACTTAGAAAAACATATTTAAGGTGCACAGTTAGACCTTAAAACCACTGTTACACCTTTGAAGGAACATTTACATTGTTTGTACCTTGATGAACGAAAAATGTACCTGCACAGAACCGTTATTTCTAACAGTGTAGATATTCTCATTAAATCACATCAAATAGGCAAAAATAATTAAAAGAAAATGGTGAGGTACATGGAAATGTTGGATGTAATTTGTTTCATTTACAGTTGCATGCACTCAAGTTAATTTTGATGCATTTATACTGTCCTGAGTCTTTTCAAATGATAATATCTCTACTTTAGCTCCAGCGTATTTGTGAAGAATCTAATCTCTTTTTCATTAGTTACATATCAGCTATTCAAATTTTGTTGGTAATCATTTTTTAAGGTTTAATGTCATTCTGTTATGTTGGTTCAGCTCCTGGTTCAGCTTACTGTCTATGTACCACTCACTTGGAGGTTTAGCATTCTATTTTAGATCTAATGGATCCAGAAAGAAAAAAGCTATAGAAACGTCATTTCCTATAGTAGTAGATGCTGGATGTAACAAAAAGTTCTACCACAGTTCTATGCGGTTGTTTAACATGGTAATTTAGTACTGTTTTATTGAAAGGTCCTTTGACTTTTCCTTGAGTCATTATTTCACAGAAGTATTATACGTATAACAATACAGTGCTGATAGTGCACAAACAATAGTATTTGTTTAACTGACGCCCTTATCACATTGGTTTTCAATGCTTACGTCACAGGATGTGTGCTCAAATGTATCTAGGCTCTATTTGTAAGTAAGAAACTGCAGAATTATTATAATTGCAGAATTCAGCAGTTTGATTTTTGATGTGTGGTGGCAATTCTGTATTGTTTCTGTAGACTGGCCAAACCTTCCCAGGTGTACTATGGAGAAGCAGTGAAGGAAGAGAAAGCCATAACATCAGAGGAACAGATCGGCTCACCTGTGCAGTATGAGTTCAGGGTTTGTCTTCTTCTTAGCCTATTTAGCTTAACATGAACAGTAACACTTCAAAAAGGTTGTATTTGTTTGCTTTTGCTTATCTTTCTGTCTCTGTTTGGAATGAACTGACAGTGTGAGGAAACCATCACATACTACTTGCTATTAAAAGATACAAAACCATCCAGGCTTTTCTGTAGACAGTACTGTGCAAAAATACTGTAAAGCACAGGAAAAAAGCAGCAAATACATATTTAACAGAAGCGTCAACAACTAAACATAATATCAATATTTGCTGTATTTATTTTGTCTACCTTTATTACAGCTTCCATTCTTTGCATTCTTTTCAGCTTTTCAAAGAAATCTGCAGTGCTATTTTTCCACATCTCCAAAGTTCAGTCTTAGAAGTTGGGTTAGCATTTTCTGCTTCTCACAATCCAAATAATCACACACACAGTGATGTTGAGGTCTGGGCCCTGGGGTGGTCAGTCCATTGTTCTGGGAACACCAGCTGCTTTTTTGTTTGATCGGAACGAAAAGCGTAGCTTGATTTTCTTTTGATGAAAGCTTTAAGTGCTGCAGTTTTCAAGTGGGACAGTTTTGGTGGTCTACCAGGTCTTGCAGGAGGCTGTTAAGAGTCCCATTTCCTCCATATCTTTCAATCATTTTTGGACTCAGCGTTTTGGAAACTCCTGTTTCATTCTTTTTCCATTTTGCTTTGTATTTAATGTTATGTAATGTTTTTTTAGTGGTAAAACACACTTACTGCTTAGATAAATATTATGTATATATAGGTATTGGACTTCATAAAAGGCTCCTTGGCTTAAAAAAGTTGCCTGTAGGCCTGCTAGTGCTTGAGATGAGATCTGTAATACCCAACGTCTACTGTATATTTGCATTGTAATTCAATACATATAGTAAACAATATTAATATGCGAAGTGGCCTTTTCATATTAACAATAGCCTCTAGTCTATTGCTTTGCTTATTGCTGCTGTTGTAAATTCAGGTAAGCAACATGGGTCGGCCTCTGAAGTCCTTTGCCTCCGCAACTCTGAACATCCAGTGGCCAAAGAAGAACAAACATGGCAAGTGGCTCCTGTACCTAGTACAGATCACTGGGCCGAAGAATCAGACCATTTCATGCACCCCAGCTGCAGAGATCAGTCCGCTCAAACATATTAAGGTAGCTTACAGACCATACCAATGTTTACATTCAACTGCTCCTTCTATGACTCCTTAAAGGGCCCATATCCTAAATTTGTATGCTATTTTAATAAGTTCCGTTTATCCGTTTATTTGGCTTTATGTACCCAAAATGGTCAGAATTCATCTCTTTGTTCAATTATATCTCTAATTTTTGCATAATTCAAAAACATCTGCCAAACTTTGCATCATGTTAACATTTTATTTTGAATGGATTAACAGAAATGTTCCAAAATTACTTGGAAAAAAAATCTGCCTACTTTGACTTTCATTGCAAGCTAATAAGTCTCCTTAAAATTTCATTTTGGAGATGAAAGGTTTTGCTCCAACATGTAAATGCACTCTGTTCTGACTGGCTGCTTAAACCATGAGATGAGGCACTCTTCATACATTTAACTTTAACCTAAAACCCTATTCTTACCCCCTCACTCTGGCCCTAATCCTAAGCCTAACCTTAACCTCAACCTCAACCTCAACCCAAAACCTAATCCTAACCCTAACCTTAACTTCAACCCAATGTGTCACCAAAAGCCTATATGTAAATGTAAAATGAATTCAAACAAGCAGATTCCATGTATAAACTGTAGGAACCGAGTGGAATGCAATGCTCTGAACCTTTAACAATGTTTACATATTACATCAAACCTGTTCATTTAAAAAAATGAGGAAAATTCACTTTCAACGACATGCGTTCCCTTTTCTTTAACTGACTTTGATGTTAGCAGATGCTAGAAACTGCACTACCATAACAATCGCTGATCTCTCTGGTTCACCATAGGCGGCACCCAGAGGAAAGCGCCAAGTGGAAGATGAAGGGAAAGTGGACGCTCTCAGCACTGCAGGATTTATCTCCCTGTTCGGAAGAAAGAAATACAAATTTCTGGTAAATGCGAGTCTGAAGGCAGTAAGGCACAGTGGGGGTCCGGGCCCTCAGCTGCGCGCCCTATCTGGCCTTCAGCGTTGCTCAGCTTGTGCACAGTAGTTGTTAATGTGATGTGCATATTGTTTTAAACCAAAAATATTTTTATGGAAGGCCTACTCACCATTTTTGATTTTTCTTTTTTCAGACATGTGCTGATGAACTGAATTGTGTGGAGCTTAGGTGCCCCCTTCAGGCGGTGGACAGCACCGCAGTTGTTATCCTCCTCGCTCGACTATGGAGTAGCACTTTTGTGGAGGTAAAGCCAAAGGCTTGCTTGTTGTACACTATATATACTTAAACAAAACATGTCAAATTAGTAAACCAGCAAACTGTTTCTGCTGCTTTTTTAATAAAGAGTTTCTGTAAAATTGACTTCAGCACTCATCTCTTTGAAAAAGCTGAAATAGATTGGTTTTGCGACAGCTGAAATGTGGCAGCGCTAATGATAAGATTGTTTAGATGTAAATATGTAAATGCTAAAGGTCCTTTCTTTTACAGGACTACAACTCCCTGAACTATCTGGACATCGTCCTGAATGCCTCTCTCAGTCTTGATGGCTCTCAGAAGAACATAGGGCTTAGAGGGTCTCAAGCACAGGTAAACACTTTGCTAGGAATCATGAGTAATCTAGATAGAAACTTCCAGTGTTTATATGTTCAATGTATTAGAAATCAGTATAATACTGTGTATGGACCTGAGACGTAATAGCACCATTCTGTTCTTAGTAATAGTGATGGCAGCAGCACTGAGAGCATTGAAGCCTTCTATATTAAATAAGGTTGACAACTTTGGAAGACTAGAGTGAGATTTTCAATTTAGCATGCATATCTGTTGTTACACTATCTAGAACACTTATTTAAATCACAGTTCATAGTTGTTAGCATGGAGAACCATGGTTCTCAAACCAGTCTTTGATGACTGCCAGCCTGTCCGCATACTTGGTCTAAGCTGGCTCCAAAAACAACTGAAGCAACCTTATAAGACCACTAAATACCTTTCACAGGTGTGTTGTAAGCTGGGTTAGGGTAAAAATGTGCCGTCAGTTTTTGGGCTGTTTCTAAGGGCTAGTTTCTAGGTTTTCAACTAGTAAATTTGGTCAGTAGTGCAAGCAGTGCACTATTTGACCTCAAACTCTGCTACAGGCACCGCCATTGGCTCATGAGCTGCAGAATGGTGTTTTTTTTTATTTGTTCCCTACCAAAACATTTGCATACATTAGGATGTGCTTAATGTGACTGATATGTAAATGAAGTGCTGGTAGGCCGGCACTTGATTTCATGCACTGAAGCTGATTCATCATTTGTGTTCAAATCTCCCCTCGTTTCCACGTGATATGAAAGTTTGATGAGTTCTTACATCATTAAAGGTGGTCAAATCTGCGATCTTTTTTCCGCAGCTTTCATGAATAAGGGCCAAAGAATTTAATTGTATATTGTATAAACTTAATAAGCTTTCTAAATAATATGCATAAAATGCACCACAAGTAATATGACTAGTGAAAAGAGAGTATGTGAATCTAATTTATTTTTACTACAAAGTAGAACAGCAAATATCATCACATTAAACCTGAAATATGGAAATAAGTAGCGTGTTTTTACAGAATCTGTGAATAGAAAGTACCATCAAATTACTGTTTTGAATATATACAGCTCTATATACTGTACTTTACGACTGTATTTGTGGCTGTACTTTAGCCTTGCTAGCTCTCACTGTAAGTTAGCTGTACTCTTCAGAATTGTGCTGTTACCAAAATGATGATTAAAATAAGTCTATGTGAATACTGTGACATACACATGATCCAGTAAATGAAAAAAGGGTCAGCAACCAATATTTAAACGTCAGGTGCTGGTGAGGCTAACGGTGTTCCCGGAGAAGAAGCCTACCTTCCTTAGTCGGGTTCCATGGTGGGTCATTCTTCTCAGCGTGGTTCTTGCACTGCTTCTGCTCGCTCTCCTGATCTACATCCTTTCCAAGGTAATCTCCCCATTCATTTCAGTTCATTTACTGAATCTGCCTATGTTATATAACGTCATTACAGGTATCATACGTAGTCATGGCATCAGACAATACGACATCTGTCATGATATTTTTGCCATTTGGCAGACGCTCTTATCCAGGGTGACGTACAATTTGATGATTTTACACAGGTAGGCGAAGGTAGTGTTAGGAGTCTTGCCCAAGGACTCTTATTGGTATAGTGTAGGGTGCTTGTCCATTTAACAGTAATCGTAACATGACACTGTTATATTACTGGACATAATCTGTCATAACATCGGCCATGAGATGTTAATGGCATGATTGTCAATGTTATGTAGCAGGATTCATGTAAAGTGTTACCATTAAATCAAAGCACACTACATACACACCAAAAACACAGTACATCCTACAGCCACATGTCCCAATTCATTCATTCTATTTCATACAGCCCGACTGTGTTGCAGTGATTTTTTTTTTTTTTATTGCTAAAGCAAAACAGCTTTCAGTACATTCCTGTAGTGACTTCATCCCTTCATTTGATCTTTCTTTCATGCACAAAGAATCATAACCAGCGGTTTTGCCTTGTTATTTGATAGTACTTTATTTGAGGTCTGTAGCAGTCTGGGTCTGTGAGTCTAATATTGAGGCTTGTGGTTTGTGGTTCTCAGCTTGGATGCTTCACATGTGATATGTGCACAGAAGATAAGAAAGGATATTACGCCATCAACCACAACAGTGCTGCCACCTAGACATCTGTGCAGGAGAATGGACAGACTATTCTGATTCTGTAGAATCTACAACTGCAGAGGTCAATCAGCGTTTCTACATGATGGAGAAAAAATAAAAAGTGTCTACCATGAAAAGTGATATGAACACACAGCTCCAGAAATCTGAGCGAATGGCTCCCCAGAGCACTACAGTAACCCCAACTGCCGCAAAAGAGCAAGAAACAAGATTACAAGATGTATAATATGAGCAACACAATGTTTTGACAGTTTTGAATGTATTGGTCCTCAGATTTCTTTGCTATAATACATTTCCATTGTTTGTAACAGTGAGAGAACATCACATTGACTAGATATGTGTGAATCTATGAATGCTGTGCTGTGTTTTTGTCTCTCGGCGTGTAAAGTGGTTTAAAGTAGGGTTGGGTATTGAGACCACTGACAACTCCCTGAAAGGGTTCCGAGTCCTAAACAAAACTAAAATTACTATGTTATCGAATAGAAAAAAACAAAACAGGTAAAGAACCTGATATACTCTCTCGGCATGATACCACTTTTCCGATACCAATATCGAAAATACTCATCCAATATTTCTTCTTGAAAATCTACTATGCTTTAAAATGAGCTACTACTAAGTGGAGCACTTCACTTAAGATGAGCATCTAAAAGTAGATTATCATGATAAAACTATTCAAACACTCTGCTACCCCTAAAGAAGGAATATACAGCTAACAGCATCACATCACCCAGTGTGAGTGCTATTTCAGGATAGATTGGATCAGATTCAATTGTTTTTTGCCTTTAATATCTGACCCAGCATTTTCTGCTGTTATCAGCCCAATCCTGATATTCAATATCTGTATCAATATCTACTTATGAAGACTCACTTGAACCTATGCAGCATGCATGCTAATGAGAAAAGCGCTACCATAGCCTTATAAAATGTTGACTAAACATACTAAACTTCACATTACCAGTCAAAGGTTTTGTTGACTGGCACATGTTGGCCAGTTAGTAGGGATAAATAATTTGGAGAAAATAACTAACCACCTTTTTTGGACTGATATGGTGCTTTTGCACATTTTAAAATGTGGTTATTTTGTTTAAATCAAGATCTAGGCCTGTTTTTTTGGCCAGCATTGGCATATCCACTTTTTCTGGTCCAAGGCTTGAACACCAATTGTGCGCCAGGCTGCCAGTTAGTTGTGGTTGTGTTTTCATGTATAGAACTATTAAAATGTGGCTGCTTCTGATTGGTCTGACTCTCCTACAGACAGTTTACCAGCTCTGTGTTAGTGGGTCAAATTTCCTCATTTAAAACTTGCTTATGGAAATATAATGTAAGCTATTATTAAAATTGAAGCTCTTGCAATCTAAGCATCACACTCATTTGATACAAACATAATTAATCTTTGAGCTGTACTGGCTAACCAGCCACATGCTACTAGAAGCATGTACAAACACATCCCAGCAATATTTTTCACTCGCAACTGGTGTGAAAACAAAACCTTTGTGGAATTGCTCTGCTCTGTGTCCGTGCGGCACCACTTCCACTATAGGTAAAATGACTAAGGCATGCAGTCTGTAGCAGAGTAATGAAATGAAGAATCGGAATGAGCAAAATAATTCTAGTTGAATCACTACAAAGAACTGGTGTACAATACCCGACCCTAGCTTAAAGGTCTACTGCGTCTCCTGTGAGAATCAGTATGTTGGCTCTATGGAGCTGAGGAAGGAGACGGGGTGCGGAGAAACATCTTTAGGGCAGGAGTGAAGATGAGGATGGTACCCAGTACAGAGACAGTGAGGAAGACCCAGAGGAAGATTCTGTCCAGCACTTGAGCCACAAACTTCCAGTCCTGCACCACCTAGAGAAAGAACAGATCACCATCATCATCCTCATCAATTTCTTTTTTCTCAAATCTATAAAATCATCTCTATAATCTTCATCACTGTCATCAATCTGTCAGTGCTGTCATCATTCCCGTTACTAATAACACATTTTGCAAAACACGGTACATTACATATCACCCACTGATTTTGTTTTATGCTAGAATAATATAGATACCACATTGAAAGCTTCTTGACTTATATATTTTGTACAGTATACAGTGTTTTATTTTGAAAATGTTTAAATAATCTGCAACTATAAGTATGAATTAAACACTACAACAAGACTTTGTTCCCCCAACAAATATGCCTCATTATGGTGTCCTTAAGGCAAAACTAGATCTGACCTTCTGGTCCTGGTTCTGAATGCAGACTGGGTTTTACAGCTTCCATACTGCACTTGATGTTTTTTTTTTGGTGTTTCTTTCAGTGTCTATCATGCTCTTTGAAAAGAATGTTCCAGCAAATTTCAGCTTCATTTTTATCTGCAATGAACAGTTGATTTTCTCAGATAATAAATCTGATGTGTTTCCATGAACCTGAAATCTCAAAACTCATTTATAATAGAGGTCATTGCACAGTTGCTGAATTCTGTGTTTAAAAAAAAGTGGTTATAATGTATAATATTCTAGCATTGAGATGCCCATTTTGTCAAAAACCAAATTAAAGCAATCACTAATTGGCAAGTCTAGGCAACTTGAGGAGGCAACCCATCAAAATATCAATTATAAAAACGATAATTCAGTTCTGAAATCTGATGGGCTGAGCCGTTATAAAATACTTCATTATGTATTATGAGTTCTGGATTAATGCATTTGTTTTTTTATTATTGTAGAATAATGTGATTATGTAGTGTGACTACTCTACCGAGCCCTGCTGGTGATATCCTGTATAAATAAGAATAATGCTTGGCCACGCTGTATTAACAAGTGGGAACAAGATCCTAAAGCATGGCCATGACTTTGTAAGGTGAGGGAACGAGATCGGGCCTTATTAAGCTGTGGCCAAGGCTTCATTATCTTATGCTTACTGAGTTGTGGCCATGACTTAATTATCTCATTCTCTTGCTTTACTAAGTTGTGGCCACGCATTATTATTATTTAAACAATGTATCACCAGCAGGGCTCCATACTATTCTCCTAGAATAACATACTTTAATGATAACATAACATATTTAAATGCTCTATGATTGTAATGTATGAGATGCCTCTGTACTAGCTGTGTGTTCATTTTGTGGGCGGAGTCAGTAGTATAAAACAAAAGCACAGTGAAAAAAATGTCTTTAAAGAGAACCTAGAACATTCTTATTATTGGTATCAGAGATAATAATAGTTTTTGTTAGTTGTTAAACTACTATGCTCAAAGTCATACAGAGCACAAAAATGTGCTTGCAGTTCTGACATAAGTAGCTATTAATATTTCATTATTTGTATTTTTGCATGTTAGTGAATGATGCTTCTGAAATTTTGTACATTTTGTATTTGAAATTTTGTATTTTTTGCTTAAATAAAAGGTAATAATAATTTATCACTTCTTATACTGTCATCTTGATATCCAACAGCTTTACTGAACACTGAACCCTTTTACTGTCCATATCATGCAGCTCTAAATTGTCCACACTTGTGGGCTTAAGGGGTCAAAAGTACCCCCCATACCTCTCGGATAAAATGCTCCTTGCGGATGTGTCGAGAGATGTAGCGGACAGAGCACGTGGCCTTTTCCAGCATGTTGACCAGAGCCTGACCTTCGCCCTCAGGGCCTGGAGGAGCCTTCCGGATGCGGGGCTTCAGCTCTGGGCTGTGGGGCTCCAGCTCAGGGTAGTGGTAGCGGTCAGTGTGACCCCTCATGCACAGCAGGTGCGGCAGCCGCTGCAGAAAGAGCGAGCGTACCCACGGCGACATGGGGTGGTAGGTGGCGGAGGAGCGGTGGTGCACGTTTATCACGAACACAGTGACGATGATGGACAGGGTGACAAAGATCATGATGAAGAGCAGGTACTCGCCGATCAGGGGGATGACCTTGGAGGAGGATGGGATGATCTCCTCTATGACCAGCAGGAAGACAGTGAGGGAGACAAGGACGGAGGTGGACAGTGAGACCTTCTCGCCCTCGTCCGACGGCAGGTAGAAGACCAGCACGGTGAGGAAGGACAGGCCCAGGCAGGGGATGATGAGGAAGAGTGTGTAGAAGAGAGGAAGACGCTTTAGAATGAAGGAGTAGGTGATGAAGGGGTAGGATAGTGTACCGTCGCGTCGGTTGCCCTTCATACCGGTGGCACTCAAAATCTCCCACTCGCCGTTGTCAAAGAAGTCGCTGCGGTCAACTTGGTGGTTCACCAGCACCAAGTCCACCATGGTTCCATCGTAGGTCCATGAGCCAAATTTCATGGAGCAGTTCTGTCTGTCGAACGGGAAGAACGTGACATCCATGGTGCAGGCAGACTTGTAGCTGGCCGGAGGGGTCCAGGTGACGGCACCGTTATACTTTATAATGGCTTTGGTCATTAGAGAGCCTTCAAAACGTCCATCAGCGCTACAAGACATTTCAAACAAACTCATTAGCATTATGGAAATGACTCTTAAAGAGGCTTTCCGGCCTAAAACTGGGATTTAATATGTTATTTGTCATGTTATGTAATATTCTATGGCATTGCATCATTTTCACAGAATTCATGACTTTGTATTGTTTTGGGACTTTGATCCATCATTGTTCTTTCCCTACAATACCCAGCATGCATTACACAAATATGTCATACAACCATTCTGAACCTCCCCACAGTATTAAATTAGCAGCCTCTGATGTAGAGGCTAATAAAAGACCTAATACTCAGCTTCCTTTTGGCTATCTGACTTCCTTCTGCATTAGCCAGCTAGTGGGAAAAAACAAACTAAACAAAAAAAATGCTTGTAGTTTTTTCAAAAACTCCTCCCACCTTCAAGATACATGATTAGAGGGGGTTTACTAGACTTTAAATGGGAGAAATTTGCCTTGAGACAACTGCAGCGCCACAGTAGTAGGTGAGTTGGCATACTTACAACAGATGTTGTGATGGTTCAGTTTTTCACTTTGTCCAGAGAGCCGATTTAACCCTTAAACAGCTTGAGTTTTTTTTAATCATTATTTTGATATACAATCTAAAAAACATTATTATCATTATTGTTAAGATTACATGATTATTAGATTAATTTCATAGATTAGTATAGACTACTTTTTTACTGGATTTACATTTTTAATTTGTTTCAAAGTCAACAATAAGAAAACATCAAAAAAGTAAAAGATGGTTATTAGTTTTGCCAAAACAAAACTGTACACACAACAGTAACATTTTATCAAATTCAAATCATACCAAACTATCTTCTTTCAAGGGAGAAATAATTCATCTTATATTACAGGATCCTAAAATCATCAACAGCCAGAACTGCAGCTTCTAAGGGTTAAGATTCCGAATATATATCCAGTGTATACAGTTACATCAGGACACACATACTTCTCATACAGAACGATGTCCGGCAGCCAAATGCTCTCTGATGGAACTCTGATGAAAGTGATACCGCCGTAGTCCTCCGGGTTCCACCTCAGTTTATAATCTATCCATTCCTACAAACCCAGAACAGTGTTAGTGAACACAATCACTAGCCACGTTTACATGCAGCCTGATAATCCGTTAATAATCCGACTAATAGCTCAATCGGAATAGAATACGTCCATGTAAACACCTCAATCGGAATAGTCTAATCCGATTGAGGCCATTCGGAATACAATTTCTATCCGATTAAACTAGGTGGGTAAACTTCTAAATAATCCGTTAAATAGAAGAATAATAGCCATGTAAACGCCTGAATCCGATTACATTCCAATCGGAACGTGTAAGTATGTTCTGCGCATGTGCGTCGCGTCACGGCGAAAGTTTACACCGCTCAACATGGCGGAGCAGAAACTGGTCTGGACTTCACGTGATGTTCGCTGTCATGGTAACGTTTACTCTAAGCGCTACTCCACGCATGCGCGTCATTTTGCATCGGATTACTTGTAGTGAGCATGTAAACGAAGATTTTCCATCAGATTGTTGAATAGAGTGCATATAAACACCTCAGTCTAAATCTGTAATCGGATTGTATTGATTGGCAAAAATCGTTGCATGTAAACATAGCCACTGATTCATCAGGGCAGCATTTTTACCATCATCCAGGAATGTATCTGAGGTAATGCTAGTTTGTGCCTTGAATTTTCTGGCACAGATCTGTTTGGTAAAATGTTCATTAGGCAACATTAACATAAATGAATCACTTTAAGACCAAACACAAAACGTTTATAAACCACAATGACTATGAGCCAAACTCATTTACTCATATTTAGCTTAATACCATTCAGTTATTTATCACGTTAACAATACTGCTGTTGTTAAGAGTAACACTTACCTGCCAGAGCCACACATTAGTCGTCATAAGCTGATTCTTCTCATCCTATAATGATAAAAAAAAGACCAAAGTAAAAATACAAAATAATACAAGCTTATATAAAGATCTTAAAGGGGAATTCCACTGATTTTTCAAAATTTCTGCATAATTAAATTGTTAAAGTGTAAATAAAGTCACTCAGAGTGGTTTGGTGTGAAATGTTCCATTCTAGAGAAACTTACTTAAGTCTGAGTGGTCACAGTGGTGATAGGAACCAGACGTCTCAAGAGTTTAATGCCTGTAAAAGCATGTAGGGTCTAGCTGCAGAACTGCAGGACCAGGTTCTCAGCCCTTCATTGTCAACCCTGCACTCTCAGCTCTGGATATGATGTCATGTAAAGGTCAAGAGGCTTGGCAGTTGTAACATGGAGAGCGCGGGAGATACTGAGATAGTACTTCTGGTCTGCAGTCGGATACTACTGGTAAAAACTTCCTCGCAGAAAGTCATTAATTAAAGTAATTATGAATACAATGCCTGATGCCTGAGACATTATTTTATGACAGTGTTAAGAAGGTTTTTGCCTTAAAGGAATTTTTGTAATATATTCACACTGCAGAGGTACACGCAGTGCAAAACAGCTCCCAAAAACTGTTTTTTTTTTCTTAGATTTACCACTATTTTACCATCAACAACATTACATATGAAACTCAGAAGACACATGTAGGTTCACTGGTGGTTTTGCACAGTAAATAAAATGACTATATTTGTGTTGTAGACATGGTGACCCCTGGTTCCTATCACCACCACTGTAAAGAAATCTAAGCAAGCTTCCCTGCAATAAGCCATCAAACCACTCTGAATGACTTTGTTTACATCTCAACCACTGAATTATGCAGGCATAATAAATCAGTGGAATTCCTCTTCAAAATGGAAAATGTTTGTAATAATGCATTTATAATCAATGGAATCCCTCGGGGTTACTTATAATTATTTAATCATGCATTATTTATTTTTATATAATAATAAAGAAAACATTCCATTCAAATAGTGCAAAAAGGGACCTAAGAAAGTAATTTAGAATTACACAGAAATTTTGACAAGTCCGTGGAATTCTCCTTTTAATGGAAAAGTGCAAAAAATAGTTGCATAACTCTCTGATGTGATCTTCAGAGCTCTCATATTATTTCTTCTTCACTTCCAATAAAAGTAAATGAATAATGATAAAATCCTGCAGAGAATGGAGAATATATTATGAAGTGGCCTACTGAGTTTCATTAAAACCCAAATAAGCTTTCAGTTTCCTTCTAGTGATGTTCAGCCTGGGATGGAAAAACATATTGCTGTCATATTCAGCTATAAAATGGTTATGTCTTTCGCTCAGTTACAGTAACAGTCCTCTTTTAAAAAATGGACCCATTTTTTATGCTTTCTAATATTGTAAAATGACAAGCAGTTAGAATTTCCATCCCTTTAAGTAAGATCTAAAGCAGTGACAAGAGGACAAACCCATTTATCCTCCACATTCATGTGAGGTGACTGCAGGCTAACAGGCTAATAACAAGAAACAATGACATCATTTTTCATTGCTGTTCCTCCATGGCTGCTGTAAGCAGGTTCTTGTGTAATATTCCGTGTTGCCCTTTTAGTTTCTATTTTTGTTATATTCAACTGATTTATCCTTTAGCCTTTGGCTGATCATTGATATCAATGAATAAAGTGATAAATAATTTTAACCCTTTAAAAGGCCAGGGTCCACTAGCAGGCCCAAAGTTTAATCACACACTTCTACAACCTAAGAATAGCTTAGGATTTTAAGGGTTTAGATAAGTATTTGAATCAATAGTGTAAATAAGTTTTCTAATGATGGTTTAAATACATATTTCATTCCTCATTTAGCATATATGTGGTGAAAAACAATGACAGTAAAATTGACTTTGACTTTGTGGTATTATTACGCAAATTATCATTTTTTCATTCTCTTGACTTTTTTTTCGTATTGTAGCTTATTGTCAGTGTCCTGTTATCTATCTTTGCTACTGTTGGTTTCTAATTCTCACTGTACTCGGGTGGATGGTGTATATTAAAGTGTTGTATCTGGTTAACAGGGTCACAACCAGGATCAGAACATTCGTGAGGTCCATAACTTAGGAACTGACCTACATCACACAGTGAATAAACCACTCTGCCAAATACATTTACCCCACCAAGTGCTAAATTCTGATCTCCTTTATGTTTTTCACTACATTACTCCTTATATTACATATATTGTTTGTTTTGCAGGCAGCACGGTGGCGCAGTGGGTAGCGCTGTTGCCTCACAGCGAGAATGTCCTGGGTTCAATTCCCGGCTGGGCGACCAGGGTCGTTTCTGTGTGGAGTTTGCATGTTCTCCCCGTGTCTGTGTGGGTTTCCTCCCACAGTCAAAAAACATGCAGTTAAGCTAATTGGACATGCTAAATTGCCCCTAGGTGTGAGTGTGTGATTGTGTATGTCTGTCTGTCTGCCCTGTGATGGACTGGCGACCTGTCCAGGGTGTATCCTGCCTTCCGCCCAATGACAGCTGGGATAGGCTCCAGCACCCCACCATGACCCAGAAGGATAAGCGGTTTAGATTATGTATGGATGTATGTATGTTTTGCACTTAGTGATGTGTTCATTTCCCTTCATTCTTCCAAAAACTGCTAACACTCTTCTTTCTTACTTTTGTTTATTTTGTTGATTGTTTAACTGTTTACCATTTAAGCTGAATATTTGTTGAAGCCAACAGTGGAGTCGAACAATCTGAGACTATTTTGAAAACTTGTTTTTTTTTCATTTAATTCATGAAATGAACAACAGAATATTTAAGAATTTAGAAAATAATTGAAACAAAGAAATCAATATTTGTTTAAAATCTATTTCTAAATCACTATACAAATTTAGGTAAATATGTAACACTGACCATATTGAAGTCTTTGTACAAAAGGTCAGATTCTTTTTTTTTTTTTTGGTTTTATCTTTTCCATTAAACCTCGGGTTCAGATGATCTGATCAGAGGCTAGCTCGACTACAGTCTGTAATTGTAGAACTACAAAGTGCTCCTCTATGATAAGTGGAGCTGAGAATGTAAATACAAGGGGGGTACTTAATGAAGCGGCTGGTCAGTCTTTACATAATGAAGTGGTTGGTCAGTCTTTAAATAACGCTGTTTTCAGCTATCTGCACTACGTAGCTGAAGCTCATAGACTGGAAACAAAATAGAATGTGCCATCATGCTAATGCCAGCTTGATTACATCACAAAAAACTATAACTGATCTTTCCTGACAGTGTGACCACTCACATGCGTCTGAAATGAACACACATTTTCTAAACCGCTTATCCTTCTGGGTCAGCATGGAGGGGGGGTGCTTCACACCTAAAGGCAATTTAGCATCTCCAATTGGCCAGACTGCATGTCTTTGGACTGTGGGAGGAAACCCACGCAAACACGGGGAGAACACGCAACCGCCACTCAGAAAGGACCCTGGTCGCCCAGCTGGGAATCAAACCCAGGCCCTTCTTACTGGGAGGCAACAGTGCTACCCACTGCATCACAGTGCTGCCCTGAAATGAACCATAAATATCCATATTTTGACAAAATGAAATGAACCATAAATATCCATATTTTGACAAAATGAAATCAACCATAAACATCCATATTTTGACAAGAACTGAGTAAGCTACAATTTCACATTACCAACCTTAGCAACAGTAACCATAAAAGAATGTGTTTGTGGGCGGAGCATGGGTCGGTCAATTAAGTGCTTTATGACTCAAAAGTACTGCATGATTGCAGTCTCCCATAGTTTCCATCAATACAATATATTTTTTATGTTGGCAGGGAGAAACAGCTTGTGGGAATATTTCACAATTACAGCTGCACAGAAGACACACATGAGTCTGCCTGAGTCACTTCAGCATGAAGCAGAACTGAAAGCGAAGCCAAACTTCTGATCTAATAAAGCAGGCATCTGCTAGCACAGCCTCTCTCTGTTCTCTCTGTCTATTAACTGGCTTTACTGGATCTCTGTCCCTCACAAGCCTAACATGGCATTGACACTGCACAGAATGATAGCAAGAGGAAGCTTCTAGGCAATGTAGACAATAATTCACATTTTGACATTGCTTTAAAAATGTTACTACTTCTTTTTCTAGATATTTAGATGTAGGCTATTTTAAGTACTGTTATCAAGTTAAATGACCAGACTGCTCTGGCACATAGTTTGGCTTAAAGATGTTATGCTGGAAGAAAGTAAAAGCATTTGCCAGTGAAGTCACACCACTGAACTTGATAAGTCACTTGATATTCACGTTATATATGTAAAGTGACTAGAAATAGGTTAAACAGTGTTCATGTTTTGCTTACATTTAGGACCTTTTTACTTGCCAAGCTGCTAGCCATTTCATTGACTGCTGTGATTAATCTTAACTAACATTTTTACTGTGTAAGGGACAGTTTGTCAGACATGCACTCTCAAAAATAAAGGTGCCACAATGTGTTTTTAGTGGTATCATAAAACAGTGGTCACCAATATCAGCCATAAAAGGCTGGTGTAGCTGCAGGTTGTAATTAAAATTAAGCTTAATAAAAAAGCACCTCTGATTCAACTTGTTAAATCGGTTGGTCTGACTTCAAACTTGACAGAATTGGACTCAAAGCCGATTGAGGTTTAAACAGATGTGAAATATTGCATTTGTTCATCTAAACTAATATTTTGTTTTGCAATGTTGGATCAAAAATATTCATTTGAGTTGAAGACCAGCACACACACAGTTGCTCATGTTATGTGGAGAACTAGAGATGGGCAATCTGATGATGTTTATCATATTAATCATATCATATAATGATAAGTTATGTTATTACTTTAAACTGAATTTTAATGCAGTAGACTGGGTGAAACACTGAATAAACATCACTGTGCCCAGAGTTTTGAGCAGTTTTTAAATGTGGCACTCATGGTGCATTGTGTGTGTTTCTAAAATATCATGATATGTGGTGTGATGTGAGATTTTTACCACATTGCTACGTAAACGTTCCCATCTTTATCTTTTCAACAAAAATCTAACCACCTTGAGAGCCACAACGTTTTATGTCCATTTTACCATCTTGGCTGTAAATATGTCTCAGTATGTTCTACTGTACCAGTATAGGCTAAAAAATACAATATAAACGAAAACGCGGACTTACTTTGCTCTGCTTAAAGCTTTAGCTCAGCTATAGCTGGTTTTCTCACATCTCCAGCAGGAAAGTTTTCCACAGAAGTTAAACAGTTTCTTGTAAAATGTCTCAACGTCCAACTTTTTACGAGGCTGAATCAGCTTCTCATTCGCCAGCTTCTTGTTCAAATTTTCCCGTTCCACCTTAAATGTAAGAATGTAACTGCTGCACCATTGAAGGTGGAATGGAACAATTCGAATGCAAAGCTGACTTCAGCATGGTGACTTTTTAGTGTTTGAGTTTTTTTTTAAAAACATTTTAGGAAACTTCATAAACCTTATAAACGCGAATAAGTCTGTTCATCTCCAAACGATTGATGTTCATCTTAAACCTTTCTCTTTGCAGTTTCATTAGCTACTAGATAGGTGAGACTGTTGTCTGCGTTGCTGTGTGACCAGCAGTCTGCGCGCCAATCTTCAGGGTTAAAGGGTGAATTAGCAGTTCTACATTAACTCCAGTGTTTAAAACTATTTATTGTTAAAACTGTGTTGAACTGCAAAGGAGGATTATTTTATTTTTACCTAAAAATCTAATTCTGCTTTGGAGCTGCAACGGGGCAGTAAAAGAGCCGCATGTTGCCGACCCCTGGTCTGTGGCATCTCACAAAGAACTCTTTGTAGCACCTTTTATGATAAAAGTGCAGATTAAGAGCCAGTGGTGAACTGGCATTGGAAATAGTTTAGGCTTAGGCTCAGTGTCAACCTGGGACCCTGGCACTACGTATGGGGGTGGGGGTGAGAGGTTCTGTGTGTGATAGCTTCTTAACACTGTTAATAATTCACTCCCCCATCACATGAGCCAGAACAACGAAAAGCTCTCAGAGAAGGAGCAGCGGGATAAAAGGAGAGAAGCTAAAGGGTGAACTAAAATAGCCATTTTCTTCTCTGCAATGCAGCTCTTGGTTTTCAGCACCATGGACAGCAACGCAGTTCTGCTTCAGTATAAAGACTTCGAAGTGCTGTTTTCTGTAAATAGAGCCAAATGTAATCATAGACTCAACATGTATGATGGACTGTGGGTCTGTATGGCATGTTTCTTACCACATCCACAAGCTGAGATATCTTCAGGCCAAAGCGCACTTTGACTGTGTTGTTCGAGTGCTGGGTGGGCCGCACCCATCGCTGGTAGCCCTGAAACAGGTCCCTCAGCAGGGCGTCCTCCCTCTCTGCCAATGATACAAATTCTCCAGCAGCTACAAACACATGAAAACTTGTCAATAATGGAACTGTACATTGCTAACAGCAGTGCACTGAATGTACACCAATTTTAGACATTCAATTGTACACAAACAGCTTCAGAAAAGCACTGTCAATAGAATGGGATGCTCTGGAGCAGCCTGCACATGAGTCTAAGCTCACCAAGCCCAATACCAAGCATCAGCTAGAGGGGTATAAAGCCCCCCAGCACTGGGCTGTGAAGCAGTGGAACTGTTCTCTGGAGTGATGGAGCTCCATCCAATACCTTTGGGATGAGATGGAGTGATCCAGAACTGATCATCCAACATCAGTACCTGACTAACATCAGTATCTCACTAATAGCCTCACTAACGCTGTTGTGGCTGAATGCGATCAAATCCTTACAGCAATGTTCCATCATTTAGTGTAAAGGCTTTCTAGAAGAGTAGAGGCTGTTACTGCGGCAAAGAAAGACAAACTCACTATTAATACCCTTCATTGTAGAAGAAACGTTGGAGGTCTACAATCTTTATATATTGTACTTCATTCAAATGTCTTCATAAAAAAATCTACAGTCTTGTCTTTTGGCAATAACTGTGTTAATGTAATAAATTCTATTCATGTAGAAATGATGTACATAATTGAATTTGAAGTAAATCCAATGCACAACCTTTTTTGGTGTATTCAACAAGTATCAGCATTGCTTATGCATAGGACTTAAACACTCAGTGAAATCTGGCACCCAAAGTGTTAAAGTTAATGCAAAGTCCCATAATCGCTGTAGGAAAAAAAAAATGTTATTTAGTAGATCAGTTCTGTTTTAATGTTTGTTTTGGTATTTTTTAACCCAGTTTTCATTACCGCAAAGCATCCACATATCTGTTTCTTGTTAGTGATGTCTCTATTTTTGCTTCTTTTTTTTTTTTTTAGAAAAGAAAATTTTTTTGAATGTCTTAACATTAATGTTTTCCTTGTAAACTCAAAGAAGTGAACCAAAACAGCAAATATTATTCATCAAGTAGAATGAAATGCCTAGTGGCTGCCAACATGTTGCAGAAATTAGAAAAAATTACACAAAACAACATTTTGTAAAATGTATATCGCTGCTGTTGGAACAAACAGCAATTTCTCCAATTTTTCCATTTTTGACATATTTTAAAAATGCCTGTTGCACTTTATATTCTGTGCAAATTTAATGATGAATGCATCAAAACCAGACGTCTGGTTCCTTTCACAGTGGTGGTGATAGAAACCATACGTGTGAAGAGTTGAACACCTCTAAACGCTCCTTCACAGAAAGTTATTATGTGAAATAGTTATAAATGTGCTGCCTGATGTCAGAGACGCTGTTTTGCATAGTTATTCAAAAAGGTTTTCAAAATGATAAAAAAGGTTTTAAAGACATGCACAGCAGAGGTCAACATACAGGCCACTACAGGGTAAAATAGTATATGATGGAAACTCATTTTGTTAGAACTTCTATTTTACCACTATCGACATTTCACAGGGCCTAAAACCTCAGAAGACTCATGTTGTTTCACTGGTGGTTTTGGATAGTAAACAAAATGGCTATACTTGTGTTGTAGACATGGTGACCTCTGGTTCCTATCACCACTGTAAAGAAATCTGAGTCACACCAAACCACTCTGAATGACTCTGTTTACGTTTGAATTAGGAAGATTTTTTTAAATGGTGAAATTCACCTTTAAGTTGGAAAATGTTACTAAAACTTCATGTCATCTTCATGTCTTCAAGTCATTCAGGTTTAAATTATTCAACCTGGCATCACTGGTTTGCATATCAGTATAAACAGAAAATGACACTGTAGTGATATAAATTAATGGGTCCCAGTGTTAGTCACGTTCGTGCTAATGAACTAAGTGAGGCTCGTGTAAAAGTGAGACCCGAGCAAAGCAGACAGGGTGAAATGAAGAGAAGGACGAACAGAAACCCAACACATTTCACTCAGCAGAACTCCAGACAGCGCCGCATCCGCGGAAATCTGTTTACTGACCTCAGCTGAGGACGCGCGCACTCATCAGCATAAAGGGATCAGACCAAAGAAAGAAGAGAAAAGAAATAATAGAAAGGAGGAGAAAAGCCCCCCACACCCAGAGCAAAGCTGAACCGAGCAACTTATTAGTGGATTCCCGGAGCACAGCTGTGGTCACTCACTACCGACCCGCGGACACGACTTCAGATTAAGCAGCATTAAAGCAGAGAAACTGATGGTAAAACACGAGCTTAGTGCAGTTTTATCGACCTGCACGCGAGGACTGACCGCTGTTATCGCTCACCTGTCGTGCTGGTGGCGCTGCAGAGCGAAAACAGCGCACAAAGAGCGAAGAACTTCATCCTGGACCGAACAGCAAAGTACGAAACACTGACCAGCTGAGCGCAGACCGCGGCAGCAGGCTGTGCAAATCAGCGCGCGTGGCTTTAAATGATGGTGATAAAATCAAAAGCAGCGACTGTGACCGACCGAAGGTCCGCGGGCTGCCCGCTGGTCAGAGCGCGTGCCTCACAACTGGAGGAGGAGCGCGTACAGACCCTGGGCGAGAGGACACGTGGCTGCAATACGGTGGCCCTGCAGGGCAACAGCGCACTTTTTTTAAAAAGATAAATATAAATATTAACATAAGCAAAGGTGTTTTATGGGTAAAGAAGCTGACCGGTCCCAAAAAAGCCCACTTAAAAAGATGCATTTTTTCGTTAAACAAAGAGACTTAACATCAATCATAGTTGAAGCAAGCATAGCAATAAAAAACGTTTAAATCCTACTTGATGACTGACGCAGAGAAACATGTATTTCATGGATTTGTTACAAGTGGAGTTGATCACTGTAATGCTCTTCTTACTGGACTTCATAAGAAAAGAATACATCCTTTACAAAAGAGATCATATCACTCCCATTTTAAATGAACTGCACCGGCTACCTGTATCGTTCAGGATAGATTTAAAAATTCTCTAAATGACCTTAAAGCACAGCTTACATCACAGAGTGTCTGTCTGTTTATGTTCCAACACGTGATCTTAGCAGTGGTGTCTTTACATTAGGGCCTGGTCCAACCAGATGTCGCTGTGGAGCAGCATGATCAATAATTCAGTATAACAACTACTATATACACCGATCGTGCATAACATTATGACCACCTCCTTGTTTCTACCCCAGCAGCACTGCTGTGTCTGATCCACTACCAGCACAACACACACTAACACACCACCACCACATCAGTGTTACTGCAGTGCTGAGAATGATCCACCACCCAAATAGTACCTGCTCTGCGAGGGTCCATGGGAGTCCTGACCACTAAAGAACAGGGTAAAAGGGGGCTATAATTAATTCAGTCTGTAATTGTAGAACTACAAAGTGCACCTATATATATATATATATATATATATATATATATATATATATATATATATATATATATAATATAATATAATATATATATTACTATTAATATATATATATATATATATATATATATATATATATATATATATATACATATTTTATTTTCCCTCACTAACTATGATGTGTGTTTATTACATATGACAATGTCTGATACATTCCAGATATCTTCCTGTACCTGCTGTGTAGATGCCAGCAGGCTACCTACTTCTCCTCTCTTTGGTGAGCGTTGGGCCGGCCCGGCAGCGTTCGTCTAACCAAGTAAGGGGTTAAAAACACTCTGCGCATGTTCAATGCAGCTGTGGGGCACGATCATGTTGGCCCCATGCTGAGAGCAGCCAATAAAAAATAATACATTTACATAAGTCCAGACATTTACTAAATGTTGTTTACAGTATGGGCGTTGCCACACAGCTAGCCTTTGTTTCTCATCAGTTGTGGTAGCCACTCATAATAGTAAGGGAATATAATGAGTCAAGTCGAAGAGGTAAAGTTAAATTTAAAAGTTACATTTGGTACCATGTTATTAGAGCAGAAACTAGAGATTAAACGTTTGGGACACACCAGCCAGAGGATTTCAACATCATTCAGTCTGAAAAGGACAAAACCTGCTCCTTCAATCCAGAGTGGTCCAAGAGAAAAACATGACTAACTGCTCTCCTTGCCTGCCCTTGCTATGCTATCATTTCAATTCACTCATGGATTGATGGACTTAGAGAGAAAAGTTTTTGACAAGTTTGCTCAGATGAAGGATCACCATTCATCTTTTTCTTTTCGAGCAGTGAACGTCACTGGTGAGTCACTCTGCATTTTTACAAGGCCTGTTATTCCTAATGCCTGGAAAGCAATGTGGCAGAGATGCCATGTGATATGATTCTAAATTAATACTTAGAATTTCTTGTATTACTGATTAACACCTGTCTGTTAAGCACCTTGAGCTGCCGCCAGCATGAAAAGTACTATATAAATAAAAATTATTATCATTATTTACTTCAAATAAAACAGAAAAAGGCTACATTTTGATGACCCATCCAGTGGGGTCCAAAAGTCTGAGAGCACTAGTATAAATGTTTCTATTTTGCACTTTTTTCAAATTTAATACAAAGATTTTCATTGCAAATTTTATTGTCAGCATAACAATTTGAGTGAAGAGTAGATTCTTCAAAAATTTAGCATGAATCTTAGAATTTCTTAGTTTTTGATCTGTGCCTAACTTGCTTTAGTGAGAGCGTGCACTCAAGCTGGACTCCACAAGTTGTGGAAAAGCCTCAGATGACCAGATCAAATCCACCTGAAAGTAATCTGAAGATGAACTTCAGTTGAAAAGATAAGACTGAAGAAATCAGTCCTTTTAGTACAAAAAGACCTCAACATGGTCAATTTCCCAAATTTGCTTAAATTTGAAAAGTGATGTACAAACAGTGAAGGCCATGTAGGAGGAGAACAGAGTGAAGGACACAGCACCTCCGCAAAGTCATTTCCCGTGGGTTCACCCAACACCACATGTGTAATATGAATGTGTAGGAGGTTTACAGTGTGAAGACACTGAAAATGTGTTATTTTATATGTTCTTCACAGAAAATGAACAAAGGCCAAGGAATCTGAGGTTGAAATAATAATAAATCACTTCATTTTTCTTTTGGACATCCTACAGACACAAACACCTCACAAGGGTTAATTTATAGACCAAATGTTCACAGAACATTTTCAATCTGAATTACGGTTTAGTGAGGTGAAATGAAAGCAACATTTTCATTCAGCCGTGAGTTGAAAAATGAGTAGACACCGAAATGATCGCACTGGACAGTTTTCAGAAACAATAAAGGACAAACAACCAGTTCCTTTGCTTGTCTTAATTGTGGAGGGCAATCAAACAGATAAAGAAAGCTCAGTTTCTTTCTTGTCAACGTCACATGTAAAAATGACACAAATCAGAATCCAAAATGTTAGATTCTGTTTGACACTCACACAACAACAACAACAACAACAACTCAATATTGTATTTTTTTGCTTGCAATTATATGTTCCATTTAAAATATATTGATCTTTCTAGTAAATTAGTTCAAATTCAGAGTTGAAAACAAATTTCAGACTTTTAACCTACTTTTACTTTTATTTTCTTAAAATAAAGTATTAGATATTCCATTTTGTCATAAAAATGCTTTCAAAACTTCACCAAATGTTTCAGTAGTGACAATTTTGGTTAATTTTGCAAGATACATGAAAATATCTTATATATCAAATACATGAAACAGCTTTGAACAGCGGAACATACATAAAATCATAATATTTTTCATTGAAACACACGAAATGTATTGAACTGCAGAAAATATGTTTTGGTAGAGACAATTCATAATGTTCCACTCTGATTTTCAGACTCTGGGACATATTTACTTATTACAAAACAATGAGAACTAACTGCTCACCATGTGGCCATGAGGGACAGGGATGCAGCCTCACTTCTTTGCTCTAAAATGCAGGGACGTGGTTAAAATAAGTCTCCATCTACAGACTTTTTTTTTAAATAAGTGTTAATATTTTTTAATTAAACATGATAAATCTAAATCTTTCATCTTTCAGAAATCAAAAAGATTTCTTTAAAAACAATATTGAAAAAGAACGAACACATTTCAACAAAAAGAATCTTATAAATGATGATTATGTATGTACAGTATTTACCTTATTACTATCTCTTGGTTTTAAGGCCTTGAGTTTAAATAGATAAAATAATCCTTGTAAATATAAGGTCTCATTACTTTTTTTTTATATAGTTTTTTACTGTGGGAGTTAAAACTCATTTGGTGAAATGTTCCATAAGTGAAGTAGTTCACTTCTCTGTAGTGTAATAGAGTGATAGAAGCCTGCATTCACACACAAAATGCACTGCATGTCGATGATATACGACTATATTTGGGCGTGACGGTGTGGTTCGGTGTATTTGTTTGTGCAACAACCACATACATGTATTAGCTATACAAAGATACTCAGTCTCAACAATGTCTCTGGGCTGAGATGAAATATGCACACACACGCATGTGCGCTCGCACAGGCCTCGGAACAACCCAGGCATACTTTTCTCCTCAGCGTTTTGTAGCTGCAGTCTGAGCTCAGATGATTTTCTGCTCCAGTTGGAAGCAGCTGTGGCCATCACGAGGCTGGGTGCCACAGCCCTCCCACGCTCTCCCAGATCACACTGAAGAGGAGAAGTTACCATGTTATAACACACAAAGACATAGAACTCAGGCTGTCATAATCAAAGATATTAGTAATACAGTTATCTACTGATTACTTTGATGATTAACTGAGTAATCTGAGGTTTTCAAGACTAATCAATAAAATTGTGTTCCAACAGCAATTATATTCACTTAGAAAACCAAGAAAAAATGTCTTTTGAACATATTTAATTTAATTGCATATATGTTCTGACATCAATGAGGTTGAGCAACGAGCCCCGTATTCTATGTTTATCACACTATGTTAGATTTAGAAAGTAAGCAGTAATCATGCATTACAATGTGCAGAAGTGTGTTCTCTGTAGAGGATGTAAGTTGACCAGCATATGATTTAGTATATTATTTGCTGGAATGAAATTTTGTATCCTGACTTTCATTATTCTTTTTTTGTTTATTTTTTTATTGCATTATGAATAAAGCAAAAGAAAAGTTCCAAACTTACTTGGAAAAAAAATCTTGTTGCATCAACCTCCATTCAAAAACCACTGTGTGTGTGTGTATGTGTGTGTGTGTGTGTGTGTGTATGAGTGAGTGATGGTAGGAATGCATGTTTTATTTTATTATTATTTTTTTTTTGTATTTTATTGTATTTTATTTTATTTTATTTTATCTACTACATGCAATTGTCTGTCTGATACTGTGCACTCTGAGCTCCTGTAACCAAAACCAAATTCCTTTTATGTGTAAGCATACCTGGCCAATAAAGCTTGATTCTGATTCTGATTAAGTAGTTTTCATGAAGATTCTGGCATTCACCAGTGTTTTCTTATTTGGGATTTGTTCTTGGGTAAGAACAGAATCTATGCACAGTCAGGAGCACTGCTCTGTGGTTTAAGAACACGTCATGAATCTGACTTAGACTTTTTCTTAGGACCTTCTCAAGAACAAATTTAAGTAAAAACTTAGGAAAACATTGATGAACGAGGCCTAATGGTTTTTTTTCCATTGCCTGTACAGTTATCATTCTGGAGATAGTAGTTTTTGTCATGACAGAAACTTTATTTCTTTCTAAGTGTGCTTGTGCTGGTAAAAACACCATCAGTCATTAGAATGAATGAATAAATGCAAATAGACACAAATAGCAATAAATTCTTGCTTTCAAAAAGTTGAAACCTTGTGAGCCAGTTGGAAGAACATGAATTGTGTGTCGCACTGGTACGAGTGGATTCGACACAATGTCACTGCTTGACTGAGAATAGTCCACCAACCAAAAATATCCAGCCGACATCATCCTGTGGGCAGCGTCCTGTGAACACTGATGAAGGACTAGAGGATGACCAACACAAACTGTGCAGTAGTAGATGAGATATCTTCTCTGAGTTTACATGTACATGGTAGACCAACAAGGTAGGAGTGTCTAATAGAGTGGACAGTGAGTGGACACAGTGTTCAAAAACTCTAGCAGCACTGCTGTGTCTGATCCACTTGTACCAGCACAACACACACTAACACACCAACACCACATCAGTGTTACTGCAGTGCTGAGAATGATTTATCACTCAAATCCACCTGCAGGGGTCCTGACCGTTGAAGAACAGGGCAAAAGGGGGTTAACAAAACAAGCAGAGAAACGGATGGACTACAGTCAGTAATTATAGAACTGCACCATATAGGTGCAATTATACAAAGTGCACCTATATGGTAAGTGGACTCCAAATCAAATGTTTTTCCTCATAAATAGTCATTTGAGCATTAAAATGTATTATAGACTTAGTCACATTAAGGACTAATTGAATTATTATAATACTATTTGAATGTATCTCTTCTGGATGTCACTACAGGGCCCTTGCACACAGATAAGAGGTTGACAGACCGGAAAATTATTTAAATATTCATGGATTTGAAATATTCAGTGATTTAAATATTTCATAACGCATCCCTCCCTCCATTTGCGCACTCCCTGCCCTCAGCGTCTCCATTCGGCCAATCCACACAGCAGCAGAGAGCAGGAGTGAGCGGCTCACTGAAAACATCTCTGAAAGAGCGGAGGATTAAATAGTGCCAAACTTAACCCTGAGCCTTGCAAACATCCCGGTCAGCATCACATCTCAGCCCACCGCTGCATTTTCATGACCAATTAAACCCTGATGACCTGGGTCAAGCTCTGCACACCCACACAGATGTTGTACATTTATTTTTTAATGAAAGAGCGGTTAGCCACAAGTTTAAACTTTGTCATTTTGATTTAAGTAAAATATTACTTAAGGCACGATGCTCACTTTTGGCCCTTCTGCACATAAGCAGCCATGCATATTCAGACTGAAGGAAAAACTAAGGTTCCTATGAATGTTAAAACCTTTAAAGCAATGATTTCCAACCATCTGCCTGGAAGTCTACCCTCTTGCAGGGCTCAAAAACCAAATCTAACACACTGTATGTCCACGAGCTTTCAGACACCCCTTCTGATTAGTTAATTCAGGTACTTTAAGGTGTACCCATTGCTCACATAGCCTTTACAATCTCCATAGATAGGCATCACCAATTGAATGGGACAATCTGGACCAGCTGCACATAAGCCTGAGGTCACCAAGCCTGATGCCAAGCATCAGGTAGAGCAGGGGTCGGTAACATGTGGCTCCAAAGCTACGTGCAGCTCTTTTACTGCCCTGATTTGGCTCCACAGTAGAATTAAATTTTTAGGTAAATAAAATAATCATCCTTTACAGTAAAATAAAGCCCTGGTGATCATTCAACACAGTTTTAACAATAAATGGTCGTAAATGCTGGAGTAGAACTGCTAATTCACCCTTTAACCCTGAAGATTGGCGCACAGACTGTTGGTCACAATAGCAACACAGACAACCGTCTCACCTAGCTAGTAGCTAACGAAAAGAGACATTTAAAATGAACTTTGATAATTTGGAGATGAATGGACTTATTTGCATTTAAGAGGACTCCAGCTGGTTTCCTGATACATTTAATCTGCAATGAGAAACTGTCAAACACTAAAAAATCGCAAAGCTGAAGTCAGCCTGTCATTCACCAGTTTCTTATTTAAATTGTCCCGTTCCACCTTAAATGGTGCAGCAGTTACATTTTGGCACCTCAGGCAGCATTTAAGGTGGAACGGGACAATTCAAACAAGAAGCTGGTGAATGAGAAGCTGACTTCAGCCTTGTAAACAGTTGAATGTTTAGAGACATTTTACAAGAAGCTGTTCTACTTTTGAGGAAAAGTTTCCTGCCGGAGATGCAGGAAACGTGGCTATAGCTGAGCTAAAGCTTAAAGCAGAGCAAATAAAGCAGAGTTTTTGTATATATTATATCTTCATCCTATACTAATACATCAGCACATACTGACACATATTTACAGCCAAGATGGTAAAATGGACATAAAATGTTGTGGCTCCCAAGGTGGTTTGATTTTTGTTGATCAAATGGCTTTTCCTAACATTTGGGTTGCGACCCCTGAGCTAGAGGAATATGAAGCCCCCAAGCATTGGGCTGTGGAGCAGTGGAACTGCATTCTCTGGAGTGATGGAGCTCCATCCAATACCTTTAGGATGAGATGAGGGATTCAGAGCTAATCATCCAACATCAGTACTAGACCTCACTAATGCTCTTGTGGCTGAATGCAATCAAATCCTCACAGCAATGTTTGAAAATCTAGTGTAAAGTCTCCCCGGGAGAGTAGAAGCTGTTACTACAGAAAAGGAGGAACAAACTCTCTATTAATACCCTTGATTTCAGAAAAAATGCTAGACAAGCAGGTGTCTTTTAGTATTTTTTGTTCCTAGTAACTAATGGGTTAATTTCAAACGAGAACAGTGCGTGAGGAAGCAATTTAGAACAGCTGGCTTTACGGCATCTGAATAGGATAAACATAAACAGCAACATCAAGTGATATGTTTGATTTGAAGTAGAAACTGTATTATTATTATTATAACTGTATTTTACTGATTGTGCTGTGAGACAGGATTAGCTAACCTTAGCTTGCAATAACTTTTTATATACTTTTTTAATATTTGTTAATGGTTGCCTACCAACTAGTTACATAGCTAAGTTAGCAAGTTTACCAAACAAATGAACTCTTCTCTTTATGTATGTCTTTACAGGCTGGAAAAAAACATGTAACTATATCTGTGGCAAGCTGAGAAGAAGCTGAAATATTATTAAAGATATGATTTTAGTTGGACAGTTTGTCATTATAGAGCAGTTCTGTTTTTGTTTTTTGGAAGACTACAGAGTAGTTGACTTTTTGCCTTGTTATCTCTGGTGCTTGCTAGAATATTGTTAAATTGACAGGGTGTTCATAAGTAGTTGCTAGAAAGTTTCAAGTTAGTTGCTAGGACGTTGCGAAATGGCTGCTGTGGTGTTCCAGGTGGCTGCTAGGGTATTGCTATGTGGTTGCTATGGGATCCAAGGTGATTGCAAGGCTGTTGATCACAGTACCCCAACAAAAGAGTTAACGTAACCAAGCGCTAGATCAGAATTTTGATCAGTTATTTTGTAACTGTATGACCCAGCCTGTTGGGTTTTTCATTTAAAGTAGTGGTGATGGGTCATTTTAACCCAGCATGTGTTCTGTTGGTGATGATTATGACTAATATTGGGTTGTTTTAAACCCAGCATTTTGTAAAGCACATCAAAACCCATCATTGAATAGTTTTACATAGCCATAACATATCTAAATCAGACATAACAATTACTGTAAACATTCTAGGTCGAGGACTTTAGCCTGACGAAGAGTGTTCAGTGTTAACTGTATAATGGAACTATATAATGGAACTGCCCACCATAAGTCATCACATGTACATATATATGCTAAAAATAGGGCACTAAATGATCAGTTGTAAATACTAACTGTAATAACAATCTCAGACCGTTACATTTATCAGCAAAATGCCTTAAATTTTACTTCAATTCCTAAAAAAATGTGTGTTGGTGGGTCCTAAGCATTTAAAGGGATAATAAAGCTTTAAGAGGTTAATGTGGGTATCAGTATACACACAAGTACACAAGCAAAAAAAAAAAATACTATGATTGTTCATATTATTTATGCAGTAAAAAGTACTGAGAACACATCAATAAATGTAATGTTTTTCATGATTTGCATGTTCTAATACTTTATTTTCTTAATGCTATTACAATGTCATATGATATCATCTACATACTCAGTCTTCCCAGTAACTCTGAGACATTCCATCGTCATCTGACCTTACAAGCGGCCAATAAATCAATGCTGCCATTTAATCTGGGAAAAAATGCATATTTTATAACAAAAACAAAGCGGTAACTGCATGATTTAACTCAAACTGGGAAGAGAACAGATAGGAGAGTCAAGTGCAGGTGTGTACAGTGCATGCATGTGAATGTGTAGTATCTGTACCTCTCATTTATATAGTTATAAATATCAAACATCAGAAAGTTCAAATACAGTTGGTTTAGAGATCCTGAGGTACGTTTGCATGTCACTGAATGGAGTGAGACTCGTTACTGTGTGAGAGGTTTATTATAACAGCCCTTCAGTGGCTGCAACTGTCTGAATGTGTGTGTTTTGTGTTTGCTGTATGCATAATGCATCTATATCACATTTGTGTGACTGACATATGATCCTGCCTGGGCCAAGTGCATTGGAATAATAGACTGATAGAGAGAATGTGACACATTATATTTTAATATTGTTTAGTGTCAAACTACTTCTCAGTTAGTCAACTGTTATTGAAAATCATAAAATATCTCAATGCTTCTTAAAAAGATCTTTCTATCAGATATGCGTAATCAATTTATTTTTCATTTTTTTGATGATCAAACTGACCGTCTCGTCAATCCATTCTGAGAATTTGGCAACAGCCCTTTAAATCTGCCATCAGAGGAGTTACAATGCATGCATGTCCATGCTGACCACAGAGAAATGTATCAGCATGTAGCATCAGAGCTTTCTACGTGCTAACGTGCTTACTATCACTGTATAAAAGATTGTGCGATTCAGAGCGCCAATTAATTGGTAAGTGCTTATTATGATTTCTTGTTCAAAATGTAGTTAAACCTAATGTGGATTTAAATTGTTTATTAAGTCAAGAAATCAAGATAAGGGGGAATTAAGTGATGTTAACAAAGTCTTTCAGAGTGGTTTGATGTGAAATGCTCCATGAGAATTGTTCACAGTGGTGGTGATAAGAACCAGACATCTGAAAAGTTTATTGCCTCTAAAAGCTCCCTCAGAGAAAGTTATTACATGGGATGGTTATGAATATGAATATGGTTATGGCTATGAATCCTCTGCTGAAACCTAAGACAGTTTTGAGAAGCTGTGGATGGTGTATGGTGGTACATGCAGGAAGTTGTTAGGAAAAATAGTCCTTAAAGAAAATATATTGTCTTTACCATCATTGGTAAAGCATTGGCCCTATCACTAGGAGATCGAGAGTCCGAAGCCGGTGATGCTACAGCCATCCGTGGCCAGGAGTCCAAGACAGTACAGTCAGCTTCGCTCTCTGGGTGGGCAGGATGGCCCTGTCTCCCCCCATCACTCCATTGTGATGCTTGTCAGTGCAGGCGTCTGTTAGCTGACATAACAGAATTGGCAGTTGGAGCTTTCCTCCAAGCAGTGGCTTGCTTCACAGGTCTCGGAGGAAGCCTGTGCTAGCTTTCAAACTCCTAGCACTCGTGGTATTGTGTGATTGGGGATTGGAGTCCTAACTAGTGGGTGGAATTTGATACATCTTAATTGGGAGAAAATTGGGAAAAAATATAAAAAAGAAAATCATGTAGGTTCGCTGGTGATTTTGGATAGTAAATAAAATGGCAATATTTGTGTTGTAGACATGGTGACCCCTGGTTCCTATCACCACCACTGTAAAGAAACCTGAGTCTGTATGTTTCTCTACAACAAACTATTTCACATCAAACTACTCTAAATGGCTTTGTTTACATCTCAACAACTGAATTATAAAGATATTTTGAGAAATTTTGAGAATTCTCCTTTAAGTACTATATAATAACAAACCATCAAAGCCTTACCTAGATTCCAGAATATGCTACTGGAGTAAAGAAAATAGGATACTTAAAAAAACTCTCTTTTACCGACAGATCCGTAGAAGATCCGTAGGAGAATTTATGTATGTATGTATTATCATCAAGTAAATTCACAACTAGTCATAGCAGATTCAAGGAGTTAAATATTAATTGATAACTTTTTTTTAATCATGTAATCTAGTTTAATTGAGTAACAGTGACAGCCATCAGATGGTGTGTTGACTAATTTATTTGTCCATCACTCTGCACTTGTTTCAAACCAATAAATATGACCCAGCATGTGCATATATTTATTCAGATGGGGATGGTGGAGGTACGGTGTTAACAGTCTGTTTGTTATAGTGGTTGATTGTTCATCATGGAGTGTTGAGGGTGGTGAAGTGATTGTTGTAAGAAGGCCAGGATTAGTTGTTGTACTTGGGCATAGTATGGGACTGTAGTACAGTTCATTTTTAGTTGCCAAATGTGAAGAGTTCAGTGTGCAGTTTCGACTGATAGTGTTGAAGCTTTGTGATTTGATCCCTGTACTTTCCGACCTGCATGTTCAAACAGTGAGTAAGCCTTTTTGCTCCAGCTCATGGGCTGCAGATTTCAGAACTGGCGAAAGCAGGAGCTGTTTTTCATGTGTCTATGCGTGTCACTCCGTGTTGTCCACCATTGGAGTGTTGTAGCTCTTGAAGAGAGGCTGCATGAACAGGCCAACAGTTCCAGCAACACACACCAACACAAAGATCCACAGGAAGAGCCGGTCTATTACCATGGCCACATATTTCCAGTCCTCAATTATCTGCAAAAGAGAGAGAAAGTAAAGAGCTTAACCTTGTAAACTACAGGCAGATCATTCAGCTATTCGTTTCAAAGCTTATTATCCACTATCTGCTGTGTCTGATCCACTCGTACCAGTGCAACACACACTAATACAACACCTCAGTGTCACTGCAGTGCTGAGAATGGTCCACCACCTAAATACTACCTGCTCTGTGAGGGTCCATGGGGGTCCTGACAATTGAAGAACAGGGGAAAAGGGGGCTAACAAAGTATGCAGAGAAACAGTTGGACTACAGTCTGTAATTGTAGAACTACAAAGTGCACCTATATAGTAAGTGGAGCTGATAAAATGGACAATGAGAGTAGAAACAAGGAGGTGGTTTAAATGTTATGGCTGATCGGTATAAGTTAATCATACATTTACAGAGTTTTTAATGTGTTGTTAATTTACAGAAATGTCATGGAAATTCATCTTTATTTCACGGACATTTGCTTTTATTTGAATTGTTGTTAATTTTGTTACCACGGTAAGATACTGTAGGTCAGAATAAGTAGTTATACTCATGAAAGACTAGTGAGGCAGCATTTCCGTCATTGTAATATTTTTTATCATACTTTTACTGTTAATTTACAGCTTTGGTTTGCTGCCTGCCTTTTTTTTTGACAGATTTGTTTCTTACAGTGTAGACTGAAAAAAATACGTTATAAACTGTGATGTGAAATGCCTCAAGAAGAACATCACAAACATGAGCACAGTGCAAAATATAGTTTATAAAGTTATACAGTTGCCAGCATGTTGCAAATGTAAAAATGACAACACTAAAAATGGATTTGAATTTATATTATCCAAACATAGACGGGTGACAAATTAAAGGGAAAACCTGTATAACTGAGTGGACAACAATAACAGGGGCAGATGCTTCCACACAGCTCTACTGTGATATAATTAGGCAATTAACGTCCTTCCATGGACTAACATGAACATTTGAAAGAGGGTTCATTATTGGGGCACAGATTGCAGGGGTGTCAGTCACAAAGACTCTTTAACTGGTGAGTGTTTCAATAATAATAGTGACTAAAGTGACATCTGCGTTTAGATCTGTGGGAAAGACATCAGTAAAAGGGGTTTGAAATTGTGGATGAAAAGTATATTTGAAAGTATATTCAATGACTGTGATGCTCATTCGTTAGTGTGAAATGTAAAGAAAAACAGAAACACGGTATTCTCCATAAGTAGGAGAGTGCATGTGTGGCATAGACCATGAGAATGGTAAAGGCCTGGATGCTTGACCACTATAGTGAGGGAGACCGGCGGCTCTTATAGGTTATGGGATCATTTTGGCAGCATGTTTTGGATTGCCTCAGATGGACGGGTCCGTGTAGGGGTGGGGAGTTGGGGGCGGGGGGTGGACGAGAATTGCCTTGCCCAAGGCCACAACCAAGTTTACCCTGTCAGTCCTAGGATTTGAACTTGCAACCTTTCAAGTACTGGCTCACCTCACCTACCACTACACTACCAGCCACCAAAAGGAGCACTTGCTTCCAGGATGAGAATGCCCCATCTACAGGGCACAATGGGTCACTATGGTTTGATAAGTATGAAAATTATGTAAATCATAGGCTGTGCCCATTTCAGTCCTCAGATCTCAACCCAGTAAAACACCTATGAGAGATTATAGACGATGTGTTAGACACCATTCTCCACTACCATCATTAAAAGACTAAGAGACGAAATATCTTTTAAAAGATCAGCGTTCTATGGCTCTAATACAGTTCTGGACAATTTAAAGGCTTGAGAATCTATGCTGAAGCAGTTGGTGGCCCAACACCTTGCTTTGTGTTTTTTGCTTCAATTTGACACCCGTCTTTATGCCAAACACTCTCTCATGAATGAAAAGTTACATTAAACAACTGCTCTTTCAGGTTACGTCTTATAGCATGAACAGTGTTGATGCAACATCATTGGATCATGTAAATTCAAAGTACAATTTTTTTCAGTGTATGTCTAAGGCCTGATCCGAATCACTGTTCACTGTGTTGAGTGGCGTATGTAGAAGCATTGAGCAAAGTACATTTCTGATACCTTTACATGATGGTAATCAAATGGTAAGACTAAATTTTTACCAATTACACAGATTATAGATGCAAAACTGTGCTGTGAGGTCAGTGGTTTCATAAAGACATGTTTGATGCAAAGTTTTACAAATCTGTACCTTGTAAATGTTTTGGAGGGCTTAAAATGCTGTTTTTGTGTGGACATGTGGCCAAAAACCAGAGACAATCCAGTGTTTTCAAAAATATCCATGCACATGTGGATGAGACCTCAATCAGGAAAGTTTGCATAGTCTTTACCCATAAAGTTCTGATTCTCTTTAGGGCAGTGGCCACAAACCCTGCTCTGGGAGATCTACCTTCCTGTAGACTCCAACACTAATCAACCCCACTCGGAACCATCTAATTACTGCCTTCAGAAGTCCTTGATTAGCAGAAGGAGATGTGTCACATTTGGGTATGCAGGAAAGTAGATCTCCAGGAAGAGGGATCAGCAACACAGTCCTCTATAATCTTCACCAAGCCAGACTGCTTGGGTCTCAGTGAATAATTAAACATGCAGACATTAAGTGACAACTCTACTTTTTTTCTAAAGCTAGTTATTAACGGAAGACTAGAGACAGCACAATGCGACCAAATCCACAAACAGTTCAGGACTCACCCCTTCATCATCATCCTCACTCTTCATCTTGTCAGCGATGTATCTCACACCCTCCACAGCCTCCTCCATGTCCACTGAGCACTTGACCGCCAGTCGCTTGCGGAGCTCCGCGTTGTCTGGCAGATCGTTGGTCCTCCAGCCCATACGCTTGGCCGAGTCCTCGTTCACGAAGAATGTGGAGTCAGAGGCATCCTGCTCTCCTTTAGTAGGCAACTCCGAAAAGGACCGTTGCTGGTGCTTGCGCCGGAACTTCTCCCGGATGTTAGACGTCCCTGGCCTTCGCATGAACAGGAAGGCAGGCAGGCGGTGCAGGAAGAGGCGCTTGACCCATGGGGGCATGGTGTGTGTGCTCGGAGAACGGTGGTGAACGTTCAGGACACAAACACTTGTGACAATTGAGAAGGTCACCAGGACCATTGTGAACATCAGGTACTTGCCAATAAGGGGAACAGCCAGGGATGTTGGTGGCACGATTTTGGAGATGAGCAGCAGGAAGACGGTGAGGGCCAGAAGGACAGAGATACAAAGCGTCATCTTTTCACCACAGTCGGAAGGCAGGTAGAAGACCAGTATGGCCAAAGATGTGATAAGAACGCAAGGGATGATGAGGTTGATGGTGTAGAACAGCGGCTTACGCCTAATGATGAAGTCATATGTGATGTCCACATAGGTGGCATCGCTGGGGTCTTCGTTCTTTCGGCCTGGAAGGGATATGATGTCCCACTCGCCACTAGGCTTAAAGTCATCACGACTGGCAAAGTCTGACAGCAAGATCAGATCGATCTCGGTGTGGTCGTAAGTCCACGAGCGGAACTTGAGCGTACAGTTCTGCTGGTCGAAAGGGAAGTCCCGCACCTCGATTTTACAGGCACTCTTATAGATTGCTGGAGGCAACCATGAAACCTCGCCATTGCTGGACACAACAGCGTTGCAGTAGAAAGACACCTCGTATGTCCCATCAGCACTGAAAGCCAGAACCACAGTTTTAAGATAAAGTACAACAGACATCCGACAATATAACCTCTCAGACCTTTATTGTGGAAATTACCACAAGATCTTAAAGTCACCAAAACTTGTTCTGGAGACAATAATTTTCTGGACTGTATACTAAATGATCCACAAACAATATTAGTAGAAAAAAAGGTACAGAAACACATTTACACTTTTATCCTCATCAAAATCTAGATTCTATGAATGTGCAAATTGGAATACTCCCCAACCAGAGACCAGGACTCAAGTCGTACCCAGGTCATATGTTGACTGACTCCCCAATCGACTCGGACTAGCCCTTAAATAACTCACGACTCTGACTTTGCTATGGTCATATGTAGGTGTTACTGCAATGCTTGCAGCAGCCTCAGGTTTGATATGGCTTTAAACTCTTATTATTTATTACACACTTCTATAAGTGCAGTTCGTCCAGTTTGACATCCCTGTGGTTACTGAATAATGAGCTATAGTATGTAATAAGTCTGGGATTTTAAATATAAAGTCTTTCATCAAAAAAAAAAAAACTGTCAGTCTCATGGACAGAATGATGCAGTTCACTTAATAAATATGGTGTAAATATGGTAAATATGATAGGGCTAGCATGTAGTTTGGATAGCAAGTTTTGGATAGGAAGTTTGCTAGCTAGCGCAGTTGCTAATTTAGCTTAAGTTGTTAACTAAGTTAATATAGCAAAAGTTTTAAGAAGTTACAGATCACATTCCTGTAAAACTTAGTTTGTTGTTTTTCAGTTTTTGACATCATGTGAAAACACCTGTTGTCCTTTACATTGTGTGTAAATTTCATGATGAATATACCAAAAGAAATGGTCCAAAATGACTTGAAAAAAGTCTGGTTCCATTGACTTACATTAAATATAAAGAAGGTTTTTTTTTTCTTCTCCTGTAAAGTTATCATTTTGGAGATACAATGTTTTGTTCTGACAACAGCAATATTTTCTTATGTTTTAATAAGTTACAGATCGCATTCCTGTAAAACCTGATAAAACGTACTGTATGTAGCACCTCAGTTCTGTCCTTCAGACTGAGGGTTTTTTCTATGTTGACAAGATTATCTGTCCTGTGTCATATCTGACAGAGATTGAGTAGTTAGACCATTTTTATCAGGTGATTAAGTATTAATTGTGACAGGCCATTTCTATATATCAATTACTGTAAGCTTAACTAGCAAGTTATTTGTCAGCAACCTTCGTAATAAATATCAGCTTGACCGGTGGCTTGCCAACATTCTTGAATTTCTGTCCCAACCTACCCCTAAAATGAATAAAACAGACACTAAAGACCTTGTGGGAACCCAGTGAGAGTGTGTTTCTGCTCATCCCATCTCACTAATGTAACCCTAATCTCTGTGGAAATCCCTGAGTGTCAAAAAAAGGCTCCCCTTCAGGAAGGTCAAATAACATACTGCCACTGCACACGGCCCCCGCGTTATCTCACTTGACGTTCTCAGCCATTTCTCGAAATGCATCTGGGCACAAACACTCTGGGGTGTTGTCCCAGATAATCATCAAATCTATTTCCGTGCTGAGTCACACTCACAGTGGAAATTCTCAACTGAACAATCTTTAGCTCAGATAGGCCTTCATCCTTACCTGGAAGAACATCTCTTTTTTTGTCAATCTTTATCATCAATCAAGACATTCTGCACTATACAGCTAAGGGCTTTTGGATCATAAGCTTCCTGGGCAAAAAAAGTAGTTGCATGGATCCGTCTCTTTCCAATACTTAGTTATGCATCCAATCGCCTGTTAGGTAAGGATTACACCAGTCTGTTGAGTTCTTGTCCATTTTTGTCCACTGTTCCACTAACCTGGCACTTTACGTCCAAGCAGAACACAACACTGACACTCCTGCATTCCAGGATGACAGCTGTAGGGTGTCTGTATGTGACTGGTTTAACAGTCATGATTGAAGACTGGGACAGTGTGATGGACCACAGTCTCAATTTTCGATTAGGAACATCAGATGTAGGCCCAACTTTTGGGCGGTATAAAGGTAAAAAGGTATGCCATCGTATTTAAAAATGATGACAGTATTTCACAAATATGTTTTGCAGAAAGACAACTGTTTACATGTTTTTGTAATTTCTTGACATGGACACAAAAAGAAGAGTGCAGACTCAAACCTGTTCGTACAAAATATAAATTGTCTGTAAATATAATTCAATACTTAACTAATTATCCTGATGATCTATGTAATCACATGACTACATTTGTACAATACAGCAAATTGTCAATAGCAACTCTAGATTTTTAAAGGTTCAATAGAAAAACTGCATTTCAGAACATTATTGCGTCTTTTAAAATAGCACCCACTTCCCTTACTCACTTATTGTAAAGAACGATGTCTGGCAGCCATATGTGCTGAGACGGAAGCCTGACTTTTCTGACCCCTTCGTACTCCTCTGGGTCCCACATCAATCGGTAGTCATTCCACACCTGAAACACAGATGCCAAACTCAAGCCATCTACACACACCTGAATACAATCACATCTAATACACTGCCCACTTACAAACTGGCAGGTTTACCTGATTGAGCCAGCAGTTGGTGGTCATAATCTGCTCCCTCTCATTCTGAAAGCAAATATTTGTCTGTTATGTGCCAGCACAGACGGCGTTCTGAACATTTTCAACAGCCTACAAAAGTAAGCTCACTGTGTAGTAGATCTGAACCTCATTTGTTAGTTGTGTATGCAACTTACCACACTGATGAGCTGAGCGAGAGACACTTGGATGGCAATGGTCACCTGCTGGCTCTTGTTCACAGCCGGTCGTATCAGCTTGTTGTAGCGTTCAGGAGAAAGGAGGTAATTAATTAACCGCTCCTCCACATCTGCACACAACACGGCTACAACACAAAGACACAAATGCACAAAGAAATGAAAAGACAGGAAAAGATTTGAAGCAGAGGATACAAACATTTATAACAAGTTTTATGTTCCCTTTAAAGTACACAAGACTTCCTAGTGGCCATTAGCGGCACGGAAATTGATATTTTTTAATATGATGAAACTTTTTTTTTTTCAGTAACTCTGTTATCAGATGAACTAGGACACTGTTGTCTCTCTGTGTGTGAGGTGTGACACTGTGTTGAGCTGCTAGCAAGCAACAAGGGGTGAAAGGGAAGGGATGAGAACCCCCTGCTGTGAAATCAACTGACACCTCCTCAGGGGCATAGCTAGAACTTTTAGAATGAGGTGGCCAGGTAAGTATTTTTTTTTGGCTGGCACACTGCTAGGAAACAAACTATATAAAATAGCATTACTGTATTAAATAACATAAAAATATATTGGCTTTTCTCTGTGCATAACTTAATCTGTCCATCATTTCCATATAATATAATATTACATCAATACAATTAGCTCCAAAAGTAAACAGAAAGACAAAATTGGATTGGCGTAACACAGTTTAGTCAACCATGAAAAAAAAAAAATTTGTTTGAATCCCGTAAATGAAATGCATCACTGTCAGATTTTCACCATAAAGTGTAATTGATGCTTTACTGATGGCTGACTGAAGACGGCAGACTCTTTCACTTTCCATAACTGGAGTGGCCAGAAGAGTGGCCATGCTTCATGCTAGGGCAGCAATGGCCACAACTGTCCACCTCTTGGCCACTACACCGACTCACAAAGACCACCACGCTGAGATAAAATGCATGGCATTACTACAACCAACTGTTGACTTGTTTCTCAGACAAAAATCAAGTTCACTTCTAGTTTTAGAAATCATACAAATTTCCACTGACATATATTCCATCAATGTTACTGATGAAAAAAATGTATAGTTCAACTGTGGGACCTCCTAAACAGGCAGAAATGCCATTTTATGGCTATTGTGAAATGCATATTACACTTGACTAAATACCACTTTCTGATACAATATCTTCAATATCAGCCAATGCCGATACCAATCAGAGCTACTAAGAGCTCTTAGCTATTTGTAATTGAGACACTTCACTGAAGATTAGTATCTAAAAGCAAGCTATTATGTTAAAACCACTCAAGTGTCAAGTTGCTAGGCTAAGTACTGAGATGCAACTTCAGCAGCATGGAATAAATGCTTGTACACCATCAACCTTTTCTGCGTCCGCTTTTAACATTCACATGTGAGAAGATGACGCTTGAGAACCTCATGTCGTCTTTTGACAGAGTCAAATATTTTCTTTACATTGGTACAACGGTTTGGACAAAAATCACATGGGAGAAGGAATTTCAATTTCAGTTTCAATTCTGGAGGAACTGGTACACTGTCCACTACTACTATTACAAAGTACACTAAAAATTTTAGATTTTTACTTAAGTGTTCAGGCTGTCTTAAATTTGAACTTCAAATAATAAGTTGACGGGGAATAAAACGCAGATTCTTGTTCTACTCATAGTTCAATTAGCTCAAACGTTTTTAAGTAAACAACCCAATTTTTTACAGCGTATACTTTAATAGTATGTATGAAAGTACAGTACTTTTACATTAATATATAATGGAGCACTGAATCATGTGACAAAGCCACTCCATTTGTAATAGCATAACATGGATAGCTTCACTTTACCATGCTATGTTGTAATAATCAGAGTGATATGCATCAGGAACAGACAGTAGGGCCGAATATGGCCCAATATGAGAGCGTTATAATGACTTCTGACAGGAAGCCTGAGCAGTCTGCTGGTGTTGCTGTGCCGCTGTGTCTAAAGGACAGCGAGTCAGAGTGGATTATATCCACCACAGTCGCCATGAGGACACAGCGAGCAGATGCAACGAGATTCAAACTGACAGGCTGAGAACTCATGCTGCAGCCACAGCCTGCAACACCCAACCGAGCCGTCTACATTCACTGTGACCCAGCAGAACATTACACTGATGAAACAGTGGATGGAGTTAAACATGAACATAAATGAATCACTTTGAAGCAGACTGAGGTTAACTGTGGCGTTCTAGCTAGCAATGGAGAAGGGATTTGATGTCCTCGACTGGGTTGCACCTGGTTTGTGTAAGTTTATACTGAAGTCCTTAGTTACACTAGTTTCAAACTATCCTTTTACTAAATTTTGTTGCACCACATATCCACGAGTCTTAACTAGAAACAACTAACTAATGTGTATATTGCTTTAACATGATAATAGTATGCTTAGAACCAATCAGTAAACCCGCTGCCATGGAAACGTGACAGCAGCTGCTCTGACTTTTTCAATGGAAAAACTATCCAGCAAAGAAGAGAATGATGTGTACAAGTTAAACCAAAAAAAAAACGAATTATCTACAATTATCTTTTCAGGTCTAACTGTACTATTCTTTGTGTATACCAGCATGTCTACCATATCTGTATACCATGAATTTTGTATTTTAGCTGGAAAGGTAAAAAAAAATTTAAAAATTAATATACAGCCATTCACTGCTAACATGCTGTCATTAAAAGCGTATAGTATTGTTACTATTATTCAGTGTTTTGGCTTTAACTTAGCTGAAGAGTGCATACTGACTTGTTTAGGCCTCGAAGATTAGAACTACTGACTTGGGACTCGACTTGGGACTCGCCTTCACTGACTTGGGACTTGAATCGAGACTCGGGACTTACTTGCATCTTAGTGACTTGTTCCCACCCTCTGGTAAGTAAAACCACAGCGTACAGCGATTATAATTTTTAGCTCAGTTAATCAATAAAAAAGTCATGTTTTTGATCTTGTGCTTTCTGATCATTTCCCCAACGCTTACATCTGCTCAGGGGTGTGTAAATATTTAGCAACTACTAAGCTTAATGTTAAAACTAGTTTGTGTGGTGCAACTAATTCTGACTTAGTAATACATAAACCTGAACTTAGTAAACACTTACGTAACAACTAGCCTTTGTTTGAACTTAGGCACAGCTGGTGCAACCGGCCACTGAGCTAGGAACCCTTTCAGCATATGGTCAAAAGTAGGAAGAGTCCTCACTGCAGGTGTTCTTGCTCTATGAACTAGTTGGTGGAGCCTACGCATTAAACTTAATCTACTGGATGAGTCACAGAGGGCTTACATAAGGATGATCTCATATGTTGTTTCTGCAGAAGCACATCACGCGTCCTGTTACTACGAGTGCAAGACACTGGCGTCATCCCACTTCCAGCTAAATGATTATAGCACTTCAAGTGGAGCCATGATTGCAAGTGTGATACAAAATATGTCCAAAAGTTTGTGGACATCTGCTCATTCAAGGTTTCTTCTGAAATCAAGGCTATTGATAGGGAGTTTGTCCTCCTTTGCTGCAGTAACAGCCTCTACTCTTCTGGGAAGGCTTTACACACGTTAGAACACTGCTGTGTGGGTTTGACTGCATTCAGCCCAGGAGCATTAGTGAGGTCAGGTACTGATGTTGGATGGTCAGTTCTGGATCACTACAACTCATCCCGGAGGTTATGAATGGAGCTCTATCACTCCAGAGAACACAGTTCTACTGCTCCACAGCCCATTGCAGGAGGGCTTTATAAATGACTGAGTGACATCCTCCAAGCACATTTACATTATCTTCCAGATAGATTAGCCACATATGAGCAGGCTACAGATATCATGCAAAGACTCTGTGAATGGACCTTTTGTTCATTATTTTCTAGAAAAATTCTCATTAGTCATCACTTCCATGTTATTCTCTAAAACGCATACACATCTGAATCAATTAGAAATTACAAGGACAAAAACAACAGTCCTTTCAGTACTTTATTTAGAAAGAACTGTTAAAATCATGAGATCAGATTATCTCTGTGGTCAGCTACATATCCATTTAAGCACACCGGATTTAATTTAATGAAGGATTGATTAGATAAACTAGGTATTAGATGGTATCTGTAAATGTTGCACTTCATCATGGAGAGTTTTTATACATGGTTATGCTAACACACTCATGTACATCAAATCACAACATATTGCTTTTTGTTTATTTTTATATATTATGATGTTAAAGGGTTTTTAAACAAATAAATGTTTACGACCAAGATAAATGGCTTTATGTCTCATTTTCTCAGAAACTTCTGCACAGTACTGCATGTCCAGTAAGCTTATCCCATGTGTATAGTACTAAGAAAAAGGCACAAAAGGCTGAGAATATTTCTGTGTTTCCTATTTTTATACTTTTGATTTATCCTTGTGTGGTGTTCAGCTCTGTGGGACCCATGTTTAATGTTTACCAAAATTAAAAATTAAGCGATTTATTATTATTTCAACCTCAGATTCCTTGGCCTTTGCTCATTTTCTGTGAAGAGCATACAAAATAACACATTTTCAGTGTCTTCACACTGTTCACCCCCTACACATTTATATTACACATGCGGTGTTGGGTGAACCTGCAAGGGAGTAAAAGTGTGGAGGTGCTGTGTCCTTCACTCTGTTCTCCGCCTACATGGCCTGCTGTTAGTGTGTGTGTGTGTGTGTGTGTGTGTGTGTGTGTGTGTGTGTTTGTCTATATGTGTGTGTGTGTGTGTGTGTGAGGGTGGACAACATGGACAGGCTGCTGACTGGCTACAGCTGCTAAACGAGAACACTACACTGGCCACTTGTGATATTTTAAACATCTGTTTTTTTTACATAAATTGTTATGGCTGTATTGATTTAAAAACCAATAATGCGGTGGGTCCACCAGACCAATGAGTAACAAACACATCAACACCACACAAAAGTCAGAAGTGAATGCTACAGATTACGAGCAGCTAATTTGGTTAATAATGAAGTAAATGAATGTGTTGCATGCAATTTCTTTTGTTTTTGAATTGCTACGTGTAACTTTCAAGTTGCATGGAAATTATGCTGCATGCAACTCACAACATGCACCAAGCCATATAAAAGTTTTACTGTGTAAAGCCAGTCAAACGTAGCTAAGATAAATCATGAGACCTTTAAAAGCCATGTCTAATCTTCATGCCTGAACAGTTGACATGCTTCTCATTGTCTAAAGAGGCAGAACACGTGTTGATTCTGCGTATGAGAGATCTCCCTGGCAAACGTCAAGCTTTGTTGCCCTCTTTGTCATCAATCTCATGAACTTTTACTCATCAGTCACGTTTGAGCCAGAATGATTTTGAAGCACAGACACAACAACACATGGGGTCGCATCAGGCCATCTGCTTCGGGCCTCGCAGATTGAGATCCTGCAAGTTAGATAAGATCATTCCCTAAAGCCAAAAAATGACTAAGCAAGCCAACTCATGATGGTCTAACCCGAGAATGTTTCTCTACAAGAAGCTTATAGACTCTGCAATTAAATGTAGACATTCTTTAAGGGCTCTTTTTGGAGATGTGGAAGCATGGATTATTAAGAATTTGCAGGTCCTAACATCACTGCTATTACACTCTCTGGCAAATCTACTCTCTCAAAAATTCTGCCTTTGAATTATTATATTTATATCACTGTTGTCAGAATAAAACCTTGTATCTCCAAAATGGTAAATTTACAGGACTAGGAAAAAAACATACTTTACTTTTAATGTAAGTCAATGGAACCAGACTTTTTTTCAAGCAAATTTGGGTCGTTTCACCACAAAATATACACAGAATGTAAGTGCCAGCAGCATTTTCAAATTATGTCAAAAACTGCAGAACAACAAACAATGGAGATACAAGCTAATATATTCATTTATTTATTTGCCACAAAATCTGCAAAGAGGTTGATGGTATCAGTGCACCATAAGACTTTTGTGGTAGTAGTCTGTGGTGTGGCCAAAAATGTATATCACAGTACAACTATGATTTTTGACAGTTTTGGTATAAATCACAGTATAGTGTATTTATTTGCATATATTTTTAGAAAGAAAAAACATTTTAGATGCTTACATAAACATATTTTTGTAGATTAACAGTGGCTTATAACTGTTCTCTTATAAATGTTCTTTTACTTTTAATAAGAACCATAATTACTAGGAATGTATAGATATCGATACTGGTATCGTGTATTGGTCATATATCATGCTCATACTCATATTGGTGCAAAAAATGCCCCAAAACCAACACTCGACATCAACTGATACCATGTGACACAAGCCCTGGACTGCTGTGCTAATCAACAAATGATTCAAGCTGGCAGTGAATGAGGGTCTGCACTGTGAAGTGTTGCTGAAGATGGGCAGTCAGACAAAAAGTCACTGGTCACTTTAAACATTCCACCCTGAAATATTCCTGCCAGGCATACAATGCACAACACACAAACACAATCCCAACCACTTCCCCAATACAGGTGAAGACACGTAAGCTAAAGAAAAAGAGGCAAAAGAGTCAACATTTACTACCAAAGTCTATATATGCAACTTTACTCTGTTTGACTGAATAGAACTGCGAGGTAATAACATTAATATGAACGATTTATGAAATTGTCTTTGTAAAATATGCTGTAGAGAGACCGTCCTACCCATGTACATCACTGCCTGCTCTGACTGTTTTTCAGGGCACAGTGTGCCACAAGTAAGTAAAGCTACTATATCACAGGTTCTGCTTGGGACTCAGGATGCTGCATGTTATTTTGAATTACACAGCTTAATTGGAAATTGACCCTAGACAGAACTATCTGTGGGGGCTGTGTTTCACATGCAGTCTGACCACATAAACCACAGGTTTCTTATGTACACTATGGTCATACAGCGTGGGTGACCAAATAAGGTAACTAACGTGACGTAGCTAGCTAATACACTTCCTTTATAATCAGCTAGATTTTAAGAATTTAACTGTTAAGGTACGTTGCACTCATTGGCAGTAACAATAATTTAAGTCTAAGTAGGATTCTCAGTATGATATCGGTAACAATATCATATCAGCAGTCAAGCCAACTGGAGATGCTAAATTGCCCCTGGGTGTGAATGTATATGTTCATGTGTCTGCCCAGTGATGGACTGGTGACCTGTCCAGGGTGTTTCCTGCCTTCTGCCCAATGACTGCTGGGATAGGCTCTATCACCCCTATCACGTGACTCAGGAGAATAGGCGGCTTAGAAGATGAATGAATGAATGAATGAATGAACCGAAATTAACAATTTGATCATTTTCAGCATCTGATTCTCAGATTTTCAGTGTCAACACTTAATATAAGAATAAGAAAGTTTTATTTTAAATCATTAGTTTTCAGACTTGGTCAGACACATGCAGTTAAAATGTGAAAAAGAAGCTTTACTAGTTTGTCCAAAATCCACAATCAAGGTTGAAAAACAGGCCAAGAAAACCAAAGCCAAGGTCAAAACCAAAATGAGCCAACAATATACAACCAAAACAAAAATAAATCCAGGCAACCAAAGTGCAAAAAGGGCACAAATGATACGCAAAGCAGGTGACGTTGATCTCTGATAGGTGGAACCTGGTGATCTTGACATCACATGTTCACCCAGAGGGTTCTGGGAATTGGAATCCTGAGAGTCATGGCTGGAGGAATGTGTGACAAGTTTTCCTGTTGGCCGCTATGCTTTCTAGTTCTAACAAAGGTGGGGAGGGTGCTAGAGTGAAAAAGGTTAAGAACCCCTGTCCTAAACCACAGTCTGCACAACCTTAATGAACATCTGGATGCATTTTAATCAAGTTGAGAGAAGTTTTGGGGATGTATTCCTGAAAAGATTTGGGTGACTATTGACTTTTAGTGTTAGCATTGCAGTCCTAGCACTAAACAAAAGAAGGAAAATTAGGACACATCCTAACTGATTGGCCACATCTAGGCTAAGTGGAAAACTGTGTAAATATGATGTTCCTTTAAAAAAAAAAAAGTAAAGGAAAAAATTAAGAAAGGATAGTGTATAATGTTCAGAGTGGTTGCATAAGTTGCCGCAGACGCAGGCCTGTCAGATAAGACTATTTCCAGCAGAGGATTCTCTCTACAGAGATGACTAATTTCCATGGAAATGCCTGAAGCTGCACCAAAATCCTCAACTTGCCCAGACAAGCCTCATGTCCTGCCTGAGGGTCCTTTACAAAATCTCACCACACAAACACAGACATGCAGATTCGCACACAAGCACGCATACACACACACAGTGAGCTCAGGCTTGGAGACAACAAAACACACACTCACACACTCACAGTTGCATGCACAGAGCTGTTCCACCCTGATGCACTTCAGCTCAGTGAATAATTCAGCTGCACTAAAATAAAGCCTGCCTCATCGCACAGACAGTGCTCTCTCACACAAACAGTCTACACGGAGTGGAACTCTGAGGACAGTTCAGTGAGGATACAGAGGCACTGCAGAGCGCTGTGAGGCTGCAGTCCACTATTCGTGCATGCAGTCACTCACAGCTCCATTCACTGCCCCATCCACAAGGAAGGAATGCATGGAAATGACCAGAGGACACTCTGCTGCTTGACTGGACCGCGCTCAGAGCCCATGTATGTGTAAAAGTGTATACATTCAGTCTTTAGTGGCAGAAATATCCACCAACTAAATTATTTAAGAGCCTGTCCATCCGAGGCTGAGCTTAGATGCATCAAAAACACATATACAATGTCCATCAGCAGTGGCCCTAGATCTACCCTGATCCAGCAGTGCAGGGCAGGTAGTGTGTGTGTGTGTGTGTGTGTGTGTGTGTGTGTGTGCGTGTGTGCGGGTGTTATCTCCCCAACGGTGATGCCCTCAGATTTCAATGAGTGGGTGTTTCTCTCTCTCTCTCTCTCTCACTCACGCACTCACTCTCTGCTGATGTCTCTTTCTCAGAGTGCCTCACTCATCACTCTGTTCCTGGATATCCCTGCAGAGTTTAGTTCCACCCCTAATCTAACAACACCTGACCCACCTTAGTCAAAGAGGCCAACTGGTTTAGAGCCATTTTCTTTTCTTCCATAATGTTGATGGAATGTATTTCAATGGAAATGTTTACTATTAACTCCCCTTTTACCCACTGTTGCTCATTAGCAGCTCAACACAGAAACACAACAGAGAGACAGCAGTGTTCTAGTTCATCTGATAACAGTTACAAGGAAAATATTTTATTTGATTACATTTATAAAAAATCAATTCCCATTGCACTCCTTGGCCACTAGGAGGCCAGAAATAGGTTAAAAGGGAACTGATTTCTCAAGATATTTAAACAGTGGAGATGGCACCACACCACATTTTCTTTTCTGTTACCGATAATGACTATTAAGCTTTAAAATTAGCTATTTTATTTCAAGCTCTCCACCTAAGACAACCAAGTAGACTACTCAAACACTGTACTGCACCACAGCTAACAACATCACATTACACTGTGTGAGTGAGTGCTATTTCAGGATAGATTTGTTACAGGATTGGACTGGATTCATTTGGATAGCTGATCCAGCATTTTTGCTGATATCAGCCCAGTATTGATACCTGCTATCAGATCGGTGCCATCTCCAAAACAAAGTCATTCAGAGTGGTTTGATATGAAATGCTCTGTTGTAGAGAAACTTAGTCAGAGTTGTCAGAATTGTTCACAGTGGTGGTGATAAGAACCAGACGTTTAATGCCTCTAAATGCTCCCTCATAGAAAGTTATTACACAACGTTGTTATAATTATATTGCCTGATGCCTGAGACATTGTTTTACGATAGGTTTGAGAAGATATAAGCCTGGAATGTTTCTTTGAATACAATATTGGTGGAGATATATATGTAGGGTGTTGTGAGGCAAAATTTCAGATCTGCCACTATCATCATCAATATTACATATAAAAGCTCAGATGGCACGTGTTGTTTCTCTTCAGTTAACCAGTTCACCTCAAAACAACTCTGAAGGACATCTCACATCTCTCTTATTCAGTTAAGCAGAAATTATGATGGAATTCCCTCTTAAGTTTCTCGTTTAGGGATCACCTGACATGCAATCAGTGTTCCTGTCTTGATTGGACCTGGTTTCCAATCTTAAAAGGAAATTTTTTAGTTTTTATTTTTTTGCTTGATAAAATTGTTAAGGTCTAAACAAACATACACAGTTGTTTCATGTGAAAGCCACCGTTTTAAACTTACCAAGATAAAACTGTTCACAGTGGTGGTGATAGACACCAGGACTGTCTGAAGAATTTAATGCCTCTTTCCCTCAAAGAAAGTTACTCCATGAAATGGAGACATTGTTTAATGATAGTTTTGCACTAAAATTGGAAGGCTTTAAACTAAAATGCACTTTTTTTTCTTTAGATTTACCAATATTTCACTATCATCAACATTACATATATAGTAAAGCTTAAAGATATGTTTTGATCCACGAGTGGTTTTGGATAGTAAATAAAATGGCTATATTTGCATTGTAGACAATGTGACCCCTGGTTCCTATCACAATCACTGTACAGAAAAGCCAGTAGGTTTCTCTAGGTAAATGCTGCATTTCTCTGCAATGCACCATTTCACACCAAACCATCTGACCGCTCTGGCCTTGCTGCTCCAGCAAGTGAATATGACCATAATGCAAGAAAACAGATACTAAGTCAGGTCTCATTGGGATGGTCATCAGGAATGGATGCGTATTTCTGATCAGATTTGCTCAGGTAATTTTATGAGATCTTTTAAAGCGTATGATGACTTTAATATGTTCAAAAAAGTTCATCGAGTTGAAGGTCATATAACAATTAAATAAGATATTTAAAAATGCTACCCAGTATAGATAGATAGATAGATAGATAGATAGATAGATAGATAGACAGATAGATAGATATAGATTCTGGTATACGTAATGTGACTAGTCAAATGTAGATACAAGCCAATATAAAAAAAAATTTATCATGATAACTGCCTAAACTTTCATCACGGATTACAATAATACTATGATATTGCATTAAGAAAAACCTTTAAAAATGTGTTTAGAATGGCATAAAGATAAAGATGGGAAGTCATTTAAAAAAACTGCATGCTTGTGCAATAATCACAATAAAGATTTGATTTGAAAAATAAATAACTGTCCTTATAATGATGCTCACTGTGTATTATTAATTTAGACTTGAGAACTCTGCTATAGAGCACTGAGACCTTTTAACAAGAGCTGTGAAGGAGAGGTCTACATTCCCACTGGACCCACCACATCTTGCGGCACAGAGCTAATTTTCAGTGCTGCACGGGAGCGGGCAGTTAACCAGCGCAGCGCGGCCAGATGTGTGACAAAACACACAAGTAGAGAAATCCCTCAAATTAATAAATAGCCCAAATAAAATTACAACAATCACTCATTTATTAGCATAAATAAATAAATTCTAACAGCAAAATGCTGAACATTAATAAACTCCTTCTAAATAGTTGTGAAGTCTATCAAATTGCTGTTCTTGTAAGCTACAGAAAGATGAATACACAACAGTAAAGCCAACTAAATGGAAGCCTGACGTGTGGCAGTCATTTTCAATTGTGATCAACACAGATGAAACCCAGCTATATAGGACTGCAGGTGGGGGCGGGACAAAGGAATTAGGTTGCAGGTGGAAGTGGACCCGCACAGACTTTGAAGCTGCTCCAATATAAAAAAAAGCACTGAACATACCAACAGTACCTGTATTGAGCCAACATAAAAATGGTACATTATGTGCTTTTTCATTTAATCATCAGAAAAATGTCACACGTGTTGTTATATAACCAGCATTTGTTTATCAAAAACACCCACAATGAAAATGTTCTTTCCTCCTAGTACATGTATATGATTTGTTATGTATTAGCATCAAGCTTACGGTGGGTTTGTCCACACTGTCCTCAGTACTACACAGCTAGTCTATTCAAGCCTACACAAACAAAGCTTGTTACAACATTCAGGCATGTTTTGACACTGTATTTTGCAGCTTTACAGTTGATCATTCAGTGAATATTTCAACTTAAAGACTAACTCTGAATATTACTGGGTTCATCTGTTAGCCCATTAGCCATCTGCTGAGCTGCTTGTTAAAGAAAACCAGGTTCATAAGTACAGTTCAGTCTTCTTTTGTGACAGTGTGTGACTGCAGACATACATGAATTCATGAGACTGAGCATTTCTACCTTCTCCGAGCTTGACAACATCACCATGCATGTTTTATATTGCGATATGCCGAATTACGGAATATCAGCACAAGACTAGTCACATGTAACGAGGTGAGTAATGCATGAGAATTAGCACAACTGAATATGCAAAGTCCAGCAGCAGCACCTCGAGGAAACTGCCTCCTCATTATGTTAGCAAAAGTCTGAGATTATTACTTATCAGACCTTTGACCCTTAGTCTAGTCGGTTAGATGGTTGGACCACCTACAGGGGCATCACCAGCAGCCATTCTTGCTTACATAAGATATAAAAAGCCTCAGGAGAGTTCTGCACTACCCTTCACCCCACAGAGTAAGAAGCAGGCAGCCAACATAGAGTCCGAATGCTCTGATGAAAAAGACAAGCTGTCATGAAGTCATACTTATTTTTTATTTAAAATTACATCATTTACATGCTCTAAATTATGAATAAGTCCCTGAGTAAATGTCTGACTCACTTCCAGCCTCTCAGTAACAGAGATTTCCCCTCTCTTCAATGGAAGTACTAAAGATATCGATTTCTGAGCGATGTATAATTACTAGCACACTTAAGTGGAGGCTTCCTTTTATAATTCCACATGAGCATTCAGTCTCTTATATGCTTAAACAAATTATTGCCACATAGAGCCCACACAGATGTAGTTTGTCAGCCAAGACATGTTTGGTGTCCAAATTTTGCCTCTGGCACCATGAGGCTAACATTATTACTGAACACTAGAACTCAGTAGTCACCCAAATCTTGTTCTTAAGTACATCTGCAAAATTTCTCCTTATTAAGCTGATACAGACTTGCCAGTGTGGTTTAGGACACAGTATAACTGACTGTGAACTACAGAAATGAACAAAACCTCACAGTGTAGCTGTGTAACATCAGCTACAGTCGTTAACCCAGTCAGAAATAAAGCCACGCTACATCTGCCTCCTTAACCACGTCCTTAACAAAGTGCCCTTGGCAATGCAATTTTGTTAAGGTACTCATGTTTCGGAGTGACGGTGTAATATAGGGGAGAGCGGGGCACAAAATAACACATTTTGGTTTTTGTTGAATAATTTAAAACATATTTAAGTTGTAATAATCATATTTTTATACAAGCAACATGTACATCTCTGCTACAAACAAACACTTGAACTTTGATTCTACCGCTCACACAATTCCACCAATAATTATAAGAATCACAGTGTTACAATTGACCCCATGGGTGGGTTAACTGTAACAGACAGAGGGTCAGTTTAACACCTGCTAGAAAAGTCTGATAAATTAGTGCAAACAAAGTTAATTCAATATAATTCTATGTTGTAAAAAACTCATGTATTATTTTCCAGTCATACTGCATTATGTAATATCTACGTATAAGACAGACAGACAGCTCAACTGATAGATACACACACACACAGCAAATAAAAAAACATCACACATCAGCAAAATATGGAATATTGTTTCTGAATAACTACAGCTTTACCAACTATTAATTTCATTAATATACTTATTTTAAACCAAATTACTAACATCTGAAAGATACTAATAAAGCAGAAGAAAATCCTTGTGTTCGGATGTTTTTTCTTCTTCATCTTAAAATCTGTGTAAACATATGGAACAAAAAGACATATTTACCTTTGTTTACTAAAGGTGGCTTAGTTGTAACACAGTGTTATAACTAACCCCACAGTACGGAAGCTGCACTTAAACCCAGCTAACACTTGCTGTGAGCTTGTCAGCTGCATCAAAACGGTGCCACGTTGTCAGCAACAAGATGGTGATTAAAGTAATATTTTAAGATTAAGTTGGATTCTGTGATTTACACAAACAGTTCACTAACGGAAAAAACCTGTGTTGAAAAAAATGACTTACATGCCCTGAAAACATTCTTTGGCACAGATCTCTTTAAAACACTGTTGGATCGCAATGAATGTTGACGGGAGACCGTGGCTAGGAAATGTGGTAATGTGGCCAGAAGCCCAAGTCTGTGCTAAATTGTGCCCTGTGTTAGGTTGTGCCCTGCACTCCCCTTCATACAGTTGTATGCAAAAGTTTTGCCACCCCTGGTCAAAGTATGTTTTGTTGATATAAGTGAAAATAAGTTAACATATCCTCTACAGAACACTTCCCAAACTTTAATGCACAATTACTGTTTATTTACTGAATGTCACAGTTTAAATAAATAAATAAATGAATAAAATATGGCTTATGCAAATGTTTTCCTTTTTCCAATATGTTAAACTAAGCAAATAAACAGAAATTGTGCACATTAGCAGAAGACTGTCATTTTTAAACTTGTTTCCTATAGAGGATCATCAGAAGGAAATAAAAAAAAAATGCAGTTTGCCCAGGGGTGCTCAAATTTTTGGCATACAACTGTATCATACTCACAAATGTGAGCAAAACTGTAACATTTTACATACATAACATTTCTTCCAAAAACATAAAGGTGCATATTCTCTCCATCTTCCTCTGATGAAATGGAACACATACCCAAATAGTGATTTCAGGCTCTACTTTATCTTTCCTCAAATGCACCCCTCCATTCTTTATGTATTTGTATGTTTGTGTGTTTGTGTGTGTGTGTGTGTGTGTGCGTGTGCTAAAAAGCCCCTCTGCAGCCCCGATTCACTGAGCAAAAGATCTAATCAGAGTTACAACATGTTATTACGCCTTGAGACCTAAACACACGCAAATGCTGTATATGAATAAATGAATAAATAGCATGTCCATATGGTATTTCCCCCCCACAGTACTGTCACTCAACGTGCACCATATAAAGCATCTATGTAATCTACTACCATGTGAAAACACACAGCATCACTGTCCTGCTCTTGGCATGTTTTTATAAATGGTTAGTAACATACTAATAGTCTCAAATAATGAGGTAATGCTTTATAAATTACTTCCATTAACCAATATGACCGACAGCTTATTCTTTCAGCCATAAATATCAGCTTTGCCTGAAGCTGAGTTCAGACTAGGTGGCTTTGTCCCTGTGTTCATCATGGTGAGGTCACTGAGAGGCCTCAAAGCAGTCACATGCTGGATGCTGGACTCTGCAGTAACAAACCACATAAACCTAAAAAGTACTACATTGTTCCCAATGGACTCTCATATAAATATATACTCAGCAAAATCCTTAGTGTTGACTGTACCTGCTAAAGTGTTCATATATGTGCAGCTAAACAAAAATGAACAATGTAGGTTCAACACAGGGCAATTTATACACTGTAGGTGTTTAGTCACAATAGGAATGAATTCAAAAGTGTAGGTGTTCATGCAAAAGCTAATTCAACACTGCATGTGTTCATTCAACACTGTAAGAGCTAATTCAAAACGGCAAATGTTCACTGAACACCACAAAAACTAATTTAACACTGTAGGTGTTCATTCAACACTGTAAGAGCTAGTTCAATGGTGCAGATGTTCATTCAACACTATAAAGGCTAGTTTAATAGTGTGGGTGTTCGTTCAACACTGTAAGAGCTAGTTTAACACTGTAAGTGTTCATTCAACACTGTAAGAGCTAGTTTAACACTGTAAGTGTTCATTCAACACTGTAAGAGCTAGTTCAATGGCGTAGATGTTCATTCAACACAATAAGAGCTAGCTCAACACTCTAGGTGCTCATTGAACACTGTAAGAGCTAGTTCAACACTGTAGGTGTTCATTCAACACAATAAGAGCTAGCTCAACACTCTAGGTGCTCATTGAACACTGTAAGAGCTAGTTCAACACTGTAGGTGTTCATTCAACACAATAAGAGCTAGCTCAACACTCTAGGTGTTCATTCAACATGATAAGAGCTAGTCCAACACTGTAGGTGTTCATTCAACACTGTAAGAGCTAGTTCAATACTGTAGGTATTCATTTAACTCTGTAAGAGCTAGTTCAACACTGTAGGTGTTCATTCAACACAATAAGAGCTAGTTCAACACTGTAGGTGTTCATTCAACATGATAAGAGCTAGTTCAACACTGTAGGTGTTCATTCAACACTGTATGAGCTAGTTCAACACTGTAAGTGTTCATTCAACACTGTATGAGCTAGTTCAACACTGTAAGTGTTCATTCAACACTGTATGAGCTAGATCAACACTATAGGTGTTCATTCAATATTGTATGAGCTAGTTCAACACTGTAGGTGTTCATTCAACACTGTAAGAGCTAGTCCAACACTGTAAATGTTCAATGAACACTGCAAGAGCTAAATAAACACTGTAAGTGTTTATTCAACACTGTTAGAACTAGTTCAATGGTATAGGTGTTCATTCAACACTGTAAGAGCTAGTTCAATACTCCATGCGTTTATCCAACACTGTAGGAGCTAATTTTACACTGTAAGTGTTTATTCAACACTAAGATCTAATTCAACACTAGGTGTTCATTCAACACTATTAGAGCTAGTTTTGTAGTATAGGTGTTCATTCCACACTGTAAGTGTTTATTCAACACTAAGATCTAATTCAACACTATAGGTTCATTCAACACTATTAGAGCTAGTTTTGTGGTATAGGTGTTCATTCCACACTGTAAGAGCTAATTCAACACTGTAGGTGTTCATTCAATGCTGTGAAAGCTAGTTCAATGGTGTAGGTGTTCATTCAACTCTACAACAGTCAATTCAACATTGTAGGTGTTCATTCAACACTGGGAGAGCTAATTCAACACTGTAGATGTTCAAGAGTGAATTCAACCATGCAGATGTTTATAAAACACTGTAAGTAGTAATACCACACTATAGATGTTCAGTCAACACCATAAGAGTGAGTTCAACACTGAAAGATCTAATTAAACACTGTAAGAGTCAATTCAACACTGTAGTTGTTCATTCAACACTGTAAGGGTAAACTCAACACCACAGCTGTTTAAACACTATAAGATCTAATTCAGCACTATAAAATGAACTCAACACCACAGTTGTTCATTTAACACTGTAGGTGTTCATTCAAAACTGCAAGAGCTAATTCAACACAGCAGCGACTAACTACAGCAGAGAAGCTTACAGTCTAGCTAGACATGGCACCAGTTCAACAGCAGATATCAGTAACACACCAATATCAGCAGAAAATGCTGGATTAAATGTCAGAGTGAATCCTGTTTCTTCCTGTGAGGTAGCACAGCGTTTGAGTCGTTTACCTGGCTGACGTTTAAAAAACGACAAAATGTCATGTTTTAAATTTATACCCAGAGCGCGGAGTTCAGTGTTCACAGTCAAATAGAAAAAAATTGAACACCCAGTCAAATGACAGTTGATGTTCTAAGTGACAATAAGTTCCTCTACAGAGAACATGCTTAAATATGGAATTTATCTGCTTATTTTTGTGCACAAGTTCTTTTGCTGAATTTAACAAATTGAAAAAATAATATATAAAAAATAAAATGTGACATTGAACAGGCCACATATTATGTTGTATTATTTTTTTCACCAGTATGTTAGATTTAGCAAATAAACTGTAATTGTGCATTGAAAAGTGTGTTCTCTGTAGAGGATATGTTAAAAAATCAACAAAGCATGTAATTCTATACATCACTGTCTGCAAATGTAGCTGCATTGAAATTAACACTTTAGGTGTCACTGTACTCTTTAGAAAGCTGCTTACAGTCTACATTAACAGCCTAGCAGTGTTCTTGTAACACCTACAGCAACGACCGCCCAGCTATGCAGGACAGTTGCGGGATGAATTCACCTCTGTACGCATTTAAAAAGACGGCCCTTTAGGAGTTCTTTAGTTAACGCAATGGTTCTATGTAAACCCAATGTATGGTTCTTTGCACAGAGAAATAGTTCTTCAGATCAATGGAGAATGTGTTGTATATGGTTCTATATAGATCCATTTTGAAAATGGTTCTATAGCACCCAAAAGCATTCTTCTATTGAAGTAAGCTTGACATCATAATAGCAGAACCCTTTTTGGTGCTACACAGAACCATTTTCAGAAAGGTTCTACATAGAACCTTAAACAAAACACATTCTCCATCAATCAAAAGAATGATTCTACCATGCATAGAACCGTTTAAGCATGTAAATGGTTCTTTGAGTGTTCACAGTTCTATATAGAGCCATTTTTGAAAACGGTTCTATAGTACCAAAAACATTCTTCTATTGAAACAAGCCTGATGTCGTAACAATAGCAGAGCCTGTTATGGTTCGACACAGAACCATTTTCAAATATGTTCTATATCGAAACAGATACAACACATTCTCCATCAGTCGGAAGAATGGTTCCACCATGCAAAGAACCATTTAAGCATGCAAATAGTTCTTTGAGTGTTCATGGTTCTACATAGAATCTATTTGAAAATGGTTCTATAGCACCCAAAAGCATTCTTCTAATGACACAAGCTTGACATCCTAACAATAGCAGAACTCTTTTTGGTGCTACACAGAACCATTTTCAGAAAGGTTCTACACAGAACCATATGCCACATATTCTCCATCAATCGGAAGAACGATTCCACCATCCAAAAAACCATTTAAGCATGCAGATGGTTCTTTGAGTGTTCATGGTTCTATAGCACGAAAAAGTGTTCTTCTATTGAAACAAGCTTGACAGAATATAGCAGAACCATAGAACAAAGAACATTTTCAAAAAGGTTCCATATAGAACCATACACAACACATTGTCCATCGTTTAGAAGACCCATTCCACCATGCAAAGAACCTTTTAAGCATGCAAATGCTTCTTAGAGCGTTCATGGTTCTGCATAGAACCACTGTCTTTACTACAGAACCCTTGCTGAACCTTCTCTTTGAAGAGTTTAACCCTGGGTGAGAACTCAACACGGTTCGTCCAGCACTGTGGACTCTGCTGCGCGAGCCTAGTTCACCTCGCTAATGAATGAACTGTCTCATCGTTCTGCAGATCGCTCCTCACTTACCCCCCACGGTGAGCGCGAGCAGCGCGAGTCCTGGAGAGGCGCGAGCCGCCATCAGACACACCAAAAAAGTGGGGGAGCCTGGTAACTCTCTCTCTCTCTCTCTCTCTCTCTCTCTCACTCTCTCAAACCTCCCTCGGTCCGGCTCCCCGCTCCGTCCTCGCGCTCCCGGGTCTCCTCTTCATCTCGCGCGCCAGAAAGAAAAAAAAACACAAAGACGACAAAAAAAGCAAGACGCGCTCGCCTTTTGCAGGACGATCAAACTACTTGTGCAGCTTTAAACGGCTCCAAAAGCGCTTGGGCTGACGCACGCGCGTCATGCTGCCCCGGAGCTGACGGTCAGACTGAAGAAGGCTTCGCGCGCGCGGTGCGTGGTGGAGTGGCGTGGAGTGCTGGGGCCACTCGGGTACGGGGTGTGTCCCAAATGGAGCCCTAGTTCACTAAGCAGTAGATCACTAGCGAGAGCGTGTCTGGTTGGGTCGTAAAGTGGATCAGACTCGGGGGAACATTGGAGCTGCGTCTTTACACAAAACACGGTGACTTTTGTTCATCAGAGTTGCTTACGGTCAAATGTGACCGTTAAAAGAGCGCACACGGATTTTACAGACATCTGCTTCCTCCTTGGTACATCTGTACGATTGAGCTCACATCTGGTAGGAGTGCTTGTAAATTTGAGTGCAATAGTTTAAAGCAACTCTATGTAAGATTTGGGGATTTGGAGACCTCTCTGGTGGAAATGTGTAATTACATACCACGTCATCAGTACAATGTTGATTTTGCATTTGAGACCTACACATCGTACCGACCTTAATTTTGAGCATGTGCGTGTTACGTTACATGCCGGTACGTGACTACTCAACCAAATCTTCACTCTTTTTAATACAACTTTGAAGGTCAACGTGTGAAAACTACATTTTATCCCGTCTCATAATTCCAGCTGAATGAACTAGCGTGGATTCTGAAGTGGTGGATATTGTTAATAACAGAAAATATGCAGTTATTACCTTTTTGTCATAATCATACTGTGGCGTCAGTGAAGAAGAGGACATGGGAAACATTGCACTTTACAGGCAAATGCTCTTTTATTGAACAGGCAGCAAGGACCGCCGCTCAGCACTGCTGAAATAAATGAGATAGCAAGCAGGTTACTTCCAGCCACTCCTCTTCTTCATGGTGCTCACACAGACTACCATTAAGCTTCGCTTTAAGCTAACAGCAACAACATATTTACATTAAAGTCTATCCTACCGTGAACCGTATGGAACAAAAATACATGGGCATGTATTTATTATCAAAATACTTTTCAAATTCATTGCAGTCCATGCTGGAATACATTAAATATATTTCAGAATATATTGAAAATAGAAATGCATCATACAAAATTAAACATATGTAAATGTGTTTATCAAATACATTTGAAAATGTATGAAAATAGCAAAAATGCTTGTCTAATGCCCTTTACTGTTTGAAATACCTTTAAAAAATTGTATTCCAGTATTTTACTTTTAATATGGCAAAAGCAAGTGCTGTGGGTGTTGATACACTGTGAAAATGTAGTTTAGTGATTTGATATCTTGTTTATTTGACATACATTTTGTGTGTCTACCACATACGTACACAGTTAATGCAAAGTCAATACTGTTTATTCAGTTCTTGTATATTTAGGTATATCTGCAACATTTGTTTAAACTACATCCTATTAAAACTGCATTAACTGCATTTTGAAAATATTTTAAAAACATAAATTTTTGCCATTTTATACATTGCAATATATATATATATATATATATATATATATATATATATATATATATGATAAATACGTTTGGAATATATTTTTTCCATATGGGGTCACTGCGCCACATCAGAGCCTGTGCCTGTGGCCACTCTGAGTGGCCACACCTCTTGCAGTCCCACAGCAGAGCGAGCCAGTAGCAAGACGCTACATTACTAACACTGCCTTCAGGTCCTTCCTAATGTTGCTAATGATGACCTCAGAGGTCATAAGTGTGGTTTGATGTGTTCAAGTTTTACTTTTTTTGTTTGGGTTACTGTCAGTGGCTACTTGGGCAGAATGATGAGTGTTAATCACACTGGGGCCCATGGCGCAGTGGGGCCCACTGTGACCTGGCCCCCTAAAATCTTTATTGGGCCCCTCATATAGAGACTGCCACAGCTGTACACCCACAACTCACGGAAAGATCCTTAAGAAATAAACAACATAGCATATGAACACTACACCGTCTCCCTCTTATTCATAATGCAATGTTTTCAAACAGATCCTTCACAACCTGCAACATGATAAAGTCATTATTTATCATTATAAAATCTTAAATAGGTTGTCTAATGTGAACATTTAGGTTAAGGTTAGGTGCTAGTGTTTGAAGTGTCGTGCCTTGAGAACTGCTTATAAGATAACAAAAGCAAGAAAACAAGCTAGTATTTCTATGATATACTAGCTCGGTGAAGGACTGTATACATTACGGTGCTCTGTGGGGTGCCATACGGGAATAAACATTCTAGCACCTTCTACATTAAGATACTTATAAAAATTGCTGAATCTTAAGGAAGTTTTATTCAGGAGTGGCCATGGTGGACCACTACCCCAAAGAGTTTAGTTCCAACCCTAATCTAACACAGCTGATCCAAATAATCCTGACCTTCAGGAGCATGAAACACAATCATTAAGATGTAAACACAGTCATGCGGCATTATTTGATATAAATGCTGTACTATAGAGAAATTACTGACTCTACTCTTTTTCCAATTTCTTTACAGTGGGGGTGATAGGAACCAGATGTCACATTGTCAAATATAACTGTTTTATTTACTTATTTACTATCTAAAATAACCTGTGAACCAATACATGTCTTTTTGGTTTTTATATGTAATGATGATAATGGTTAATCCAGCAGTGGTTAATCCATGGTTAAGTTTTCTGGGTACTTTTTTGCCATACAACCCCTTTACTGTACGTATTCTTAAAGATAAAGTAATTGTAAAACAGTGTTTTAGGCATCAGTCAACATATAGGTTGTAAACATTTCATGTAAACACATTCTGAGAGGGAGCTTTTAGAGTCATTAAACACTAACTTAGACATCAGGTTCCTATAACCATCACTGTGAACAATGCTGAGTAGATACGTTTCTCTACAACGGAGCATTTCACTTCAAACCACTCTGAACCACTTAGTTTAACAAAATATATTCAAACTGTCCCCATTTAATGTATTTAAAACAAAGAAAAATGGAATTTGTTTTCAGCTAAATTCATTTTTATCAAAGATACCAAAACGTTTGAAGGGAAAAAAGTATCTAAAAGTATTTAAAAGTTTGCTTTTGATCCAGATGTGTAATCATTTCCAAAATTCATCTGTGCACTGTAAACCAAAAAGAGTCATGAATGCGGGGGCCTGGCAAGAGAACCAACAATTAACTTGTGTTGAAGCTTCTAACGTTCTTCAAGGACAGAGAAAGGACAGTGCGAATGGGGCTGTTCTGTAATGAAAAAGCACACAAAAAGATTTCGGCTGCTGCTGAAATCAAAGGAGCGCTTAAATATTTGGAGAGCACCACTGTTGTTTAATTAACTTTCAATGGACTTAATTAACCAGCTACAGGCCGATCTGACGCAGAAATTAATCCCTGCTGCTGGATTTATGAAGGTGTTCACAGGGGAAAGGCTTCTAGCTTTAAAAGTGTGCGTGTGCACGAAGAGGTTCAAATGGAATCAGCTTCGAGCTCTGTTTAAGAACAAAGTGCTTATGGATTGTTGAACCCCAGAGCACTTAAACACAAAAACAGACACGGTGCTCTCTCTGACTCTGATGACCCGAGTGTAGTAGCCATCAGTGTTGGGTAGATGGCTGTTAATTTGATTTTGTTTGACTGCTAGATGCACTCACATGCGCACTGTCACTCAGGTTTTACTAAATATATCAGCACACTCCGTATGAGGCCCCTCATATACAGAACGTTCTTTAAATTTCCAGTCACAATGGCCCATTAAGTAAGTCAATGGAAAACCCTGGGTCTGAAATGATATGTAGCTGTCAAGAAGCCCTCACAGAGAAAAGGACATGGACAGTAAAAAAAAAGGTATACTAAAATTGTTTGTGATGTGGATCAGCAGAAAATGCAACCAACTTCTATGACTAAACTTTGGAGATGTGGAAAATCACTGCATGGGCTCAGGAACACGTCTGAAAAACACTGTCTGTGAAAACACTTTGTCGCTGCATCCACAAATGCAAGTTAAAAGAAGCTGTTACATAGAAACTGTACATTAACAGGATCCAGAAATGCTGCCACCTTCTCTGGGCCCAAGCTCATTTAAAATGGACTGAGGGGAAGTGTTGAAGTGTCCTGCGGTCTGACGAATCAACATTTGAAATTCTTTTTGGAAATCATGGACGCTGTGTCCTCCGGGCTTAAGGCAACTCAGCTTGTTATCAGCGCACAGTTCAAAAGCCAGTATTCATGATGGTCAAAGGGTTCATCAGTGTACATGGTATTCAAGACATGCACATCTGTGAAGGCAGAATTAATGCTGAATGATATATACATGTCTTGGCAACATGCTGCCATCCAGATGATGTCTTTTTCAGGGAAGGCCTTGATTATTTCAGCAAGACAATATCAAACCACACCACATACAGCATTGCTCTGTGTTAAAATAGTCCGGTTGCTAAGCTGGCCTGGCTATAGTCCAGACGTGTCACCCATGTGGCACATTATGAAATGAAAAATACAACTAATCAATATATATATATATATATACCGATCAGGCATAACATTATGACTTGTTTCTACTCTCATTGTCCATTTTATCAGCTCCACTTACTATATAGGTGCACTTTGTAGTTCTACAATTACAGACTGTAGTCCATCTGTTTCTCTGCATACTCTGTTAGCCCCCTTTTACCCTGTTCTTCAGTGGTCAGGACCCCCATGGACCCTCACAGAGCAGGTACTATTTAACACTGGTAACACTGATGTGGTGGTGGTGTGTTAGTGTGTGTTGCGCTGGTCTGAGTGGATCAGACACAGCAGTGCTGCTGGAGTTTTTAAACACCTCAGTGTCGCTGCTGGACTGAGAATAGTTCACCAACCAAAAATATCCAGCCAACAGCGTCCTGTGGGCAGCGTCCTGTGACCACTGACGAAGGACTAGAGGATGACTAACACAAACTGTGCAGCGGCAGATGAGCTATCGTCTCTGACTTTACATCTACAAGGTGGACTGACATAGTAGGAATGTCTAATTGAGTGGACAGTGAGTGGACACAGTGTTTGCTGACACTTTTGTGTTTCTGTCTCCACTTACGCCATGTATGTTTTTGTTTTTTAATTATTAAATCTGTATTTTTTGGTACGTATGTCCCTAGGTGCCCACTCCTCCTTGCGCCATTTTTGGTGAAGCTGCAGCCTTCTTGTCATTTACATATGTGCCTGCACATTTTCGTAGTGACAGTAAATTGAACTGAATTGAACTGAATACATATGTATGCAAGAATAATAAACTTGGCCAGCTATGATGTTTTCCTGTGTCTTCTGAAGATAATGCTAATCCTACATGATGTAACCAAATCCATCTGAAGCATGCGTTCATATGAGCAGAACACCTGTGCATTTGAATTTGTGGATATGAGCATCCATGCTTATGCTGATGTTTGTCTATAGGGACACAAGAGCTATTCTCAAACACAGCAAGGGATCCTCACATACATCAGCATGCCTCTTTGATATACGTCTGTGTCTGGAATTACTTGCTGTTGTTTGTGGATCTGTACAGTTATATGTGTATGATGTCTGCAGTGTGCAGATCCAGCAAGCTGCCTCTCACGCCCCAATTCCCCCAATGAGATTTGTTTGTGGCTAGGAGAGACTGCAGTGGGCACCAAGAGCATTCACTGCCCCTCTACGGAGTTAAAAAGCTCCCTCTGCTGGTGATTTTAATAATTCACCAAAAAGCTCCTTGAGTTTTGTACTCCACTTCAGAATTAACTTCCAAAGGAGTGTCAAACTCAGGCCCTCTGCCTGCAGAAGATCAGTTTGTTTCCAATATTAATATACATTCATATTAACACTGAATTCTACTCCTTAAGTTCTTGTTCACCAGCTGACACATATGTTTATTACGTGCGCACAGCTTGTATAATTTCTAAAAGCACTGACAATAAAATGGGATAGTGGAGCAGCGAAGCATGAACCTAAGTTAACCATGCTCATTGCCAAGTGTCAGCTAGAGGGGTATAAAGACCCCCAGCACTGGGCTGTGGAGCAGTGTAACTGTGTTCTCTGGAGTGAAGGAGCTCCATCCAGTACCTTCAGGATGAGTCGGCATGATCCAGAACTGACCATCCATCATCAGTACCTGACCTAATGCTCTTGTGGCTGAATGCAATCAAATCCTCGCAGCAATGTTCCAACATCTAGCGTAAAGCCTTCACAGAAGAGTAGAGCCTGTAACTACAGAAATAAGTGGACAACCACTCTAGATTTCAAAGAAACAAAGAATGTTCAAAGATTGTCTACAAACTTTTGGACATGCACATACTTACAAACATAAAATATATATATATATATATATATATATATATATATATATATATATATGTATATATATATATATATATATGTATATATATATATATATATATATATATATATATATAGGTATATATATATATATATATATATATTATAGATCAACAAAATTATTTTAATTAGTAGTGTTTGTGCAGATAATAATAATAATAATTATTATTATTATTATTATTATTATTATGAACTATAAAAAACAAAGCTATTCCCAGACATAAAAGCAATTCTCACACTGAATGAATAAACAAATTTTAAAAAGCGTAAATATTAATAAAACAAAATAAATAAATATTATGAGCAATTGTTACATAACAATAACGTGTATTATATGTTAATAAAGCAACATTCTGAGATTGCTAACATATTAAAAACAAGTATTCGTCTACAATATTAATCTTAGTAAATATATGTAAATATGATTCATAAAATATCAAATTAAAAGTTGCATTGTAGGGCTTTTACTTTGAAAGCGAGTGAAGCTCTGAGAGGAAGTGAACCAGTTTGAGCCAGTTTGCAGTGTGTCCAGCAGTGAGAGGTCCTCGCGGAGAGTCCAAAACAACAGCGGATAATTTAGAAATAGTGCAGGTGGACTTAACTTGATCGATAACGAAAGAATATATTTGAAACATGGACAGAATAAAAGACCCGTTTGGGATGGACCGTAACAGAAATCTGCAGTTTAAAAGGTAAGCTGTGCTTCTTGATCGGGCTGGTCAGGCCCTGTTTACCTAAAGCTTCCAGTTCGAATTTTCCCGTTCCACCTTAAATGGTGCAGCAGTTCGTAATATAACACCCGAGGCGGCAGGACGTAACTACTGCACCATTTAAGGTGGAACGGGAAAATTGGAACAGAAGCTGTCGAATAGGACGCCAACTTCTGCCTCGCGATAACGTTAGGTATGGAGGACTGGGCTCCGGCTGCCAGACTGAGATAACACAGTCACGCGGGCATAACTTGCCTTCAGGTTTCACGTGAAACCGTGAACAAATACTTCAGTGCACAAATCAACAATTAATGTTATACATCAGCCTATTTTAACTATTAATGCATGTTAGTTAACTGTTACTGCGTATGATTACTGCTCAGTAGTAGACTGCATGTAATGTTACGTTAAAGGGGAATGCCACCATTTTATCAGAATTTCTGAGTGGTTTAGACTTTAAGATGTAAACAGTAAGTCGGAGTGGTTTATTGTGAAATGTTTCGTTCTAGAAAAAACTTAGCGAGTCAGAATTCTTCGCAGTGGTGGGGATAGGAGCCAAACAAGTAACTTAACTAGAAGTTTGATGCCCCTCACAGCAAATAGTTGAGCTCCCTCACAGAAAGTAATTACACAAAATGGTTATGAAAACTCTGGCTGATGTCTGCCTGAGTGAGTGTTTTACTGTGGATTTGTGGTGAAGTTTGGCAAAGAACGTCTTGTTAATCCATTTATTTGACTCAAGTAGTCCCTGAAGAAAACGTATTTTTTCAGAATGACTGTTTTACCATCGTCAGTATTACATATTTAGAAGGCGTGTAGGTTCACTGGTGGTTTTGAATAGTAAATAAAATGGCTCTATTTGTGTTGTAGACATGGTGACTCACCACTGTAAAGAAATCTAAGTCTATAAGTTTCTCTACAGTAAACCGTTTTGCATCCAGTTCTGACTTTGACATCACATCGAAGAAATTATGCAGAATTTTGAAAAATCAGTGGAATTCTCCTAACTTTAGTCTTCTTTAGTTAGACAGGTAGCCGAAGGTTAATTTGTTTATTCTGTTATTATTACATTGAGTTTATAAAGTTAGCCTTGCCAAGTAGTTTATTTCATTTATTTATTTATTTTTACTTTTATTTTGGGCGGATTGCTGATTCTGATATTCAGGTCACCTAAAGTTACCTTAAGTTGTTCCCCTTCATCCAAGTTGAACTCCAGATGCATACAGAATGCTAAGCTGATTCCTGTCAAAATACATTTTTAGTTGCTTTTTCTTCAATGGACTTAATTAACCAGCTACAGGCCGATCTGACGCAGAAATTAATCCCTGCTGCTGGATTTATGAAGGTGTTCACAGGGGAAAGGCTTCTAGCTTTAGTAAAAAGTAAACACAATCCTCTACATTTTATGCGTTTATGCATTTAGTTTTTAGTGAGGCATTGTGAGATTTCTGGAGGTTCAATGTGATATGACTGTTTTTCTTATTTTTTTAGAAGTTGAAGATGATTATTGGGGACTTTGAGGACTGGCTTCTAACATCAGCACCTTTCACCTCTGTCTCATTCCCCAAATACCCCAAAGTTCAATCCCAGGTGAGACCCCCAATTTTTGTTTACATCGATTATTTGATATATGAGGTTTCTGAAGGTCTTAAATTATTTGCAGTGTAGAATTTGATGCCGGAGAGTAAATAAATGTTTTCCTTTTCTATTTTAAACACCTTAACTGTAGGTTTTTTATTTAGTAGTCAGTCTTGAGAAAAACTACTATGAACTGTTTACTGTCTACTATGAAACTAATAATTGATTTGTAACTACTATGAAACCCACATGTAATTTCTACATTCTTGGAATTTGGCAGACACTCTTATCCAGAGCGACTTAACAGTTTGATCAATTTACACAAATAGGCGAAGGTAGTGTTAGGAGTCTTGCCCAAGAACTCTTATGGTATAGTATAGGGTGCTTGCCTAGGCTGGGATTGATCCCCAGTCTACAGCGTAGAAGGCAGAGGTGTTACCCACTTGATTATACCAACCATAGGTGAATATAAGAGTGAAGAGTTAAAGTCGAGGTCCACATGTTGTTAAACAGTGGTTTAAAAGGCCTAATAGTGTTGATTTTTACATTGCGAATCAGATGACAGTGACCACCCACGTTTACAGTGTCAGTCACTCACTGAGTTAGTTGTTAGACAGAAAATTCCATGTGAGTCCTTGTTCATATAAATGTAAATATATCCGTGCAGCAGTTTTGATCACATGGACTGCTAACATAACATTTGAACAAATGACTGCGCAGCTGCTTTTATCTCTGCTGTGATAACGCAGCTGAATAAGGCATCAAGACCCTTTAGTGTTCATGCTACAAAGGTTATGTGTGTCTCTAACCACCTAGGATGGTGGTTTGAGTGAACAGATCATAACATGTCTCCAAGACCCATTGTGCCTCGTTTATATTTTTACTTAGTGCTGTCCGCTCAGAATTTGATCATCCAGGATGCATGTTAATACCCTATGGCCTAAGACTGCAGCTTATCACACAAACTGCGTGCCACCCCACCCACTAACTGCTCGCATGTGAGGCGCAGGGTTTAACAGAGGCAGTGAAATAATCCGCAAGCTCCTGACAAAACAGAAAATGAAAGCCCAGTAATGGAGAGTAACACTTTTAATAAATGAAAACATTCTAAAGAAATAATGTTCTGTATATTTTGTACAGTGCCTTCTTCCACACCTACATCTGGTCCCGAAAGTTTAAACAGTGTTTATCTGATATTAAACATTGTTTCAGCTTAGGTTCAAGGCTTGTGCCTCTGTCTAGCCGCTGTTCTAGTCATGGTTAAAGGAGATCTTTCAACAGTTTTTCTTGCCTGGTTTTGAAAGGCAGCGGAAAATTGATGCTAACTGGACCAAACTTTAGTAAATCGAGTCTAGAGCATATCGTTCTGCTACACTTTAGCTAAATGAGAGATATTTATTTTGTATTTCTCTCTGTTACAGGACCTCTTTTAGCCAGAGTCCTGTGCTACATTGTATCTGACATCAACAGTCACATCAACAGTCATGGGTGGCAATGAAGGAGGAGGACGTGGATCGGATCGATGGAGCCTTTTTGGGATGCGTCCCGTCGTGCAGAAATCCCCCACGGACCCGGGGTCTGACTCCAGCAATCCTGGTGAGAATTCTCACATACTTTCAGTTCCAACATTGGCAGCCATTAAATTATAATTATCAGTTTATTTTCTCTCTGTAAAAGTCGTCCTTCGAAACTATATAAAATTATATATGTCCAGTTTGTTTGCAGATTCTAGTATGATAGTCTTGTGGAACTTTGTTTCAGATATTAATCAGAGGCGGTAAAACTTTGTCCAGAATGATCAATCTGTAGATGATTCTGAAATAAGAACCTCTAATAAAATTGATAGCCAGAATTTCATCGCTTTCAAAAGTGATCAATTCTTGATGATGACAAATGATTCTAAAGAAATAATTACAGTGGGTTATTTAATGTTGTCTTGTTGTTCCCAAATACTTGAAACATTGAATTAAACGTCTAAAATTACCTTTTGGTGTTAAAAAAAAAGTTGTATTTAAAATAAATACAACATATTTAAAATAAAGAATTAACAATATGACAAGTGATTTCATGCAGGTAGTGAAGCATTAGTCAAGCTTCTTTTAGACTAAGACATACACGTGTAAGCAAAAGGTTGGACACCCGTGGTCTAATCATATGTTTTGTTGATTGCAAAAAAGTGAAAATAAATGCATGGAGCAAACATAAATAAGGCATTTTTCTGAAAATGGTGCTGAGTATCTGTTTATTTGTTTACCATATTTGGGGGGTAAATTCAGTAAATAAACAGTAATTGTGCCTTACAAAACGTGTTTACACCATGCAGTAGAATGTGTCGTGTGTGAATCATGTCTGGATGTACTTTGGCTAGTTTTCATTAACACTTTTAACTAAAATGCATTCACTAATAACAAAATGTGTCCTGTTTAAACTTGAAAGTAATCAAAAGCTGTATCTGACTATCTCCAAATGTGGTTTGATTGTAGTCTGCTCACAATGCGTCCCTGGGTGTGTTTACACGTGGTTATGCAGTCAGGTGAAATCTGAACATGATCCAGTCACCAAAAACACACGCTGAAGGTGTAAACAAAGTTTGTTAATGAGTTGAACCAGGTGTGCTCAATGAGACAAATCACAAAATGTTCGTAGTGTTGGGTCTCCAGGACTAAGATTAGGAACCCCGCTGTAGAGGATGTGTGCTTATTTTCACTTAGAGGATCAACAACACATGTAATTTGACAAGAGGGCACCTAAACGTTTGCATACAACTGTATATAGTGGAAGAAACCTCATTTTCAATATTGCATTAAAAAATATTTCTTTATAGTTGTGTATTTCAGTCATATTCAATTGGCTTCCTGTCTCTTGCTGCAAAACATAGACTGTCTTGTCTGTTACTCATTACTATACGCTTGTTCTCAGGGGGATTCAGTCTGCAGTCGTATTTCGGAGTTCAGAAGTCAACAACTCTGGATGGCATCAAGACCCAAGTAAACCTTGTGGTTGAAGATCCAGCCAACTTGAAGTCTGCCAAGGTGGATGTAGCAGCTGTGGAGGGGAAAAAACCAGCCCCCCACAAACTCAAACACCGAGATATGAACATTCTCACCCCATCAGGCTTCTGACGTCTACAGCCACCTTCTCCTGCCCTCAGGTCACCTGAAAATGTCCACATAATCCACACACTTGCTCTGAAACCCTATTTAGTTCTTTTTCCCCACCAAGCATGCGTAAGGGTCATATTAACAGCATTCAGAGAGGCACACAAAATTGACATCCATTTGCGTACAAGTATATTGTACACACACACCTGTGTATGCCCTGTTCATTGACCACTTTGTGGTGCCAAACATCACTGTTCAAATTAAAATGGATAGAAACATACTTGAGACAAATTTCACAACATTTAGCCCAGATGTAATTCTCAGTGCTTTATTTTTTGAAGTTGATTGTTGTGACTTTGAATTGAGTGGTTATAGTGACATTCCTTCCATAACAGAAGATGTTAAGATATAGACTATGGCTTTGGTAGGTAAAGCTGATTTTCAAACCTGTGGAAAAATAACAACTGCCACTTCTGAATGTGATGAAAATGTTATTGTGCCACTCAAGACAGACCACTTTGAGCAAGGTATTTCAATGGTGCACCAGAAACTTGATTCAACAGTAGGCTTCCAACGATACGAGGGATAGTTCTGTTTGAATAGTGATTCTATTCAAATCCAAACACTTGTTGCAGCTTTGATAATCTTAATTATCAGCAAGGTGAGACTTTTAAGGACATTATTGCTGATTATCGGCTTGTCTTGTGGATTGAAGTAATGAAGTCTTTCTGCCCTTGAACACTTGAAACTTGCTAAGGTTTCCCTCGTATTGTTTTTTGTGGCGATACTGCTGGAACAGGTTTTTTGCCATTTAAGTGCTAGTTTTGTGATGTGTGTAACGATAGCATTACTACATTCATTTACGTTTTGCTCTGTCCTAACAGGATCTTTTTTTCGGTTTAAGAATGCATGAGATTGAGGTGTTTGTGTCCCATAGTCCCCCAGTCCATAAGCAATATCATTGCACAGTATGTATCGACATGGTTAAAGCACTACATTGCTGTCACTACCTTTTGCACCATTTATGCCAACTCCATTTTTAGCCACTTGTACTTTTCATGCTCCCTACACAATTTTATAGACACTCCATTGATCACTGTTTGTTTGCAGTTGCAAATCTTTCATAATCCCTGTGTAACTCTTGCAGATAGTTTGATGATGCCCCATTAGACTTTTTTGTAGTGGTGAATTTTATCATTCATTATCCTTTGATATAATTTTAATACTAGTGATGTCACTTTTGCATTCCAGTTTGTACATTAACACATTTCATGTATTGTACTGTACATATTTTTTTTCTGCTGTGCAGCTGCTCAATTTGAGTATGATGCTTAAAATAAAGTTTTATTTGCAGTAAAAGCATCTCATTAATCCTGACTTATTTTCCTTTGATTCCGTTTTATATATTTGATCAAAATAATAGTGGATAAAACAGTGATTTATGATTTATATTGACTTGACAAAGCTCTTCTTCCTATTATTCTGCAGTCAAAAATGCAGTATGCTGTATACTGTATGCTCCATACTCCATCTATCAGCCCCGCTAGCCTCTCTTAGAGGCGGGCAAGGGGGTTGGTAACATCACAGTGCACACAAGGGTTAACCAACAGTTCACAGAGGTGGTCTAACTGAAGGTATGAAGGACAAACATTGCGGCCCTAGTAGTAGTCCAGTACGGTGGGTCTCTGTTTTCAGCCACCCTGGGAATATATGTAGTCTAGCACTGCATTAACATGACATTCACTGCTTAGCCGGATGTTAAGCGCCCGAGCTGAGATGATGTTAAATTCCACATTTTAACAGTGCAATTAAAAATTACATATAAAGTACAATAATATGTGGACGCATATTGTGACGTCGCCACACTGTGCTGAGTAGGTCAGTTTTTTTCAAACAGAAGAAATGTTTATGTTGGGCTGTTTCAGGTTCATTCGTGGAGGGACTTTTATGTTAAAGAGCCAGAGTACAAGTGGAGTGGTGGGTTTTCTGGAGTGAGCAGGGGACTGTGTTTTTTAGCTGTTAGTACTGGAGAGGCTGTGTTTATTCTTGCTGTGTTTGGCGCTGTTTTCAGCAAAAAAAAAAAAGGTGCTTCATGGACTGTAACCTCAAGTTTCTCCCAAGAACCCTAAACGTTAGGGTTAACCTGTATTTTGCAGGTTGCATTTGTCGATAGCCTGCATTTAGTAAAAAAAATCTGAATCCCGAATACCCACTCAATAATTGAATATTCCGGTCCAGCCCTATAACTCTTGCATATACACTTCCATAAACGTGCATCCTAGCAACCACCTGGAACATTATATTAGCTGCCTGCAACTGTCTGAGATATTATAGTAACCAACAAGCTCAGTGTTTAATGTTTAAATCCAAATAACAGAAGGATCATATTCAGCTTTACATTTTTCAGTTACAGTTTTCTCATAAACTTAGACAATTAAAAATGACTAAATCAGTACAATATAAACCAACAACTGCCTTTCAAGCATTATTAGCTGGCTTTGTTTCGCCAGCTTAAAGGTCACTCATCTTATTTGTATTAAAGTCTATTAAACACTGAGGCACGCATAATAAGAATAACTATGTATCCCAGATTATTTGCAAAATTATTAACTTTTTTGAAGTCTATGCTTTTAATAGTAAGGAATGGTTCACTTTAAAATGAAAAAAACAGCTTTTTTTTTGCTCTGGCTTGATGATTGATGGGAGGAGGAAGTGAAACATGATATTGGTTAAAATTTTTTTCCTCACCTGCTGGTGCAACATCTTTAAAAATTTAGATGACGTTTCAGAGGCATTCAAAATGTTTAAATAAGAAATTACAGAATGATGAATTTTGTCATTTAAATTACATCATGAATCTTAATCTGACTAGAGTGTGAACTAACAATGACTTTCAAGGCCAAAAACTAGAACTGTCTAAATCGTCTGGGTCACTGTGTCCCTCAGCTTTGTTTTAATCTAATTTACTGTGAAACAGATTTATTGTATATGAACGCAATTCCTGTAAGAAACCATCAGAAAATACCAGTGCACTGTTTACTTTTTACAAACTATACATTTATTTTATAAAACACATATCATAAGAAGGAGCATAACTGATGTCAAGCAGTAGCTGAGAGAGTTATTTCTTACTTCTCAAATAAATCTCAACGATAAATACAAATACAACATTCAGCAGCAACATTTCTCAAAGTAATACCATAAAAAAATTCCCAATGTTGATGAAAACTGAAGCGGAGAAAAAAAAAGCTTTACAGTAAAGTTTACAAGATTCTTTCCAGCCATTTTATATTGCTACTTCATATTGTGTTGTGACAATCATTTACATGTTTAATATCAATCAACATAGTTGTCTGCTAAATGAAAAGATATGGCTTTGTATACATTCTTTGTTAATTAGATGTAAAAATCAAAAGCAAGTATCACAAGTGTGTAAAAACTGTAATACAGATGTGCTCATATGTCAGTACGAATAACTTGGAGGTAACTTGGGCTGCTTCATGCTGCAAGACTTATACACACTTTCCTTTCTGGGAAGTCGAGCTCCGTAACTCGTGAACCTGAAGAAAGGGCTTGAAGGACTTCATACAGATTGAAAGATGCTCCTGTGACTAACTGTGATCAAGGGCCTTAAAACGTTTCATTTGCATCATTCACATTTGTACTTTCACCAAGTTTTCATTTTCAAAAGGCAGTTAGCACAGAGCATCAACTAAAAGAGCAGAAAACCAAATTTGAATGTGACATTTAAATTAAATGACAGTCATTGGATATAGCATACAAAATATCTCAATAAAAGAATGCTAACAGAATATAATACAATCTATTAGTGTACTTATCATAAAAAATACAGTAACACACTAATCTCCCTCAAATGTTCCATCATTTTATGAACCACTGTGTCCTGTGTAAATGTGTCACCAGGTATAAAAATATAGGAAAAAAGCTGTTGAAAATAGGCCTGTCACGATCTGACATTGACATTTTAGCTGACAATGAAATGCCATATAAATAGCTGCAATTAACAATTCAATTGTCTTCTTTTGCCCACTGTATGTAACTGTTAAAGCATAACACTGTTGTCGGAACAAAACCTTGTATCTCCAAAATGGTAACTTTCCAGGAGAAGGAAAAAACCTACTTTACTTTTAATGTAAGTCAATGGAACCAGACTTTTTCCAAGCGTTTTTGGGCCATTTCTTTTAGTCCAATCATCATGAAATGTACACACAATGTACAGAGCAACAGGCATTTTCAGATTATGTCGAAAACTGAAAAACGACAAAATGGAAGTACAAGGTTTTCCTCTGACAGCATCGATAAGCTTACAGTGGTCTGGCTGATTAGCTGTCTTGCATCCTAGCTGTCGATATTTAGTAGCTCCCAACTGGTGAGAGAAACAGCACAAGCTCAAATAAACATTCTCACCGGCACCCTCTAGAGTTGTTTTTAACAAATAGTACTCACCGCCGCCCTCTAGAGTTGTTTTTAACAAATAGTACTCACCGCCGCCCTCTAAAGGTGTTTTTAACAAATAGTACTCACCACTGTCCTCTAAAAGTTTATTAACAAACATCAAATAAAAACACATTTCTCACTGCTGCCCTCAAAGGTGTATTAACAGAGAACTTGTAGAGAGTAGAATTACCACTCTGCAATGTCTTTCTCAAACGCTAGAGGGAGCTCCTGAGCGAGTCCAAAATGAATTGGTTGATATGGAGCATTTGAGCAAAATCATAGTTTATAAATTCTTAAACATTTTTAAAGTAAAAGAATACGATCATTTCCTGAACACATAACAGCATAAAACATTTTAACACTACTGTTATATTTTTAAGAGCTTTTAAACTGGAGTTATAGGTGTTTAAAACGGCGCCTCATGATGCCTGTGAGCACGAACAGCCAATGAGCTGCTCCACTCGCCAACCAATCAGCACTCACTAGCAATAATGCTAACCAATCAGCACTCACTAGCAGTAATGCCTGCCTTCTGCTGCCCAAAACCCATTTGCTGTAGAAAAAAGGAAACATATAGGTATGTTTTCCTTGCTTTTTTAGTGAAATACACCCTTCTACGTTCTAAAATTAAAGAAACGTAAGTGATTAGAAACTATTTTAACTTTTCCTTTTTAGCCGTTGAGCGCCATTTACTCCCATTCATTGAGGACTCCCTTGCAGGCGCCCTCTGCTGTTTAGCAGTCCTATGTTTGATATAACAGGGGAAATAGGAAGTGGCCAGGCTCCTCATAAACCGGCTCTGGTATTAAAAAACATCAAATAAACAAATATTCCTTGCCGCTGCCCTCTAAAGGCGTTAACAAAAATCAAATAAACGTTACTCACTGCTGCCCTCTAAAGGTGTTATTAACAAACATCAAAGAAACAAATATTACTCACCGCTTCCCTCTAAAGGTGTTAACAAACATCAAAGAAACAAATATTACTCACCGCCGCCCTCTAAAAGCATCAATACCAAACAACAGATAAACGTTACTCACTACTGTCATCTAAACGTGTTATAACCAAACATCAAATAAACATTACTCACTGCCCTCTAAAGGTGTTGTAGCACCAGTCAGATGTTTTTGTTGTTTTTGTAAGACATATGACGTCTCTATAAATGCATGTTCTGCTTTCTTTCATTTACATGTACAGTCATCTGTAAAAGTTTGGGCACCCCGGTCAAGTTACATTTTATGTTGAAAATAATACACAGTAATAATATATAATACATTATAATATAACATAGTAAAACACATCCTCTACAGAGAAAACACTTCTGCACATTTTCATGCACAATTACTGTTTATTTGCTGAGTTTAACAAACAAAAAATGTATGTTTTATTTTTTCCAGCATGTTAAATTCAGTAACGCCCCAAGACTTGCAGAAAAAAATGCCATATTTAAGTTCTTTTCACACATAATTTTACTAAGGGGTGTTCAGACCTTTACATATGACTGTGTTTGGTTCAACACACCTGTTTCAGTTACAACATAAACACATGATTGTGGAAGTTTACAACTGTGGAAAATAATGGTGGTCAGCTAAAACAACGGCACTCAGCCCAAATAATTGTGATCTGGCGATGATGTAATAATTGTGACAGGCCTACTGAAGATTGTTGTAAATCATAGGGAGAGTAGAAAAAAAGCACAACAACAATAGTAGATCAAGAAATGAATGATACATCATCAGAAAACCTCAAAATCATTTAGCTCTTCAATATAAATTCCATGCCAGACATTCTTTTTGACACTGTTACAAACGGTCAGCTTGCGCTAATGAAGCCAATCTCAGGTTTGTCATCCTTTCTGTAGCCGTTGAACAGCTAGTGTCAAACATCCTCAGTGGAAAATGTGGACGATCATGAGAGCCTGGTATGTCCCCTGTTAGCCCTTCTGATGGAGGGCAGTTTGCCGGTCTTCAGTTTCCGTCGTGAAGACGTGACTGATTGAGTGTTTAACTCCTCCGTTCGCAGAGTCAAGGTTGGGAGAGGCGCTTTCGCTTGAGTTTCTGGAGCATCCCTTCCTCCTTTAAAAACAGACAAGGAGCTTTACCTCCTGATATCTGCGCAGCGGTCGAACGTGCTCATGCAGCATTCTTGAAGCAAGAAAGCAAACTGCAAGATTCCTCCGTTGGTCCATTCAGTTCAGGAAAATCTTTTGGATTACGTAACCCAAATTTGTCCCAGATACGTAAAAAATAAAACAAATGCAGCGTCCGTCATTTGGTCCGAAACTGATTTAGTAAAGAATACTGTAGGTAATTCTTTGGCTGAGGAAGGTCATTAAAGTCTTATCTTACATTAAAAAAGAACATCTTTCAAAAAATAGGAGGTCGTATCAAATCTGCAATATATACTATGTGAATATGTACAGACACGGTGCTTCGTGTTAGTCATCACTGCAAAAGAACAACACATTTGTTAGAGACAAGCATACAAAATTTCAAACAAGTGTAATAGTACTGTCATACTGTACTAAAGGGGAAGTCCACCAATTTTTTTTCAAAATGCTTAATTCAATGGTTGAGATGTAAACAAAGTAATTCAGAGTGGTTTGATGAGAAGTTGTATGTCGTCCACAACAGATATAGCCATTTTATTTGATGAGTGAACCTACACTCTGTTTTTATGTTATTTTTTACAACAAATTTTACAACTGGTTAAATTTAAGACTTTTAACTTTAGGTTAAAATCTAATTGCTTTAAATGACCCTTTACCTTAATTATGTTCAAGTTAAAATAAATGATTGAACTTTCCAAGACAGTAACGTAGTGACTATTTCGGTAATGACAATTTTAACTAATTTTAAGCAGAACTCAAAAAACACGAGCCAGTACACGACTGATTTTCAGACACATTTACTTCAAAACAATGGAATCTAACTGCTTACCATGTGGCCATGATGAACACAGATGCAGTCTCACTTCCTGCTCTAAAATGCAGGGGAGTGGCTAAAATAAGGCTCCACCTATGGACTAAAACTCTTTGTATTTCGTTAGTGATATGAAAACATGTGGCAGCATTGTTTCAATAAAGTTCTATGTTTAAATATTGAAATCAAGATGAATTTACCTAACTTTAGAAGAAATCAAAATTATATTTTAAAAAACAACAGCATGAAAACAAATGGAAATATTCTCACAAATGTAAATTTGAGGGACGATTTTGTCTATATTGAGGTTATTAATATTCCTATTAATGCGTTGGGTTTAAACTGATCATAAGATAATCCTTGTAACTATTCAAGGTCTTAATACTTCACTGTTTTTTTTACTGTGGGGCCACAGTTTGAGCTATTTAGGTGGAATGGTCCTGATATGTAATGTTATGATGGTACAATTGTGGTAAATATGAAGAAATATGTTTTCTTCTGAGACTATTTTGCCTTAATATGTACTCCATGTTTCTCTCCTCTCTGAATGTATTTAAAAGATTTTAGACCAAAATCCCAAATCAATTATCATGAAACAGTGTGTCCGGCATTAGGCAGGATATTTATATTATTAATATAAATATATATTAACTTTCTGCTAGGGAGCTTTTAGAGGCATTAACCACTTCAAACTTCTCTAAATGACTTTGTTTACATTTTTGTGATTTTAATTCAGAAGTTTAAGAATTTGGTGGAGTTTCACTTTCAGCTGATATTTCACATCATTTAAAGCACTCCATGCATTTTATGATCCATTCAGATACAATCTCTCATTATTAAAGTAAAAAACTAACATGCTCACAAAATGATTATAACATCAACAAACTGATTATAAATGCTTTATAAATGCTTACTCACCTTGTGCCAGCAGCCTGCTATAGGAAGCCCATCTGGACCCTGATAATGACAGATACGAGCATGATTAAAAGGGAGTCTGTCTCTCAAAAGTCTACAGCTAAAAGCACAGTAATGTCATGCTCTTCAACACAACACAAGCAAACAAACATAAATGACTGTAAAACCATATTAAACCGATAGGAAATTTACATATATATATATATATATATATATATATATATATATATATATATATATATATATATATATATATATAAAACTCATATCTATAATATAGGAAGCACTGGTTCACTGGTTCACAGGGAGTGTCAAAGGTTCTGCAAAATTCAACCATTAATACATAAACAAAGTCATTCAAAGTAGTCATGTGAAATGCTTATTTTGGAGAAACCTGCTCAGAATTGTTGAGGCAGAACTGGTCACAGTGATGTTGATGGGAACCAGACATCTGAAGAGTTTTAATGCCTCTTAGAAAGTTATTGCATGAAATGGTTAAATATGTTGCCAGGTACCTAAATATTGTTTTGTGATACTTCATTAATGACGTAAGGATAATGCAGGCTGTTATAAGACAAAACAGAATCCAAAGAAAACATATTTTTTCAGATTTACCATAATCAAAAACTCAGAAGACACATGTAGGTTCACTGGTCATTTTTGGTAGAGAATATAATGGTTATATAAGTGTTGTGGACATTGTGTTGTGAACCCTGGTTCCCTTCACCACCACTGTAAGAAAATCTGAGTCAGTAAGGCCGGATTCACACAGTGTTGCTTGAAACCTACATGACACTAAATTGCACTTAAGTTGCATACGATAAAACATCCAGCAACTGGCCAGACATGAAGTACAGCCGTAATGGCAATGTAAACATTAATTTTCAAAGCCCTAGCATTCACACATCAGCTTAAAACTCAAATATATAGTAAAGAATATTAGATAAATAGAAAATGACAGGTATGTAGATATAGAAAAAATGCTGCAAATATGTAAATAAATTTATAGCAATGCTATATATGCTATCACAAAACATATGAGGTGCTCATTTGGCTAACTAGTGGAGTAACTCAATGTGTTGTATGCAACTTTGTTTTTCAATTGCCTTGTGTAACTGTCAAGTTGCACGGAAATTGTGTTGCAGGCGTCTCACAACATGCAACTAGTTGCATGCAAGTTTCACTGCAATTAAGCATTTTACATGAAACCACTCCAAATGACTTTTCAATTAAATTTTGCAGAAATGTGAAAGAAAAATCTGTGGAATTTCTCTTTAACATAACATTGCAGGTCAGGTTGTCCCTAACTAAGCTAACTGTATGACCTAAACGCTGCAGCTGAAGAGTTGCAAAATGTATGTTTTTAAGATATACACACCTCTTCAATATAATTTTCATGATAGATATTCTGTTGACACTTTAATCACTAGTCAATTATTGAACAATCAACTGATGAAGTGTGTTAATATTGTAACTAAATTCTGTAGCTCTGCAAGACTGTATCTAATTACGCAACAGACATAGTGAAAATAATGATACCAAAGACAATTTTACCCTAGAACTTTACATCCTAGAACCATTTAGGAGACATATTTTTATGTTTACACTATAACTATCCATGTCCATGCATATATGTTACAGTTTCAAAAAAGCAAAAAGTTAGCAAAAGGTAAGAAAAGGAAAAGGAAAGAAGTACAGCAGCTCATGCTGGCATAGACAGCAGTCAAATCTACACATAACTAGAGATAAGGTACGAAACTAGAGCAGAATTAATCAGTTACTCCTATTACATTTGTCCTCATGGTCATTCCTAATAGATTGTATATCAGATTATGGGGATCACATTTACATGAGGAAACTCTACTGCCTAAATAAACTATTCATTTTGAACTGTGAAAGGCACAGTTAGCTTGGCATGCTGCATTATTTCTCGACATACTGGAAATATTAAGATAATAGTGGTGTTAGTAATATTGCGAGTATTTGAGCAATAAAACTCTATAGGCAATAGAACATCACGGCTGTGGTGTTATTCGCGGCAACATATGACCTTATAACACTTCTGCCAACATTTTATCAAATGTTCTTTAATATTAGCAAATATCAGGTTCAGCTCAGCTTTTTCTATATTTACTAGATTAACCTGAATGTTATTTTATTTCAGTCGGTCTGTAAAGCATTTCACAGCCCATCTTGTTTGCTGAATTCTGTTTGTTCTGTTCATTTTTGGCTAATTTGAATTTTGTTCAGTTCCACTGCTGACTAAAAAGCTCATTTTAGGGGCAATGACAGGTTCTGAATTTGATTTAGACCTGCTGACCAAATGGGCTGCAGGTCAGATATTATAAAAGTTATCTAATCTTTCCATTTTCTGTTTTTGTATGTATTTATAGCAAATTAGTAACGATTAGCTGCAATATAAAGTAAGTTGTTATTGATGCTCAGCACTATGATACCGTTATTGTGAGAAAAAACCATGCTGTTATTTATGATTCATGTTTCAACCAATCAGACTGAACTAACTGCAGTGCAGCTGTTGCTATATATTATGATATGCTTTGTGATATAATAAACCACACTGGTGAATCAGTAATGCATGGTCAAAAATTGGATTCCATTATTTTAACCAAAATCAATTAATGGAAACTTTGATTAATTAACACAAACAGGAACTATGATTGGTGAAGATGTTTAGGTCAATATTGCAAGAACAATTAAACAATATATTCTGCAGTCTAATTTGGAGTTGAATGGGACAACTAGAGCTCCATGCTGGGACAAGGGGTGCAGAGACAGAGCAGGCAGGAGTACAGTACCACTGGGCAGGGAGGCTCTGGCCGAGACTGCCCCCTTTCCCCCGACTGACCCTTACATCCAGCAGAACCCTGTCAGCAAGAGCACATACATACAGAATACCACTCTCTCACTACCAGCACTGCTAACCAAGCAAATCCTCACACACCCACACCCACACGGAATAAAGAGCAGAATTCAAAGGATAAAGAAGCAAAGAACAGCAAGAAGAAATGTAAAGAGGAGAAGTTACATAACAAAATATATATGCTTTTGAGGTTTTTGTCAGAGTTAAGCTTTCTGTGTTTGATACTGATAAAAGGATAAAGCTGTGTAACACCAAAGTGTCTGACCAGTCAAATCAAATTCTCAGTTTTCCCTCATTTCCCCAAATGTGGTTGATCATCCAAGGCATGTTTGGGTTCTAAAGCTCGCTTCTTTTGTTTTGCACTACAGCTACCAGCCTAATGTAGCTAACACATAATAGCCACCAATTCTACAAACTGAGCCTAAATGGGTGTTCAGATCACACTTATCAAAGCCTCTCCAGTTTCTTGTTGTTGACGAAGCAACATGCACTGACTGAAAAGCTCACCTCTAGCCTAGCACATTTTTAAACTGCACATTTAAGTTAAAAATCTTCGACTTTTCTGCTGACTGCCGAAAAAGTGCAGTACATCATCACAGCTGACTGGTCAATATGGAGGATGCCTCTTCTCTAGTCACCAATAAAGAAAAAATTATACATATCTTGTATAATTGACCACATTTGGAGATAAGGGGAAATGGTACATGTTTAATTTGATCAGTAAAACTGTCACTTTAAGATAAAAGTTCTCCACCACGCACCACAGGACAGGGCTGGTCTAACCCAGGCGGACCCTGCTCTCCTTTCTGCCCCTTCAGCCCTCTCTTCCCCACAGAGCCGCGGTCACCCTGCAACAAAACAACAAGAAAGATTGTATGTATGATGCATGTATAAGGCAAGGCAAGTTTGTTTATATAGCACCTTTCATACACTGCTGTCATTCAAAGTGCCTTACAAATGAGAAAATACAGAGTTGTTTAAAAAAGTAAAGAGAGTAGAAATTAAAAACATGATTAAAACAATAGATTTAAAAGAGCAAAATATTAAATTAAAAATCAAATTAGAAGTTCAATTAAAATGAAATAAAAAAAATTAAAAGTAAGATTAGGATTAAAAGAATACTGCAAAAAGGAGTCTAATTACACGGTTTGCAAACTAAGGCATAGTTCTAATCCAGTTTTTAATAATGCAATGAATATGTCCATTTAATATTCTGCCATTTCTGTCATTTTATATCATTGCTGTCAGGACAAAACTTTCCTTTTTTTATTTTTTGACATAATTCAAATCACCAGCTGCTCTTTACATTGTGTCAGAATTTCATGATGAACATAATTAACTTTAATTAAAAGTAAAGAATGTTTTTTTTTTTCCCTTCTTCTGTAAAGTTACTTTTTTGGTGATAGTTTGTAGGTTTTGTTCTGACAGTGATGAAACAGATCTTATTATTTATTTAGTGTCGTCAAATTGGTTTCAACTCCTGGCGACCGAATGGATAGTGTTTCTTCAGAATGTCCTGTCTTCTGTTTAGGTCTTTAGGCTTCTAAATGTCTAGTTCATAATATGATATCTCTGTGTCCATGCATCTTGTTGCTGGTCATCCTCTTCCTTTTTTACCTTCAGTTGTTCCAAGCATAAATGTCTTTTGCCAACAAATCAGTCCTTTTCATAATGCATCCAAAACAACTTTGGCTATCTGGGCTTTGAGTAAGAGGTGAGGCTTGATTTGGTTAAGAATCCTTTTGTTTTCTTTACCATCCATGAAACTCTTTACCAACACCAAGTTCAAAGGCCTCCTTGTCCTGCTTTTTTTATTGTCCAGTTTTCACATCCATAAAGAACCACAGTAAAGACCAGAGCGTGGACAGTTCTGATCTTTGTTTTTATTGACACATCATTACTATTGTTAATTCAGTTATCATGGTAATCAGTATATCAGCTCTGTGGCTCTGTACCTTTTCTCCTTTCTCTCCTGTGTCTCCTTTATCTCCTACCAGGCCAGGAAACCCCTGCAAGAAGGGGACACATTAGTCAGTGAGGCACAATAAGAGACTTTCAGAGTCACTAAGCTCAAGCCCATCGATTTCAGACACTTACATCTAATCCAGGCTCTCCCTGCTTTCCCTGAAAAGAAAACAGATTTCATTTTTAATCTGCAGTAGATTTAAATCAATTCAATCAAATCTAGTATTTTTGTCTTTGATTATTAATGACATTAGTTTCACACTTACTTTTTCACCTTTGGAGCCTGGAAGGCCAACCAATCCTGCTGGACCTGGAGGTCCTTGAGCGCCATGTGGACCCTATAAAAGATTAGTAATAGCTGTGATTCATCATTTTTAATACACAAAATTCTTGTTTTCTTTAACATTACATTTCCATATTTAGCTTTGGCTAATGTTTCGGCATGCATATATTAAAAAGAAAAGATTGTATTCTCACTTGGATTCCTGGAGCACCACTGTCACCCTTCTCTCCTTTGATACTCTCTCCTGGATCACCCTGCACGGACACGTTTAGATAAATGTGAATTAATGAATGAACACTTTACTAGTCTCAATAGATGGGGCTAATGAATCAGTGATAACTGTCACAGTTGGAATGAATAAGTGGGTGAACAAAACAACATTGTTTGGAAACATTACATAAAACATCACAATACTTACTTTTGGACCAGGCATGCCATGATGACCCTAAAAGACAGAAATATTGCTTATAATGTGGTCAGCTGACAAACAGGCTTCATTCCTTAAAATCTCATTTGACAGAACACATATTTCTTCACAGAGGAAGGATGGAGAGAAACACCTGTGGATGTTTTCAGATCTGAAGCAGCTTGATTTTCTCCTCTCTCTCAAAGATGAAAGCTTTAAGTGCTGTTTATCTGATGGGGTCAGGTTTGGTGACCTACCAGGTGTTGCAGGTGGTTGTTAGGAGTCTTATGTTTTCTGTCTATTTAAATTATTTTTGGAACTCCAGTTTTGGAAACTTTGACTTTCTCCCTCTTTGTGCAAATGGATTATCTTATACACTGATCAGGCATAAGATTAAGACTGGAGTTTTTAAACACCTCAGTGTCACTGCTGGACTGAGAATAGTCCACCAACCAAAATGATCCAGCCAACAGTGCCCTGTGGGCAGCGTCCTGTGACCACTGATGAAGGACTAGAGAATGACCAACACAAACTGTGCAGCAACAGATTAGATATCATCTCTGACTTTACATCTACAAGGTGGACTGACAAGGTAGGAGGGTCTAATAGAGTGGACAGTGAGTGGACACAGTGTTTAAAAACTCCAGCAGCACTCATACCAGCACAACACCCACTAACACACCACCGCCACATCAGTGTAACTGCAGTGCTGAGAATGATCCACCACCCAAATAGTACCTGCTCTGTGAGGGTCCATGGGGGTCCTGACCACTGAAGAACAGGGTAAAAGGGGGCTAACAACGTATGCAGAGAAACAGATGGACTACAGTCTGTAACTGTAGAACTACAAAGTGCACCTATATAGTAAGTGGAGCTCATAAAATGGGCAATGAGCGTAGAAACAAGGAGGTGGTCATAATGTTATGCCTGATCTGTGTATCTGCTCATGAATATCTCTTGAAATACTAATAACTTGGCAGTTTTGACTAGAAATTAAGTAAATGACGGCTGGACTTTTGCCCAGTACTGTATCTCTGCACACTATTGCTAATAATATACAATATATAATCATCCATACAGTGAATTATATTAAAATAAAAAGTAACTAAATTAAACATTGATTTCTTAGATATGGATCAAGCCTAGACCACAACTAAATGGGTGCTGTCTCAATAAAAATCTGAAAAAGTCTCATCTTAACTAATGTTTGAGAAACCAGCCCAATATCGCACAACTGACCATGAATCCAGGAGGTCCTCTGGGACCTGGAGGCCCTGGTGGTCCTGGTTGAGAAATCATTTGAACCTGGAGACAAACAAAATAAAGAATTGCAGAGAAGTTCAAACACTGCTCATCATGTAATGACATGCTTTGAACATGAGTACTTATTAATATAGAAAAATGTTCTTTCACTTTTTTACTGACCAGATTGTCTTCTAGCCGACTGTCTCCCTTCTCTCCTTTCTGCCCGTCCATTCCCTAAGACATAAACAGTGCTTTGATGAACATAAACAATATTGATGTAGAAATATCAGCATTGCTGTGCAGACCAGATGCTGGTTCTTAGTTGGAATACATACAGCTGGACCAGAAAGCCCCATTTCTCCTTTCTCTCCTCTCTCTCCAGGATCACCTGGGTCACCAATTTCTCCTTTCTGCCCCTAATCATAACCAACCAAAGACAATAAATGATAATCTATTTCTGTTTTTGTTATTTTCTCATAACATAACAAACATGAGCATTCTGTGTTCCTTTCTTTATGGCAGATGTGCCTCATACTTCTGTGTTCTTCTTCACGCACTTACAACACAAGTCCATTCTAAATGCATGGTGATTAAACTGATAGTTCAGGTTCTAAAATCAGAATGGCTCAGCTAGTGTAAAATTGTTAAAAAAAACACTGAGACAAATTACATGTGATGTTGTCTAAGTGAAACAAAGTTAACCTATGCTCTACAGAGAACACACTTAAATATGACACTTTCTGCTAATTTCAATGCATATTGCAAAATATAAAACACAAAATGTGCCATAACATTTTTTATTTTTCCTCTCAATATGGTAAATGCAGCAACTAAACAGTAATTGTGCATTTAATAAACTGTTTATTGCAATTACTATTAATAATAAATGAACTTATTTATTGAACATTTGTGTATTTTATAAAATTTCCATTTTATAACTTTTATAATATCGCAACTATTTCAACTTCATGAAGCAATAAACCACTTCCAACTCTGCTCTATGCCTAACAACATCCCTTAACCATGGTAAAATCACTCTGATACATTTTGCTTTCATTACCTGCTGATTTACAGTTTGTAAATGCATGGATTTCTAACTTGGGTTGCTCTTGTTCATGTTTAGATTGTATCATAACGTGGGCAGGTACAAGTTCTGTTTTAGATCATATCGACTTGGCTTATGAGTCTGAAAACCAATAACATTTTTACATGAAATCACCCAGTTTTCCCAAAAAATATCACCTTCTCGCCGTCAAGTCCAGCTGGTCCAGGAAGGCCCAACTCTCCCTATATTAACAAATGGATACAGACAACATTATACAGGGAAAGAACAACAGTTACTTCATCATTAGCAACACAGTACATTGAAAAATCACCCAAAAAATGCATTTAGCTTACCTTGGAACCATCCTTTCCAGGTGGTCCGGGTGGTCCAGGAGGACCAGCAGGCCCCTATATGGAAAAAATAAAATGTTCTTGGTTTTTCCATCTAGTTTTCATTTTTATTGTCTGTATCCCAGTGTTCAATTTAGGCCAGTGTATAAAAGCTTTAACAGTTAAGAATTCTGCGTGTTCCCACTCATTATCATTTGAGGATCATTACTGTACTGAACTTAACGTTCTTGCAAACAGCTAAATGGTTTCTGGATTTTATTACTCATTGATTGACAGGAATGTCAATAAAGCCAGTGTGGAACACTGACATGTGTTGTATAAACACAGATTTCTAACCACTTTCTAAAGTCAATAAAACACATAAAAAAGTCCAGACAAGATGTCTGTCTTTTATGACACTTTGAGCACAGTTCAAGTAACTGAAATCTAATAAAGTGACTGAAAGCCTAAATTAAATGAATTCTCAGCATGCACCAGCATGATATCCACTAATTTCATCTCATTTTAAAATTAATCGTAATAGATACTACAGTTTGCAGAATGGCCAAAGTCAAAACAGGTCAGTAACATGATTTTTGTAAAGGCCAAACATAAATCATTCTCATTCACTCAGTGCAAGGCTGCTGAGGGTGGGGTGTTGCAGCGCATGCAGCAGTACAAAAAAAAGCCAAGGAAAATATGGGGCAAGAAATCTACAGTGGATCTGCTCAAAGGAGCCACACAGTAAAGCCACACTTACAGCAAATCACCACATTTAAGAAATTTGTCTGCTGATTTATCTTCCAAACAGCACATCTCTAAAATGCAGCCGATGTAAAGTGATGCATGCAAACCCCCCTGTGTAAATCAATGTAGCCATTTATACTGGGTATGCACAGCAAGTTTAGTTTAACTACAAGTGATTTGTTGCCACGTGGCACTAGAGAAGCACTGGCAAAATAGTGGGTTTAGTGGGGCATGATAATAAGTTGATGGGGCATTGCCCTAATATTGACCCACTGATGGGCCTGATATACAGAAAAAGAAGGAAAACTGTTGAAGATTATAGGCTAAATATATTAAAATATACAGTAAATACATAATATTTCTTCTGCTACAAAACCTTTTTACATTTTCAGAATTTGGGAGAATATTACAACCAGGATTCATGGTCAGTTATGCGATATGAGGCTGGTTTCTCAAACTCTGATTATGCCTAGATGTAAGGAGATTTTAAATGGGAAAACACCCTTTTATTTGCAATCTAGGCTTGATCCATATCTGAGAAATCAATGGTTACGTTAGTTCCTTTTTATTTTAATGTAATTCACTGTATGGGAAATACATATTGTATATTATTGATATATATTGAATATTTTGAACAGTTTCAGAGAGGTAATTGTGTGATAATGGTAGCGTGCAGAGTGACATGCAATTTATTTATGTTACAGAGAAATGTAACATAAGAGTGTTGCCTAAGGACTCCTATTGTGTGGTATAAAGTGTGCTGGAGGGCATGAAGTTACCCACTACGCTGTTCCAACTGCAAGTAATTGTTAGCAGTTTGGTTTAATTCACACATACACACAAAAAGAGAGAGTGTTATAACTAGCACCCCATGCATTTATTACATTTACCGAGACACTGATGGTTTTGATTGCCTGTTGGGGAAAAGTGATGCATTTCAAAAGAAGGTTTAAATAGGTTTTGGAGAAATTTAGTGAGTTTGCACCTGCTGATATGGATTCTGATAAGAGTATTGTACTGCATTTTAATAGTTTCAATTACAGAAGCCTATTGATGGACAGATAATGATACACACTATGTTCAGCTTTTGTTTAAAATATTACTTGTTTCTCATTCTTTACGACCTCAAATGCTATTGCCAGTGGGCCAGTGGTTGCAGTGACCAGTGGCAATGTGTTAATGTGTTGTGAGCTTTTTTGTCATTTTTGTATCTGCACATTCATACTAGAGGACAATGTTTTAACATTTCAGTACTTTTTAAACAATAATAGTCTTTATTTTATTTGTTATTGCACCTTCATCTCTTACCTGAAAAGCATCTAGGAGTTTGTCATTGAAGGCGATTACATCACTGGAGCCTGTTGCACCTTTCTCCCCAGGAGGACCCTGTCATGATAGAATATAAGAGGGGGTCATTTAAAGTACATTACAGTATACTGATACATCAGAAAACATCTGAAGCTAAAAATTATTTCTAAAATTACATGGGAAACCATTAGATGTTTCAAAATGTCTTTATAATTCATTCGAAGAGATGTGAACAAAGTCAAAAGATGTGAAAAGGTTCATTCTGACTCAGATTAGTGGGTACTGTTGATGGGAACCAAGGGTCATGCTACCTCCAAGTGTAATAACTTAGTAATAACACACTTTATTGCGAAGTTTTTTATTGTTTTTGCATCTAAGAAATTGGATCCTTACTAAACGCTAAAGGATTTAAAGATCAGGCTCAGTGTATGATGCAGTAGTCATTGTGGTCAGTCTTGTATCTTAATCTTATTCTTATTTTAAGTCTAAATTAAGTGTAATCTGATTTTCACTTCACTCACCATCTCTCCCTGAGGCCCACTTTCCCCAATATCTCCTTTATCACCCTTAACAAACACAGAACCACAACCCAAGAAACATAATCAAACATCAAACATGCTAACCATATATCATAATCACAACACGTGGGTCTAAAATATGAAGACATGGGTATATCTCAGTTCAGGTTTACCTTCAGTCCAGGAAGGCCATCCATGCCTCTGTCACCCTTGAATCCTGGTTCACCCTGTTCTCCCTAGAAAACACAGAGCTGTTTCTCAAAACGTTTTGCAAGTAAGCCACCAAAAGAGGCTTGGATATAGCATTTTCAGCTAGTGAGGTTCAGCACCCGTGTCAAAACTTGTGCTTTCTGTGAGAGCATTTATCCATTTATCTGTATATGAATGAAGCTTGAAGAGACCTTGCATAAGCCTTAACTTTAACATCAAATAGCACTACATAAGTTTGGGGATTTGGAGCCCTCTTTGGTAGAAATATGTAACTGCAAGAAAGTTATGGAAGAAGCCTTAGGAGTCTAGCCCAAGAACCGTCTTCTGCTTATAAGATAATGGTCTTATCCACTGTGCTATTGCACTGTTTTGGGTACTTCAGTTTTAAGCTCATCAAGCTGGACCTTCTTTTAAGCCTAAGATTGTTAAAACATATAACAGAGTCTGAAAACCCCTGCCAAAAGCCAACCTGACATGTCTTACTTTTGAATTAATATTTTAGGCTTTACAGGGACTTTCAGAGGAAACAAATCCAATCTGTTTTAGCACATTGTTTTTCCCTGCTGCCTTAGTAATGTAACTTCTTTCATTTTTAATAAAATAAAATCTAATGCAGCTTTAAAGAAAAAGAGAATGTGATGATTGCAAGAGACAGAAATGGGAAAAATGCAAAAAGAGCAGCTGTGTCAGTCCAAGAGCAAGTCCACAAGGAAAAATAAGAACAGTGTTACAAGCAAAAGATGGAAGTAGTTAGATAAAGAACAAATGGAACAAATGATGAAAGGAATTTTGTCCAGGCTGTTAGAGCTGGATTCTTCATTAGGAGCAGGGATAGGTCATTACTTTGAAGTAGGATTCATCGGTTAACATCAGTGGAGAATAAAGATTTTTGAAATGAACGGCTAACCTTCAACCCTGGAGGTCCCTGGGGGCCTGGATAACCTGACTGACCGTCTTCACCCTGAGTGATAAGTGACCATGAGGAGTTTACGAGACACATTAAAATACAAAGACACACACATTGTTCATCTCACTAATTAAAATCAGGGCAACTTCAAACAAAAAGGCTTCATCTAATCATCAGGCCACTAATGAACACCATTAATGAGGCTCCATTATTAGCACTCAGACTTGTTTTTGAGGACAAACTAATTACAGATTTTCACAGTCTTCCAAACACCACCACTAATGGTAAAGGCCTTGACATGCTGTTCATATTTAATGTACTAAGGAAAAGCTTGTGCTGTTCCAGAGAGTGGCACTGAGAGAAAGATGCTCTTTAAAGGTACACGAATCAACCCTAACATTAAAACCACCTGCTTGTTTCTACACCCGTTGTCCATTTTATCAGCTCCACTGACCATATAGATGGACTTTGTAGTTCTATAATTACAGACTGTAGTCTATCTGTTTTTCTGCATACTTTGTATAACCCTGTTCTTAAATGGTCAGGACCACCACAGGACCACCACAGTGCAGGTATTATTTGGGTGGTGGATCATTCTCAGCACTACAGTGACTCTGATGTGGTGGTGTGGTAGTGTGTGTTGTGCTAGTGCGAGTAGATCGGACAGCAGCACTGCTGGAGATTTTAAATACCTCAGTGTCACTGCTGGACTGAGAATAGTCCACCAACCAAAAATATCCAGCCAACAGCGTCCTGTGGGCAGAGTTCTGTGACCACTGATGAAGGACCAGAGGATGACCAACACAAACTGTGCAGCAACAGATGAGCTATCGTCTCTGACTTTACATCTACACGGTGGACTGACAAGGTAGGAGTGTCACCACCACTTCAGTATCATTACAGTGCTGAGAATGATCCACCTGCTATACCTGCTCTGTGGTGGTCCTGTGGGGGTCGCTATTGAAGAACAGGGTAAAAGGGGGCTAACAAAGTATGCAGAGAAACAGATGGACTACAGTCTGTAACTGGCTGATGCTGATAAAATGGACATGGAGTGTAGAAACAAGGAGGTGGTTGTAATGTTGTGGCTGATCAATTTTAATGTGTTTCCATTATAAACTCACAATACAATAGAAGCCCATGAGCTTAGTTATTTTGTACAATATTAAGCTATAAATCTGAAATCTGTATATGTTCTCTGAGAAATGGGATTAGTTTTCCAGAGAAAAAAAATTGTGGTCATTTGCTCAGTGGTGTGAGTGGAGTTTTCACAGTTACTCCAGTGTTTAACAGTTGGATAAAACCTCGTAAGCTTACATAAGAGATTCTGGGTCAATTTATATGAGCACAGATCAGGCCCTGCATTACGGGGTCATTTAATGGGTCAACGCCCCACCACAGTCATCATGCCACACTATACCCGCTACTTCTATACATGCTTCTATAGACACAAGCATCAAAAAACAAAGGTGAAAGTAAACGTGCTAAAGGCTACTTCGCTTAACATGTATGCCTCACAGATACTCGCTGCATTTCAGGGATGTGCTGATAAATTGAGATAAAGCAGTAGCCAGATTTCAAAATAAGTAGGCCTTTAGTGATTCACTGTAAAGACAAAGGGTAATGGTTGTACTTTCAGCTGCCCAGTGGCTTCTGTTTTGGAGTCAAAAGGTTTTCTACTCTTTGCTACATAAACAAAAATGTTGAAATGATTGTCTGTGGGAATCAGTGGTATGCTGCGGATGCAGGCTGAAAAATGCTGGAGTATTTCTTTAAGAGGTCAAGCAGTTTAAAACACACAGAGACAAGACTTTCACATACAGCCTAAATCTAAGAGATTGCTTTCTAAGTACAGCAGGATTAGTGTGCGCCTTACCGGATCTCCTGGTAAGCCTCTGGGTCCCTGTGAGGGGAATAAGATGCAGTTAATGTTTTGACTCCTAGGTAGACATAAAGATATACAACAGAAGGTTTTAACACAGTGAAGCACTGTTTCTTGCTATAAGCAGTACAAGCAGTCAATTAGTGAATATGATATTTTTTACTGTTGGTGTCATCATATAGACATAACATCGCTGATGTTTCCAGAAAATCAAGAAAGCAGAAAAACAGCACACAACATATTGTTTCGTTTTATCTTTTAAAATAACACAATCCATTGTATTTATATGGAGATTTAGATATTTTAAATCATAAATATTCTGTAAATAAATATAGAAATATCCATGTAAATAGGTCATTATTGCTTTATGGAGTTTAACATAAAATTTATATCTCTTTTTTTTCTGAGGCATAGACCACCGAAATCCTAAATGTTCTGAAGTGGTCCTGCCACAGAGGTCATATCGGTGTAAAAACAAAAGAGCACAAACCTCCATTCCATCACGCCCAGGGGCACCCTAAAGGGAGAGAGAGAGAGACAGAGAAAGAGAAGAGGGAGAGAGAGATTAAACACTGCTGCATCATTCATTCACAGATGTAAACATTCATTTAGGTTTGATATGAAACAGAGCATTTTAGAAAAACTCACTGATTCAGATTTGTTTTTACAGTGATAGGAAACAGGAGTCGCAATAATACAGTCTTTTTATTTACTATCCAAAACCACCAGGGAACCTACACATGTCTTCTGAGTTTTATATGTAAAGTTGTTGATGGTAAAATAGTGATAATTACCAAACAAACACATTTTCTTTGGGAACTATTTTGCTTTACAATGTACTGCATGTACCATTTTACCATGAATTACAATGGATTACAATAAATGTTGGACCAAAATCTTCTCAAAACTGTCAGAAAATAGTGTCTCGTGCATCACAGTGTTTTCATAACCATTTCATATACTGTAATTTCTGTGAAGAAGCTTAGAGGAATTCAGATGTCTTTGGAAATCTGGTTCCTATCACCACCACTGTGAACAGTTCTGACTCAGTAAGTTTCTCTAGAACGGAGCATTTCACACCAAACCACTCTTAATGCCTTTCTTTACATCTTAGCCATTTAATTATGCACAATTTTTTGGAAAATCAGTGGAATTTCCCTTCAAAGACGAGATTGGTGAGATGAAAGATTTTAAGGTTTTTACATTAGAGATGTGTATATGTACACTCAGTTAATATATATGTTTACTTTTATATAGATGAGGATGTGGGTATAATCCTCATCCACAAGAGGTCAGTGCTTCACTTTGTGTCTTTTCTCTTGAGATCTCTCTTTAATCAAACACCCAAACAGCCCAGTTACGTAAACCTGCTGACATACAGTATTTTTATTTAATCTTTTATAGAACAGGCAGCACCAAAAAGAAAAGAAAAACCTTGGTAATGTGCTTTTTAATTTTTTTAAGAAATTTAAATTGGATAAAAAAAAATGCTATGGATGAACAGCATGTTTAAGCCTCTCATTTAAATCTGCTTCCAGAGGAATAAAATGCAAAAGTTTGAACACCCCCTGTCGAATCAAATTTCACATTTTCTATTGATTTTCAATTAGAAAATAAGTTAACCTCTCCTCTACAGGAGCTTTATTTGCTGAGTTTAACATTAACCCTTTAATGTCCTCACCAAGAACAAAGCAATGGACTTTCATATTTAATATTTTTTATTTGTTTGGGGCAATAATAAAAACAATTGGTGCTTTTTTTTAGTTTTTTTGACCCCACAATTTTAAAAATATTCATGTCTACCAAACGGTTGAGATGGCACTTTGTGGCATATATAGTTAAAAGGGTTTAAAAAAAAAAAACATAAAAAGTAAAAGTTGCCATAACTTTTGCACAGGCCATTTTATGCCTTATTTTTTCCCCAATATGTTAAATTCAGCAAATAAATAGTTATTGTGTATTAAAAAGGGCAGAAGTGTTTTCTCTGAAGAGGATGTTATTTATTATTTTCACTATCAATATCAACAAAACATGTCATTTACCAGGGCGGCCAAACTTTGGCATACTTTTGCACGCACATCCTGGCAACAGTAACATCATTTTATCAACTTCAACACGTAGAATCAGAGCTTTTTTGTGTGTTACTATCACTCTGTAAAAGATGCCGAGGCTTGATTTACTGTTGTATGCACTGTGCTGTTTTTCTGAGCAAGCGCATGAGCTCATCCAGAGCACAGTTCAGATCGGTAAATGCTTATTGTTGATGCTTATTAACTGCTTATTATGTGTGATTCATATTCATGTGTTCACACTGCCATTTTGCAACAACAATGCAACGATAGCATTAATTCATTTGTGTTATTAACAGCAAAGAATACATATTACTGCCCTTTTTGTGTCTGCATTAGAGGGTTAAGGGCCAGTAGCAGGCCAGGTGGGTCTTGTTGGTTTGGATTGAGGTGATATAAGGGGAGTGTAGTGTAGCGAAGGACAGGCGAAGGAGAGATGGAGTGAGTGATGAGTGCGAGTTCACATCTGGTATGTTATGTGCCATGCAAAGTCAAATTCCTCACCTGCAGGAGGCATTTTTCCACTGCATGTACACAGACCATCAAAAGTTTGGAAGCACTTTGCATTCTTTCGAAATCTTCCATGTAATGTTGAGTTTTCAGTGTATGCTTCATCGTCCTATTTAGGTTCATGTTTTTTTCATATGCTACTGAACCGAAAGCTCCACACCAGCATTCACAAGGTACACTGCTAACATTTGTGCACCAAAACTGTTATTATTCATTTAAACATCACCATTTTCCATCCTCCTTTTACTCCTTAGAATTAAGCAGGCTATTTTTGTTACTGTGGATTTGATTGGCTGCCCTGGAAAAAAAGCAGTTCAGATTGAAACACCCTTTACAACTTCAGTGTGAATAGGCAGGGCTAAACTACCTTAGACTGGAAGTTTAGACAAATATGTATGTAACATAGAGGGACACAAAGAGGCAGGATGCAAGTGCAAGTCCTTGGTTTTAACAAAAATCCATGACACTCTGAACAAAATACTGAAACATAAAAAAAAATGAGAGATAACCAGAACAGGGCCTGAGAGAACCAACCCACGAAGCAAACACAAAGCTCACAAGCAGCAGTATAAATAAACAAGGAACAGACTAGAAACACCTGGGACTAATGAGAGGGGAGGGCTACAGACAACAGACAGGCGAGACAGACAACAAGAAGGCAGGACCGGCGAGGAGACAAAGACCAAAACAACAAAAGCACGACTGTCAAAAACAAAAGCACATGAAACATGAAAACAAAGGCTGAAACAGAGAAAGACATGGGCAAGACAGGATGTTAGAATATATGTAAATGTGTATTTTTCATGGCATCACAAAAACAGTGAATTCAAAATGGGCTGTTTTTGCAGCTTAGTTTGCCTGTATGGACTCTACGGACTGGGGACTCAATGGTGTTTTGAAGCCTTTGAAAAACTCTGAAGGTTACTTGTAATATGGAATGAAAATCTTGTCTTGATCATGTACTATTTAATATATGAGTCCTAATTGTGGTAAGAAAATACGTACTTGTTATTAGATAAAACAGCTGTTTGATAGACTTTTGGGTAAATTTCACTTCAACACTCTACTTATATCTTCCTTGGTAAGAAGAGCAGATTTTGTGTAGTAAATAATGATTTGGTAGTTTTCTGAATTACTGTTAATCCTATATTGAATACTGTTAATACTGTTCATGTCTACACACTTAAAAATAATGGGTCCTCAGGGTTTTTTTAGTGGAGGAAATGGTTCTATATAGAACCATGAACACCCGAAGAGCCCTTTGCATAATTAAAGGGTTTCTTGCATTGTGAAATGGTTCTTCAGATTGATGGAGAATGTGCTGTAGATGGTTCTTTACAGAACCTTTTTGAAAAGCACCAAAAAGTGTATTTCTATTGTTTTAAACTTTATTATATAAGGTTATATAAGACTATATATAGCAAATTCTCCATCAATCTGAAAAACCATTTCACAACGCAAAGAACCTTTTAATCAAACAAAGAGTTCTTTGAGTATTCATGGTTATAGAACCCTTGAAGAACACATCATATATCAGAGTGTACTTAGTGAACTTAGTGTACTTGTACAGAGTGAAATGTATTAGCGTGTGGAATCTGAGCTTTCGGGTTCTACTGTCTTTACTATCAGTGTATAAAAGATGCACAGGGCTTCCTTTACTGTTGGATAAACTGTGATTTTTTTCTGAATGAGTGCGCGAGCTCATTGAGAGTTTGGCCTTTATTTAGAGTAATAATAAAACACTGCTGTAGGGTGAGTAGGTGGATATATGGTTCTCATGACATTACAGAAATGATAAATTCAAACAGGCTGTTTTTGCAGCTGATGACATGCATTTTCTAGTTCTGAAAGTTGGCTCATGAGACAAATGAATAAAAATAACTGAATTTTGGCTAGGCATCATATCTAAATCTATTAAATATATCCATATCCATTTGATATTTAATATCCATATCTATTAAAAATCAAATAAATGCAGTATCATCTTCGAGAAATAACATGACTAAAGTAGAAGAGGAGATTAAATGGCAGAAATCTTTTCTCAGCTTTAAAAGGTTAAACACCTAAAAGGTGATGCATGCCAGCACCACAAGAAGGGGACAAATTGTGTGGGATTTGGCTTTATTCCCAAGGTAGTACTGTCATGTCTTGTTTTTTTTTCCTCAAAATAAACCTGCTTAGGCTTTAATGTGGTAAGTTACAGCAAAATTACACAGAAAACATGTTCATTTGTATTATAAGCATTTAAAAAAAGTAGGTGTCCCCAAAGTTTTGATGGACGGTGTAGGTGCACTGCTCTGGCTCTGCTCTACACATGGCTTAGATGAATAAAAGCTAGAAGTAGGCGCCCAAACTCTGACTTACTATTCCTCTCTGACATATCCTAATACTCACTCATTTCAGATCTATTAGTTTTATGACACTTTGGACTCTGAGATGGTGTTCCACCACAAAAAAAAGGGAACAGGAACTCTGTGAACACCAAAAGAGACAGAATCTTCCAACATGGAATGTATGAAATGAATGAAAACAGGGGAAGCTCTCAGAAAAGCCTGGCAGAATCAATCTTCTATGCGCTTGACTTTGATGCCACGGGGCATCCATTATCTTGTCTTCACTTCAGCTGCCCACTTTGGTATAATGAGGAGGCTTTGGAAGCAGAACCATAGCAGGAGAGGCAGGGGGTATGATAACAAGGCAGGGCTTCTTCACGTCCTCTGAAACATCTGCGCTCAAGATGGAGAGATTGTATAGATTTGGGCTCCTCAAATTGTTTCTTTCTTTCAGCCATTTGCGCATCAGTTCTGGGAGCTAGAAGGCTGAACGGCTACCCACTGCTGGAGCAGTGAGAGGGGAGGCACAGTCGTCCATTTGTTTGTCAAAATTCTCATGTTTGTGCACTCTGAATAAAAGCTGTGATGGATTTTGTTCCATATCAAGTATGAACTAACTGGCTCACACACACCATCCATCAAGCATTTCTGAAATAGTTGGGAAACATAGGATCATTTTTAAAGAGACCTACTTAAAAGGGTCCATATCCTACATTTTTCTCGTTTTATTTTTTTCTCGAGATCCAGTCATAACATCTGAGTTATTTTATAAACCAAAACAGCCACAATTTGTTTTTACATAGCCTTTGTCTGAGTTTGCATGTTCTCCCCATGTCTGTGTGGATGTCCTCCGGGTACTCAGGTTTCCTCCCACAGTCCAAAGACATGCAGTCAGCCCAGCTAGACATGCTTAATTGTCTCTAGGTGTGAATGTGTGTGTGGATGTATATGTCTGTCTGCCTGCCCTGTGATGGGCTGGCGACCTGTCCAGGGTGTATCCTGCCTTCCACCCAATGACAGCTGGGATAGCTCCAGCACCCCCCAGCAACCCAGAAGGATAAGCGGGTTAGACCTCTTATTATCCCTTAGAATAGTTTTAGTTACTGTACGTTTAAGACCAATATAAGAGAAACGGTCTCTTTTCTGATTGGCTGCTCTGTATTGTGTCTTATTCAAAAAGCACTCAGAGCTGAAACACTCCTTATAACTTCAGTATGAATGGGCGGAGCTAAACTGCTGTAGGCTGAGTTCTCTTGATATCACAAAAACAATGAACTCAAAACAGGCTGTTGTTGCAGCTTAGTTCCCATATATGGATTGTTTGGACTGAGCGGTGTGGTACGTTTTAAACTTTAACAATGTTTGTGTACCACTTAAATTTCCTGTATTTAAAAAAAAGTGAGGGAGTTCGGTTTTCCATGACATGGTTTCTTTAAGGAAGAGCACTGCTACTGTAGTAATATTTAAGCTGTTTATTGAACAACTATTGAAGTAATTACCCTGAATTACTTTGTCAAAAGGGAAATCCATAGTTTTTAAAGATCTGTGCATAATTCAATAGTTGAGATGTAAACAAAGTAAATCCGAGTGGTTTGATGTGAAATGCTCCATTTTAGAGAAACTTACTGAGTCAGAATTGATCATAAAGTTGGCGACAGGAGCCAGATGTCTGAAAAATATAATGCCTCTAAAAGCTACATCAAAGACAATTACTGAAGTTTTTACAGTGGTGATGATATAAACCAGGAGTCGCAATGTCTACATCACAAATATAGTCATTTTATTTACTATCCAAAAACACCAGTGGACCTCTATGAGTCTTCTGATTTTTTATATCGCTGCTATCAGAAGAAAACCTCGTATCTCCAAAATGGTAACCTTACAGGAAAAGGAAAAACACCTGCTTTACTTTTAATGTAAGTCAATGGAACCAAACTTTTTTCAAGTAATTTTGGGTCATTTCTTTCAGTCCATTCATCATGAAATTTACACACAATGTAAAGGTCAAAAGGTAATGGCAAAAACTGAAAAACGTCAAAAATGGAGATGCAAGGTTTTCTTACGATAAAAGTGATATGTAATATTGATTAAGGTAAAATAGTGTTAAATCTGAAAAAATACATTTTCTTTGGGGACTATTTTGCCTCATAACACCTTGCATGTATCCATGAATAGAGTAAAAAATGTTTTATTCCAAAACTTTCTCAAAACCATCAGAAAAGAACAATGTTTCAGGCATCAGGCAGTGTGTTCGTAACTGTTTCATGGAATAACTTCCCATGAGGGAGTCTTTAGAGGCATTAAATGCAGTGGATGTCTGGTTCTAATCAACACCACTGTGAACAATGACTTGATCCTCTAGAATGGAACATTTCACATCAAACCACTCAATTGTTAACATCTTCACCATTTAATTATGCAGGAATTTTGAACAATCTATGAAATTCCCTTTAATATTTGCCTTATAGAGAGAAAATCTAATGCTGAAGACTTCACTTCATTCACTGGCCTATTAGTATTACATTAGCTCAGTAGCTATATTAGCAAGCTAACAGGCACTCACAACAGAATATAAAAGAGAAGTGGGGATTCTTTCTTAACTGTAATGGTTGTTATAAAATTGAAATACCAAACTGAACACTTATAAAAATAGATTTAATTATACTAAATAAAATACAGTTACAGTGAAAACTGTACTTAAGTACTGTAACAAGTAGTTATTTGTTATTTTCTTCCTTTTGCAAAACATGTATTATAACTACGAGATGTCAGTTGGTAGGCAATAACAGCTCAAGCTCCTTTGCCACTACATAGTGAAAATCCAATTATGGTTTATGCCTTCATGATATGTGTGAGCAAGTCTGTTTTTTTCTTTGCTCTCTGTCTTTGTAGATCACATACTTCGCCCAGAAATGCGTATCAACTGATGATATCTGTGAAGGCTGCCAATGTGTGACCGTTTCATGAGATTCAGATGTCAACCGTTCCTTTATTCTGCGAGCCAAAAGACCGCTGGTCCAATCGTAATGCCAGCTGCACATTACCATAGAAGCCTTTCCAGGCTGCCACAGTCACACAGCTCCTCATGTAACCTTAAAGTTCTGGAATGGGCTTCATTTAGGGGACCATGCAGGACAGCGCCTTGGGCCATCGCTGTGTGTTCAGAGCCATGGGAAAACTGCTGATCCTGAGACTTTTCCCGTCTGTCCCAGGACATGCAGTGGTTGTAGCGAAACACTGTGGCCAATCCTTACCAAAACCAGATGAGTCCTAATCCTCAGAGTCTACTATTTTTGTTTAGCTTTGTTTAAGCCACAGTGTATTTGGTATAGGCTGAGTTTTTGGAGGCCGAGATGTGGTCTGATGAACTGAGTTTGCCCTCTTTTTCTGATAAATCCTTTGGATCACTGCTGTTGAACTCTGAGATTATGGGGGTGTTAGTTGAGCTCTCCTGGTGTGTTTAACCTCTCATAACATTTATCAGCCACTCTGTGGAAGCCATGAGGTCATAAATGCAATCAATGTAAAATTAAAATTACGCTCTTAGGAAACTGTCCTCCTCTTCAGTGCCTATTACTTGTGGGGTGCCTCAGGGCTCTATCTTGGGCCCTATTTTGTTCTGTTTATGCATGCTTCCCCTGGGTCCATGGGTCCATCTTTCAGAAGTGCAAAATACCCCTTCACTGTTGCGTAGATGACGGTTACAGTCATATGAAAAAGTTTGGGCCACATTAAATGTTTCATAGTTTTTCTAAGTGAAAAATAAGTACACATCCTCCTCTACCTCTATTTCACCTCTCAATCTGTGCAATGTTATTAGCGGTTCCGTACTCTTGCATGAGGTTCAAAGGTGACCGGGACTTTTCTTTTGCTGTCCCAAGACTCTCCCATTTTTCATAAAAGCAATTTTAAAAACATATTTATTCTCCTATTTGATTAGTCAAGTCATTCAATTCATTAAATAACAGTATAGAGATTTACTAGTTAATAGAAATTAATAATATTTTACTTATACTGAAAAGTGCTACGTAAACAAGGATTTAAAATTATTATTATAGAAAGAATTTTTAGCCGAGATATTGCTGTAAATGGTCACTTTTCAGGTGCAGCAATTTTGTAAATTTTTATTTGGCCTCAACATCATCAGCTTCAAGATGTTTAGGGTTAATATTCTCAACTAACCCTGTAAATTGCCCAAAAACATATTTGTTGATAAACAAAACAAATAAATCCTAGCACATATAAATGACACAGAAAGTCTTACTGGCTCTCCAGGGGGTCCTCGGGGTCCATCCTTCCCAGTGTTCCCAGGAGGACCTCTCGGTCCTGAGGCCCCTGGGGGGCCAGGTGGGCCAGGTGGACCAGCCTGTCCTTGGTCACCCTGATGAAAATACAAGAATGAACATGTGGTTGACAGTCAAATAATTAGCTCTAGTAATATTTGGCATGTTTCTCTATTATTGATGGGTGATAATTTAACTCCAGGCTTTAACTCCTAAATCTGATATTAAGAATTATTCATAGGATGGACAACAACTGTGGGTCATTTCGTTGGACTTGCAATTTGGACACAAAAATGAAGTGGCAAGAAAAGGTACGACTTTTAAACACATCCTTAAATGAACTGAATAACTATGAATTCATTACATGCTATTGTTTAGTAACACTTTATTTGAAGGCTACCTACATAGGAACTTCATAGCACATGCATAAACATTGAATAACATATTGATTCAGCAGTACTGGAGTGTCTATGGTAGCTTTTGCCATTAATCATAAGATGGTATGAGATGTTTTATGGAGTAAATGACACCAAATTGACAGAGTTTCAAATGTTCCTCTGCCCTATGAGTTCCATACTATTACTGGGATAAGCTGTTCATAACCACTCAAGCATTGCTTTATAAATGTGGTATTCATGCTTATGCATGTATAATGAAGTCCCTATAAAGGTGGCCTTCAAAAGAAGTCTCACTGAGACTGCGCATTGGTTAAGTGTCTACTTAATATTTTAAGTCTTAAATAATTATTTCAGCATTTTTAGTAGTCGCTATATGCTGCATCTATATCATACAGTTGATTACCATGAACAATAAATTTAAAGCATTTTTCTGTATGAAAAAAGGGATTGTTAGAGTGTAGGGGTTGTACTTATATAGTCATGTATTTAAAGTGGTCATTCATGGAACTTGGGAAATGTATCTATCATAAATGAGTTTTGATTCAATAGATTTTCTGCTTTTTTTTTCTGAGTGCAGGATAACGCTACAAAACTATTGCTTGTGGTAATCCAGAGTACAATATAGATGCAGCAGCTAGACATTAGGCTGAAAAATGCATGATCATTCCTTCAACAGACAGCCCCACAAGCATCCAGTGTAGACACACATATCCAGCAGTATGCAAAAATTTGAGCACACATGGCCAAGTTACATATTTTGGTGATTTTAGTAAGTGATTTAAGTAAAAAAAAGTACACAAACTCAAACTTCTGCAGCAAAGTGTCCAGAAACACAATTTTCTCTGCAAGATGATGATGCACACTTACTTTAGATTTGATTAAGAGTATTTATAGCATGTGTCAGAGTTTGGATAACCTCCTAAATCAGTACTTATGGCACTCCCTTTGGCTGAACCAATCATAGCTTGCAAAAACTTTTTGTAGCCAGCTAGGAGTCTTTTTGTTCTTGTTTTATGACTGTTCTACCACTTTTTGGCTTGCAGAATGATTCTAGTCTTGCATGCACAGCTTGTTTAAGATCTACCCACAGATTATCAATGATGTTCAAGTCAGGGGAATGTGACAGCCATTCAAAAATCTCCAGATTGTATTTCTTGGTGAATTTTGAGGTATGTTTTGGTTGGAATTCTCCTGTCTAAGAAGCAGGCCTCTTTTCAGCTTTTCAGTTTCTCTTCTCATCAGTTTCTTGATTGGCACTTTTGTCACATTTGCTTCCAGAATTTGCTGTCATTTAGTGGAATTCATTTTTCTGGCTGCCACACAACTCCAAAGCATAACAGATCCACCCCATACTTAACACCTGGCGAGGTGTTCTTTTCATCAAATCCTGCTCCTTTTTCTCCAAACATACCTTCAGTGATTATGGCCAAGTTCCATATTTACTTCAGAAGTCTACAACACTTGTTTCCAAAATGCCTCCAAATGAATATCTAAATATGACAAATGCACAGTATCTAAATATTATCTAAATATAGTTTTATATGCTTCAGACATTGACGTTTGTGATGAGGTCACAGGTTAGGTTTTCTTCTGATGACTCTTCCATGCAGATCATGTTTGTGCAAGCAACACTGGACAGTAGAATGGTGCACCACCCCTCCTGTGTCAGCTATAACTTCCTGTATGTCCTTTGCTGTCATATGGGGGTTTTGCTTTGCCTTCTCGAACTTGCCTTGACTTCCTTGATGTTCCCCTTAACTGCAATTGCAAGATGGAAGCATGTTGATACCTTTTTATAGTGTTCATCTGCTTTGTAGGCTTTAGTTAGCTTCACTTTCATATCTTCAGCCAGCTGCTTAGAGAAGCCCATAGCTGTTGAGTGTTAGTCCAAGGTTTAAAGAGTCAGAGAATGTGTTGCCCTCTGGAACTGTCATCAGTTGACAGTTCCTAAAGATAAATATTGACTTACCTATCCAGCCCTGGTGCGTCAACTTTTGCACATGCTACAACTACAATTTTATTTATTTATTTATTTATCTATCTATCTATCTATCTATCTATCTATCTATCTATCTATCTTGCAATCAAATGTAAAATATAATTATGCATTAACCTTTGCTGAAAATGTTCTTTTGCACTTAAGAAAGCAACAAAATTTGTAATTTGGCCAGGGGTGCCAAAACTTTTGCATACGCCTGTAATCAAGGCACACATACAGTTTTAGTTAGTGTGGAAGAACGGCCAGTTCAGTGTTGTGAAGTAAAGAAACATGCCTTGCACTCATGCTACCTTCAGCATACGTCTCTGGAAGGTGGGCTGGTCAGCAGAGATGAAACCATGGTCATAGCGAGGAAAGACCATCTGAGTGGTCAGAAACAGAGAAAAGTGGACGGAAAGAAGAGGAAGATCAGAGCAAAAACTAAGATCTATGTTTTAGGGGACACTGTGAGGCTTTCACTTTTTCATCAGAGTGAAAGAGGTGAAAGAGAGAAAGGCAAGGTCATCTGTGGTCAGCAGGAAAGAGGTGGAAAATGGACGACAGCATCTGTAAGGCCAGAGGGTACAGAGGCAGTGGAGGGACAAACCTTGATGAGAATTTGATTACTGTGCAGGCCTGCGTGAGTGGCCTGACCCTAAAGCAGAGACATGATGGACACTCATCACAGAACAACACTTGCAAAGCACATCAGCCATACATTTCTATGACCATTAAGTCTCGAGGTATAACTCTCTGAATCTTACAATGATTTGATTTGATTAGGATTCTCTAGGAAACAATTCAATGCATCACAAAATGTAAAATTTCACCAAAATTTGATTACATTTTGATTCTTTTAGGGCCAACTTGATCCCTTATAATCTCAACTGTCACCATGATTCAATTTGATTATGATTTTTTATGAAGTAATTAAAGACTTTATACAGTTTCACCTGTCACCACAATGATACTGTATATCCAGTTTCAATTCTTCAGAAAATGATTCAATGCATCATAAAATGATTTGTCTGTAAGAAATTATTAAATGTATCACCATAATTACAACATGATCATTCTTTTAAAATGATTTAATACTGAGCTTTGAAATTTCACCAAAGTTCTGTTTGACTCATTTGGTATGGTTACTTTTCATTTAAATATATATATATATATATATCAACTTCATTCTAATCCTAATACTGTATATCCAGGCATTACGCTATGCAAATTATGAGCACACAGTGTATAATGGCCTAATAAAGTGCAGGTATGCAGGTTGTAACTGTTCCCATGATTTTAAAAGATATTTGTAAAATGAATTAAAAATACATTTATAACCCATAAAATAAGTGCTGTTTTCCAAATAAAGTGGATTTCCAGCCATAATATGACCAAATATTTCAAGGCTGTTAGTTTTTCCCTCCTGATTTTGCATCTACGCTGTCTGAAAATGACATATTCGTGTGTGTTTGTTGCTGTAAACCATAGTTACGCAGGGCAGACTAGGGCTGAATTGTCCTGCTGACAGTAATAGAGATGATAGTCTGGGGAAAAAGAGGGAAAATCAGAACGTCTGCCGCCAGAGATTTCAAACACCAGCCGTGCCAGCTACATTCAGATAGCAGGCTCTCTCTCCGGGAAAAGTGGTTAAGACAGAGAAAAACAGATGGAAAGTAAAATGGGTAAAAAAAATAAGGTGTACAGGGTGCATTAAGGGGATATGTTCAGGAAAGAGAGAGAGAGAGAGAGAGAGAGAGAAACTGACTGGTCATGAGGGATGTATTAGGGTGGGCTGTGGAATAGTTGAGGTTTCCCACACTGCAGCTTCACTCTGCTCTGTCACATTCATTCAGACACACACTGAGCTTCGCCCAACAGCCAGACCTCCTGCTTGTTTTAATACAATGTTAGAATGTGAGGTGATATGTACATATATAAGTACCTATATGTAATAATATTATGTGTGTGTGTGTGTGTGTGTGTGTGTGTGTGTGCGTGTGTGTGTGTGTGTGTGTGTGTGTGTGTCAGGAGGTGGGTGGTGTGTGCAGTACTGTTCAAAAGTCAGAGACCACCCTTCCTTTATTCAATTTCCATTCAAAACAGCCATAAAGTACACATTATTCATTTTTCAGTGTTTGGTGTGTCCACTCTCTATTACAGCTTCCATTCTTTTCAGGAAACTTGCTTTCAGTTTTTAAAAAAATATTTTTGAATTATTTTAATGTAATGTTTAAAGATTTAGATTATTAGTTTAATTACAAAAAACTTTATTCAAACTACCAAAAGTTTCAGTCCATACACTGTAAAACCCAACTGCACATCTTAGTGAAAGAATTATGTTAACATAACCTATATACTACAGTTGGAGTAACTTTATTGAAAAAAAAACTGAAATAAACTCAAAAATGATTTTTTTTTTTAAATAGTGACAATTTTGAGTAAGAACATTTTTTGAGCATATTTTAAGTTAAAGCAACTTTAGTCAAATGTATTATATTCACTATTGTTACTCAAGATTAAGCAAATCTAAACAGCCAATAAAGGGTTGCTTTTAAAGACTGTTCAAGATTTATTGTGGCTGGATTGTTTTTCCCTCTTCTATGTATGCAAATTGTAGATGACAGACTGTTTACTCCATGTACTAGTCCTAGTTTAGCCTGTTCAGAATAGCCTACATTACGTGATGGTTGCCAAGTGCATGAAATAGTTTTGATGCACATGAGGAGTACTGATAGATGACAGAGTATCAGGACATTTATTTGACAGACTGCATAGATGTTTAAATTGAAATGATTTGGAATTTACATGCTTTTCTTGTAACTTTTTTTTTGCAATGTCAGACATTCAAATGGGATCTTTGAGTTAAATCTAACTTATTGCTATTCAGACTTCTCATCTTTACTTAAGTAATGTTTACTTAATGTAACTCTCCTGAGTAACACTCACATCATTCCTATTGGCTCTTGCCACCATATTTTTGTATATTGGGAGTGTCTTTTTACCTTGTTTACTGTCTGTGTGTTGTCATTCTCTCAAGCCTACCTTCCCTTGGATCTCTACTTTTTCTTTTTAATTTTTATGACTTATCTGATCTCAGTCAGTACTGATAGAGCTGAGTTAACAAGTTCCCACCTGCTGAATGTAGTTCTGTGGTGGTCAAACACTACAGAGACTGCTGCTGCATTCTAGCTGTCAGCAGTTGGCTAGATGATCCAGAGCAGTATCAAGTTAAATTGGTAAAGACATTGTTATCAATGTCTATCATTATCAAGTATCTGCAATACAGTACATTTTACAGCAGGAAGTAAAACTGCATCCCTGTCCCTCATGGCCACATGATGAGCAGTTAGATCCCATTGTTTTGAAGTAAATGTGTCCCAAAGTCTGAAAATCAGTGGGGAACATTAAGAATTTTCACTACAAAAACACATTTTCTGCAAGTAAGCAAACTTATTTGTGTTTTAACAAAACATCTTCTGATTTTATGTGTGTACAGCTGTTCAAAGCTTTATTTGCTAGTCATATACTAGTTACTGTTTTCGAGTTCTGCTTACAATGATCTAAACTAGTCACTACTGAAACAGTCACTACTGAAACAGTAAAGTTTTGGTAGCATTATGATTGTTTTGGTATGGACAACATGGAATGTTCAATCATTTACATTAATAAAATAATCATAATTAAGATATAGGGTCTCTCAAAGCAAAATAATTTTAGTCTAACACCCAAGATAAAAGTCATGTTGTTGTGGGGTGCTTCTTCCCCAGGTTTCTCTGTTTATGTGATATGGAAAGATGCGAGATAGAGAGAGAGAGAGATAGATAGATAGAGAGAGAGACAGAGAGAGAGAGAGAGAGAGAGAGGGAGAGAGTTAAAAGAGATAGAGAGGGAGTGAGGAAGATCAGAAGTTAAACAGACAGTAATAAATGTCTGAAGTGCTGTCAAAATTCCTCTCCTGCCTGCCCTTGATCCCAGATTTGTAATGGATCATTACTCTTCACTCTACAGCCATATATAAGAGTATGTATGTGATTATAGGGTATAGATATAATATGTGTGCAGAAATCACATGAGACTCATTCCTTTAATATGAGAATGTGGGCATTTTGATGCCTGGATTGGATAAAAACATTAACAATGTACTGTCACATATGCAAACGGTAGAAAACCCCTGGTCATATTACATGTTTTGCAAAGATGTAAATGAAAAGTTACACAGCCTCTACAAAGAACACACTTAAATATGGCATTTCTCTGCCATTTTAGTGCACAGTTTATCACACTGCAACATAATGCAGTGCAATATAACACATTAGAAAAATTTAACAGATTGGAAAAAAATAAAACATACAATATAAAATGTGCTATAACTTTTGCACAGGCCACATTTTATGTTTTATTTTCATCAGTATGTTAAATTCAACTAATAAACAGTAACTGTGCATTGCAATGTGCAGACGTGTTCTCTGCAGAGGATGTGTAACTTATTTTCACAAAACACAGTTTGACCAGAGGTGCCCTCACTTTCACATACGACTGTATGATGTTATCAGCATTAGCAGTACAGGCTCATAAAATGATCAAGTCTGAAAATGACTGGAAAATACTCATACAAGTACAAACACAAGACCACTGCAACATTAAAAATGTAATAGATGCAACAAACAGATTATGGGTTATTAAATATAATATCTAATGAATAAAATAGCCATTATCTTCTGTAAAAAGTAAAAAGGACTGAGTTAAACTGATACATCTGTCCTAATCAATAATGAGAAATAAGGAGGAAAATAAAACTGAGAAAATAAGCTTATTAGACTGAAATCTTACCCTTGGCCCGGCTTCTCCCTGGTCACCCTTGGAAAAAACAGACACAAACAGAACAGAATGTTTATGAACATGGTCATAACATTGGGCAACAGTATCATGTTCCTGCTTATGCTGGTGCCGTGGTCAGATTTGTCTGTACCTGTGTTTGCATGTTCTTTTATGACAACCTAGCCTCAATCAAGCTTGTTTGTGATCAGCATGAGAATGACAAAGACATGGAGAGATAAAAGAAGACAAAAGTTTGTAAAATGATGATTAAGGCCGGCGTGCTGGCACGCTCCTGCTTCCCAATGAGTTTGACAAGGCCAAACTGATTAAGGAAAAAATGGTCAAACTCCAGTGGCTCCATATGGCTCTCTCTCGCCAGCGGTTCTGTAATCAACAGGAATATTCTGAGGCTGGTTTTGTTTACCACATTTTTTTTTTCGTGATGTGATCCGAGACACAGCAGGGTTTGTGTGTCCACACACGTGGAATAAACGTGGTGGTTGCCGTGAGACAGTTTGGAAGCACATCTGGTTGTTGTGAAGTGGAGAAGACTACAGGAGCGCGACGAGAGGGGATTACCCTTCTAGGTGTGGACCTGAGGTGACGTGTGGGCTAATGGATGGATTCTGTACGTGTGTGGGGTGTGGTGTGGTCACTTATGTGTAACAGTTGTTACCTTATCTCCCTTTGGTCCAGCCGGCCCCTGAGGACAGGAGAGAGGGGAGAACATATGAATTAGAGACCATTCTGTACAGCAACTCAGTTTGAATAGATAAAACTAACCGGCTAGTTGAGAGTACATGATTAACGGGTCACTTGCATAACAGTTTGTTGATGATTCAGTACAGTCACTCAATTCAGGTCAAAATAAACCAGACAGTTTAGATATTATTTCTCTATTGGAATAACATGTTATCATCATGTTACCATCATTATTGTCATCTTCTTTGACACTTTACTTGAACCATTCTACATAACATTAACATAACCATGTTATAAACATGTCATAGCAAATGTCATAAACTCATGATAGATTATGTTCAGTAATATAATTGTGCCATATTACCATTATGGGTAATTATCATGCCAGATGCCATAATGTTTAATGTCATAATAGCTTATGCCACATGCTAGTTTTTGCTAATTCATCATGATATCAAACATAATGACATGCTGTTGTGACATACTGTTAATGACAGCATGACACTGTTATTTTATTGGACATAATTTGTTGTGACAGCACATGACATCTGTCATGACATGTTTACAGCATACTTATGTCAGAGCCAGTTTATGGGGAGCCTGGCCACTTATTATTTCTATTATTCTATCAAAAAAAAGAGACTGCAAAGCACTGGGCACCCATGAGAACATTCCTTAATAAATGGAATGAATGGTTTCTAAACACTTGTCTGGGACATTTCTTTCATTTTGGAGAGGAAAGAGATGAATTCCGCTGAAAAATCAAACTTACTTTAACCTCGTTTTTCTACAGCAAACAGGTCTTGGGCAGTGGGACACTAGCAGTACTGGTACAAGCAAAGTGTTACTGAACTGTACCATCTTAAAGGTGCAGCGTGTAAGATTTAGGAGGATCTATTAACAGAAATGGAACATAGCACAGAAAACCATGTTTTCATTGATGTATAATCACCTGTAACTACGAATTCTTGCACTTTCTTTGGGATAGAATGAGCCCTTCATATCTACATAGGGAGCAGGTCCTCTTTCAATAGAGGCAGCCATGTTGTGCTGCCATGTTTCTACAGTAGCCCATAACGGACAAACCAAATGCTGACTCTAGAGAGTGCCTGTCGTGTTCTTATGTTGAAGTGGCAGCTCAAATTTTGTGGCATTAGAGAACCAGTTGGAAGATGTAAAAAGAAGAAGAATCAGTGGTTGCTGCCAGTGCTATTTTATGTTGTGAGACATTAGAGAATGCAAATTCTGACTATTTAGCACAGGAGAAATCACAGAGGGGGGTGAACCCTTGTTGTCAAAGAAGTGAAAACATGACGGCCACTGTAGGTCTTACTCCACACTTGGAAAAGGAATGGTGAGGGAGGGGTATTCAGTTGTTTGCAATCTGCAACTTCACCACTAGGTGCCACTAAATTTTACACACTGCAGCTTTAATCCCTTTATATGAAGGGTGAAAATCTTTTAACTATTCTTTTCTTCAAATGGTGCATACACAGCTCTCATTGTACGTCCTTCTTACACTGGTGGAACAAAAGTTTTCAGCATTAAAAAGGTGATACTTATCAACCCAATACATGAATGTATGTGCATGAGGATGGTACACACACACTGACATCCATTTTCAGATGGTGTTGTCACTTTAGCATTAGGCACCATCTCTACCACTAGGTGGCCTGTATGAAGGGGCTACTGTTTTGTGTTCTGCACTAATATCTGGTGGAACTCTCTGGAGGAACTATATACCATTCTGGATGTGAGGAGAGCAATAACAATAAATCTCAACTCAAGCAGACCTGATATGACATCATTTACTGGTCAATTGCATTCAGTTCAGTCCAGCTCAGTTCAATAAACAGCTCATAGATTAAACAGCTGCAATAGGGTTCAGAACACGTGAAGCTCCAGGTGAGCAGAAGGTGAGTTTCAGTCAGCCTCCTGCAGTGAGACAGCTGGGCTTTGAGGTGAACCCCAAATTCAGCCAATATCACACCTGGTTGAGATTCACGGCTGAACTCAATTGACTGTGATTTTTCCTTAGTGTGAACCAAAACATCTTGACATCTCTTTCGCACTGCGAACAACAGATTGATGATGTTTGGAGGAGATGCGTTTCAGAGCGTTCTCTTACTCTAAGTGGTTTACATTGCTATGGACAAATGGGTTTCTCTTGGCAGTGACAGCGAGGGAAACAAGAGGCCCTTAGAAGATGACCTATGGGGAAGAATGGGAGTTAAGAGTGATGAGTTCCTTTCTTTGCTGTGTAATCCATTATTTCCATCTCCTTTGTGGCTAGATGGATGGAGACTAGATCTTTGTGGTCTCAGTATCTTAGCTGATAAATGGCCGGAAAAGCCAGACATGTTGTTCTTGAATCCCGCATCTCCACCCAAGGATGTAACCACGCTTTCCCTTTTAAACAGCATGGGGTAACAGTTCCCAGATGGGCTACTGAAAATGTAAATGCACATATGATCTGACAAAAGTTGGAATGTTTCAGCTTTTTACAGGCGACAAGACACATCTCAAATTTGCAGTCAAGACTCAAACAGATGATGTCAGAAAGGTGTAAATTACCTGACTTCCTTTAGCCCCAGGAGGACCCTATGGTTAATGCAGGATGATATGGACATAGAAGAAGAAGAAGAAGAAGAACAGAAGAAAAGTCAAGATTAAAGTACATAACAATGTAATATGGTGCTCTTAAAATAAGGACATCAAAAGGGTTTGCCATAGAGGAATCGCCTTTGGTTTCCTAAAGAACCTTTGATTTGAGTGGTTTCAGTTAAGGACCACTACTTGAAAGGTCCTTAGAGAACGAAAAGTAGTTTCCTCTAAAGCATTGCTCCAAAGAACCCTTTATTTTATGAGTGTATCACCTGATTCCTTAATGAATGAGGAAGCTGTAGAACATTGAGAATGCCATTATTGTGCACTACTTTTTACAGTGTTTTTTTTCTTTTTTTTAGAGAAATGTGTAATAAAACTTTGGACCCTGGCCTTTAAAGAGGTTAATTACAAATTCTTATTTTCATTACCAGTGAAATTGTTTGTAACATCTCAGATTTTCATACATCATTGCAGGACTTTTTAATTTTTTTTTTTGTTTTGTTTTGTTTTTGTTTGTTTGTTTTTTGGTCAACATTTTCAGCAATTTCACTTTTTTGAAAAAAAAAAATTGAAAGTACTGTTTTTGGCAGAAAATTTATATGGGCCAATATTTTAAATGTGCACTACATTCAAATTTCATCACTCAACATTTTTTTTTTAACAGAAATGAAAAAGTCAAAAGCAAAGCTTAAAAACTCCTAAAAAAAAAGAACTGCAGTGGAATGTGGTACAATTACATTCCATGACAAAAGAAACTAGAGATGTACCTTTCAGAGTAGCACCCCATTTTTTCTGTACCCAAAAAAGTACAGTTTAGTACCTTTATTTAGTTTTTTGGTAAAAATTTCAACACAATATACAACCAGTGTTTTGGTCTTGCTACTGTAAGTGCCAGAAAAAGGTTAGTGCAAGACGATGTCACAGTAGATTCAGTTCAATTTTGCTGTCAATATATATTCAACCACAAGCCTTCTCAATGATCTCAGTGGTGCAACATCTAAACTGTGGTCACTTCTGGTCAGAACTCAAGTGTTTTAAATGTTATCTAAAATATGATCTGAATAGTCTCATATATCCTCAAACCTGGTATTTGAGAGTCAAATATTATTTCAGGCCTAGCTTAGGCCTACCTTCCAATAATTTACTGAGCAGTTATTGAAGCTCTGACCACCATATAGGTCTCATGGCACAGAACATTTGAAATTGAAACCTCTTGTACAGGCACTTTAACAGCAATGTCTACAAGCTCTCACTGCATCACACATGTGCACGTGTCATCCAGCTGTCAGTCAAAGCTGGAGGGGTGATACTCACGGGTTTACCGTCCAAGCCGAGAGGTCCCTGAGAGGAGAGAACAGAGAGAAATGAGTGATTAAACTGAAGGGCTTCCCTAGTGGGGCTGGGCAGTAAAGAACAAAGAACAGGGTGAATTCAGATCAGTTCTAGAAGGAGGTGTGGGAACAGTAAATCAGGAAGATGATGGGAGGTAAGGAAAGAACAGGATCACATTCTGAGCATAGTATGACATCACTCAGTTTGCACATAATAGCAGCGTGGAGCTGTAAGAGGGCCACCTACTAGCAAGAAGACTATTAGCATGTGTTTGACATAAAAAGGCCCAAGCGCTGATTCATTTCATATGGCAACCAGAATTGTTTAGACCCCCTTGACCCGTTTGTCAACAGCATGCATGTTCTCTGTAGAACAAAGAAAAGAATCTGTATAATCTTGAGAGACGCAAAGAACATCTACTCACGATCTTCTATGCTGAGCACAGTCGAAATATGAAAAAAGTGATGAAGAGAAACGTCCATTTCTGGACCAATAAACTGTGGCTACACACCGTGATTCAAAGAAAGTCTTTAAACTTAACTTCATTAGAATCAGACAAAAACATAAAAAGCCTCGGCCAAGTATGACAGCAGAGTGTCTGACGAAGCTTAATGGAAATGCCCTTCGACATGTGGCATATGTCTATGCACAATGTTTTTTTTCTGCACTCGTCAAAGTTCACCGGTCCCTGGAGATGTGATCTCTTGGATGTATGCTGGAGCCTTTGGCTACTGAAGCTGAAAAGAGAAAAGCAAAATGCCAGAACTGGACCATAAACCCCATTTTATGGTTCAAATATTTTGACCTGTCCCTCTGTTCTCATTAAGTGAAGGACAGTGGCGTCAGCTGCTACGTTTACATGCACACAATAGCCTAAGTAGTTAGTTAGTCTAAAATGAGCCTAAAAAAGATATTTGTAGTTGTATAAAAGACTAGTCCTTTCTTATTACATGCAAGCCAGCATATTCTAACTTCCACAAAGTTTTTTGGCAAAATTCAGTTGTTAAAATATAAATAAAGTCATTCAGAATGTTTTTTTTATATATAGTGGTGGTGATAGGAACCAGGCGTCGAAAACCACCAGTAAACCTATGCATGTCTTCTGAGTTTTTATATATTGTGTTAATATTTAATGTAATATTGGGGGCTGTTTTGCATGAACCTCTCCACAATAAATGACTTTTAAAAATACATTTTAGGCCAAAACCTTATATAAGATAGTGTAAAAAAATGTCTCAGTCATCAGGCAGCATGTTCATAACCATTAATGTAATAAATTTCTGTGAAGGAGCTTTTAGTGGCATTGACACCTTAAAATCCCAGGTTTATAACATACTACGTCTTATTACTCAGTAACTACAGGGACTTCAATGCAAACAGGCCAAGCTATTCTTAGATTAAAGAAATGTATAAAAAAAACTTGGGCCATTTAAGGGGTTAAATGCTTCAGATGTCTGGTTCCTATCACCACCACTGTGAATTATTATGGAGCATTTCGAATCAAACCAATCTGATTTTTTTTAATGCAGACATTTTGAAGAACTGATGGAGTTTGAAAATACTAGCATTGTTTTTTGACTGTTTGGGCCTATAGACCAGCCGTCTGTGCAGTTCAGGGAGATTTTTTGATGTAAGTGTCCCAAACTCAATCAAAAACTAGTGAGGCGTCACCCTAGTGCAATAAAAGGTTTTGGGAAATGTCTTTTAACCCATGCTGTTCCAGCAGCCTAGATCTAAATATCTCTGACAAAATGTTTAACATGAGGGACACCTCTTCCTCCCCCAGCAGCACAAGCCCTTTCAGCTTTTGTCACTTATGTTTGTTTCGGTGTGATAAAGCTGTCATCATGTGCGCAATTGCAGAAAGTGTCATTAAATTCTCAAAAATGGATCTAAGCTCGCTAAGCTTTAGTCAACTGAGACCTCAGTTACCACCCTGCAGTATAGTACATGATCTTAATTAGACTAGCAGCCTTAGACTAATACTAAACGATTAGCTGGCATGCAAAAGTGATTAGTAAAGAGAAATGAACTGAGCAAATTAGAATTATATAAGAATTCTCCAGAGAAAATCAGAAAAAAAGGAAAAAGGAATCCACACTTGGCTCCCAAGCAGACTTTTAAGCTACAGTACTCAGCAAATGTAAAACTTTTTCCCTTAATTGCACAAAAACTGCTGACACCCACTGATATGGTGTTCTTAGTGATAAAGATGCATGCAAAAGTTTGAACACTCCCTGTCAGAGTATATATTTTGTTGATTTTCTAAGTGTAAATAAGTAAACAATACACATCCTCTACAGAGACCACATTTTCTATTTATTTAATGTTCTATTTATGACTTGAAAATGAGCCATAGCTTTTATACAGCCCGTAATTTCTTTTTTTTTTTTCCAATACAAAAATGCAAATAAATGGTGCATTAAAATGTGCAGAAGTGTGTTCTTTGTTATTTATTTCCATGTATAAAATCAACAAAACATGTCATTTGGGGTGCCCAAACTTTTGCACATGACTGTATGACAGAGAAACAAGTGGCCTGGAAGTGGAAGTGTGGGTGAAACATTTTTCTTCATTTTTTGCAATGAGTCCATCTGGGAAGGGTTAAGTTGTATGATCTCCCTGGTGGCTAGTCATGATGAGCAGACATGGGGCACTGAGGTCACTCCAGTCATGCCCAAACAGAGACAAATGAATCTCAAGGTCAGAAATGTAGGCTGATTTATTGTGGCCTGAAAGCTGTGACCCGCAGAGTTAGGCTAAATGGTTATGTCTGCTACTTGATCACTAGGCTTAGGGTCCAGCTCCGGTGAGTCTTCAGGTCAGTGCTAATCCAAATGTTTGCTTGGAATGGAATAAACCATCAGTTCTTTAAAGAGATTAAATACGATTAGCCTCGCTCAGTTTCTAATTTGCGTTGCTAACTTGTGCTTATATTTGTTGTAACAATGAGGGATTTGTTTGGGCTATGCATGACAGAATATACTAATCAGCAAAACGAATCTGCTCATAGATGAGTTGATATTATATGAATCTATACTTAGAAAAAAAGAATCTGTTTAGATTTTAGGCATCCTTTTATCTCTCCTACAGCAAAAGATCCATCTGAACAAGTTCTTCTGAATACAAAGGTAACAATCAATATAAAAATACTTCAGATTAATGCAAGTTAACTGTTAGGAGTTTAAAATTTGTGTCATTTTGCCATATGTTTTATTATAACAATGTAATTACATAGGTAATTACACAGTTATTTATGTAATGAATTGCATTTTCATTCTGTATCCACAGGCTTGTGTTTTTTTTTCTTTCAATATCAAAAAATGACAAAAAATAAAGGTTTTTCTTTTCACAGAACAAGCCTACATGCAACAATAGCTTAATTAATTGAAAGTTCAGAATCTGCATTTTCCACTGAATTTTAATTTGCGAAATAATTCATATTTATCATCACTCGTTATTACCGACTTCCAAATATTAAAACCACAATTCGACATTTCAGATCAACAAACTGGTAATCCCAGCATGTAGTGCTAGAAAGTCAATAAAGTCCTGCTTTTCCTTGCCTTGTATAGTTTATTGTTTGTAAACACTGGGATGAAAACAACTCTACACATTCCTGATGTCCACAAAATAAAACCACTCCATGTTCGAGATCTGACCGGACGTTGGAACAGAAGAATTAAATCAACAAAAATGCAGCTCGAATTTTACTTGTGTGGCACCGAAGTTCAAAATAGGGAGGGAGAAAGAAAATAACACAAGAGCCTTAGAATAGCACGTTTACCACACATATTCCACAGAGAGCAAAGGATCTACAAAAGGAGGATTCAGATTACGACTAAAACCTCATGTGGCGAGTGAGAAATGGAATAATGGCTTTTTTGTCTGCTGCCCTTTGTCAGCATTAAACTACTTCTCCTCCATCATAAATTGCAAATTCATCCCAGGGAAGGCTGGGATGCTTTGAGACTGGGCCTATCCAAGCATTCCAGCTAAAATTGGGCTCCATGGTGGCCTCGGTACCACAGGATTGGAAAACGTGGACGTTCTCTCTGGTTGCACTCATATGGGACCTTGCCTTCAGCCTGGATCTCACTGTTTTTAATCTACCTGGCCAACTGAGAAGATACTTATAAAAGGACCTGGAACTTTAATGAGGCAATTATAGCATTTTTTGGCCATTGTAATTGAATAAGAATGTTCCCTAACAGAAAAGCCAACTATGCTGTAAAAAAAAATGGAACAGAGCAGAGGCTGATTTGACGAGTTCTCAAGATTTGGATTGCTTTCTAAACTGTCAGTTTGCTTTACTTCGTTTTAATCAAAGAATTCATTCCACTTGAAAATAATTAAGTTGTTTATTACCACATTAAGTGTGCTGAATGACTAGATATTTTTACATATTAGTTGATATTAAAGTACTCGAGATCTGGGGGCTCCTGAGTGGCATAATCACCCACAGGTTGGCCCTGTCATCGAGAGGTCCCAAGTTTGATCTGCACCCTCTCAGAAATAAAGGTGTGAAGCTGTCACTGGGGCAGTAACCCTCTTGTCGCTGGGGTGGAACACTCAAGGGTACATCTCAGTAGCTTTAGTCAGGGAACATAATTCTACCATAATCCATTGAAATTATATTTTGTAAGTTGTATTGACTCCACACACCCCGTCTTGTCTCCAGGCTTTTTATATTATTGTTCTGTTTTAAAACATTAGGTTATGAAAAGGTACAAATATGTACCTTTTTCACCTGGGAAAACTTATTTAAGGTGTACAATTGTACCTTAAAACCACTGTTGTACCTTTGAGGGAACATTGTACCTTGATGAATGAAAAATGTACCTGCACAGAACCTTTATTTCTGACAGTGCAGGGATGCAAGAGAACAATTGGCCTCACTTTTTCTGGGTAGGTGGGATGACCGTCCATCTCTCCTCATCACTATGCACATACTAGCAATACTAGCCAATGCAGGCATGTTAGCTGATGTAACAGAACTGGCACTTGGCACATTAAGCAGTCCAGTGATAAGGACTTAGCTGCAGTTCAAATAGATGCAATTCTCAGAGGCAGTTCATGCTAGTCTTCACTCTCCTAGTCTGGCAGCATCATGTGATGAGGAGACCTTTGTCACTTCTAAACTAAAGAGAAAAAAGTCCTTACAAACTAAGTACACCCTTAAAAATAAGGCTTCCTTAATGGTTCTTAGCTTTTAACAGAATTTCATTCTCATTCATGTTCATTCATTCTTCATTCTCAAATTTTTCATTTCCAAAAATGGTTCTTTAAGGAACCATTTTTTGAAAGGTTGTTTAGGGAAAATGGTCCTTCTGTGGAATCACTCCAAAGAAAAGTGCACTCGATTGTCCTTTGATTCAGAAATGAGAAGTGATGACTGGGCACCAGGATATTTCCCATTCCTTGTTGAGTGCTGTGAGAAAGGTAGGAAGGCAAAGTGATGAGAACTTAAAAAGCAGCCTGTTCTGTTCATGTCCCACATTTTGGACCAACAGAACACAAGACCCTCGATCCCACCCCATTGTGGCTTTTGTGGTGAGCGCAGGGTGAGAGTGGGATGAGGGGGCCAAGCATCTGGATCTAATGCCCATGAAATCCCCATCTTTTCAATTCCACTCTTAATCCCCTACAGAAAATCGTTTATTGCGCTGCTTTACGCTCAAAATACATGAAAATAATTTGTGATACATGACATTCATTTTTTCCTCCTCAACAAAGACTCTCTTTGATAGCCAGAGTTGAAAAAAGCCCATAAACTTTAAAGCTGACCAAAAGGGTATTCACAAAAGAAACCATTTCTCATGCCAGGTTCTCTCTTTGATGTATGGTGGGCAGTGGAGAACCCCCTTCCTCTTAAAAAGACAGATTCAAAAGAAATGTAGTGTTTTCATGTGGAATCTTTCATGCCAGCCTGACTGCAAAGCCTTCATCTCCACAATGCACGTTTGTAGCCTAATATCTTGTTACGCCTGAAACATAACTTGGAACATAATTACAGAAAATACCATACAGTACCCAGAGGGCTAAAGTCCTGAGACTTTAAGGGGAAATATGCTGAGATTTTCTTATTCTCTCATCTTTTATTCTCTTACAATTATAATACATAGGTACAATAATCCTGAAACATCCATGTCTTCATGGTTAGTTTCTGTGTCTTTGTTAGTTTCTGTAACTTCTGTATCTTGAAATCAAATAAAACGTATAAAACTTTGTTGACTTGCTGAGAGCAGAATTCTCCCTTTTTGGTCTCATATGGTTTGCAAGCCTTAAAATGTCTCATACATTTGACAGTAATTATTTCTTACTCATTTCTCAGCTTATTGAAACAAGTGGTTATTAGATGTGATTGTTCTGTTAGAAGTGCAGATTATAATATTTCAATCTATTCAACATTTGTACCCATTAGTAGAAGAGGAGATATTTTATTATGATTTGAATTTGATTAAAAATTACTGTTTGCTGTGAGGCAAAAATTATGTGTAATTACACATAAATAATAATGTAATGTAAACCAAATGTAAAGCAAAAAGACTTCTAAGTCTTCTTATGGTTAATATGATCAACAAAAGTTCCCACTGCAATAGTGTCACTATTAGAATATGTGATTCCTTGAAAATATAATCCCTTATAGTGATCGATTATCCTAAAAATAACAACAAATGTCACTTGTGTTGTTCTTTTAACCCCTTATCAAGCCATGGGCCTGGTGGTGCCCAAAGTTTATTAAACACTACTATAACCTAAGAAAAGCTCCATTAGTGTGCATTAAAGATAATGAATAATAAGCCTAAGTATGTAATAAGCCAGGAATGTAAAGGGGTTAAAACACTAAAGGGTAGATTTACTAAAAGAGGTACTACTTATTGGTGGTCTACAGATGATTGCTGCTGGGCGTGGCCAGTTTATTTATCTTCTAAGAACTTTCATGAAAATGAACTCGGGTGCGACTTCATAATTACGTTAATTAATTTCTGCCAAACTGGATAAAAAACTGTTGGTAATTGTTCTTTCAGTTGTTTCAGGTACCAGAATCTCCGTACTTTTTATCTCAAAAGTTTGACTTTTCATCTCAAAAAAGGCTTGATTTCTTGATATTTTGACTTAGAATGTTAACATTATGTGTTTTTGTTCGACAAGAAAGTATAATTAATTAAGATAATAAGTCATTATTTTTGAGAAAGATCATGATATACAAAATATTAAGAAAATAAATTATTATATATACATAATAATTCAAAATCTTGTGATAGAGGTTGCGATACTGCTGTTAGAAACAAGGAAAACACAGGCAAGTATTTTTGTCTCAGCAACAACAGCGGCAGCAGCAACAATGTTAACAGCAACAATAAGACAAGCTCTGTTCATTAGACAGAACAGAGTCAACACGACCACTTTGATCTTATTAAGGTCACTAAATTGCGATGACTATGTTACAAATCATGACAGTCATTTTTAGGGTTTGTGAAAGCATAAAATGTTAGCAGATCTGTCCTTAGGAAATTACTGGGCAAGAAGTACAGAACAGATTATTAAGTAAAGTTTTTTTTCTCCCCAATTTAGTCATATCTAATTCCACCCTCTAGACATTGGACAGCTGAACACGCTCAGAAAGCGCCATCCACCAGTTCTGTTACGTCAGCCTATGACTTCTGCACTGACTAGCATCGCGCTGAGTGATGGGGGAGACAATGGGGGGAGGAGTGTTGGGGCATCCTGCCCACCAAGACAGAGCAAGGCCATTTGTGCTCTCTTGGGCTCCCAGCCACGGATGACTGTAGCATCACCAGGGATAGTAAATGGTTTTAAGAGAGGAAAGAAAATAGACCCTGAATCAGTGAGCATGTGAACTTCAACCGTAAATTTCGCATAATTCAGTAAACAAAGTCAGTCTGAGTGGCTTGGTATGAAATGGTTCACTGTAGAGAAGCTTACAGACTCTGATTTCTTTACAGTGGTGGTGATAAGAACCAAGGGTCACAATGTCTACAACACAAATATAGTCATTTTATTTACTATCCAAATCCACCATTGAACCTACTCTGGTCTTGTGAGCTTTTACATGTAATGTTGAAGATGGTTAAAGAGTAATAATCTGAAAAATATGTGTTCTTTCAGGACTATTTTGCCATATAATGCCCTACATGTATCTCTCCACATTGACTCCTTTTTTAAAATACATTTTAGGTCAGAATCTTCTCAAAACTATCATAAAATGATGTCTCAGGCATGAGGCAGTGTGTTTATACCCATTTCATGTAATAACTTTCTGTGAGGGAGCTTTCAGAAGCGGATGTCTGGTTCCTATCACCACCACTTTGAACAATTCTGACTCTGTAATTTTCTATAGAATGCCACACTTCACATCAAACCACTCTGACTGACTTTGTTTACCAGCTAAAGCATTTAATTATAAAGGTATTTTGAAAAAAATGATGGAATTTCCCTTTAATAAATGGGATATAGTGATAAAACAGCAATACTGTGTTTGATGAGGACTGACCTCTCTCTCTCTCTCTCTCTCTCTCTCTCTCTCTCTCTCTCTCTCTCTCTCTCTCTGTCTTCAGTATGTTTACCCCTGTCAGCCTCTCCGTGGGTAGTCTATAAGTGAAAGCTTGTCATGTTGAATTCTCCAGAGCCACAGAGAATGATTGATGCAGGTGGGAAATGACGGCAGAGTGAGCATTGTTTTCTCGGAGTTTGCGTGTAATGCGGCCTGTTTACAATAGTGCTAATTCAGACGAGGACTCTAATGAGAGCTGGCAGCATGTGGGCACCACCTGAGTGTGTGAGAGCAGCGGCAAGGTGCACACAGCTGCATCACACACGCATTCATATTTATGCAAAGCCACCTGCGCGCATTACACAAAAACACACTAAGAAACATCGAGCTCAGTTCGGTGGGCTGCCTGCTCGTATCATTTTGGTGCAGCTGTTATCACACCATTACAACACGCTGCAGGCAAACATCTAAATCTGTGACATCAGCTGCTCCATGACTGACAGTCCAAAGTTTTACTCTCAGGCTCTAATAAACACCTTTCTGTCTGTCAGGTACCTGAACTGAGTTCCATGACTATTGAATTGCATCACAGTGTAGAGAGTTTAATATAAATATTACGAGTTTGTTTGAAAGGCGGGCGATTCCCAGAAAGATCAGAGAAATTACAAACGCATGGTCTATGCTGCTAAGGGATGTGAAGGCATGGTGTTCGCACACATCTGTCCATTTGTTCCACAGAAAAACAGGATGGCACAGAAAAGCCGTCGCTGTTGCAAAGATGCTTCATCAAGCATTCAGAATGTGAACGAATGTGTCAGTGCAAAGCCATTTATCCATTTTTTAGACGTCCAGAAAAAAAAACAGTACAAGTTTTTCATTTTCAGGAGATATTTCTGAGGAGATTAGATGTGACATAACCCTCGTGCATAAGGAAGGAGAAAGTCAACAAAACCAGAGCTGACTAAAATTATTAGAAATTATAGAGAAAACAAGATTCCTAACAACCACCTATAAGACCTGGTAGACACCAAAACTGTCCCCATCAGATAACCAGCACTTAAAACTTTCATCTTTGAGAGAGAGGAGAAAATCAAGCTGCTTCAGATCTGAAAACATCCACAGGTGTTTCTGTCCATCCTTCCACTGTGAGAAGACAACTCAGCGCTATGGGTCTGAAAGGATGTGTAGCTGTCAAGAAGAACCTCACTGAGAAAAGGAGACAGACACATCGAACAACGAAGCTGAACAATGGACTGACCACCCCAGAGTCCAGACCTCAACATCACTGAATGTGCTTGATTACTTCAGAAAATGATCAACCAACTTTGATTTCTTTGCGAGATTTCTCTGAGAAACTGAAAGTGCGACTCCTGAAAAGAGTGGAAGCTGGAATAAAGGTAAAGAGTGACACACGAAATACTGAGAAACATGATATTAAATTTAGCTCTTGAGGATTCTGTAACATTTTCTGTTAAATATGTTTTCTGCTTTTTTCCTGATGCTGAAAAATGAGTAACTTTGACCATTTTGGCTGGAATATTAAATGAATAAATGGGGATCTCTCACTTTTGCACAGTACTGTACATACATACAGACACACACACACACACACACATACTCATGTGTGTGCATGCAGAAACACACACACATACTCAAAACACCTCTCCCTTGTGTTATGTTCAGGTCAAAGTGAATGGTTTATGAATATTTACTAGAGCTAAAGTAGTGTAGATTTTGTTAATGTATACATTTGCAGCATGGATTTGAAGAACCACTACTGATGCAAGCCAGATAAAAATGATGCAATGATGAGTTTTTATGAATGTAAAAAGGAAATATGATATAATATAATATAATATAATATAATATAATATATACTGTACATGTTCAGGCATTTTTCTGCATATTTTAATGCTCAGTTTCTATGCATTTGGTGATTTTAACATGTTGGGGAAAAAAAATACAAAAAATTGCATAGATATTGTTAATGTTTATACTCTATCAAATATGACAATATAATAACCTTCTGTCTTCATTATTAATCTTAGCAGATTTTGCATCAGAACCAAATGGCACAGCTACAAGGCAAATACCAACTATTAACCACAAATGTTTTTAGTTTTGTTTTATTTGTTTGGGTTTTTTTTGGCAAGTAATTGAGATATGAAAAGGTTTATCAGTTATTTAAAGAATAACATTTCTAATTTTCCTAAAAATAGTATGACCCCGTGAACAGTGCATTTATTGCTAAATAGCAAACAGAACATGAGTTACTTACACACGCAGTCACAGTACACACACACACACACACACACACACACACACACCTGTGTGTAATTAGGAGGTATTTCCCGGCAGGAAAGAGAGCAAGGCAGATGTGAGGCTGTGGGGAGGCTATAGTGTATAACACACACACACACACACACACACACACACACACACACACACACACACACACTAACAGCACCAGCGTGCCTGTGCCAGGCCAAGACTGATTATTATCTGCACAAGAATATCACTGCAGGAACAACATGATAAACTGCTCTCACACTGACACTCACATTACTGCAATTCAATACAGAGATCAAACTTTAATTAATAACCATTCAGTCAGAAGAGACATTGACCTACTGTGACCTGAACTCACTTCTTGTGTCTTTGAGTAACTAATCGAAACCCGTACAGGTCCGCTCCAGGCCCAAGTTCATTACAAGACTTGTTCCTTGTTTCTAACTGAGTAGCCAGACAGTAGATTACTTAGTAAGGAATCAAACACAACAGGGTGTCATGTTATCTGCCTCATGGCTAAAAGCAAATGAACCACAAATTTACCACAAGCTCAGCAGAACTGTGGTGACTCAGCACTGCCTCATCATTGGTCCTTTTGCTCTATTGCTGGGTGCCACTAGGGGGCACCAGCCTGTCATTGTGTGCGCTACACCAGCCTCACCAGCGAACTGCTTAATGCAAACAGTTGCCACACGTTGCTTGACTGTGATGCAAGAGATGCTGACGAATTCTTCAAATTGGAAACAGATTGTTATTGAAACAGATGTAAGGTAAGTAGTAAGAAGCACAGCAGTGTGTGATGGTTTATACTGCATCAAGTTTATATTGGGAAGAGAAGAGAAACTAGATGTTCCTGCCAAGAAATGACATAACATCATTGTTACTGGCTGGAAATCAATGTTGCCCCAACTTCAGTGTGAGTTTAAAGTTTATTTTGTTTGTTTATTTTTGTTCCTCATCAGAACTGCAACTTTTTAGTATTAGATGTATGGATGTATAAACAACATGGCAGTGCATAGTGAAGAGTAGAGACATATAATGTCCAGTTGGTACCTGCTCCCGTCCCCTTAATTACAAGTAGCCAATGGATCTCCAATGTTTTAGATACAAATCATTATAAATCTGGATTTAGTACCAGGGAGGCTCCAAAGTGTGGTGTTTGCACATAAGGTTTTATAGCCCAGCATCATGACAAAGTGAAAAAATATGAAGTAGATGGTCATTAAAGAGGAATTAGGATCAGTGTTCTCACATTATTAATATTAATTCTAATATTTCTAAATCTATGATGTGGGCAAACAGGAAGCACTGGCAGTAATTGCTGTGGAACCACTTAAGCATGCTGGATTGGTTTATGGAGGAATGGTTTCTGAATCCTAAAAATGTACAATATATAAACAACCATCTACTAATGTTTTTATCAAAAAATTTAATGTGAAACAAAAGATGGCATAATGTATGAGCCATTATATATTGTTCACGTTACTGACGACACAGTTGTGTGCAAAAGACTGAGCACCTCTTGGTCAATTGATGTATTTTGTTGATTTTCTAAGTAAAAATAAGTTAACACATGCTCTACACGGAAAAACCTTATGTCATTCTTCTGTTAATTGTAGCACTCAATTTTTTATTTATTTGCTATTTCTTGGGTTTAACATACTGAAAAAAATAAAGCTTAAAATATAAAATGTGGCATAACTTTTTCACAAGCCTCATTTTAGGTGTTATTTTTCAGCCAGAATGTTAAATTCAGCAAATAAACAGAAATTTTGTATTAATATGTACATAAGAGTGCTCTCCCTAGAGCACATGTGTCAGGCTCAAGTCCTCACAGGCCAAAACACTGCAGATTTCAGCACACTGCTTCATTCAACTCCTCAGTCCCCAGTTTGACATGCGTGCTCTGGAGCATGTGTTTTTATTTATTTATTTTATAATTTAATCAGTTTATTGGTTTTTTGGGGTTTTTTTTCACTTCCAAAATAAACAAAACATGGATACCCAAACTTGTGCATATGACTGTTTTAGTGAAGGCTTAAAACAAAGCAGCCCAAAAACAATTACTAGCTAGCTGTTTGTTTTTAGGATGTGCTATAAATGTAGTATTAAGTTGCTGTGCTAGGTTCTTGCGAAACGCTGCCACTGAGTGAAGCAGTACTTAATGCAATTACTGTTAGCATAGTGAAGGAAAGAGAAGAGGAGATTGAAGACAGGATGGTGGTAACAAAGTTCAAATTTCTGAAACGTGAAAATCGTAGCCAGACAAATATCATATAACTTAATTCATCAGTTCTAAAAGAACAAAATTAAAAAAGTCAGCAGTTGGTTAATCTTATGAATATGACTATTCAACTTCATACAGCATAGATAAGCCTTGATTTTTGACAAAAGTGGGTACAGCTGAACTACAGCTATAAATATTAGTGAATTAGTGGATATAATAAGCAAACTCTGATCCAGAAATTCTGCAAGTAAGAAAAAAAAGAGAAGACAAACAAGACACGCAGGCTTAAGGTTGAAGGACATGAACATGGGACTGAGTAAGAGTACTCAGGGGAAAAAAAGAAAATTCAGAAAATAATTCAAATGAAATTTACCGGGTAACCATCCCGTCCAGCTTTGCCCTGTTCAAATTCAAAAAATGGTCAAAATGCAGAAATAAATGTGTGTGTGTATATATATATATATATATATATATATATATATATATATATATATATATATATACATATATATCGTAATATGTATATCATATCAAAGCATTTATAACATACAGTACATTTCATGGCAAGGCTAGTGTATAGACTAATGTGTGACAGCACTGCACATTACAGTGTTTTTCCCACTCCAGTACACAATTCAGTGAAATGCTTGAATTCATGTATAACAAAGTTAATAAATCATTAATTGTAAGTTAAATTCAGTGTTCAAGATTTTTCAAACATTTTCTGCAATGAAATGGCTAAGATGTAAGCAAAGTGGTTTGAGTTGTCAAAGTGATCTGATGTAAAATCAAATATCTTACCAAGTCAGAATTGTTCACAGTGGTGGTGATAGGAACCAGACATCTGAAGAGTTTAATGCATCTAAAAACTCCCTCACAGAAAGTTATTTAATGAAATATAACAGTTATGAATTCCAAATATGCTGCTGATATCTGAGACATTGCTTTATGTTAGTTCTGAGATCAGGTTTTGGCCTAAGACATATTTTTGAAATCCATTCATGGTGGAGGGGTATGGGCAGGGTGTTGTGAGACAAAACAGTCCCTAAAGAAAACTTTTTTTGTCAGATGTATCACTATTTTACCATCATTAACATATAACAACACAGCAGACACATGGGTTCACTGGCAGTTTTGGATAATACATAAAATAAAAAATAATATGTTGTAGACATGGCAAGGCCCGGTTCCTATCACCACCACTGTAAAGAAATTAGAGTCTGCAAATTTCTCAGCAATTAATTTATGAAGGAATTTTGCAAAATGATTGGAATTCCCCTTTAAGGCAGAGAAAATATAAGAATGTTTGTGTTCTTCAGGACAGCATTTGGACCCAAAGTTTGACCCACCTGTCATGGGTCACGACAATGGATAACAACAGCCTTGGACACAAATACAAACAAGCAAACTATGTTTGGTATCTACAAACAACTAGACCTTTCAAGGGTACAGCATGTTTTACTGTTCTCCATATAAAAAAACAATACATCAGAATGTTTCTTAAATAATCACAGAATACTGATAAAATATATTGTAATCTATTTTTGAATATATGATATATTTGTATGGGTTGAATAGACACTTATGTTGAGGTACTCCGTGTTTGTGGCTCAACTCTACATTTCACTAGAAGAATATCTCCAGATTAAAGACTCTGTTGTGGCTTTAGAGCCCAGCATGTCTCATATATTCTTAGGCTTAGGTATGTTTGCTCAGCCTCTGTGAAGCAGTATTTACTTACCACAACAGACTACAGTGATACCTGTTTCAGCATGGAGTGAATGAACAATAAACAGGAATGAGGTACTTACTGGGGGTCCTGCAAAAATAACACACACAGAGGGAAAAAAACAGTGTTAGTGTTGTAAAATGAAAGCAGACTCATCACTGAACTTTATTTGGATAACCCAGTGTAGATAAAGTCATACAGACTGAAAAAGTTCCCCGGTCAAATGAATAATATAATAATATTTAAATAATATAATAATAATAAATACCATCATGGAGCCAACACACTTACACTAATATTCCTGATTCTGGAGATCTACCATCATGGAGCCAACACACTGGCTCTAATATTCCTGATCCTGGAGATCTACCATTGTGGATCCAACACACTGGCTCTAATATTCCTAGTCCTGGAGATCTACCATCGTGGAGCCAACACACTGCTCTAATATTCCTGGTCCTGGAGATCTACCATCGTGGAGCCCACACACTGGCTCTAATATTCCTGGTCCTGGAGATCTACCATCATGGAGCCCACACACTGGCTCTAATATTCCTGGTCCTGGAGATCTACCATCGTGGAGCCCACACACTGGCTTTAATATTCCTGGTCCTGGAGATCTACCATCGTGGAGCCAACACACTGGCTCTAATATTCCTGGTCCTGGAGATCTACCATTGTGGAGCCCACACACTGGCTTTAATATTCCTGGTTCTGGAGATCTACCATCGTGGAGCCAACACACTGGCTCTAATATTCCTGGTCCTGGAGATCTACCATAGTAGAGAATTTAGATCCAACACACTGGATCTAATATTCACATGCCCATGAAGGCCTTTATAATCTGGTTCAGGCGTGTATGATTGGCGTTTGGAGCTAAACTCTGCAGATTAGTAGATCTCCAGGACCAGGATTGCACACCTTGTTGTACATACTCGCCTTACCTTTAAGTTACACCTAACTAAACATCCATTCAATTTACCACAATGTTTCCTTAACATAACACTCACTCTAGCCTCAACCTTGACCTCCACCCATAATCTAGTCCTGACCCTGATCCTGGTGCTAAATCTAACTCCTAATCTTAACCCTAACCCTTATGCTGCTGAGAATCTGAGACACTGAATTTCTCCAAATGGTTTGTTAAAATCTGAACATCTGTAGATTACCCCTCAGGGGCTGTCCAAATAAAGTGGGACCAAATATTGTTCTCCCTTTTCTTAGAATGAATGAAATACGATACACCACCATTATTGTTCACCAAGCCAAAGAACAGAAATAAACTACATCTTAAAGAAGATAAACTACTGTTTGACCCGTAAAAGGGCAGAAAGGTTTCAAGAACAGGTGCTGTAGAAATAAATCAACATTTTTGTTTATGTATATCCAGGTGTTTCTAATAAGACAGACCTCCACTTTCATGTGAATTAAGTATGAGACCAAGTTCTAACCATTGCAAGGGACAGCTGATCTGCACATATCCTCTCAGAGAGTGTTTAACAGAGAGAGAGAGAGAGAGAGAGAGAGAGAGAGAGAGAGAGAGAGAGAAAGAGAGAGAGAGTCATTATGGGCTCCACAGTATTTTGCTTGTCCAAATCTGTCCTTTCCTGCCTAATTTTAATGCTGCTCAGATTGCAATTAGTGGTTCTTCTGTCATCAAACTTGCATTCATAAAAAAGTGTCTGACATGAGAGAAGGCGAGAGAGGGTGTAAAAGAGCGCCATGGCTATGTTTGTTTATGTAATGCCTTTTCCATCCATACCACAGAACAGTAATTCACAGTGAAGTGATTAATCTCTTTATTTTGTTGAGCTCTCATGGAGCCCTGTGACTTCTCTAATCTGCGTCATGATTTGTCTGCGACAATGTGTTCCAGCTTCCAGACATTTCCTCTTTCTCTCACAAAACAGAACCAGGCATGGCGCAGCAGAGAGACAGTGGGCATGGGGCAAAAATGAACCAGCACCATCCATCTCTGTGCACTCAAATCAAACCTACATGGCTCTAGCTACCAAACAGCAGCAACAGGGTAAAGCTAAGTAGAACCATGTTGAGTTTTGAAACAGGTAGGGTCACTACCTCCATGTGAACAAGAAGACTGAAGTCGCATTTTGGGAAACAGATGCAGAAAAGCTGCTGTTGTGTTCGTGTGGGAACTGAGAGCACTTGGTTTTAATCACATCTGATTAAAAAGAGGCCTGGGCGAGTGTGGGAGATTCAGTACAATGTAAGCACTATGTTTGCTATTGAAAATGGCAGGTATTGGCTCAGAGTGGTCAAGAACTTCATGAACTGCGAAACAAGAGTGGGTAGGGGCCATAGAACCTTCACTAGCCTATCATTGCATAAATTTCAGGTCTTTCAGTCTCTAAATTTGGCCCTAACATCAGGAGATCATATGGTCAAATTTCTAGCTGTGCAACAGCTGGGAGTTCAAGAGATCATTGGCCTCGTGCTCTCTGGGTGAGTAGGACGGTCTTCCCTCTCCCCCATCACTTAAGGTGATGCCAGCTAGTGGTTGGTGTAGCATAGTTGGTAAAACCACTGTCTTCCTTGTAACAGACTGGGTTTGTTTCCCTGCCTGAGCAAGTACACCATGCTAAATCAATAAGCAAGACTCGTGATGTGACACTCGCTTACATCTGTAACATGAAAGAAAAAATGTATAAATGTTGCCAATGCAGGTTTTCATTAGCTGACAAAACAGAATTGGCAGTTAGTATTCTCCTCCAAGTGTGTTGAGCTGTGCAATAATATTGCATTGCAGACAAAACATATCGCTGCTGTCGGAACAAAACTTTGTATCTCCATTTTTTCCTTTTTTCAGTTTTTGGCATGTTTTGAAAATGCCCGTTTCCCTTTACATTGTGTGTAAATTTCATGATGAATGGATCAAATTAAATGGGCCAAAATTACTTGGAAAAAAGTCTGGTTCCATTGACTTACATTAAAAGTAAAGTATGTTTTTTCCATTTTGGAGATTAGATTTGTTCTGACAGCAGCGATATGCTAAAACACTGTGCCCTTCTCTGAGTTATCTTGCAAAGCCAATTCATTCTAATGTCTGAGTTTTTCTTTATGGAATTATGTCACTATCTTAGGCTCAAGAGAAGGTCCGACTGGAAGGGCTGGATTACTGGCCACACTACTCATAACACTCCTTGATCTATCACTGAACTACTCACGGAACAAAGAGGACACTTTGTAACAGCAGCCCCTATTGCCCAGATTTATCTGCTCACAATTTACATTACAAAAACATCTTCTGTTTGCGATTACAAATTTCCACCAGAGGGGGCTCCAGATATGACGATAAGACTACCAGGTCTACCTGTTTTGAAATAAAGGCAATAAAAAGATACCTGACTGATTCTTTATGATTGGTTTATTTTGGTGCTGAGTGGAATTTAAGCAATAGGGCAGCTTCCTTTAAAGAATTACAAACTATCACAAATGCAGTCATCTTGCTAGGCCACAGGTTCCCAACCTTGGTCCTGGAACACCCACTGCCCTGCACATTTCAGTGTTTTCCTCGCTCCTTATTATTGCCTTGACTTGCCACATCCCCAGCATCAGCTGGAGTGGGTGAGCTGGGAGAATTCTTGGTGGGCCAGTCTCGTGTTTTCGGCCGGTTACTGTGAGCTTGTGTACAAACTCATGCATATGTGTACAAGACGCCCAGACAAACTATAAAATGTTACATCCCAGTGTGTATCTGTAGCAATTTGAGGTTAAACCAGTGGCCCTGACCTCAAGTGGTGCAGACCTTGTTTGCTGACTGTAACAGAGATTAGATGAAGATGAAAAGAAACTTCTTTTTCTCATTTCCTGTTCCACCTTAAATGGGGTAGCAGTGGGGTTCAGATGCATATATGGCTAATAGCATGTAACTGCTGCCCATTTTAAAGTGGAATTTCAATTAAGAAGGTAACATCAGAGATTAAATTCAGATCAAATTCAGGTATCTGATAAAGGCTTCCACTGTAGGCAGTGCTCTACAGAGATTAATGCCTTTTTTGATGACTGACCAACTGTTGACAGACATTGACTTTAAAGATTATGTCATGTTGAAGACAAACGCTTTCACCAGTTTTCAGTTTTTCAGTTTTATCACTAGCTAGCCACCTTGGTTATCTCAGTGTAGCATATCAATAATAAATAAGATTAAGAAATGAAGAAATGACAATGAAAATGTGCAAATTTCAGGAAAAAAAGGTAGTTTGTATGAAGGCAACTCTGAGTGTGTGTGCATGTGTGTATATAGCAGGAGAAATACAGGAAGAGTTTGGGGTCAGTTGGTTTGCATCATGTAACTCTTAGTCTCAAAACAAGTCCCACTCCAGCCCTGCCCGACACTATTCATAGAAATGTCTGGGACCTCAGTGTAACCTCTGGATTTACACTTGCACTGCATCTTAAACGCTGCATAAGTCAAAGACAAATAAAACGAGTGACTGTATGTTGTGTTAAGTTGGTTGTCATTGTAGCAGTGTGAGACACTGAGTCATAATCAGTGCGAGACAAGAGAACACATGACTCCCAACTGACTCAGATCCTTACAGTCACTTTCTGATTCAATTAACTCGGAATAATGTTTGAAAAATGAACCATGTTAAATAACGCATTAAGAAACTGTTCTGGTGAAAACCCAGATGTTCACTGCTAATTCAAAGTGAAAGATCTGTGAATCAGAATGAGGCCAGAAAGAAACACAGTCACAGAAGGAAGTGGAGAGTGAGACAGATTAAAACTCACCAGGATCTCCTCGTCTGCCTATTCTCCCACGCTTCCCTGGAGGGCCTGAAATTAACAGAAAACAGCATGTTTACAGACAAACAGTAGAATTCTGCATTATAAGCACCATTACTCAGGAACGATGCTTCGTAACAGTGTAATCAATGGGACAAACACCCACTACATTAGATTAAAGCCTCAGTACAGTGTCATTTACTTTATAAGATATCTTATGCCATCTGATTTCTTGCAGAAGCTGTTCACAAATATTCAAGCATTGCTTTATTAATATGTTATTCAACACTTTTAGTTACTTAAGTCACTTTGTAGGCAGCCTTCAAATAAAGTGTTACCATCTAGTTACCATCTGGGCTAATCTTTATAAAACCCCTTTACATTTTAAACTTTGACACATTTGTGTTATATATTTGAACCTTTACATAACAGTGCTGTGTAAAAGTTTGGGCACCCCCATCAGATGTGTCCTTGATTTTCTAACTGAAAAAAAAGTGCAAAGTGTAAAGAGAACACACTTCTGCACATGCACAATTACTGTTTATTTGCTTAATCTGAAATATTAAAAAAAGAAAATAAAACATAAAATATGGCCCGTGCAAAAGTTTTGGCACATTTTTTATATGTTACCTGTAGAAGATGTGAAAATCAACAAAACATGTAGTTTGAACAGGGGTATTCAAACATTTGCATACGACTGTTTTCATAGTTAAAACACAACACAGCATACAGCAAAGATAACCAAAAAACAGGAATCTTGTCTGGAATTAAGCTTGAATTGAATGTGGCATGAAAGAGTGTAATGTGTCTACCTTTAATAAAGATTTTGCTGAACAGTGTTTCATTATTTTTCATTAGTATTCTTTTAATAAAACACCAACACTTGCACTGCCAACTGGAGTAAAAGTGAATTGCAGTGAGCAATCTGACATTGTCCTCTTTTCCTTGCCATAGTTAACTGAATATCTATTCATTAACTCATTATTTGATACTCAAATATCAAAATGATCCAGAATTAGCTTAGAATTATTAATTCATTTTTATTAAATTAAAATCACAATTTGAAAAAGTGCAATTTTCAAATCGCAAGAGGTCCAATTTTCTTTGTATCCTACATTATTTAACATTGTTTTAAGTGGGGAACTTTAATCTCATATTGTAAAGTTTCTACACCGGCAGTCTGGCACACCACATTCAGTATTAAAAAAACAGTGTTTGTCTCTTGGGGAGAAAAACTTGGAGCTAAATTTCTAGAACAAATTGTATTAAATGTGTAGTTGCAATACTGGTCAGAAAAAAATGCAATTAGAAATTTTCTGCTCTAGTCAGACGCACATCCCTACATGACACCTCTATCTGCCAATCAATAGCTCAGCACCTTCTATGTTGGTGTAGTTAACAGATTAACCTGTGCTGCTAAATCAATTCCAGTGGCCGTCCCTCCTCCCTTCCTTCTGCAGGAGTGTGAAATAGGAACCATATCTGCGATGGGGCGCAGAGACCACTGGGACGGTAACGAGCACACGCTCCCTTCGTTTGCATGATTGTTATTGTTGTAAGCTAATCAGCTCCTGCTGCTCTGGCCTTCTCCCCTTTAAAGAGAGAGGGGGGATGGGATGGGCCGGAAAGAGAACTTTACCCTTTACCCTTCAGCATTAGCCTTCTAGTCCTTCTGGATCTCTACAACACAGCTTATCATAGAGCAGCAGCACTGCACACTTTAGTGCTCCAACACATCCAGTGAAACATATGAAATGACCCATTTCATGAAAAACCGTGAAAAAAAGGGAAATAATTTGATGTAGCATGTAAACACTGAAATCCATATTTAAAAATTAGTTCACTCATTTTGTTCTTTATTTGTTTTTGTGATGCCAACATTTTCACATATATCCACCTCTTCAACCTACACCCATTTAGCCCCACCTATTCAAGCTGAGGGGGTAAGTTTCCGCCTAACTGCTCTTTGATTGAGACAGTGCTGGGCAGCCAATCAGAACAGAACCTACAAGCACTTTAATAAAATGGGCTTTAAGTTCTGCACTTAGAACAGTTATCATTGCTGTTGCTATATAAATGTAAAGGCCACCGCAAACCAGATGCCATTGTTTTTGAGATAAACAGATAAATGCTAAAGGTCTCTTACCTCAGTGTGGTGGCCTTTTTTCTGATTCCAAACATGACAAATTATGTTAAAAGTTTTATTTCATAAAATCTATATGGTTAAAGTATAAAAATGAACCTGAACTTGATGTTTATCGGCACTCTCATTGTTTGTGTTCTATAGTAGCGATCTGATACGTGATGCTACATGACATTACACTACAGGATGTTATGCCATGTGATGACATGCTACCTACCTTAATTACATAATTCCAAAATTACTTATATATACTATTATACAAGGAATTACATTCCATTTATATTCTGTACTAATATTTTTTCATTTGAGCTTCCATTTGTTTTGATGTCAAAAAATGACAAAAATGTGGCAAAAAATATAAAGAATCTAGAAGACTCAGAACAAAGTCGGTATACACAATAATAACCTTCCATCAAATTCAAATCATTCTTGAATAACTCCCCTTCTAAAATCCACCTTTGAAAGCTGTAGTAAAATAAGTATAATATAATAATAAATAATGGATGGACTGGCAACCTGTCCAGGGTGTATCCTGCCTTCCGCCCAATGACAGCTGGGATAGGCTCCAGCACCCCACCGCGAACCAGAAGGATAAGCGGTTTAGATGATGTATGTATGTATGTATGTATGTAATAATAAATAAATCAATATACACATGTATGACAGCAAACATCAATCAAATTTTGTTATTAAGTTATTAAACATATGTTGCTTTGCATTATAGCCTACTCTTACCAAACTTCATTGCTCACTGTAATAATTATTAATAATGAATAAAATTACTTAATGAACATTGCTGTATATTATGTCATATTTTCATATTACATTTGATTTTCACCAGCTTGCTGCCCCACTTTCCTGGTCAGACATCATTCTCTTCATTTGCTTCGTGCTGTGTACTGATCCCAACACACCCCAACTCATATTTCTGACTCCCGTTCCTCATCCTCATTCCCTCCCTGCTTGACCTTTCTCTGCTGAAGGCCTCTGTCCTTTGCTTTACCCTTGCCGCTATCATAATGATGTATGTACCAGCGTACGTATACGATCACACAGGAACTGCCACTCTGCGTACATAGTGAAAATAGCTGTGGGCGGAACTGCCTTTGAGCTAAACTGGCTCACTGCACTGGCCGGTGTCCACTTACAAACCCCCCCAAACCTACAACACAGGTAAAAATATACGCCTTCCTGAGCCCCAGTCATAAACACTGCTGGCTAAGGCAGGGGCTGCGGTGGTGATGGCTCAATACTGGGGGCCAACATGCATTCCACTTGAAAGGGTATGGGAATGGAGCCACCAATATATTTTTTGTGTCATATTTATTTTTGTGTGCTAGAACTCTCCATTAGAAGATCGCACATAATAGAAAAACTATTTTTTTCTTGTTTTCCTCAAATAAAATACTTTAATGTAGAATGTAAACATTGTTAAAGCTTCTAAAACTTGCCATGCACTTCTTAGTCCATACAGTCCATATATAGAAACTAAATTGTAGAGGCAGGCTGTTTTGAATGTGCGAGGGTTGTGACATCACAACCATGAATGCATGTACAGTACTGTGAAAAAGTATTTGCCCCTCCTGATTGGCTCTATTTTTGCATATTTGTTACGCTAAATAAACAGATCATTTCATTTATTAAGGGAAAAAGTTTCGCAGCACTTATTTTGCCTATGTGAAAAAGTAATTGCTCCCAACAAAATAATAAATAGTTGTGCCAATTTAGCAGCAATAACCACAACCAAATGCTTCCCAAGGTGTTTTTGGTAAGTGAGATGAGTCTTTATGTTGTGGTTTTCACCTTGCAACTCTCCCATGGAAACCGTTTTTGTCCCTTTTTAATGGTCAAACTCTGAACACTGATCTTATCTGTGGCAAACGAGGCCTGTAGTACCTTAGATAATTGTTAGGGTTCTAATGTGCCTTCATGAATGATCATTTAAACACTGTTTTTGTGTTTTATATAACATAGACAAACACTCAGATTGAGTTTGTCTATGTTATATTTAGTTTGGAGATTTGGAACAATTCACTCTGAAAAATATGCAAAAATTGAGAAATCAGAATTGAATACATTTTCACTGCATTGTAGATATGACCACCTATTCGGCCTATAGCAGTTTGGTTTAGCATCAGCCACTCAAACTGAAGTGCAGACAGTCTGTAGCAGAATTACTGGAGTGACTGTAGTGGAAAAATAATTAATATATACATCATTGCAGCCCTCCAAAAGATCCATATATCCAAAACGAAAGGCTGCAGCCTATTTTTCCATCTCTATTTAGCAGTTTGCTCCATGCATTTCAGCCAGAACAGCTTTTAGAATGAAGCAACAAGGCAACCAATCAGAACAGAGGTCATCTGCATATATTAGTCTTGAAGGCACAGTCCATTATGAGTGGAATTCAGGGGACAAAAACAGAATACAAGACAAATATATGAGCCGTTTAAAGGTGTATTTATGATATATTTGGATAATAAGCTCAGATGATAGAAGCAATACTATTATACTCCATGTATTGAATAATTCCTATGATTTTTCATGATGTAGTAGGACTGACTCTGGACCCAAAAGCCTGCGTCCAACTGTCTCCACATTTGTCTCACAATATGTCACAGGACGTTAATGTCCAGTGATGAGAAAAGTGCATTATTATTATTTAAAGCACACAGGACACAGGTTCCTGCATTGGTTCTTGAGTTGATTTAGCTACTGTGACAGTTTGTCTAAAACAAGCGATTCAGAGACAGACATGGGACGTCTACATTCTGCCACTGAGAGGGGGTCCGCTCTTCTCTTTATTAAGCCCCGCGACTGTTTGCAATAATGGTCCAAATGAAAACACAGAACGTGATACTCTCACATCCTGGAATGGAACGTCTATACTATTCTCAGATCTCTCTTGCTGAGATGAATTAAAGCACTATGTTGGAGGGAAATTGAATTTATAAGTCTGTTTGTGTTTGAGGGAGTCTTAACATGTGGTTAAAGTCTTTACTGAACTTTTTTGGTGTGGGAGCATGTTCTAATAGGATACTCAACACCCATGATCTAGAAAATCACAACCCACCAGCTGCCTTAGTGCCAAATACTGCTGCAACCAGACCAGCAACATCAGAGGTAGGAAGTAAGTTTCATTTAGAGGACAGGTAGGTAACTGGAAATAGCATTTTCAAATGTTATTTAACTCCATGATGCGTTAGATGCAGTATGAACTGGAGTTAGCATTTAGTTAATGGCTCCAAATTACCACCTGAACACATAAAGGTAACAACTTCTTTTAACTTTTAACTTTTTAACTTTAACTTTTACTTAGTTTGTGTACATCTTTAGAGAAACTCACTGTACTACAACATGTTTAAATGAGTTTTTGGTCTTTGTAGCCCACTGATTCAAATGTTAAATGTAATACCTTAAATCAGAGGTCTTCAAATCTGGACGTTGAATCCATTTTCCATCCCTGTATTTAGTAATCACCAGTATTTAACTCCTGAACCACTAAACTATTGAGGTGGCTAGTGGCAACCCATGACCGTTAGTGCAAAGCCTGTAATTCATACCATAAATGTCAAAACTTTGTCAAAGCATAAGGAAAAACCCACCTCTATTATAATGCTAATGATAACGGCATTTCATATTAAAGTTATTTGGCAGTTCTACATTAAACACAGATGCTTCTAAAAGCTTTTAAAAGCCATTACATGTTTTACTTGATGCTTGTGAGAAACATATTACCACATATTGTATCTTGTAGCAGTTTCACAGTGACTGTTTCAGTAGTGAGCTCTAGTACAGAGCTGCAGCCACTGTTTTCCATTTCTAACATCTAACTGATTAGGCTGCCATTTGTATTTACAGTCAATGATGTATCAAAGACCTCCAGAAGGCCTAGAGTGACATTTTTTCTAAAATCGATTGGTGGATTCCTGTGTTACTTTGTAATTATGCTGATGGTTAATCATTCATTGGGACATCTCCTCAACTCTTGAAGTCATAACCGATAAGAGTGCTCACTTAGCTGTACCTACCTAGACACCAACAATTCCTTATTGACCAATTTCCCATTGGGCTTTTCAAGACTTTATCCATCCCTAACTTAATAATAAAACTTGAGTAGTACTGCAATATCTGCAGAGTTTAAATATAAGCATGATTCTATTGAGTAAAAATGACCTAAAAACACAAAAAAAACCACAAAAGCACATTTTTCAATTTATATCTCACTCTAACATACTCGTCAAAGTGCTTGCAAAACTGTGATTCCTATCAGACAGATTAAAACACAACAAGAAAGGGTGAATAGCCAATCAGAATACAACTGACAAAACCCTGATAGTTGTGACAGCCAACATTTTCTTCTTGGAAAAGACATGAAAGTAAACGGACAATCAAAATCAACATCAGCTTCTTCACAATACAACAGGAAAATCTTCAGCTTGTTGCATATCTTACATATTCTGTATATTGTCCGTTTGCTGACTGAGGGAACCACTAACGGTTGTATTGGGCTTGTTGTACTTTGTAGGTATACTTTGCAAACTGTTGAGAAGTTAAACATGGCCATTTACGAATAGATGAGGAACGTCTATGAGTGTGATGAGTGCTAAATAACAGTGTATAGTGGTGTAAATGTGCTGCTTGTTTCTAAAGCCATTCCAAACCACATCACACAAAGGTCGTTCAACCACAGTTCTGAAATTCTCCTTAGTGGTTTTTCATATGTGCCATAATCTTTTTATTTTGTACATTTTCTTCAAAAATATATATTTTTTAAAAGTTAGTGGAAAATCAATGCAAAAACTGGCTGCTACAAGTGGCTCAGCAAGTTTTAGGAAATGAAGCAGAGTGGTGCTGGTGGGGGGACATTAGACAGTTAGGAAAGAGGGTTATTGACTTATTGTGAAAACCTGCATTCTTATTTGTAGCATTACTATTACTATTGCTGTTGGTATTATATTATATTCATGTATTATATTGGTGTGTTGGGTACAACATTGTATTTTGTAGTTTATTAATAGGTGTAATGAGGGCAGGGGCTGGTGTGAGGGGCTGGTTGGTCCATTTTGCAACATGTACTCTGCCTATTATATTTAATATTAATGTCTTAGGGCTTTTTCCCTGAAAATACAAACATCTGATCACAAAAAAAGAAATTAAGCAGTACATTATATAATCAGCCATATGTGTTATACTTCTACCCACTTTTTTGCACAATCCTCTCATCTTTGTGATAAGTTCCAAAAAAGGACATAACTCTAGATACATGTGAATCCTTCAGAGAATATGCAAATGGTTCAGTCATGTGTAAGTGTGTGGGCTTAAAGGTTAAGAGCGCTCCTTTGCATGATTGTGTATTAACTCGCTTGACCCCAAGATAAACTACCCAGCCCTCTTGCAGGGGCCATCCTGCAGTGAAATGTTTCCACGTGTTTGTTGATACTGGAAGTGTCTGTGTTTGTGGGAACAGTCAGCTCCTGTGCCACATGTTGGGTGGCACTGCCATTTGAGGGTCATTACTATGGTCAGTGGCAAGCGAAATAGGCCGAGAGGATGTTTAGGCACACACTTAGATACAGCACGTCAACGGCCTACAGGCTGTTCCGCCACTTCCTCTGGAGACGTATCACATTACTCTGCTAGTCCCATTATTACCTCCAAACACATAACTCAAGCACATTCAAACACTCAGTGCTTGACTTGGGTCATAGATATGTGGATTTATTAGCTGCAAGGCAAAGATAAGAGAAGTGAATAAATAATACAAACTAATGAGCAAAAGACTGCAATTATGTTGCTATTCATTACAATTGTGCCTTGCAGTATGTTAAAAGACGCACTGGCAAATCACTAATGTGATGTGTTTAAAGATTGGCCTGCATAATACTGACCAAAATAATTTACAATAGTTGGATTGGATTACTTGAATACTAACCAAAACACAAACAGAAAGGACCTGTGACTGGTCAGGAAGCTTACAGCATTAAGTAAATAACACTGGGCCTCTTTCTCCAACCGTTCTTAAGAGGAAATTTCTTCTTAAGACCCACTTACGCAGTTTTCACAAAGATTCTGACATTCAACGATGTTTCTTATTTGGGATTTGTTCTTAGTTAAGAACAGAATCTGCACACATTCAAGAGCACAAAGGTACAAATAATTCTGCGGTTTAAGAACACGTCATAAATCTGACGTGGACATTTATTAGGACCTTTCTCAAGAGCAAATTAGGAAAAAACTTAGGACGATATTGGTGAATGAGGCCCAATGTGATTAGTTAGAGGGCTCATTTTCATATTATAGCTGTCTGCAATACCAGTATTGCAAAGGCCAATATCCCAATAACAGTTGACAAACATTGCATTGTGCAGCCCAAGATGGCATTTTATTGCATGTCTAGATAACATTTTTAACATTGTTGGATTCAGTCAAATGAGCTGTTTTAACAAGTAATGCTAATATCCTACAGACATGAAATTAGAAACGTTTGAGAAATGGTTTAGATCAAAGGTTAAAGGTTTGCATTTAAGCCTTAACCCCTTAAAATTACAGGCTTATTACATACCAAGTCTTACTATTTAGTAACTACAGGGACTTCAATGCAAACTGGCCAAGCGATTCTTAGGTTATAGAAGTTTGTAGTAAAACTTAAAAAATCAACATTGCATCCTACTACACTGATGCATAGCAGGTGGAGTGGACAAGTTGAGTCTTAACTTGAGAAAATTTACAACATCCCTTCTCATGAGAATTTTTTGTCCTTTTGTTCTGTCATTTTTTGGTTAACATTCATGTTCTTTTTACTTATCTGAGATTTCACACAACTATAGACCTACACAAAGCAATGAAACTACAGATATAATACAAGCTGACAAGAAAGAAATCTGACTTCACAACAATGTAATGAGACTCTAATTCAATTGAAGTGTGAAAAGTATCCATAGAACAGCATCTCTAGGTAAAGAACGACAAAGACCTCCATGTTCAAACATTAGGAATGTAACACTGTGAAGGTCAGACTCCTTATCATTGATCACAAAATCTTTGGTGTCATATCTTTACAGTGGAGAACAGAGAAGGGCAACCATATGGATGTCCAAATTTCTGAGTGTTTGAACTGAAACTGGTAAAGCTCAGCTCAAATGGACCTGCACCCAGAAGCAGAATGATTTAATGAATTATAGGAATTAGTAGAAATTTCTACAACAGAGAATCCTGAAAATCAGTTATGCACAAAAACAGATCTTCTGAATAAACATCATGGTTCCTCACTGCTGCCATGATGTGCACAGTTTTCTTTTCCTTAATTCACATGCCTTAAGCTAAAGTCACACTAGCTTTTTGAATGCAAACTTTTACCTCATTTCAGTAGATATCATTGTGAAGAGGGTTTTTTTATTGCAGACCTCCAGTAATAAAATCTGCTTTCAAAATTATGTGAAATTTGTCATATGAATTTGCATTCGTTGGCTTATAACATGCCTGCTGAGTTTTTTGTGCTCTACTGATTTCTGAAAGGTCCCACATCCAGTAGCACTGACCAAAATTGGCAAAAACACTAATGTTAGCAGTGTTTGGATATATTAAAAAAATAAAAATATGATACGCAGTCAGGAGGCTGCATTTGACGATATAACTACTTTTACTGTTGTGCATTTACTGTCTGGGGTTAATTATTTTGCTAACTACACCAAAACCTAGAATTTTTTTCTTCTGAATGAACCTTGGTCACAGCTATTTTGCAAGAAGATGCAAACTGTAACTGTGATTGTGGCTCTACCAACATAGAACAGTGGTCCTAAAAATGTTTCTTAAGGACCCCCAGCCAATCCTAATTTTGGCTCTACCTCTATGTGTTGGAGCAAAAATCTGGCCTGTCTGGGGGGTCCCTGAAGACCAGTTTGAGAAGTTTTCTTAGAAGACAGGATCGGCAGCCTTAAATATGTACTTAACCCCTTAACATTCCAGGCTTATTACACACTAAGGCTTATTATTCAGTAACTACAGGGACTTCAATGCAAACTAATGGAGCTATTCCTAAGTTATAGAAGAGTGTAATAAAACTTTGGGCCTTCTGGCATGCAGATGGCTTGGTAAGGGGTTAACAAGCCTTTTCAGCCTTTCCAACCCACTGCTGACCAAATGCCTGAGTACATGGATTATCATAATCAAAACAAGAAATATTATCCGGCCACCGTTGTGCCTTTTTGTGAAAGTTTGTGGAGTGTTGCAAGAATTTTGTGATGCATGCTTCTTCTGTTTCCCCAGAAGCAAAGAAAAAAGTGTTCCAGTAGCTGGTGGGAAACTATGCTTCTTTTCTAAACCAGCTACCATTAAGCAAACAGTTTCTAAATCAGGTGTATGGAGGTATATTTTACTTGTTTGATGTTCTTTTGGGGGGGATTCAAAAGGTATTTCTGGTCTTCAATGCAGAGCTCACACATGCCCAAACATTTGGTGATTTGCAGTTGGATTATCCATAGTCCCAACATTCAAAAGAGGTCGTATGCAGTTCAGGTAGCAGTGGCCTTGAACAGGTAGTGTTTTTTTTTTTTTTTCTTTCAACTCTTTTGAGTCACTTTACATATTTTGCCTTCACACTGCATCAGGGTATCAGTATTCCATATAAAACAGTGAATGTGCCTTGCTTTCCTCTGAACACAATTACCCTTCTAGAAAACGTCATGAGTATGGTGCAGCGTGAAGCCCGAAAGGCACTCTGACTAATTCAAAGAGGCCGATGGGGGTCCGTGCGGCCCTGTGCTGAGTTGAGGATAAGCAGACAAGTGTGCAGGTGGTCCTCATTCACTGATTACACACTCGTGCCTTGGCGTGAGGTGCAGGTCCATAAAATATGGAGCAGGCTACAGGCTGGTCTGAGGAAGCTCAGAAGTTTGTACGAAAAGTAAGCTCAGTGAAGGGATAAAAATGAATTACAGGATTATTAGTTCTAGTGGGATCATTCCCAGACACATTCAAGCACATATCTATACCACGCACATGTGCACATGCCTCACAGATGCTCACTGTTACAGCTTGACTGCCTTAGTGTAAGATAAACCTGTTTTGACTTAAATGTCATATTTATATACTTTACTTTCTTATATACAAAACACATTATTTTAGCAGGTTAAGCATAGATATTTTTGCCTTTAAGATAAGATTTTCTTGGGTTTGCACAGAAATGATCTTGTGTCACTAGCAGAAGTCACTTAACGACATATAGCAAAAGACTTCCAAATAATATTTAGGAAGCCACAGAGGAGGCCAGCATAGTTTAAATAGAACATTATTACTGTCCATTAATGGCAAATTCAATTTTAAAGACTGCAAAATAGAGGTTTAGTTTGCAGGGCAGGAAATTCCTTTAAGTGGTTTTATAATAAACCAACATGAAAATTGTTGTAACATGAGCCAATGTTTTAGTTTTCCTGTTTCAGTCCAACCATATCGTGTTGAAATGACATTGGTACACAAGGTACACAATTGGACCTCAATGTTTTCTTTCAGGTACTTCAAAAATATGATGCCGTTCATTGAAAAAACATGTTGTGTCCAGTACCGTGTTTTTCATTTTCCCAACTGATGCTTGCACTTGTACAAGAAAAAGAATCAATCTCATGTGAGCTTCATACATCATCTTCAAAACATACACACACAAGCCATGCACACGCGTGTCTTATAGAATCCAGGCACCGAGACTGACAGGGCTTCCTGTTCTGAGTGACCTTGCTGAACGCATTAACACATCCATGTTATGGAAGTTGCGAAAGCACTGCCAGATCATGAGCCTCTCTGAATTTCAGCCATTCCACTGTGCTGCCAAATACAGTCAGACAGAAACAAGTGTTGATCATTTACACCCTAAATACTATAATCCACTAATGCAAGAGCAACCAAAGCCAGAGTTTCCAGAGAAAAAAAAAGCAGGGATTCAGTCTGGTAAGGCTGATTTTCCTTATAGTACATCAGAAGTTTGTCCATTAACAGTTCATACAACTTAAAAAAATAATTACAATGGATTACGGTACAATTATGTTCCCTTACTAAAGGTACTAAAGACGTACCCCTGAGGGTCCATTCTCAGAAATAAAGGTACTAAACTGTCACTGGGGCCGTACCTTCAAGTGTACATCTCAGTACCTTTAGTCAGGGAACATAACTGTACCGTAATTCCTTAAAAATATATTTATTAAATGTACCAAATTTACACACCCCGTCTCATCTCCAGGCTTTTTATATTATTGTTCTGTTTTAATACATTAGATCATGAAAAGCTACAAATATGTACCTTTTTCACCTGGGAAAACCTATCTAAGGTACACAATTGGACCTTTAAAACACTGTTGTACCTTTGAGGGTACAGTTACATTGTTTGTACATTGATAAACAAAAAATGTACCTGCACAGAACCTATTTTTAACAGTGTACCACCCCAGTAATAAGAGGGGTACTACCCCAGTGACAGATTACTACCTTTACTGGTGAAAGTGCAGGGTACTGTGTGCCTCTTATTGTAGTTCTTCTTAAATCATTCAATTTAAAATCAAAGCTCTGCAAGGTTTCAGCAATGGCAAAATAGCAGGACAGCATATGTCATACACAAAAGTCCAACGTTGCAAAACCAGAGGCCTATTTTAGCTCAGGTCAAGCAATAATCTCAGCCTAAAGTGTGTTTAAAAGCCACCCACTAAAATCTGAACCTTTTGTAATTTTCTCCCGAGACTGCACTTTCAAGTTATCCTAATTTGGCGAGACCTGGCAACCCTGATAGCAGGTGAGCACACTGTAAAGTGAAAGCATGATTCTGCATAACCACCTCGTTTGTAGATGTATGTCCTCTGCTCTGATCAGAATGTCTGACCTGAAGAACTGCTGTAGTGTGTAAATCTCACTTTTGGATGGATATCTTAAGAGAACCGAAGAGGATGGAACAGAGAATGGTCATTTCACAATTTTATCTTTCTTTTTTTTTTGACAATGAGCATGTCATCACCTTGCACTCCTCCCTCCAAATTGAGCCCTGTGGTAGAAACCACTTCAGCCAAAGAAAACTATAACATTTATTTGTTTATAGTCATATATTCTCTAAAGCATTGACTGCAGCCCTTTAGAAATAAACAGTCCATTAGATCCTCCAATAGCAATTTATTTAATACATATCAAGTTCGCTCTGGTCAAAATATGTAAATTTTGGTCAAAAGAGTTGCTGTTCACATCAATCACCACAGAGCGGGATATCTGAGCATACTTTGTGGGTAGAAATACACAGCGGGGAAATACATTCATACACGCTTGGTATGATTTAGTGGGCAAAAGGGCTGACGAGGAGCGTTTCACATCATATTCACTCTCGCCCTAAAAGAGAGCTGGCTAATAAATCTCTCCGTAAATGTTTTAAAGTGAAAACAGTCGGGAGCGAAACAAAGGCTTCACTTTTGGGCCCACACCTGTGCCAAGAACGAGTCACTCAACGGCAAATTTCCTTTGCTTTCATTCCAAACAAAATTCCACAGACAAAATAAGATACTTTCCATGTGTCAACTAATATGTGGCTGTTAAGAGCCAGCGAGAGTGATGTGTATGACACACATAGACTATAGCAATTATTTTCTAATTAAATTGAGTGGCATACAGTGGCAGCTATGTTTTATGGGCTGCTGAGTGCATTTCTACAGCAGCCTGGCAGCAACAAAGGCTAATGAGAGAACACAGGCGATGAATCCATTGCACAGAAAAATGATGCTGACACATATGAAGCAGATTGACAATGTGTTGTGACAACTACAGTGTCGCGACAGAGCAATGATGGAGTCCGCCAGACAGATTTGTCATGCAGGCTCCTTTTAATTCGAGGCAATGTTGGTCTGCTCGCTTTGGATGGTACTTTTAGGATTGCTGGGGGGAATTTATTCATAAAACGCTGAGTTAGTTGGCTTACCACTGGATTTAGTGGCTGCTGACATCACAACAAACACAAAAAGGCTTCTTTATATACAAACACCACAACCACAAGAAACGCTTTATAAAGTCCTGCTGCTATTATGGGCCCAAACTCATTCAGAGTGGTTTGCTGCAAAATGGTTGGTTATAGAGAAACTTACCGACTCAGATTTCTTTACAGTGGTGATAGGAACCAGGAGTTGCAGCACAAATATAACCATTTTATTTACTTTCTAAAGCAACCAGTGAATCTACACGTCTTCTGAAATTATATATGTAATATTGATGATGGTTAAATAGTGGAAAATATGATTTTTTTTGGACTATTAAGCCATCGCTTTGCATGTAGCCCCTGCCTCGAATAACTTTATAAACACATTTTCAGCCAAAGCTTTTTTCAAAACTATCATAAAACAACCATAAACAAATACAAAGTGTATTTGGAGCCTATTCATGTAATAACTGTCTGTGAAGGCGCTTTCAGATTCATTAAACTTTTCAGACATCTGGTTTCTATCACCACCACTGTGAACAATTCTGACTCAATAAGCTTCTGTAGAATGGAGTATTTCACATCAGACTATTCTGAATGACTGTTTACATCACAACTACCAAATCATACAGAAATTTGGTGGAATTGCCCTTTTAAGAGGTAAATAATATACCCCATGTCTAAGTACTGGGGCATTGGACCACTAATCCATTATTCATAGACTATAATGTCAGCACTTGTTGTGTTTTGACAGCTCTCTTATAAACCCTACAGACACAAGCAACCAAAAGAGAATCAAAAGTCTGCATTAATCCCAGTTTATCTGATAAGTTTCCACATGTAAGCCTTTTTTCTCCTATAAAAGAGAATGCTTAGGGCTACAAATGCTTTGTGGCCTGCTGAATTTTATTCTCTCCGAAGACAGAGATCCAAGCAGCGCTCTCCTCTGCCTGCACTGGGGCGTGTTCATGTAAACACAGTACTCACGAGAGCACATGCACACACCTACGTTTATTTAGAATGAGCATTACAGCTTTGGATCAATAGTAAAAATGAGACACTCTGTCCCTTAAAGAGGAATTCCAGATTTTTTTACAAACTGTGTCTGTAATTCAGTGGTTTAAATCTAAATACAGCCATCAGAGTGGTTTGATGTGAAATGGTACATTGCAGGGAGACTCATGTCTTTACAGTGGTGTCTACATCACAAATAAAGCCATTTACTATTCAAAATGCCCAGTGAACCTACACGTCTTCTGAGATTTTATTTGTTTATGAGGGTAAAAATGAATGCATTATTTTTGTTAAATTATATGTTAATAAAAAAACTTTTTTAAAACTTTTTTTTTTTTTATTTCTCAGGACAAGGCCTCAGCTTTACACATACAGTGTTTTTGAAAGCCTCGAGGCAGAAAAGGTTGCTGGTTTTAACAAAAGCTTGTAACATTAACTGGGAAGTCCTATTTGGAAAGTCAGGAAGGTGTCATGAACTAAGTTAAAGAAATCAACATGGCTACTCACACCGTCAACAGTGATAAAGTAGCACTTCTCTATTATTGAGTCAGATACATGTAGTTAAGTCTATAACACTGACATAAATACACCACAGATGTTAATGTTATCACCAATATCACTAACGTTAGCTGCCTAGCTTGTTGCTCACTACAGCCATTTGGAGGCATCAATGTTTTTCCAATTTCGTAGCTTGAATGTGGTAGAAAAATTCTCTGCCACGACTTTCACTATTAAGCTGAGTGCAGCACCAGTTGCCCATAGATGACACTGCGAAATGCTAACATTGTCAACATAGGCTCAGAAAAACATAACGTTCAATTATTCGAGTTATTCTTAAGTTAATGTAGTTGGGAATTAAAGTCTGGATCAGTGACAGCTCTGTGAAGTTTAAGAGGTTAAATGAAATGATGACCACTGTATCAGGATTTTTTATTTGTATGTTTGTTGTTTTTCCTTTGTTTTTGGACAGCAATGAAATATGATATAGTCCAAAATCTTACTGATTTACATAGAATTTGGTTTAATTTTTATATAATCATTTGCAAAAATGTAGGTGCTCCTGACCAAATTACCTGTTTTGTTGATTTTCTAGGTGAGAATAAGTTAACACATCCTGTGCAGCAGGCATATCAAACTGGGAACCTTCTGGGCCCAAGTGCTGCCCTCATCTAGCGCTCTGAATTCAATTCATGAAGGCCTTGCTAATTAGCTGATGAGCTGAATCAGGTGTGTTTAAAGAGGCAGTGAGCTGAAGTCTGCATTGTTTTGAACTGTGAGCACAGGAGCCTGACACAAGTGTGCTACAGAAAGCATACTTCTGCACATTGTAATGCACAAATAAATAGTGGTTTGTGTAAAATGTGCAGAAGAGTGCAGAAATATGGCTTGTGCAGAAGTAAACAAATAAAAACTGTGCAATAAAATTAGGAGAAAAATGTCAAGTTTGTTGCCCATAGGGGAAGTTCAAACCTTTGGATACAACTGTAAGGTGAATATGTTCTAGCTAAGTTCTCACACAAGCTCTTATGCATATATATATGACTGTGTGTGACATTAAACATCTCTGTTTCCACTAAGTTCTGCTCATTTAAGTTCGCTCCCTGTGGTCGGAAACGTTCTGATTCCTTAATGACTTCCAGTGATGTTCTCTCTGTGTTTACTGGGTACAGACCAGTCGTCTGCCATCTTATATATTCATTTGCAATTAGCTGTAGTGATCTGTTTTAGAGTGTTGGTAACTGTTTCAGGGTTGTACTCTAATTGCTGGACAGTGGGTCAGGAGGCCAGTACAAACACTGCAGCTACCTCTGCAAATGCAAGCGTGAGAATCAGTCTTGTGATGTTGAGAGGATGGCATGAAACAGTTTTAGAGTGGTCATGTTTAGGAGGTGCTGTAGCTGACACATAAGCCAGGCTCTTCAGCATGCAGGTAAGAGAAGCACGAAGATGGTAAAGGTCAACAACAAACCGGCCACATAAATCAGAAGTGTGCCAGAAACAAGGTACAAGGTATCTGTATAAAGTAGTCATTTCTAAACACAACAATCCTGATGTTAGCCTCTATTCAGAGAGCCTCTACGCAAAGGATATGTTCAGTGTAAGTAATACTGGTAAGTAATACGAGTTAACTTTGGTCTTGTTTAAACAGGCAGCTCAAATCAGACCAGAACGGCTAGTCTGAATGACAAAAATTAGGCAGTTTTGAATCTGGTTCAAATCTGATTTCATGTCATTTGGGCACTGCAGTTCAGAAAGTGTGACAAGAATGTAAGCAGTGTATATTTACATATTACAGCTTAAACACGGAGAGTCGAAGCTTTTAACAGACATTTAGCCACCATTTTTTACTTTGTATGCTGTAGTTCACATTGATTCCTTTAATAAAAGGATTGAATATGTATTTGAATATCACTGCTAAGGCCTGTAGCTTGTTAGCAGTCTGTCAACCTACACTAACACATACTTTTCATGCTATAATAATTAAAATTGAAACGCTGGGAAATACAGTGTGATCCTTCTTTTAACCAGTTATCATCATTAGAATTTTTTTAAGTTTGCCTCTACCTAGTCAGCATTTGTATGTGTATGGGTGGGCGATATGGTAAAATATCACAGTGCTTAAAAATGTTTTCATGATACATGATATATATCATGATATTATGCTTTTGATAAGTCAAAATATAGGTTTAATAAGTTAGAACAGACCCCAGCAGTACCACGTTTAATAGAACACTGTCAAAAAACTGAATATGATGATTACACAATGATTTTTATTTAACGTTTCACATCCTAACTGCACTAATTCCAAATGAACAGGACTAATTATGCCTCTTTGTAAAGACACATGCAGTTGGTCAGTGTTTCTATGTACTGACGTATTAATGTATTAATGATATGCGCAGAAATGCATGTGGTGGCATCTTTTATCACTAAATAAATATATATATACACATCACGTTGCCTGCTTCATCAATATGGCAAGCAATGTGGATATGCCAGCAAATGTGACTACAGTCTCAAGACAGACTCTACAACTCAGATTTGGTCACTTGTAACTTGAAATCTGAACAGTCAATCAAAAACATCAAATAAAAGAAACAAATGCCATTATTTCTGCTGTTTAATCTGCTCTTCTCAATTAATAACATGACGTTTTTTTGATAAATTAAGAATGTGACCTAAAAAAGTTGAAAAACTGTACATTTTTATTTAGTTTGTCTCACCTTTTTGAATAAGAAAAAGCATTAATAATAGTATGAGACACATTAGTCATATTTTGGCATAAATCTGAATAAAATAAAACAATAATAAGTGCTTACCAATCTAACCTGCACTCTAAATAGGCTCACACAGTGCACCCAACAGTAAAGGAAGCCTTGTGCATCTTCAGTACAGTGATAGTCAACACAGTAGCACACAGAAAGCCCTGGTTCTACACACACATGCTGTAACTCTTTTGGTGTCAGATTAAATAAATCAATGAATATTAAACATCAACAACATCTACATACAGCTTTCATTTGTTTATCTCAGCCACTGGCTAAAGCCCCATCAGATGGATCAGTGCAGTAGAGAATGTGCTTCTATTCTCCTCTGAACAGAAATAGAATCCACATGAAGTCCTTATACAATGGGAGAAGGTTTTAGCTTAGAAACATATACTGTATAAAGAGGTTTTAAAGTGAGACGGGCAAAGAGCAACATCACAAAACAACAGTTACACAACTCAAGCTGTTTTTCTGGGAAAATTCCTCTCCTACGCCAGATGGTAAGAGGTACTGCTTCTCCACGTCTTCTTTACAGTTTACAGCAGTGGCACAGAATGAAAATCTGGGCAGGGAAAAGCAGACCAAATGTCTCCACTTTCCACTGTTATTACATGTTTTTGACCACCTTTAGGAGCACCTCTGCATTAGAGATGCGCAGAGTACTCGGTTAACTGTTCGAGGCGCCAGTATTTGAAAACTGATGTCACTATTTGTGCATTCGTTATGTTTCATTACACTGACAGAGAAGTATACAGATCAACAACTCAATTTTGTGTTTGAACAGGACTGTAATACATGAAGAAGTCTTTCTCATCTCATCAGTCCATGGTGCATATCAAACGTGAAAACGTTAAGCAGAACCATGAACAAATCACCAGAGTGCTCATCCATTCCCTGACAATGCAAGAGCACAAGAAAAGCCTTTATGAATTTTTATTTATGCTGAATTTAATTTTTAACTTATTTATTTAACCTTACGAAAAGGCTTTTTCTCCTGTAGACAACTATTGTTAAAGACATATATAGATATAAAGAGATGTAAATACATTTTTCTTTTTTTCCAACAGCATTTGTGAATTTATTTATATATTTATTTATTATAAACAACAGACAATGGCTGTACAATTTTAAAATGCTTATAAAAGTATGTTAAAAACAGTTTATCTCATTTATAGCAAGGAGTCTGGGAGAGCACAATTGGCTTTGGTCTCTCTGGGCGGGCAGGATGGTCATCAGTCTCCCTCTGCCACTCCCTAGACAGTGTGATCTGTTAGCTAACGTGGCAGAATTTGCAGTTATCAGTGACTTATCCTATGACTTTGTGTTAGCAGCAGTTTGAAAAGATGCAGTGGAGCTTCACATGACCTGGAGAAAGCAGGTGCTAGCCTTCCACCTCTTGGTGGAGACCTAGCTAGCAGGTGGAATTGGCTATGAGTAGGAAAATCCCCCAAAACAAACAAATAAAACAGTTTATCAAAATATATTTGACATCTTTTACCTATTTTATTAGTTAGTTGGACTAATCAGTAATGGTTAAACGTTTAATGGTATCAGTTGTCATCATTCACTTATGTTAATCTGTTTGTCAGATCTAAGAATGTTTGTTTATCTAAGCAAGAATTTTGACGTAACTGGACCTTCGCAAGTTTTAGTTGAACACACCCCTGACCTAATAATTTCCCTCAGCTGAATGATAAAACACATGTTGAAATGTATTCCTCTGCATCATGCTATTATTGTGCAACACCAGTGCTGCCACCTTAAAAGATCAGCCTATAGCTCTACAATAATTTCAGCTGCATTACATTTTTTTCATTTTTTGCATGGTTTTTGTTTTCCTCCATGATTAACCCATTCATTAAACCTTACACATACTCAAATATCAAAATTAGTCAGGATGCACAATTTCCATGGCAATAACCACACCATCTGGAATCAAAGGTCAAGTTCACAGTGTGTGGAGGGCATCCTGAAAAAAGGGGCTTATGCTGGTCAGAAGGAATGCAAGGCAGGCTCGTGTGAGGCGTGTGGACACAGATAACACCATGGTAAATGTTGACTGCTGTGAAATATTCCAGTTAAAAATATGTAAAATGAAAACAGATCTGGCCCTGAAAGTGTAGCATGTGGAGCCGGATTATCCTCCCCAACCATGTTTATGCAGGCTTCATTTTCACTGCCCAGTCCTCTACAAACAGAAAAGTGCTCTATAACAGAACACTGTGTGAGTAAAAATGAGTTTTGGAGCTCCAGTATGTGAGCAGAGGTTTCATGTGATGTTTATCATTAGCCCTTAAAAGTCTAGTGTTATTATTTTAATGTTGCTGTACATTCAAATGACATTCTATTCATTATTAATATGTAATTACTGGGCGAAACAATTGTGATTAATTGCATTCTTTTGTATAGTTAATCACAAAGAATTGCTTTCATTGCAAATCATACTTCAGTGATAATGTACTTCAGTGATAAACATATTCACAGCATTGCAATAGCTGTAAATAAGTAGTTTCCTGAAGCAAGCCATCAAAGTAACCTGCTATTTAAAAGCTGTATTCAAATGGGAGGAGTACGAGCATCAGTGGAAGAGGAACAAATCTTCCGAATGGATCTAGAGATGGTTTTAGAGGACGAAACTAGGAAAATGTTTTAATAACATTAAAAAAATTAGTAGGTTAAATAATTTATAACATTAACACATTATTACTGCGTTATTACCACATTATTACAGCATTATTATAGCCTTAACTTTGACAACATTAGTATTTACATCAACTTACAACAATATATAATTAATTATATAATAAGTTATGTAAAAAATTATTTATTTGAGTTTAACATACTGGGACAAAGAAAATATAAAATATGAAGTGTGCCATAACATTTGCACAGGCTGAATTTGTTAAGTTCAGCAAATAAACAGTAATTGTGCATTAATTTGCGGGATCTGTTAAATTATTTACACTTCAAAACACGTGGTGTGGATTGCATATTCAGAATCTTCCCAGCAGGATTTCACTGCTTCTTTCAATGAGCTGTAACTGATATATCTGAAGAAGAAATTTCAGCCATCATAGGTCTTCCGTATATGGAATGGAGGACCTATGATGGTTAAAGTTGTGTATGAGCACAGGACGTGAAGCTGTGAACTAATTTTACTACATAGTATACACATACTCAGTTAAATCGACCCCCCACTGCGGAGGCAGAAGAACGGTGTTAACTCACTAAACCCACCAATGTTTATTTTCAGTGATAGTAACCCAGCAATAAGAGACTTCAGCTCTGACTGTGGAGGTCAGGGGGTCAGTCTATAGCAGCCACTGTCTTGGCCTGGAGTAAAGCACTTAACCTCTAACTGCTCTGCAGGGGTCCGCCGCTGAAAGCAAGGGGCTTTGTGCAAAAGCATTGAGGGGAAAAGTGTTTTAGAGTGGTACTGTTCTGCTTTTCTGTGTTAAAACATGATAGTTCTTGTTCTAAAACCTGATTGGCTAAGACATATTCTAAGCCACGATAAAATACTCAATATACATACATATCTATCTATCTATCTATCTATCTAGAAACTATCTACTTATGTATATATATATATATATATATATATGTATGTATGTATGTATGTATCTATCTATCTATCTTTCTATCTGTCAACTTACCAATAAATCAACCAATCATTTTCTGTGTATGTATGTGTGTATGCATCCTCCAGGCAAAGACAAGAGGGACAATCTGGCTTGTTATCATCGTTCAAAATTCAGTATCTCTGATTGTATGGGGGGGCATTAGTGTGCATGGCATGGGTGACCTGTACATTTGTGCATGCACCATTGATGCTGAATGATATATAGAGGTTTTGGAGCAACATATGCTGCCATCCAGACAACATCTTTTTCAGAGAAGGCCTTGGTTATTTTAGCAAGACAATGTCAAATCACATTCTATATGTTTTACAGCAGGACGGCTCTGTAGTAAAAGAGTCCTGGTGCTAATCTGGCCTGCCTGCAGTCCAGACCTGTCACCCATTGAAAACATCTGGCACATTACGAAATGAAAAATACGAGCAGCTGAAATCCTATATCAAGCAATAATGGGAAAATAGTACACTTTCAAAACTACAGCAATTGGTCTCCTCAGTTCCCAAACACTTACAAAGTGCTGTTAAAAGAAGAGGTGATGAAACACAGTGGTAAACATGCCCCTGTCCCAAATTTGTGAAATTCAAAATGGGCATGTATTTTCAAAAAAACTAAATTTCTCAGTTTCGATATTTGATATGTTGTCTTTGTTTCAATTAAATATAGGGTTTAAATCATCATTGCATTCTGTTTTTATTTACATTTTGCACAGCGTCCCAACTTTTTGGAAATGGGGTTGTATCTATGAGTAACGCATGTTCCATGTTGAAGACTGTGTCTAACCACAATCAGGTGAGTAAGAGATGGAGCTGATGAGCAATAGGCATGGCTATAAGTGTATGAGAGCGTGTACATTTTGGGTGGTTTTATATGAACTCTGGGTTAAAGAGTTGCTGGTGTGCCTTGCGTTTCTTACACCGGTGACCCCAGCTTCCCCTGGGAAGCAGCTGCTCTACCTCCTCACCCTGAGATTTAAACGGTGCCCCTCCACACCCCCTCCGTCTGACAACTGCGGAGTTGAAAGCGAAAGCCTTGCTGTGTTTGATTAAGTTATTTGCTTTCCATAGGCCAGGCCAAAGGAAGCTCCCCTACTGCTGCTTCCTATCAACAATGCAGCCTGAGCGCTGTAGAGGTCCCATGTCACACGCACAGGGGACTGGACCAGACGTGTGAGTGTGTGTGTTCAGGTGATGGAAGAGGAACAAGACAAAAGAACTGACCATGAAACCAGAGTTTCATGGTCAACCGGAGTGTTCATGAGAAAGTATTCTTCTCATATGGCAGTGTAGCACAGACTGTACAGTGAATTGATACAATTTAGTGCAGCCAAAAGGATGTCTAATTTATGGCATTAATCATGTTTGATGCACAGTTTCTTTATATTTGATTAACATAAAAACAAATGCATTGTTGTGGCATGTGCAAAGGTTTGGACGCGCTACAAAGTCAGTACCTAACACCCTTTTTGGCAGACATTACAGCATGCAAACACTTTTTGTAGCCAGCTAGAAGTCTTTCTGATCTAGTTTTAGGACTGTTTAACAGGTTTTACTTCCAGAACACTTATAATTCTGTGACACTTTTGGGCCATCCTGCATGCGAAGCATCTACTCACAGATTTTCAAAGATGTTTGGGTCAGGGGACTGTGACCATTCCAAAAGCTTCAGCTTGCATTTCTTGAAGTAGATCATGTCATGGCGGATTTTAAATTATGTTTTGGATCACTGTCCTGTTGTAGAAGCCAGCCTCAATGTTTTCTATGACTCCGGTTGCCACACAGTTGAATTCGAATTGAATTCAGAGCCATTAGCCAACTGTGTTTGCACACTGTGGAATTAGACCTCTGCATTTAACCCATCCGTGCAGTGAAACACCCACATACATGCACACTAGTGAACACACACACTAGGGGGCAGTAAGCAGTGGGCAGCCCTATCCACAGAACCCAGGGAGCATTTGGGGGTTAGGTGCCTTGCTAAAGGACACTTCAGTCATGGACTGTCAGCTGAGGGGATCGAACCAGCAACTTTCCGGTCACAGGGCTGGTTCCTGAAGCTCCAGCCCACAACTGCCCCCAAGACATAACAAATCCATTCCCATGCTTAACAGTTGGCAAGGTGTTCTTTTCATCATATGCTGCTCCTTTATTCTCAAAACATACCTTTGGTGTTGGTGGCCAGATTGTGTGCCTCTGGCTTGTCCAGATGTTGTTTTGCATACTTCATTTGTTGACTGTTGTGATGAGGTCTTAGCAAGGTTTTCTTTCTGTTTTCTTTCTTTCTTCCATGCAGATCATGTTTGTGCAAGCAACTATGCACAGTAAAATGGTGCACCACCACTCCTGTATCAGTTAAACCTCATCCAGGTCCTGTCATATGGCCATTCTATCTGAGAGTTTTCTTGGTCTTCCAGGTCTTGCCTTGCCTTCCACAGTTCCCCTTAATTGCCATTTCTTAACATTTTGGACAGGTGGATTGCAAGGTAGAGGTGCTTTGATATCTTTTAACAGTCTTCTTCTGCTTTGTACAAATCGATTAGATTTATTTTCTGACCTCAGCAAGCTGTTTAGGGGAGCCTTTGGTTGCAGGGTGTAAGCACAACATGAGTCAGAGAATGTAGTAAACATGTTTTGAGGGGTGACTTTTGCATTGCATTGATGTTGTTCAAAAGCACTGCGTGAAGAAAACATCTATTAAAACAGAATTAAAATGTTTGAATAGCTGATCAACACATGCTTTTTTCATTATTTCATTATTATTTATTATTATTATTATTATTGTTGCTATATGGTAATATAACAGGCGCTGTCCTACTAGGCTTTATTCAGCACTCTGGGTGATGACAAGCCGGTCTGGGTCAGTTTCAGCCAGAAGCTTTTTGAGTTTGGTTCAGTTTTTCGGATTCAAAACTTTTCTCAATTCTACTATTATGTTTTTATTTGCTACCAATTTTTTAGTGCCACAGCCTAAAAAGGTTTTCCCACAACATTGTGGGGTCAAGATGGGTACGTATAAAAAGAGGTGGCAGTTATTCCTAACCACCAAAACACTGAAGCTGAAATTATGGCCTTGAATTGCAGATAGTAGGCCTTCGTTATGGTCATGAGCACCATGACCTTGAGGTACCAGTTGAAGAAACTCACGTAGGCCATGCTGCTGTTGTTGTCATAAATTCATAGGTTTGGAACCTTTGCCAAAGCGTAGTTCTACTTTTCCACCATAACTTAAGCAGTGTGTATATATTATAATGCACAGTATATCATAAAGGCAGCTGAGAGTTTAGATGTCTTCTGAAGTTTAAGGGCTCCAGGCAAAACTTCGAGATGATCCAGACAGTGTGTCCAGACTGCAGCCACTCTGCAGACCAAAGCGTCCCAAGAGACGGGACAGGAGTCCTATGTGTCAGTCTACAGTTTCACTGCTATTTATCAGAGGTCAGTCCACTGGCCTGAGCTAATTATGACCTGCAGGCTCTGTCTGAGTCAGATAAATACAACAATCTGTGAATACTTACGCTAGAGTCATCCAATAATGACAATAATTGTAATCACATTTATTAATATCTTAAGCAATGCTTTGAAACTTGGATGTTTGGGTCTCAGAGGATGGAGGTAAGGGGAGATTCTGAGGCCTTCATGAAAAATGTTAACACAACAATGATGCTAAAAAAGGCATATAGACTTGCTTATGTTATTTCTGACACTGTATGATGTACTTTTATATACAAAAGCAAATTAAGTGTATCAAACAACAGTAGCAACTATCTTTTGTTCATGTTTATAGATGTGTGATGTAGGCATACAGTTTGCACAACGGTAAATGGAGGCTATAAACTTCTAACACTTGCTAACTACATTAGCCTTGTAGCTCCTTGTAGTGTAAAAACATTAGGAAGAAACTTTGAACACTTGTCTTGGTTAATCAACTACATTTGGCTTAGATTTTTGCTGAACTATCACTTTAGGTTTGTCCTATATTATCCATACTCTAAACTAGTTATCTGAGCGACGTTCCACAAAGCTTCTAACTACAAACAACACTGGCTATGCACACATTTGGTTTTGGTCCATAAAGGGCACAAAGCACCATAAACCAAAACATAACATAAAACATACCATAAAAATATACAATAAACCTACAGAAACAAACCTTTAACCTGCCTTTAAAGCCGACCTGTTTTCTATTCCACATTCTTCCAGAGAAAAAATGTGCATAGCTGTGATTCCAGGGTCAGGCCTGTCTCACCATTGCATGTGAACGGCCCATGCTAACCTTGTTAATGCTGTAGGAGATGCTATACAGCATCAGCCGTACCCCACAATCCCTGACACAGGTTTACCAGCTCACGCACCATGTGTTTACTGTTTAACCCATAGGAGTTATTCCTTTCATTTTGCTTAACTATTCAAATGAGATTACATAATTACATATTTATTACATTGTACTTACACTACACTATTTGAAATAAAGGCACTGTACAGGTACATTTCACATTCATCAAGGTACAAACAATGTAAATGTTCTTTCAAAGGAACAACAGTGGTGTTAAGGCCCAACTGTGTACCTTAAATAAGTTTTTCCAGGTGAAAAGTACATATTTGTACCTTTTCATAACCTAATGTTTTAAAACAGAACAATAAAGTAAAAGCCTGGAGACGAGACGGGGTGTGTGGAGTCAACACAACTTAGAAAATATAATTCCAATGGATTATGCTACAGTTGTGTTCCCTGACTAAAGGTACTGAGATGTACCCTTGAGGGTACCACCCCCGTGACAAGAGGGGGACTGCCCCAGTGACAGTTTAGCACCTTTATTTCTGAGAGTGTATGAATTATGTTTACATTCAATTTTGACATATTCAAGTGTGCACTTCAAATTTGTAAATGGAAAACCTGTTGGACGCTGTTCATTTAAAGGTACCACTGTATGATATCACTACCTTTATAAAGGGTTTATGAATGTTTAAAAAGAGTTTTTTTAAAAAATGGCAAAAGTGACTTTGTTCTTTGCCAGATAGTGAGCCCACAATCATCTATACGCTTAAACTTCAGATCTTGCTGGTGACTCATCTTACTTTGTCTACTCCATCAGTCAGTATTACACCTGTCAGCTAAATCAGCTCTCCATATTCATCAGTTGTAACACTGTTGCCCTTATCATTTGTGTGTTATGACTGCCTATTAATGATTTTAAGGTTTTTACAACCTAATTGAATGTAGGCTTACTATTTGGCAACCAACAAGTCAGTGATTTTATAATCATTTATAACTTATTTAATAATTAATTAACTATTTTGAATTCTTTCATACACTTTACACGAGTAATCTTACTGTAAAGAGGTACCATTTTAAAAAAAAAACGTTTATATAATGGGCTAAAAGTGGTTTTAAAAAGCACAAAGCAATGACCCCTCATCCACTCAAGTCCACATGCTACCCCAACACTGGGCTGGACACATCTGAGACAGCTTACTGTGGTCATTAATATCCTGAAGAGGATCTTCCAGAGCATCTGCTGAGGGACAGCAGACTGACAGCACTCCTAAATGCAATCAGCTATGATGACCATGTGGCTAACTCCTTTGGAGAGGTAAGGGGTTAGAAGGGCTTTGAACTCCATATTGAACTGGGATACCATTAAGGAACTAATAATGGAAAACAAACTTGGGGAACCTTTCAACAAAGCTTCTGACCTGAGTCTTGTGATAATCTTCAACAATCTGTTTTGACAAGAAAACTAATGCCTAGTACATTTTGAAGGGCAAAATTTTGACAGGACTTTAGCTTATAAATATCACAGCAAAATAAGCGAATATTTCTGGCTACCCCTTAAATGGGCAGCGCACTCTGGTGGGCCCTAACTCTTGTTGCGCTGAAGTCCACGTACTAAATAATAAGCCTTAGGATGCAACAAGCCCGGGATTTAATCTACTATTCTGTTTTAATAACATGTCTCATGAAGTTGTGTTGTTTGTGTCACAAATTATTTTTAGTTTTTTAAGCAAGAAAACAAATGAATATGCATATTCTTCACATTTCAGTCACCATTTATTGGTAATCCTAATCGTAATCTCGAATCGTAAGTCAAATTATTCAGTAACTGCATGAAATAAATGTACATTTTTATTTTATTTATTTATTTATTTTTTGTAAAAGCTCCCCTCAAATTAACAGAACATGTGTTTTATGATCATACACATATTGCTATATGCTTACAATTTACCGCTGAAAGCCAAAAATCTTAGACGCTCTTTGTATTTTTTTATAAAAATAATTTTTACAGAGCTTTCAGTAGACAAAAAAATTGTGAGTTCAGCTTGTTTTATTATAAGGGTTTAAAATTACATTACCCATCTACTTGACTGGAAAGAAGACAGCTACAGCTCTCATATGACACCCACCTTTTGAATGTAGCTTATGAAATATGAAAGTTATGAAGAACATGACGAAGTGCGTTTATGAACCACCGGTGGTCCCAAGGAGTTGAAAAGGTTAAACTTTAGGTTTAACTGCAGATAAAGGCCCAGTTTTTGATGCTGTGTCTAAGCTGACAGGTTTTTAGTACAGATTTACTTTCATACAATGCAGTGCCTGCAGCTATTAACAAGACTAATCTCTACTAAATACTTGACACTAGACTCAGATTTGCAGGAACTGACTTGTAAACATCTCTAAACAATGCACACCAGCTACTCTGGGGGTGTAGTTTATTGAGTTTAAGGGGAAAAACACAAAGTCTCTGAAAGTATCAATGACAAAACGAGCTCTTTCTGTACCCTTGTGGTGCAAGTCACATGGCTAGAGTTTACTAAGCTTCATTCTCTGCGCTGGTCCTTTCTCAGATTCACAAAACTCTGATTCCTAAAAGATGTACCCAAAGTATGGAGTCTTCTTTTCTCAGATTAAGAGTATTATGAAGTAAAACAAAAGCCATTCATAGTTCAGAGCAACATGGCCATGCCCAACAGCTTTCATCTTCAGAAGGTTTTATGTCGAGAATTTCCTGCATAGCCAGCGTAATACTTTGTGGTTAGCTTTTCAAGACGTGATGACAAAGATGCAAACACAAACGAAGGCTTTGTTTAACTGACTAAATGTCCTAAGATGTGGTGGGTGTCTGTCACTCGATCTTCAGTTCAACAGCATCTCTAATGTCTTTGTCAGATGCTCACAGGGAACATGTGGAAGAGTCTTTGGAACAGATGGATCGGGACTCAGAAAGCCAGCTTTGGCACAGAGATGGAGAAATAAAACTTACTGGAGATCACAACTGCAGCTCAATAGGAATTTACAGGAAAATACAACAAATATGAAGAGCTTAAATGATTAAAGTTAAGCCTGGAGGAGTTGAGAAAGCGTGTTTCTTGAGTAACCCTTAGAAGTCTTAGTTATTGCCATTGATAGTAAAAGTATGTGTAACTGTATATGAATTATTTCTCATTTATAGTTCACTGAAACAAGCAGGGAATGTTTAAACTGTGTTTTATTAAGATGTGAATTTAAAGCTGCCCTATGTAAGACTTGCTAAAATGAAAAAAGTAACAATACTGAGCTTTGGTGAGCGAACACTGCTGCGGCAAAATCATTTACAAGTCAGAAGCACTGGGTCAGGAGTCTTTCAGACCACATCATACATCTTTCTTTATATATTAATGTCACATGCACAGGCTCAAAAAGAAGGACCTCGCCCAATAGCCACGTTTACATGAGCCTAATAATCTGTTAATTATCCAACTAATAGCTCAATAGATTATAGAATAGATTAGTCTGATTGAGGCCATTCGGAATACAATTTCAATCCGATCTAATGATTTGGGTAATCTTGTAAATTATCCCTTAAACAGAAGAATAATAGCCGTGTAAATGCCTGTGTCTGATTACATTCCCAATCAGAAAGTTTAAGTACATTCTGCACATGTGCATCACATCATAGAGAAAGTTTATAATGTTCAACATGGCGGGAGCAGAAACTGGTCTGCAGAGGAGACGAAGTTTATGCTCTGATCTTTAAAAGACGGCGGTGGGACGGACGTCCAGCTTATGTGTCTCAGAACACGACGTCTTCCTCTCGGCCGTCTTTAATAAGGACATGTGAAGTACATTTTCCTGAGTCTGACATCATTTTAAATCAATTTAGAAACACAAGTGCCGCTCACTGCTGCTCATCTCACTCTGACTGGACTCATGTGATGCTCGTTGTCATAGTAACGTCTACATTAAGTGGTACTCTACGCATGCACGTACCTTTTTATCGGATTACTTGTGGTGTGCATGTAAACACCTCAGTCTTAATCTAGAATCAGAATGTATTCAATTGGATTGGCAAAAATCTATACATGTAATCAAAGACAATGTTCAGGTCTCAAATGCTATACTAATAAAGATATGATGATAATAGTGGATAATTCACTCACGTCCTGAACAGACACCCTTCAAGTTTTACTGAGTTCTCTTTGAACTGTCTTTTAACACGCTTGCCATCATCAAATCCATCCACTCAGGGAAAGTCTCCGAAGCACAGCCCACATTGCACATTGCATGCAATTACACATTTCAACCAGAGAGGTCTCCAAATCCCCCAAACGTACATTGTCTATACGTCTTTTGTGGAAATGAAAAATATCCTTCATATTTTTGCCAGATTATTGTCATTTTTTGACACTGAAATAAAGGGAAAAATACCAGAAGTGCTGAAGAAAACCTGTGGATACAGAATGTAAGTTGAATGTAAGTGAATCTTTCTACCGAATGGGTTCAGAGTTCAAAACGCAATTCAGACTTTTTAATGACTCGGACTTCAGACTAAAATCTTTTTGCTTTGCGAGAATTTACCTATACCTTAATTATGTTTATATCATTAAAATAAATGTTTTTTTAGTGGCACAACATTGCAATCATAACACTACCAAAACTTTACCAACGTTTCAGTAGTGACTGTTTCGGTAGTGACAATTTTAGCTAATGTTGAGCAGAGCTAAAGAATGCTAACTACTACATGGCAAGTTTGAACACAGCTTTGAGCAGCTGTACACACATAAAATCAAAATATTTTTCAATGATAACAATTCTTAATGTTCCACTCTGACTTACATACACATTTCCTACTAAACAATGGCCTCTAACTGCTCACCATGTGGGACAGGGATGCAGCCTCACTTCCTGCTCTAAACGCAAGGGTCTAGCTAAAATAAGGCTCCACCTCCAGAGTACAACTTTTTATCTTTCGGTAGTAACATGAAAATGTGGGGCAGCATTTTTAAAATAGATTTTTTATTTAGACTCATGGTAAATATAAACCAAGTTTGCTTTAAAAGAAATGAAAAAAAGAATTGAAAAAAAATGATTTTCACAATCATTTTCACAAGTGTAAATTTCGGGGTTAGGGTTTGGGACAGATGCCTCCCAAAAGAAGGCACCATATAAATAATGATTTTGTGCATATTTAACTTATTTTGTTCTCAATGACTCTCTTGGGTTTAAACCGATCATAACAAAATCTTTGTAAATAGAAGTCTGAATATTTATTTGGGTTTTTTATATATATATATATATTATATACATTTTTAAGCGTGGGACTGCAGTTAGAAGTAATTCACTAGGATGGTCAAAATATAATTATTTATATGTAGATGGGTGACAAATTAAAGGAATATCTGAATGAATCAGGCGTAGATGCTTCCAGACAGGTGTACTGTATTATTCAATTAAGCAGGTGCTCATGCATTAGTGCAATATATAATGAAAAACAAGAGAATCTGTTCGTCAGGTGTCAATGCAGGACTGGGTCAGACTGTGTCAGCAGTCTGTCTGTCCTCAGTCTGTCCATAACTACACAGAAAGGGATATTATAGTAGGTTTGCAGTGCATAAATCCGACATTACAAAGACAAATGACCATTTGAGAGTTCAGTAACAGCAATGGGAAAAATGACCTGGTCAGATGAGTGCATGTGTGGCATACACCAAGAGAACGGTACATGCTTGAATGCTTGACCCCTACAGTGAGAGGGTGTGGTGGCTCTGTTATGCAGTGGGGATCTTTTTACTGTCATAGTTTGATTCCACTTGTCCTTTTATAAGGAAGGGTCACTGCAAGCCAATACAAAGTTATTTAGACTGAATACCTTTATTCTATGATAAAACATTGCTATCCTGATGGAGGTGGTCTCTTCCAGGATGACAATGACCCCATCCACAGGGCATGAGGGGTCACTGAAAGGTTTAATGACTATCACCAAACATCACCAAAACATCAACTGAGGGAATACAATTTGGACAGTGTTCCATCCCTTTAGTCCAGTTCTAGAGGTTTCTAGAATTTATTCAAAGGTGTTTTGAAGTTGTTCTGGCAGCTTGTGGTGGTCCCAATATGTTACTAGGACACATTTTTCCTTTAATTTGTACCCGTACAGTAAAACAACAACAATAATAAGTCTATGTTTTCTATGTCTAATGCTCTTCAGAAATGTAATTAATTTGCTCCAACTGTGATACAGCAAAATGAACAACACAGGTGTGACACACCTGCCTTAGTATGTTACGTTCGGTATGAAACTGAACTAACTCGATCTCGTTCATAACGACTCTAGAGAATTCTTCATGAGATCACATTGGATAAGGCGCAGGAGTGCAGGAGCAGTACAATCGAGCCATGTGACGCACGCGCAGCTCATGTTTCCTGCAGTTCTGATGAAAAACACAGAGCCAAAAAATCATCAGAAAGGTCAAGGAGAACCAGCTGTGTATCCTCAACGTAGCTTATGAAACATCCTTCACATGAGGATGACATATTTATTTTGCATAAGCAGTCATCAACAGACATTAGCACCCACTCATGGTACAATATACATCTCAATTAGCGCTTAAGTCTTTGTTTGGGAAATTGCAGCTTGTCTGTCATCCTCAGTGTATCCATAGCCAAGTCCTAACCAGTACCATTTGATGGCAATTGCATGATATCATTGTGACTTTTTATTATTAGTATGCATTCAGTATCTTCATATTACTACTAAAACGTGCAAATGAGTGCCTTACTATTGTGTAGCTTTAATTACAGTTAAGAATGCCTGATCTTTTTTGGACAAAAAGTCACAATTTACATGTGCTTTCATCATAAAACTCATTTACTAGCACTCATATATTTGCAACTACCTAGGATCACCTGGGATATCATAGCAATGGCCTAGCAACACCTTAGAATCCACCTAGGGTAGCATATTAACAGTCTAGCGCCACCTTAGCAACCGCCTGGGATAACATGGTAACAGACTAGCATGTTTAGATGGTTTAAGCAGGTTTATACCAGTTTAAGATGGTTTATACTGGTTTAAGATAGTTTATACTGGTTAAAGATGGGTTATACTGGTTTAAGCTGGTTTATATTGGTTGAAGATGGTCTATACTGGTTTAAGATGGTTTATACCGGTTTAACATGGGTTATACTGGTTTAAGGCGGAATACATTGGTTTATACTGGTTTAAGATGGTTTATACCAGTTTAAGATGGATTAAGCTGGTTTTTACTGGTTTAAGATGGTTTAAGCTGGTTTACACCGGTTTAAGCTGGTTTAAACTGGCTTATACTGGTTTAAGATGGTTTAAACTGGTTTATACCAGTTTAAGCTGGTTTATACTGGTTGAAGTTTAAGATGGATTAAGCTGGTTTTTACTGGTTTAAGATGGTTTATACTGGTTTAAGCTGGTTTAAGATGGTTTAAGATGGTTTACACCGGTTTAAGCTGGTTTAAGCTGGTTTATACTGGTTTAAGATGGTTTACCTCTAGAAGATGGTTTATACCAGTTTATACTGGTTTAAGCTGGTTTATACCGGTTTAAGCTGGTTTATACCTGTTGAAGATGGTTTAAGATGATTTAAGATGGTTTATAATGGTTCAAGCTGGTTTGTATGGGTTTGAGATGGTTTATAAGGGCGTAAGCTGGTTTTTACCAGTATAAGATGGTTTATAAGGGTGTAAGCTGGTTTATACTGGTTTTAGATGGTTTATACCGGTTTAAGATGGTTTAACCTAGGATATCATAGCAGTAGCCTAGCAACATCGTAGCAATCACCTGGGATCCCATAGCAACCGCGCAGCAACACCATAGCAATCTGGAATTACTGTATAAACCCAATAACGTTATCAAAAACAATCAGCACTGTTCTGTAACTACTTTAACTTTTAAAGCATTATTAGCTGGCTTTATCAGCCGACTTAAAATTTGTTTACAAACTTTATTCGTTACTATTATTCTTAAAAGGTTCAGACTCCTGGCGACCATATGGATAGTGTTTCTCCTGTTGTTTTCTTTTGGACTTTAGGCCTTTATTTCTTTTTTCATGATATCTCTGATTGCGTCCATCCATTCTATTGTCCATCTGTTGTTACTGGTCATGCTTTTCCTCTTTTGCCTTCGACTGCTCCAGGCATAAATGTCCTTATCTGGGCGTTGAGTGAGAGCTGAGGCTTGATTGAGTCAAGAATCCATTTATTTGTTTTCTTTGCCGTTCAGGATACTTTCAAAAGTCTTCACCAACACCAAAGTTCAAAGGCATCAATACTTTTCCCTGTCTTGTTTTTCTATTGTCCAGTCTTCACATCCATAAAGAACCAAAGAGAAGACCACAGCCTGGATTCTGATCTTTGTAGAGACCAAATATCTTTTCAAGCTCCTTCATTCTTGTTCTCTTGTTTACGCTGTTTTTTAACTTACCTTATAAGGGCCTTCAGATCTTCCCGATTTTCTGCTTTAAGTTCTTTTATGCAACTCTGCAAATCCATCCAAAGAAATACTCTGTCAAAATCAGAGTCAGTGCTGATGTGTTTGTGTATCTGAAACATTCTCTGAATTGTTGCATTTTACAGAGCCTGAAGCGAAGTGTCTGACTGAAAGGGAGAGGAAAGCCTAGTCCAACACAAACATCCATAGGATCAAGGTCAGGGTCAAAGGTCATCAAATGTCCAGTGGGGGCCAGGCCAGGGGGCAAATTCACTTCAACAGCTACATCCTGACCAAAAACCACTGTCAACTACTGTCAACAACTACTGAAGAAGCACTAACCAAACCACCTTTATGAGTCACTATATACTGCATGCCAGATACTGTAGATGTAGACTATCATTTAAAAGTTTGGAATTAGTGTTTTCAATAATATAAAACACAAGTGGTTGCAGATACATGTATAAAATGATTGTAATATGCTGTGCAACTTCAGACTTTTCAAAGCTTTTGTAAAAATGAAAAAATAAAGTTTTATAGTAGATTTTGAATGTATATTGTATATAAAATTACAACAATTATTAACATTAAAGTAATTCCCAACTCTTCAAAAGTAAATGATTTTAATATTTCATTTTTTAGGATATCTGGATTTATGAGAGCTTCATACACTAGCACAAAAGTTTGGAGACACTTATATAAAATATATACAACTCAGATTTAAATACTCCCCAGACAAAAAGCATATGACGGTCCCCTGGCTTGATATGGTCAGCACTTCGCTGACTGTATGCTGCTGCTTGTCCACCCAGATTACAGTCCTGCATACAAGTTCTCACTAGTTTTTAATCTCATCAAATTTTAATCAGACTTTAAATGCACATAGACTTTTATTTTATAAAATAAACTAAGACAAATATTACAAATAACTCAAGTAGGCCTAATGTTGATAGCAGATTAGATTCTTGACCAAATCAAGCCTCACCTCTCATCACCCAGATAACTAAACTGAAGCTCATTTAGCCACATTTAGCCATATTCTGGGAAGAAGCAATTCATTGGAAAAGTTATGCTTAGAACAGTTGAAGGTAAAAGAAGAGGATGACCAGGTACAAGACAGATGGACACCATCAGAGGAATCATGAACAACCCATTCAGAAACTTAAGGGCCCAAACTGAAGACAGGATATTCTGGAGAAACACTATCCTTATGGTTGCATCTTCTGAATGCCGACTCCAAACTTTTGAATGGTAGTACTTAAGTAAAGATGGAACAGTTTTAATGGTATATTGTGCTATAAAACAATGTAAATGGTCTTCTGTAATATCCAAATCTACTGAGGAAACGGGACTCTTTACCACCATGACCTGGTAGACCACCAAAACCAGCTTTGATCTTTGAAAATTTGTAAAGCAAACCGGCGTTCTCAAAACAATGGACTGTCCACACCTCTACATCACTGAATATGTTTGGGATTACTCCCGAGACTGAATTCTGGAGGTGTGACTGCAGGTTTCTTGGAAAAACTGAAAGCAAGACAACAAGTACAATGAGATGAGGAAGGCTATAGATGTTAATTAAGGGTAAAACTATAAAGTATAAAAGAATGAACGCACTTATATACTAAAGATATAATATATAGAATAAATAAAATGTAACAAAGTAAATGTATACATAGTTTAAAAGAATAAAGTGTCTATAAAAGAATAGTGTCAGTAAAGGAAAGTGTCCATAAAGTGTCCAGTACTGGGAGCAATGTTGGAAGAATATTGCAAAGAACAATAACGGCACTTGAAGGCATGGCAGATTAAATAAACTATTTATTAATAATACTTAATGGCCATTTTGACTGGAAATTAAATGAAGGATAGTCTTATTTACAGTGCTGTTGATATTATATTTGCATGTGTGTGATTATGACAAAATCAGAAAGTCAGGAGAGTTAGAGAGAGAGAGCAAGAGAGAGAGAGAGAGAGAGAGAGAGAGAGAGGGAGAGAGAGAGAGATCAAAGGCGCCTGCTTTTCATCTGAAGCACACTCATAACAGAATTGGCCCAGCTCTCCTCCGTCTCTGCGCACTGATGCTGCAGCTGTTGCTATACCGAGCCGCCAGACGTTCCTCATGTGGACCACAGAAATAAATAACAAAATAAACAAGTGCTTCAGCTGCCAGCCAGAGAAAGGATAAAAATTACATATGCATCAGTTAGGCAATAATTCCCTCTATTCTTGTTTAAAGCCCTCCTGACATGCTATAATTCAGCATTTGGCTCAGATTTGCAGCCAGTGACTTCAGTCCACCGCTCTGGTCTTTGTCACTCGTATTTACAGCAGAAACAAGTGTTTATGTGTGTGTATATGAGTGTGTGCGAGCGCAACAAAGATCATACGGAGTCTGTTATTTTGCTTTGTCCTGTACAAATATCTTACAATATGTGCTAATATTAGGCTCATAACTCATTTATACATACAACATTCTCCAGAGCAGATGAGCCAGCACCGCTCACATGATCCACCATCTAAAAATGAGCAGGGCTGAAAAACTGGCAACTGAAAAGGTCAGAGGGACGACAGGATGGGAGAAGGCTTGATCAAGAGTGTGACTTTCACCAGAGCTGGGTAAAATAGTCTAAATTCAAACTTAAGTAAAAGTATTGCGAGTGCAATAAAAACGGCTTAGGTACACTTTAGGTTCCTGAATAGAGATATCCTAGAAGAACCTCTCAAGAAGGTGCTTTAAAACTCAATTCAACTCAGGTTTTCTGGAGAATCAAAAGTAGGTTAAGTTTGGCATCACTCTAAAAACCCTTAACAATAGTTGTCTGCACTCTTAAATGAAAGGTGCCAGAGGGGGTTCTTTGCATGAAGCCAGAAGAACCACTCTTGGCTTCCTAAGGAACCTTTCCACAGATTGTTCTTTAGAGAATAAGTTTTATAAATGACACGTTCAAAGAACTTTTTAATGTTTAAAGATCCGACATGTAACAAAAAGGTTCTAGAAAGAAGCCTTGAAAGTCAAAGTTTCTTTAAGCCTTTTAAAGATACATCACACTTATTTCTCAATCTTTTTCAAACATGCTTCTTCATCAAGTGATTCTTCTATGACATCACTGAAAGAATCCTTGGTGGTACCTTTTTAACGCCTTAAACTTTAAGGAAACTGACAGCAAAAATGGTTCTATAAGTGTTCTGTATAGTATCAAAGAAGTGGAAACAATACTAGAACCCTTTTTGGTGCTTTATAGAATCTTTTCTTTGAAGAACATATACAAGAGGTTCTCCATGGCTATATGGAGAGCCATGACAATTTTGTTAAACATTTTTTCTCCATTATGCAGAACCTTTCAAAAAGGATTCTAAATGGAAAAAGTGGAAAAAGGTTCCACTATAGTTCTACAACCTATCTTAAAAATGTTAATCTTAAAATTAATGTTTGTCATGAACTGAAGTTGTTGTAAAGTGCTATTCTTTTCTTTTTGAGATCCTTTCAGTCTAAAATAATATTCTAGTTCTAGAGTGAGAGGTTTAAGTAACAGCAAAGAGCAGAACAGCAGAACCAACAGAACAGAACAAAAATAAACACACAAACGAATTCACTTCATTGTTAAGTGATACAGTGGGACTCATTAAAAAGTACTTTCTTCACAAATATTCTGGAGCTGAAGCAAAACTAGTACTGTTTAAAGGCTCAGAGAAGTACAAATCTATCAAATTTGTACTGAAGTGTATGTAACAGAGCAAACATAACCAGTTACTACCCACTTCTGGCCTTCATTCAGTGATGGATGGGCCCAGTAGTGAAACATGGCAGTGCTGCTTTAGATGCAATGAAAGTTGTCATGTTCCCACGGCTCCAGACTGAGGCTGCTATAACACAGGACAGTAGCTCAGCTGGGCTCAAAACCTGACTGGGCAGAAGGGTTGCCATAACCTTCATCTTTTCTCACACCCGCAAAAAGATGTGACAGGAATATGAGAGCGATTTTCTGGAAGGCTGGCGCCCGTCTCAGCATGAGGGGAGCTGGGTGACTGCCACAGATTCAGTACTGCAGAACGCATGTCATTCGCTGCGGCGCAAAATTATTGCTCTACTGATCCGTGTGCCACAGAACTTGATTCCTATGCCAGTCAAAGCCATCAGAATGCTGAAGACTGTCTCTCCAACAACTCTCATTAACTTTTAGAAGTCAATTAAGGAATTTTTAGAAGTTGTTACTTTCATTATGCAATACTATTCAAATTGTGATTACATAGTTATTACACAGTGAATCATAAACAATTACAAACTACATTCTGTGTCAACAATTTAGATTGATTTCGGAAAGATTAGATTGAAACATGGAAAAAATGAAAAAGATCATTTTTCTTTTCTCAAAACAAGACCACAGACAATAATATCTTTTCATCAAATTCAAATCATAATAAAATTTCTCTTCCTCTACCTACAAACACTAACGCCACATGGATTGAAATTTTTGAATTCATAATTTTAACAGAATTCCTCTGCTTGTTTCCCTGAGTTTTGAATGAGAAGCAAAAATATGGTACATGCATTGCATTAAACTCAGTATGGGAAACTGAATGTACAGCAAAGTTAGGTGCTAACACGACACTGAACATCCCATAGAGACTGAATCCGAGTTAGTTGAAGTTAGCATTATACTAGCTGTGATAATCAGATACTTAATACTATATAATCAGATACTTAAGAATAAAGACACTTACAAAGTGAAAGTTTCTAAGACATAAAAAGAAAAAGTGCATGAATTGCTTTTGTTTTATGTTGGTACTAGGCAAACAAGCATACCACTAGATAGCTAGCGAGTTAGCTAAGCTAACTTTAGCCAACTTTATCACTAGTTAAATATAAATCTGTTGCATGGTTCACAGATAGTAATGCAGCTCAGCAGCTCGTTTAACATTAAAATAAAGAAAAAAACAAAGTTAAATTGCTGGGAACTATTTCTAGCACCTACCATTACAGTAAAGCTGATGATATTGAATGTTCTGATGTATTGTTATAATGCTGTTACAATAATAATATAGTAGTCATATGAAAAGGTAGTTGATCTAGTATAATCTGACTGTACTGTAGATGTTTTTTCATGAATTCAACACAGGACTTCACAAAACTGTAAAACATTTTTTACTGGCTTGAACACAGTAGATTTCTTTACAACGCAGAACAACCTAGAGATATATCTACTATCATAGAGCGCTAAGCTAAATAAACTTCATAACAGCTAAGCTTCATTCTCATTTTACATGTAGATCTGCTATCAGGCTCATTTTACATGCTGAAACTTTCATGCAATTTGCTTAAAATGTACATGAAACTATATTTCATGTGTGTTGCGTAATGTAAAGTCTCCTGCAACTCACTTGAAACTGTGAAATAAGTTCTATGAAACCACCAATCAAGATCCAAATAATGTACCACATGATCATGCCAAATGATGATCACCAGTTGATTCCAGTGGACATGTGACAGAAAAGCTAATGGTAAAAAATCATATGGTCTCTTGGAATAATGTTGCTTATTTGCTGAAAAAAAATAACCAGCTTAATTAGCTTGTTAGTTAGCCAGCTAGCATTAACATTGCAGCTATTTGAATGGATTCTTGTGTTTATTCTGCCTTGTTAGCCTGCTACATAATGATTTACATAACTAGGTTAATAACATTTTTACCTCCTGAGAGAAAAACAACACAATGATGTAAATACAGGCTAAATAACACATTGCAGGTGATTTTATACAGACAGAATCATTCAATATATGAAAAATACTAGTTACTAGTCTTCAAAAATGATCAAAAGTGTTGCACAGGACCTACAGTGACAACTCTAGGAGCTATGATTAATGTTGTTTATGTTGGCCATACTCATCATCAACACCAATAAATGCATCCATGTTGTTCTTCTTTGAGGAATCAAAGCCACCAGCAGAGGCCATCTGGGAAATCTAGTCATCATACAAACACGTGACAAATGAACAATTCAAAGTGGAGTGGCTTTGTTATGATGCCAAAGATGACATGTCTGAGCAGTGGAAAATAACAGAACCTGATGAAGAGAAATTAAAAAGTTATGTCCCTAAAGACCTTTTAGCTTTTGATTATAACTGAGGCTTTGACAGCTGAAATCTGGAAGGCCTTTAAAGTATGTTGTTCATGTAAGTGTGGAACACAACAAGTAAGTAAAGCAGCATGTTGAGTGCATCTGCAATGGCCTTGTCTTTCACAACCACTCACATTCTCCTAATGATACATGCTTCATCTGCAGAGATCTTTATTAAAATCTGCGGTTAAGATCATCATATGAGAAGTAATGCAAAGATGGGATGGATCCGGTCTTAGTAAAGTTTCCGTGTTTTTACTGTTTCCCACATTACAGAATAAGAGTGAAGAGTGAAAAAACACATATGGAATTATGCAGTGACCAAAAACTGTTAAACAAGTATAAGTCAAAACTGACATAGCTCCTCTTTGCCATGACGCAGCTGTGCACACTATTCAGATTTTATTTTTCAAGCAGCTTTATGAGAAGCCAACTAGGATGCTTTTCCAACAGGACTGATACACATAAGCTGAGACCTTGACGGATCCTGAAAACTACTTGCTGGGGCATTTTAAAATATTAGAAATTTCAATCCTAATACTTAAGCCTTTTAGCCTCTGTTTACAAGTGGCACAACGCGTTTTAAAAAAAGCCGCGGCATGAAGTTTGAGTTTGACATTTCATTTAGGTCACATCTTCTTCTGTGAGTTTATTGGCTGGCTGCAAAGCAGAAATCTAAATACTGGCTGACTCATATAGACCCAGAGTTTCTCATTATCTGATAACTGAAGTGCATGTAAACATGTTTATCGGATTACTGACAAAATCTGATTTTCTGCTGATATCAGACTATTAAGTGCATGTAAACACACTCATTCTTATGAGATTAGCTGTGTGAAACATTGTGACTGTGTTGAGCTGCTAGCAAGCAATGAGTTGTGAAATGGGAGGTATGAGGATCCTCAGCCATCATCCAATTCATCCTCTACAAACACTGAACAGCTAATTTCTTGATATCAAAAATCATGTACAACTGCCACAATAAAAAAAGCAACACAACAATATATTTTTTTTTAATAAATGTTGATTTGCTTGCTGATCTATGAAGACCAAAATGATAAAAATGCACAAGTTAACTGAGGGAACTCTAAACCAGGCAGACCTCTTCTGTGAAAAGGGGTTAAATGCATTAAGTAAAGTGAAAAACATCTTTTTTTTTTGGTACTGTATGCTAATCACATGAAACCTATCCAGTGCGACAAACTCACTCTCTTTGTGAATCACCATTATGAGGCTGTTCCCTGTTTACCCTAAAGCAGGGCAATACAAGAACGAGTGAATCACAGAGGATGACAGAGGAAAAGCATTGCTCCACAGCAGAGCAGACCATATCGATTTCATCTCTATACGCTTTCTCATCACTTAGCAGGGAAACGCATGACAGGCCATTACGTTTCCCCTGGAGCAGGGCGGCTGTACAAACATTGAGGAGATTTCTGATCTCTCGGTGGGGTAGGACCCTAAAAACACACCCCTCCCCCCTAGTCTCCTTCTCCACAGGCTTTGTGCTGACCAGAAGAGTCCAACAACCTCCTACATCTATCACATGCCCCTTCATCAGTTTGAGAGGCAATGACCCAGATTCAAGAAGCCTGTAATAGCAGCTTGAGTTCAAGTCTGGAAAAACTGTGATTTGGTCCAGCACATTGTTTGTTTGTTTGTCTTTTTAAATGATCATATCATCATTAATTCTCATAACAAGAACTGCTATGGGGAAACATTATGATGCCCTGTAATGCTCTTATTAAGCCTTATCAAGTTTCTAATAAGCTGACTGCTTACTACTACTTTATTAAGCAGCAACTAGAGTGAATTAAACATTTTCCAGGCCACTTTTATTTGTGTGTTATATGTCATAATCTTTTGCACATCATTTTAGGAGGCCATTATTATGCCCTTATTAACTCAAGTTGGTTACTAACTTAAATCCTAATCCTGCTAATGAACTGGCTGCTAAACTACTTTATTGAGCAGTAACTACAATGAATTAGGCTGCATTTTCAGAGCACTTTTGTTTGTGTTAATATTATGCAATATCCTCACCTAATGACTACATTGTTCTTGTCCATTGTACTTTGACATTACAATGTTCTTAGGTTCTTTCGATTCCCATCAATATCATAATAATAAATGAACAAGTAGCTCTAAATAAAGACAACCTTAGCCTGCAACTCATCAGATTGTCTTAGCAAAGCACCAGTTGTCTGTCTTCATATCAGTAAATGATTAGCGAATGATGATGTACACAATACACACATAAAGGTGCTTTGAAAAATGGTTAGTTCACTGTAGTTGTTACTTAGTAAATTAGTAATAAGCTTCCAGTTAATAGTGAATTTAATAACAGCATTACAAGGCCATTATAATGTCCCCTTATACTAGCAATATTGGTAATACCTAGTAATAGTTGCTGTCCCCAAAAAGCTCATACATTCATGTATCGCTGCTGGCAACTTTACAGGAGAAGGAAAAGACCTTCTTAACTTTGAATGTAAGTTAAATAAGATTTTTTCCTAAGTAATTTTGGGCAATTTGTAAAGGTCCATTATGAAATTTTAACACAATGTAGAGGGCAGCTGAGATTTTCAAATTCTTTAAAAAAAATACAAAACGACAAAAATGGAGCTACAAGGTTTTGTTCTGACAGCAGTCTAGCCATATGTAAATGTTTGGGTACTCTAGTAAAATTAAATGTTTTGTTGATTTTCTAAGTGAAAATAAGTTAACACATCCCCTTTGGCACATTTTAATGCACAATTACTGTTTAATTGCTAAATTTAACACATTGGGAGAAAAAGCCTGTGCAAAAATGATGGCACTTTTTTATGTTTTGTTTTTGTCCCAAAATGTCAAATAAATAGAATTCTTTGCACAAAAATTTGAAGAAAACACCATATTTAAGTGTGTTCAGGAAATGTTAACTTTTTTAACTCAAGAAAACAACAAAATCAATAAAACATATTTTGACTGGAGGTGTTCTAACTTTTGCATACAACTTTATACACCTGCATTTGTTTCATTCTAAAAGTCTTTTATGTATCTGTTTTATTCATTTGTTTTAAAAATTCCAATCCTTTTTTAATATCTACACTGCGAGCATGATTTAACATCAAAGGACAAGTAGGCGACTACAGTACAACAGTAAATGAATGTTTGAAACTAATCCGGCCGTGTATGTCAGGGTTGTTGTTAAGTTGTACAGATCCCATGACGCATACCAAGGCTCTAAAATAAGGATCAATCTGGCTGAGACTTAAAGAACTCTAAGATCTCTGTTCACTCACACAATCAAATAACAGTGCTCTAGCCAAAAATTTATTTTGAGGGGTGTTGATTGCAGTAGATCTAATAGACAGTAATTTTCTCCTCTGGCCCCAGATGACCAACATCATCACAAATATAGAACAGTAGTATCACATGTTCAGTCTCATTTTATCCATTTGAAAAGCCAACATGTGGCTCACAGAATCAGAAGCATACTGGAAAGAAGTAACTACAAAACTATAAAGCAAATATTTATGATATTTAGCCAGATGAACAGTAGATACAGTGACTTTTTTAACCTAATTTTCTTTCTAGTTAAGTCATGCTTTATTCAAGATAATAAGCCACCACATCACTGGACAGCAGAACACTGTTGGGGAGCACTAACTGCTAATTCTGTTGTGTTAAATAACAGAAGCCTGAGTTGGCTAGCATTATGCTGAGTGATAGGGGAGAGGGAGGACCATCCTATTCACCCAGAGAGAGCAGACAATCATGCTGTAATGGCTTCCTGGTGATGACCGAACTCACAAACTCCTGTTAATAGGGCCAACGCTGAGGCCAGGGGTGTCAAATATATATTCGTTTTGGTCTGTTTCAACTAATCAAACATCCAAAAATCTAAACATTGTGATGCACTTTATGCATTAAAAAATGTCTAAGTATTACTTCATTATTTTTATTATATAGCCCACGACTAGTCATTTTAATATATCACTACTCTCTGAACAAAATCTCCATTTTAGATTTAGAACTCCTTAAATGGCCAGGGCCGGTCAGCAGGCCCAAAGGTTTATCACACACCTCTATAACCTAAGAATAGGTCAACCAGGTTGCACTGATGTCCCTGTAATTATTGAGTAATAAGCCTTAGTATGTAATAAGGGATTTTAAGAGGTTAACTTGAATTAAAAATGCCATCTGCCTTATACAGTGTGAAAAGTTCATGATCAATGGACCAATAGAAATGGTCCAAAATTGCTTAAAATACTTTGTTGTTATGTTAACTTTCATTACAAGTGTTAATTAAGAGTTTTATTACTCTTGTAAATTTAGCAACTTTACAGATACAAGGTTTTGAAACAGTGGCAAAGGTATGGTTGTTCATGGAATATATACAGGCATGGCATCAGGGTGTCATTTATGGGTCAATACCCCACCAATCAAGCATCATTGTCCACTAAACTTACTATTTTGTGACAAAAAACCAAAGAGAAACTAAACTTTGGGTGCACTGTTGCAATGCTTGGTAAACAGAAATGAACATAGATTAATATTGATTAAAATAGAATCGTTTCCATGCATAACTTGTATTGGCAGCATTTTAAGGATGCGCTGTACACTGTTAAAAGACAAATAAGAAGATAGATTTCCTAAATGGGTCAACATTCCTAAATTCCCCAACCCCGCTCTTCTGTGACTTTTAGATTCCCCACCCATGACTAAGTTCTGGGACCAGACCCGAATACATATCTGATACATGGCCATTCAACTTTAATGAGATGTTTTTTTACATCGCCCTTCAACCTTGCATATGAACCTGTCACAGCTGTCACCATCCAGTGTGGGCAGCAGATCAGCAGTGGCTAACTTGATCATAAAACACTCATGCGAGGTGTATTGACACTAATGACAGAAACACATGAACCAGGAGGGCAGAGGGATCATGTCAGCACAATAAGGCTTGTAATATGAATGTAGTCTTGGTTTCATAGTGTACAAGCCAAAAGTACACTAGGCAGACAAAGTAATAACTGCAATTCTCCACAAAGCTTTAGTTCAGCTCTCATCTCCTGCCATTGTTACCTAATTGCTGTCCTGCTACATCAGCTTCCTGCTATCCTTCTCATCGCTGTTTTCTTCTTTCTCTTAATCCAGTCATTTATTACATAAAAGCAAGAAGAGCTGGTATTTTTTTCCTTTTTTATAAGCACATGGAGTCAATTGTGGTTATGAATAACAATGTACACTGTTAGTTAGCAGCTTAGCATGTAACAGTGATCCCCCGCTCAATAGAAAAAAGCTTAGCTAATAGTGAAAAAAAGGCATGCTAACAGCTGCACACACACACATATGAACAAACTCATTCACACCAAAGCCAGAAACAGGTCAAGGCTGAAAGTGTGAAAAAAAGTGGCTGCATTAAAATCAATTTTTAATGTAATTTCAATACTTACAAGTCTAGAGTTGTTTTCTTTTACATTCAATTTACATTACATCATTATTTGTATCATTATTCATTATAGTAATGTAAAAAAATACCATTGCATTTGATTTACATTTTGTACAGATTTGAGTCTGCACTTTTGAATTTTTTCTTTTTTCAATGTCAAAAATAACAAAATGTGGCAAAAATGTAGGGCTGAAATTTTTGGCTAAAAAACAAAAATGCCATTTTTGAGCATTTTCATCCAAAGGTTTTCCACATTTTTGACATTTCCACATATTTTTGACATTCATGCCCATTTAAGCACTGCTGATGTGGAGTCAACCACTGCCAAAATGAAAAGTGCCATTTTTCCAGCCATTTTTGCCATATTTTTGTGACACATATTTTTACTGAAAAACACAAATTAAATAGACCTACAAAAAAGGCCTTACAAATTAGCAATAATGATTTAAAACATTGTTTTCCTCCATTCTTCTGTGCCAGTCATTGAAGACAAATTCAAACAGTTTGAGCAGCAGCAGATCAACAGTGAAAATATGAGCCACATGGAGCCACTTCATGGTTTCTGTGAGGAACATTAGACAAGCGATTTGGAATCATTGTTCATGGTAATTATCAGGAGAAGATACAACATCTGAGAAATTCTCCATTATAGCAGTGATACCACAAAAAACCTATAACAGTGTAACAGTGACACTCCTGATTGAACAGAAAAAGGTCAGCTAACACTGAAAGAAGGGCATTTTGACAGCTGTACAGACACACAAACTCATTCACACCAAGCCAGCTCATCTGTTTGCCAGTGACGTCAACAGAGGAGGAAACCGCTTTGGCCTATTTTGCTAGCGCTCTAATGCAAACTGTAACCAAACTAATTTACAACATGCTCGAGGAGAAAACAGAAACCAGCCCAAAACAAAGAGAGCACATGTTGAGGTGCTTTGAGAAGATGAGAGAAAAGCTTCAAGGTGTCGGAAAGATCCCTTCATCCTAATTTCCTGTGCTTGACTCATAGCCAGACACTCAACTCCAGAGACATCCAAAGACGCCAAAAGCTGTAAAGATCAGCATCCATCCCTGAAAACAAAACTGCAAAAAAATCATCATTATGTAATAAATGATTGTTCGTTTGACGGTAACGACTGTCTAGGAAGCGTAATCAGATGAAAAATGAGCAGACCAGAGTCGGTGGGCAGTGACATCATTAGCCAGCGTACATCTGGAGACAACACTGCAGCCTTGTTCTAATGGAGCAATTAATCTGGCTCAGACATGTGAGATGACTTTAGTGTGTTTGCGTAACATCCCTCTCTCTTCCCTACCCACAGTCTCTCTTTACTCTCTCTCTCCCTCTCTCTCTCTCTGTCTGCCACTCCAACTTATATCTGTTTAAAAGACAACTAAGTACATAATGATACATGACAAATTAATTACATAGTTAAATTACAAATTTCTACATTCTGTATCAGCAGGTTTAAGTCTACGCATTGACTTTATTCCATGTATTTCAATGTCAAAAAACTTTTGCTTGCTTTGGATGCATTTAAACTTCGGCCATCAAAAATTTTCGGTCACTTGATCATTTTCAGCGAAAAATTGTCACTGGCCAAAATTTCAGTCCATCCCTACATTTTTGCCACATTTCCATTCATTTCTTTTCCATATGTATCAATGTCAAAAATTAACAAAATATTTGGCAAAAATGTAGTGATGCACTGCAATTTCAGCGACCAAATTTTTGGTTCAAAAATGGCTGCTGTGGTTTTTAGCTGAAAGAGAAAAACGACGTTTTTTCACTTTAACAAAAAGACTAAATAAGCCTACAATTAAGTTCAAAAATCTAAGACTTTTAAAATTAAAAATAGTGATTGAAAACATTGTTTGTTCCTTCATTCTCCTGTGCCAGTCAGCACAAACACTTTCAAACAGTTTGACCAGCAGCGGATTAACAGTGAAAATGTTGGCCAGGTGGAGCTGTTTCATGGTTCCGTGAATTGCAATTTGAAATCACTCTTCATGCTGAGTTTCAGGAGGGGATACAACACCCGAGAACCCCAGAGGTTCTCCAGTACAGATTTGATACCAGTTGAAAACACAACATCCAGTTCACAATGCAGAACACAAAAAAACAACAGAAGCAGAAAGGACAGTCCCTGCGAGCATGCCGACGCCATCAGTAAACTCAGTAGAATTCACAACCGACAGTCAAAGTGCAAAGAGTAACTAAAAATTCATGAAATTCATTACCTCGGATGACTAAACGCTCTCTGTTGAGGACATAGGATATCATATGATAGCCTATATACAGTAATAATTTAATAGGTTTATTTTATGTTTTTTGGTTTTCAGTTTCTTCTGAATTTTGGTTTCAGCCAAGAATTTTTATTCCTCTACAAGACAAGTCTGGCTCTGCTTCTGAAACATACCTCTCCTTTCACATTACCCCAACTAATTACAATAACGATTATTGTAATGACGATAATAGAAAGTCTAAACTTTAATGTGTACCTCATTTCCAGAAAGAACTCGATATTCCTACAAGTATGAACCCCAAGAATGGCCTTCAACCCAGAGGTCATGTGTGCAACAGTGAGAAAGTTGGGATCAAAAGCCGCCAAATAACTTGTATCGGAACTATTTTAAGGTCCAGGACCAGCTCGTAATAAGCCCTAATGGGTAATGGCTGACATAATGCTCTCTAAATAAAGACCATACATCACTGTCAGTGTTTGGTTCTCTGTCTCTTTGTAGTTTCAGGAGGCTCACGCTGCTGAAGTTACTGAGAATGAGCAACTCTGAAGTTCTGGATTAGTTGCTATGAACCACAGAGCTGTTCGCCAACCCTTCTGCGTGTCAAGTGCCACACAGCATTCAGTCATATCTGGATAGTCCAGGTTGGGGCACCACTGGGGTAATAATGATTAAAAGCCTAGGGTCAAAAGTATGGACATTTGAAGATCTGTCAAATTGCTGAGAAGTTCAGACACTGTGGCTGTGTCCCAGTTGCATAGTTAAGTACATTAAAAAAATTCAGCATACATATAGCTGTATAAAATAGTTTGGGTGCCCCTGGTCAAATGATGGTTTGTTGATTTTCTATGTGAAAATAATAAACACACTTCTGCACAATTTACATTATTCTCTGAGTATCTCGAGAATTTGTTCACTTATTTAAGTCAGTATTTCAGTATGATGTTGATAGACATTAGTGTTCCACACTGCAAAGTGAAGCAAAAAGTTAGGAGCTACTGATGGCTGGAAAATTCTGCCCAATTTGCACCTTGCGACAAATTTTCACAATCGGAAGTGATTTTCCAGGACAGAAGCTCGATCGGAAGCGACTGACGGCGCAAACGATCTGTACTGTTACAGGGGAAACAAGTGAATCTTTAGCCCTCCAATCAAACTCTGAAGCGATCGGAGGCCCTCCGATATGATCAAACATTTCTGATATTAACAACTTAAAACATTCATGAGTCCTGTAGTGTGAAAAGGTCAGAGATTTACTCAACGAGTTATTCAAACAACAGCCAGTCAGAGAGCTAGAAGAGCAGAGAAACAGGCGAGGAGATGTGCAGGCACAGCGCCTGAACAGCGGAGCTACGTGTAAAACACAGGGATAGCATAGGTTATCATGTCTATAATGTCAGGTGCAGAGTTCGAGTCACTCTGTTTACAATTTAACCTCAGCTGCCAGTTTGTAATGAAATATTTCTCCAGCTGACAGTGTGATATCAGCATTTCTCAGCCTCATATTAATCTCCAGTTTGCGCTTTTGCTACACATAAAAGCACAAACAGGTCCAGTAAGTTTAGCTTCATTTGTGTCACGTAATCTCTGAGGACATCTGTGAGTTTGAGTTCTAATTCATAGCACAAACTCATTATGTGTGTTATACTCTCTCTTTGCTTTGTTGTCTAGTGTGAGCGCCCTCACGACAACAAGATAAGAAATTCTAACAAACTAACATTAAGTTTGTGATTTTAGAAATTTGTCCATTTTAGAAATCTGTTAAGATTTTAAAAGTCATGGAATGTATGCCCAGCCTTAGTGAAAAAAGGCAGCAACCCTCTGGTAACACTTTATTTGGATGGTCCACTGTAGATACTTTGTAGATGTTCAGTTTATCTTTAATTAACATTCAACTACATATTTATTAAATGTACCTAAACTTAAAGTTGTGTGTAAAGACTCTATGAAATTTGTCCCCAACCCTAAACCTAAACCTAAAGTAAATGTTGTTGATAATCAACTATCACCAGAAAGTTTGATAAATATCTGTAGATGATCTAAAGGAGACCATCCAAATAAAGTGTGACCGAAAAACTGACCCTCAATTCTGAAGTGAAGATTTATGTTAACATGTATTATGTAGGTGTTGCATTCTGCGGTATAAGTCTTATTTGAGCATGAACTGTGCTTATTAACAGAGCTTGTAGTCAATAACTAACATGCCAGATTGCATGTCATTAGATTGTCTTAGGAAACAAGTTAGATGCCTTCACATCAATGACGTGCAGAAGACAATGATTTATAAAATACAGATAAAATTGTTCTGGAAAATGCTTAACTCACCCAAGTTATGGATTAATAACACAGTAATAAGAAGCACTTTCTGTATAAATAGCACAGTATGTAATATTTTGTGTGCCCTACCAAAATCATATCATGTTAATAGCAGGTAAAGCACGTAAAACTGTTCTGAACATTCAAGTAAAACAAAAAGTTTGAGATTAGACAGCGAATAAAGAATTCTAACCCAAAACTTACTATTCAGCCCCCTGTGAACTCTATGAAAACATCTGCATTAAAAAAGTCTGTGTCAGCCTGAATCAACTTTAAATACATCAATAACTGATTGAAGGCAGAATGAACCTGGTAAAAACCAGCACGGAGGCACACAGGCTGCTGAAAGGCTCTCTCTCTGCATTACACTGCATGGTGCACATAAAGAAATTGCTAATTTACGAGAAAGCCGTTTGGTTCAGCTTGGATGGGTTGGATCAGTGAACATATTTGTTGTACTGCAACCAAACATTCTAAGGCTGTGAAAGTTAAAGAGAAAAGGCTGTAAAATGTATTTTACGTGCCCTTCCAGACGGCAAGTTGAGCCTTTTTAGAAACACTTGAATTCCTTCAGGCCTGCAGCTTTTATTCCACAGTGAAAGGCACGTAAGGCAGGATGTCTTTGCTTTATGGGCTGTATATAAGAACTCTCTTTAAGCTCGCCAAGTTTGCCTTTCCATCAAAACCTGAATTGGGGTCAGGTATACTATGTTGGATTTGCCAACACAGTACAACATTTGAGTCAGCTGAATGTTGTCCACTTGTTCAGTTCAACTCAATTTTACAAATTTACAGCATACATTGTCCAAAAGCAGCTGCAGCCCCCTAATGAGCATGAGAAAGAAATCTTGAGAGAAACCAAGACTTAAAAGGAGAATCTCTCCAAAAGCATGAGGAAGAACCACTGATAGAAGTCAACATTCAAAGAAGAAACTCAGAAATCAGAAGGAACCACTAGGAGGAACCAAGACTCAAAAGGAAAAACTCTCTGTGACAGTGATTCCTAACCCGGGTCCTCAGAGCCCCCCAGACAGTCACATTTTTCATTTTCTTCATATGTGTTTTCTTCAGTTGTGAGTTAGGTTGGAGAACAGATTTGGACCAGGAGTAAGAGGAAGAACCAGTGGGAGGAACCACAAATCAAAAGAAGAAACAAAGGAAGAGTATCAGGAAGAATTACTGAGAGGTACCAAGACTCAAAAGGAGAATCTCCTCAAAAGCATGAGGAAGAACCACTGACAGAAGTCAAGATTCAAAAGGAGAAACTTCCTATAAAAGCATATGGAAGAAATCCTGAGAGGAACCAAGATTTAAAAGGAGAAGCTCTCTAAGCATCAATCAGGAAGAACCACCGAGGAGAACCAAGACTTAAAAAGGAGGAACTCTATAAGAGTATCAGCAAGACCCACTGAGAAGAACCAAGATTCAAAGAATAAACTCTCTGAGCATCAGCAAGAACCACTGAGAGGAATCAAGGTTCAAAAGGAGACACTTCCTTTGAGAGCATTTCCTAACCTCGTCCCCCAAAATGGTCCATATTGTTGCTCCAACCTAACACACAACACAAAAATGTGGACCATCTAGGGGGCTCTGAGAAACAGGTTGGAAAACGACATTCTAAGAGAATGAGGAAGAACAGCTGAGAAGAACCAAGACTCAAAGGAGAAACTCTCTGCGCATCAGTAAGAGCCTCTGAGAGAAACCAAGGCTTAAAAAGGAGAAACTCCCTTAAAGCATGAGGAAGAACCGTTAAGAGGAACCAAGACCCGGGCTCTGAGGACCGGGTTGGAAAACAATGCTCTAAGAGCGTGAGGAAGAACCAGTAAGAGGAACCACAACTCAAAGGGAAAAACTCTGTGAAAGCATCAGAAAGAACCTCTGAGAGAAACCAAGACTTAAAAGTAGAAACCCTATAAGAGCACCCTGCAAGAACAACTGATAGAAGATCCAAAAGGAGAAACTATGTAAAAACATCCCAGAAGAACCTCTGAGAAAAAAAGTAAGATTTAGAAGTAGAAACTCCCTAAAGACATGAGGAAGAAGGAGAAACTCCATAAGAGCATGAAGAAGAACCACTGAGAGGAGCCAGTGCTGGTGATGCTAGCAAAAACAAGATAAACTAAAAAAACTGCTTTTGTTTATATTGTGCTAATTTTGATCCATGAAATCTTACAGTTCCCTGAATGCAACTGTAAATGGATTCTTATGAAGTCAGTAACTGTAATGTGATTGCAGTAATTTAAACTGTACTGTGTGACGCCACTTTGTACACAGTTAGCAGCTAGCATAAACAGGGCCTTTGTCATGCTAGATGTCTTTGGCAAATTCAGCATTTGTATAATAACATCTTAAGCTATTTTCCCCTGATAAGTGGTCCACACTGAGTCTCTCACACACACATAGACACACTCAAATGAAGATTTATTGCCTGCTATTATTCCCAAATTACAACAACAGTCATTAAAGCCCATAACTGTTTCACCCATTTCTTGGCCTCAGGCTATAATGACATCAAAGAGAACTAAAAAGGCTAAGCTTTAGCGTTCAATACTTTGTACACAACATTTCTTGTTAAAACTGATGCATTCATTCGCAGGTCCTTTGCAGTTCAAATAATTCGATATAATTACTATTTCTTAGCTGAGAATTAGAAAAACATGTCCTCTGCTTTTGTGAAAAGCAGCTTAGGTGAAGCATTCAGCAAAGACAAAGACACACAGCCTGTAGATCTGAATCAACAAACGCAATAAGAAGAAAACCATCTGTTCATTGCTGGATCTTTCGTCTTAAGACCTGGATCCACTAGGGCCAACTTTTCTCCAACACAGAGAATTATGCTGTGGTTTTGTGGGATTTTGAGTGAAATCTCACTGGAATCTCATACCTGAACAGACATGTAAAAAATCGGGTGTGGAGCTGTTGTATTGCACAATGACTTGTTGTGGGAAATTCGTTCTTTGGTAAGTTATACAACAGACTAATGATTAAATGCTTCTGCTGCTGCATCAATTGGTAAAGCAGCTGGTCATTTTTTTAATTAAAAAATAGCTGCGCTTAATATCTGTCTTTAAGGTCTGCACTTGTACTTATTTCTCTAGATCAAGCTCTAATAGGCCTCCTGTCTTTAATGGTCCTAAATCCTTGCAGAGTATTTCATGTTGGTTTGCCTTCCTCTGTTTGCTCATGTTATCAATTGTTTGCATTTTTTTCTCCAGATAAGAGCAAAAAAACAACAAAACATGGCTATTTCTGCCATTTAATCTGCTCATCTCCATTAACCCTTTACTATCCCTGACATATTACATACTAAATCTTATCATTTACTAAGTACAGGGACTCCAATGCTAACTGGATGGGCTATTCTTAGATTATTTTGCATTTATTTTTAAAGAATGTGATCTAACCAAGCTGGAAATCCATAGATTTTTAAGTAGATTGTGTAAAAAAAAAAATCCTTTATTATCAAGAAAATGCATGAATAGAAATGTACTTTACATATCAGTTACATATTATCATCTCCGATTACACAAATCAATAATAAACTCTCACCAATCTGAATTGTGCTCTGAATGAGCCTGGTCTGTAAAAAATCACACTACATTCAGCAGTAATGGAAGACTCATGCATCTTTTATACAGTGATAGGAAACATGGTAGCACACTGTCAGCTCAGATTCTATATGCTGATCCATTTTACTATGACCAAGGTGTACATGCATTCACCATAACTCCTCTGGCGGCAGATTTCAACAAGTTAAAGAAGCCATCATCAAAGTCTCTGAGCGCATCAGCAGGCAGACGTTTGGTTTGATAGGGTTAAGTTATTTTAAGCAGACTTGTTTATGTGGTTTCTGATGCTGTATGACACAGTTATCTAAAAGCATGGACAAAACCAGGCTTTCAGATGGTCGCAGATACTGTAGTTTTAGCAGTGCAACCTACTTTGTCTCTATTTGTGTCTATTTATATACAAAAAGATGGAGAAAGCAACACAGTTGGAATAATCAGTTTTTCCAAAGATTTTTGCTGGAATGAAATGGTCCACATTGACAGCTTTAAAGGATTAAATTACATCTCACTCACTTAAAAAAATGAGAAGTAGGTGTGCTCTACAATTGGCCTGCCCAAAGTGTGGCCTGTAGGCCTAAAAAGGCCCATGAGGATCTTAAATATGGCCCACCAGAAAGTTATCATAACCTCACTGCCCACAATCAATGACAGAACAAACAATTTTATACCACATAACACCTTTTTAGTTCTTAATTTCCTTTTAAAATTGGCATTTTTTAAGTATTTTAATTAAAAACTCAATTTGAAACCTATCTTCTTTATTTCTTTATTATTGTCTTTTTGGCTCTTTGCCCACCACCAACATTGCTCTTTGACAAAAAGACAAAAAGTTTGGGCAGCGCTGCGTTTAGGACAATGTTGAATTTTGCCAGTCTGATAGGGTTAATCTTAAAAGCAGCAGTTACATTGTATTTATATTTAGCTTGTAAAGAAAACAGTACAATCAAACTCAATATTATCCTTCTTAGCAGTGCTTTTAAGGCTTCTCGGGTACTTAAGAAATGGGTGCTTGACCAAATTTCTTAGTTCTCTGTAATCATCAATGTAAATCAATGCTCCTAACCAAATGTAAAGGGTGACATATTTACAGATACCGACAGAAACTCAAGTCAACATTGGTCAGTGTTACTGGCTACCTGATAAATTGGCCTGCCTAACGAATAGACAACATTCATGCCTTTGAAAAGCTTCAACACATCTTACTCAGGCTCCGGTGCTTCTTGCCCAGTTTTAGTGCCTGTTTGCAGACAACACCGAGAGGTCTGTGTGCACAGGCAGGCGTGAGTTTATTATGGAACAGTGCGCATTAGCTTTTGATCTCGCACTATGGAGGATCCAACTGGGAGATCCAAAAAACACTCAACTGTCACAGAAATGCCCCATAAAAAACTCCAAACTGACAGCTTCTCATGTCCACGTTTGGACAGCTGTTTCTTTTATAACACACGTTAAGTTTTATACGCAACACTGAGCTGTTACTGTGGTTGTTTCGGCATAACACCCGTGTTTCAGTTACGTGATTGACAGGCAGTGACGTAAGGCTCAATCCAACCATAACAACATCACTTGGCCTTGGACTACTTTAAAATGTTTTCACAGATTAAAGGTGACTTCCCATTTTCCTAAAATTGATGGTTTTTGGCACAGAGCAGGCGGTGGGTTTGGGAGCCGGCCAGCCTAAATGCTGGCTGCTTTCAAGAGAAAGCTGTAGTACTTTCTCCCTTTCACTTTGGAGTCTCTATATTCTCACTATAGTAACTACAGTATCTAAGCTCCACCCACAAATGCTGGTGTAGTGGGGTTGGAGAAGATTAACAGATCATTGGCAAAAATCCCACTCAAATGAAGAAAAATGATAGGGCACAATTCATTGACAGTCAGAATTTGCACATGAAGGTTGCATTACTAATTTTAAATTATATTATACTTATTTTGTGTGCAAATGAAAGGTCTACAGGTTTGCATGTTGCATCTCATGGCAGAATTGGTGCAGCGATGGTAAGCCAATGTATCCAAAGGCAGGACTATCTGTCCTACATAGTGTTTTAAACACACATATTTTTTTAAATACAACGAAACAAAGTTAAGTTTTTGTTGACATGACAGTTATGATGCTTGGACTTCAGCTGCAAGCCTTCACCAAGAAGCTAGAAAAATCTAACTTTTGACAGAACAAATCGCTGACCACTGTGGTACACAGCCATTGTCGCCGCCATTGCTGCTGCCTTCGCTTAAAACGGATGCATTTATTTGCAACCAGCATGATATTTTACTAACTGACATGTAATTGAGGTTTTCAGTGATAAATATCTTATTCATACACTAAGGGTAAAATTCACCCAGTTCAGCTGTTTTAACCTTGCTAGCCAGCTGAGTTAATGTAGCCAACATTACTACACGATAAAAAATGAAATAATAAATTTGGTCTGTGTGACATTTTAAGTCGTTACCTCACAGCTTTTTTGAGTTCACTTGAGGTCATGCCAGATTAGTCACGGAGCTTGGCCAAAATATTGTTTTATATTTGCAAATAGTTATCACAACATTCAAGAATCATTGTCATATTAAAAATTATGTTTAGTTATATGTCTACGTATATTTTTGCGACTAAAAAATGAACTGCCAGCTGCCCCCTAACAAGACCCCCATAGCCCACAAGAAGGCTGCAGCCTAGAAATTGAAAATCTTTGTCCTAGAAAGAATATTTTAAAACATGTCCAATTCACAATGACCACAGAGGTGGTTTGCAGAAAAGCAGCCCTCTAAACTGAAATGTGGTTTTCCAGATGCAAGCCATGCCACTGCTGTATGTGGGTGGGTGTGTGTGTGTGTGTGTGTGTGGACAGCCTGTCTCTGGGCTGGTGACAGGGGGAGGACAGAGACCCCACTGATGACAGGACAAGGCTGTGGACGCTCCTGACCCCTGCGGAACCCACCATAACTCAGCTCCCACAGGCTTGTGGGAAGGAACTCAGCTGTGGCAAGAATCATACTGAAATTGTCATTGTTGCAGAGAAAGAGGAAGAGAGAGATAGAGATAGAGAGAGGAAGAGAGAGAGAGAGAGAGAGAAAGAGAGAGAGAGAAAGAGAGAAATAACGTTTAAGAAATAACATTTCTTACAACATGACTTCTAATGAATAATAAAGTATGGTACTATGCATTTAGCTACAGATTTGGGACTAAGGGTGGGAAATATGATATTTGTTGCTATTCTGATCACTTCACAACACATCACAATATACTCTTAATTATTCTAATAATTGATTGAAATGCACTGGTTATGCTACCACTTGTATTTCACAATGATGACTTCCAGAAGGCCTAGAGTAATGTTTTTGGCTTTATCTACCTAGAAACTACAAAGTGTATCTATTTGGATAATGATAATGCATTATAATTATATTCCACACAAATTAACAACATTTTCCCCACAGAAATAATTAGGCCTTTGCTGATAGCCTAGAAGGTCTTAAGGGTTTCCCACTGGTCAGCATATAAAAACTCTGACCAACTGCACTGTTTCATTAGAAAGAGAACATAACTGGTCGTGGTTAATTGGAATTAGTACAATGCAGATTAAAATTGTTTCAAAAAACGACTCAAAACTGAAATTGACTGTATTGATAAACGTAATAGTATTTTTAACAGTGACACTACTGGACATTTCTCTTTTTGGTCTGTTCCAACTTATTAAACCTATGAAAAATAAGAATTTGTGATGAATATCATGTATTGTGAAAATGATTTGGAAAAGTATCGCAAAAACTATTATGTTATATTTTTGCCATATCATCTAACCCTAATTGTAGTGCAGGATGAAAAAGCTCATCTAAATCTGCTGGATGGGAATGGAAATTTCCAAGGAAATCTATTCCTCAGAACCTGTCCCAAGTGCTTCTAAACATCATCAGTTCATCACTGGAAAAGCGCTTCCTACACTCTGTATATATTTTAATATAATTTGCCCTAATGGTGTCTTTGTTAATGTCTTCCTGAATTGGTCCCATTTTACTCTCTTCGTGGGAAACACACATTAACCACAGCAAAGTATGCTCAACACATTTTAGAATGATTCATGCTTGTTAAAAAAAATGCAGGTTACTTTTAAACTACAATTAATTTCCCATGAGTCACAGGGGCGAAAGGAGAGGTTTATTTTTGAACAGGGTGAACAACAGCGGAGTCACACACATGCTAAACTCTGAGAGAAGCGTCGAGCGGAAACAGAGGCAAGCTGAGATGCACAAATCACTCCCATATGGAGAGACAGAAGAGCAATAGAGCGTCCCTGCTTCTGACCGCTCCCAATTTGTTTACATCAGAGTGGACGTGATGACACGGACTCTTTAATCGTCCTTAAAATACTGAAGTCTAAACACAGCGTAGCAGTCACACAGTGAGAGTCTGAAGCTTTCAAAGGTTCATGCTGTCATCAGCGAGTCGGATAAAAAAAATGACCAAATATGGTACATGACTTGCTCTGGACCACTTATGACCAGTAATGCATCAAACCACCTTAACTGCGCTTCTTAATCTTTCAGTTCTAGACGAATGTGTTTATGAAGGTAGAGAAAATGGTGAACACCACTTAGTTCTGCTGTTATTTAGTGCAGATGCCTCCATTTATTCCTTCATCTGTAGTGGACGGGCCACTCAGCAGAGCTGGAATGTACAGTTTTGACCTCTGCTACCAGAAAGGACCAATTGTAATAGACCACTGTAGCTCTGAATCTTGTTGTAGTGATGCGTCACACCCAAATAAGGAATTCTAGGTCTAAGCCTGTTTTAACTATGGGAAAAATGAATAGGACAACATGCTGCTGTCCCTCTCTGTCCAGAGCACGTATGTTCTGTCCTGTATACACTCTTACACCAAATATCACTGGATCCTTTGAATTATGTTCACTAAGAAGTCAAAATACAAATATTTCTACATCTGTGCTACAAGCAAACTAAGATTGTATAAAAGTAAGGCTACCGCTATACTTTACTATTATTATATAACAACACTACCTACTCAAATTGTAGCCTACTTTTGCTAAAGCAACTTAACCACCACACTTGACAAGGCTTACTTGTTTGCGTAGCATATTTTGGTGAGGTTGCCAGTCTTATGGCGTCAATTAAATGTGCATAAGTGTTAGCTTGCACATAGCAATATTTTCAACTCCTTAACAACCTCATTCATTTTTGCCTAAGAGAAAAATGGGTTACACTCAGATTACCTTTGTCGGCCACTGGCACTGACTAAAAATGATGAACTTCAAAGATCTATTAAAAGCAAAGCTGCTCTGCTTCTGTATGGGACGTTTACTGCACATTTACCTGCCTTTCAAAACATTTTATGGGCAGATTTACTAAAAGAGGCACTAATTACTGATTGTCTACTAATTGTTTACTAGGAACTTCTATGTAACAAAAGCCTGTTTCCGACTCATAAGGTTGAAATAATGACTTATTTTCTCGAGATCTGAGTAAGTCAAAATGTAGTTTAATAGAACATAGTCAGTGTTTACTATCAGTCTTGGTAATTGGAATAGGTATAATAATCTCCTGCCAGTATTTTGAGCTTTGAGAGCCTTTGAGCCTATAAATGAACATGCAATATATGAATTTGGTCTTATTATGGGAACTAAAGTGCCACTGGGCCTACTTAGTAAATCACCCCAGCCAAAAGACCAAAATGGGTCGCAAAAATGTTAGTAGATCTATCTTCTTCACTTGTAATTAATCTGGTTAGAGGCCCGTTCTCTACAGTGAATTGTTGTAGGTGGAGTCTCAATTTAGGCTTTATTATCAAACAAAGTTCACTAGAAACTTCAACTTTGGTGAACTTTAAGACACCAATTTGTACAGTGGCATGACTGCTTTGTTTGACCTTTTATGACATCCTTTATACAGTAGAACTAAAGATCAAAATTGGAACAACCACTAATTATAGCAATATAGCAACATGACATTTTCTATAATTCTTCCCAACCCAACAATATGTGAATATATAAAAGGCAAGCAAGTTAATGGTTCTCTGATCCCCATTCTTATCCAAATAAGCCTAGCAATGGCTAAAATGCTAAAGCACTAAATGCACTAATTGCACCATAATAGAGGATTTTTTTTGTTGCTAGTTTTCTCAGCCCACTTTGGTCATGCCTGTTTGTAGCTTAATGCATCCAGACTGGAATACACACAAAACTCAATTATGTTTTGTTGATGTCACAAGAGAACTTTTTAACTCATAACACTTGAAAAACACCTGCTGTACTTTGCATATTCCATTACAATGAAAATGAAAAGCTTACAAGTTTTTAACTTACATAGACAGATAAAGTCATAAAGCTGAGAATGTTTGACTTCTAGATTTTACGTTTTTTTTTTTTTCTTTTAAGAAATATAAGGTGTTCTAATGACAGTAAGAATCTGCTTTGGTATTGTACCACATTAATGTTAATAATACACTCGTGATGATCGCCCAAAGATTTTAAATAGCTAGCGGGCCACTGAAGTGCATGACTGGTTGTAATGTTAGCAACAGGCAAGGTCAGATGAAGGTAAGAACCTTTGGCTGAAGTGCCTTTGGTGATGAGGTCATAGCATGTGTCCAGACGTGCGGTCTGGCACTCAGCATTGTGAATTCATACTGATGGGCAGCAGCTGACAGAGAGAGAGACAGCTACAGATAAGAAACAAGTGACATACCTGATGGAGAACAGCAGGTGGGCCAGCCAACGAGACAGCAAACAACATCACCCAGGGAGAGAGAGAGAGAGAGAGAGAGAGAGAGAGAAATTAGTTGGAGAAACCAAAGTAGTGCAGTCACTTAATGTCAACACACAGACCCAATGAGTTCAATAGCCTTTCAGGGAGCTGATATAAACAGTTCTCTGTGCATGAAACACTGATTCATGATAAATTTTATACTGTACACTATAAGAATAACTTGTGGATATAAGATTATCCACTCGTACAAGAAAGGGGAAAGTCAAAGGAAAATTAGTGAGAAAAACAGGAGTTTCCAAAACTAGAGTTTGAAAAATGATTAAAATTTACAGAGAAAATGTGACTCCTAACAACCCCCTGCAAGACCTGGTAGACACCAAAACTATGCCCACCAGATAAACAGCACTTAAAGCTTTCATCTTCAAGAGAGAGCAGAAAAGTTCAATGAGTATATACAGAGAGAGAGAGAGAGAGAGACATAGACAGGAGACAGTGAGAGAGAGGGGGACAGAATAGATGTGAGTGTATGGTCAGTAATGCCAGGCTCGTGTCTTCGTTCTGAACTGCCCCTCCCCTCCTCTCTGCTCTGTCAGATTGGGTTTCATAAGATGCCCACACGCTTGGCCATCAATCACATACTCACACACACCCACACACACGCAAACACACACATTCTCGCCTCCACCGTCCTCCAGCGGGCGGTCCGTCTGCTACCCCTTCAACTCGGATTGTAATGTTAGCGTGCGAGTATAAGTGTGTGAGAGAGAGTGGGTTTATGTATAAGAGAGAGGAGTATAAGGCTCTGACACACTTGCTGTGAGAGAGCACATCCACACCTCTCTCTCTCTCTCTCCTCTCTGGCTCTCTGTAAACTAATGGCACGCTCAGACCCAGGAGACTCACACTCACACTGACTGTGTACACAAGATGGTGCAGAGAATGAGCTAAAGGCCTTCTGATTCAAATTCACACCACTTTTGACTTCTACGGATGAAAAAAACAAATTTTCAAAACAAACACACATAAATTATTGCTGTCTTTCACATTGAGTCCGAAACTAACGAACGCAATGCTGGGTAATTTTTTTAATCGGAGCTTGCTCTATTTTCTGCATTGTATGACGTGTTAAAAATCAGGCTGAGCAAGAGCTCGGATGTCCCGTTGCAGTCCAAACAAATGTGCATCAAAAAGCCAGTGTAGTTTGTAGCGTAGCGTAAGCCTTGGGTTCACTACACGACTTTTAAAGTCTTAACAGATGATAAAAAGACTGGGCATCTCACACTACACGACTGTTTTTTGCAGATGTTTTTGAGGGACTGAAATATTGCGGATCACACACTAAATGATTAGAGATCACACACTACTCAACTTTTCAGCTGTTGCTGAACTGAACAGAACTTACTGAACTCACGCAAACTCTCGCAAACTCTTGCGTTCTGATGCCGTTTTATTTGCTGTTTGCACAGACACACTAAAGAAGCAGCAGGTAAACATGTTTAGGCAAGGCTCACGGATGTAAAGATGTGATCAGTCTGGGATTTTTTAGAGTTTTAAATGTACATAAACTCAATTGTGCTCATGCCTTAAACTCATTAAGCTCATTAAAAAGCTTCGCTCCACACGTGAGTGACTTTCCGCCATTTTTCTTTGTTTTTTGCTGTATTTTCTTCTTTTGCCCTCTCAGTTTTCATTGGTTGTTGCAAGAGTCCATTCAGATGGAGTCGTTGACCAGTTTACACTAGATTTCCCTCAGTCAGTTCGAAAAAATCAAACATTTGATAAAGTCCGACTGGTCTGAAACGCGATCGGGAGGCCAAAAATCTGAGTCTGCGCCCCTCTCACACACGACTCAACTCTCCCTCCAACTGTCGACTCTGACTGACCCAAAATCTGCAGACTAGAACCGACCAGCATAGACTTGGCCAGACTGAAAATTGGGGCTAAAATTGGGGTAAAAGTCATGTAGTGTAACCCCAGGTTTATTCAATCAACATGCAGACTAAAAATGGGGAGGTTAAAGAAAATATCAAGCGCACTACAGGTGAAATGCTAAGATTGAAGGGGTAAGTTAAAGTAACTGTTCATGCCCATAAAGAACCGCAAACTATTAGCTTCCCTCACTAATGAACACTCATTTCTAATGAAAAGATCAACAGGCAGAAACAGAGCTTTGAATTTCTCCACTGACACAGAAAATATATTTAGAATCGCTCATCATTTCAGCTTCAGCTCTTGTATAAGGCAGCCTGGTATGAGGTGTGTGCATGAAGAAAACAATGAAAAATAATGAGTTCATCATTGCTGCTACACAAAGAATGCATTTGGTCTTCCTCTTCTGTCTTCATCCCACGTTTTCAGTGTTTAGAGAAAAAACACTCAGACTTGGTGTAAAGGCCTGCATGTTTTTTATTCGCCCAAAATAATTGCTCTGGGTGTGAACAGGTCTTTACACCCACATTCACAATGACTGTGTGCACAAGATGGCACAGAGAACAAGACTTATCAATACCTGCCATTATACCTTTAATCACTGAGTGCGTTTACATGCACTCAATAATCCGATTATAATCAGATTTCTGCAGTTTTTTGATTGTTCAAATGGTCATGTAAACAGCGTACTCTGATTTCTTAGATCAGAGTAAGGTCTAGAAATCCAAAAAAAGAGAGCTGGATTTTCTTAGTGCATGTATACATTTACTCTGATTTCTTTCGGATCTCTCAGTCTGAGTTTGAGTTTTATGTCACATTTACATCACACCTTCTTCTGTGAGTTTATTGGCTGGTTGCAAAGCAGAAATCTAATTACTGCATGACTCATGTAGACCTGGAGTTTTCCTATTATCTGATTACCCAAGCGCATGTAAACACATTGATCAGACTACTGATAAAATCTGATCTATTATGTGCATGTAAACGCATTCATTGTGATATCAGTCCTGCTATTAGTCTGGTGTAGAAGGTGTTGATTTGGTTCAGCCAACAAATCCATGCCGTTTTCTCCCTGATATCAACTGTAGTCAATTAGACAAGATTGTTTGGTGTCTCAAGTTTGCTCCTTTAGATTTGCACTTGAGATTTGAGACGAGGGCTGTCATGATCATGAAATTTCAGCTGGTGATAAACTGTTGTATAAATATTTGCATTTAACAATTTAATAGCCTGTTCTTGTTCACTGTATGTATATACTAAAGTGGCAAAACTGGCTTATTAGCCATCTTGCTTTCTAGCTATGTTTACTTAGTAGCTGGTAGTTCTGTGGAACTGATACACCATGTTGTTGCACTTTACACTCTCACACAATTGTCTTAGTTACACAGATCTGCTCATGCTAGAGGTAAGAACAGTATGTTCCATGTGTGGATTAGTGGTATTAGCATTGCGTGAAGCAGTTTGTTGGTAGCCTTGTTTATTTAGTTTAGCATGTAAAACCCATAAACTACTAGTTTAGTTCACTAGTTTATCATACAATGTGTTGTCATAGTATCTGGTAGGAAAAAACCTAATAAAACCATGTTTGCTTTAAGACCGTTTTGGGGACCACCATTCATTTTTTGGCGTGGACTGTCTGACTGTCACATGTCCACTCTGGCTTTAAGCTTCCATGGCTTGTTAGCTACATTAGCCTTGTATCTCCAGCACAAAACTAAAGAAGCAAACTTTGGACTCCTAACATCTGGGCCGATCAGCATTTGGTTTAAGGGGAAAACTATAGAAATTTGATTGGTGGCCAAGCCATTTCTTTAGCCTGAGGACTGCTGCTGTATAAGGTCTCTAGAAGTGGTGTGATCTAAATTCAGCTCGTCTCAGCTGGACACAAGAGGGAGCCTGAGGCCAGCCAGAGTGGCGTCTGTCTCTACTCAATCACACACTGACAGCTTAACCACAAGTACCCAAAGGACAGTTCGGTTAGACAGCTTAAGAGATCTGAGCTTGCTCAGTTTAACGCTCTTTTGTGTGCTGTGTGGATGTGTGCTCTAGGAGAACAGGAAGAGTCGGGTTAATGTGATTATGGTTTTTCCAACTGCAACCAATAAGCGCACACGATAAAATCACTCATTTCCAAATTACCATGCAATCCTTGTGCAAGTGAGTGTCAAGCTCACGCATATCCAGTGCTGTGCATTCTTCCTTTCCTGACCTTCACTTTCTTTTAAAGCAAAAAGTATCTCAGCCGTGAATCAATCATTTGATAAGGGCCTGCTAGGCACGAGTTCATTTGAATGTTATTCAACATTCGTTTGGGGACACCTAGCTTTTCAAAAGGTTCCTAAATGCATATACTCTAGATATCTGGTAATTTTACCCCATATACTCTAGATATGTGGTGTTTTTACCCCATGTGCTCTAGCTATCTCATACTTTTTACCCCATATACTCTAGATATCTGGTACTTTGTACTCCATTCAGCTTCTTGGTACACTTTACCACAAATACTAGCTATCTGGTACTTTTTATCCCATATAGCTTCTTGGTGCTTTTTGTGCCAATTGCTCTGGCTATCTAGTAAGTTTTCGCCAAACACTCTAGATAACGGTCATTCTTTACCTCATATAGCTTTATGGTGCTTTTTACCCCAAAAGCTGCAGCTATCTGGTACTTCTTATCCCACATATTCTAGATATCTGGCACTTTTTACCCCTACAGCTACCTGGTACTTTTGATGCTGAATGCTCTAGCTTTTTTATACTTTTTACCCCAGATACTCTAAATATCTTGTACTTTATACCCCATATAGCTTCTTGGTACTTTTTACCCTATATACTCTAGATATCTAGTACTTTTTACCCCATATAGCTTCTTGGTACTTTTTACCCCATATATTCCAGATATCTGGCACTTTTTACCCCTATAGCTACCTGGCACTTTTGATGCCGAATGCTCTAGCTTTTTGATACTTTTTACCCCAGATACTCTAAATATCTTGCACTTTTTACCCCATTGCACTTTTCCATTAAGTATGTTTTTTTCATACTTAATGGAAAAGCGACAATTCAGATTTCAAAAGAAGGCATGGTGTCCCCAAACTTTCAATGAACATCTGTTCATCTCGTATCAGTATGTCAACTAGATGGTGTAAACAGATACATTTTTAAACAGAAAGTAAGTGACAGTTGTGTGTCCAGCTGTGGTGTGGGCTGAAGCAACTAGAACCGACCACCTTACGGCTCAGCTGCATGGAAAGCTCACAGCAAAGACTCAGACCAAACCCCATTATGTTTATTTATGATTCATGAATCCCCCCCCCTTTAGCTAATATTCTTTGTTTCATCTCCTGTTTAATCCTACAGATTCCCTAAAACATGTATAAAACTGTGGGACTCATCTCAACCCTCCAGCCAATCACCCTCAGCTCAGTGCCCTCTTTACTCAATGCTGTTTGATGGTCAGTCTAGTTATCTGTGGAGACGTAGATTTATAAACTACATCTGATTGCAGTAAATATCTCTCGTACACTCTAGTGAAACACGACCCATTATTTACCTTGCAGGCTGTAAAACGTTATGTAATTTGAGTAATGTTAATAAATCCTCTGGCTAATGCCCCGAGGCCTGCAGCTATAAAATCAGTAAACTGTATATTGAACACTGGGCACAACACAATTTATCTGGAAGTAGGGTTAGTGTCCACTGCACATGGTGTGAATAACTTCCTCCATTGTCAGTGCCTCACCATGTGCACTATGAGCCTGTCAGTCATGTAATTGTACAATTCAAACAAATCCAAACAAATCCTGCTGCTTGTAATTTGGATGAAGTTACTCTTTTTCACTATCCCTAACATTTGTCACTCCCCAAACACCAGATAACGAATCTGTGTACAGTGGGCATGTATCAATATGCTGTTTTTCACACACACACACACATTTTCTAAGCCACTTATCCTCCTGGGTTGCGGAGGTGCTGGAGCTTATCCTGGCGCTCATTGGGTGGAAGGCATGAAACACCCTGGATAGGTTGCCAGTCCATCACAGGGTAGACACACAGACATACACATTCATACCTAGGGCCAATTTAGCATGTCTAATCAGCCTGACTGCATGTCTTTGGACTGTGGGAGGAAACTGGAGCACCAGGAGAAAACCCATGCAGACACGGGGAGAACATGCAAACTCCACACAGAAAGGACCCTGGTCACCCGGCCGGGGAATCGAACCCAGACCCTTCTTGCTGTGAGGCCACCCCACACATGGAGAAAAGCTAATTGTCAGAATGTCTTTAAATTTCTTGGTTGTTGCTATGCCAACAGCAGAAGCAACAGTGATCGGAGTGGGATTATTCACAAAAGTAGAACAGAAGGCGAATAAAATTCTTCAGAGTTTTTATATGTAATGTTGATGATGGTAAAAAAGTAGTAAATAAAAAATACTAAAAGTTTTCTTTTGGTACTATTTTGCCTAAGAATGCCCTGCATGTACCTCTCCACCCTGTGAATATTAAAAATTACATTTCATCCCAAAACAGTGTTTCAGATAACAACAATATATTCATAACAAATTTATGTAATAACTCTCTGTGAGGGACACTAAACTCTTTAGACATCTGGTTCCTATTACCACAACAGTGAAATGTTCAAAAATCAGTGGAAATTCCCTTTAATCTTCCTCGAATGCATGCTCAATGAGGCCACGTTTAGGCTTAAGTTACTTACTTGGTTTACTTAAAATTAGAAGTTTGTATTAATGAAAGAGATTGATTGGACTGGTACTGGCTTTGCTGGACTCTGGTGTTCTAATAGTACTATTTCCAACCCAGAGATTAAAATGTAATGTAAACTGTAAAAGCCTTAAACCTTCCCAAGATTTTTACATTTTAAAGCTGTATCATTTCTTTCTTCTCTGATGTGAGTGAACAAGCATGACCTTCAAAACCTCTGGATTCTTTATGCAGTTCTGTCATACTGCGTCAGTTCATCAGCTGCATAAGTTGAATGTTATGTCTTATTCGATTTCTGCGTAGCTCTAAGTTTTTCTTATGTTCTTTTGGAGTGTATAGTTTTTTCATACCTGAAAATCCCTGAGCGGATATTCAGGAACAGAAAGCTATGTGCAGAAAAGAAACAGGAGGTCATTTTTTACTGTAATCATAAACATCTTGTTATCATCAAGAACAGACTTTAGCAGCACTACCCGGGAGTACCACTGGCCATGCACAGACACAAAGCACATCCACCTGTAACTAGATCAGCCAATTCAGACTCCATCTGGACACACATATGCAAATGGTTGGGCATTCCCTGGCCAAATTATATTTTTGCTTATTTTTGAAGTGAAAAGAAGGAAACAAAACCTGTCAACAACCGAGGGCTAATCTAAGCAGCTGGCTGAGGATCTGAAAATGAAGCTAATTTATGCCTACTAAGCTGAAGAAGAAGAAAGATATTAAAGTGCTTCCAGCTCAATTTCCATTTTCTGACATATCATTAAGAAATGGCAGTTAAGGGGAATTGTGGAAGTCAAGGCAAGATCTGGAAGTAAAACTCTTATAAAACTGATCGTATGCTGGCCAGAAAGGCAAAGCAAAACCCCCATATGACTGCAGGAAGGGTCAGCCAACACAGGATTGGTGGTGCACCATTCCACTGTGCAACATCGTTTGCACAAATGTGATCTGCATTGAAGAGTCATCAGAAGGAAACCTTACCAGTGACCTCATCAGAAAAGTCAACATCTGAAGTATGCAAAACAACATCTAGGTCATCCAGAAGTATTTGGAAACAAGTACTACTAACTGACTGAAGTACAAATGGAACTCTTTGTCCACAATCTCCAAAGGTATATTTAGAAACAAAAGGAACAGCATTTGATGAAAAGAACACCTTGCCAACTGTTAAGCATGGGGGTGAATTTGTCATGGTTTGGGGTTGTGTGGCAGACAGCAGCACAGGAAACACACACAGGTAGATGGAAAAACAGATTCCACTAAACATCAACAAATTCTGGAGCAAATGTGACAGTCAAGAAACTTAAACTAAAAAGAGACTGGCTTCTAAAATGGAACAATGATCCAAAACATACCTCAAAATCCACCACGAACTACTTCAAGAAATGCAGGCTGAAGCTTGTGGAATAGCCCTCACAGTGCCCTGACTACAACGTCAATGAAAATCTATGTGTAGACCTTAAACATGCTGTGTATGCAAGACGGTCAAGAATACTGTCAAACTAAAAGTGTTCTGAAAGAAAGAGTGAGTAAAAACTTCAAAAACAAGAATAGGTCCTAGCTGGCTACAAAAGCATTTTGCTTAGAAAACCTTGCATCTCCAAAATGGTAACTTTACAGGAGAAGGAAAAAACCTGCTTTACTTTTAAAGTAAGTCAATGGATTCAGACTTTTTTCCAAGTAATTTTGGTGTAATATTTGAAATTTACGCACAATGTAAAGGGCAACAGGTATTTTCAAATTATGTCAAAAACTGAAAAACAACAAAAATGGAGATATAAGGTTTTCTTCCAACAACAGCGATTTACAAGCTGTGATATAAGCCAGTGGGGTTAATAAGTAATGTCTTAGTAACATTTTTACTTGCAACTGTACATTTTCACAAACTACAATTACACTTATCTTTTTTCTTCACTTTCACTACACACTAATGCACACACATCTTGGCTGGTGTATCTTGTTTCATTCATTACAAAGGCAGCTACAAAACCAACAAAACCATGTGTATGTAAGAGTTACCTCAGTTTTTAAATGATCTGTACTGTACACAGATGTGTGTATCTGGTATCACTCTGCTCTGGCAGCATTTCTACACACGCAGATCAGAAGGGTCTCCTGCATGGAGCTCTGAACACACACATCATAAACCATAACTAATCCCAGCCAGAGATCACAATAACATGACACAAAACATACACATAAAGACATTCAGAATCCCTCTATCTCAGCTTAATACTAAACCAACACTATCATAAATGTACATATATCATTACTGTTGCTAACAAAACCATCTCCAAAATGAGAAGAAAAAACTCAACTTTCAAATGATGTGGAGCATTCATAACATAATAATTCTATTACAAGTGGCAAGTACTGGAGCAGGAATAAATAAGAGGTGGGCAATATGATAAAATTAAAACTTAAATTATGTCATGATATTCTATCTTTTATTATTTGTACTCAATTTTCTCTCTAATTTAGTCATGGCCAATCCTACCTGCCTGGGTCTGCCCACCACATGATGTTACCACTAGCCACAGGAATTAATACTAGCATATTCTTTCTCTGAGACGCATGAATTACCATCACATATTGTCAAACTGCTGCTAACACAACGTCATTGGACAGCCCAACACACTTGGAGGAGAACACTAACTGCCAATTCTATTGTAGCAGCAAAAAGACACCCACATTGGCTAGCATCATGCTAAGTAATGAAGGAGGGGGGGAGGCCCATCCTACTGATGCCTTTTTACCAAACCCTTGTCCACTTATCCTCATCATTTCCCCTCGGGGAAATCAGACACACCATCTACAATTGCATCACTTTTCTCTGCTAGCTTGCCTGTTAGCATGCTAATGGCTACATGGCTAACAACAACAAATAGTAAGGCACTACACTAAAGCTCAAGCCCACCTTTAGAACAAGACAAATCACTATACACTAATGTTATGTATGTTATGGTCAAACCTCTCAAAAAACTTGGATAGTGGATAGTTTGCATAATCAATTAGCCAACTGAGACTAACCTAGCCGAGAGAGTGAGCTCATTCTGTTTGAATGATCTTCTCCTCATTGCCCCTTCGTCCACTTCTGAAGCAAGTGACCAGTTGAGTTGAAGTGGGTGACGGCAAGTTAAGGAAATTATTGAAACAGGACCTTGGACTCCCAACATCACCAACAGTCAAAATCAAAGCATGGCCAAAGCTGGGCCTATGATGCTCTATCTTGATCTCTAACTCAAAAAAACACAATATGAACTGTATATCTTAGAAATGCCTTCAGGTATTGCAGTATTGCATTTTAGCTGTATTGCCCATTCAAAAAACCTACACAAACTCATTATTCATAATGACATTTGCTTCACGAATGCTAGCTAACATACACCAACCCCTTTCACCCATGAACACACACACACACACACCCACAGTATGGTGTTCCAGTGCCTTGGGGCAGTAACCCTAAATAACGCAGGTCCTGGAGATCCTTATCATGAGCTGTTCCTCTCCCCACTGGGCTAAAACAACATTGCACAAAATGCGTCCCATTTGGTCCTGCTCTTTTGTCCGCTGGTGCTGGCTGAGCACAATGGGGGGTTCAGTGTTTTAATGCAGCGCAGAGGTAACAGTCAGCTCCATCTCACTGCCACACTGAGGCACCCATCTCAGCTCACACCACACAGACTGTTCAAGCTAACAGAGTAACTGAAACAAAGTCTGATTTGCTGCATTCACTGTAAATGAATTAATAAGAATATTCTTTATTTCAGTGGTAGAGGTGTCTAAGCTTGTAAACGTCCTTCCTTGTGTGCTTTCTCAGCTCTAACACACCCACTCCAGTGCAGGAAGGCCTGTTAGTTAGCTGATTAGGTAAATCAGCAGGGAAAATAACAAATTACAGGGAAGTCATTTCATGAAATTAGTGCTATTTAAGTCCACAACTGCTAATAAGTATTTTAAGCTTAAAGCAGCACCATTAAAGCTGCACTGATTTTTAAACTGAAAGAAGTAGCATTACTGATTCAAGAGAACTAAAACAGGCTAAAATATGTTGTGCATGCACCGCCATGAGCTGCTCTGTAATGCCTGAAGTAGTTTTTTGGACCATGTCATACACACAATGTCCAGTTTGACATTTAGTTATTAAATGCAAAATCAACATTATACTGACAAAGATTTGATGGCAATAGTAAATAATTCACTCACATCCTCAAAAGACACATTCATCAACAGGTTTTGACTGAGGTTTCTTTAAATTCTCTTTTACGCTTGCAATCATCAGATTCATCTGCATGGGGGAGGGGTCTGAGGCACAATCACACGTTTCCACCAGAGAGCGGAATCTTTCACAGTGTAGCTTTAAATGTATTAATTCAAAGCTCATCATTAACATCATCAGCGTATGAAAAAATCAAATCAAATCTTTACCATGTTCAAATGTACATCTGTGTCCATGTTAACACTACATATATCAATTGAATATTTAAAAATTTAAATGAACTAAAATATAATCATTTGTTTGCCCTTGAGTGTTTCTGTCTTCATCACACCAACTTCTCTAGCCATAACATAATACACTGTGGCATTAAATAACATAAAGAAGAGTATGTGACATTATTTGAGTCTTTAGAGGAGCCAAGTTCAAAAGCTAGTAAGTTTTACTTTTAGTCAACACTGATAATTTGTTGATTTCTCTATTCTTGACAGGGTCTGTCAAGCATAACGTGCCCACATTGTGAAGACAAACAAACCAGTGATTTTTTTGTGATTTAAGTTACTTTTAAAAACTTACAGAAGTAAGTCTATCCTTGATAACAGGGAGCCTGGTGGTTAGCCTGAAATATTACATCCTATCAAACCCCCCCACAGCCCCTTTACAGGTTTAGTGTAATAGGACTGTCCCTCTCTGTGTTATTTATCATTAAAATGGTGACTATGGTATTTATTTATTTATTTTTTTAAATCTGAGATTTTATTGATTAAAAGGTTCCAACCCAACTGCATCCATTTTGATACGTTAGAATCAATTAACATGAATTAGAATAATATTTAATAAAGTATGCACTAATTTTTGTCCAAAATAAAATTCTTGGCCTACTGTCAATCATATAAATCCAAAAATAAAATGCTAAATACATTGTTTATGTTGTCTACATTCAAAAGTTGAGTATACCAAAGTTGTGGAAATGTTTACTACAGTCACATTTGTGCTGGGCTGTACCAACATAATTGAATCAAACCAAACTAAACTGAAACATGTTGATCACGATTTCGTGATGCACTGAATTGTTTTTATGATGCACTGAATTGTTTCCTAAAGAATCATAACCAAATCAATTAATTGGTCAGAAATGTACACCCTTTCCAAAATATGCATGGTAAGAGGTTTCCTAAGCATTTTATCTTATTCTGATGAAAAACGTACCCACCTCCCCTGTCCATCCATTCACTGATGTATATGTGTGGGTGTGAGTGGATGGACAGGGGAGGTGGGTAAATTTTTCATCAGAATAAGACAAAATGCTTCAGAAACCCTCAACAGCCCTCAACAGTAGTAGGCACGATGGATATATAAGGTAATGAGGAGTGACTGTGGACACTCCTTGTCTACTTTATTAGATCTTATATCTTATAGCCCCAGCTTGCTGGCATACAGTTAGAGACTGTACTCTATCTGTTGATGCACAATTTGTCTTTTTGCCATTTGTTTAGTCAAGAACTGCCCAGAATGTGGCCCCCAGGCCAAAGTTGGCCCATAAGGATGTTTGATTTGGCCTACCAGAAAGTTACCCTAACTCCACTCCACCTCAGACAAACATATGTTTTACTATATGTAACTTCTATAGACTTTCATTTAGGTTCCAAACTCAATCTAGTTTATATAAATAAACATATAAATTATATAAATCTGCATATACATATATGAATTCAATCTTCCTACTTCTTTACTTCAATATTGTTTTGACATTGCACTTTGGCTTGCAAGACAAAAGGTTTGGACACCCCTAGTCTAGCCCTTCACCAGTGGTCATTTTCTCACCACAGAGTTGCTCTTGGCTGGATATGTTTGGGTAGTGAACAAACCTAGCAGTGACACTGACTTATATAAAAACTGCTTTTAAGCATTTTAAATACTTTTAAAATTCCACACTTTTCCCTGAGGGGATTTCTAGTGGATATGAATGACAAATTTCAACACATTTGCAGATTTGGAGGTTCTTAAAAGGAGCTTCCAGCAGGCTGTGTTATCTGCCAAAAAGACAAAAAAGATTGAAAACGTGTTTCCAATACCCAGCACTCTTATCAGATGCAAGAACAGGTCATCATGGTCACATAACTTGGCCATGGACCCACTACGTTATCAGTGCCAAGCTAGTCCAAAACAGAGACATTGTAGAATGGGAAAAAAACTGCATATACAGTTCGATCTATAACATCTGACCTGTGGTAATATATACCAGAGAAAAAAGACAAAAGGACCGAGAGTGTAGGACCTGTCGAAGCCTGGGATCTATTAACGTTAAATTCGGGGAATAAATTGGTATGGCCTTTTCCGGCCTACCCTCGAGTCGCCTCGCATAAAGCTCAGGGCATGAACAAAATGTGCCATCAAATTATAGTTCTTGGTAAGATAATAAAGCACGAGCTCATTAAATGGCCCTGAGGAACGAGATGTAGGAAAAAAATACTGAAATTAATTACAAACGGCGCCAGGCCATTGCCAAGCCATGGAGCTGACTTCCTTTAGGGCTTTTCATATACAAAGCTTTCTTACTGTAGACCTATAACCATTATGAGTGGCTGTAAAATTTTAAAGAAAAACATTTTGCTTAAGAATGCTATAGTACTATTAAACCCATACCCCTCTTATTCACATGTTCAGCTTTGTTATGATGTTAACATGCCGTGCCTCGAGGCTGCTGTATGTGAATACATAGCTACATATGTTGAGTCATTCAGTTCCCAGCGTAGTTGCCATTAAGACACTTGTCTCACTGCCTTATCGACTGCGTGCACACATCTGGCAACCACAAACAGGGACCCCACTCTGTACTCTTGCTGTCTTTTATTACACTGATTGGAAAGAGATCTTTCACTTTCATTTTCCAGAATATGTAGAAATATGAACAATAAAGAATGGGACAATACCATGGGACTGTCTTTCATCTTCCCCAATCAATGCTGGAGAGCACAGCTCAGCAGAGATGCTTTAAGAGACACTGCATGGGGCCTTTGTATGCAGCTGTATTGATATATTGAAATTGAAATATTAATCATGCCATGCTCATATCCCGAAACTTTAGATACTCCATTCCATTTTCTTTTACCTGACAACAGTATTCTTGTGGAAAAGAGTAATATATTTAAAATCTATTATAAATTATAATTCACAATATACTGGTGTGGAACCGTCAAGGCCTTCGAATTTTTGTGAATTTAAAAATACATATCTGCAATTTTAAGTTCATTTTTATTTAATAGTACCATCATGCTTGCTAAAAGTCTGCAAGTATTGTAGTAGCACTATTTTTAAGTTCTGGTTGGAAATCTTTAAAATCTTGAAACTGGCCAATGGAAAACTGTCCAATCAGGTTTTTTTTTTCCTGTTGTATTTAGGTAGATACAGCTAAGTGAGATCTCCCATTGGTGAGTCCTTCAGGAGCTGAAATGAAGGGTTTATATGTTAAAATAACCACTAACAGAATTAGGAACTGACAGTGAAAATTAACCAATCACGTTTTGATTTAGAATAAGAGGGACCAATTTTGAGAAAAAAGTCACTGTAGGTTTTCTAAATGCTCTCGATACGTCACTGACTGTGAATGAGTCGTAGTCGAAACAGTTTTCAGTTAGTTATTAGAAATGGAAAACAGTGACGGCAGCTCTTTACTGAAAGAGTCACCAGACAGCCATCACCATGTTTAACCTCCGTTTGCAACTTCCGGGTGCATACCCCGTACCCCTTCATGTGTCTGGCAGAAAACAGAGATTACTTCCAGCATCGCATGTAATGCAATCGATTACACATACATCAAGGTATGTAGCCTATTTTTTGGTTCAGATTGCTTCATCCTAACCATACTTACAACAGAATATTCAGGGCCTCTTTTGAGTGAATCTCCCTATATGTTAAAGCCTTTTACAAGCTTCAAATATCAGTGCTTAATCTAGACTGTTTAAATGTTTATGTGCACCAGCATTAGCTACGCACTAACATAGCATTCACAGCACCATAAATTAGCATTATTGTAAAGGTTTTTTTTTTTTTTTCGTTTGGATAATTATGGCCCAAACTGAAGACCAAGCTGTAGTCACAGTTTGTCACTGGAATATACCATATATTTGCTACGTTGTTTGATGAATGATGGAAAACCCAGCGTTCGCTCATTGACCAAATCTGGACCCATTACCAACACTGGAATAAATGCTGTTTGCTCTTTTCTGCAAACTCTGCTGTGACTCATCTGTAATCTGACTTCAGCTCTCTTTGCTTGAAACCAGCGCTGTTTAGAGCAGGGAGCGCAGACCGAGTAGTTTGGATAGCACTAAACAAACTGACCCAGATAGCGGAAGGCCTCTAATCCACCCTGCTTCTAATCCTACACCAGTCCCAAGCATAACAGGATCTGATGAGCAAGCCCTGCACTATCTGCACCCCAGTGTTTAGCTTTCTAACATAGACCGGGTTGGGCTCTTCACTTTACATGGGAGAGGAAAAGGAGGAACAATCATAAGTACAGCAGAGGAAACATGAAGCGAAGTGCACAGATAGGGGAGAATGAAGATAGCATCATCAAAAAGCTCATGCAGACGTATCCTTAATGCTATTAGAGTTAATGGACAGTGCATGGACCACCCTTCAAAATGACATGGTCGCTTTCAAGGGAGAGATGTTCACAAATCGCTCCTGCGAGTCGCGTCTTGAGTACAGACTTTTAGTTATGGTACTGTTATTAGCTGCAGGCACTGCATGTACAAAAGTAAACCTGTATTAAAAAACCTGCCCGAACCATCACGGCTACAAATAATGAGCCTTTACAACAGAAAAAGCTTTAAAGTAAAAAGGCAAAACTATAAAAAAAAATCATTTGTATAGCAAATAATAACAAATCCACCTGACTTATTATGAAGTTTTAAGAGAATGCGATCTGTAACTTACTAAAACTTTAGCCAGATTAGCTGACAAGCTAGCATACTTGCTACACACTTGCTATCCAAAATAGAAAGGAACCAACAGAAAAAAAAGAGGAACCCTCAGGGTCTTGTAGGCCTTCAGAGAAGGCTTAATGATTTCTGTGAAATCTGTCATTTTGAATTCATTGTTATTTAATAGAATCATCATTTTGCTTGTATTTAAACTCTGCAAGTATTATAGTAATGCAGTTGTTTCATCGTTATGTTTTGGTTGGAAAAAAATGTTTTGGTTGGCAAATCAGGATTTTTTCTCCATGGTATCTAGGTAGATACAATCAAATGAACTGTCCCATTGGTTAGGACTTCAGGAGCTGAACATAAGACCTAACGGTTCATATTAACTGCCAATATAATTAGGAACTGGCAGTGAAATCAGCCAATCGTGTTTTGATTAACAATGGGTTGAACCAATTCACTCTAATCACTTTAGGTTTTCTGGAAGTCATAGACACATCACTGACTGCAAGTATGAGAGGAAGACTGACCAATAGTTTTCAATCAGATGTCAGAAATGGAAAATAGTGGCAGCAGCTAAATGCCAGGACTCTTTACTGAGTTACAGTAAAACTGCATACAAGACAAACAAGATACATACAAGATAAAATATATGTTAACGTGTCTCTTACAAGCTTTAAACAAAGCATTGTATTTTACAGGCTTCAAAAGACCATGTTTAACCCAGAAAGGCCAAAAAATCTTTATGTGAATCATTGTTAGTTTAGCACTAACACGCTACTATAATTCGTTATGGGTACTAGTAGAAATTAGCATTATCAGCGGTGTTTTTACTCATTTTTGACCAGGTTTTTTGACTAGCATACCAGAATCCAAAACACAAGATGTGGTGGTTTTAGTGGTGACCAGCCATGTTGGTCTACGCTGGTTTTTCTTGCAGGCTTGTGTTTCTCAGGTTGAAATTTCTTGAGTCTCAAGTCTGAGTGAAGCTGTGAGTCAGTCAAGATGCAACTCAAGTCCCTGTCTCTGTATTAAAGTGTTAGCTTGTCACGCTAGATCATTTTATTCGAGACTAAACCAAGCAATCTGGGAGGTTTCGCTCTCACCAAATCTAAATTAAACAAAGAGCACGCTCCCATTCTGAGGTTCTTTATTTGGGGCAAGGCCTTGGTTGGCCTGTTTGAGGAAAACAAACGTAGCTGCCCGAATGTGTTGCTGTACTAAAGACTTGACACTTTGGGAAAACATTTATGTCTCTTGTTTTGGAGGGAGACACACTTGGCCACATTATAAAATGGCAAATTTCAAAAGCACATAATCTCTGCGTGACATTTGTCAAAATGTCAACAGTGCACTGTAAATGACTTTAACTGAGCCTTCCTGATGCTGTCAGGAGAGTAGAATCGTGAGTTTCAAGCTATCTGAAAGGGAAAAGAGCCTCGGAAATTGTTCTACTTTTGTTTGACAGACATTCTGTACACAGGAGGCAAAGACAAAAACAGTGTCACTTAGCTAAGGTACGCCGTGAGGAGCCTCGCATGTGTAGTCCTGTCCCAGAGCTCTAAAAGTTGCTAACAATTGTGAGCAAAATGCAAACACATTATGAGAAAAACGACTGTTTACTGAATCAAAAGCCTGGCCTGGATTACAATTACCTAGCATGCAAGCTATTATTTAGAGTCTAGTTTAACTAAACAAACAGAAAACAAGACGGCCAGCTTGCGGACAACTTTCCCACACCGTTGCCCTCGACTGACTCAGAGCTGTCCACACTGCACTTTCATTTACCCTTAAAACAACAAGGGAGACAATGCAGCTGCCGCTGAATGCAAAAACCACAAAAAACCATACATACACAAACTCAGATACCAAGAGAAGCCGAGGAACAATGGACGTTCCCCAATTTAACTTCCCAAAATTGCTATATCATACGCAGCCTGTTGGAATCTGGTCACAGTGCGTAGTAAATTGCAACTTGACGAATGATGGCACGATGAGTAAAGAGGTTCATAGATCCAAATGCAAGTTTTCTAAGAAAAATCTGTTGAAACGTTTAAGGAAATCACTCTTGGCAGCTCTGAAACCATGCAGAGTGGTCATTTAATGTCCAATTGAGGTTTAAGTGAGTGACCCGTTGCAAAACAGAGCCACATATTTATATTAACCGCATCTTGGAACGATCCATACGAGAAAGTGGATAAACACGCGAGGAAAGCGGGGCTTTAAAATAAACACCATGTTCCCTGTAGCAAAGCTTACAAGTGCTAATAAAAGGAGAAGTAAAAGGTCAAAGTATGACGGCATGTGTAATGATGAAATGGCCTATAGAAGGGTCTTTTCCGGCTTTAGCGAATGGGTGGCAAAGAAGCAAAGAGCTTTCAATCTTCATTTGTTCCCTCAACTCATTCTCCAAATATCTCTCAGTTGCTTCTTCAGCATAATATGTATTTACATCTTAAATATTTTAATCCAGGAATAGAAATTACTGAACCAACGGTCTGCTAAAATATTTTAAATTAAGGCCCACTCATGGAAGGCCCATTAATGGAATTCTGAGGCCCACTCTTTAAACTGTTTTTTTCTCAAAATCAGCTTTTCTCTATATTCAGAACCAAAAATCTCAGTTTCTAGAACTCCTGCATTCATAAAATTTCACAAAATACTTCATTTCTAATCCTATTCTAAAGGACATGACAAAAGGACTTCTTAATATACTGCTAATAGCTAGATTTGTTCTAGACTAGGGGTGTCATGGTGGTGCAGTGGGTAGCGCTGTCACCTCACAGCAAAAAGGGCCTGGGTGTGATTCCTGGCTGGGTGACCAGGGTCCTTTCTGCATGTTCTCCCTGTGTCAGTGTGGGTTCCCACAATCCAAAGACATGCAGTCAGTCCAATTAGACATGCTAAATTGTCCCTTGGTGTGAATGCATATGTCTGTCTGTCTGCCCTGTGATGGACTGGCGACCTGTCCAGGGTGTTTCCTGCCTTCTGCCTGATGACCTTGAAAAAGTGTGTGTGTGTGTGTTCTAGATTATATACTACAAAATTATCTAATAACAGTACATAGAGTTTTTTGACCAAACAATAAAAACATTTTAACAATAAATTCCAATACAAAAAAATTTGTTCTGCAAAAATCTTTTTTTCTTAAGTTAGTCTTCACAATAAAAACATCGTTCAAAGGCTTTTGGATTTTAAAAATATGAAAATGTACACATATTTGATTAGATAACATGTTCAGTAACTTATTTAAATGTAACACTTTCTATGAATGTCACATTTGTAAGCATCTATAAACACATTTATAACATGTTATAATGCATTCATAGGACATTATAAACATGATTATAAACATTTATAAAAATGAATTACACTTTATAGCCATGTTTATTATACATTATGAATTGTTAATATAATGCATTATAAGTAGTGTCAATAACATGTTATACTGTCAGTGCCGAAGAAGTCAGTTCCAGCTTGGAGAGCGTAAAGTAAAGACATATACCAAGCTAACGGTGGTGTACACTGACTTTCCCACATTGGGTAAAACACTGATAGCAGCACTAGTTTAAACTCTGACATTTGAAGCCTGTAATGTGCTTTACTGTGTATGTTTTAGTGTTTCAGTAAATCCTTCAGTAAATACTTCAACTTGAAGCCTCACTCTTAACACTGGAGGAGGTTTTAGTGCAGTACACTTCACTTTACTTAGAGCGGACAAATACCACTTATGAGCTCTTATAATTTGTTATGATCAGTACTTATAATGTATTATGTTAACAATTCATAATGCATAATAAGCATGGCTATAACGTGTAATGCAATTTTATAAATATTTATAGCCATGTTTATAATTCATAGAAAGTGTTATCGTAATTTTCGTTACAAAGAATCACTGTGATATTCATTGTTTTAAACAATTACCCTGTTCATCTGTAGTGTCTTGCTTGCTACTCTCTAAATTTTTAAGTTATTTTATATAGTTTAGCTTGTTTAGTGAAATAATTCAAGCATTTTTACTTGTTTCAAAATATAATGCTTGAAATTAGCAACACTGTCTATCAATGGAATAAAGAAATTTCACTAGGTAAAATGAAATAAAACAGATGAAAAAATCTAGAGTTAAATAACTGCATAATATAAAAGAATTTAACAAAATATTAGATATATCGACAAGATTTCACTTGCTCAGATATGTGAAATCTTTTCCTGTGATTAACAAGATTTTATTCCATTTCTGTTGATCCAATCTCCACGAGACGGTCATGGGCAGCTGCCCTCTTCAAATTCTGAACAAGGGAAAACAACAGAAGCAGTTGGGTTCTCCAGGTTCAGTAGCTTCTTCAGATGTGCACCTGGCTTCACTTCTGTTTGGCCCAGGTGCAACATAAACATAGCCAAACCAAACAGGAAATGACAAATGCGAAGCAAATTTATGTGTCCTCCTTAAGTTCCAACATCATCGACATGATGATCTTCTAAGAAAATAAATACGGCCGTCATAGCAAGGATCCACCAATGCACAGCCAAAAAAGGACTGGGAATGGAGGGCACCATTAAATCAAGCGTAAACATATTTGCTCATAGGATTATATAAGTTACTGTCTATAATTAAACCACTCACTTTAAGTATACAACTGCATTTAAAGGTACCATCTAATGCTTTCTTACCATGTTTAGAGCCAAACATCATTAAAAGACCATCTCTAATCACTGAGAACATTAAATAAGTAGAACTAAATGACACTAAATGGCACTAGAGCTTCTGTTTCTGTGCTGGGTGCTGCTATGGTAGAGCTGTTTGGATCTAATTCAAAATACAATAAAATGACTCTGTGTATTTTGGCTTTGTTTCCTATAGACCCGAGCGGTACACTGACCAAATTGGCAGCCTTCACGTTCAGCATGCACCATTAATACCAGTGGCAAGACATTGCGAAATCCTGGAAAAGTCTTCAACAGAGCGCTCCGAAAGGTCTCTCAGTTCCAGCCATCCGCTTCATGTTGATTCGCGGTTTCTAATCACGTTTGTATCTGGGGTATAGTGAGATTACCCAGCAGGCCTGAAGCAGCAGGAGTGGTGAACGGGTGCAGATGAGTGAGTGCTAATTCTGGGATTTAAAGCTCAACTTGGTCCTTCCTTTGGGCCGAGCTGAGGAGCCTGTTTGGAGATAAGAACCTTCGTACCACTACCACATTCTTAGTCAGGCCTCAGAAGCTGCCTGACAGTGTGGGGCTAAACTTACACTGGCCATCAAAGGTTTCACCTTCTTGTGATGTATGAAGTGAAAAGAAGTAAAACACAACCTCTGCAGAAAGCTATCCAAAAAATACCATTTCACCAAATCCTAAAACAAGAATAGAAAGACTCCAAAATGCAGGTGGAAGATGTGATATCTGCCAAAGGGGGTGTTAAGCACTGACTTAGTAGGGTGTTCAAACCTTTCCACATGCCACCCTTACTATTTTAATTATGAAATTAAATGTTAATGTCCAGTTACTTTATATTTATTATAATTTTAAAAAATACTTTATGTCTTTTTTAATAGTTTGTTGCGGAGGTGACTTTTACTCCACTTCAGAAATCAACAAATATATCATTTCAATTCAATTTCAATTGCTGAGATGTAAACAGAGTGTGAAGTGGTTCATTTGCAGAGAAACTTACTGACTCTGATTTCTTTACAGTGGTAGTGATGGGAACCAGGAGTCATGACGGCGAATATAGACATTTTATTCGCTATCCAAAATGACCATTGAACCTGTGTTTCTACTTGTAATGTTGATATTAGTGAAAAAGTGGTAATTTTTAAAAAAATCTGTAAAACATATTTGGTCTGGTAACCATGCTACCTTAAAATTTTTAATTCACTGAACTTTAATAATAACATAATGTAATTTTAGTTCTGTTTACTTACTATTAAAAGTTAATTTGACTCAAAAATTTGAGGCAGCACGGTTTACTTTTACATTATAACATTTTTACAGTGCTCACTGCATGTGCCTCTACACTATGAATGGATTCTTTAAAAATAGAGCAAAATCTTATAATAAATCTATAGCGAAACAATGTCAAGGGCATTGGGCAGCATATTCATAACCATTTTGTGTAACAAAATAAGCTTTCAGGGGCGCTTCAGGCAACTGGTTCCATCACTGTGATGCATTTTACATCAAAGCACTCTCAATGACTTTATTTTCATCTTAGCCATTTAGAAAATGTAGTTGTCCCTAAAACATTTGACAGGCAGCAAATGTACTGTAGCAATGTTTGCCAATTAAAGTCCCAGCTGCATGATTAGAGAGGCAAGGAAAGGCCAGACAGATAAGATGGGAATAAGAAAGCAATATATATGGAAAAACGTTAGACTCCTCTTTCAAATCAAAGAAACTGTGAAGGGAGTTCCAGATTGTATAATACAGCTGAAAACACAACCGCTAATGAATCCCCTGAGCATTAGAAGTCAATGACTGCATGACGACATCGTTTCAGACCCTCCGGATATGGATTCTGACTGCTGAGTCACACTTTCACTGATCATTTACTTTGGAAAATCTCCTCCCCCATGCTGACCAAGCCCACCGCACAGATCTAAATCAGTAGCTCTACACTAAGCCTGTCCTGACCTCCTTGACCAGATCTTTAATAGCATTAAATGAACCTTCATCAAACAACAGCTCCCCATTAATGCCCAGTCAAACTCATTCACTCTTTACACTGACGCACAACCAGCCTGAGTCAAGCTAACCTTCGACCTTCATGTCTGTCTCTCTAATCCTGAGCCGGTTTACCCACCGTGCTGAGCGGTGAGGGGGAAAGAGGGGCCGATGACCCGAAAGAAGTGCACTGACGTGTGAGACCGACAGGAAATGAACATCGGTGGACAATGGGAGGGATTTTGTGCCAATCAGGCGGCCTGCAGTGATCTTTTTTGGGCTGGTGAGAAACAGTGAAGGATCAGGTGTGACTGAATTCATACACTCTGCTTGGGCTCCCACTAGGAAGTGTCTGGGAGGATCACCCCCCTAAAGAGTGCCTGAATTGTGATGTTGATTAAGATGTGAGAGAGTGATGATGAAAGAGATGGTGGAAATACTAACTTCAGACATGGCTTGTCACATCAACCCAAAAAAGGTTCATGTAGTAACAAGCAATTGAACTAGTTTTATACAGCTCAAAAAATTAAATTGACCACATAAAGTATTTTTTTTAGCTTAATCTGATGAGAATTTTATAACAACATGTAAATACTATATAATTATTGTAGTATATAAGAAGGACATGGTGAGTCTGCGTACAAAACAGTAAAGCCAAATTCAATTAGAAACATGTCATCAAGTCCAGAATCAAATCCAAATTGCTGCACACAGAATCAGCAGCGATTTCAGACAGAGTTCTGCATGCACAATCAATGAAAACATCCATATGCATGAAGGTATAGTGATGTCAGAGTTTTCAAAAAGTCCCTACAAAAAAACTATTCAAAACAGAGTCAAAAATCTCCACCCTGGATAATGATTTCAAAAACTAGTGAATAAAATCACTGTGTTCATGTGGACAGGAGGCCAACATGTCCATCAAAACTAAGCTTTCAAAAATATCTAGATATGTGTGGTTGTTGTCTAGGTCTGAATACAAATACTAACAGTACTAAGTCCAAAACTACAGAGAGAACGAGACCAGACTCAAATACTACAGCACTACGTGTCAGCTCTGCACCATCTGCTCGAGAAACATGTGAAGCTGCTTTGAGTATTGAAGCCCACCTCCTGAAGATGATGACAGAGTGGACGGTACTGACCATTACCTCTGTGTCCATTCCCAAACCGAACCTGCTTCTGTTTTTTAAATATGCCAGGGAGAGAGTTTTTCACTAAAACACACACCAACACATGCACAGCATCTTGCTTGCATGCAGATGCACCATCATTATGAATGATTGATGAAGTGAAAATAAGGCGACAGTGAAAGATGCCTTGGTGAAAACGGGAACCATCTGCTGCCCTTTGTAGACTTAAACAGTGAAATAAGAACATCTAAGACGAGTGAATGATAACTATCATCTCAGTCAAAACACGGTCTAAACACATTTGAAACATGGCCGATGTTAAGAGTGTTTACATTCGCTTCTCCTGTTGTAAAAGCATGTTTGTTTGTTTTCTTTTCTTTTCTTTTCTTTTTATTTGGGCCTGTTGTGAAAAACTGAGAAAACTGGACAGAACCTGGTACATCATTTTTGTTTGAAATCTCTTCCAAGTGGTGCAACTCTATGAGCGCTGACCCACGATCAGAAGATTGAGTCAGTCTGTGGTGATGCCACTGCCAACTCTAGCTGGGCATCCAAGAGAACATAATTGATGTTGCTGTCTCTGGGGGGCTTAAGATGCTCCTCCCACTCCCCTATCACTCATTTCATAACAGCCCCCAAAAATCCACCCAAAAGCAGCAGTTTTTAAAATTTTTCTCCCACCTTCGAGATACATCATCAGGAGGGGGTCAGTCTTCCTAGTCTTTAAACCAGAAAAACACACTCTAGAGACTGCAGCAGCACCACTGTAGTAAGCAAGTATAACCCAGTCAAGGTGAGCAAGGTTAATATACAGTTAATATAAACCATTAAAATAAAATGTTACTTAAAATTACTAAGAAGAACTGATAATGTGGAGTGAATGTACTGCTTAGAGAGTCCCAAACAGCCAGCATCAACCTAACAACTGAAGGACACTTTATATACCCTTGGGAAAGTTCCTGTTTGTGGGGGTCAACCCCCTACAGAGTTACTGTACGCCCAGGTGTTAAGAACAAAAATATTCCCAGATTGCTGTAAACTTCCTCGGGTGCACAGATGTCCTTTTGGCAGTAAGGAGTCCAGTGTGATCTCCGTGTGCACTGGGGAATAAATGGACCCCTACAACATTAGCATGTGTAACGGCAGCTCAACTTTCAGCAGATTTGTCCTGTGAAAGCCATCAAACAGTGCAAGACAAAACTTATATTATCTCACAAACCCAGTGGCATCACACAATACATTAACCAAGGTGTATTTGAGCTTACATAAATAATGAGCTTAAATAATTTTACTACAGCTTGAAATATCAACAAAGAGAGAAGACGAGCTTTACGTAATACGTGGTATTGTGTGTCGTATATACCTGTTAAATCCAGGATGTTCACTATATTTGCACAGTTTATACATTTTGACATTCAGCAGCATTTTTTCTACACAATTTCTACACATTATGCACATTGAAAGTTTCAAAACATTTGACACAAGATTTTCTTCAGGATGGGTGCTGAAATACTACAAATGCTTTTCGAGGGCAGTGATATGGAGGCTGAAAAAGCTCGAGAAATGTCAGCAGTGCGATGTGGCTTTACACAGCTAGATAGCAAAACACATCACCAGTAAGAGCTTAAAGTAAAACTGCCAACTGACAGTGATCAGGAAAATTGTCAGAGCTCTGTACATAAAAACAATACAGGCTTCCAATTAGTTACAGTGACTGTCAGGATTATACAGTCAATTTGCTTTGTTTTGTGTATTTTTGTTGTTTTTTCAGCAAAAATTTAAAAGAATTAGTTTCTGGTTTTTAGGTTTTTTACATATTTGCATATGATTTTCATCCTGAACATTAAACATTTGTATTAATTGCTTGTATTAACTTGAATAAGCGCATGAGCGCTAAATTGGAGCAAATATATCATTTATTTATTTATAATTCTGTATTGAGAACCAAGTTTTAGTCAAAAATATACAGATAACCCTTAGAAAACTATAGAATAGTCATAAGCAAAAGTTTAAACGTCCTGGGTTAAATTATAAATTTGTTATTAAAAAAGTTAACACATTCACTAGAGGCAAATTTTTTTTAGTCCACAATTTTTTTGTTTACAAAAGGCTGCATTTTTGGTGCTAATGCTTTCCCCAGTATGTTGAATAAACAAAAAAAAAAGTCTTTTGACTGGGGCACCCAAACATTCGCACATGGCTATAGCAAGAATTTTTTCTTTAAATAAAAATCCCATCCAGTAGAACCTTAAATCAGCACACATTTGCAGCCACAAGTGGAAGTTTCAGGCTTCATCCACAGGCAACATCCACAGTCATAGCAAACCGGCAGCACTGGCAAAACTTCGGTTCTAATTTTGACCCACAGATTTGCTGTTCCTCTGTCTGAAACATGTTTTTTCATTTTTCTTCCATTTTTTTTTCTTTAAGCAACTGTGACAGTAGTGTGTATACTCAAAATCACAGTGTCAAAACCAGGCAAGTGCTGGAGTAGGCCGCTAAACCATTAGCGAGTATGGACAAAGACAGGTTGAGTGCAGTGGGCAGCAGTTTCCTTTGCCATGGTTCGGTGGAAAATAAGCAGGAGCGCCTTTTTTCGGGCTGACAGGCGAGGAACACACACGCAATATGTTTTCACTTCAGGAACACCGCAGACGTGGGTCATTTTTCAGTTCAAATTGGATGTAGAAATGTATCTCTTTTGAAAGGCAGGGTTCCAATGTCAAGTGAACACCAAACCATCTAGATTTCCACATTGATAAAGGCGCAGTTGGGAAAGGTCTCTCAAATGAAATGGACACATGCGGTTCTAATCAAGACGTACGGGCCATTTGTGACACCCAAGCCCTAACACTCATTAACAGTTCACAAATAGGTACCAAATGCCAGTGTGTCTGCTTCTGGTGTGTCTGTGATTTGGAGGAACCAAAGCCAGCCACTTACAAGCTCCTTATCACACATAAGCATCTCCCAGGACCCCAGAGCAGACAATACCACCATCGCCCCTTCCCTACCGAGAGGCCAAACCTGCCTTCAAAGCCACACACGCTTGCAAGATGACCCTTGTGTAATTACGTGTTCATTTTAACCTATGGCTCTGCAGCAGCACACGCTCAGTAGTGCCCCTTTTATTTGAACATCTGTGGAATGTATTGGTCAGTGAATCACCTCTGGGTTACTTTGAGGATCACAGTAAAGAAAACAGAGCAAGAAATCTAAAAAGCAAGTTTAAATGTCAATCATATGTCATATAAATGTTATTATTTTATCTCGAAAGAGCAAGACAGCCTTCATAATCCTGTTCACAACTGTATATAAAGGCACTGTGGGAAAATGCCAAGTTGAGGACAGTGCCTGAAACACAGCAGTGGTAAAAACTGAAGTGGAGAGGCAGGAAGAGAAAATACAAATCAGTTTTTGGGCTAAATGCACTTTAATAGGGTGGAAATCCTGCACAAAATAAAACCAATTCGATTGCTAGTTTTGTAAAACTGTGCTAAAATACAGGCTGGTAAGTCAGTCTGGTTAGGTTTTGAAACCACAATTGAAAAGGGCAAAATATGACCAGCAAAACATCCAATCACAGACCATTTAGTGCAACCCTGGCTACGAAAACAAACTCGTCGACAAACACTCAGGGATATCTTGTTGCCTGCTACCTACAGTTTCAAACACAATTTAAGGATAAGGTTTTAAAATGAGATATTATGAATGTTTCAGCAAGAAAGCCTGTATCTCACTCTGAAAGGCTCACTGATGCGTAATGATAGAACTGCTTGTTACTAACATGTAGTTTGTTAAACAACCATTTGTTTCCCATCAGACAGTTCACAGACCTAAGCCATTTAAATTCTCTTTGAAAGGCGAGTTTCTGAGAGCTGTGGTGATTTTAGCATGCAGTTAACATCAGACAGTCTGTGTACTTCTGTGTGTGTCTGAGGCTGAAACTTGTGCACATCTAACACTTCATACTGCAGCATCTGCTGCTAGAACCAGCCCCATATTAGCAAGCTATCACCAAAATACTTTCCACAGATGGCCAGAACACTCACAGAACACTAGTCGACTAGTCAGTTACACTCCTAAAAAAGATGCTTTTTTCAAGAGTTTTAGCAAAGAAAATGGTTCTGTATAGAACCATAAACACTCAAAAAACCTTTTGCATAATTAAAGGTTTCTTTGCATCATAAAAGGGTTCTTCAGATTAATGGAGAATGTGCATCATAACATCATAACAACAGAAGAACCTTTTCTTTTTAAAACGGCTCTATATTGAACCATATACAGCACATTCTCCATCAATCTGAAGAACCATTTAACCAAATAAAGAACATTTTAATCATGCAAAGGGTTCTTTGAGTGTTCATGGTTCTATATAGAACCATTTTGCTGATTCAGTATAGAACAGAGTGTTTATTTTTGGACAAAAAATCAAAGAAAGCACATTTACATTAATGTGGATTTTTTTAATAATATCTTAGCTTTAAGTCATGATGGTGCACATAAACATCAAATACAGACACTTGAAGCTTGTAAAATATATTTGGTGTTTAATTTAAAGCTTATATAGACTTATAACAGACATTAACATATATTTTACCTTGTATGTTGCAGTAACAGTGACTTCTCCAATAAAGAGTCCCAAGCTACTGCTACTGACTAAACCTGGTTGGAATTCATAGTTAGTCTTTGGTTTGTATTCAATCAGTGGTGTACAGAGGACTAAAAAAAGCCTAGAGTTACTTTTTTCCTTACAAATTTGATCCCTCCCATTGTGAATCAAAAACATGATTGGTTGATTTTACTGTCAGTTCTTAATTATGCTGTTGCTTAATCTGATGCATTAGCCCTTCAGTTCAGCTCCTGAAGTCCTGACCAATGGGAGTGTTTGTTTCTCTACATCTTCCTAGATACCACATAGAAAAAAATAGACAGTTTTGGGCTGTTTTGGACCTTTTTGAAATAAATGCATTACCACAATTCTTTTAAAATATGTATGATGATTCTTCAAAATAAAGATGAATAACAAATTACAGATGTGCATTTTTCTGTTCCTAGACACCAAGAAATCCTAAAAGCCCTAATGGTTCTCCTGTACATTACTAAATATAGTGTAAAGTTCAATTATTTGACTTGTTGCATGCCTTTCTATGTGTTCATTATGAATGCTTTCCAATCAGAAAAATGAACATGAGAGTAATAGTTGATTATTAGTAGACAGTTGTTTCTTTTGGGGTGAGTTTACAAGACTATAAAGTTATGCTTCATGTGAAAAAAACTGGCAAGTTATTACTAATTATTTTGACACTGAACAGCCCCAGAATTACCTTAGCATTTCCCATAAACATACATCACCACATTTTAAACAACTTACACATGAAAAATGCTCCAACAACAAATGTGAGGGTTTTTGCCATTAAGAAATTGCCGGATAGACAGATGTTTTCAGAGCAGCGACCCTTGAGACTGTTGTAACTCTGAGTGGGATTATTTATTCTACCCATTTCTTTCACATCAGCAAGTCAGTGGTTGCCCGAGATGACCACATAGGAAACAGTGTTGCTACTGAAAGTTCCCTGGTCCTGCTGACCTTAAGAAAGGGTCACGTTTGACCCATGCTCGGGGTAACCCCAGCAACCCGACACCCCCTCCATGCAGTGCAGAGCACACACACAGAACTAATTCTTCACACCTGTCCACTAGCCCTCCCACACACTAAATTAAAGCAAGCGCATAAATAATGTAACAATGACGTGTGGGCATGGAATGGACCTTAACATTTACCATAAATCAATCTTCATTCGCGCGAGGCTGAAAAACGAAAACAACAACACTCGACAATCTACACTCAGAGCACAATATGCTTTGAACACATAAGAACACTTCAGTTTTGTGTTCTTTTACAGTGAAGCCACCTTTTGGTTACTGCATGTTGTAGCCACTTTGAAAATGACTTTGGTTGGAACATCTTAATCACCTCTGACTTTTGACCTGACCTTTTGGGCAAAGTGAGACATTCTTTACTCCAGAAAAGAGAGTCCAACTACAAAGCAAATGGACATGGAGTTGCAAGGTATTCCAAATGATTCATGTTTATTTATTTATGTTACAAAAAAGGCTAATAAAAATCAGACAATAAGGTTGGTAGATTGGTTAAAAAGAAATGGGAACTGATTATGACCAGCGCATCCCTAATAGATACATAATAACATAAAAAGCTACAGGCACAGATGGTTAGTGACAGTTGGTGTCAATAAGGTTTAAAGGGTAATTCCACCATTTTTTTTAAATTCCAACCCCAAAATATCATTGAGATGTAAACAAAGTCATTCCGAGGCATTCCAGTGCTGTCACATGAAACATATGTATGAAATATAACAGCTGAGGGTGATATCATCGAATTAAACACTAATTAATAATGCAATAAATGATCAAATTGCTTAACCTGCCCACATTCCTACCTTTAATCTTTTAAACAAGTTAGCTCATGTAAACTGACACAAATTTGCAGCTTTTTGTTTATTTATTACTTTGTTTTTAAATGCTAGACAGTTAGTAGACAGCAAATGAGCCCTTAATCCCTTAAATAGCCCGGACAAACCGGTAGGCCCAACGCTTTATTACACATTTCTATAACCTAAGAATAGCTCAGCTAGTTTGCAATGAAGTCCCTGTAGTTACTGAATAACAAGCCTTAGTATGTGGTGATTTTAAGGAGTTAAGCACTAGGGCAGATTTGGAATGGATAGCAAACAGATCAGTTTAAAAGGTCTTTATCGTACCAAATTTTTGTAGCTTTTTTAAATGAAAGAGTGTGATGTAATAAGTTAACACTTCATAAAATTTCTAAACTTGCCATTCACTCCCCAGTCCATATCTGGAGATGAAGCTGCAAAAACACCCATTCTGAGCTCACTGTTTTTGTGATGTAATGAAAAAAATAAAGCATTTACACATATCCATCTCTTTAGCATTTTAGCCCCCCAGTTCACACTGAAATTATAAGGAGTGTTTCAGCATGGACAGCGTTTTGATACAGTACTGGACAGCCAATTAGAACAGATCTCATTTATTTAATCAGCCTTAAAGGCACAGTAACAAAAATGTTGAATTCTAAGGGATTAGAATGGAAAATTGTCATGTACAAATGAATTATGACTGTTTTTGCTAGAAAAGGTTGGCCACTGGGTGCACTGGTTGAAAAGAAATCGGAATCAATCATGACTGGTGCATTCCTGAGTGATACATGATAGAATAAAAAGCTAATATGGAACTTAAGCACATCCCCGGCTGAGCATTAACTCAGCATTTCTTTTATTAACCCCTCAACATACACAAATGTTGGTGTCGATAAGGTTTAAAAGGGAATTCCACTATTTTTTTTTTAATATCAACATAATTACATCATTGAGATGTAAACAAAGTCATTCAGAGTGGTTTGATCTGGTTCGCTCTACAGAAACTTACCGACTCAGAGCTGCTCACAGTGGTGGTGACAGGAACCAGACGTCTGAAGCACTTAATGCTTCTAAAAGTTCCCTTGAAGAAAGTTATTACATAAAATCATTATTAATACGTTGCCTGATGTCTGAGACATTGTTTTACAGTGGATTTGGTCCCAAAATATATTTTTTCAAAAGCCATTCATGGTGAAGGTGTACATGTAGGGTGTTGTAAGGCAAAATACTGCCCAAAGAAAACGTGTTTTTTCAGATGTACTTCTATTTTACCACTTTCAACACTTCACAGAAAAGACATGTGTAGGTTCACTGGTGGTTTTAGATAGTAAATAAAATGGATATATTTGTGTTGTAGACATGGTGACCACTGGTTCCCATCACCACCACTGTAAAGAAATCAGAGTCATTAAGTTTCTCTACAATTGACTATTTTACATCAAACCACTCTGAATGACTGAATTACACTGAAATATTGAAAAATCGGTAACCTCCACTATCAATGGCAAAATGGAGACAAACCTAACAGTTTTAAGCATGTTCTGGATGAACACTGTACAAGGTCATACAGGCCTTCTTACTTCCAGATATCAATTACATGGGTTCACACGTTGAGCTCCTTAAGCTTACATAACACATATTTAATGTTCTGTGGGTGTCTTTTTTTCAGTGGAGTTGGTCAATTTCATCACGCTCCTCTTACAGCTCGCACCCCTGCATCCTGTACAGAAACATCTGGAATGGTGCAGCTGAAGCAGGGCCCCCTCGGTAAAAAAGCATTTCAAAACACCGCTAATAAGAACCAGTCGCATCATTTAGGCAAGTGCTGATGAATGACCCCCGTTTTAAGGTGCTCAAAGCATCCAGCAGACGCAGGCAGGGCCATGTGGAACACTGGGGACTGCAGATAGCCTTTCACTCAGGCCATAGGCTGGCTTCAGTAGGATTTTTGTATGTTTTATTAGTTAACCAATACTGCAGCATGCACAAAGCAGAAATGATGTATCGATCTGTTTAGACAACAACTGAAGAGAAATTTTTCAAAGGGTCTATCTCATGGGTAAACAAATTGTCCTCACTTTTTTATAAATGAAAGACTTTGATCTAGTACACAGACATTGTGAAGCTCACTCTCCAGTCCGTACAGTCCATAAAGGGCTTCTAAGTTGCAAAAAAAAAAAGACATTTTTGCAACACTGTTAGAAAATATCTCAGAGGAACTCATCTTATTTAAACCTCAGATAACTGGTCTGGTTTGCTCTTTGTTATTGGAGTGTGTGCTATCATCATGCCTAGATCAAAAGAGCTTTTATGGCCTTCAGAAAAAGTTGTAGATACCTATGAGTCTGGGAAGGGGTCTAAGAAGATTTCCAAATGATTGGAAATCAATCATTGCACTGTCTGGAAGATCATCCACAAATAAAGAAGATTTCAAACCACTGCAAACTTTTCCAGGCCAGGCCACCCCAGCAAATTTAACTTGACAGCAAACTGTAAGATGCTAAAAAAAGTCTCTGAGAACTTCAAAATTTTATCACAGGATCAGCAGGTAGCTCTTGCCACTGTTAATGTCAAAGTGCATGCATCTACCATTAACAGGAGACTGCACAAATTTGACCTCCATGGGAGATATACTAGGAGGAAGTAATTGCTGTCTAAAACGAACATCGGGGCAAGACTAAAGTTTGCTAAAGAATACCTAGGCAAAGACCAGGACTTCTGGAACAAAGTGCTATAGACATATAGAACAACCAAAGACAGAGTTGTTTGGCCACAGTACTACAACCCATGTGTGTCGAAAACCAAAGACAGCTTTTGGTCAGAAGGACTTAATACCAACTGTAAAGCATGATGGTAGAAATGTTATGGTTTGGGGCTGCTTTGCTGCCTCAGGGCTTGGCCAACTGGCAGTCATAGAATGGACTATGAATTCTCTTTAATACCAGATAGTGCTTGAGGAGAATGTGAGACCATCTGTCAACACGTTGAAGCTGAAGAAGTGTACCTTCCAACAGGACAATGATTCCAAACATACAAGCAAATCCACCAAAGAATGGTTCAAAAGAAGGAAGGAAGAAATGGGGGAATGGCCTAGTCAAAGCCTGGATCTGAATCCCACAGAAATGCTGTGGGGGGATATGAAACGGGCTGTGCATGCCTTCAAACAGTGCACAGTTGAAAGAATTCTGCATGGAGTATGGAGGAGTGGGCACATATTTCTCCTAGTAGATGTCAGAAACTGGTAGACAGTTACAGGAAACACCTACATAGAGTTTCTGCTTTATGATTGCAAAATCATATTTGCATTGTTTTTGTTTTATTACATAATGTTAAACTACGCATACTGTTTGACTGAAAAATCAAACACTGATACATCTGTATTTGAAAAAAAACAACTTTTCATGGGGTGCACTTACTTCTTCACATGACTATGTGTGGATAAACCAGAGGCACTGATGGAAACCTTAATTTCTGGAGACTGTGATCCACACATGGAACAGAGGATTCATTTTTCTTAAGCATGTCCACACAACATGGACTGTCCATGATATTTTAACTGTTACAGAAAATAGGCAGTGCAGCGGTCCATCAAATTGTTGATTTCTTTGCAATGTTTATTTAGCCAGTTTTCACTTCCTTAGTTTTCTCAGTCAACAGTCAACAAGGTTGGTAAAACCAGATGGTTCCAATGCCACTTTAAATGTGTTGCCTCTGTTACTGCAGAGTATCTAAACAGACAGAAGCAAGAGCAAGTAAACCTTCCGCAATGTCTGAAATCTATTGTTCTCACTGTGTGTACACTGTAAGAGTACAGTAGTTATGTTTTATGTCATCATACTGTACCATTATATATTCCATTAGTTAATATTAACAAACCATGGACTATAAAAGGAATTCATATTTGTAAAGTAATTAACACAATGTTTGTGAACTAAACACCTGCATGACCCTCCATGACTAAAAAGAAGTCCACAATTGCCAATATGATCTAATCCTTTTTTAAAAAATACTCTTAATTTGAAAAAGTTTAAAATGACACTGTATGGTGGGTTTCAACACAGTTTGGCTTGCCTACTCAGATCAGACTCTGTTTTTATGTGTTTTTTATTTTTGTAATGAACAGATATTCTGTTAACAATGGAGAAGAAAAAATCGTCATATTTTATTGAACTTTATATTAACGTATCACATAACACACAAACAGGGCAATCTGGTGCACTGGCTAAAAACTTCAGCTGCACGAATGAAAAATTAGCAGCTCACAAAGGTGTACATTTGAAAGCGTGTCTTATTACCAAAAACTAGGCAAATATAATAAATAATTTGGTCACTGTGCTGGAGTAACAGAGGCTGCCCCTTCAGATGAGCTAACAAGCTCACGTTAACGTTAGTGCTGATGTTGCTTACAAATATTAGAACTCAGTAGTCACCCAAATAGTCTAAATCTGTAAAAACACATCCTAAAAATGTCTCTTAACCCACTCAAACCACATTCAGCTCTTTATTTAGGTTGTGTACACTGTGTACACAGTGTGGTTTAGGACACAGTATGAATTACTGGGGACTATAAAAATGAACAAAACTTCACTACTGAACACACCATTTCAGACAACACCAGGGCTGGAATTCACAAAGCAGGACTAATTTTGGATCAGATTCCTCCATACCATGTCCCAAATATTGATTGTACATTAGCACTTCAACTCCTGAGGTGGTTTGTGAATTCGGGCCCTGTCATCTGAAGTTGACACCTGCAGTTTTGTTCATTTATATAGTTCACAGTAAGTCATACTGGGTCCTAAACCAGATCAACAAGTCCTCACGACATTAATGAAGGCCTGGACGTTGTTTGAAAGAAGCTCTGGTGATGTACGTTTACAGAAACGATTTTGGCTATTTGGGTGACTACTGAGTTCTAGTATTTGTTAGCAATGTTAGCCGTGCGGCTCTAGCTCTAAACAAAGAGGCAAAATTCCCTCTAAGTGAACTTTAATATACAGCACAACCAGCAACAATATGTTTAAAGTGAGCAATTCCAAAAAAAGTATTTTGTCTTTGTCTTCTTCACACACACATGTCCCACACTCACAGGCCTCTGGTCCAGCTGTGAGGTCAGATGTTAGAAGGCTTGATGATAAATGGTGTCCATCTGTCCTCACTAGCTGATAATGCTGCACTATCCGTCCTCGCCAGGAAAAAGAAGGGAAAAAGACGAAAGGGTTTAAAGAGTGACTGCTGTCACCACACAGGAGCCTCCACTTTCCAAAGATGGACTCGGTTAGAGAGGATGGAGCTCTGAAGATGACCTCGCTGTCTGAGAGCAGGTTACCATCGCTGGTCCTCTTTATGTACTGACCTTAGATCAGGGTCAGCTTCAGAGGAGCACAGGGCAACAGAGCAAAGGCTAAAGCTCACTGACCATGTCAATCAGACGTAAGCACATGTGTCATTTTGAAGCAGCGAGCTGTCAGTCACCCTGCTGTGGGTGGAGACGGGCACAGGTGAGACAGGTTGTGGGGTGCAGAGGGCAATGACAACACAGCACATCCACAAAACTATTCCATGCCTTAAAGCGATAGGTTATCAAAAAATCTATGTTCTCTGTACCCCTCCACCAAGCTTAGTGTTGCACTAATGTAGCAAACAAGTGAAAATATGAAGAGGTACAGGATGCACCGAACAAGAATTTTAATGTGCCAAACATGCATTTACCTTTTGGGGCATTCCGGCCTGAATCTAGCACTTACTTTGTTATTTGTCATGTTATGGAATATTCCGTAGCGCAGCATTGCATCTCTCAGTTTCACTGGCTTGCATTTTAATCTATCTATGTTCTCTCACTACAATACCCAGAATGCATTATGCAAATATGTCATACATCCATTGGAAATCTCTCCAATAAAGAAATCCTGACTGCTAGTGTAGCCACTGATGTAGAAGGTAATAAATAGAGACGTGATATTCAGCTTGCTAGCTCTAACATTAGCTATCAGGATGCCTCCTGCATTAGCCAGTTAGCTAGAAAAATGTAAAACATTTCAAACAGCATTTAAGTATCCACCCCAAAGTAGTAGCTCCTTCTACTTTCAAGATACATCAAGAGAAAGGGGCTTTCCAAGTTTTTTTAAACCAGAAAATCTTGGTCAATAGACTCTGTAAGAGGCAAATAAGCAGATAATGCAGTATCTTTTTGTGTTTTGTTTTCTTATTTTGGCTAGAGTGCCCCGTTAAATTGAAAATCAGATGTCTGTTTAAATAAAATGATGAAAATAAAGGGCTACATCCGATGTAAAAGGCAGCTTAGCACATTTAGTCATGCATAATAATGCTATGATATCTTGGTAGCAACAGCATTCCAATGCATTATATTACATTATAAAACTGCAACAAAAATCAGCCAAAATCAAATTAATCAATTAACAGACTGACGATCACATGTTTGAAGCAAAAATCTGCTAATTCCAATCATGGCTAATTCTCACTGTGCGTCTGTAGCATGTACAACTTCAATTAGCATTGTGCTAACAACGTGCCTAAATCAACACTCACTTGCCTAAGTGGTTAAGTAATGTCAACTAGACTGTATGACGCACTGTCATCTACAAAACTGGATTGAAATAAAGTCAAGCTTCATGGCTGACAGTCTTCTTTTTATCTATGCAACACACTTTGGTCCATTTTTGTATCTCAAAGTATATTAAACAGTGGCTGTGTTTACATGCAAAGATTTTTGCCAACCCGAATGAATACATTCCAATTACAGATTAACACTGAGGTGTTTATATGCACACTCTATTCAACGATCTGATCTATTTTCTTCGTTTATATACTCACTACAAGTAGTCCGATCCAAAATGACGTGCATGCATGGAGTACCACTTAGGGTAAACGTTACCATGACAGCGAGCATCACGTGAGGTCCAGTCCGAGTGAGATGAGTTTCCAGTTGGGGCGCTGGAGTTTTTAATTACTTTAAAATGATGTCAGACTCAGGAAAACGTACATCACATTATTAAAGAAGGCTGAGAGGAAGACGTCGTGTTATGAGACACATAAGCTGGACGTCCATCCTACCGCCAGAGCATAAACTTCGTCTCCTCTGCAGACCAGTTTCTGCTCCCGACATGTTGAATGGTATAAACTTTTGGCAGAGCCAGTTTATGAGTTCTGTGCTTTTGATATGACGTGACGCACATGTGCAGAACGTACTTCCGATTGGAAATGTAATCCGATATAGGCGTTTACATGGCTATTATTCTTCTATTTAAAGGATTATTTACAGGATTACCCACCTCATTCAATCGGATAGAAACTGTATTCCGAATGGCCTCAATCGGACTAGACTATTCCAGTGAAGTGTTAACATGGACGTATTCTATTCCGATTGAGCTATTAGTCAGATTATTAATGGATTATCAGGCTGTATGTAAATGTGGCTAGTATCATAAATTACATAAGCAAGTCTATCTGAGATTACTGAACAACTGTGTGATGATTTAGGCCTGCAGGTAGCACAGTACTAATTAGCAGAATATAAGTTTCCATTGCTAACGTCTTTAGCATTTTAGCTCCAGTGAAAAACTAGAGAAGCTTCAGATACCCAACATGTCTTGACTGACATTTTTACATTTAGATTTTGAGCCATCACTTTAAGTACAACATCACAGATTTTGGAACTATCACTTTAAGTATAACATCACACAGCTTAGTTTCAACCTTTTAAGGCAGCCATGGCTATATCAGCTGTTTAATCTGCTGTTCTTCATTAATCACATGATTTCTCAGTGTTGTTGTTATATTTATCTGATATTATCTGAAATTAGTTTTTGATTTAGTTTGTGCCAGAAAGTACATTTTCATACAAAAAACACATGAATAGGAATATAATGCTGTGTTTAGGTGCTCTTTGGAAGTTTGTAGATCACATGTTTAACTATTAAATGCAACTTCACTCCATACAGGTGCTTGTTAAAAGATTCACCCAACACACAGAAAAGGAAGCAAAGAGGTCTGGAGAATACGTACTCTGCTATTTCTTTGCCATATTACAAAGCACATCGAGGACATAATGCATCAGGTATATTTTTCACATTTACTGCCAAGTTTAGCTTTTTTTTACTGCCAAAAAAACCAACACATCTGGTAAACTTGTGTATCATCTAGAGTCCTGAATTTCCCACTTGGAAATACGACTTTGTTGGCTGTTCGAGTGCGATGTACAAGTGGGAAAACTGATATTTCCTAGTTTCTGACACTGCCTGAAAGTAGCATAAGTCACAAACATTAGTCATGTTTTATTGTTGCTGTAATTAAACAAATCAATTATATGTGCTCCAAATTGTGCTCTGAAAACATCACAATGCATCCAACGATGAAGGAAGCATCATGCATCCTTTATACAGTGCTAGTAAAGACAGTAGCACACAGAAAGCTCAGGTTCTACAGGCTGATACATTTAACTCTGGCTAAAGCGCACATGCAAGCACTGTAACTCCTCTGTTGGCAGATTTAAGTGAGTTTAAGGGGCCACTGCCAAATTCAATGAAGGAATTACAGACGAGATGCTTCCACAGGGTTAAACACACTCCGTTCTTGAAAAAAGGGAAAGATAATCGATAACACAGCAGGAGATCAAATTTGACAAAACAAAGCGCCTCACAGACTCTGTTAAATCCTTCAAAGAACGTAAAAAATACAATGAATGTAAATCAACAAGAGTCATGCACTCTTTACTGCTCTACCTGTTGTAAAGCGTCCACAGGCCATCAAGTGGATTTACATGTATCTATACGAGGCAGTAAATCAGGCATATAAAGCTGCGTTTGATCACAGACAGTGTGGGTATTCCCTTTCGTCCGTTCCTGGCGAAGCGAGAGTGTTTACACCGCAGCATCTGGCCGGGTCACACACTGTACACAAAGCAGCTTACTTGTGAGTCATTCTGAATTAGTTTTGTCAAGAGTTTCCTGATTGGGCTTTTCTCAGACACTCGACCGGTTTCCTCTCCAAAAAGTGTGGGGGGGGGGGACTTCAATCCAAACACCACGTGCAGACACAAACATCAGTCTGCTGTAGACACAGCAAGGGGGCAGTGGACAGCGTCCAGTACTCTTTAAGTCTGCTTCTGTTCACACAGTGGATGCAGTGTGGAGAGAGTGCTGTAGTGATGGAGTTTAGTATAGCAACAACAGGGGAACAACAGCATTGCTACAAGACTGCAAACGCAGGCATTCAAGATCGTCATATGCAAAGGTTCTAACACCCCCAGTCAAATTACACATTTTGCTGATTTTCTGGTAAAAATTAGTTAAGATATCCTCCACATGGAACTTTTAATGCACAATTTCTATTTATTTGTTTAACATATTGTGAAAAATATATATTCATATTTAAAATATAAAATGTGTCATAACTTTTTCACAGCACACATTTTATCTTTTATTTTTTTCCCTATATTTTAAATTCAGCAAATAAACTTATTTTCACTTAATCAACATGTTATTTGTCCAGAGGTGCCCAAATTGTTGCATACGACTGCATATGCAATATTTTACCATACTCTTCAGACAAACCTGACTTAATATGATAACCGAAAACACCCATGCATGCGTCTTACACTACAAATGACTTCCTATATATGTAACATTTTCCAATAATTAGTTTCAAGCATGCAGTTTGATTGGTCAAGAAGTATTCTATCCTTGTTCTAGGCTCAAGTGTATCATAATCAACAATTTGTGAGTTCAGCCTTCAACATGGTGGTAAGACTGATTAAGAAAGAACTTGGGCTGGAGTTCTGGGTGGCTTCTGCCTGTAGCTAGAAGGCCAGACCCACCCCCCCACCTCATAGCTGTAACAGGACTGATGTAGTACTGAGGAACAAGGAGGAGATGAGGTGGTAGTTCTGGAGATTGCAAACCCCCATTCCATCAAAGGTGCAGCAGTTATGACTACATTCAAGCATCTCAGTTTCTTGCTGAAATTTTCCCGTTCCACCTTAAAAGGTGCAGCAGCTAGACTACATTCAGGCGCCTTGGCTTCTTGGTCAAATTTTCCTGCCTTCTGTGTGGGCAGTCACTGTCTGGGGAGGACAAAACGAAATGTGGGGAATTTTCACAGGGCAGGACTTCCATGCAAACGCAGCCGGACCGGCTATGAAAGCAAAAAACAGAGAAGCTCAGATTACAACACACACAGATGAGGTGTGACTTCATTCTCTGCTCAGGACGCCATTACTCCACTATGTCTTTTCATAGAAAATAGTTGTTTGCTGCTATATTAATGTTTAAAATGTTGTATATAGAACCTTTAGATTGGCCAAGAACTGCCTACTTTGACATAGAAAACAAAAACAAACCTGCAGGAAACAAGTGTTGACAAGCCTGTGAGGAAAACTCTCTTAAAATTGACTAAATCCTGAATCTTGTGGGTGGCTTAACATGCAATAGATATCAGATCTGGACAGGTTTATTATTTTTAATGGTAAAAATCCTACACTATTTAATTTGTTAATGACCTTTGCTAAATCAAATTTAACTGAGTGGAAACCAATGTACTTGATAACAGAAATGGTGACCTGTTAGTAGGCTGAAACCCTCCTTATGACTTCAGTGTGAATGGGCAGCGCTAGACTGCTCTAAGCTGAATAGGTAGATGAATGTAAATACATTGGTTTTCATGACATCACAAAAATGATTAATTAAAAATGGGCCATTCTTGCAGTTCAGTTCCCAAAAATATGAACTTTATGGACTGGGGAGTGAACAGTATGTTATGAAACAATTGTACATACTATCAAACTCACACTAAAAAAACATGATATGGGCCCTTTAAATTGTTAAGCAGGCTGAACATTTCAACAAAAGAGCTTTACCATTTTGTACAGGGCTTGTTGTCTCCTGCAGCAAAAGCCCTTAACTGAAATCGCACTCAAATAGGACAAATCTAAATGCGCTACAGTGGGTCCGTTTCAATAGCGACAAAACAAATTTTCATATAATGAGAAAATTGCTTTAACTAGAAAACGGGGTGGCTGTTCCAGTAAATGTGGCCCATACAGACTCACACAGTTTCCTCTCTAAAGTCAGCCCACAGGCCGCCGGGATCACAGGCTCTGCTCTTGCTGCTGGAACTAATGGCTGTTCTATCACACAGATAGACATCTGCAGCCTGCCTGCCACACGCACACGCCACCAACTAATCACACAAAGCACGCTTAGGCTAAATGAGCCATGATCAGCTCAATCTGTTAAATCTTAAGCAAATACCTGGTCATGTCATTAGGACGGCTCTTATCAGGGTTACAATGTACAGTGCTACAGCTGAAACCATCTCCATATGTAAGACACAAACAGGTCGACAGTGAACATGACCGCACATTAAACATTACAGCGCCAGTCAGGAACTACCAGAACAGCAGCCGCCGCAGGACTTTGGCAATATCATACTTAAAGGGTCCATATTCTACATTTTTCTTAATTTTTTAATCATTTTCGTATTTTGTTTTTACATGACCACACACGAAAGAGACTGTTTTTGTCACGTGTTATAAGACTAAAGTAAATGATCTCTGTTCTCTGCCCTGTATTGTGCCAGTCTGAGCTTAAATAAAGGGCACACTGTTAAAGCGCCCATATCCTACATTTCCACATTGCATTTATTTATCCCCCAAGGTCTACTTAATGAGTACCTACACCCCACTTTTTTCAGCTAACTCCACTCCTGGCTCACCGTTGAAAAGTGCTCAAAAATGGGAGGGGAATGTTGGGAGAGGCACTGCAGTGATCTACGGGTTTGGAGTTGGGGCTGCAAGGGAAACCGGGCAGGCTGGGCTGCTGTGTTTTCATAGCTAACATTTGCTACCAGAACCAGACAGAATCAAACAGCACTTTTGCAACTTCAAGGTCTTACGAGGTTGAAGATTTTTCTCTACTACCATCCCTATCTTCGACGAGGGAAGGTGTTTCTGATTCTGCAAGTTAGCTTATGCTAACCATTATCTAGCATTACCAGCATCACGACCTAGCTTTTGTCATGCTGCCAGAAGTATAACAGGTAGACTGTATCGTACCAAACAAGCTGTTCACAGATGTGAGCAGGTTGGGGTCGTATACTGCCTCACCTGTCATCCAGGGTTTGCTGCAGTGGCCCCAAATCCTTATGTTCTGCAAGCTGTTCATGGCACTTATCAGCAGCTTTATGAGTGCTCACTTAATCGGTGCGTCAGGTTGCCTAATCATAAATTGAACATCACTTTAAGTCTAGTTAAGTCTAAAAGGCTAAAAACTACAATATCCACAAATACAATAACTAAGAATTAACAATAATAACTAACTAGAACACAAAATAACACGCTAAATGCGATGAGACGAGATGTATGGAAAAACATCCAAAACAGCGCCAATGCGAGGCATGAGCAGAGCCATCTTTCTACACGGCTCTGGGCATGAATAGGGCATCATCAGGGTTGGTAACATTGGATGACTGATTTGCGTACTGTGACGTGTCATGGGGCATGTCAAATACGTCATCTGCTTTTAGCAGCGTTGAACCAGATGGGCATACAGTCCATATAAAGAAACACAGCTTGTTTTGTGTTTCTTTCGTGTACCAACATACACACACACACACACACTGTGTTGGACCGTATTCCCTATATGGACTGTATGTTATGAAATGTCTGGCAATGTTTCTATACTATATCAAACTATTTTATTTCCATGATATGGGCACTTCACATTTGGACTGAAATTATCTGGAACATAGTAAAAAAGTAAACTTCACCCACTTTTTTAGATGTGTGGATCCTCTTGAAAGCTGCAGTGATACATTTGCTTGCTGACAGCCAGTAACAGTACAACATTTAATTGTTTTCCCTCTCCAATAGATCTGCCACAGACTGTATGCAGGACCAACACTTCACATTACTTTAATATGAATGGATGAGGCTAAACTGCTGTAGACAGATTAGGTGCTTATATGTAAATGTGTTCATGATTGTGATGTCAAGACCATGACGATTTTAAAGCAGCCCATTTTCACAGCATGGTTTCCTGAGGAGGGAATGGCACATTCTGAAACTTGTATCAAATTGTCACTGTTGGGACAAAACTTTGTATGACCATTTTTGTCGCTTTTTATTTTTCTATTTTTTAATTTGGAAATGCCTGCTGACCTTTACACTGTGTTAAAATGTCACAGTGAATGGAGTTATAAAAATTAGAATTACTTTTTTAGAAACTTTAGAATTACTTAGAAATAAATATTCCACTAACTTCTGTTCAAAGTTTTTCCTTCTGCTGTACAGTCACCATTGTGAAGACACGACGGCAACGAAACACATTTATGTCAAAAATGCAAGAAGATTTTGGCTTTCTTTGATAATAACGGATGGTGTTTTGAAATGAAGTTCATGTATTATCATCTTGCATTAGCTGTGAGAGACTATGTAGACATGACATTCCCAGTGAGCTGCTCCAACACTGTTGCAATGCTGTTGCAGTGATTAACGCTTGTGGCTTTAGAGATATTGTAAACAAACATCGGCACATTTTACATAAGTGTGGGTGTCATGTAAAAGTGTCATCTTCCCTCTATTAGGGTTGAGACGCTGTGAGAGTTTACATACAATGAAGTCACAGCTGCATATGTTGCAATAGCATCCATGTAGCATTCGCAGCCTTGCTGGCTTCATCGATGACTTTCAGCTGGTCCGGTTCCGAAATGTTTGACTTCCTAAATGCCAACTATCAACACTAATTAGATGCAGTGTAAATACACTGTATGTCCAAATATTTGTGGACACCTACTCATTGCCAGTGTTTCCTCTGAAATTAGGGGTGTTAATAGAGAGTTTGCTGCAGTAACAGTGTCTACTCTTCTGAGAAGGCTTTATACAAGATGTTAGAACATTGCTGTGTGGATTTGATTGCATTCAGCCACAAGAGCAGTAATGAGGTGAGTTAAATTCAGTTCTGGATCACTCCAACTCATCCCAAAGATATTGGATGGAGCTCCATCACTCAAAGAATGCAGTTCCATTACTCTACAGTTCAATGCTGGGGGTCTTTATACCCGTCTAAATGAAGCTTGGCATTGGGCATGGTGTGCATAACTGTTTTACTCACTGTTTCCAACAGACATGATGTCCATTTTTAACTACTGTGTTGAAAGTTTTACTTTCAACCCTAAATTAATGACTTGTTTTCTTGATATTTTCAAAAATGTTTGCAAAAAGTTGTGACTTATTAGGTTGACAATGACAAATTGTCTAGCAATTTTGACTTTTTATGTCGAAATATATTTTTTTTAAGACTACTTTTCAAGAAGGTATAATTATTTCAAGATGATGTCATTGTTTAAAAAACATGTCACTATTTCAACATAATAATTCAAAATATTTCAAAATTATGATATATTGCTGCCAGAAACATGGGACCAAACAACAGTCGACTTTGTTCAACTGGCAGAAAATGGGCTTCTATTATGTTGGATAAACCTCCTTTAGCAACAACAATGGCAACAACGTTAGAAAAGCTTTTCACAGGCATTAAATAGCATTCATGATCAAGTCAACATGTACTGTATTTACAGTATTCACCATCAGCCTTGGTAAATCAGAGTAGGTGGTTCATTACAATAATCTCCTTCTCTTTCCTATAAATACATACGCAATGAGGAAAAAGCACAAAATAGCAGTGACCACCACTTTGTTCCTATTATGACTGCTAAAGACTGGCCTGGGTTATTTTGTTGGATGTCTCAATTAACAAAAATACTTTACAATTTTCATCTGGAATGTCAAGATGCTCACAAAACACAGTAATACAGTGTGATTTGTTAGAAGCTCATTTTGCAAATAAGTGCAACAATCTGTCCTTCTATGTTCTTCTATGTCCTTTAAGAAATATATTACTACATTCATCTGTTCTATTGGGTTCCTCCCACTGATACATGATGTATGACTGCATGTATGTATGTATGACTACAATCGTTTGTAGAAGTTTCAACACCTCCAGCACAATATTTTACAGTCTTATTGACTTTCTTGGTGAACATAAGCAAATCCTCTAGAGGGAACAAACCTGCATAGGATTCCCTGCAACTTTTAGTACACAATTTCTTTTTATTTGCTGAGTTTAGCACATTAGATGTGCCATAACTTTTGCACATTTTTTTCTTTTTGCATGTTAAATTCATCAAATAATCAGTAATTGTTCATTAAGATGTGCAGAAGTGTGTTCTCTGTAGAGGATGTGTTCACTTATTTTCACCCAGAAAATCAACAAAGCATGGAATTTGACCAGGGGCGCCCAAACTTTTGCTCGCTACTGTATACCCAGCACAAATTTACACAGTAAGACTCAGAACAGTGTTGAAAACTACGCAATGTGTCATGAATAAGTCCTGCTGATAAAGTGCGGGTTCTGTTAAACACTGTCTGTCCCGCATGCCTCCAGCAGGGGTCTGACCCACCACATCATTAGCCTCTCACTTTAATGAGCCCCCAGCTTCCTCCGGTTGGGCCAGGGATCCTGTCTGCTGAGAGGGCACAGGAGACATGCAGGGGTCTCCTACTGTGCGTGTGTTCGTGAGTGTCGCTGCAGGGGTTGAGAGTTCAGGGTTTTATGAGCTGGTACGTCCTGTCTGGCACAACTTTAGCCAACGAATTGTTTCCTGAGACTCACAATACTGATCAAACAATGGCACATTCACACCACCAGCACTACAGCCATCACTGCAACAACACAGTCTGATTCTGACCTTAAGTGCTATTGTAACGTATAATCAGGAGCTGATGCACGTGGTGTGCTAGTTTTCAAACTTCCACGAAAAAGCCTTCAAATTTCCTCAAATGTGAGCCACTAAAATAGCACTGTGGTCATTTATCCTGCTAATCCTGGAGCAGCTGTGGTGCTGACTGCTGCTTTAAACAGTCTCTTCCGAGATGGCTTGTGTCAAGGTAAGTGCAGGACTGTGAAAGAAAATGATGAATATAAAAATCTATATTTAATAGTTCAATTAATTAACTTTATTCTTTTTTATATATACACACTGACCATCCATTTGTCCATCTGTTTTTATGCATACTTTGTTAGCCCCCTTTCACCATGTCCTTCAATGGTCAGGAGCCCCACAGCACCACCACAGAGCAGGTACATCATTCTCAGCACTGCAGTAACACTGACGTGGTGGTGTGTTTGTGCGTGTTGTGCTGGTACGAGTGGATCAGACACAGCAGTGCTGCTGGAGTTTTTAAACACTGTGTCCACTCACTGTCCACTCTATTAGACACTCCTACCTCGTCAGTCCACCTTGTAGATGTAAAGTCAGAGACGATAGCTCATCTGCTGCTGCACAGTTTGTGTTGGTCATCCTCTGGTCCTTCATCAGTGGTCACAGGATGCTGCCCATAGGACACTGTTGGCTGGGTATGTTTGGTTGGTGGACTATTCTCAGTCCAGCAGTGACACTGAGGTGTTTAAAAACTCCAGGAGCACTGCTGTGTCTGATCCACTCATACCAGTGCAACACACACTAACACACCACCACCATGTCAGTGTCACCGCAATGCTGAGAATGACAATGTTGACACTGTTATTTGAAAATGTACAACATTGCTGAAATACAAGTGTCTCCAAAATGGTAACCTTACAGGAGAGGGCAAAAATGTTCTTAAATTTTAATAAAACTTAATGCAACATGATTTTATACCAAGCAGATTTGACGCTGTTGATCTAATTCTGTGGGTACAAATTTGTATACAATGTAAAGAGCAGCAGCTGAGTTCAAATTATGTATAAAACTTAAAATTGCAACAAAATAGAGGTATTGTATTGTGTACAACACTGAACAGCAACAACAAATCAGTGAAAATGATGTAAGAGTGTCCAAACTTTTGACTGGTACCAAGAAGGTAACACATTTAACCAATTGGAACACACTGAAATCAATTCAAACTACTGTTGTTTTCAGTGTAGGTTGTTTGTTTGTACCTTGACGACTGAAAAATGCAGTTGGACAGAACCTTTATTTCTAACAGTGTATGGCAGTATAAATGGGGTCTGATGCTACACAGCTGCAGGCATAAGAGGCATTGGAAAGCTGCATGAATCTGAAAAAATTCTATCCCATGATCCTCGTTAACCTCTCTGACCACAAGAGTGACCCTGCAGACAATATCCAAACAGAGGCGCTGATTAGGGCGCTTTGGCAATATGGGAAGCCTCTCAAACCGTAACGTGAGCTGGCAAGCAGAGATGGCTGAAGGTTTCCAGGAGAATTTCAATGAGGCCTGATCACAGAAACAAGGTTCATTTACAGTCTTTGAGTGTGGAATTGACAGTGACAGTGACAACACGTACTGGTAATTCAATAGTCTTCTATAATGGATTGACATATCGAGAGCATAGCTCAAGCCTTCTGAGACAGGGCCGAGAGCTGATATTTGACAATGAACAGAGAACGCTGCACTGTAAAGTGGCAAAATAATCATAGAAACCATTAAACGCTGTGTGGCTACAAACTGTCTCAAACACTTAAACTCTTATGACCTCTATGCAGGTGCACACTTCAATTCCTCACGCTCATATCTACACAACTAAGCCATTAGCTTCACAGCAAGTACCAAGTATTTTATAATAGCAACTGAATAATAATAAGGCCATTTTGGTCATTGGAAGTGCGCCTTTCTCAGTGGTCAACTGTCTAGTACTGAAGGGTCCAGTTTTATCATATTTGGTTCTTGCTCAATATTGGTACCAACAAGACCTAATGGTACTCAAGGTTGTTTTCCTCTGTCTTTGGTAACACGTCAAGTGAAGTCAATGACAATTTAGCAAATGTTTTACTCTTCCAGGTGAAGATGACTTAATGAGCACTATTACATCACCAATGAGTGCAACAGAACGTGAATTAGAATGGTGTGTTGTGTCAATACTTTTAGAAGTATTACTTTGTAAAGAGTACGCAAAAGCATTTTAGTTAGGAAGCTAATGCTAATGCTGTTAGCATTTATGCTACCCTCCAAGGAACGAGTGTTCTTGCTCATGTGTTCAAACTCGATAGAAAAATCTAAAACAATTAATAAATGAAAAAGGAGTACAGAACAGTGCAGTTTATCAAATCAGCCAAAAAGTAAAGCTAAGCTAATCTCTTACATGGCAAGGGCCCACCGGCTGGCCTAGACACTCCTGTAACCTAAAGGGGTTAAAAAACGTTTTTGAATGTGCAATAGAAAAATTATCACAATAAAAAGATCCTTATCATGGAAAACTTTCTTTGTTCATTTTTTTTTTATCAAATTCTGAAAAAAAATATTTCTAAACTGTTTTGAGTTCACCGTTTTTTGTGATGTCACAAAAAACAACTCATTTACATATATCTGCCTGTTCAGTCTACAGCAGTTTAGCTGCACTCATTTACACTGAAGTTATAAGGAGTGTTTCAACCCAGACTGCTTTTTGAGTGAGGCCCAATAAAATGCAGCCAATCAGAACAGAGAACAGAACAGAGATCATTTACATATCAGTCTTAAAGGCACTGTTTAATACTACACACTTAAAGAAGATGGCCCTTCAGGGGTTCTTTAGTTAACAAAATGATTCTATATAGAACCATAAACACTCAAAGAACCATGATTGCATGATTGAAGGATTCCTTGCATCTTGAAAGGGTTCTTCAGACTGATGTAGAGTTCTACATGGTTCTATATAGCACCAAAAAGAGTTCTTCTATTTGTGACGATGTGAAGCCTGTAACAATAGAATAACGCTTTTTGGTGCTACATAGAACCCTTTTCAGAAAGGTTCTATGTAGAACCATCTACAGCACATTCAACGTCAGTCTGAAGAACCATTTAATGATGCAACGAACCCTGGAAGAACCATCATTTTTAAGAGTGTAAGGTACAAAGAAAAGTTGGTCATGTACAGACAAATGATGACTGTTTTTAGGTGATGAAAACACAGTAATATTATATTATATTATATTATATTATATATTCTACATCACTAAAAAGTGTGATACACTTCCACACACTATGTTCAGGCACACTTTTTTTTTCAAACACATTAGGGTCCAAGTTATGCAGAGAAAACCACAGGACAATTTCAACATCAGTACAAATTCCCTGCTCTTTTCTGTCCAAACGCACAATAACAAACCATTCAGAGTGAGAGAGCGTGAGTGCCCACACACAGCGCTCGATTAGGATCTTGTGGTTTTCGGGACAATTTGGCCACAGAAGAATGTAAGAGTGCAGACTAGACTGGATCATAAAAAAAACAAAGCGAGACTGACACCAAGACAGGAAGAGAACATCCGCCTGCTTCAGAGTGTGATGTAGTGGTGGGTGATACTGATGTCACAATACTTTTATATATCACAGTATTAGATGATGTAAGCATTAATAGAGTTACTGAGCTCATTCTTCCTGGACTGTTTTGCTCTGTTTTGCTCTGTCTGAACTCTTAGAACCTTCACTATTATTGCAATATTGAAAAAGCGTAGTATGATTCATTATATAACTACATAATTCAATATAATTTATAATTATATGATTTTCACGCATATGCAGTTGAGTTTCCTGAAGACCATGACAGTCATGTTACCCTTTCTCTTTTCACAACATTATTGATTATTTCTTGTATTTAGCTTGTATGTATTATTTGTATGTGTCATTATTATTATTTTATTATAATTTTAGGTTGCTATTTTAAGGACAGGCCTGGATGAAAATTAGTCCGTACAACTAACTCTGGTTCATTTACAGTGTTTTTTGTCTGTTGATTCATGAGCACTGCCCCTGTCAAATGAATAAAAAAAAATTAATTAATGCAATTAAATTAAAAAAAGGCAACAATTTCAAAGTCTCAATGCACTTAATAAAAACTGTTTAGCCCAAATTGTGGCTCTTATGATTGACAAATCACTTTTTTAAGCCCATTCAGAAAAAAATGCTTGAATATATATGAAGATATAACATATGCACATAATATGTTGCTATATGAATTATTTCTCACTTATAGCTGATTAAAACAAGTGAAGAAATACAGGGCAAATTCTAAACTTTCCATCCACACCATATTTGTGTTTGGCCACTTCCAGAAAGGCCACTTTCTGGAACTATTTATTTAGTTTTATGTTATTTTATTTTTTTGCAAATGACACTGCTGTTAACTACAGTACTGTGCAAACATCAAAGACCAGCCTTTTGTTTATTCAGTTTCCAGTCAAAATGACTATGAATGTTTGAATGAACTGAAGTCATTAGTTTTTTAGCATCAGACATGCATATGTTTACCCAGAAGCCTTAACATCTGAATATAATCCTTTTTTTCTGTATTCACTCTGTCCACTCTTTACTTTATTGCAGCTTCCATTCTTTTCAGGAGACCCACTTCCAGTTTCTCAAAGAAATCTGCAGAGATATTTTTCTACACCTCCAAAATTCAGTCTTACAAGTTGGTTGCCTTTTCTGCTTCTTTCAATCCACATAATCCTAAACACATTCAGTGATGTTGAGGTCTGGACAGCAGCAGTAAGCACATCTCGATCTTCTCAGCAATGTGCATGGTGTTGTTATCTTGCTGTACAATGAATTTCCCAAACGAATGTTATCCATGATACATTAAAATTTATTTGTACTTGTTGGCATTCATGTTGCCTTCAATGTTGTTATACAGATGTTGTTATACATCCTCAAACGTGCGCTGATGCTCCACCATGCCTGACAGATGGTTGTAAACATGGTTTCAAGAGTCTTTCATTGCTTCAGCAGTGTACAGACTGCCTCCTGCTACTCCCAAAGACCTCAGATTTAAACTAATCAATCCATTAAACCTTAATCAGCTTCTTGACACCTACACATCCTTTCAGACCCATAGCGCTGAGTCGTCTTCTCACAGTGGAAGGATGGACAGAAACACCTGTGGATGTTTTCAGATCTGAAGCAGCTTGATTTTCTCCTCTCTCTCAAAGATGAAAGCTTTAAGTGCTGTTTATCTGATGGGGACAGGTTTGGTGTCTACCAGGTCTTAGAACTCCCCTTTTCCCTGATTTCCAGTTCTAGAGTTTAAAATTATATTTGATATCATGTTTGTTGAGGATTCTGTGTCATTTTCTGTTAAATATGATTTCTGCTCTTTTCCTAATGTTCGAAAAAAAAAGCTTAATACTTAAAAGCCGTTTTGTCTGGAAACTGAATGAAAGGAAAGGTGGTTTCTGAGCTTTGTAGAGTAATACATGTTTTTACTGTCTATCAGTAATGATATGTGACACCAGCACCAGTATACCAGTGTAGATGGTATATATTAAACAGCACTAGTGGAATGTAATGAGTTAAGATGAGTTAAGTGCTCGGTTTAATTGAAATAATCAGCTGTTGGGGAGGCGGGGCTGGGGAAGTTATTTAGAAGGCTTCTGGTCTAGAGCCAAGATGCGGCCTTAAAGAGTTCTGGACAGCTGCCCCCACATCCCACCCCGTCCCAACTCACCACCCGACAGTGTCCTTGGCCTCGGTGAGAGGGAATGAGAGAGAGAGAGAGAGAGAGAGAGAGAGAGAGAGAGAGAGAGAGAGGGACAGAGAATAACTTCGGGATGGCATGAGAACAACTTGTACAATAATACACAGCTGTTGCGTGCCGTAAGCCCTTCACTGCTACTACGTTTTCACATTTAGTGGCAGAGTCATGGCTGGAATGCTAACTAGCATGTATGCTTGCTTAGAATACAGTACAAGCCCTGACACTGCACACCCTCAGAAACCTTCACAGAGCATCAGATCACTGTAGCCACCTCCGTACACCTTTCTACTGTAAAAACAATGCAACTTTTTAATGTAAGTAACCTGGTTAACACAAAATTTTGAGTCAAAATTTGTAACATTTGAAGTTCAATGAAAAAAGGTGCATAATTTTTTTAAATGCACATACTAGGGATGTCCACATACTATCTATCTATCCATCCGTCCATCCATCTATCCATCCGTCTGTGTATCTATCTATGTGTCTGTCTGTTTATCCATCCATCCATCTATCTATCCATCCGTCCGTCCATCTATCCATCCGTCTGTGTATCTATCTATGTGTCTGTCTGTCTGTTCGTCTGTTCATCCATCCATCCATCCATCCATCCATCTATCTATCTATCTATCTATCTATCTATCTATCTTTCTATCTTTCTATCTGTCTGTCTGTCTGTCTGTCTAAAACGGATTGAAAAATGGATTGGAATCACTTGGTATACTTATGATTTGGGTTGTTATAATAATAACATATAAAATGTAGATTTAAATTTCATAATCTGGATAGCAAATTGTATTTTAAAATGTTTTTTTCAAAGATTTTTCAAAAGATTTGAATCATTATAAACTGTAAATTCTATACTGTAACCATCTACATAGTCATTTTTGTCAACTTATCTACCTCCAGATTTTATCTCCACTATTCAAATATGAGACATTCTGAGTGTTAATATCATTAATATCATTATCTGAGTCATTATGTATATTATACAGCTTTCTCAGTCATACAATCATCTACAGCTCTGTTCATCATTCTGAACGTATCTTACAGCTGTGTCTTCAAAACAAAAGTTTCTCAAAGGAGTCACTGACGTTATGTTCCCCTTCAAAGAGACTCCAATATTCATGCAAAAATATGTAAATAATATAAAAATATGAGCAAAATAAAATCAGATCATGTTTTAGTCATTTATGAGTCGAAGAGTTCATGAACTTTTTTCATACCACTGTTTCTTAAGTGGATCACGAACCTTTCCAGGATTAAATTGTTTATAATTAGGTCACTTTTATGCCAATAAAAAACAGATTCCTCCAGTAGCCCAGCATGGAAAGTCAGACTGTGTTGATTTTGGTGGTCTGGCGCTTCCAGAACAGCCATTCAAATTCAGAGATTCCAAACATTCCTCATGGAGAATACCGCACCGACTGGCATTTATCAGCAGAGAAACAGACCAGCATATCCATTTAGAGTGTGTGTGTGTGTGTGTGTGTGTTTATCACCCTCTCACACCACACCGCACCTCCACACCTCCACACCTCACATCCTATAAGCCTCGCACTCACGAAGCTGATGTTCAGTGCATTTCTGTCACGCACAGGAAGGCAGAAAGCCTCGTCCAGCTCGCTGAGATGACCTGCGGTATGAAAGCACTCCCTCAGTGTCAGTGTGACCTCCACCACATTCACCAGAGGACTGGACATGACTGACCAACCCTACTGCTGCCTGCAGTCAAATCCCATAAATAAAAGGCAACAATACTGTTGAACCCTGCTCCACTGAATGCCTTTACATGCACTGCAGAAAATCAGATTTTGTCAGTAATCCGTTCAACACGTTTACATGCACTTGGGAAATTGGACAATGGGAAACTTCCTGGTCTACATTTCTGCTTTGCAACCAGCCGATCAACTCACAGAAGCAGACCTGACTTAAACTTAATGTAAAACTTATCGTCATTCATCGAGCCACTTTAGAGGAAAATATGAATATACATCATCTAGAAGATAAAGAATATTCAAATTCTTCATTTCGTCAAGCATGTAGTTGGTTTCAGCATCGCTCCAAAAGTGTTCTGTTGCAATTGTGAAGGTGCTGTGTCAAACACTGCTTGCTGTTTTCCGGACAGTGCTCTGTTTTTGAGACTGAGAAAACTGAAAGAAATTGGTTTGCTCTGCCTGTGCGCCGTCTCCAGCTCTTTCTCAGTCTCCAGCTCTCTTTATGTGCATGTTAATCGGATTTCTGGGCCTTAATCCAATCTAAGAAACCAGAGTAAGCTGTTTACATGACCACTTGAATAACCACTTGATAACTGCCAAAATCCGATAATGACTGGACTATTAAAGGCATTTAAACACACTTATTGACAACCATGCCATAAACATGTCATGGCAGGAGTCATAAGATGGCATGAGTTGTCATGCTTTGTTTTAACTTCAGAAAGGTTATCCACACTTACACATTTCATTTACAACACTGGATCTCTAAAGAATTATCAATTGAAAGGTTTTTTAAGGAACCATAAGTGGTTCTTTTATGGTATCTCGTTGAGTGTACATGGTTCAAACAATATGTAGGAAGCTGTAAAAAAGATGAACAGATGTGTAGATGATTCAGTGATAACTGAGGAGGTTGTACCAAACTGAGAATGAACTGAAAATGAAAATCCAGAATTCCTCATATTAGAAAAGAAGTGATCAGTTCTTGCTGATCAAACAGCTATTAACAGCTATTTACCATTAATAGAACATCACAGTTTATTATTCAATAACATTTGCAATGTATTTACTATGTCAAGTTCTTCTTGTTCCCAAAATACTTTCAATTGTGAATAAACTATCAGTTTTTTTGAGTCTTGTTTATAACATTTCAATTTACAACAAGTTATTATTGAATAACAGTTATTAAAACCAGAAAAGTGCATTTGCTGAAAAAAGCAGGGTGATTGTGCAGTTGTGGTTGCTATGATATTCCAGGTGGTTGTTAGAGTGTGCTAGGTGGTTGCTAGGGTGTTGCTAGGTGGTTGCTATGGCATCCCTGGTGTTTGCTATGGTATCCCAGGTGGTTGCTAGGGTATTGCTAGGTGGTTGCTATGGTTCCCCACATTGTTAATAGGGTGCTACTAATGGACTTATCAACATGATCAACATGACATAAATTGGGTGCACAATTCTTTCCAGCCCCTTCACAAAATTGGATGATAATTGTACAAAAAACATATATCCAATCAAAAAGGTGTATACAAGCACACCATTCCCAATCAGAACAAACATTCTGGAGGTGGATCTGAATTGATATCTTAAAGCCTGCGGGAAGAGTTTGCAGACAGAAAAAAAAAAGAAGATAAAAAAAGAAGACAAAGAATATATCATCAAGTTATTCCGTACCAAATTTGTTTCATTATTCATTTGAACTTAAGGAAAAGTTATTGTTGCATGTACAGTCTTGTTTTGTGGAAATAAAAACCGTCCAGTAACACATCACTTGATCTACAATGATAACATTGATATAATCATGTCATAAACATGTCATAGCAGATGTCATATGCTGTCATAAATTGGCATGACAGATTATGTCAAGTAATATGCAACTTATGACACCAGATGGCATCTGTCATGACATGTTTATGGCATGAATATGTCAAAGTTATATAGCAGGGTTCAAGTAAATTGATACTAGCCATCTCTTACACAGCTAACTATGTAAATAATTATGTAATTAAATTTAAATAATGATGCAACCTACAGCAAAACAGCAATAACTGTAGCCTGGTAATGGTGAAGCTTGAACCTACATTAAAACGCACGCACAGTGGAGAATCTCCATTGAGAGTATAATGCAATCCTATGTAAACACTAGGCTATAAAGTACTTAAAGTAAGTGTTGTTTTTGGTGGTGCTGCAAGTCAGTGAGGTTCTACTGCAATCATCCAGAAATGTCCATAAATGTGTTTTTATAAGGTCTGGAGGGAGAACTTAATCAAATGAATTTAGCTATAAGTGCATATTTTAAAGCAAAAATATGAGTATGATACACCAAAACTGTGCTGATAATTGTTACCAGAAAACACGCAGGCTGTCAAAATGTGATCAATCAACCATTCGTTTATCAGTTAACCAGCCGGTATTTGACAACTCTTTGGACACGAGCGTAGGATAACAGAACTGTGGTTTTGGAGAAGCAGCGAACCTAAAACCCTGGCGCTGCGTGTAACCGAGCGGTCAATTAAATCAGCATTAAGTGTAAGTTTAGTCGGCCAAGAACAACAAAGAGCCACTGCAGTAGATACAGCAGCAAAGCCTCTTACGATGGTGATAATATGATTTCGCTTCAGCAGCTTTGGTCAAATAGCCGCAAGTATCTATTCCCAATATCTGATTAGACTGGTTAACAGCTTCACAGCAGGAAGCCTGGCGTGTGGTGTACATGAAAGACATTTCGAGCATTTTATTATGCCACCTGTGAGGAGAACAAAAGGAAAAAAATGAACTGTAGTTCAATACTCACATGGGTTCGACAGCACTGTGTACGGTATGTCTGTCTATACTTAATGCAGGGTGGGCACTTCTATAATTTTTGGTATGCTGACATTTAGAGAAACAACCTCCTCCAAACAGAAACAGAAAATGAGGAGCTAGGTAGGTCTTAATCTCAGGAAGTTCTCCCAAGTTCTTCAAAGGGTAATGCTGTGGTATATTTCACTGCAGAACGGAGAAGGGCCTGATTGGTTGCACCCACCAAAGGCAGTAAATCAAGCCTTAATGTCGCCACCACTGTTTGATTTACTTAAAGGAAATGACAGACTTAGATATGAAATACGCTCCAGCTTTTCCAAATTGAACTTCAGTCCAGATGATGCAGCCAGCAATCAAGGCTAGGTATATTTCTACCTCTCTGTGCTATGCTGAACATAAAGCTCAATGATAATGCTATTATACCAGTGTTGACGGATAACTGTTAAAATGATCAGCACCAGACGGATGCTTAGTTTGACTGATATATATATTGACAATCCATTGATTGAATTCCGGAAGAGCAGAAAGTTCAGTCTTAGAAGTTGCCTGCATTTTCTGCTTTTCTCAAGTCATTAAGTCACAAACACATTCAGTGATGTTGAGGCCTGGACTCTGGGGCAGTCAGTCCATTTTGAGAACACCAGCAGCTTCTTTGTTTGATGTGTCTGTCTCCTTTTCTCATTGAGGCCCACTTGGCAGCTACACATCCTTTCAGACCCGTAGAGCTGAGTTGTCTTCTCACAGTGGAAGGATGGACAGAAACACATGTGGATCTTTTCAGATCTGAAGAGTGGAGTCTTGTCCAGGACCCTCTAATTAATCTCTTGGACACCCTGAAAGTCTCAAAATCAAAATTCCAGGGGCTCCCTGAAAATAAAATTATGAAGTTATGCTGTTCGTTAGGGAAAAATGAGCTCAAATATAAATTCAAGGAGCGCTCATTGCTTAGCCCACTTCACAACTGGCAAACTTCTGTCTTTAATATTCTTAACTAACTATGCAGCACTGGTCTGCCTTCTGCAGCACTGGTCTGCCTTAGTGGGTGCTGTAGAAAACTGGTTCATCCAGCTGTTCCTTCATAGCCTTGCAACTGTAATTATGCTCGGAATACCGCTAAAAAACTTTACAATGTCCCAAAGCATAACTATAAATCTGAAAACTTAATCATTTCTCAAATCAAAGACATTAGAGGAGATGTAGATCTCAACTAATGTGAGGAGGAGCTTATTATCACACCAGAAAGGGGCTTTTCCAACAGAAGAATTGTTGAACCAAACATTTAGATGTCACTGAAGCCAGCACCAGCGCCGCTAAGGCAAGTGAGTTGGCAGTTAGCCAACACTGGAATAGCCAGCCAACTTGGGACCCCCTAAATACTGAGGAGTGTTTCATACACTTATAGTATCTTATGAGGACAGTTGTGGTGGTCTGCCAAGTCTTGCAGGTGGTTGTTAGGAATTCCATTTTCCCAGCTTTTAATCATTTATTGAACTTCAAATTTGCAAACTCCTGTTTTTTCATTTCTTTTCCTTTGACTTTCAACTTTCTTATGCAAGTGGATTATTTTAAACCAGAAATATTTCCTGAAACATGAATAACTTGTACTTAATTGTCATTGTATGTGAAAATTAAAGAATTAAGGGGGGTCTCTGACTTTTGCACAGTACTATATGTTGGCATCAGCATCAACAGATATGTCGATTCCCATACTGGGGCATATCTAAATTTAAAGGTGTAGCGATTCACTAATACCATAATCTAATTTGATAAGTTGGATATTGTTTGACGCAGCAAAAATAAGGAGTGGCCGAAAATATACTTTAACATGTTAATGTTTCTATTTTCGGTTTATTACAACATTATAAAAGTGCAGTATATGAAACAAAAATTGCACTTTACAGTGTCCCAATCTAAAGTCCTTTACACAGCAATACATGTATTTGAGCATCTGTGTAACTGATGATCTGTTGCACATCAAACATGATTTTTCAGACTGTGAAAATGCAGCATTATTGTATTCAGCCTCTCTTTGATTTTTGTCAACATTTGCCGGTGACACGTGCTCTCTGATCAAACATGGTCATCTCTGGTGTTGGCATGGCAGCAACCAATATGACTAATCAGCTGTGTCCCAGCAATTGGAACTTCTTTTTTTTTTACAAAAACAGTATGATACAATGTTCATATCGTCCCATCCCTCATGTGTAATTTGAGACCCAGTCCAAGTAACTCCATCAGTATCATGGCTGTGAAGTGCAGATTCCTTCACAATGTCTAAAGCAGGAATTAATCCCTCCCATCTTCCCCACAGCTTCAGTCACCGCCGAGTTAAACTGAGCACAGATATCCATCTCTCACAGCTGAGCCCAGCACCTGTCCAGGGTTCATGAACTCTGGATCTTTTAATCTCAACTGCGCAATCTGGAACTTCATAATCTATTTTGTGACTGATCCACCTCTGGTCTGGAGAGGTGATGATCCCTTCCTCATCCCCAGCGCTGATCCATATCAGACAGGTCTGACACTCTGCATGTCAAAGTCCGACTCATAGGCATGCCAGTGGACAGTGTCTGAGCTTGCCTAGGCCTGCAACTGGCTGGGCAGAAAAGAAACCGGAATAGAAACAATCAAGGCTCTAAATTTAGGGCTGAAGATGAAATGAGTGAGGCAGGGAATGAAACCTCTCTTAATCCACATGGGCAACTTCATATAGCTTAAAACAATGAGGGGGGATAAGAGGTTAGAGTGACCTTGGGAAAGAAAGGAACCACTTGGACTGGATCAACCAAGGAACTAGATTATTATCACCAACGATATCACCAGTATCTGTGGTTTACTCATTTATTTTGATGTTAAAGTCAGAGGCTTTGGGTCGGGAGCTTTTCAGACCAACACATTCATTAACGTCAAACACACAGGCTCAAAATGAAGGTCTGGCTCAATATTTAGGTCTCAAATGCAAACAACATTATACTGATGATGATATGAGGACAATAGCAGATCATTCAAATTTTGAGTCCTCTTTGAATTCTCTTTCAACACGCATCACGATTATCAGATTCATCTGCTTGGGGAATTGGAAGCACAATCCATGTTACAAAATGCTCTTCCACCAAGTTTACAGAGTGTAGCTTTAATAAATGAACTTGATCTCACAACAAACACAGAGCAGATGTATGAATTCACATAAAATATATGCATGAGGTCACAACAAAAGTCATGGCCATTAGCTTCACTAAAGTTCTAGCCTACTGTTAAAAGTTTTTCCTAGACGTTTGCTTTAAAAAATTCCTACTAGTGTCCAGTCTCATTCTCAAGACCTGAAGTTAGAGGTCTTAGGTTTGTCTAGGTCTCAACATTATTTTTACTCAGTCTTGTCTTTGTCTCATTAAAAGGAACACTCAAACTATTCTCAAAACCAGCAAGGCCTTCTACCTGCACTGATCTTTTTATATTTACTAAACAAAAACATGGTAATATATTTGTCATAACAATATCAATTACAACTATATTACTGTGTTTTCATTTAATAATAAAAACAGCAATTGGGAAGAGAAATCAGTCATTCATGCTCTGATTACCAAAGAATGGGACCAAATTTATGCCAAAAACATCACTCTAGACCTTCTGGAAGCTCTAGATACCTCACTGACTGAAAGCACAAACCTGAGTCTAACCAGGTCCCAGACAGTTTTAAGGAATGGAAAACATGGCAGCTCCATGCTACCAGAACAGCTACAAGGTAAAGTATAAGTTAATGTCTTTTATAAGCTTCAAATGTCTGTGTTTAATATAGAACTGCCAAAAATGTTTATATGCACCAGAACTAGCTTAGCACCAAGACACTATTAGAAATCTTCACATAGATAACATTTTATCAGAAATACAAAGTCTTGGTCTCTGCTTGTCCAAGTCACATTCTTGACTCAACCATGATTTGTCCAGGTCTTGGCTACAACACTGATCCCTACGCATCTACAACTGATAACGGCATACACTACTAATAAGACCGGACCTAATGGCTGCCGTAGCCACTGACGATTCACGCTAACATATGGACAGCTTACATAGCACGGCGCACAGTAATGTACTGCAGGGTCCATTAGCATGAAAAGCGTGAGTGTGCTACACATGGAAACCACTTGGAGACCCCCTTATGAAAATAGTGAATTTTTAATGAAAGCCAGGGACGCCCAAGCCAAGCTGAAAGCCGTGCCTACTGATGTTTCTCTCCCGCTTTCCCGGCTAAGTCAAATCAATTAGACATGTAGCTGAATGATTTAAGGATGAACAAAGCGGTCTCAAATCAGATTCCAGGAATGAGATTATGGATGTTGAGAGGGAGCTCTGTATTCTCATCATCGCTTTATGAAGACTGTGCGTTTTAGCCATGGGAGGTGTTTTGGTTGGAGTCCCAGTGTTCCATAGTAACTCAAAATGTGTGGTGTTAGCAAGTGAAATAGAAACCAAATGTTTCTATGTTAAAAATGTTAGCAAATGAATTGATTTAGATTATTTTTAAGTAGTTGAATTACAAGCCCAGGTTTGCCCAATGACTGAAGTAAAATAGAGGGTCTGCAAGGCTTGAAACAAAAGAAAAAGGAAGACCAGAATGAAGGCCCAGCTCATGGATCACAGAACAGGTCAAATGATGCAATAAAGCCAGTCTTTATTAATTGTTCTTCCCTACAAAATCCGAGACGAAAGGTCTGAGATTTTCTCAGGCAAGTAAGGAAAGCCAAAATAAAGGTAAGAAGTGCAAGAGGTGGTTGAAATGTTCGATGTTAGCTTATCCTTGATCGTCTACATGAAACAGAATGTCATTCCAAATCCAAAGCCAAACGTCTGAAACATCGCTTTGCTGTTTTTGAAGTCTGCCACTACTCATTGGCCAACACTTGGCCAGCTCCGATGGGGAAAAGTGCTAGTGTCGAGCTGACTGCTGATGGACAGTTAGCAGTTAGCCAAGTCTGCTAGGAAAAACAGAGGTAATGAGGTCATCTGATAGGGCCAGCTCCAGAGCAGAGGCGGCATGCTGATGGACGTCCGGCCCTTAAGGAGCTCTGCGGTCTAAAGCCAAGAGGAGATGGAGAAAAGACCTCTTACTGTCTGACTATAGATGTGGAGGTATGAGATCAGTAAGCTCTCTTCAGAAAGCACTGTTCAGGTAGTTATAGTAGTTTATAGGCATAGCTTTCTCTTTGTGGTCGCCAAACATCTTGAAAGTTTTGGTTCTGTCATTTACAGAATATGATACAGGCTTCTCGGACTTTCAATGATACATTTCGGTGCCAGGCCCAGATTAGCATCAGAGAACAGGAGGCAGGAACAAGCAGTTCCACCACACATGCACTTTATACTGCCATTTACAGAACCAAATAACGTCCTGTATGTGAAAGCAATGTGTTTATTTTTAAATTAGTGATGTACTGTACCACATAAATCAAAATGACAATATCTATCCATTAGCTGGGTTAACAAAAAAGGATATGAAACTAATCATATATCAAAAGCAATTAGGACTGTTAATGATTAAAAATAATTTAAAAAAATTATATAATGTATATCTGATGTATAGTGCATTTCCTCACTGTCAGACAAAATTTCATGATGAATGGACCAATAGAAATGGTCTAAAATGAATTAAAATAAACTCTTTTTACATTAACTTCCATTATTGTCAGCTAAAAAAATAATAAAGATGACATGGGATGTCCATTTCATTCATGCAATTCATTTATAGTCCCATCTGAGATTATGCATAGATTGTATGTGTGTAGAAAAGCCCAGAACCTTTACAGCAGCACATATGCACACACAGAAACTCTCCCAGAGAACTATGGCATGAGCAACAGCGCTGAGTTTAGACCAATGAGCCATATGATTAGCAGTGCCCTCCCAAGTAGTGCATGCCATACGGCTGAACTGTGTTATATTCAATGTCATCTTCTGTAGAGTCCCATTAAATGTGTATACATGAGGTCAAGACTAGCCAACTACAGTTAAAGGCTGTTTCTAACATTTAACCCTTCAAACGAGTCCAGGTTTCCATTCCACAGTCATACATAATCAGGGGCCGGATTCACAAAAACCTTCTTAAGTGTGTTTTTTCTTAACTTCATTCTTAAGAGAAATTGTTATTCTTCAAAAAACTTCTTAAAAATTCTCTTATTTTCTTTTCTTAACTATGTTGGTATTAATAAGTGGTATTCTTGAAAATATTATGTTCTTAAATGTTTTCTTAACCTTATGATAGCTTCACACTCACACATGAGAATTTTTTTTCCTGTCGGCTGTTTCTTCCACCATCACCTCTAGATCTTATTTGCTGATTTTTCTAAACACTTGGATCGACATTTTTCCTCTATTTTGCTCCTCTGAGTGGATTAAACCAAATAACGGAAATAACAGTAAATACAAATCCAAAATGCATCTGTTGTTTATGGTACAGGGTAAAATGTAATGTAGCTTACATGAGAAAACAATGAAGATTTTCTTAAGGAAATAATTAAGATTATCTTTAAACAATATTTGAGAACTTATTTGAGAAAGTTATTTTCATGAATTGCATTTAAGAACATTCTTATGAACTTCTTAGTGTTTGTCTTAAGAACCTTCGCAAGTTTTTTTCTTAAGAACGTTTTCGTGAATCCGGTCCGTAAATATTTGGATGACGACAAAGCTATTGCTATTTTAGCCATCTACCACAGCATGTTTGAGGCAAAATTAAATATATGAACTGAATATATGAAATATATTATGAACTGAAAGTGCAGACTTTCAGCTTTAATTTGACTTGTATGTATATCTAAATCAGGTGAACGGTATTGGAATTGCAACCATTTTCATACAAAGCCCTGCCAACATTTTAGGTGCTCAAAAGTAACTGAACAAACTAACATAACCATTATTTTTAATACTTGGTCCAAAATCCTTTGCAATCAATAACTGCCTGAAATCTGGACATCACCAGATGCTGGGGTTCTTCCCTGGTGATGCAGGTGTTTTCAATTACAGATTGTTCTTGGGGCATTCAATCTTCAGAACGTGAAATGTATGCTCCATTGGATTGAGGTCAGGTGATTGTCTTGGCTAGCACAGAACATTCCACTTCTTTGCCTTAAAAAAGTCTTGGGTTGCTTTCGCAGTATTATTTGGGTCATTGTCCATCTGCACTGTAAAGCACCATCCAATGACTTTTGAAGCGTTTGGCTGAATCTAACCAGATAATACAGCCATATACAGAATTCATCTTGCTGCTTTTGTCAGCAGTCACATCATCAATATGTACAAGAGAACCAGTTACACAGCCATACATGCCCACGCCATAATACTGCCTCCACCATGCTTTACAAATGAGGTGGTATGTTATGGATCATGATCAGGTCCTTTCCTTCTCTATACTCTACTCTTTCTATCATTCTGGTACAAGTTGATCTTTGTCTCATCTGTCCATAAGATGTTGTTCCAGAACTGTGTAGGCTTTATTCCCAGACCTGTGCAGGTTTTTTCGCAAACTCTGATCTGGTGTTCCTGTTTTTTTAAGCCTTACCAATGGTTTACATCTTGTGGTAAACCCTCTGTATTTACTCTGGTGAAGTCTTCTGCTGATTGTTGACTTTGCCACAGATATGCCTATTTACTGAAGGGTGTTCCTAATCAGGCCAACTGTTGAGAAGGGGTTTTTCTTCACCAGAGAAAATAATTCTTTGGTCATCCACCACAGTTGTTTTTCTTGGTCTTCCGGACCTTTTGGTGTTTCTGAGCTCACCAGTGCATTCTTTCTTTTTGAGAATGTACCAAATATTTGATTTGGCCATATCTAATGTTTTTATCTCTCTAATGGGTTTGTTTTGATTCTCCAGCCCAGTTTTCCCTTGGATGTTATGGCTTGTGATTTCTTCCAAAGTCAATGGCATAAACAGTTAGTTGTCTATTTTATGTGGCAATAATGCCCTCTACTCTTTTGGGAAGACTTTACACTAGATCAGGGGTCGACAACCCAAATGTTAAGAACAGCCATTTGGTCATTTCAACAAAAGTCCACCATGGGAGCCAAAACATTTTTGTCCATTTATTAAAACAATGTTTTACCATCTTCGCTGTAAATATGTTTTATTATGTGCTAATGTCCTAGTGTAGACTAAACAATATAATAAAAACAAAAAACACAGATTTACTTTGCCCTGCTTTAAGCTTTAGCTCAGCTATAGTTGCTTTTCTCGCATCTCCGGCAGGAAACTTTTCAGCAAAAGCAGAATAGTTTCTTGAAAAATGTCTTTCAGTGGTCAACTTTTCACGAGGCTGAAGTCAGCTTGTCAGTCACCAGCTTCTTGTTTGATTTTTTCCATTCCACCTTTAATGGTGCCTGATGTGCCAGAATGTAACTGCTGCACCATTTAAGGAGGAATGGAACAATTCAAACAAGAAGCTGACACGACAACCTGACTTCAGCCTCATGGCTTTTTAGTCTTTGACAGTTTATCATTGAAGATTAAACATGTCAGGAAACCAGCTGGAGTGCTTATAAATGCAAATAAGTCCATTCGTCTCCAAATTATTGATGTTCATCTTAAATCTTTCTCTTTGCCTGTTTGTTAGCTACTAGCTAGGTGAGACTGGTGTCTGCACTGCTGTGTGACCAGCAGTCTGTGCACAAACCTTCAGGGTTAAAGGGTGAATTAGCAGTTCTACATTAACTCCAGCATTTAAGACCATTTATTATTAAAACTGTGTTGAAAGATCAACAGGGCTTTATTTTACCGTAAAGGTGGATTATTTTATTTTTACCTAAAAATCTAATTCTGCTGTGGAGCCGCATCAGGGCAGTAAAAGAGCCAAGTACAGCTACGGAGCCCATGTTGCCAACCCCTGCGCTAGATGTTGAAACATTGCTGTGAGAATTTGATTGCATTCAGCCACAAGAGAATTAGTGAGGTCAGGTACTGATGTTGGATGATCAGTTGTGGATCATGCCAATTCATCATAAAGAGAGGCTCAAAAGTGGTCGAGTCGAAATAAATTATTTTTTTGTTGTAAAACCACACAAATGGTATAAGCGGACCATGGGGGGGGTATTGGAATTATGTAGAATGTGTGCCCTTTTAACGATACACTGAAGCACAGGTCATTCCAATGAGGATGACAGTTAACTGAAGCCAGACACAGTTAAGACTACGCTGACAAGTGGCTCAACTTTCAGGCAGTACATTTTAATCATTTGAGCTTTGCGTGTCTGATCTAGACTGACTATTTTCACATTTACTGCTCATCTCTCAGCAGTTTAGCTCCCAGTTAAGTCCCAGCACCACTCAACACATCAGGCCTAACATGTGGAGATGTATGAGAAAAAGATCCGGACTGCTTGAAGCCCTCTTGAAATAAACGCAGACACAGAGGCGAACATTTAGATGCCTTGAATTCACAATGGGGACAACCTAGTAACCTAGTTTTAGACTGAGATAGTAAAAAACAGGGAGAGAGACAGTAAATGGAGACACTGTGGGCTTGATAACTTCAGCACATGTGCTCAGACAAATCTCCAGCGTAAAACCTGAAATACCTTATTATCTGTGATGCATACTGCAGAGCTCCCAAACCGTAGCCAGCAAATAAGAGCGAGCTTTACATGAGCTTAGGGACAGTAGCTGGACACATCATTGCCCACTGCTGAGTCAACGAAATGAAACAGGAAAGTGTTTTTTTTAAAACACAGAAATTCCACTTCATGTTTTTCTCTGCATGGCACAGTTTAGCTCAGAAGCTACTGTTCTGGCCATCATTATCGGCACCCTTTTCTTTTTTATATAAAATATAAAATATCTTCATAAATAAAAGGAAAAATACCAACTTTTTCTCATAGGAATATTGTAATGGATTTCTTTTCAACTTGTAGGAAGTGATATTACAGAAAAGAAAATATGGAATGGACAGTTTTAATGGCACCCTTTCCTAGTATTTTGTTGCACATGCTTTAGCAGCAGGGACCACCTCCACATGTTTTTGGTAGTGTAGCTCGGCGTGCACTACCCCGGGCTCAAGGAGGACGCTGGAGGCAGGAGAAACGTTTGCAGCAGCCATTTTCTTTAATCACACACCAAATAAACAAAAAGCAAACAAAACCAAAGCTAAGCTGGCCACTTTTCAGTGGCTTTCCACTAGCTAGACTTTTCAGTCTTTTTCTTACTCAAGCTTTTTAGCTCTTCAGTGATCAGTCTCTTGTTGCTGCTGCTTGTTCCTCTCGTTGCCGGCTTCCTCTTCCCGCCATCACTCACGTCCCTCGGCAGAGCTTGGGCTTTGCACTCTGTCCCCCATTCACTTGTGGTTCTCCGCCTGCCGTCCTCGCGGGACTTTATCCTCGCTCGGAGTTCGGGCCCCACCTTCCTGTCGGCTCTAGCGGCCGTCATCGGGCCCGGGGGGCGGACGCATGCCAAAGGTAGCCACGTACAAGCTTCTTGCACCTGTCTGCTGGTAGTTTTTCATTCTCCTCCACTGCAATCTTTTCAAGTTGTTGGATGTTTGCAAAGTGTCTCTTCCCCATGGCAGATTACAGCTGTCTCCAAAGATTTTCACTGGGGTTGAGATCAGGACTCATTGCTGGCCAGTTTAAAACAGTCCACTTCTTCTTTTGCAACCATTCTGTTGTGCTTTTTGATGTGTGCTTTGGGTCTTTATTAAGCTTTATTAAGCTATTAACCCAAACCTAGCTTCTTTACACTGGGTAGCACATTTCGCTCTGAAATTCCTTGGTAATCTTGTGATCTCACTATTCCTTCAATTCGGGTTGAGATCTCCAGTACCTGAGGCAGCAAAGCAGCTCCACAACATTATGGATCCACCACCATGTTTGACCGTAGGTAGGGTGGGCTTTTGCTTATAAGCTTCATTTTGTCCCATGTAAACAAATCACTGGCCTTCATTGCCAAAGAACTCTATTTTTGTTTTGTCTAACCACAAAACATTTGCTAAAAAGGATTGCGGTCTGTCTAGGTACATGTTGGCAAACATCAATCCTACCGTTTTATGTCTTTCTTTCAGCAATAAAGTCTTCCTTGGCCTTCACTCATGAAGTCATTCTCGGCTAAGTGTGTGGCCCTGGTTGAAGCCATCACACCAGATTGCTCCAGGTTGCCTTTAGCTCTTTGGATGTTACACATGGTGTTTTTTCCACAGTTCACACCAACCAAGACTTTTTCATTTTTCCTCTTTGACCCAAATCCTAGGAGGTTCTTGATAGTTCCATAAGCAATAAACTTCTTAATTACATTACGCACTGTTGAAGCAAGGATGTCAAAGGCTTTGGAGATGGTCTTGTACCCTTTACCATTCTTTTGCTTGGGAGATATTAGCACTTCTGATGCTCTCAGACAGCTCTCTTGTCTTCACCTTTGTAAAAATGGATCAGGGAAAGTAAAGTGGCCTTATTAAGCATTAAAGCCATCATTCATTGGTTAATTCAAGTCATGTGAGCCCTAATTTACCACAGGTGATTCTAATTTCTAATATATCAGTGAGTCTAAAGTAGTGTAATCTGAATGGAATTCACCAAAGGGTGCCAATAATTGTGTCACATCCATATTTCCCCAGCTGGGTGACCACGGTTCTTTCTGTGTGGAGTTTGCATGTTCTCCCCATGTCTGCATGGGTTTCCTCCCAAAGACATGCAGTCAGGACAACTGGACATGCTGGACTTAAAATTCAGGGGTGCCAATAATGGTGGCCAGAACTGTAACACTTAAATGTCTAATGATAGTGAATTTTGTTATTGTTGTCATTTCGCTCTACTGTTTAAATCTTATTATATAATAATATATTTAGTTCATTACACATTCAACTTACATTTTGTATTATTAAACACTGTTTTTCAGTTTGTTTCAATGACAAAAACAAAAGAAAAACACTAGGCAAATTATAGCTTGCCATCAAATTCATATCATAATGAGCCGGATTCATAAACCACACCAACAGATTTACCATGTCGTTAAGTGAAAAAGCATGGCAGTAACATGTTTGCTCATTCATAAATGAGGATGCACAATACAAGCCGTTGCCAGTAGCAATTCATATCACAACACAATCCCAGAAAAATAACGCCTCAACCACTCTGGCTGGAATTTTTCAAATTATACGTATATTTAAAATTGGCTGTAAAGAAATCGGCCTCAAAAATGAAAGATCAGTGCGCGTACAATGGAGTATTTATTCTTGCTAACAACTGAACTGAATCTTGAATTTATGTCCTGAATTAACATCTCCACTGTGGTATGTGTATTCTGGTATGTCATGTCTGGCTTTAAATAAAGCTATAATCTCTGACAAGAGAGGCTGTGTTAAGCTCACTGTGGCCAGTCCACCCTCATACTGTGACTGCCAGTGGTGTCCTTTTCCACATTGCTTCTGGAAAACTCCATCCAGATGCAGGATCAATTTCCCTAATTGTGCTGCACCACAAAATAGGTTTCATGCTCATAATTACCAACTCGCTTCTGGACATGAAGGCAACATTTCCTCGAAATATATGCTCTCATTCTGTGTTCTGAGGACAAACATGTTTACAAGCTTTCATACACCATATCTCAAAATCAGACTCTCCGGTCCAAAACCGGACACGTGGTAACCCAGTTAGACATACAAAGGTGTACATCTTTAGATGCAGAAGCTTTTCTGTAGGTATAATAAAGTAAAAACATCTACTAGACCTCCTAAACTTGCTGGCTAGATATTGCTAACAAACTAGGCTACAGCATTAGTCTTTTTAATCCAGTGGAGCTGCAGCCTGCAGTAGATAACAAGCTGGCAGTGTCTTACATTATCACAGCCAGTCTGCTTAGTTTACTTCACTTTAAAACATCATTAAAGTAACACCATCAGTAAAGGAACATAAACAATGTTTACTGTATACAGACTGCATTTCCCATGAGTCTGTGCACAGGAATGTAAAGACGAAAAAGAAAACATGGATTTAAGCTTATTATAAGTGTTGAGAGTGAATTATTTGGGGGAACAAAGTGTTGAGAGTGAATTATTTTGGGGGGAAATTCCGCCCCCTCCTAACATTAGAGGGAACCCCCACCTCCACACACACCTCCCCCCTTCAATCTACGCCCATGTCCCATGATGAATTTGAAGGCAGTCATTAGGGTCCCCTGGCTTGGACCATTATTTTCACCTCATCTGGATGAATTCTACAACAGTGTTCAGCTTCGTAAGGCCAGAACTCACAACAGCACATGCATGAACATCAGACCAAACACATGACTTAGTTTTTAAAAGCATCCTAATGTTTTCATGCCTTATATTTGTCCTCCTGTAATGCATTTGTGACATCTGTTTGGGTTTTTCTACCAAAAACAGTCATAATTTATTTTTAGTGAGATGTAAACAAAGTCATTCAGAGCGGTTTGGTGTGAAATGCCCCGTTCTAGACAAACTTATCAAGTTGGTCACAGTGGTGGTGATAGGAACCAGATGTCTGGGGCATTTAGAGTACACTGTCTGATGCCTCAGACATTGTTTGATGATTTGACTTTCAATTAAGATTCATGGTGGAGACACTCTTAAAAAGATGGTTCTCTAAGTGCTCTTCAGTAAAGAAAATGGTTCTATATAGAACCATGAACACTCAAAGAACCCTCAAAGTAATATCTTTTTTAGAGTGCAACAATAGAAGAACCCTTTTTTTGGTGCTATATAAAACCCCTCTCAAAAAGGTTCTACATAGAACCATCTACAGGACATTCTCTATCAATCTGAAGAACACTTTTACAATGCAGAGAACCCTTTGAGTTTGAGACCTTTAAGGAACCATCTTTTTGAAGACTCCACCTCTCCACCATGAATCGATTGTGAAAAAGTCAAAATCTTTTTAAAACTAATCAAACTATCATTCAAAACTATCATGATGCAAAGAACCCCTTTAATCATAAAAGGGTTCTTCGGATTGATGGAAAATCTGCATGAATGTGTTATAGATGGTTTTATATAGAACCTTTTTAAAAAGCACCCACAAGGGTTCTTCTATTGTTACAAGCTGCACACCGTAACAATATAGAACTTGGTGCTAAATAGAACACTCATAGAAAAGATTCTATGCAGAACCATGTACAGCACATTCTCCTTCAATCTGAAGAACCCTTTTCTGATGCAAAGAAATCATCCAAAGGGTTCTTTGAGTGTTCATGGTTCTACATAGAACCATTTTCTTTACTAAAGAACCCCTGAAGAACCGTCTTTTATAAGTGAATATGCAGAGCCCAATTAGTACACAAAGGAAATTATTAGGTTGACCACTAATGACTAGGCCATCCACCATTCTGAAAATCACATATAACACTCAGAAGACATGTGAAGGTTCACTGGTCATTTTGGACAGTAAATAAAATGGCTGTGTGTTGAAGACATCATGATGTCTGGTTCTTATCACCCCCACTGAAACAAACCATCTCATATCAAACCACTCTGAATGACCCTGTTTACATCTCAATCTCTGAATTATACAGACATTTTTGAAAAATCGGAATTGCCCTTTAACCAAAGAAGCAGCAAGAATGAGGCCTACAGCGATGTTAACTTTAACTGTTCTCTGGAACACCAGCGGCTCGAATGATATCAGGAATGTGGCGGAAATTGTGGAATGAAAAACAGCGTCTGAAATGGCCCTCTCCTGTTTACGCTGCAATGTTTGCAAGATTCTATCACCACACGCGTCAGAGAGAACAGTTATTTCTCCACTGGGCTGCACAGCGGTGAGTTTCAGGCTTTCCAAAGCAAAGAACATATTCATCTGTGTTGCTCAGGTCGCCGTAGACAGGCTCTGCAGTTGCTGACGTTGCATCACCAAACCAGCCTGGAGGAGGCGGAGCTTATTTCTAATAGTCCTAGGAGTTAGCCATGCTCTCGTATGATGAGGTCAGTTTTACTCTTTTACTGCTGCCATTCAAGCCACCAACCAAACTGGATGTGAGAAAGTCTCGTCTATGTACAGTATCTTTATACATAGACGACGCTCAGAATAACGTGTGGGCCGTAGTAGAGGCTTTAAGTAGACCTGGTGTGAAGGTGGCGAGCTATTCAAAGCAATTGATGCACACATCCGTAAAGTGTTAACCGTTTTCTCGCTTTCCCTCGTTAAATTTTATGGCAATTTTCCATGTCAACTGTGACTCGCAATAATGAAACCTAACACAATCTAATCACTTCCATGCCGTACGCCGAGCTCGGCATTCCAAAATAGCACCTTAGCAAAGGCCTGCTGGAATTTTGTGACCTACAGTACACACGCTATGGCAGACTGCGTAGTGAGTTTTGGAGGAATTTGGAATGTGGGCCAAGTAGAGACACGTGCATTACTGCTGCCCCCAATCACTGCCACCATATTATGCATTTAAGACTTCATATTTAGTTTTAATGCAGAATTGCTTATCAATGCAACCACCATTATTTATGTAATTAATAAAGGCATTCTCACACTTTAGGTTCTAACACAATACTTATGTGTTACAATTTAGAGAAATAAATTAAGAAACAATATAAGCAAGACAAAATCTCACAGAATTTTTGGTATTTACTGTTGTTTTGCTAGACTGCAGTGTGGGAAAATAAGTTCTCAGATACATTTGTTTTTGTTATTTAATACACTTCCAGCACATATATCCACTTCAAATGTTATGTCGTAATGTCTTTTTATTTGTATCTTCTACAAAAAGTATATTTTCAAAAGCATAAACAAGAAATGCTTTTAAGAAGTTTTCAGATACTACATTGGGTAACACTTTATTTGAAAGCTACCTACATAAGGATGTCATAACACATGCATAAGCATTGATCAACATATTTATAAAGCAACACTTGAGTACACTCTTAAAAAAGATAACCACCTAAAATCCAGGCTAATTATATACTAAATCTTATTATTCAGAAACCTCAGGGACTTCAATCCAATTTGTGCAGCGTAGGCTTAAGGTTTATTGACAGTTGGGGGGCTTCATGGCTGGAGGGTGCCTCTAGAAGTCCAGCCATCCACACCAGGGCCTGCAGCCACTATCCAGCCTGCCCTGGGCTGTTTATTTTCCAAAGGGAAGAATACACACAGCCACTGGTGCACCGAAACAGTGTGGTTTTACAAAGCTAACTTTAATAAGATGTCCGATGAGAGACAAGGGGGTGCTGAACAGAAGTGGTCTGGGTGGGGGACCCTTGTGTATGTGTGTGTGTGTGCCACCCACAGGGCCAGAGAACAAACACACTCTGAATAGACCCAGAAAGGAGCCATGAGACTGAATATACTACATCAATGCAAATTTTTCTTACTTATCTTTTGCAATGAATAAATATGTTGATGTAATATACAGGGTGATTCAAAAAGATTCATCCGATTTCAAAGCACCATATTTTTACAACCGTGAGGTGCCTAGGAACCAATCACATACCAACTGAAATAGGGGGTCATAGAGTTTCTGACTGTCACCGGAAGATGGCGCCGTTCAGTCTGTGAGGAGATGTGACCCCTAAGCAGAAAGCGTTCTGCGTTCTCCACTTCAATAAGAGTGAATCTGTCATAACTGTGCAATGTGATTTTCGTCAGCAGTGAACCTCCAACAGCTCAGAGCGTTCGTCATTGGTTCTACAACACTGGATGATCTCCAAAATTGCACTGAAAGAGCTGTGAATGCAGTGACACCCAACATGATCAATCAAGTATGGGATGAATTTGACTATGGTGTTGATGTTGTCCGTACAGCTGGACGAGGTCAGACTGAGCACTTGTACAATTACATAATAAATGTTATGCTTAATTAAACCATTTGCAATGTTCTGTAATGATTTACAAGTGAAATAAATCATGTTAAAATCGGATGAATCTTTTTGAATCACCCTGTATATGAAATGATGTACACATCTGAATCAGGTGGATTCACCTTCAGCGTATTTGCAAACTTATCTGCATCAGAATCAGTTATTAGCCAAGTATGTTTTCTATGGTGGCCGACAAGACCTTATGTGCAATGAAAATGTGTTGCAAACTCATAAACGTGAGGTAAATTCAGAAAATACTTTCATCAGCAAGTTGATAAGACCATAGAGACTCATTCCAGTAAGTTTAAGCTTAACTTGGCTGGCTAGTTAGCTGTAATTTAAAGGTCTGAATGGCTCTGACCTCTTTGAGTGTCCTCTGGAAACATTTCCGTTGTGTTGTGATTGACTCTGCGGCATTTCTGAAGTTGCACGTGTTTCTATATTTGCAGTGCATTTGTGAACCGCAGCTCTGGTGTCTCTGAGCTCTGAGCTTGCAGAGCATCTATGATTTGAAGCACATTTTATACTTGCCATTTTATATCATGCCATTTGCATTTTCAGTTCAGTAAAAGCTCTAGAGGTGTAAAGAAAAACTGATTTAAATCAAAACATTGATCCAACAAGGGCTTACTATGCAGACATAATTAATGTGGTAAAAATTCCACAAAATGATAAATATAAAGACAAAATGATTTGAAAATGTTCGTCATTAAAGAGTCATGCATACATCAGTGTGTGCTGAATTTAACTGAACTGAATCATATTGGATCACAACTGGTTTTAACCATACTGATGCTGAACTGAATCGTAGGTATACTGAATCATTCACATCATGTGAATTGAGATCTGTATCGTATCACCTAAAATAATTAGATTTACACCATAATAATATTATCGACTCTTGTTTTACATTATCTTTCCGAGCAGAGGGACACAAAGTGACCTCGAGCATCCAGCGAGCGGCTGCGTCCACACCCATCAAAGACACGCCAAACGTGTAAAGAACGGCTAAATGAGTCGAACAGGATGAGGCTAAAATGGCGTGCGTTTAGCGTCCAAGTGCTAAAAGGGGTCATTCACAGTTCCCGGTCACACGTCCCATCTCTTTTACCGTGACATGAGGATCGGATCTTATTGCACAACTTCCTAGTGGGATATTACACAGAGAACACATGCTACCAAACGCTCGCAGGATATTTTAAGCCAAACCTTTTGGAGACATGAAAGTAAATACAGTGCTATGTTCATCAGAACCATCTGCCACACCCAAAACCTCTCCGATTACTCACTGCCTCTAAAAAGTGATTTAAAAGACTGAGACCTTCCCACACCTCTGCTTGCCTTATTCACAGCTCATTTACACTGCAGTTGGCTGCTGGAGTGCTATTAATTAGTAGCCTCACAAGCAAGATTGGTAGAGGAATACATGCAAGGACCCCTTAAATGGCCAGAAACCACCAGCGGGTCCAAAATTTTATTCTACACTTAAGAATGGCTCAGCCAGTTTGCGCTGTAGTCCATGTAGTTGATGAATAATAAGCTTTAGTATGTAATAAGTCTGGGATTTTAAAGGGTTAAAAGTAATTATAGAGTTTATGCTTTGCATGCTTTTAATGAAGCATTCATCTCATTTCATGAGTCTGTTTAATGTCTATTTAAATGGTCCATATTCTGTATTTTTCTTGTCAATTTTTGTGGCCATTGTGTGATTTTGTATACCAAAAAAGAGTAAAAATCATTTTTACATGACCAATTTCTAGCCTGTCTTTATCCTCAGGCTGCTTTGTTATTGTGTCTTTAAGGCTGATGTATGTAACTGACCTCTGTTATGAATGACCAACACCTTCACAAGTGAAACCGGGCACATCATATTCTAAAAGCAGCCCGGAAATGTTAAATTCAGAATGGAACGCTGGAAAAAATAACCTTCAGCTGCTCTTTTCAGATGTGTGGATCCTTTGGAAGACTGGAATGATCCATTTGCTTCCAAACAGCCAGGAACAGTACAACATTTAACCCTCTCTATGGAATTCTATGGAACCGAACATATTTCCATCAATCTTTTCTTTCTGCGAATATGGCCACTTAAACTCGTTTAAATCTGCACAAAACACAACTGAGGGGTGACGTAGATTCCTATTTTATTGTTCAGAAAGATAGTTTATTACACCAACTAAATAAAAATCATCAAATGTTCAGCTCAGTCACACGATAAATGCAGTGGAGCAGAACAAATGGCATGTTTTTGGCTATTTCTGCTGTTTGACCTGTGAACAAAATGTAATCATGACATATCATGCCCTGAAATGTGATTACACAATGTTTCATATAGAGTTTCACATAATATAATGTGTTTTCAAGTGGGATCACGTGCTTTCTTCTATCATGATTTTTCACATAGTAGGATGTTTTCACCTGTGATCATGTTTTTGCACAACAGCACATTTTCATGTGTGATCATATGATTTTTCATGTGGAGCACACGTTTTTCATGTGATCGCACATTTTATAACACGTGATAGCACATTTTTTCACATATGACAACGTTTTTTGACACGATCATACATTTTTCTTGTGAAAAATAACATGTGGTGCCTAAAAACCACATGTGACTATTTACTTTATTATTTTCATGTGTTTATTTGAGAACAGTGCTTTAAGAAGTCAATAACGTTTTTGCCTTCTCCTATAAAGTTACCATTTTGGAGATACATGTTTTTTGGATGGTGATGATTAGGAGCCCTTTAAAGTGATAAATCTTCAGATGTAAAAACAGAGTCTCTGCTTTCTGTCAGTCATTACATGAGTTGCGCTACGCCTCGGTCAGTCCTTGGCACTTCATGCAGCGAAAAGAGTGTTGAAAGACAGCATCTCTTCAGAATGATGAATGTGGGTGGCATTTGTCACCGGTTTTCGAGAGCCAAACTCGTCTAAAACACAAGAGCAACTTGACGAAAGAGATACAGAGATGTGAGGTGGGGAAAGAAAGTGAATGATGATGCAGCACTCTGTCACCGAGGAGTACGGATTGCTTTTTATTTGAGCACCAATTCACACAGGCTAAACCACAGTCACTCACCTCGGCTTCAGAAAAGTAACAAAAAGGGCGATAACAGGCAGAGAGAACCAACAGGCGTGTAGAAACAGCCGACTCAGTCGACAGCTCATTAAGACATTCTCACTCTCCCATGCAAACCGTGTTTGCAAGGCAGAGGAAGAATGAACGAAGGCATGGTAATATGACAGAGACCACCTGCGTTGCTGGATGCTGGTCAACAGCTTTATGTACTGGATTTACGGTGGTTGACCATGATTCTCTGTGGAATCCAATCAAGCCCAGACAATTCCTAAATATCTTAGGCCATGATGAATTCATTCACCCAGACATGATAATCAGGGCACTCACTCATCACATTGATTTATGTTTATGTACACTAAAACTGCACAATAATATATACGCTGCATGGCCAAAAGTATGTGGACACCCCTCCTAATTATTGAGTTTTGGCATTTCAGCCACACCCATTGCTAATAGATGTATAAAATAAAGCACATAGCATTGTAGTCTCCATAGACAAACACTGGCAGTAGAATGGGTCGTACTGATGAGCTCAGTGACTTTAAACATGTCACTGTCATAGGATGCCACCTTTTCCGCAACTTATATCTAAGATATTTCTGCCCTGCCAAATCTGCCCTAGTCAACTGTAAGTGCTATTATTGCGAAAGAGTGACAATTGCTCAGCTACGAAGCAGCAGACAATGCAAACTCCGAGTGCTGAATCATGTAAAATCACTTCCCCTTTTTTGCATCACTCACTACAGATTTTCAAACTGCCTCTGAAAGCAACATCAGCATCAGAACTGTGTGGCAGGAGTTGAAATGGGTTTTCATGGCCAAGAAGCTGCACACAAGCCTAACATCACTATGTGCAAAGACCAGCGCCAAGTGATATTGTTGGATCTCCGTCCAACACCTTTGGGATGAGAAGGAGTGACGTTATAGTGAACAATACTACTCAGTTAAATGTGAGGTAAGAAATTGTGTGTCGTGTTCAATATTCAAAACTGTTCCTCTCTGATTATGGTAACAGGGATAATAATTTAGCTATAATGAAGGGGCCTAGTGGGTCATCCTCACTGTAGCAATGCTTGCTAGCCAGTCCCTTAACCTGTAACTAAGCTACGGCACTGGTCTGTACACTGTTTTGTCTTTGTGTAGTGTTTTGAGGGTGCTTATTTGCATCTTATAGTCTTTATTTTATAGAGCAATACTTTGAACAATTCTCTCATTCCTGTCTCCGTTAACAACATGACAGTACATTAATGCTTGGCCAGCATCTGTTGTGGAGACAAAAATACCTCTCTCTCTCTCTCTTTCTCTCTCTCTCTCTCTCTCTCTCTTGCTCTCTCTGATCCTGTCAGCCACACGATTCTGGTTTCAGGTGGCAGTCTTTGCTTCTAAAATGAAAGAGGCTCACCTTTCAGTCCGGAGCCTCTGTCGGCCCTTCTGAGGCGCTACAACTTACAAACAACACAAACACACTCACGCAGGTCCCTTTCACACACACACAAACACACACACACACACATACAAGCATGTTCACCATCTATAAACAGAAGCTGATGTTCACTTGCTCTCTCTCTCTCTCTCTCTCTCTCGTCCTTTAACCTTGATCTCCTGTCACTCTGCCTTTCTCAACACACATAAACTTCAGGAGAAAACTTTAGAGAGACACAGAGACAGAGAGAGAAAGAGAGAATGAGAGAGAGACCGACAGACAGACAGAGATAGAAAGACACAGAGAGAAAGAAAGACACACCTGAGCAACATTTGAGCAATAAGAGAGAGAGAGAACGACAGAGAGTGAAATAGAGAAAGATAAAGAGAGAGACAGGCAGACAGGGAGATGAAGAGTTAGAGACAAAAAGAGTGGCAGTGAGTTAGAAAAAGAGAGAGTGAAGAACAGAAAGAGCAAGGGAGTGACAGAGAGAGCAAAAGAAGAGAGTGAAAGAGAGACAGAGAAAGTGAAAGAGTGAGAGACAAGGAAGGAGATGGTGAGAGAGAGAGAGAAAGAGAGAGACAGAGAGAGAGAGTTCAGAGAGAGAGAGGGAGAGAGTTGAGAGAGCAACACAGTGAGAGAGAAAGAGAGAGAAAGAATGAAAGAGAGTGAGAGACAGAGTTTAGAGAGAGATAAAGAGAGAGAGAGAGTCTGAAGGCCGGCCTGAGGAAAAAAACTATTAGCTGTAAACTGTGTTCACAGAAATCTCTAATTGTTGCGCTTGTCCCATCATGCTTCACAATTATAGTCATTAAACAATGTTCTGTCTGTTCCCACACCTTTATACAGATACCTGATTTCCCAAAAAAACTGGATAATACTCAACACTTTGAAGTTAGCCTAAGTGTTAGCCTTCAGGCTAGTTCACAGCTCACCACCTACATCACATCAACATCTGCACATCATTTACAAGAAATAATACAGATTCATAATTACAGAGCATTAAAGAGCATTAGCTGTCCATATTAGAGATGTCATCAGGATATTGGAAGAAAAAAAAGAACAAATCAGCTCAGATTCTGTAACATAGCTAGCCTGAAATATAGCATAACTTGTAGCATAGTACAACATTAAGCAAAGTAAGGCCCTATAGTCACGTGTCAAACACAAGACCCGCCGGCCAAGTCAGACCCGTGGCACAATCCCATTCGGAATTGCAGAATGATTTTAATTTTCTAATCTTTAGCCTGTTTCACTCTGAGATGCACTACAGTCCCCAGCATACACTGCAGCATAGTGTGTGTTCTGACCCCCCTTCCCCCAACAACAGTCTATAGGCCAGTGGGTACACAAAAAGAAAAGATGCCTGGTGTTTAGTTCAAGCAAATAGGCAGTTTAAAAAATTCCTAAAACAATTTATTTTTATTTAGAATTATTTTTAATAAATATGCAATGTCTATTCTGCTGCTGCAGTTTGGGCATATTTTGAATAAACAGTGGCCGTTCGATCATGGCAAAATGTTAGGTAAAAATACATGCTTTTGCTGAGATTTTTAAATATGACCCTTTTAGCGGTTGAGTTTGACACCGCTGCCCTATAGTGAGTAGAAACGGAGTTGAAATTGGCTCTGATACTTTCAACTAATATAATCAAATGAAATATTTTTCCTGTAACTCATATTGTTATCATATTAACTAGGACACTGTTGTCCTTCTGAGTGTGAAATGTTGTGTTGAGCTGTTAGTGAGCAATGAAGAGTGAAAGGAGTGAGGTGAGAAAACAATTCATACCTCTCCATAAAGATAGCCGTTCTGAGATAAAACAGACAATTACAGCTTTCTTCATGTCAAAATTCCATAATAAAAATGACATTTAAGCACAATAAGCACAACACCACTGAGATATATTTGATCCGCATTACTGAAGAAAAAAAATAATAAGAGCTCCCAAAATGAAAATTATAGTTAATAGCTACTGTGAAAAGGAGTTGGTGTAATTTTCCACACATTTGCAGAATATAATTTTTTAAAAAGAATTTAACAGTTGCTTCTGCGCTTAAATTGTAATTAGTTTATTTGAAATCTTAGCTGTTTTGAAAGAAAAACATATTCAATCCACATCAGAATCAGACTCAAGGTTTCGGTCTTGCTGTCAATATCAGAAAAGGAAATGTGTCTTTTAAAAAATGAGCATTTTATTAAAACCTTTGGCAAAAAAAAATTCAATATGTTGAAACATGCAAACTGTTAATTCTATGAGATCCCTAAAGATATGTTTTTTAGCCATTTAAAAATCTGTTTCAAAACAGTAGTGAATCGAAATGCAGTCATGTGCAAAGGTTTAGGCACTCTATTCAAATGACATGTTTTGTTGATATGAAAATAAGTGAACACATCCACCACAGAGAACACACTCCTGAACATTTTAATACACAATCACTGTTTATTTGCTAAATTTAATATATAGAGTGAAAAAGAAGCATAAATTATGGCTTGTGCAAAAGTTATGTTTTGCATTTAATGTTATGTTTTAATAGAAATTGAAATTGTAATTGTAAAACTTGCAGAAAAATGCCTTATTTTGTTCCCTTTAGGTGTGTCAACTTATTTTCATGTAGAAAATCAACACCACATCATTCTACCTTTTTCATATGACTGTAACTTTATTTTTCATGCTGAAGTTTCCTGAATATATTAACCGTGAAAGTAAAAGGAACAGAGCAAAACTGACTCTTTTGTGTGCAAGAATACAGACAGGGCCGTCCCAAACAAGACTATAACTAACTCCAGAATACAAGGCTGTACCCAATACTGCATGCATTGCAGAGCATTCTGTATAAATGCTAACAGGTCCAGCTTAACTATTAATAACAGTTTAAGACTTTACAACTAAAGACTTCAGTACACGACTAAAGACTCAGTCTCGCCCCTCAGAAACTCGAGACTTGACTGGGACTTGCGTAAAGTGACTCATAAACATCTCTGCTCTAAATACCAAAAGGCCAATAAGACAAAGGACACATACCTGGGGGACAGTTGCACTCCTGGGTCAGGTCTCTCGCCAGGCGGATTCTCGGCAGCACTTCGCTCAGCCTCTGATACGGGAGACACGAAATAACACCGTCAGACTGAGAATCCACAGACACAGTAATGATCCCTAATCTAGAACTGCACACTGTGGGGAATATCACACAGCAAGAGGCAAAATATTCAGAGTTCACATCCACTGGGTGGCTATTAACAGCTGTCCAATTGTTCTGTCATTCATAGATTGTGTACAAGATAAAACATGAAATATAGTTGTGTGAAAAAGTTTTTAAAAGGTTAAATGACATTTTGTTGTAAATAATTAACACATCCTCCACAGAGAACACACTTCTGCACATTTTAATGCACAATTACTGTTTATTTGCTGAATTTAATAAAACAAAAAACTGGCCTGTGCATAAGTTATGAAACATTTTATGTCTTATTTTTTTCAGATATGTTAAACTGAAACTATTACGATATTAACCCTTGTGTGGTGTTCAGGTCTGTGGGACCCATTTTCAATGTTTACCAAAAGAAAAGATGATATGGTTTATTATTATTTCATCCTCAGTTTCCTTGGCCTTTTCTGTGAAGAACATATAAAATAACACATTTTCAGTGATTTCAGACTGAACACCGCCTACACATTTATATTACACATGTGGTGTTGGGGTGAACCTGTGGGGAATAAAAGTGTGGAGGTGCTGTGTCCTTCACTCTGTTCTCCTCCTACATGGCCTGCTGTTATGTCTCTGTGTGTATCTATTATATATATATCTGTGTGTGTGTCTCTGTGTGTGTATGTGTTTGTATGTGTGTGTGTGTGTGTATGAGGGTGGACAACATGGACAGGCTGCTGACTGGCTACAGCTGCTAAAGGAGAACCCTATGCTGGACACATCTGGTATTTTTACATAAATTGTTATGACTGTATTGATTTAAAAAAAACAATAATACAGTAGGACCACCAGACCACTGAGTAACACCACACAAGAGTTAAATCCAAAACACAGATATAAATCATAAAGGTTTGGCTTTGCTTATAACATTTATTGTCACATTTCTCCAAAAAGTTTCTCTCAAGAAAAACATGCTACTAAAATTCACTATATGCCTAGAAGTATCCAGGCACTTCAGTGAATTCAGCTACTTTAATGTTCATTGCTTACACATACAGTTTGCATATTCTCCATTAAAAAGCATTAACCAATACAATGGGACACTCTGGATCAGCCACACATGAGCCTAAGATCACCATGCTCATGCTAAGTCTCAGCTAGGGGGGGGTATAAAGCCCCCAGCACTGGGTTGTGGAGCAGTAGAAGTGCGTTCTCTGGAGTGATGGAGCTCCATCCAATACCTTTGGGATAAGTTGCAGTGATCCAGAACTGATCATCCAACATCAATACCTGACCTCACTAATGCTGTTGTGGCTGAATGCAATCAAAACCTTACAGCAATGTTCCAACATCTACTGTAAAGACTTCCCAGAAAAGCAGAGGCTGTTACAGCAGAAAAGGGGGACAAACTCACTAAGAATACCCTTAATATCAGACCTATGGTCTAAACCTATAGTGACTTATAGTGTAACAAAAAACTGATTAAACTGATCACTTATATGCTGATGTCCTCACAGTCTTGCTGGTGGTCCTGGTCATTAACTGCTGTGCTGAATTAGGTATATTTGAGCTGGAAAATAACTGAACTGTGCTGGACTTCTAGCACTGCAGCTGGACTCCTTGGTTGGTAAGCAGTGTGGAACTCAGTGGTCACTAACTTAATGGTCAATATCTTGGAGATTTAGCACCATGCAGATGTTCACCCTTTATATATGACTGTAGTAATATAATACTATTGTATACCTGTACTTAGATGATGCTATCTACAGTTGCATGCAAAAATTTGGGCACACGTCTCCACATTTTAATGCACAATTACTGTTTATTTGCTGAGTTTAACATATTGGGGAAAATAAAACTTCAAATGTGGTCTGTGAAAAAGTCATGGCACATTTTATATTTTATGTTTTACTTTTTGCCATAACAGCCCTTTAGTGCTGTTCTACTTGTGTAATATCCTGAAGTGTACAATGTTAATTTTCTCAGTGTACAAGACGGTCCTTATTGTAGTCGTACAGAAATTCCTATAGAATTATTGTAGTTCTTCTAGCTCTAAACAAGGTGCGAAATACAGGGGGTCCTAGGAGGTCCAGGACCCAGTAAATGTAATCTGACTGTCTCAAATCAAAATTCTCAGCGGTCTCTGCAAATCAACTTATTATAAAGTTATACTGTTCATTAGGGAGAAATACGCTCAAATATAAATCAGAGCTGGTCTGCAACTGTAATTATGCTTGGAATACCTCTGAAAAACTTTACAATGTCCCAAAGCACATTTATAAGTCTGAACACTTGCCCAAATTTGAAAGAGATTGGTGGAAAGTGTGAATTGTTAATCATTTCTCAAACCGAAGACACTAGAGGAGATGTATGAGATCTCAACTAATGTGTGGAGGAGCACATTACCACACCAGAAAAGAACTTTCCAACAGAAGAATTGTTGAACCAAACATTTTGGTGTCAGTGAAGCCAGCACCAGCGCCGCTAAGGTGAGAGAGCTGGCAGTTAGCCAACACTGGAGTAGCCAGCCAACATAGGACCCCCTAAATACAGACGAGTGTTTCACACACTGGCTCTAAACCTCTTCCATCATACATGATGCATGTATTGCCCAACATCAGAAGCCCTCGAAAACATGTATCAGGTGCCTAAGACTTGGTTTGGAGGTAAAACCTACAGTGAGTCAAAAGTAGAGTTGGTGACCACTGGAATGAGTGTCCATGCAATTTCACCAACTCCTGCATCAGAGGTCCAAGAGACAAACATATGAGACAACCACTTTGAGAAATTCAAGTAATAAAACATTCACGTTCCGTGAACTGAAACAGAAAATGGGTCTTTGCTCGAAGAACAACTTTTGGGTCTCCAATGAAGCTTTCAATTGAGGATTCTTTAAAGAACCTGCTTTTTAAAACGTGAAGAACCTCTACATAAGGTAAACAATAAGGTTATATAGCATTTAAAGGTTTTTCCTAGAACTATGCATTCTTTATACCTGGTAAAACTTTGGAGCACTTATTTCTGACACAGTCGTTCAACTGCATAGAAGAGCACTGACCAATAGAACAGGATGCTCTGAAGCAGCCACACAAGAGCCTAAGGTCACTATGCCCAATGCCAAGCATGGGCTAGAGGGGTATAAAGCCCCAGCAGCACTGGGCTGTGGAGCAGTGGAACTGTGTTCTCTGGAGTGATGGAGCTCCATCCAATACCTTTGGGATGAGCTGAGTGATCCAGAACTGATCATCCAACATCAGTACCTGACCTCACTAATGCTCAATCAAATCCTCACAGCAATGTTCCAACATCTGAGTAAAGCCTTCCCAGAAGAGTAGCGGCTGTTACAGCGGCAAAGGGGGACAAACTCCCTATTAGTTTCCTTCATTTCAGAGGAAACCTGGCCGAGCAGGTGTCCACCAGCGTGTGTGCAGTGTATTATAGCGCATAATGAACAGATCTCAGTGCTTTGGAGACGCTGTAACTGACCTATGAAGCTTCTCTGAATTAAGTGAAACGCACTCACTTCTTGCACGATTATTTCCACCAGCTCGCGCAGCTCCTCCGTCATTACAGGCGGTCCAGACTGCTCCGGTACTGTCCGGTCCTGAGTCCGTGTGTCCACTGGGGCGCACGCTGCCCTGTCCTTCTCCAGCGCGAGCAGCCGGCTCTCCATGTCCTGGCTCCTGAAGGTCACCAGGAGGCTGAGCGCCACGGCGCCCACAGCCAGCGCGAGGCAGGCGGTGGGGATGAGCAGCGCGAGGCGCGGAGCCTTCAGTGCGCGCTGCTTCCCGGAGCCCTCGCTGCCCGCAGCCTTGCACGAGACAGGATCCATCATGAAATGCCGAGAGCCTCCGCACCGCTCACCAACCAGTCAGTCAGTCTCTCTTTCTCTCTCTCTCTCTCTCTCTCGCTCTCTCTCTCTCTCTCGAGATCGCTGTGTGAGAGAGCGCGCGCCTGGTTTGCTTTATTAGCCCAGCACGCGCCTGTCCCATTGGTTCCCAACTAAAACTACAGACAACTACAAGAAGAAAATATAAATAAATAATCCATAAATCTGATATATGGTAATATAAGGATTTCAAATATAGGACATATAGTAGCATATATGGAATTTCCCTCATATCCAATCTAAATTTGTCACATATGGATATTTATGTGACGTATACGCCCTGTTTATTTGAATTTGGCCATTTCCTATGAAGATGGCATTTATTACTCATATATACAAACTTCGACATTATTATTATTATTATTATTATTATTATTATTGAATGTATGCTGCTGACATATATGTATATATGATCCATGTTCTTGACATATGTGTTAGACATATATCAGACATTCAGTAGATGTATTTTCCCTATATTATTCATATATGTCCAGTATTTGATAGTTGCATGTGTCCAACATATATGCACATATATTTTGAAAAATATACCTGACGTTTTTTGATATATGTGCATATATAGCCATCAGATTTCTGTATAAAATAATGAGCCCACTATTATTGTTGTTTTCTGAGCAATTACATGCTTTATATACTTCCAGACCTCTCCTCGGGGCAGGCCAGTGTTATTGTAGTTCTCATCCTCTCATCCTACACCTGGTTTGGCTGACCAATGCCTCGCTAAATTAAAGGAGAATCACAGATTTTACAAAATCCCTGCTTAATTCAGTCGTTGAAAAGAAAACAGTCATTCAGAGTAGTTTCAGGTGAAGTGGTTCATTTGCAGAGAAACTTAGAGACTCTGATGTGGTGGTGAGAGGAACCAGGAGTCACAGTGTCCACAACACAAATATAGACATTTTATTTACCGTCTAAAGCCTCCAGTCGAGTTTTATATGTAATGTTGATGTAAAATCATGGTAAATACATTTCCTTTGGGTACTTTTTTGCCTTACAGCACGCTGCCATGTACCCCTTTATCATTTATCCATAGCCTGCTGATAAAACCAGCTCAGCTGATTGACCTTCTGCTGGTACAGCACCAAATATGGTTCCTTTTTTTTGGTACTATACAGAACCATTGTGCTAACAGTGTAGCTAAGGCTAATTAGTAGCCAACAAAACAAGTAACAAGATCATTTTAAAGCATGGAAGTTTGTGAGTTGGTGCATGTATATGCACATCTGACCATCAATGTTCAGCCAATTAAACACAAGCCAACAACTAAACTCATGATGAAGAAAAATGTCACAGAATTTCAAATTAAATTTAATACAACCATTTAAAAAACATCCAATAGTGCCCATTTGGCCATTTTCATCAATTATTTATAATTAAATTTGGATTGCCTGTTTATTTTTTTTAACAATGAGTAGCCCCATTATGCAATGAAAATAGTTTTTAGCCACATGGTTTGATAAATTTGAAAAATGGATTGATTTGTTTGCAAGCAAATTCATTTTAAAATTTCAAATATTGACATTAATGGGTTATACATGTATATGTAGCTCTACATGAACATATCTTTAAGAACAATGCGAAAAAAATAATAAACTTGGTTTGTATTGGTGTCACTATTGGCATTTCAACTAACTTAAGCTCTAGCTCACCAACACAATACATCATTTCTAAGGTTCTGTTTCACATGTGGTGCATATAGAGGAAAATGGGCTGAAACCTGTTAATGGAAATTTGCAAGCATTAAATCCACATTACCTATTGCAAGAAAATGAACTTGAATGAAGGCGTTTCCTTTCCAAGTTTCATGTAACATTTTTAAAATGTTAACTCAAAAACAAACGACAGCGAATGAACTAAACTTGGGATAACAATAATACCTTCGTCCAGACAGGCAGAGAACAGGAAAACTGTGTTCAGTCTAAAGTGAAATACTAAAAGTTCCACAAACTCTGCTGCCATCAAGTGTTTAAACGTGGCAACTACACCAGGCAGTACCATAAATTCAGCTCTTCTCATTGCACCATTAATGAGACAGGGAAAGACAATATAGCAGCTATAGCATGATTTATTGAAGATGAAACAAAAAGTCACAGATTCGTAAAACTGATTCATCCCTACAGTCATGTTCAAACACCAATACACACAATTAATGCATAAGCTGGACGATTCTCCCAAACAAATATTTATCAAATGAGGAAACAAAACCACAAACCCTACAGCCCCCTCCCCTTTAAGACTTACAAATCTGAAACTGATCAGAATGTAAAATACAACACTAATTACAAGCCACAAATAAATTACAAATCATTCAATGAAAACAGTACTGTGCCTATGTGGGACTGATGCAGTCACTTGAACACAACTCTCCCGGAGAGCAGAAACTCAGAATCTACGGTTCATGCTACTTCTGGCCCTTCCTGAGGAGGTCGAAGAAAGGATGTCTGATGGCTTCATCCAGAGTGATCCGCTTAGTCACATCATATTCCAACATCTTCTCAATGAGGTCAAACAGCTCCTCATGTTCCAGGCTTTTGGAGATCATGTATTGCTATTTGGAAGAATCCACAAAGAAAGACCATTAATGCCTTTACTCAGTGGTAAGTGGTTCAGTGAAATATGCTGGTACCAAGTGGCTTGTAAGACAACGACAGTAACCCAGATATACCAGAATCTTAAGGCTATTGACAGCAACGATCACGATTCTTTCAACTTAAAATACACTTGTATATGCTTGTAAAATGTACCAAGTTATTTCAGCTGCAAAACGTAATCTTGTACTAGGAAAATCTTGAGTGCTTCCTAAAGCCTGGCATTATCACAACTGCTGTAAACAAGCTAAAAGATACAAGAAATACAGCTGTATGCAGAAGTTTGAACACTCGTGGTCAGACTGACAATCAACAAAATGTGTTAAGTGAAAATAAGTTAACATCCTCTACAAGAAACATATTTAAGCATGGCATTTTTCCGCAATGTTAGAGCACAATTTCTATTTGTTTGCTGATCTTAACAAGACAAAATATTAAATTTGCCATAACTTTTGCCTAAGCCAATGTCCCCTCTCTATGTTAAATTCAGCAAATCAACTGTAATTGTGCCAAGGGTGCCCAAACTTTTACACATGACTATGTACACCCTAAGGGTGGATAAGAATAAACAGAGAAAGGAAAGCAACAGAATACTGCCTGCTCTTTAGTGTTTTCAAAGGAGACACTCACTCTGAGAGGTTTGCAATGTTTTCTAACGTATCTTCCTGACGAGGAGTGAATGTCCCAATCCAGTTTGTCATGATGGACGTATCTCCGCTTCCTGCAAGACAGTACAAAAGGCACCATTGTAACTGAGTTCATGGAATATGACACAGGCTGCCGTATGACCACCACTGGCTGATTGTACTTGCCTTGTTTTCTGCAGCATTGGTGTTGGTATCGGGCCTAGAACTCTCTCCATCATGGCCAGATGTTCCTTACTGTCATGTGTCTAAAAAACACAAATTTATCAGTTCACTTCAAGTGCTGACGTTATGACAGAAGTGCCCAATTTTTAAAAATACAGGTCAGTTAAAAGCAATCAACTTGCAGGTTACATGTGGATCTCATTATTAATTGGTTGACCCCTCACCTGGAAAAGTGTTGTTCCAAGGTAATATTCAATAAGAATGCAACCTATACTCCACACATCACAGGAATGACTCCAGCCAAGTTCTGTTTACAAACAGACAAAAATCTTGATATGATGACTCGAACACTCACAATCACACAATCAAATAAAAGAATAAATATAGTAGACAACGGAGCATAAAGTGTATAACTGCTCACCCAGAATGACTTCAGGGGCACGATAATGTCGTGTGGAAACCACAGTGGTGTGGTGTTCATGCTCATACGTCGCATTCCCAAAATCAACCACCTTCACATCAGGTTTCTTCACAGTTCTCTCATCCCGCTTCTGAAAAAACATTTTAGAAATTTCAGTTATACGTGTTCTAAGACGTACCAAACACTGACAGCTACACATCCCAGACTGAGCTCACAGTTGTTCACCCTTTATGCTTTTGCACTTACCATTTTTGCATTGTATTCAAGTTCATACTCTGAATCAATGAAAAGTATGTTCTCTGGCTTCAGATCCGTGTGAGTCAGCTTGTTTTTGTGCAAGACTTGAGGAGAAAAAAAAAGGACAATTAGCAACCATTCACCGTTTTTTCACCAACATTTTATCAATGCCCCCATTTAGTTGATGTTTCATTTTTTGTGAATGAAGAATGAAAACATCAGCATCAAAATGTTTTACAAACCCATTTCTACGAAATATTAGGCAGCAGAACTTACATTTGACTGCTCTGATGATCTGGTAGGCCATGTGCCTGATTTGGTCTACAGGAAAGGGCTGAAAGTTGTTCTCTTTGAGGAAGTCAAACGTACTCAAGCCAAGCAGCTCAAATGCAATACACACATGGCCATGGTGATCAAACCAGTCCAGCATTCGGACACAAGAACTGAAAAAAGAGTAGAAAGAAACAAATCAGTACATATCCAAATGCTGTATCCCTACCCAACCACATTTATGTCTATGATAACAGTGTCTATTAACCCTGTATGGATATTTGCATCCAAGTAAACTTAAGTAGAATTAAAACCAGACACATTTTCTTGTTTGACAGGGCCTCGTTCCAACAGTGAGAGACATTAGCACATACTCACTATCTTCTGTCACAGTCAACAGAGTTAATCTGTTCCAGCACCTCAACCTCAGACATGGCTGCCTCTCGATAGCGCTCAATGTTTTTAATGATCTTCAGTGCAACACGGGTGCTCCGACTGCAACAGCAACACAGACCAAACAAAAGGCAAATGGGTAAATTCATCATAACTGATAAAGCTATGAAAGAATACACAAGTCTGCTTGACCTTTCTTTGTTTCAGCAATTTTCAGGCATAGACTGGAGGTGCAGGCTAAAATAAGAACTTACTTTGAGTGATCAATGCATTCAACCACTTTCCCAAAGGCGCCTTCTCCTAGCGTGCACACAATCTCATCTAGGATGTAAAGAGAGGCAGTTAGAGGCACAAAACATCAACGCAATATCTAGTAAGAGAAACATAGCTGAACCATCTAAGATTTAGCTGTGCATATAATGGAACACTCAAAGAGAAACATGACATACATGAATACAAAGCATGGCAATGCTAGTTTAAACTGCTGAAAATACGGAAACATAAGTCTATGACTGTTCTTCTTTTTTGCAGTGCTGAAATAACCATGGCCCCAAAACATTAACCTAAAACACTACACTTGACATTTCACATGAGTCAAAATAAAAGAAAAATCAAGAGATACAGAAGGTATACAAAAAAGTATATATTCTATACATCTCGCCCTCAGTATGTCTCCACTGTGATAGATCAGGTGGCCCTCCTCATCATCCTCAACACTCCTGGATCTTTTCCTGCGATGGCTCCTCTGGAGGTTTCGGACCACCACCACCACCATCATCATCATCAATAACCCATGTGAATCAGGGGGACCAGAACGCGCCATTCATTCATTCAGCGAGGGAAGAACGGGGGGGAAGCGATTCGGCCCATTCAGATAGTGCAGCAGCCAGGCCCGGCCACAGGGAGCAGCCAACGCAAATTCAGCCCGCGACAGAGATACGCACAGGGGGCCCACCACATAGTGTGTGTTACAGAAGAAAAACAATGGCAACACATTTTCAGACAAGATACTTTCTCAAAAAATTTAAGTAGACATCATTAACAGTTGACAATGAACGGACATATAAGCTGTTTTAGTTCTTTATTTTTTTTTAATAATCCTTTTCCCTTCCTTTGAGAGTAGTTCCTACAACTTCCCTTTTAAAAATGTACTTAAAGACACCTTAGACTAAAGGTTCCTTAAACCGGTCCTCATGGACACACAGATGGTCCAGATTTTTGCTTCATCCCAGCTCACTGCACAAAGATAAAACAAAAATGTGGACCATCTAGGGGTCCATGAGGACCAGTCTGAAAACCACTGCCTTAGAAAATAAGTCATTATACCTCATTTCTTCCAAACATTTATTTAGACTAATACAAGTAGGAGAGTGCAGTTGTCCACATAGAGAGAAAGAGGAGAAAGACGCCATTACGAAGAGAGACGGACAGTGCTCATACCGAGTGGTTTCGAGAGCGGCTGCGGCTTCTCTCTCGGCTACGGCTGCGTTTCCGTCCACGGCGGCTGCTCCGCCGGCTGCGTCCACTGCGTCCACTGCGCCCACTGTATCCGGACGATTTGCTGTAGTGATGCCAGTCCCTGTCATGGTCCCTGTGGCGCACACGCTTCTTCTCCCGCTCTTTACAGATGCTCACATGGCTCGCCTTGTCGTGTCCCATGTCCACAGCTCTGATCTTCGTCTCCAGTCTTTCGTTCTGACTCCGGGTCTCCAAGTAATGCCTGAAAAACACATCAGAGTTTGTTACTAAAAACAATGACACCCATGTACCGTAAGCACATTACAATAAAGTTAAATAAACTAAATTACTTTACCAAATTTATATCACCCGTTTATGTCTTATTTATTACCTACATCATTAACATGATGAAGTCGTTTAAAAGCCCGGCACCAAAGCTAGTAAGCACTTGGAAACTTGGAAAATAAAAATAGCCTGTGAAACCAGTGTGGTATGTTTGCTAACAAACAGTCTTTCTGACATTCAGATTTAAGCCCAAACATAAACCAGAAAATCAAAAACATTTTAAGCCGAGTGTTAGACCCTACAAAGACTGTTCCATGGTAAACAGCAACTACAGTAGCACATACTGTACCATGTAACTATGATCACTGTACTTCAACACTTGAATTCTATATAGATCTGATAAAGCTGGAAAATTTAGAAGGCAACGACAGATTAATCTGGGTAGGACGGCCACGGGTATAACCAACACAGCTGAGGATGACAAATGAGCAATTTCAGTTGTTGCCTTTTTATCTGCAAAGAGCAGCAATCTTGAATTGCCAAGACCAGATCAGCCACTGTCTGGTTATGTCCAACACAAGCTATGACAGCTATTCATAGCAGGTCTGTTATTAGCATAGTAACATTTCAAAGTATACACTTAATTTGTCCCACCACCTCATCGCCCAGTTTCAACACAGTAATGTTAAAGAATCAAAAACCAATAGCATTTGAATATGAGCATTAGTGCTGCACATTTGATAGTGTTTCTCAGTCATAGTTGTGATGAAATTTTAACAACTGCATGTTTCATTAGAAAAAGAGAGCATTATTGTTTAACTGGATTTAGGGCAGTATATCAAATGTTAAAACATTGTGCCTAATGTTTTGGATGACCGTTTCTAACTGTGGCACTACTAGTGCATTGTAAATGTGTGTCAAAATAGTGATACGCTTCGTGAAAATGTCTAATGACCATTGATTTTTTTTTTTTGTTTGTTTGTTTTATCACCCACCCCTAATTTCATGAACAAGATAACCCCGAGTCTGATGCATGTGATGGGTGAGTTCAGTGAAAAACATGAGGGTCTGCTTTACCCTTCGGTGCTTTTGCGGTGATGGTGACATTTCCGATATTTGTTCTCCCGCTCGCTGCTGTGCGAGTCTCGCCTGCGGCGCTTTCGGCTCTCAGCCCCCTCCTCCCAGCCAAGCTCTCTAACAGCCGAGCAGCAAGTCTCGCTTTTTCGCTGCTTCATCTGCCCAATACAAAAATCAAGACTCGTAAGAAGAAATGCCTGAACAAATACGTGACTAACCTCAGCTAAAATTAAAACAAAGCTCTGTTTTTGTCTCTTTGTGAAATCTAATCAATCAATTAAATACTAACTTACTAGCTACCTTGGTAAGGATAGCTGTCAGGGATTTGGAGAACGCTGAAAGGGAACTTTACTGATTGATTTATTTAACCTACTTCTTTTATTTCTGCACAATTAAAGGGACAACATCTCAACAAAATCGTTAAAGAGTTATTAGATGTGAAATGCTTCATCCTATAGAAACTCACAGAGTCAGGACTGTTCACAGTGGTGGTGATAAGAACAAGCCGCCTTGTGTTTAATGCCTCTTCCAAGCTCCCTCACAGTTACTAACTACATGAAATGGTTATGAATACACCGCCTGATGCCTGAAACACTGTTCTACGGTAGGTTCTTGATAAAAGGTTTTGACTAAAACATATGTTAAGCATTTTATTTACTAGTCCATTCACGGTGGAAGGATCTATGAAGGATGTTTTATGACAAAACAATTCCAAAAGAAAACTTATTTTTTCAGACTTTCCACTGGTTTACCATCACCAACGTTAACCTAACGTTAAAACCTCGAAGGACACGAATAACTAGGTTCACCGGTGGTTCTGAAGAGTAAATAAAACGTAGTATATATTTGCGTTGCAGATATAATGACGCCTGGTTCCCATCACCACCACTGTAAAGAAATGGGAGTCATTAACTAAGTTTCTCTGCAAATTAAAAATTTCACATCAAACCACTCTGAATGTTTATAATGCAACCACTGAACTATTCAAAAATTTTGAAAAATCAGTGGAATTGCCCTTCAACCAACACAAAGACAGCTGCGTTACCCGTCCGTTACGCAAATCGCTAACCGTTACACAAATCTCTGTAGCTAGTCGGTGAAGTCCCTTTTTCTTGAAAGGCCTAAAAACTACACGTCTGCACAAACACCGAGCTAACCGTACACTGGCCTGTTTAACGTTAGCTCGGCAGTCTAACTAAAGGAACAGAGCTAAAGCCAAAAGCATTTCTTCTACATCATCGTGACACTTGTTATTCCTTATCAGCTACAACAAATGAGTCGACACTGTAGACAATTATTCAGAAAATGAACGCTGCTTATTACACAACCGGTCTCGTAACGTTAGCGAATGGCTAACGCTAACTGCGTCAGCTATAACGCCAATCGAACTTCAGAGAACTTAACTATTTTCACACCATATTTCACCAGCAAAACAGTATAAACCAATGAATATTCCTCACCTTGGTTTTGCTATCTTCGTGTGAAACCACAACACGACACAAATAGACCAGATGTAGCTTTACAGAAGGAAAAATAAAGCACTTCGAGCGCTGCTTCTCTCTCTTTGTTCCAAAAGCCTAAAATGGCCGTCAGTGGGGAACATTCTCGAAGCTCCGTACTACGACCAAGGTCTTCGTGTGTTTCCCATCCGTATTCTGGCAACAGCCCGCCTCTCCTGCGCTATGATTGGCTAATCGTCGTAAACTCTGTTCTGTGATTGGCTGCAAATGCACTGACTTACCGTCCGTCTAGTGCAACGTGTCGGTATATAGGTGGAAAACAAAAATGCCTAAAACCTCATAGCCACGTCTGTTATGAATGTTTCATTGCCTACAAAATTCAGTCATATCCAAGGAAATAACTCTTAAAAAGAGTTGCAGCACAATTCATCTTCCAAATATTTATAAATGTTGCATATAGACTGTAGAAATTTTAAGGGAAAGTGAGTAGGGTTTGACTCTTTTTTACTAAATTTGTTTTCTGCAACCATAACAAACCACAGACTTTTTGCCATGCTGGGGTGACCAGCTAAACCAGAACCTACCCGGCATAGACCAGCATGAAATAGTTTCTGGTCTGTGTTGTTTTTTCAGCAAGCATATGTCATATGTCCAATATGTGGACCATATATACACTACTTCGGCAAAACCTGCACATTACACCTACAGGAGCTTTTATGACATCCCATTCTAAATCCATAGGCATTAATATGGAGTTCATCCCAAAGGTGTTTGATGGGGTTAAGGTCAGGGCTCTGTGTTGGCCAGTCAAGTTCTTCCACACCAAACTCACCCAGCCATGCCTTTAAGGGCTTTGCGCACTGTGTTGCAGTCATGCTGTAACAGAGCATGACTGCAGGTCTTCCCCAAACTGTTCCCACAAAGTTGGAAGCACATAATTGTCCAAAATGTGTTGGTCTGCTAAAGCATTAAGATTTCCTTTCACTGGAACTAAGGGGCCTAGACCAACCCCTGAAAAACAACCCCATAGCATTATCTCTCCTCTACCAAACTATGCTTTTATACACCAGTGGCAATGGGACTAAATGAAGCACCTGAATTAGTAGGTGTGTCCCAACACTTTTGTCCATGTAGTGTATGTCTGACACAAACATTGAATTTTTTAATGCAAAAAATCCATTCAAAATTTATTCAATTAAAAAAACTTATGTAACATGAAGCTAGCATATATGAGTAATATGTGCCGTCTATATATAAGATATTTTACATCATGTTCTTCTCACATACATATGTTTGTTGATATAGGGCTGAAATACCCTCACCAAGCACTTTATTAGGAACATCTCCTTGTATCTACACTCCATTATATCAGCTCCACTTACCATATAGGTGCACTTTGTAGCTCTACGATTACAGAAAGTAGTCCATCTGTTTCTCTGCGTGCTTTGTTAGCCCCCTTTCATATTGCTCTTAAACAGTCAGGACCCCCACAGGGATTCCTTTGATAAGCAACGTAATGTCATTACATTCTGAGATTACTTTGGATTACTCAAAATGTAAGATAATTTTCATACCAGTCTGTCTTTACACAGATGTGCCATCACTTAACAACATAGGATAGTCCAATGTAACCATAACCGAGGCATTAAATCAAATCAAATCACATTTATTGTCACATCACATTTACACAGGTGCGAAAGTGAGTACAAATCTTAGGTGCGTAGCCTGCTTGTAATACTTAAATACACAAAAAATATATAAGAAAAGAAGTTATATATGTATACACATTAGACTCTAACTATATACATATACACAATATACACATTAATATACACCAGTGTTGCACCATTCAAGTATAGATATAATATTCAAACATTCAAAAACAAATATAATACAGGCATTGAAATGACTGATAATAATCACTACTTTTGCAAATAACTAGCAAGATATATTTTTAATCAGATATATATTTCAGAGAAGGTTATTTAACATCAACATATACAGTATATGTCATTTGTATTTCCATGGGGTCCTTGGCTCATGGGGGCCCTAGGAGGCTGCCTGCCTTTGCCTAGTGCAAAGACCACGCCTGCCTATTGGCAATGCTTTTCTTTGAAGATCATGCAAGCAGAGAAACCTCTGGATACGTTTGGACATGTTGTGTGTTTATGAGACGTGAATCCAGGGTAATTGTGCATTACAACCATGCAGCACTTTAGTTCTGTCCGCAGTAACAGTAGTGTCCAGCAGGGGGCGCGCTCAGACTCACAGGAGAAGCGCCGCTCAGTGAAAGCCTGCGCTTCCGCTGCGCTATGTCCTTTTCCTCTGGCCGTGCTGTGAGAGCTTCAGGGAGGATCGAAGCCTCCGACACAATCCGTCTCCATCCACCTGGATAGGTGACATTAACATCGCCAGAATGACTGAGCAGATGACGGTGAGAGGCACCTTGAAGGGCCACAGCGGATGGGTCACTCAGATCGCCACCACGCCGCAGTTTCCAGACATGATCCTGTCTGCCTCCAGAGGTGAGGAGCTGAGCTAAGATGAGCCCTAAAGCTCCACGCCACACCTAACTGCCCTCAGCTTTTAGAGCCGAAAGCCCAGGTCGCTGTTTTTAGGCCAGATGCGTGTGTGAAATGTTTGGCCCAGGTTTAGATCAGTCTATTTTTCTTGGTGCGTGTTGTTGTGTAGTGTGTCCATGTGACTTTACCCGAACTTGCATTAATGCAGTCATAAAGTCTGGTGGCCAATCAGTTCCACTGACCAAAAGTTCTAGGACATACATTCTCTGTTAGGGGGGGGTCCTGCTCCTCTACTCGCTGTAGCTTTAGTCTTAAGCCAACACCTGATCTGATCACGTAGTCCGAGTAATGAAGGCCTTCAGGGGCCTCTGAATGTTAGAGCCAGATGTTGGATCTGATCTCTGGGTGGTAGTTAGATAACTACCCAGAACCAGTAACTTATCAGGACCCCTGCCCTGTGTGCTTGGGTAGAGAAGTGTATTGATGCATTTCTTCATATTTTCCAAACATGTCTCGGTATCGTGTGGTATTCCAGTTTGCACAGGCTTAAGTAAAATTAAAGAACCATTGCTTCCTGCATGTTGGTGATCTATGCAACCTGCTTTATTCGACTTTGTTCCACTTCTCATAATATAACACACCACTGTGTAAAGTTCCCTTCTGTGTGTTGATCTGGTAACCCGCACTTCACTGAGGAAACGTGTTTTTCATCATGAATCTTAAGTAAGACTTTTGAAAGTCTTACTTCAGATTACATACACTGGAGTTAAACGGGTGTTCTGGCCTAAAACTAGCATTTAGTGTTAATTATGTAGTGTTTTGCATTAATAGTGTAGCATTGCACCCCTTTGCCTTATTGGATTGATAGAATTCATGATTTTAATATTGTGGTGCTCATGAGATCATGTGCTGCTCTTCTATAGGCCAATAAATGCATCTGCAGTTCTAGCTAACATGAGTGATGGCACTAATGTCACTTGGATGTCAAACTTTTTTCATTGTTTAAAAAAAAAAAAATTGGAGAAAAAATAAATACAAACAGCCTGTTCCTGAGTGTCTGTGCCAAAGACTGTAGTCTCTTGCAATTCTCTTCAGGATGCATCAGGAAAAAGGCATCTTTTTAGTCTTTAAACCAAGAAATCTAATTCTGGAGGCTTCGACGCTGCAGTAAAAGGCAAATAGGTGTATTTGCAACCACTGTAGCAATGGTTATGTTTCTCTTTTTGACTGGAGAGTCTTTTAACTGTAATAGCAAAATAGTGTTAAAAAGCTAAAGAAAAGAGCTGATTGCCCCAGGAACACTGCTACTTTATGAGCATTAACATGGTTATAATATTAAATATCACCAAAACTGAAAAGCACAGTATGTTAATATCATGGTGTACTGAAATAGAATATTGTCTAGTTTTTGTGTGGTTAAGGCTCAGATCAGTTCATTTTCTTTAGCTCTTGTCTTTTAAAAATTGGCATCATCTGTATATTGTTGCTGTCCAAAACCTTGTATCTCCAAAATAGTATCTTTACAGGAGAATAAAAATAAACTATTTTTTTCTAAGTCAATGGAACCAGTTTTTTTTCCATCATTTTCAAAAACTGAAAAATGACAAAAATGGATATACAAGGTTTTGTTCCAACAGCAGTGATGTGTCATTGTTCATTTTTTTTCTTTTCCTTAACTGAACTACTGAAGTCTAAGTCTTTTACTCTTTGTTGTCTTGCATTTACAGACAAGACCGTCATCATGTGGAAGCTGACCCGTGATGAGACCAACTATGGTGTCCCTCAGCGTGCCCTCAGAGGTCACTCTCACTTCGTGAGTGACGTTGTTGTCTCCTCCGATGGTCAGTTCGCGCTGTCTGGGTCCTGGGACGGCACCCTGCGTCTGTGGGACCTGACAACGTGAGTGTGGTCGAATAAGGTGGGGAGATGTTTGTGCCCCAGTGTTGTTAATGTCCAAAGAACTGACAGACACTGTGTCCAAAAGTTTGTAGACACCCGGTCATCCAAAGTCACTTCTGAATTTGAACGTATTAAGTGCAGTTATACTGTTCTGCAAGGGCTTTACACTAGATGTTGGAAAATTGCTGCATGGATTTGATTGCATTCAGCAATTAAGCCTTAGTGAGGTCAGGCACTGATGTTGGATGATTAGTTCTGGGTCACTCCAGCTCATTCCAGAGGTATTCGGATGGAGCTTCACTCCAAAGAATGCAAATGCACTGCTCCACAGCCCAGTGCTGGGAGAGCTTTATAACCTTCTAGTGGACAAAGGGATGTCTGGATATTTTTGGACATGTAGTGTAACTGTCTCCAAAGAGAAATCTTAAGGTTGTTTGTGCAGCTTTTACATTGAGTTGCAACTGGTTTTTTTGTTTGGTGCAGTTTCTCTTTAACAACTTTGACATTGTTTTTATAAAGGCTAACTGCATCTGGGTAGACACAGCAGTACTTTGGAAGCTTACTCTATACTCACTCAAGAGAGATGTACGAGATGCTACAGGATGCATTATTGTGTTTGCTGCTAGTCAAAAAAACATCTAAGTGTTGGTGAAAATGTCAAATGTTGTTCCCATTGGCATAGTTTCCCATTGTTGCAATGTCTGAGTAAATTTTGGTCTCTCTGCCCTTTGTTTTTCTAGTGGCACCACAACTCGCCGCTTTGTTGGACACACCAAAGATGTTTTGAGCGTAGCTTTCTCCGCTGACAACCGACAGATTGTTTCTGGATCTAGGGATAAGACCATAAAGCTGTGGAACACCCTTGGAATATGTAAATACACCATCCAGGTCAGGCTCTATGAATGGACTGTTTTAAGTTCCATCCATAAATGTGGGAATTTCTGGTTTTGAGACTTGTGCCTTCACTCCTGTAGGACGAGAGCCACTCGGAATGGGTATCTTGTGTACGTTTCTCCCCAAATAGCAGTAACCCCATCATTGTGTCCTGCGGCTGGGACAAGATGGTCAAGGTAGGATTCATTCTCTCAAACTAAATTCGAAGGTAGTTTCAAGTTGCTCTGCTAGAGCTATTTCACAGTGCTTTACCCAGTGATTAAAAACTTGACATGCTTTCTCTGAGCTCTTGCGCTCTGGTGACAAGTCCTGCAATTATGATGGGTAAAGATTTCAGACGAAAGATTCAAAATAAGATATCAGTGAAGATGTTATTGTCTCTGTGCTGTGCATGATGGGGAATAATGTAACATTGTCATGCGTATATGCCTTAGATTAGTCTGTCATCGTGAACCAAATATCTGATCTGTTAAACTCTTTGACAGGTGTGGAATCTTGCTAACTGCAAGCTGAAGACAAACCATATCGGTCACACTGGGTACCTGAACACGGTTACTGTGTCTCCTGATGGTTCCCTCTGTGCCTCTGGAGGAAAGGTATGACTTGGGCTCTGTTCTCAGTTTGTCATTAAGCATGTTTACCTGCACACAATGGACCGACTAAGATCTTAGTCAAAAAAACCTAGACCGAACACCTCTGTTACAAGGGCGGTATTGAAGTCGAATCCATAATCTGACTTTTATAATGTGAAAAGCCACCTTCATGACGTGCCTGAGTTTATTCATGTGAGTTTCCTTACATTAGAAAAAATCTTTTTAAGTCTTTTATGATGTGATTAAGTGTATTATTGCATGTGAATTTATGATTGTCTTTTCATTTCTGTAAAAGTGTGAGTGATTTGCATATATATTACATGATTTTGCTCGCTTGTGACTTAAGTGAGCTTTTTTTTAGTTACCATCAGAGCAAATCTGTTTACGCATCTCCACTTAAGGGATTCTCTCACAGTTGCAAGGTGTGGTGATGAAACATCAATGCCATCTGTGTCACTGTGATGATAAAGAGGCTGTTTCTGAACACTTAAATGTCTTTTGAGAGACTATTTGAAGTATGCTGTCCTGCTGTACATGTTCATTGTCATGTTTTAGGACGGACAGGCCATGCTGTGGGATCTGAACGAGGGAAAGCACCTGTACACCCTCGACAGTGGAGCCGCAATTAATGCCCTCTGCTTTAGCCCTAATCGCTATTGGTTGTGTGCTGCTACCGGCCCCAGCATCAAAATCTGGGTGAGCACCCCCTTCTCCTGACTATACTTTCTCCTCAAACATCTTAATTTGTCTGAGATTACGTGAAATCGAATCATTGTTGTAAATGATTTTTCAGAATTTTTCTTGGTTACTGAAGTTAACAGGTGCTTAACTGCTTTTCTGATTTCAGAAACATTTTTACATTAATTTTAGGTCATTTTCATATCAAAAATGTGTTAGTATTCAGTTCTAGCTTAATGAGGAAACTGTTGCTGTACATTTTTTATTCATTGCAAAAGAGTCGAATAAGTGTGCCAGGCTGCTACCGGGAGTATATTTGATTTATAGTAAATATCTTTTGCGTATCAATATGCAAACAACCCATTTTCAGTCAGGTACCTGCCATTATTATATAGAATTGAAGCACAGTCACATTGACAGCTTGCCTACTGAAATGGCGGTGGGTGTTTTTAATGATGTAACCAAGTAATGAAAATTTCATAGGCTAGCGAAACAACTACTTGTCAGAATGAGATTCAGTGATGAAACCTAAATGCCTTCTGCAGTCATGTGATGATAAAAGAGGCTGTTTCTGAGAGCTCAGTCTGATCCAATGGGATTTATTGGTTTTAAATCTGCGGAGGGAATACTAACTGCTCTGTTTCTACCGTGTCCTCAGGACCTTGAGGGTAAAATTATTGTTGATGAGCTGAGACAGGAGGTCATCAGCACCAACAGCAAGGCCGAGCCTCCTCAGTGCACAGCTCTGGCCTGGTCTGCTGATGGACAGGTAGGCTTTTTTTTTTAATTAAGAAATGGAAATGCGTATTTGGCTATTTCTAAAATTATGAAATTGTCTTACAAACCCCTATGATTATTAAATCACATGAACTCTGAAACTGTGATGACAGTCCTGCAATTATGAGGGGTTTCAGGAAAATCAGTGTTTTCTTTAAAATCTTTTACTTTTATCCTGTGACTCACTTTGTTTTTCTTCTTTTTACAGACTCTCTTTGCTGGCTACACTGACAACCTGATCAGAGTGTGGCAAGTTACCATTGGGACTAGATAGGCTTTTCTAATGTTTACAGTTGAATAAAAAAAATTCTTTGCCATTTGCTTGTTTCAGTGTTTTCCCCCAGTGGACATCATTATGAGTATAGGCAGTGTTTGGGATTCAGTTCATGTATATGGTGGTGTGTGGTTGTGTGTGTGTTTTTTTTTTTTTTTTTTAATTATTATTATTTTTATTTATTTATTTATTTAAAAAAAACACAATATTGTCCCAAAGCATCTTTGCTTCATCAGAAATGTAGGTCCAGTCCCCTTATAATGGCCTAATGCCTGTAGAATACCTGAACTGCCATTTGCATGTGAGATTTGACGCTTGTGTTCACCTATACATGTTTTCACATGAAATTCACTTTTTCATGAATCACTGCCTAAATGTGGATTTTTGCATACAGTTTTTCTGAGATCAAATTGTGCGTAGTGTTTCATAAATTAGGCTCAAAAGGGGGAGACCACCCTCCTTTGGGCCACACCTGAATACAGTTCAGGTGCAAGAAGGCCAAATTTACAAGGAAGATTAACCCTTTTGTGTACAACAACCACAATTTGGTATTATAAGGAAAAAGGCCAAGAATTTATGCTTTTCATTTTTGCTTTAATTATATGTAGCTTTAATACTTTATTGACCTTTTTTTTTTTGTTAAAAATCAGTAATCTCCCATCACTAAAAGGCTAGATTTAATATAAGCAAATAAGAAAAATGCACTTTTTAGCCCTGTAATTTAAGATATTTCTTCAGATTTGTTGTGCTCAGTGAACATACAGAGGACCAACACAAATGTAGTATTTTAAACATTAAGGTGTTAAACAGATTCAACTCAAATAAGTGAGTGACAAAAGTTATGAAGTTGTCTCATTTACTCGATGTTGAATGAGAATGTGCTGGATGAGTTGGCAAGTCAGGAACGTTATTACAAATCAAAAGTCCAAGATGAATGTGCTGTAGACTCGTCTCTGGAGCATCTGAGCGTTATTGTATTTATTTGTACTTATTTTTCTCATTAACTACAACATAAACTATGGTGACTATTGAGTATGAAGCTGGTAGAAGAATACATGGAGAATTAGAGGGGGGTGTCTGTGTATCAGCAATCCAACAATCAAAGATGTGAAAAACACAAATAAAGCATAACACGAAAATTACTAGTTGGATAAAATAATTCCAGAATCGTTTCAAATAGTCAGAACCCAGAACCACCTCTACTAAACTTGGAGAGAAAACGGTTCTATTAAAGAACCATGAACACTCAAGGAAACCTTTGCATGACTGAAGGGTTCTTTGCGTCATATAGGGATTCTTCAGATTGATATAGGATGTGCTGTGGATGATTCCATACAGAAGCTTTTCGAACGGGGTTCTGTATAGCACCCAAAAGGTTGTGACAATAGAAGAACCCTTTTCAAAAAGGTGCTGTATAGAACCATCTGTTGCACGTTCATGCCCATTCTCCGTCAATCTGTAGAACCCTTTCACGATGCAAATTACCCGTCAATCATGCAAAGGGTTCTTTGAGTGTTCATAGTTCTATACAAAACCATTTTCTTTAGTAAAGAACCCTTTGTGCTTATGAGGACTCCAATACAAAAAAAAACTACAGTCACGTGACCGGCACGTGTGGTTACTAGGCAACCCACATAGCAACAGTCCTCCCTTGTTTGGGATGTAGGTTCGCCGCTGGAGAAACTGTTAGAGCCGTTTAATGTTGGCTGTACACTTTATTAAGCGGGGTCTTTAAAAATGTGCTATTAACATTCTGCATAATGAAGCGGATTATGGCGTCTCCAGCGTGTTGATGTTCGTGTGGTAACCTGGCAACCCGCATAGCAACAAAGTCCTGTTCAGAGCGTAAATTAGCTTAGCTGTTAGCTCTTAGCTGCTGAAACTGCGGTGATACTCGGCCGTGTTTGATAATTGTGCAGTAAGTGTCGTCTAGAAAACGGTTAAGGTTTAACATTTTGGTTTTATTTAAATTGGATAATTTTACCGGATAGCTGTGTTTGCCAAGCAGGTTTTTAGTTTGCGTTAGTTTGGTGACGCTAACCCTGCTAGTTTAGACTAGGGGTGGGCGATATGACAAAATATCACGATACTTCAAAACGGTTTCACGGTACACGATATAGCTATATCTTTTCTCTAATCTACGATGGGGCAGTCAAAGTAGTGCCATATTTAAAAGGAATGCTATCAAAAGTTATTTGCTGATATGCAATCATCACTATAATTCAATTATTTTTACTCAACATTTCACTAAATCTTATTAAACAGGATTAAATGTGCCTTTTTTGTAATCAAACATGCAGTTGGAAAGTTGTTTAAATGTTAGTGATATGACAATCACTATTGTGATAAATTGCTTCGCAATATGCTTTTCTGAGCATATTGTGAAGCAATTTATCACAGTAATGATTGTCATATTGCCCAGCCCTACACACTTAAAAATGATGGTTCTTCAAGAGTTCTTTAGTAAAGAAAATGGTTCTATATAGAACATGAACACTCACATAACCCTTTACATGATTAAAGGGTTCTTCAGATTAATGGAGAAGCTTCTGTAGTTGGTTCTATACAGCACCAAAAAAGGTTCTTCTGTTGTTACAACGTCAGGTTTATCACAATAGGAGAACCCTTATCGAAAAGGTGCTGTATAGATCCAACTACAGCACATTCTCCATCAATCTGAAGATGCAAAGAACCCTTTAATCATACAAAGGATTATTTGAGTGTTCATGGTTCTATATAGAACCATTTTCTTTACTAAAGACCCCTTGAGGAACCATCTTTTTTAAGTGTGTAGATAAAACAGTATTTTGAAATCTCAGTGTTTCCCCTGTTCTGTTGGAGGTGAATGAACTATGGAAGAGGAGCAGCTGAAGCACCGTTTGCCCCCATCGTGCCTCTTCTTGGAAAGAACTTTGGCTCTCATCAAGCCAGACGCTGTTGATAAGGCAGAGGAAATTGAGGACGTCATTCTACAGTCTGGCTTTACCATTTTGCAGGTAGCTGACCAAACCAACAAATTAAATTACCTATATCCTTTATACTTCTCAATTCCCCACTTCCCCACTTATGAATTATATCAGTCACAATTCAATTTCATATTACCATTTACTTCCTCTCTTTATACCTTAGAATTAAACAGGTTGTTTTTGTTACAATGCCTTTAAGACTGATATATGTGAATGATCTCTGTTCTGATAGGCTACCCTGTATTGCATCTCACTCTGAAAGCAGTCTAAAAGTATTTAGACACCCATTCTAATTACTGGAAGTCAGCTAAGGTGCACCCATAGCTGATACAGGTGTTCAATTGCATCCGCACAGCTTGTATAATCCAGTACCTTTGGGATGAGTTGGAGTGATCTAGAACTAATCATCTAACATCAGTACCTGACCTCACTAATGCTCTTGTGGCTGAATGCAATCAAATCCTCACAGCAATGTTCCTACATCAGTGTAAAACCTTCACCAGGAGGCTGTTACCGCAGCACCCTTGATTTAGGAATAAATGCTGGATGAGCAGCTGTCTACAAACTTTTGGACATATACTGTAACACACTGCAACATATGGTACAACTGAAACTTTTTTCTCCCAAACTGTAAAACCTGTTTTATTAATTACAAAAGGTACAACCTTGTTTGCAATTGTTTCAGACAGTTGCAACGTGGTGCAGGTAAGCGTGTCAATACAGGCTACGGTTATCCAACTGAGTTCATATTTTTAAGAGGTTGATTGGAATAATATCTAAGATCCAATTGAGCAGTGAACAGTTTAAATATTGCAGACTCTTTGAGACCCTAATTGCAATGCCAGAGCTCATTCTCCATTCTCCATCAAATGTATCTTTAGCCCAGGGGAATTCAACTGATTTTTTTTAAATCAATTTCTGTAAAAGTCAGTCATTAAGATGTTAAAAAAAAAAGCCATCAGAGTGTTATGATGTGAAATGTGCCACTGTAGTGAAATTTAACAAGTCAGAATTGTTTACAGTGGTGGTGATAGGAACTGGACGTCTGAAGCATTCAGTGTATATGAACGCTACCTCACAGAAAGTTATTACATGAAATAGTAATGAATGTGTTGCCCAATTCCTGAGACATTGTTTTACGATTTGCCATAAACTTTTGGCCTGAATCATACTTTTAAAATAAGTTGATGGTGGAAAGGTACATGCAAGGTGCTGTGAGTCAAAATAGTCCCTAAAGAAACCTTTTTTTCTGATTTACCACTGTTTTATCATCCTGTTTTATTATGTATAAAACTATATGTAGGTTCACTGGCTGTTTTAGATTCTAAAGAAAATGGCTATATTTGCGCTGTAGATATTGGGACCCCTGGTTCCTATCACCACCACTGTAAAGAAATCACAGATACATTTCTCTCTTTGATGCACCAGTTCATATCAGAACACTCCAAATGACTTTGTTTACATCTCAACATTTGAGTTTCACAGAAATGTTGAAAATTTGGTGGAATGCCCCTTTAAATTATGTGATTCCTCAGTTTGTTTTTTGTGTCTTATGCAACAGAAACGGAAGCTTCAGCTGAGTCCGGAGCAGTGCAGTGACTTCTATGCTGAGCAGTATGGAAAACTGTTTTTTCCGAGTCTGACAGCCTTCATGAGTTCTGGTCCAGTCGTCGCCCTCGCATTGGCCAGGCATCAGGCCATATCCACCTGGAAAGCCTTGATGGGACCAGCTAACAGTACCAAGGCCAAAGAGACGCATCCTGACAGGTAACTAAAATATTTTTTTTTTACCTGTGGGTAGTTATTTTTCTATTTGTGTGTAATAGAAGGCTTAATTCATGTTCATAATTTTACATTTAGATTTGTGTTTTTATACATCAGGTTATCGAAAAGCAGTATGCAAACACACTCTTTATTACTATTAACATACCTTTCCACAGCGAATGAAATTATTCACCTGCTTTAAAGATGCGTGCTCTTTTGTATGTTTAGGTGCTCAGGAGAGAAAAATCTATGATAGCAAACGAAACAGCTTAACCACAACAATATTAGTGGTTAGAATACAAAAAGGTACAAAAACTACAAGATATCCGGTTATGGTGGAGGCATATCCCCTAAGAATGAATGCATTTCACTTGTGGGCTACCACTGGAATAGAATAAACATTATTTCTTCGGATATTATTTTGCTTTACAAGACCCTGCATGTTCCTTTCTGTCATGAATGACCTTTTTTAGGCCAAAATCTTACTGCAGAATTGTGCGTCAGGCAGCGTATTGGTATCATATATCATTGAATGTAATAACTATCTGTGAGGGAGCTTTTAGAGCAATCAAACTCTTCAGACGTTGGTTCCTATCACCACCACTGTAAACAATTCTGACTTCACATTAAACCACTTTAAATTAACTTGTTTACATTTTTAACAATTTAAGTATGCATTTTTTTTTTTAAATTGAGTGGAATTCCCCTTTAAAGTCATGTTTCAAGTCAAGTCAATGACATTTTCATTTTTGCATCTTACATACTACATCCTAACTCCTTTATTTTAAAAAACTGAGGGAAATCAGTTTTCTGTGATATGGGCTCTTTAAACAAATGACACTATGACAATTGGAACCAAGACCCGGCTTGGATACAACAGTGATTAATCAAATTCTGGCAACTTGGTCTTATAAAGTGCCGATGTATAGAGGTGGAAATAACGTCTTCCAAAAGGTCAAGCACAGACTGGAATAAAAGCAGTTCTCACACAACGACCCAAAGATATGCAAAAATTACAAACTACAAGTAGAACAATAGACCCGACTCCATGGACGGCCATTAGTTAGCCAAGGGTCATAACAGATTCTAAAGCAGATTTGTAAGGCTGAAGCCAGGACCCCCTCCCTGTCATCGTTCTCACCTCATTCGCATTAACCAGCCATCTTTACATTCACACAGACACTAACAGTCTGTGAACAACAGTTCAACAGTCTATTCAAATAACAGATCAGAAAAGCACCCGGCCCACAGTTTCTCCTGCCCCTCTATCAGCTCATGAAATAATGTTAAAAGGTATTGAACACTTTGGACATCTAGTTCCTGTCATTACCATCGTGCAAAATTCTGGCTTGGTATGTTTCTCTAGGATGGAACATTTCCCATCAAACTACACAAAATGTTTACATTTTACTGATTTAAGCATTTTTTAAGCAATTTTTTAACAAATCAATGGATTCCGACTTTATGATGGGTCTCCACTATATTCCTTACTGAACTCCCCAGCATCCTACATCAGGAAAGAGTTTGTTGATTGTGCATCTGAATTTAATGAAATAATTACACCATTGCCATAAACTAGTTGGTTGTGTCGGACATCATTTGTTGGTAGATCACCATCAGGAAGCAGCTTAAAGGGGAATTCTGCCCATTTATGGAAAAGATGTATACAGAGTCATTCAGGGTGGTTTGTTGCGAAATGCTCCATTTTCCAGATAATTAACAAGTCAGAATTGTTCACAGTGGTGGCGATAGGAACCAGACATCTGAAGAGTTTAATGCTTCCAAAAGTTCCCTCACAGCAAGTTTTTACATGAAATGGTTGTGAATTGTATAATTGAGCTCCTTAAAGCTCCCTGTATTATCTTTTATTTTGTTGTATAGCTATTACTATTTTTCTTTCTTCTCTTCCATATTATATTAACATACTTATTACTGTGTCTATGTAAGCAACTGACAAAATACTTGTGATATCTTACTTAGCCAATAAAACCTTTTCTCATTCTAAGCTATGCAAGATTACAAGTTTGCAAGAAAAAACAACTAAAATATAACACAAAAAGGATGCAATCCCAAACCAGTAAAACTTAAAATTAAATAGGTGACATTCTGTATTTTTGCCTGTTTCATCAGTCTTTAGACTGTCTTCTGTGAAAAGTGACTACACAGCAAGAATCATCTTTATTTCAAAATTGCCACTGTGTAACAACAAATCATTCATTCTGTATTTGATAATTCCCAGTCTAAGAGCAAAATACGGGACATCTGACTTGAGGAATGCAGTGCATGGCAGTGAAACATTCTCAGCAGCTGAAAGAGAGCTCAGATTCATGTTTCCCAACTGTAAGTAAAGCAGGCAGTGTAACACAATCAATTCATCTAGTGATATTTGCAGTGTTATTTTTTAACATATGGACTACATTTTTTTTTATTCCAGCCGTGATTGAACCTATTCCAATGGGTGAGGCTGCGAAAGATTACCTGAGCAGGTTTATTACCCCAACACTACTTCTCGGCCTTACTGAGCTGTGCAGGACAAAACCAGCCGACGCCTTGGTAAGTAACCATAAATGATACTCCTCAGAAATTAATGATATCTGTCAGGATTATAATGATGATCTATGTTTTGTTTTTTTTGCTTGCCTAATCTCTGTTCTTTTCATGCATTTTATCTAGATATGGCTGGCTGACTGGCTGATGTCAAATAACCCAAACAAACCTAAAGTAACTGTTGTTCAGGATGCTCCATGATCCAGAGGCAAGCTTGCATTACGTTGGGAAAAACTGGCCTTATGAGTTTTCCAGGAGTAATCCAAATCATTTTTGCATTGAGTGCTGACAAAAACGCTTGAAAAATATAAAATTAAAAATAAACTGTTTTTTGGGAAATCATTTGTCTCTGAAATTTAATTTATTGTGTTCATGAAATTAGTTAATCTGTATTGCATTCTGACTGTTTTAAATGACAAAAGTGTAAACCAGGAGTTGTGGTGGGCTGAGGGCCAAAAAGACAAGGCATCACACTATGTTTTGTATACTTAAAAGATATCATTTCAAAGGTAAAAGGAATTTCAAAAGAAAACGAGTAATTAATAATAAGTGAGATTTTATAGTTTTAAAAATGTTCTCTTGTTTGGTGAGGGGGTCTGGTTAGAGTAAGTTTCTGGTGAGCCAAATCAAATGTCCTCAAAGCCCAACTTTAGGCAGCTGTGGTCTAGGCACATCATCCCTGAAAATATGATAACATAAGTATTTTAGTATTTTATGCATGCACAAATAGTTTTTTTAAAAGTCAGTCACGTTTTACACTCCCAACATTTTGCAATGTTTGATTTCTTCAGTTCTTTCATTTAGAATATAGTTGTTTTTATTTTCTGCACTTTTAACCCTGAAAAACACAGCGATGTCCCAACCACGTGCTGCCCTTCCTAAAAGAAAACACGGCCGCACGGCCTCAGCAAATTATGATTTGCGTGTTATTGTTTATCATTCATATATGATACATTTGGCTGCGCATATAAATGTCAGAGATAAATATAATTTCATCATAATTAATGAAAGCAAGTCTAAACTTCCTGCTTGTAATTTCAGAAGAACCGCGTTTAGGGGGCGTTGCCGGCTGACGTAGCGGGGCCCTTTTCTCATTGGCCGTCGCCGTGATGAGCAGCTAATACCGACCAATCAAACGCTTCCACCACGCGGTCTATGGCCCAGTAATATAAAATAGACCGCAGGTGGCGCAGTGAGGACGATCTCACAGAGGGACTCCATTATAGGCTAACGCACGTAACGTTAGTTTCGGAACGGGACTACGCTTTTAAGGTACTGTATTTATCGCTAAATCGTGATTGATGTAGTTTTTTTAGTGTCCGTAGGAAGCATTTTCTCGGTAAATGTGGTTTAACGTCCTTAAACAGCGCTGTTGTGTTCGAGATTTGGGCTTACGTAAGTGAAAGCGAACGGCATGGCAGCGGCAGCTTCTTGTTCGCATTTTTCCGTTCCACCTTAAGCAGTGCTGCAGTTAATGCTGCACCATTTAAGGTGGAACGGGAAAATTCAAAAAAGAGCTGCGCGTTAAAAATAGATTTGTTCTGGTCTGTAAAGACGTTTTAACCCCCAGAAATCAGCAGTGGGTTATTTTTTGGCGGAAATTCTCGCATCATCGGGCTTTTGTGTTTTCTCCGTAGCTAACCTAGCTAGCTTAGCTTCTTGTGCTAAAGCTCAAACAAAATGGTGGCAGCCATTTCCTTACATAACGCTGCTTCGCCACATTTCCGACTGAATAAAATTGATGGATTTTTGTTTTTATTGATTTTCCACTGCTGTTATTTTTCTGTAGAGTCGTCATGTCTGATGCCGAGCAACAGTTTATGGAGACCTCAGAGAATGGCCATGAAGAAGAAGAAGGCCTGAACGGAGCCGAGGGTTACGAGGAGGCCCAATCCGGCCTGGACAAAGACGGAGATCAAAATGGAGCCAACGAGGGAAGCCAGATTGAAGCGAGTAAAGGCGAGGAAGATGCTGGGTACGTGAAAAAAGGCAGTAAAAACCTCGGATGAATTGGCTGAGGTGGCCTTTGTCCTCCTCGTCTTTGTTGGCGCCATGTGCCGGGTGAAGGGGGATGGGCGCTTTGGAAACGAGGCCTCTCCCCGTTTAGCGGTCGGCAATATTGGTCAAATGTAATAACATGATATTTTTCCTAATATATCGCGGTGAGACGATATAAGAGAATTTTAATTTGCACTGATGAGATTAAACTCCTGCTTGTTGAGTTCTGCTACTCTATACACACTCAAAGATGGTTATTTAAAGGTGCTTCATTAAAGGCAACGGTTCTTTTTGGAGTCGTGATTTCTATATAGCTACGTTAGTATGCTTAAATGGTTCTTTGCATGGTGAAATAGTACTTCAGAATGATGGAGAATGTGTTGTAAATGGTTATGTAGAACCTTTTTAAACATTGTTCCATATAGCATGTAAATTGTTCTATTATAACAAGCTGGACCTCATAACAGTAGAAGAACCTTTGTTTGATGCCGTATGGAGCCGTTTCAGAAAGGTTCTTTAAGGAATCATACACTACATGTTCTCCGTCAATCTGAAGAACCATTTTGCCATGCAGAGAACTTCTTAATCATTCAAATGGTTCTATACAAAACTCATGGTTTTAAATAAAGCCATTGCCTTTACTAAAGAACCCTTGAAGAAACATCTTTGTGTGTAGTGGTGGGTCATATTGATAAAATCATAGTATCTTTTTTCGGTATTGTGTTGTCATTTTATCAGATGATTTTCGTATTGATAAGGTTAAACTGATGCTTCTTGGTTTCTGCTTTTCTATACTCTTGTCTTAACCTACAAACCTTGCCTAATATAATGACTGCTCTGTTTTGTTCTCTATTTCCTTGTATTAAAATTAGATCTAAGCAAACCACATACATTGGTGTTATACAAGTAGGGACAAAGTGTAAAGAATTGAAAAGGAAAAAAAAGCTACCATTTGGCACAATATTGTTATTTTGTGTGCGCATTATATTATGGATGTAACTAATCTATGAAATCACAAACTGGTAAGAACATTTGCAATGTTCTGGTTCAGGATATTGTCCAACACGCGTTTCATTTTCTGATTGAGTCTAATGTACTTGCAAACAAAGCGTCCGTTGTTAAATGTATGTCACAGGCTACAATGCCCCCTTTACTGTTATTTTATTTTGAAGTACGCATACTTTATTCCTCTAGGAAAATGTTTGTTGGGGGCCTCAGCTGGGATACTAGTAAAAAGGATCTCAAAGATTACTTCTCTAAATTTGGTGAGGTGACAGACTGCACCATTAAAATGGACCCAAACACTGGACGGTCAAGAGGATTTGGGTTCATTCTGTTCAAAGATTCAGCAAGTGTAGACAAAGTAAGTTCTGGCCAACTGTTAACGCACTCCACTCCTCTTTGATTCATGTTGATACTCATCACTAAACATCATATTTCTCTTCCTGCTGTAGGTATTGGCTCAGAAGGAGCACAGGCTTGATGGGAGACAGATTGACCCAAAGAAAGCCATGGCGATGAAGAAGGAGCCAGTCAAGAAGATATTTGTTGGTGGTCTGAATCCTGAAACATCAGAAGAGAAGATTCGCGAGTATTTTGGGGCCTTTGGAGAGGTATGATCTAGAACTGGCATGGTGTAATGGGCTAGTTTGCTAATTTGTGGAAAATGATAGTTTTACTTTTTCTGATGTTTAATTTGCTCTCTGTTGTTGCAGATTGAGACGATTGAGCTTCCAATGGACCCAAAGACAAACAAAAGGCGAGGGTTTGTCTTCATCAGCTTTAAGGAGGAAGAAACGGTCAAAAAGATCCTTGAGAAGAAATACCATAATGTCAGTGGAACCAAGGACTCAAATGGAAAAGAGAGCCTTGTAAGTGTTCTCAATTTTTTGCGTAATCTGTTAAATGGCATTCTGGGTTTTGGGTAAATCTTGATTTAGGCGCTGTTGAATTTTGATGTTGCCAAACAGATGGTCTGTCTAGTGGCTCTGTGTTAACAGCATATAACAATAAAAACTGCATAGTGGGACATTTACAAAGCAGAACTTCCATACCAAAATGACCATTTTTCATATATAAAACTTATTTTATTGGATACTCATGAATTTGTCATGAAATAACTTGTATTCAGTTGTTGTGATTTTTGTCTTTTGTCCTCTCAGTGTGAGATCAAGATTGCCCAGCCTAAGGAGGTGTATCAGCAGCAGCAGTATGGTGGTCGCTTTGGAGGCAGAGGCAGGGGACGTGGCGGTAAGTGTTCAGAAACAAGCCAGTGGTGCTCCTGTAAACGAGCCATTCTATGATTATATTGTGTACATCAGTCTTTCTGTACAAGAGAGCCCCCTTTCAACAGTACCCCAAGTTAAGTTTGGACAACATAGTATAAGCTTTTGATACAGCCAGAATACAGCCTGGAAGATTAGTTTGTACTGTTTGGATACAGTTTCGCCTGTGACCCAAATTCTAAGCTGGTGTGGGCTGTCTGTGTATAATGTGCGCATATATATTTAAGCGCATAAGAGGAACCATTATTTTAACCCTTTTAACAGTTTTGCTATTAAGTTAAGATCTTAACCTAGCTGAAGCCTAATCACCGCTTCTAACACTTGCAGGCCAGGGTCCTAACTGGAACCAGGGCCACAACAACTACTGGAATCAAGGCTATGGAAACCAAGGCTATGGCTATGGTGGGCAACAAGGCTATGGTGGATACGGAGGCTATGGAAACTACGACTATTCATCAGGCTATTATGGCTATGGCGGTGGCTATGACTACAGTAAGATCTTTTCTCCAAATTAAGTCTTGTATTTTTGGGCTTGTAAAAATAAGATTTATTAAATTGTTTTCTATGCTCTTCTCTCCACCCCAGACCAGGGCAACACAAGCTATGGGAAAACTCCAAGACGTGGTGGCCATCAGGGCTACAAACCATACTGATCATGTGTAGTGCAGGTATGCACTGTAATTTCTTTTTCCCTGTTTATGGCCCTAGAACCTGAACATGTTTTGAAAGCGTCAGTTGGAATTCATTTCCGTTCATTTGGTCAGTGCTGAGGGGGAATTACGTTTAATTGGGGTGGGAAGGTGTAGCCTGGGAACTGAAGAGAGAAACGCAATAGTAAACACTAAAAATATAAAGTGGTGATGTCATGAATCTAGACATGCCTATTTACCACACTGTTTCTGTTGGAATATATTACTATTTAGCAAGTAAAACATCTTACTCTTTCTCTTTTTGAAGGTCGCAAGACTTCCAAACCAGTGAACTGGTCCCGGTGAACACAGGGGTTCAGTCTTTTACTTTTGGATGTTGGCAGAATCTGGCCTTCTGCTCCATTTTGTACAGACAACAAAATAAGGAACTGGGGGAAGCAAATGTCACTTTTCACGTTTTATTTTATACCTTTTTCGTTTTGTCCATTTTTACATTTCCAGAGACGGAAGTGTTATTTTTTACTGTACTTTTTGGTACCTTTTTGAATCTAATGTATTGTATGGTTGTATTTTACATCTTGGCTGTATTTACCACACCTAGCCTCAGAGCTCTCAAACCTTTTTCATAATAAATGATTTTGTTTAATTTTTTGGTGTTTCTGTACCTAGTTATTTTTTCCGTTTCCTCCTGTGCTCTGTGTTGCAAAGTTGCATGGCTCAAAGTTTGAGGTGAGCTGAAAAGGGATTATGAAAGATTGTGTGTGTGTAATTTGCAGACAACAAGTTCCTTAAGTGACCAGTTTTTGTTTTTTTTTTTTTTCCTTTTTTTTCCTCCCCACCTCTGCTACATTTCTGTTTTTGCTTTTAAGGAGATTTCTTCCCATCTTATTGGTTAAATTAAAAAGTGGCTTTAATAGTAGTAAAACTATACCTCAAAGCTTACACCTGTAACTGTAAGAGGATCCTTCCTCACTCACTGGAATCTCATTCCTCCAGTGTCTTGGACAAAATTTGGTGGAAATAAACTTGGTTTTTAAGATATCTATTGTACGTCTAATGCTTTTAAACAACGCTAACTATCACCTTTAGCACCTGCATTTGTTGAACACTGACCAAGCCTGATAACTCTGCATGGTACTGCATGTTCTCCATTGACACTAATCATGCTGAAGTTGAGTGGTAATGAAGCGCCTGGCTGATGAAGCATGCAAAACCTTGTAAGATGAGTTGATGTAATTTGGGACACTTTAATTTTAGCTTTCAGATTCTTCAAACTCTTATCGCATCCAATGCATAATTAGGAGCTTTCATTTATCTAGACCTGCACTAAAATATTGTATATACTTTTAACAATGTTGTATTTAATATTGTGAGATGAAGCAGCCATTTTTAATATTCTGCATCTGGTGATTTTTCTAAATACAGATTTTTCTGTGTTTATTTAAATGTTTCTTTGAGGATCAAGATTAAAGGGGAATTCCACTGATTGTGGCATAAATTAAGTTCAATTTATCATTCAGAGTGGTTTTGATGTAAAACCTCTGAGAGAAACTTGTGGAGTCATTTATTGGTGCTGATGGGACCCAGATGTCCAAGTGTCTGGTGCGTCTAGAGGTTTTAGGTATTGTGCAAATTAAAAATGTTTCTTGAAGCCTGCGCCTTTGTTTTACAGCAGTTTTAAAGAATTGGGCTAAAATGTATTTTTTGCAATCCATTCATGGTGGAAGTACATGTTGGTCTTTGTAAGGCAAAAAAGTCCCCAAAGAAATGTTTATTTTCAGATGTTTCTCTATTTTATCATTATCAGATTTACAAGTACAGCTCAGATGTGTAGGTTCACTCATTTTGTTTTGGATAGTAAATAAAATTGATATTTGCTTTGTAGACATTACAAAATTTGAATTGTCTTTTAAATTGCAATACACAATGGGAAATCTTTATTGGGCCCCTAAAATAAATACTAACACAACTGTACACTGATGGCTCACAGAAAGAGCTACAGTCTTAAAATAAAGAAAATGGTTTGCATGATCAAAGGGGTCTTTGCATCATGAAAGGGTTCTTCAGACTGATGAATGTGCTGTAGATGTAGAGGGTTCTATTGTTACCACGTCAAGCTTGTCATAATAGAAGAACTCTGTCAAAATGTTCTGTATACAGCCATCTACAGCACGTTCTTCATCAATGCCATCAAAAGAACCATTTAACCATGCAAAGAACTCTTTAATCAAGCAAAGGGTTCTTTGAGTGTTCATGGATCTATATAAAAGCATAAAGAATTCTTGAAGAACCATCAATTTTAATTTTTTTTTTTTTGCCATAATTTAACCATCAGTTAGTTTTAAACACTAAACAGACACCCCTCATTTTTTTCTTCCTCTTATTCGTAATGAAGCTCATTCATGCTAAACGTTTTCACATGGATCCTTCACAACCTGCAACAAGATTTAATCAGAATTTACTCCAAAATCTTAAAAGATCTAAATGATTCCATTCAAACAATATATCAAAATGTATGTATGTTGCACAGAAAATGGAATCTACATACCATTATTTGGCCAGTGGTGTGACAGACAGCTACATATCGCTTTTGTCGGAAGAAAACCTTATATCTCCATTTTTGTCGTTTTTCAGTTTTTGACATAATTTGAAAATACCTGTTTCCCTTTACATTGTGTGTAAATTTCATGATGATTAGACCAAAAGAAATGACCCAAAATGACTTGGAAAAAAGTCTGGTTCCACTGACTTGCATTAAAAGTAAAGTAGGTTTTTTCCTTCTCCTGTAAAGTTACCATTTTGGAGATACGAGGTTTTCTTCCCATAACAGTGATATGATGTACAGTTACTGTGATCATAAATAGGTAGTCGAATGTTAACATATAAAGTTAAATGCGAGTGTGTGGAGCGGTTCACTTGTTTGAGACATAACAAGCAAATTCTACTGTCAAATTTTGATGAATTAAATGTTTGTTGTGTGAGTAGGGAGGGCATTCATTTTATAGCACTAGGACCCATAAGATCCTAATTACCACTGATTGATGTTCAGTTATCACACTAAAAGACACCCCAGTGATTTACTACCAATCAAGTCATCATCTAGCTTCTTTTTTTAAAATGCATTGATCATTTTTATTATGACGTCAAAGTGCAGTAATGTGATCTTGGAGTTCAGCAGAGACTCCTTAAAACCCTCATCTCAGCTTCACACTTAACACATTCAATGTACAATAATCTAAATCCCATGAAATCTGGACGTATCGGAGGGCATTAGACGTCTTCAGAATGGATTCAGTGCTGCTTACAGTGCTGTTTTGAATGTCTCGAGGGAAATTACTCAAGAACAGACTTACCATAATGGTCAGCAAGTAGCATCTGCTGAAGCCTTCCATTGATTTTCTTTAACCATATTGCAGTTCTACAGTGTCCTATGCCCGTTACACTGGGTTACACTTTGTTTCCCCTTTGGTTCCACAGTTGCAGGTGGTTTCCACATGGAGGCCCTACACCACGCTTGTGAAGCTAACAACACAGTTTCTCTCGAGACTGTCACTGAGGTCAAAACAGAGCTTTGTGCTTTTAGGTCAGTGGGGCTGCTTATTTTAGTAACTGTCCTGTTTGTGTCTGTCTGTCGCCGTCGGTGGGCTTCAGATTTCAGCCACTCTTCCTCTCCTCTTCCTCCTGATATAGTCTTTACTTGTTTAAAGTATAATATCATGATTTTGGACACAGCTTCTTATCACTTTAGATTTTCTTTCTGCATTTTGGCATCAAAATAGTGGAGGTGCAGGCATTAGTTAGATCTTGAGATCAGAATGTCTCCCAAACTACAATCAGACGTCACCTATATGACCACAAGTTGTTTGGGAGGGTTGCCAGAGGAAAGCCTCTGCGGTCAAGGACCAACAGACTGAAGCACCTACAGTTTGCCAGACATTACTGGATCATTCAGTGGGATTGCATTCTGTGGTCAGATGAGACCAAAATAGAGATTTTTGGCAACGAACACCAGAGGTGAGCTTGGTGCGGACACAAAGTTAACCATGCAGAAAAGTACCTCCTCCCAGTGTAAAGTATGGTGGTGGATCTGTGCTGTTGTTGGGTGTCAGCCAGGAAGCTTAAACTGGGCCATTGTTGGACGTTGTTTCAAAGATAAACCTCAATATCAACACAAAATGCTTGACTGACCATATAATCAAGGGTTTGCCATGACCATGCCAGTCCCTGACCTAAACCCCATAGGAAATCTGGGGGATGAGCTGAAGAGGAGAGTCCACAAGCATGTACCTCAGAATCTGGAGGATCTGGAGAGATTCTGTTCGGAGGAATAGTCTCAGATTCTCCTGCGTTCTCCGGTCTCGTGTTTTTGTTCTTTTTAATCAATGTACTTCAAATAAAGGTTAGATTTTTAGAAGATTTTGAATGAAAGATCAAAAGGATTAGCAATATAATAATGTAATAATGTTTTATTTACAGCCCATTTTGCTGTTTAGCTGGGGTGCCATTATTTGTGGTGGGCACTGTATGATGTAAAGCCCAAATGGACCATTTTTACATTTTTAGCTCATGTCTCTGTTCATATTGAGCATGATTCATCATGTCGCTGCTGTTGAACATTAATGTTCAAAGTTAATGTAACAGGATGTTTTCCAAATACTTTTTTTCTGCTTTTTCTGATTTGCATTCATTATCATGAATAATACCATGTTTACCATGAAAACTGAATACTTGACTTTTACTCACAATACATCATACAGAAATAAAAGACATTATGATTCGCATTGACTTTAATAACTCGCAAAAACGTATCTTGCAGAAGAAACATGGGTTGTAACACCATCAATACAAAAGATGGACATTTTTGATGTGGTGTGGCTGTTTTTGCCATTTGGTGTTCCCGGTATGTTGCCCACCCTTTGTTTCCGTTTGTGTACAATAACAAATGAGCACCACAGTGTCTTTACCGCACCCTCTCTTTTGCTTGTGCAAGAGACCAAACAGTATCCACATGTTCACACATTTTGTTCAACAAATTCAAACAACCACATGTATTTGTGTCACAGTTTAATCAAAGTAATAAAAACTTGGCCAAAAAATCTGGGCACATCCAGAGATTCAGAGGAAACAACAGTGGAACACAGTGGCGTATGTGTGTTTATAAAAAGTGTATTTTAGTACACAGTTTAAAATACAAATTCAGTTTGGTACATCGCTGCAGACATTCAGCTGGCACACATTTGCTGTAAAACATTAGGTTTTTAGAAGGGGCAGCTTTGAAAGGGGAGTATTTCACTACATTTGCCCACCCCTCCCTCCCTCCCCATAAAGTAATAATACATTTCCCTTTTAAAAAATACAAAGTACCGTATGTACAATAGGAAACGTTTAGGGGATGCATCCACAGACATCCACAGTCTCTTTTTTTTTTTTCTTCTGTTAAACGGATCACTGCTGTAAATGAAAACACCCTCTGTGTTCATTTCTCCTTGTTTTTTAAAACAAAAAAACCTGCAGAGGAACCTACTGAACACAGTGAGTGCTGGTTGTGGGGAAATGTAGCAGCGTCCCAGCAGAAAAGCGTTACTCCACAGGAGGCAGATCAGAGGTTCAAATGTCCATCTCAAACTGGCTTTCTTCAGCTGCAAATAGAAATAAACACATTAACCTTATTAACTACTATGAACTATTCAGTAAATACTATGAATCCAGTCTGAAAATTCTGTAGTTATAAGAGTGAGGAAGATGGACGTTTAGGATTTAAAGGAGATTTTTTTGGAATTTTTGAATCATTAAATATTGCTGAAGAGTCTTAGGCCTCGAAAAGCTCCCTCAGAGAAAGTTGTTATTGTTACATTAAATGATTATGAATGTTTATTGGTGTCTGACACACTATTTTAAAACTATTATTAGGTCTAAAACCTATCTTGGTGCATGTGATGCATTTTATCCATTCCAATTTGTTTGTGAACAAAGTGTACCAGGAAAAGGCCTACAAGTCTGATGATGTTATATTTTTGGTTTAAATTTATTTTAATGCCTCTAAAAGCTCCCTAACAGAAAGTTATTACATAGAATGGTTATGAATATGCTGCTTGATGTCTAAGACACTGTTTTACAGTAGTTCTAAAATTTAGGACTGGGTAAAAATTATATTATTGCATTACAATTATATTAGTTATATTTTGGCATTATATGGGAAAATAGTCCCCAGAGAAATGTATTTTTTCAGATTTACTACTATTTTATATAGCATTACATATAGAAATTTAGAAGACACATGTAGGTTTACTAGTAGTTTTGGACAGTATATAAAATGGCTATATTTGCGTTTAAGCGATTGACCCTCGGTTCCTATCACCACCACAGTAAACAATTTTGAATCATTAATTTTCTCTACAATGAACCACCTGACATCAAACCACTCTGAATGGCTGTGTTTACACCTCAACAATTTAATTTTGCAGTAAGCTTGAAAGTTCTTATTTAAGGTCACCCAAAGATATTTGTTTTTGTGCTCTGTGAGGAAGATTTTCATACAGGTCTTGTAACTAAGAGGAGCCCCCTTTGCATCTGGGTTTGCCATTAACAGAAGCCCCTTGAGTGACTTTGTAGTCCACCAAAAATAGAAAGTTTGACCCACATACAGCTCGTCAAAGTCCAGCTGAGCTGAGAGCAGGACTTCTTTGGTGCTACTGTTGCAATAGATGACGGGATTGCACCATTTGTTGATAAGCTCACTACTGTTGGTGACGATCACTACTGTAGTAATGAAGTAACGTGGTTTTGTCTTGTGATTCTGTTTGACTGGTCAGATGACTCTGAATGCGCACTGTGGAGGCACATTCTCTGTTATTGATGTATTAAGAGTCATGCTGCAGATTGCTTACCACTGTACTATTCTCTTATATATCAAAACAGATTTACTTTACCTGCCAGATCCTTGTCCTCCTCAATCTCCTCTTTAAGCTCCTGCACTTTGGCCAGAGGATGATGAGCAGGAACAGTCACCCCTGGAATCTGGGGCAGGCAGCAGGGCGGGGTACGTGCAATTGGAGAATTCCTACAGTCCATCAAGAACTTTCTGTCATAAATGATCCGAGTGCCTGTAGAGAGAAGAGTGTGTTAAGGCAGGGTAATATGACGATATGTTACAACTGTCTGGATAAATTGTGCTACAGTGTGCTTTCCAGAGGTACCATAGGCATCGTCAGTACTTCTGGAATACTGAATTTATCGTAAAAAAGATATTTAGACCAATTACGGAAAGCCTGTACACAAAAACCAATGCATCCTATGGAGAGTGCATAAAATACATAGGAATAAGTAGGTGACCGAATGCCAGCCCAATATGTTATTATCCTATTTTATTTTTACCCAATTTACTTGTTTTTAAGTAGTTTATTTTTGCAAAGACTGAATATTAAAAAAAAAATGTCACTGCATTTTGTCAGAACTGATTCGCAAAGCTCAGAAAAACTAAATAATATGATACATATTGTCAGGAAAAAAGGCATCAGGTGTCGTGGTGGTGTATTTTGGCCACTTTGCCCATTCTTACAGCGCCTGAGGTGAGCAAGGTAAAAAAGGAAAAGCCTAGAAAACGACAAGAGTCGACACAAATTGGATTTATGTTGGAAAACACAGGTTTATGGGAGCATATGGTACATGATCTCTCTTTTTGTTTTGCCAAATTGATGTTAAGTGTTCCCAGTTCAGAACTCATACTGACATTCCAACTTCCTTCACTTATAAAACCAGCCCTTAGTAAGTTCATATGAACATGGAATTAAACATGGCTGTTCAACACGAAAGACTTCTCAATGGGAACAAAGCCTAAAAGCTTTCAAGCAACCCCCCCACTGGGCTTTTCTGTCTTGGGTTTTAAAGTGGAATTCCACTAGAATTTTCAAAATGTCTGCATAATTAAAATGTTGAAGTGTAAACGAAGTCATTCTGAATGGGTTGATGTGAAATGCTCCTTTCTAGGTAAACCTACAGAACGGTTCACAACAGCAGTGAAACATCCAAATAGTTTAACAGTCTCTAAAAACTACCTTACAGAAAGCTTTTTTTTCCATGAAACTATAGCCTGGTTCCTGAAACATTGTTTTATGATAGTTTTTTGTAAAGGTTTTGTCCTAAAATGTGTTTTTTATTCATTTCTGGCAGCGAGAAACAGTTGAAAATTAGCCAAATTGGCTAGACTGGCACATTAACAGAAATTATGATTATCTGTACTGTCCCTGTAAATCTAAATCAAATAAACTAACACAGAAAACTTTTCATTCAACACTTCAACCATTACTTTACCATTATTAACATTACATACAAAAACTCCAAAGACATATTTAGGTTCTACTCGTTTTGGATAGTGAATAATAATGGCAGTATTTGAGTCGCAGACTGCGTCACCACCACTGAAAGACAATCCAAGCAAGTTTTTCTGCAATGCATTATTTCAAAAAGTGTCAGAATTCCCCTTTAAGAAAGACACACTGTGCTGGAGGAGGGGAGCTTGTGAGGCTAGACTTGGCACCCCTGATGGAGTTCTAGGAAATCCGAGCACATGTGCAGCCTGGAAGCAGGGAGCCATTTTGAGGCAGGCTAAACCGCATGGAGAGTAGACAAGGCCGGAGCATGTTCACAACGTATAAACAAACACCACACACAGCAGGCTGTATATGTTCTAGTTAGTTCATTTTAGCCCCCTCTCAAGGGGCCCGAGCTAGAATGCAGTGGAGGGGCGTTTAACAAACAGCTTCAAAGAGCGTCAGGCAGCACCGTGGTTGGCTGAAGTTTGACCTGTTTAAGGGGTGGTGCTGCAGTTTAGAGCCATACTGTACTTATAGGCTGTATCACAGGGAGAAAAACATGTTATGCAACCTCATCTATTTTTTGTGCAATATGTCCTGGACAAAGGGGGGGGGCAGAGAGCACTCCCAACTAAGGCTCACCAGGATGAGGAATGTACAGAAGTGAATTCAACTGCTTGACCATTTGTTGTTTCAAAAGCAGCAAGTTTCAAATTTGTACAGGAGTTGAAATGTAATCACTCCAGTGTAAAAACAGGAAATGCAATGCACACATGACATTACACTTCCACAGACATGCGTACCGAAATGAAAAGCAAAACCTCTGTTGCACTGTTTTCACATCAAAAACAATACATGAGGATTTGCATTTAAGAAATGCAATGCTGAATGTTTCAGAATTGAATATAATCCACACTGAAATGTAATCAACACACTGCTACACTAGTTTGTTTGAATACCCTGTCAAAGTACATTTACATTTTCTAAATGAAAATAAGTTAAAACATCCTCTATAGTGAGTCCGCAATTTATATGTATTTAACATATTACACAGGGACTAATATGAGACTTTTGCATACGACTGTACACTATTTTCCATTATGCCAAATGATGGAAAGCAATATAGCTTTGTGTTGATTACATTTCAAGGTAATACATTTTGACAGAGCATTTCGGTTTTTCGTTGTTTTTCAGTAAAGTCATTAAGCACTGGGAAAACAGTATAACAGAGGTTTTGCTTTTCCTTTTGGCACATGCATGTCACATGGAAAAGTAATGTTATGCATGCAATACATTTGATTTTTAATTCCCCTTCATTAATATTAAAGGCTACTCTTCAAGATTGCAATGAGAATTAGAAGAAAAATCCTAACAAAAACAATAGGGTGCTGGCCCTTGGAGTGCTTGGACCCCTAAATATTACTTTCCTAGTGTAAAATCATGGTGACTTCCTCATGGCAGTTACTCAGTTTGGGGGATAATCTGGAGACACTACCTACAAACCGCTGCCTGGTCTCTGTTTCTACTTACAAACTGGCTTCAGTAAAGAAGAAACCACAGTTAAGTATCTAAGCTGAAAGAGCCCATGATTTACATTTTGACAACATCAGCTCTGATTAAGCAATTAAAAGCCACTAAGCCCTTTCACTGTTATATGTAAACTCTTCCACAGGGAGGCATCCAAGACCCACTTCCACACGTTCTTGGCTGGGACAAGGCGTTCTCAGTTATCCTAGAAATGCAACAGCTGTGGACAGAGGGAGGGTCACTTCAGAGTAAAATCCCTCCTACTTGTTCCCTGCTCTGCTTGTTTAAACACAGTCTTTTCAAGACAAAGAGAAAGAAGAAGAAGAAGAAGAAAAAAGGGTGGAAGGCTCATCAGATAAAGTCAAGGGGTCAACTGTTTGTTTTTAGCAGATTAGATAGCCTAGCTGCATTAGGCCTTAACAGCACAGGCCTGCTGTGGCTCTGTGAAATAAACAAGCAGGTTGGACAGATACCACCACTCTGTTATGTTACATAACTACCTACACTGATGAACTGCCATGTAATAAACCAAAAGAGTATGCACAACATTCAAGACCTTATCTTGCATATTATTTTTTAGTGTATCCATATTTTCTACCAGGTTCTAAGTGCAACTCACTTTTTTTCCCCACTTTAACCGAAGTTGCAGAGCTGTTGCTGCCAAGATTACGCTGGTTTTACTGATGGCCAACATTTGTTCGGTTCTAGGTACTTCAAAAAGAGTTGGGCATCTTTTTCCATTTGGAATAGGTATTCATTACAACCATAAACAAACCCAAAATTGACTGATCCGAAGTTTCATACAGAAGACTGAGAACCCCATAAGTCTCATGAAGGTAAAAGTGAGTTCAGAAAGTTCAATTGCCCACCAGTCCCATGCCTAACCCCACTCACTTTAACACCTTTTTACACTACAGAGAGGTACAGAGCCCCTAAGGTGACTCTGTGCTTATTTTTAATAAAGCATGGCTTCAAATTAATATATTGAGGCCACAAATTACTGTACTAAGGCCACAATTTACTTTATTGAGCCACAAATTACTTTACTGTGGCCATAAATTACTGTAATGAGGCCACAATTTACTTCATTGTGACCACGAATTACGAATTACTACTGTGGCCAGACATTCATATATTGAGGCCACACATTAATATATTGAAGCCATGAGAAACTTAACTTGTGGCCTCAATATGTAATGTAAACCTGCACATTTGTTCTGAAGGTAAGAGAGCTTTACCTTCACGAACTACTTGGACAACTGATAAAAGGGGAACATCATCCATGTGCACACCAGGTTAAAAAGCTTCACTCACTCTTTTTCCTAACTTTTTCCCTTCTTAAAAAAGTAACTCACCTCCTGGTGTGGTGGAGAACAGAGTACCCCCGGGTGTCTGGCTGTAGCAGTCTGGAAGTTGAGACCAGTCCTTGAGCTGCATAACACGAGTTGGGATGGGGCAGCTCTTGCTCTTCTCTGTTTTGGTGGACATTGTAGACTTTTTTTAAGTAAAACTCAACAGGAAGTGGCTTTAAAGCTTTAAAAACGCCTCGTGTTTATTTCTTTTGTTCGTTCTTTCGTCTTTTTTAACTGTAACAAGCCAGAGTTTCTTAAACGTGCATTGCTGCACACAAAAGTTAGCAACGAGTCACTCGAGCAGGATATTTTAAACTGCTATTTGTTTCACACTCGTTTTCGTACAAGACCCGCCCCCTACGGGGCTGCGATTGGCTAGAAGTGTACGCTTCTTGCGCTGTGATTGGCTAGTCTTGTCCTTATTCACAGGACTACTTCTACATATGAACCATTAGCCAATTCTAGCTCACGACGCGGACATAACTTACCAATCACAGCGCAGGGAGGTGGGACTTGTCGGAAAACAGGCGGGTTAAAGTAATGCGAGGAGCACAGGAGCTACGTGACTCGTATCATGTGACTGACGGGCTGCGAAAACAGTGCAGGGTTGCCAGATACGCAGTAAATCAAATCCGCATGCAGTGCACGTGTGTCCGTAAAGTAAGCGCTATATAAAGACAATAAAGCCCAGTTGCATATTCCGGGCTTGGTGGAGCACATGATAACGAAGGTTATCCCAACCTTGTGGCTAAAGGGCTAAAATCTGCCATTCAGCCACTAAGGCAATATGGCAATATATGTATTTATAAGATAGGATATATATTAGCACATATTGATTTTCTTTATATGCTACTTACATTTGTCACATACGGACATTTATGTGACATATACACCAACTTATTTGAATCAGGCCACACTCACATCTGGGACATATAGTTAAGTGATATATCAGCAAATGCATACATACATGTGTAACATGTATTTCATTTATGTATTTCATTTTGATTGTTTGCTTTGATAGCAAAATACCTTTGATGGTTGCATCAGACATGTATGTATGCTCCATATAAGATGCAAATTTGGACAAAGTATGTACATATATTTTGAAATATATGCCTGACGATTTGTGAAATATGTGCATATATGGCCATATATCACATTTCTGTCTGGCAACTAGGAACGTGCATGCAATTTGGGGCAAATGGCATTTGATTTTCTGTCAAAGATGTTGCAGAGAGTACATTCAGCATCTGTCAGCATGGAAAGCGAAGCATATTAGGCTCCCTTCTTCTCTTTAAAGCCATAAGTATATGCAATAACAAAGTCATCCAGTTACTGTCACCAAAAGAACAACATGCATTTAAACCCGAAAAAGGAATTATAACCTAACGTAAAGTTGGTTCCATTTCTGACGCATATCTGAGTGTAAGTCTCTAATTGAAATCACCTATAGAATTCTAATTTGCATGGGACTGAATAAATAGTTACCACTGATTTGAAGGAGTGAGTTTCAAACAGCTTACAAATAAGTCAAATAAGCAGCTCTGATACTTTAAGGCCACCCTTGGAATAGAAGAATGTAGCCAGGAATTAAGCTGTCCTAATTAGTTTCCCTAGTCCCCCATTTATCCCCCTAAAATGTAGTTATACATCAAATAAATAGAAGTATTATTATTCAAATATAGAAAAAAGTACACAGTTGTACTTAATACATGTAAGTGGTACTACCCACCACTGTTGACCAGTTGCCACATATATCACATTTGTATTTTTCTTCTGCTTATGTGTATGTATCTTTATTTGAAAGTACCCAGAAACTTTCCCATGGCCATATATGCACATTTATCATAAAGGGTCAGGCAAATACTTCATAATATACGCACATACATGTTGGGTACATATATGTAAGTATCAAATACTGGACATGCCAGGCATGCACAATATATGAATCATACAAATTTAAATAAGTAGGGTGTAAATGTTACATATATGTCCATATGTGACAACTATAAGCCAGATATAAGGGGAAATTTGAGATGTGAATATCTGAGTAACTACATGTCGGGGAGCTAATTTGAGATGTGAATATCTGAGTAACTACATGTCGTAGGCAAACGAAATTAAATAGGCTTCATGTTGAACAATACAAGATTTATTTATCAAAATTCAAACAAGAAATTCAGAGGGATGTAGATTTTATAACCGATTTCACAAAGCTTCACTAATGTAATATCTTCCGATACTGGTGGTCGTCCAGATCCCTTTGCCCTGCGCAGACAGCCTTCCTCTTTGAATTTTTTGTGTCATGTCCAAATCTGCTTTCCAGTTGGTGCATTTTTATTGAATTTTCTCAAAAATGCACACTGCACACTCTTGTTTGACTGTGTTCGAGCATACTCTACATTTTGTTAAAATTTGAGATCATTTGAGGGAGAATTGACTGTTAGACTACGAAATGATGTCAATTTTTTTGGGACACCCTGTATAAATATATATATATATATATATATATATATATATATATATACCCTGTATATACCATGTATATATACTGACTGGGGCAGTGAGAGTAACTACTCATTCATTCACACTGTTGAAGTACAGGTCTGATTGATTTGTATATGTATATATATATATATATATATATATATATATATATATATATATATGTATGTATGTGTGTGTGTGTGTGTATACAGAGAGAGAGAGAGAGCGAGAGAAACACACACAAATCAATCAGACCTGTACTTCAACAGTGTGAATGAATGAGTAGTTACTCTCACTGCCCCAGTCAGTCAGCAGGGGGCTGTACTTCACATTCAAACCAACACAAAGAAATCAAACAGGCTTCATCGCGCTCTGCTCATTTTCGCAGTTTGATGGTCGCGAACACCGAGTTGTCTGATTTCAGTTAGTAATCTGAAGCTAATTATTATCCTTTTGGATATCTTTTTGTGTAGCAAAAAACACGACGATCTTAAAAAAGTCGCTCATTTCTCTGTTTTTTGTGGAGTTTCGCCGGCAGAAGGAAGCGAACGGTAGGTTTTTCTATTCGCTAGCTTCTTGTTCGAATTTTCCCGTTCTACCTTAAATGGTGCAGCAGTTGCTACAACGCCCGAGCCGCCAGAATGAAACTGCTGCGCCATTTAAGGTGGAACGGAAAAAACGGGAAAGCCTCGTTAGCTAACCGAGTTAGCTTAGTAATATAGCTTTAGCTTACCGGCGCTGACTTTAACCTCCCTCACTTCATTTTCTGATCTGGGCACTGTAAAACACACATAGGCTTCTGCCGTGTAAGTTAATAAACCTGTTTAAGACTTTTCCAGAAACACTTTCCCGCCTTAGGAAGGATAAAAATGGGTATTCAACGATGCTAAACGTGCTAATGCTACTAACTTAGCTAACATAGCTCCTTTAATATCAGTGGTCCATGGCAGATTTCTCAACCCAGGAGGATTTTTCCCGTTAAAATGTTTACGACAAAATATTGTGTGGATAGATAGTTTAGTAATCTGACTTTCTGTAATGGGTGCTGTTCTTTTTACGTCTTGCTTGTTTTCCTTTCGTTTTAATCATGTCGTAACGCTAAGCTAAGCTAAGCTAACCGTGTCTGAGGTTTATCCATAAATAGTTTAAAATTGTTTTCTGAGATGCTTTTAATGACCCGTCCGCTTAATTTGGCGAAGACTTGGCTTGAGGTTTCGGGCCGAAAGCTGAATTTTTCCAGGTTTGTGGTCTAAGTAACTGACCAGCTCAGAAACAAGAAGCACATGGCCGAGAAGGAGCTGGTGGTTCAGTGAGCTTCACAATTCAGCATTAAAGATTTTTATTTACATTCACGACAGAATTGGAGTACCTACTTATTCAGCTCATTCATCAGAAAATGAGTAATACATACAGATGATAAACAAGGTGAATTACAAATGTTATAATCCAGCCAAAGCGAGGTAATACAATATAATAATGCAATATGATAATCTAATAACAGTACATGTATGTAACTTTCGAGTAATGGACATGTATGGATCATACATGTAATGTATGTCTGATATGTATAATGCATATTTCCAGTGCATGGATTATACATTTGTGTGATACAAACATTGAAAAAAATCAAAATGAAATATACCAGCAGCATACATAGCATACAAATGCAAATATAAGTAATATATGCCATCCATATATAAATAATGTTTTCTGTCATATTGTTAAATATTTGTTATGCCTGATCGGTGTACATACGTATATTGTCAGCGTAACATTTCAAATATAGGACATGCATTAGCATATATGGACGTCCCTTATATCTTAATTATAGTTGTCACATACTGACAGCCAGCTTATTTGAATTTGGCCATTTTCAAATATAAGATATATATTTCAGCCATATATCAATATACACACCAATCAGGCATAACATTATGACCACCTCCTTGTTTCTACGCTCACTGTCAACTCCAGCAGCACTGCTGTGTCTGATCCACTCAGACAAGCGCAACACACACTAACACACCACCATCACATCAGTGTTACTGCAGTGCTGAGAATGATCCACCACCCAAATAGTACCTGCTCTGTGAGGGTCCATGGGGGTCCTGACCACTGAAGAACAGGGTAAAAGGGGGCTAACAAAGTATGCAGAGAAACAGATGGACTACAGTCTGTAACTGTAGAACTACAAAGTGCACCTATATAGTAAGTGGAGCTGATAAAATGGACAATGAGCTTAAAAACAAGGAGGTGGTCATAATGTTATGCCTGATTGGTGTATAGATTGATATATAGCTGAAATATACATCTTATATTTGAAAATGGCCAAATTCAAATAAGCTGGCTGTCAGTATGTGACAACTATAATTAAGATATAAGGGATGTCCATATATGCTAATGCATGTCCTATATTTGAAATCCTTATATTGCCATTTATCTGATTTCTGTGTCAAATGACTAAATAATACTTAGCACTGCAATGAAAACCAGAATTACAGATAGTGGTTTGCAGTATTTCAGGTAATAATCATTCACCACCTTTGCCTGTTTTTGTTTGCTTGAAATGATTTAAAATGTCATCTTTTTCCCTAAAGTGGTTCTATCTACTTATTTTTTTTCTTTAGAAAAACTACGTTGAGCATGGCAGATGGCGAGGGCTTTGTGGTGCGAGTAAGGGGTTTGCCTTGGTCCTGCTCCACAGATGAGGTGCAGAGGTTCTTCTCAGGTCAGTTGATGTCGAAACACCTTGTGTTGATGCTTACCATTTACTCTGAATGCAGATTAAAGAGACTCCTTGTCTTTATAGAATGCAAAATCGCAAACAACGGCACAAGCATACATTTCACATACACAAGGGAAGGACGGCCCAGCGGAGAGGCGTTTGTTGAGTTTGATAATGAGGACGATCTGAAAATTGCTCTCAAGAAGGATCGGGAGACGATGGGACACCGCTACGTGGAAGGTGGGTGGTGGGACTGAGTTTTGGGGAGAGGGAATGAAAGCGCTTGACCCGGCTGTGGCCAGAAACTGACTGATGCATCTCTGGTTTCAGTTTTCAAATCCAATAATGTGGAGATGGACTGGGTTTTGAAGCATACTGGCCCTAATTGCCCAGACACAGCAGGGGATGGCCTCGTTAGGCTTCGCGGTCTGCCCTTTGGCTGCAGCAAAGAGGAGATTGTCCAGTTTTTTGCAGGTATGTCCACTGTATCCTAGTACTTGCAGTTTTATCCCACTATTCATAAATGAAAAACTCACACAATCACTCAGAATTTTAGTTTATCTGCATAAACTTATTAAGCTGAAATGCTCAGCTCCACTGTTTCTGGACACTGAAGCAGTGTCATAGTGTCTTTAGGTTAGTTTTAAATGTAATAAATGAAATTAAAAGGCCTAAACACACCACAGTGGGTCACTGTTCTGTTCCTTTTTGAAAATATATCAATTTCTTACTTTTTATATCTTGTATATTTTAATATCTTATTTTCTTTATTCGTGAAGCCCCCTATTGTAAACTCAACGTCTGGCAAATTGCCTGTAAGGTCTCTGTTAAGACTTTTGCTTGATGTTGAGACAGGAGCAAATAGAAATCTTAGGTTACTGACTACTCTCTTATCAGTGACCCTTTTTCATTCTGTTACAATGAGTTACCATGCATAGTATATTGCTTCCCATCTGGTATGTACATGTAACATCATTTCTCATTTGAAAAATCCCTTAGCAAACTATAAATTCTTGTTAATGGGCTTGTGATTTAATATGTCCCCCACTGGGGTTATCTGTCCTTGGGTTGAAGGGTTGGAAATCGTGCCAAATGGGATAACATTGCCGGTGGACTTCCAGGGGAGGAGTACGGGGGAGGCCTTCGTGCAGTTTGCTTCACAGGATATAGCTGAAAAGGCTCTAAAGAAACACAAGGAAAGAATAGGGCACAGGTGGGGATGGTTGGTTGGTTGGCTGGATAAGTTGCTTTTCTTATGGTGTACACCTCTCAACAAATATGCACTGCAGAAATGGCAAGACATTCTCTCAAACTATTAGCAGTAATAATCACACATAGCTTTCAGAAGATGAGGCCCAGTTCCCACAAAGCCATTATGTGGCCATGCTATTCTCCATTATTAGTGCTGAGTGAGCCATTGAGACTTACTGGAAATTGTATTAGTGAAAGGTAACCAATCATGGACTACTTGGCTGAAGAGATTAGCTTTTAGACAAGATATCCTTGCGTTGCCGTCAAACGGTGAAGTTGTTTGGGGGTTATTGAAATGTCTACTATAGCTGAATATGAATGTGTTTGGAGGAAATCATTTCAAAACCCAACTTCAGCCTGCAGCCATGCGTATATTCAGTTGACACAATAAATATTCAATAAAATCTCAAAGGCTAGAACGAGGAATATGGCCACTCAGCACTAAATTTGATGTGGTAGGGATCTCTCTGGCCTATTTCTTTACCACACTGACGACTTCAGATCATGAGGACCCGTTAACACAGGTAAAACTGAGTCAGACATGATGGACTGAAGTCTCTTCCTGCCATGCTCTCTGTACTCTATGACAGGGTGACAAGAATGTATCTCACGGTTACGGTAATGCAGCTGATTGCATGAGTGGCCATAAGAAAAGTTGAATGAGGGTTGAATGAGACTCTTAAATGTAAGGTTCCATTTTTGTTTTTTTTGTCTTCATTATCACAAAAAAAGTCAGTGAACGGAGTCATTGCCAGTTATTCAGTGCTCAAGTTGTTAGGGTGTATTATTTTGTTCAGAGGACCATATTAGCGGTCCGTTTTCTGTGCACGCAGCAATGCTCTGTTGCCTCCAGTCTGTAGACCCTGGTTCCATCACTGTGCCTTGGTCCTCATAGGTATATAGAGATTTTCAAGAGCAGCCGCGCTGAGGTGCGCACCCACTACGAACCCCAGCGTAAGGTGATGGGCATGCAGAGACCGGGCCCCTACGACCGGCCGGGCGGTGGCCGTGGGTATAACAGCATGGGCCGTGGGGTCTCGTTTGAACGCGTGCGACGCGGTGGATATGGAGGGGGTATGTAAATTCCTGTTGTGTTTAAAAAGATTGCTTTTAGTACTGAATGCAACAACAAGCATTCTGTTTACAAAATCGAGAGAAGTGCATGTGTGAGGTTTGAGGTTTTATAAATAGCTCAAATCCATTGTCTGGTTGTTCTTCTGCATGATGACTGTTTGCCTATTTTAGTAACCTCTTCCTCACTGTTACTGTTCTTACTCTTATCTGTGTTGCAGATGGTCGTTACGGGGATGGAGGTTCCTCTTTTCAGAGCACAACAGGGCATTGCGTGCACATGAGAGGTCTTCCCTACAGAGCCACAGAGACAGACATATACAACGTGAGTTTTTACATACACACACATCAGCAGTGAGAGGCATTTTTTGTGTGTGTGAAGGAGTAATTTGAAAAGTGCTGAATTTGATAATGAATTAAAACTAATGGCCACTATTTAGTGTTATGTAAATGCATCCGAATTCAGGGCCCAAAAGGAAAGTGGGGGGTGCTGAGGTTACTGCAGGACTGTTAAAGTGCAACTGCTACTAATAAAAATGATAATAATAAATAAAATTACTACTAATAATAAAATCACTTCCCTCACCAACTATGCAAGTGATGTGCATGCAGAGCTGTAGTGTAGTTCCTCAAAACAGCCTAATATAGATTTTATTTTGCTTAAAATTCTAACAATGTCCCACAATTTGAATTTGAAATATTAGGGTTTTATTTGTTGTTATTGTTATTGTTATTGTTGTTATTATTATTATTATTATTATTATTATTATTATTAATAATAATAATAATAATAATAATTTGTTTTTTTTATTCAAATCTTTATCTTCTGCTCAATGTGCATTTAAGTATTGAGTCGTGTAATTTGACGGTGGGTGTGATCTGTTACCACACCACGTTTCAGCATTGACATTGGTTGCTGCTCGGGTCGTTTGCATACTGTTTGTCTAGAAGGAGCACAAGCAAAGCGATCAGTTAGACGTGTTAATCAGATATGTATATTGTTGCCTCCCATCACAATACAGCATAGATGTTCTGTTAATGTAAATTATCTGATAGAATTTAGGCTAAAATACCTTCGCACCTCCGTCAGACGTCACCTTTTAAACAGACAGACACCTTGGATAAAACGCCATGGAAATATAACTAAGTGAGAATAAAATTCATTCAACTCTCTTTCTCCATACAAGACCCTTTAATGGGTGCTCAGCACAGCTAAGGCTAGAGGAGTATTGTTCATTTGCATGCACGTCGCTCCATCGATAGCAGTGGGGAGGGAAAAGAGTGCTTTGAAAAATTTGAAAACGTGTAATCTGAACCTGTTGATGATCTTAAATGCGCTGACTTTGTCCAATTGTGCAGTTCTTCTCTCCCCTGAACCCGGTGCGAGTGCACATGGAGATCGGCCCTGACGGCAGAGTGACGGGCGAGGCTGATGTGGAGTTTGCTACGCATGAAGATGCTGTGGCTGCCATGTCAAAAGACAAAGCTAACATGCGTAAGTACACAGCTCCTCTAGAGGATTAAGATATAAGAGAAAGCCTATTTGAACAGTCTTTACACAAGGCTAGAGTTTTCAGTATTTTAGGTACACCTACGATGTACCCATGCTGATTTTTATCAGGAACCTCTACCAAATAGGTCAGAGATCTGATCCTGGAGGGACAGAGTCAACCACAGTCTGGTGTGAGACCATGCTTTTGTTTAACTCACCTGCGAATTGCCAGGTTTAGTGGGTGTGTTTGAGCAGAGAATCGCCAAACTGTGCTGGATTCTGAACCCTCTAGGACTGGAATTGTATGCCTCTGTTATAGGTACACTTTAAAGGCATATGATTACTGATCATAGCCCATCTGTTGCTGTGCTGTTTGCCCGCTGCTTTCAAGGGGTGGGCAGAAAGATAATATTCATTGTCATCTCAATACATTATGTCTAACTAAACTTTTCTAAGCGTATCGTGGATATCAATACTCAAAGAAAGCTGTCCAATCACACATTAGTTATTCCTGTTTAATTGAATTCACTATGTGAAATCTTGAATAAAGTTTGTGTTTGTAGTTTTTGATAGTATGTTTTAAATAAATACTGATGCTTTTTTGTCTGTTTAAACTGATCAGACTTGAAAAATGAGTATCAGTTGCAGCAGCGTTGCTGGGATTTTTAAGAAGCAGTATGTAGGATTTAGTGGCATCTAACAATGATGTTGCAGATTGTAACTGTATACCCCTCCCTTTCCAAGTGTAGGTTCTACGGTAGCTGTCAGGTTTTCTGATGTTGCTTGTCCTGATTTCTTTTTGCTTTTTCATGTTTTTGATTTACCGTTCCTTGCTTTTTCTTGTGCTAAATAATGATGATCCAACCAAGAATATTCAGTCAAGAGGGGTTTTGTGGTCAGCTTATGAAGGGATTTCATAAGGTCTTCAAGTCTGTACCTTCAGTTTCCTGGCCTTTTTTTTTTCTATTCAGTGGTATTTAAATGACATGTTGGTGTAACTAATTGGCCACCTAGTGTCTTTCATTCAATTGTGAATAATAATAATAAAAAAAAGGAAGCTCTAATTAAAGACTGGAGTGACACCTCAGTTTTTGTCTTGCAGAGCACCGTTATGTTGAACTGTTCCTAAACTCAACAGCAGGGGGTGGAAGCGGTGGATACGGAGGTCAGATGATGGGGGCAATGGGTTAGTCTCATGGTTTTTGTGTAATTTTGACAAAATTAATGTTTTTTTTGAGTAACGTGTTGCCGTAACTTGCTGTCTCGGCATTGTACCTTCAGGGAACCAGTCATCCTATGGGCACAGCAGTCAGCAAATGAGCTCAGGATACAGCGGCGGCTACAGCAACCAGAGCAGCATGGGAGGATACAGTGATTACAGTGAGTGTCAGCTCTGCTTTACATGAATATAACAGGGGAACGATTTTGTTTTATAGCTGTATGTATGTGTATAGAGGGAACCCAGCTGATATCAAGGTCTCACTCTCATCAGATTAAAAGACTAAACTGCACTTTCACCTTTAGTGGCGAGCTCTTCAGTGTTATATGCATAGCATTGGTGTAAGCAAAAATTTAGATTTATAAACTTGTATTTACTTATATGGCTCTACAGTGCAAACAACATTCTCACATTTGCTCCTAAATGCAGTGTTTTTTTTATTTCAACGGTGCATGCAGCTGGCTGTGAATGCTAAAATATTTACAGGGCATGATAAAAAAATTAGCTTACTGGCTCACTGTGCACAGCACAGGACAAACTAACCTGCAAATATGTTCAAGTCTCACAGTTTTTAGAACCGTTGTTTATCCGTAAGACTCGCATCTTTTGCCTTTGCTAAGGTCTCATGGCAGTGAATGTAAATCAGATGGGATAAAAAGTTGGCTTTACTGCGCACTGAGCACCATTATAAGTCAATACAGCACCGTCACATTCAAGTTAGGAGTCTTGAATTCACTCGCTGCCATTTAAAATGACGACCAGAATGGATACTAAGCAAAACGGCCAGCAGCTAAACGGCCCTCTTATACAACAGAAAAATCTCCTGAATGCAGTGTTTTATTTGAGCGCATTGAGAGGTTGAAGCTAGAGGAAAACTGCAATTTCAAACTCAGCACAGTATGCTGACCTCACATTTAACAAACTAGTTACTGACACAGTACCTCCAGTGGGTAAAAGCTAAGTACAGTCCAGAATTTTACAGCACTTGGTGTAAATGTCCAGGCCAAATAGTTGAAGATTTTCTCATTATTTTTTCCACTGTATTCAGTTTTTTCTTTATCACAGTCAGCTCTAACTAGGTACATCTACAGAAACACAGGTCAGCTAAGTTCGCACATTCCGTCTGCAGAAACAGCGGAAAAGGGTAATGCCTACAGTTACATGTTGGCACTGAAAAAAGCATCGTTCTGTGCCTCAGTGCAGGATATAACACAGTGATCTTACATGACCGATGGCGTGTGCAGTCATGTAAATGTTGCCGTGGTGATTATCTAAGAGAACTGTGGTGATCTTTGGGAGGAGCAGCAAATATACACAACAAAGCAATAACTTTGTGTCTTTAGGTTCATGTACTGTGAGAGCTTAGGGGTGGGGTTTCAGGAGGTTCTGCACTTTCTGCTTATAAGTCATTATCCGGAGAATAGAAGCAGAATCATAACATGGGTTATTTACAAACGTAAAGAACCGTCTAAAGAACTACACCACTAATTTATGGATCAGATTGCCCTCCCACATCTAAGACTGTATCCTTAAGTGTTTTGGAAGAATTCTGTGATTGTGAATTTTTTTTTCTTTGAAAACTATTATGAATAACTGAGAACGTTATAGATTTTATATATTTTATTACTTTTTTCATCATCTGATTTGTCCTATCTGTGTGTGTGCTGTTGAACTCACTGGTCCTAAAGTGCGTATTTCTCCCTCCTGTCAGGTAATCAGGGCGGAATGGGCAGCAGTTACTATGGAGGAGGCAGCCGTGGCTCGATGGGAATGAACGGACTGAACAGCAGCATGGGCGGTGGCTGGGGCATGTAGCTTTCGCCACATGGCAGATTTCAGCCTGCGTGGTGAATGACCAGTGACCAGCATTAAGCATACTCCTGTTTTTGTTGTTTCCAGTTTTCCTTTGCTCTGGGGCTGGTTTAGTGAAACTTTTATTAATGTTCTCCTATTTTTACTTTATCTGAATGATATTACAAAGAGAGAACCATGACAAATTGGACTTACCTGAACATTTTCTCCCTCTTTTGGTCATAATATTGAAAGTTCTGCACATTGCGTGTGTTAAGAAAGTGGAGAGGTCCCTGTAACCCAGTTTAGATGTTTTTATATGCACAAATGTGACCGTCTCCTCGTCTTTTGGAAAAAGTTTTGTTTTACAGTGAGAAGCTGAAGCTCTGTACTGTTGTGAAGCATGTTTGCAGGAACGCAGAGGGAGGTACAGCTCTGGCTTTAGATGCATGTGGTAATTGTGTTTGATAGCTTGCTTTTCTCCCTCTGTTATCAATTTTTTTTTGTTTTGTTTTGTTTTTTGTTTGTTTTGGTAGTGTGGTGCACAGAATGGATTATTGTCTGAGTTTTCGTTTTGCACACATGGACTGATTTTGCTGGGGCAGTGTTTATTCAAATCTACAATTATATTAAAAAAATTCCAGACGTTTTAAACATGATTGCAACTTTCTAAACAGTGTAGAAAACTGTTGCATGGGCTACAACAGGAAATGATCATTCATTCTAAAATAGGCTTTTGTACTTACAGAGGTTTTGTTTAAAAAATGTTTTTATTTTTTTTTGTTGTTGTTGTTGATAGCAGTAAACATGTGCAAGTGTGAACATGTTAGAACAGCCTGGAACCAGTTACAGTCATCTCCATATCAACCTTTCCTTCTATTATACAAATCAACATGTCCTTGGGACACAAAACAGAGACAAATTAAAGAATGAAAGCCTTTGTTTAAACTTTGCATCATTTGTTTTATGGTTGGTCCCATGTTCTGAAATGTAACTAAATTAAGCATACTGGCATGCACAAAGTAAGCTCATGGTAAAAACATGTACAATGAAGTCTTTATAACCATTCAGCCTGCGTGTATTAAGATTAGTATTAATGTCTGCCTGTACAATCATCAGTCTAATCAAAGCTGCCTTCTGTAAGATTCTTACTCTAATTTGTTGCTATTACAGCAGCTTCTCAGATTCAAACAACTCTTAAAAACGGCTAGAACAACGTTTAAAACGAGAGGTTTTAACAGGCGAGGTTTTAAAACGAGCTTCCAACAGGCGTGTTTTAATAGTGTTGCATGTCGTAGGCAGTGTTTCAAATCTTACAGAACGCAGCTTTAAAAATAAGAAAAGCACTTTTTATTATTCTTATTCACAATTAGAAAAGAGGAAACATGATTGAAAACACTGACATTCTTAAACAGTTCTCACCCTGGCAGGCTACAATGAAGTGTTCAAACATTTTAGTTAGTACTCTCCCTAAAATGGAGATTAACAAGGGGGGGGCGGGTACAACAAATCATAGCAGACATTGTGCAATAGAATATTCTTAAAAATGATCACATTCTCCATGTAGAAGAAATTACTTTGCATATAATTCTGCAATTACTGTAGCGCCTGCTGGCTAAAAAAGTCTCAGACAAACGGAAGCCGATAGCCCCATAAAATGCTAATGCATATATTAATCGTGTTAGTCTCAAAATACCACAAATCACCAATAAGCGGTTAGGTCAATTAGCTTGTGCTGCACATGATCATTTCGTTTTCGGGAGGCCGTGCGATGTCAAGAGCTGGTGGAGCTCCTCTGAAGAAGAAGGGAGTGACAGATGTCGCAGACGCGGACTGGTTTGGGGTACGACGGCAGAGCCAGTTCGTTGCTGGAACAGCTGTTGCAGTAAATGTCCCCACAGTTTCTACAATGGTGCTACAAGAGAGGATGCAACAGTGGAGTTAAGCTCTTTCGGAGTTGTAATTGGTTGTTACTGTTGAGTTCCACTATTTTGACTTTACTATCTTTTATTGACAAAGGGTTGATCTAGCTGAAGGCTTTTATTCCAATCTTGCACAAGCCTGAATCAGTTGGGCTCAGTCTTTAAAACAGCTAATTAACCACATGAAGTATGCTTTAAAGTAATTATTAATGATTATGAACAAGGTCTGTCATTTTACTTGACAGTATGAATCTGCATTATGCATAGTTTTTACAGTGTGATAGTCGCAACTGGGGTTATTTTTATCCAGAATAAATCTAAAGCGTGTGTAGTTTTTACAGTCTGAATGTCTTAACTGTGGAGTGATTTTAATCCAGTATGAATCTGCAATGTGTATATTTTACACTCTGATGGCAACAGTGACCTTAATCCAGTGTGAATCTGCAGTGTGTGTGGTTTTTAGTCTGACAGTAATAATCATGGAGTGATTTTAATCCAGTGTGAATCTGCAGTGTGTGTAGTTTTTACAGTCTGACAGTAATAATCATGGAGTGATTTTAATCCAGTGTGAATCTGCAGTGTGTGGTTTTACAGTCTGACAGTAATAATCATGGAGTGATTTTAATCCAGTATGAATCTGCAGTGTGTGTAGTTTTTACAGTCTGACAGTAATAATCATGGAGTGATTTTAATCCAGTGTGAATCTGCAGTGTGTGGTTTTACAGTCTGACAGTAATAATCATGGAGTGATTTTAATCCAGTGTGAATCTGCAGTGTGTGTAGTTTTTACAGTCTGACAGTAATAACTATGGAGTGGATGATATTTAATTGGCTAAACCTGGAGCTCCCTGATCCAATCCACCCCTCTCTTATGGAGTAATAAAATCTACCGATACCAATAATGTCATTGTGTGGCGTAGAGCTGACATGAGCATCCAAGCCAGCTATCTGCCGATCAAATTCTATACATTACGTTACACAACCTACTCTGGTAAAACTAATTCAGCTTCAATAGTGGATTACACACACAAGTTTGAATGCAGACCCGGACGTAACCATACAGGGCTAAATAATAGTGTTGCTTACTTTTCTGCGAGATATGGAGAATTCCTTCTGGCACTGTTTACACTGTGTGGCTTCATCATCTTTCAGCCAGGCGTGACCCTGAAGAGGTGGAAAAGATTGTGAGGAAAACAAAAGGAAGAAATATTTCAGGTTTTGTGACCACCAAAGGGGGGGTTGAAAACAACATATAAGTGTTAAGGTGTGACAGAATGTATAGCCACAACTGCAAAAATCCAACCTCATCTAAGCTCTGACATCAAGACAGTATTCTCTGCGCAGCAAACTGGACTGCTTGCCAAAATATTAATAACTGGTATGCACCAGTATACTGGTATACCAGTTGAGCTCAATGCAGAAATCAGCAATACAGAGTGTGGATCAAAAAATACCAGTGGCATTCTTTAAAAAGAGACTGCTGAATCATATTGACTTTACTGGTCTGTGAAGTAGGACAGATAAAGCTCAAATGTGGTTGAATTCAATGCATCTTAATTTGTGCATAATTATGAAATTATAACCACAATGAAACACAAAAAGCAAACCAACAGTTTTGTAACTGATTATAATTGAAGTAGTTACATTGTTTTGATCTTAGGACAGTAAAACATTATTCCTCTACATACTCACGCTACATTTGGCCTCACCTTCAAAGCTTTGTTGACTTCTTTAAAGTCCTCCATTTTCAGCTTGGATCTGGAGGCAACAGCACAGCATAAGTGACACAGCAAAAATATCTGAATGTGAACAGTAATTTAAAGTCAGCTGTGCATATTAGAGTATAGCAGTCTGCCTTACTGGCTGAGGTGAAGGCCCATCTCCTGCAGGGCCTGCTCCTGCTCCTCACACAGCTGCTGCAGCTGCTTCTTCTCCTGCCGCAGATCCAGCAGCTCCTGTTGGAACCAAATCGCATTTTCAGAGGAAGCTTCCAAACCAGTTGTACCAAATCAAATCCAGAACTGGGGTGAGTTTGTACTAATCGAGTAATAAAGGGTATAAAATGATCAGGTTACATTACCGCCACATTATCAGAGACTAGTGATGAACCTTTCCATAATGTATCAACAATTACTGGACCTACTGTTTTGCGCATTTCTGAATGACACAATATGTCCAAAAGTTTGTGGACACCAGCTCATCCAAAATTTTATCAGCTATCGGGGGTATTAAAAGGGAGTTTGCTCCCATTTTAGCTTAAGTACTAGCCTTTACTCTGCTTGGGACGCTGGAGTTTAAAACATTGCTGTGAGGATTTAATTGTATTCAGCCACAAGAGTTAGTGAGGTCAGCTAATGATGTTGGATGATTAGTTCTGGATCACTCCAACCCATCCCAAAGGTATTGGACTTTTCACTGGGCATGGTGACCTTAGGCTCACGTTCAGCTGCTCCAGAGTGTCCCATTCTATTGTCAATGCTTTTCTATGGAGATCGTACAAGCTGTGTGCACAATTCAACACCTTTGTCAGCAATGGGTGCACATTAAAATAGCTAAATTTAATAACTGGGGGGTGGGGATGGGGGGTACCGCAATACTTTTGGACTAACAGTGTTTTTGTGTCCAAAGACTTTTCATAGGGAAGTGTATATTAATGAAACATTAAGATAGGGTTACTGCTACTGCATGGTGTCATGAAAGCGATGATGTGTGATTGAGTCTGACCGTCTGCAGGCCCTGCAGCTGCTGCATCTGCGTGCGCAGTTCAGCGGTGTTGTCCTGCTCACGCTGCAGCTCTCTCTGCAGGCTCTGCCTCTGCTCCTTCTCTTTACTCAGCTCTGCCTCCAGTCCTGACCTGAGGAACACACAAGCATATCATGGTTCCACAGCATGACCACAGTGCAGGCAAGCCAAAGGGTCAGAACAAGGAAAGAGCAAAGCTAGCCTGTTAAAGGAACAATACAAAACTGCTAACATTACTATGAATGGAAACTAGTAGTCGCCACTTATCAACATGCCAGATACATGCAATATAAGTGTTTTTCCTGTAACAATACATGAAAGTAGGGGTGCTTACAAAACCAAAAATACAAAAGGTAGCTTTTAAGGACTTTTTGTCCTTATTTATGTTAATGTGTATATGTGTGCATGTTTTGTATTACATCACACTAATACCAAACAAAATTATATACAGTATTAAAACACGTTTCTTTGGATGAGGGAGTAGCAAACTTTGGTCCGTGTGCCCCACTTTGGACAGCCCTGCCTTAAAGAAGGGTTCCACAGATTTTTCTACATTTCTGCATAATTCAGGTCAAATAAAATCATTTAGAGTAGTGTGGTGTGAAATGATCTGTTCTTTTCACGGCGGAGGGGCACAAGCAGGGAGAAAGAGTCCCCAAAGAATGCTTAATTTCCCAGATTTACTACTATTTTACCATGTTTAACAATACATGAAAAGTCAGAAGTGTTTTGTGTTGGTTCCTATCACCACCACTGTAAATAAATCTGTAAGTTCATTGACAGTAAATCATTTCACATCAAACCACTCCGAATGACTGTTTACATCTCAATGACTGAATTATGCAGAAATTTTGAAAAATCCGTGGAATTCCTCTTAAAATTAATACTTCACAAAAATGTTAATGCTGCTTAAACTGAATGAAAGCTGAGAGAAGGCCAATTAGCATTATCCAAAAAAGATGATGCTAACTGGTCTTACAGTGTTATCAATGTTACTATTTCCAGGTCTAGGATCCCTTTAAAGTGCTAGTGGTAGTGTGCGCACCCGTCATTTTAAGAAGGGCTTGTTAATTTAATTTAATTAAACTTATCAGTTTGGTCCCACATGTTGGGAGCCGGGCAGGGGGTACTTCAATCCCAGGGTTGGGAACCACTGGTATAATAGATACAGTACAGTGAAAAGTCCTGATTTCTTCTATTTTTGCAGATTTGTCCCACAGATCTTAAAACAAAATTGAATCTAAGACAAAGACAACCTAAGTAAACACAAAATGCAGCTGATAAATAATCGTTCATTTATTAGGAAAAAGGTTATCCAACAACAACTGGCCCATGGTGTGAAAAAAAAACTGTCCTCTTAGTTATTCAACCATACAATTAACCAAATTTAGTTGATACTTTGGATCAATTCAACTAGACACATCCAGGCTTGACTGCTGCCAGCCAGTACTGAATTAAAACATACCTTTGTAATGGATTAGTCAAAGTCCTGACAAGCCCACTGAGATGCTGTGGCAAGACCATGAACAGGCAGATTATGTGGCACAATTCCTCTACAGGAGGTGAAAGACTGACCTCCAGTTATACACAGCATTTGTTTTCAACAAATGGAGGGGGGGGCATTACTTTTTCACATGAGTGATAGAGTTGTTGCAAAACTGTTTTCTTTAATACATGAAATGATCGTTTAAAAAATCGTTTTGTGTCTGCTTGCTCTCCTTGTCTTATGTTATATCTTGGGTGAGGTCCTGAAACCATTTAGTGTGACAAATCTGCAAAAACCGAGGGAATCAGGAGGGGGCATATACTTTTTCACACCGCTATAGGCTCCTGGTACCTCAGCACGTCGAGATCGGTCAGCCGTTTCTGCAAAGTATCTACTGTCTCCTTCATCTCTGAATGCAGATCCTTCTGGCCTTGCTCCGTGTTCTTCCGTTGACTCTCAGAGTTCTGCAACCTGCACATACAGAGTTTTACTGAAATTGGCATCAAACAGGGATTAAGGCTGTAAAACACTCTCTGCCAACACAAAGGGGTCAGCGCATAATTAGCTTGATAAACAACAGATGACATTAATCAGTTCTGTCAGAGCAGGGGGTGCACCATAGGGTAGCAGGACTGGAGAACCCTGCAGTAAGGATTTAGCTGTTTTTTCAGTGTAGGGCCAAACAGGTTCTGAGCACAGAGAGCAAAATTCTAATGCCACTTTTAAAATTACTAGCACTATATATCCAAAAGTATCTGGACAGTCCTTCTAATAAGTGAATTCAACTACTTTAAGGTGCACCCATTGCTAACACAGCTGTTCAATTACGCTCTGGAGCAGCCACACATGAGCCTGAGGGATGGGCTGGAGTGATCCAAAACTGACCATCCAACATCAGTACCTGACCTCACTAACGCTCTTGTAACTGAATGCAGCCAAATCCTCACAGCAATGTTCCAACTTCTTCTGGGGGACAAATTTCCTATTAATACCCTTGACTTTAAAAGAAACACTGAACTGGACTGTAGGTGTTCACAGCAGTCCATGCCAGCATCAAAACTTCTGATGCAACTGTGCATCATCATCATTCAGCCCTACAGTGGAAAAGAGGCTTCTGTTGATCTATAATAAACCTCTGATCCTCACCTCAGTTCCAGCTCCTTCATAGCTGTTTCCATATGACTCATCTTCTGTTCTAACCTCACCGCCTCCTCGTCCTTCTTCTGGACCACTCTGTCAGCCTCCTTAAGTCGGCCAGCAGGGGGAGACAGAGAAAGAGTATTGGTGTTGAAGTAATAAACACCAAAAAAACAAATTCAAATAAGAGGTGTTCAAATGTTCAACCCATTATTTAATGATCAAGCCATTCATAATGAGGCATGTGATAGCAGGACAAACAAAAATTCGCAGCCCTCCTGGATCACATCTGTGCAATTTTACCAAACTGTTAAACTGCCATACTGAGACTCGTTTTGCGTATCAACACACCTGCGACTTGTTGAACATTTGCAGGTTGAGAGTTTTGACCTGGTCCAGCTGCTGCCGCAGAGCTGCCAGCGTGTCCTGTTTCTCATGAATGTCCTTCTCCAGCAGCTTCATGGCCACCTCCATCTCTTGCTTCAGGCCCACCTGCAGCTCCAGTTCCTTCTGCAGCTCCTGCAAGGAGAACAGACCACCATGTTATTTGCATGATAGTAATTAATCATACCATATACTTACTTAATAACTGAATACGTCCATTATTACTTCATACTTATGATTAAATTTAAATGAACGTAAACGTATACATTTATTTATGTTTACTTTACTAAATGGACCTTTCTGCATAATTCAGTCAGAATGTTCTTTATAAACTTTCAATGATCAGAACCAGTTAATTTGCAAAATACCTCACAAAGGAGCCGCTAGCAGACAAATCAACTCACAGAATTTGACAAGAATGTCACTTGTTATGGGAGTTATTTTCAGGTTGCTCAAAAAAGGCCTAAACTGATTGCTAATACATTTGGGCAGCCTATTGCAATATCCATATTGCAAAGAATGCACTAATCATGGAAGAAAAATAGAAAAAGTAGTTAATAATAGAGTTTACTGGCTCTGATGGAAAGATTCTGGGGAAAAAAAAAGCAGGACTGACAGACCTGCCGGATGCGTTTCTCCTCCTTGTACTGCTTCCACACCACGTTGTACATTTCGTCCAGACCCTGCCGTGACTGCCGGTAGGTCTCCAGCTCCACCTGGCTGTCCTGCAGAGTCACCTGGACAAACAGGCAGATCAAAATAGGTGTAAAATACAATGTGCACTGCTAGCATCAGCAGCAGAATCCAGAGTGGGGACGTTCTGCCTTTGCACCTCACACGACTTTCGGGGATCACAAACTAACTTGTAACTTGCTGAACTAAACTGACCAAAATTTTAAAAATGTGTGTCGTCCCTTTCGGATCAAAACTTTGTATCTACATTTCAGCATGATTGTGAATCTTGGCTATAATCAGAAAGAGGTGAGCGATATGACAAAAAATATGATATGAAAAAACATATTTTATTCAGCATTTCCTTGTGGCTCACTTATGCTCTTTCTAATGAGTTTCTTCCCAAAAGAATCACATTTTTGATAAGAACAATGTGTAATGAATATATAATGAAAAGCACATTTTAATTTCTCTAATAAATGTGATATTAATCATAATCTAGCACTGATATTTCTTGTAGGTGTAAAGTACACTCCTAATCTCACCATGAAATACATATTTTTCTTCTATGTGTGCCACAATTGTTAGCACCTCAAGAGTTCTCAAGAGTGAAATCTTGAGTAAAACTGAAGTGAATTCCTGTTCATATTTTATGTTTTTAAGTCCACTTGAGTGATTAAGGACATTTATATGCTCAGTCATGACTTCCTGTTTCACTTAAGAATGTACATAAGATGAAACAAGTTCTTTCAGTTGTTCATCGTTATGAAAAAGACCAGTGAAAACAGCAGTGATGTATGACAAAAGGTTGTTGAGCTGCACAAATCAGGAATTGGTTACAAGAAGATAGGTGAACAGTTGAAACTGCCCATTTCTACTATCAGATCAATAATTAAGAAGGTGAAAACAACTGGAGACGTTATGAATCTGCCGGGAAGAGGATGCATGTCTATACTGACGCCACGCACAGAGAGGAGGATGGATCAAATGGACAAAGAATCTCCAAGGACCACAGATGGGGAACTGCAGACATTAGTTAGCTCTATTAGTTGGGGTCAGAAAGTCTCCCAAACCACAATCAAACCCTGCATACGGAGGCACTCCAGTCAAAATGAAAAATGTAAACATCACTACATCTGTTGTAAACACACCTACTCACCTCTTACAGTGCGGCCACAATAGCTCAGAGAGTACAACCACAAGTCGTTTGGGTGGTTGCCAGAAGAAACCTCTGCTGGTCCAACAGACTTAAGCTTCTACAGTTTGCCAAATGTTACTGGAGCTTTCAGTGGGACCGTGATCTGGTCAGATGAGACCAAAATAGGTTTTCGGCAACAAACATCAGAGGTGAGTTTGGCTTGGACAGCCATGCAGAAAAGTACCTCTTCCTCACTGAAGTATGGTGGTGGATCTGTGATCATGTGGAGCTGTTTTTTCTCCCAAAGGCCCTGGATAGTTTATTCAGATACATGGTATCACGGTCTCCAGTACCAGCAGAAATAAAATCAAACCCTGACTGCCTCATCCAAGAGGTTTAAACTGGGCCATAATTGGGATCTTCCAGCAGGACAGTAATCCAAAGCACACCTCAAAACCGAAACAAAATGGTTCACTGAGCACAGAATTAAGGTTTTGCCATAGCCACCACAGTCCCCTGACCTAAACCCCACAGAAAACACGTGGGATGAGCTGAAGAGGAGAGTCTACAGAGTGGACCTCAGAATCTGAAGGATCTGGAAAGGTTCTATATGAAGGAATGGTCTCAGATCACTTCCCATGTGTTCTCCAGTGTCATTAACCATTATAGGAGAGACTCGGAGCCGTTATCTTCGCAAAGTGAGGCTGCACAAAGTATTAAATACAGGTATGCCATAATTGTTGAGAGAGATTTAGTTTATCATTGTACTTTAAATGATACTATGTTTAAAGACTATAGTAGGAAGCCACATATCTAACGTTACTGCTAGGAAACTAAATCTCACTTCTGCAATTTTTAGCCTCTATATCAGAGCATTTTTGGATTCCCAATGGTTGTATGACATATTTAAGTAACGCAGGTTGGGTGTTGTAGTGAGAGAACTCTGACTGCTGAAAGCACAAATATGACACAAAACTGAATTCTGTCAAACTGTTTAGGCTGATGGATGCAGTGCTGCGCAATAGAATACCACATAAATACTAGTTTTAGGCCAAATTGCTCATTTAAGTACTCATAATGATACCCACAATATGCTCAGAAAAGCTCATCATGACATGACTTCATGATGATGTCATATGATATCACTCCTAAAATCGAAACAGAACTTGTGTAATGCAGTCTCAGCTTTATTCTGAGTCCTACCTCCTCTTTCCTCTGGCTACTCTGGAGGATGTTGGTGTTCTCCTGCCGAAGCTGATCCTGCTCCTCCCGCAGGGCGTTGATCCTGTCTGTAGCTGCTGACAGCTGCACAGCACACATAACGTTTCAGCTTTGCTAATATACATAGGTGCTAATGGTGATGAATGAAGACAGCTGCTTGGGGCATCGAATCATATCGACAGAATGAATAAGAGCATTCCATCCGCTTTTTACTTAGGCAAACACACGCTTGGTGTGAAGGACACAGATGATCTGACCTCCTCTATGAGTTTGCAGTTGGTTTTCTCCAGCGAATCCATCTTGGCCTGCAGGTCAGTCACTGTGCAGCTCAGGTGGCGGTTCAGCTCCTCTATGTAGTGCTTCTGGTCCAGAATCGCAGTCATTTTGGAATCACTGACAACAGAAAAAACAGTAAGTAAAGCTTAAGGCAGGGGAGCCACAGAAGAACACGGATTATCATCAGTCTTTTCATTTAAAGTCAAGATGCAAATACTTTAATGCAGAGTGTCCCACCTTTGACCCATGAGATGTGACTTGCCCCAATGGAAAGTTACACTAATCTCTCCCCATTTTATTCTTGAATCAAAAACATGTTATTACACTTAACAACACATAGTATACTGTTATAAAATAGACTTGAAAAAAATCAATGACCCATTGACACCACGCAAGTGACAACACAGAAGTAAAAACTCAAAACCCATTCTAGTTCAGAGCTAAGAGGCAGTGGTATGAGACAAGAGGGGATATGAGACCACTAGTGCAAAGCATCCCTTTTTACTACATATATGTCGCTGTTGTTGGAGAAAAAACCTCTTATATCCAAAATGATAAGGAAAAAATATACTTTACTTTTAATGTAAGTCAATGAATCCAGACTTTTTTCCCCCAAGTAATTTTCGGTCATCTCTTTTGGTCCATTTCTCACGAAATTTGCACACAATGTGAAGGGCAACAGGCATTTTCAAATTATGATAAAAACTGAAAAATAAGGTTTTGTTCCAACAGCAGCTATGTACATATATAATATATTATTGAGAGCTTTAAAGAATGCACCATTCAACAACATTATGATATTTCTGCATTAGCAATGTGCAAAATGGAAAGTTGCTTCTTTATTTGTATGAAAACATTAAGTGCTGTTTATCTAATGGGGACAGTCTTGGTGGTCTACCAGGTCTTGCAGGTGATTGTTAGGAGTCCCATTTACTCTGCAGCTTTTAATCAGTTTCAGAAACTCCTTATTCTCACTTATTTTCCTTTGACTTTCTCCTTACTTATGCAAGTGGATTATCTTGCATCCAATCTCCTGAGAAATATCTCCTGAAAAATGAATTAACTTGTACTTTAATTAAACATTTTTTTTTGCAGATACATGTGCATAATGATTATGATGTCACACTATTCACACTAATGCAGCAAATGCACATCGCATGCCACCCTGTACAACTGTAAAAATGAACTATTCCTGTGCCTAAGGCAGCAAAACCACCCATCTGAGGAATTCACACAATCCATAAACACATTTTTAACTGATGACTTTATGATTCAAGAAAACATGAAGAACAGACTAGACATTTTCTTCACTGTCCATAATAAGTGGATGCCAAAAAACAACTTAATTCCACTGGCTGTTTTAAAGGTCAACACACTACTGGGTCAAAGCACAGTAGGTCATAACTTTGATGACTGACATGGAAGCAAAAAACTTTGTGCCGCAGTAGTGTGAATGCTGCTTTACTATTCAGCCTCTTGCATCTCAATTAATTTCTAGGAAGGTTTAAAAAAAATGAGAAATGTTAGATGTGTCCAGAATGATGAACAAAGCTACAGAAAGCTAAAATGACTGAAAAGGCTCCAAAACACAGACATCAAGGTAGTAATACATTTAAAATTCAAAATACGTGAAAAGTGTAGATCAAACCTCGAGGTAGATGACTGGACAACAAATGACTATAAATAGGTAATTACATTATATTATTTATTAATGATTCCTGTTTGTTCACAAACCTTAAATATGGAGTGAAGCATCTAAAAATGTCTTTCAAGGTCTTGTTTACGATATTTTAATCTGTATTGCGTAAATTATCTAATCAAATAATAAAAAATTAGATTAACAAAGTAATTCCAAACTTCTGAACAGTAGTGTAATGCTTGGTGTAACAGTGCTACTCACTCTTGTGTGTTCTCGGTTGTCTGTGGATCCTTTAGATACAGCGAGAAGTCGATGACGCCCACCTACAACATCGAGACGACTCTGGTTAACAAGTGCACTCTGAATAAAACACCCCCATGAAAACAGACCAAAAGCAGCAGCATGCAGGTCTGTGTGACTCACCTGAGAATCCAGATCTTCCCCTTTCACACAAAGGTTGGCATCAATCACATTCAGACCGACCAGCATACCAACGATAACGGACCCCTCTTCCTCCATTACCAGAGCTCCAGGCTCATAAAACTCACTGACAGAGACAGAGATGGAAATACAAATATGACAGGATCGCCTACAGGATCATAACCAGCAATAAAATCTTGGCGCACTAAACAGGTTCAGTTTTACTCTCACCTCAGGAGATCTCGTCTGTTTATCAGAACCTTCATATAATCTGCCACTTTTTTCTGCATGAGGGCCAAATGCAGCCAGGCCCGAGCTCGCCCAAGTCCTGTCCTGTGAGAGAGAAAGAGGGACGTTTGTTTCAAACTTCCTAGGTTCCCCCATAGTGTAGAAGACATGAACCCCTCTTCTAACTTTTTGTCTGATTATTTCTCACTTATAGTTCATGGAAACAAGCTAAGAAGCTGAGAATCTAAACAAGCAACAAGCAATCCACACCACATTTGAGGTCCTAAGTACACAAGAGCAGATATTTTATTATGATTTGATTTTGATAAAAAGTCAAAATTAGCATTTAAAAAAAAAAAACAAATTTCTGCCATGTGTTTGGCTTTGAAACTAACGTAAAAAGCTAGTGGACAATTGAATTTTCACTGACACAATGTAAATGCAGAACATAAATGTAATTTATTATGTAGCTAATTATATAATTAACTATGCAATTATCAAATTACAAACATGGTTATATAATTAATTATGTAATTATCAAATTACAACCTTCAAGTGCACAGAAAAACAATTGTGACTCTTGACTAGGAATGTTATGGGAATAGTATCATACCTAACTTTTATAGATGTACTACAGAAAGTTTTTTTTTTAATAACTCAATGACTGATATGCCAGTGTGACAATTTTAATTTCCCAGGAGAGAGTAGTGCATCCTGCGAGGAGGGTTGTTAGAACCGATCTCCCCTTCACAAAGGAGATATATTCCTCTAGAATGTGTTCATGTGCTCAGAGTTTCAATAAGTAGACTTACAGAGGCATTACACTGAAAATGCATATATAATTCACTTGTTTAGATGTTAACATAGTCATTGAAAGCACTGTAAAAAAAACTACAGAAAAACTTACAGACTCACATTTCTTTATAGTTGCAGTAAGAGGAACCAGGCCTTGTGATTTATACAAAGCAAACAGAGCCATTTTATTCGGTACACAAAATGACCTGTGAGATTATTTGGTTTACAACGCCCTGCCTGTAACTGTATACCTTCAATGTTTTTAAAAAAATATGTTTTAGGCCAAAATCCTATCTCAAAAATATCATAAAACAATGATCTCAAACATTAAGCAGCATATTTGCAACCATTCCATGTAATAACTTTCTGTGAGGGAGCTTTTAGAGACATTAAACTCTTCAGATGTCTGGTTCCTATCACCACCACTATAAACAATTCTGACTCTATACTTTTCTCTAGAACCAAGCATTTCACACCAAACCACTCTGAATGACTTCATTTACACCCTAGTCATTTAACTATGTAGATTAAAAAAAAAACTCCCCTTTAAGAAATCCCCTTTAATAAGAGTTTATCTAAGCACAGCACACATTATTAACAGTGCAGCTGCAAGATAATGGACTTACACTTTATTGATTGAGGACACTATAAAGAGCTATAAGCAATGAAACAGCCATATGCAATATAGCCTGAGACTTCCGTTTCAGATTGACATGACTCGACTGTGCAATGCTGTGTATGCTGTTTTTATTACCCCTTTATAGATGGTGTTGTGCTTTATGGTTTGAAAGTCTTTTAAAGGGCCCAACATCATGGAACAATTTCCTGTTAAAACACTGTTAGAGTTTCAAAACATCCTTTTCGCTCTACAGTCCATAAATGGATGCCAAGCTGCAAAAAAAAACAGCCTTTATATGCAGCACATTTGCATATATCTGCCTATTCAGCCAACAGCAGTTCAGACCTGCCCATTAGCACTGAATCTATCAATTTATTTAAAGGCATGCTTAATTAAAGCACAAAAAAGAAGTTGGAAAATGGTAAATTAAAATAGTCTTATGACTCTTTTTAGTGCATAGAATCGCACAAACATCAGAAGTGGATACGAAGGAAAAACACACAATGCAAGAAAAATCTACTAGATGGGCCCTTTAAATTTTTTGGTCAAGCTTACAAATCATTTAAATTTCAATGTAAATCTATTGAAATGGCGAAAAATAAAACTGAACTGAACCGACCTCTAAATTTCACAGTATCACATTCTCCAGTGCTGCATAAGGTCCCAGCACAATTACAGAACACTGCAGACACTTCTGTACTCCAGAAACATTTGCATACTCAAGATACACAGAAGATATCAACATGGGTGGAGACTTACTTGAGTCCAGGCATATCTCGTACACTTGTGGCAAGGTCAGCAGACTCGGGACACAGCTTCTCCACCAATTCCAAAGGAGCCCAGATAGATTTGTTTTGGCCGATAAAGGATTTCTTCACTGCACAGAGTAAAAAAAAAAAAAGAGTTAATTTTACACGCAGCGCTGACAAAATGCACACCCAGATTAAACATTCCTTCAAGCTTTGAAACCAAATTTCACCTTTCAATCCGTGTTTAAGGCAGTGTTCCAATACCACAAAGAACTGCTGCAGAGGTGGATACTCTGAGTCCAGCGTCCGTCCCAAGCTGAGGGAAGACTGGATCAGGACCTTTATGCTGAGCTTCATCATGCTTAATAGATTGGACCTCTCCACAGACATGGGATCCTTCATGGCTACAAAGACAAAGTGCAACAATATAGGTTAACACCGTAGCCATATATTCCTCATTCACTGTGTATATGACATACAATGTAGGTGAGTAAACTAGCAAAGCATAAAGTACATTAATGACAGAGGTTTTGAGATTTTGTTCTGAAGTAAGCAACCTTGTTATTATCATCTTTCTGTCTTGCCTGCCAGGCTACAGTCACTGGGATCTACTCAGCTTTAAAGGAATTTCCTCCAAAAATCCATTATTTTCCAGTTTTCAGAGTTTTGTAAAATGATTTTAATATTTGCGAAATCCTGTATGCTTCTAAAGTAAGATTAAAAATCACCTTCATGTCTTGTTTAACAAGACATTCTTAGGTTACTACACAAATTATGGTGTCTTTTAAGTTACCAAAAATGTATTTATCCTAAAACATTTACCAAAATGTACTCATCATGCGTGCAATTGCTCTGCAAGTGTTGTAGTAATACTCTTTTTTCATAGTTAAGTTTGGTTGTAAACTTAAGGGTTTCATTCTTGAAACATCCAACAGAAAATTATCCAACTGGGATTAGTTTTCCTGTGGTATGTAGGCAGACACAGCCAAGCGAGGTCTCTCATTGGTTAGGACTTCCGGAGGTGAACTGAAGGCCTAATGTGTTAGACTAACAATGAACATAACAAGAAGTGACAAAGGAATTAACCAATCATGTTATTTCCAATGGGTGGGACAAATGCTGTGAGAAAACTGGCCTTCTGCAAGTTCTGCTTGCTGACTAAGAGCACGAGTGGTAGACTGCCAACGGGAATGACTATGGAAATTCCCTTTAAGAGTAGTGGCACTCAGGAAGCTCGAGTTCAGTTTCACCCAGCACTGCTTGACATTTTTCACATTTTCTAAGTCCTTTGGAAAATGATGGGGGTAATTTTCTGCACCCTACATTACCTTTAAATTACTTCACAAAAACACCAAAATCTGCCTACTTATCTCTGAAAAATATTTTAAAAACATGCACTATTACCCAGTAAGTCAGAAGCAGAAGAGAGCAATAAGGCAAAAAAGTAATAGAAAGTTTTTATGATACACCATGTTCAAGATACTTATTTTTTTCTGACATCTGACAAGTTAGAACAGATACATTTTAAAAATACTATCAAAAACTACTGATCCAGTCACTGTTATTCAAAACTGCACACACTGTACTGCACTAAATCCAATTAAACAGGACAAATTATGCTCTCTTTTTCATCAAACATACAGCTGGAAATAAGGGTGGGCGATATGGCAAAAATACTATATCATGATACTTCAAGACATTTTTGAGATGCAAGATATGCATCACAAGATTTACTAGGTTGGAACAGACAAAACAGAGCCTGTAGTGTAGTGCAGCTACAAATACTACAGTAATAATAATAATAATAATAATAATAATAATAATCCTACAACTTTAATTCTTTTTATTCAGTATTTTACAAAATGCACTGCACTAAATCCAGTTAAACGGGCCTAATTATGCTCACTTTGTAATTAAAAACATGTCTGTAGTGCTCAGAAAATCGTAGTGACGTAATGTATCACGATAACGATAAATATCGTCACATTGCCCACCCTCAGTCAGCTAGAAGCGAGGCTGAAGTTGGCTTCAGAATGTAACTTTAGCACCATTTAAGGTGGAACGGGAAAAATGCGAACAAGAAGCCTCGTTAGTCCGAAAGTGATTTTTAAGTACTGGGGATTTCCACGAAACGCTCAGATAAGCGTACTGTGACACACTGTGATGTAATTTATCGAAATAACGATTAAAAAAGGCCATATCATATTGCCCAGCTTTAGCTCACTATAGCTCACTTTACAGACTGCCTGGCAAAAAAGAGTGACGCGACAGCGGCGGGAAAAGAGGTAAATAAGGGCTGCTGAAGCTTCTCTACCAGGTCTGTGAGTGTCAGAGCTGTCGGGGTCGCTGTGAGGAGCCGAGCTCTGCTCAGACACCGAGCCTGAGCTCCTCCAACCAGAGCCGTAAGTGTTCACACTGCTCAGCGTCTCCGTGGCTTTTCGAGCCAAAGACAGAATCGGCGCCGACCAAGACCCGTCGGCAGGTTTGTCCTTCCGTTCACCATCTTCCTCCCTCGCTACAGAGTCCTGCTCCGCGGAGGCTTCTGCAGATTCTCCCTCTTTAACATCGATGTTTTGAACTTCACTGTTTTGGTCTTCGTCAGCCATTTTCCGCATCTAGCCACATGACGGCAGGCCAGAGTAATCATTTACCGATACGCCAGACGATGTCAGGATAGAGTAATCTATCAAAACATTTACCAGGGGAGAAAAAACTACAGATGACGATGTACTTCAGTAATCAGTGAATTCAGCTACTTTAAAGTGGGATTTAGTGTGTAAACAAAGTCATAGTGGTAAACAAAGTCAGAGTGGTTTGATTTGAAATAGTTTGTTGTACAGAAACATACCGACTGATATTCTTAGAGTGGTGGTGATGTCTACAACACTGATATAGCCATTTTATTTACTATCCAAGACCACCAGTGAACCTACACGTGTCAAGTTTTTTATATGTAATGTTGATGATGGTAACATAGTGATAAATTTGAAAAAAATAAGTTTTCTATGGGGATTATTTTGTCTAAAAACACCCATCATGTACCCCTCTGCCATGAATGGATTAAAATGAATGGAGTAACAAGACATTTTAGGTCAAAACTTTATCACAAAATTATCATAAAACAATGTGTCAGGCATCAAGCAGTGTATTCATAACCATTTCATGTAACAACTTTCTGTGAGAGAGCTTTTAGAGGCATTAAACTCTTCAGACGTCTGGTTCCTATCACCACCACTGTAAACAATTCTGACTCAGTAAGTTTCTCTTGAATGGAGCATTTCACATCAAACCACTCTGAATGACTTTGTTTATATCTCAACTATTTAACTATTTAAACATTTTGAAAATTTGGTAGATTTCCCCTTTAAGGTGCATCCATTGCTGACATAGGCGTTCAGTTGGGCCCACACAAGCAGGGACAAGAGAAGGTGTGAGTATTTTTGATGATTTACTTCAAATAAAACTTGTAATAACTATGCTAGAAATGACAATAGATGAGAATGTACTCAAATATCTGACAAAACAAAGCACAGATGCATATCCTGCTCACTTTACTCTCTTTCATTCTGGATTAATTCTATGCAAATGAGCTGAGTGGTGACCAATCAGTGCCCAGTTTCCCAAAAAGTATCTTAGTGTTAAAATCATCTTAACTGGTAAACGGAGTGATCCATGCTCTACCAGTTAAAGGCCCTATATCCAATATTTCTTGTCTTGTAGGTTCACTATAACATACTGTAGCGTCCAGCTACTGGCTCGTGCGGCCAGAGGAGTGTGGGAGGCGTGGCTATGCAGAGTGACCATGCAAAGAGGCTTTTGGCAGGTGCCATGTTGGCGGTAGGAAAGATTATTTTGAAATAAGTCGATGTTGTTCAGTTGAAGATGTGCCCATGTTGCTGCTTTGTGCTGGTCTGTGGGTTAGTTAGTACAGTGTTAATGCCATCAGGCGAAAGTGTATGGCTAGAAGTGACCTGCCTTCTATCTCAGCTGTTTCAGCAACCCTGAGCCCCCAGGAATGTTTTGAGCAGGGGCTGGTGGCATAGATGGCCAAGGGTAAGACATGGGACTCCAGTGTACATGGGCAGCACCTTTGCTGGCATTGCTGGCACGGTGGGCAACAAAAAGCGGAAAGCAGCGGAGACAGCGCCATTACCGTGTGTTTACAGAGATGGTAGACATTCTGAAACCTCTGTTGCGAAGTAACTGGGGAAGAACGTCATGCCCCTATGTGCCCCAAAGACTCTGCTCAAACTCTGTGAGGTTACTGGGCTGGCTGACTTTGAAGGGGGGCTAAGTAGCATCCCGCTACTGGCTCATACTACTATAGGAGTGTGGGAGGTGTGGCTATGCAGAGTGACCGTGCAAGGAGGCTCTTGGGAAGTGTTGTGTTCGCAGTAGGAAAGACTTTCTTTTTAAATAAGTTCCTGGTGTTAAGTTTAAGATGTGCCCATGTTGTTTGTGCTATTCTGTGTTGGGCTATGAGGGAGTTAGAACAGTATAAAAGCCTACAGTTAGGTGAAAGTGTTTGGCTAGAAGTGACCGGTCTGCAGGTTCAGACGTTGGAGCAGCGCTGAGTGGTGGTTCTCTCTTGCAACCCGTACAGTAAACAAACATTCACCTTCCAAGCGCAATGTTTCCTGTGTCATATTCTTCACTGATGCCAGCTTGTTTTTTTTTTTTACTTCATTTTTATGTGAACGTCTCTTTATCTCTTAGAATTGAACAGGCTGTTTTTGTTATTGTGCCTTTAGGACGGTTATATATGAAAGAGCTCTGTTCTCAATTCAAAAAGCAGTCCAGACTGAAACACTCCTTACAGAGCTGAAAAGTGGCCGCCTACTTCTTTTCAGCTGCTCTATGTCCAGAAGTAAGTATACCATTCATTTTCTCCATTTACATTACAAGATCATCAGATGTCCTCAGTCATCATCAACCTAAAAATCTCACTTTTGGGACCACTGTGACGCAGCTATAGAAGGCAAGTACACATGTTTACAACACGTAACAATAGTTAAACTGTTCATTTTGGCAAGAGTGCCTCTTTACATGTTGTGAAATTGACAAAAGAAGAAACAGGAAAGGCCATGCTTTTGCTGCAAGAAGCACTGTTTACTCAACACACCAGCAGAAAGGCCCAAACAGAGCACTGTAATCGTGAGGTAGGTCACCTTTAGCCACCAGCTTCCCCCTGACAGTGACCAACCCCTAACACAAATACCCACATAATAACCCCGCTCCCCAACACAGAGCAACACAAGTAACACTTATACGTAACTTTAAACTAACAAACAACAACATTAACAACAACAAGTACCTTTGTCGGAGGCCGTGCACATTCCATGAGCCATTGTGTGTGGCCGTCTGCATAGCCACACCTCCAGAGTCTCTCGGTGCCAGCGCCAGCCAATAGTGGGTCACTACAGTATGTAAATACTGAAAGCATTTGTAAATATTTAAAACAAATGTTTCAAACATTTAAGAACTTTTTATCTCTTAGAATTAAACAGGCTGTTTTTTGTTACTGTGCCTTTCGGAGTGATTGGCTGCAGTCTGTGCTAAAACGTATAATTTCAGCACGAAAGCTGAACCGCTGTAGACTGAATATGTGGATATATGTAAATGCACTGGTTTCACAAAAAACCGTCAAAATCAAAACAGGCCTTTTATATGGCTGCACAAAAAGAATATTCATACACACATTTAAGAGTGTGAGGATTGAGAGGACGCAGAGATTCATGACATCTTCACTAGGTGGCAGCATTCCTGCATATACTGCAGCTCAATAAGGCACCTCTGTTCTTTTACATGACAGAAGCACATGTAGTGTTTGACATACTGTGTCTTACTGAGGTCACAGGTAATGTGTGTGTGTGTGTGTGTGTGTGTGTGTGTGTGTATGTATACATTTATATTTATAAATCATTTTCACTGCAAGTCTACATATCAGCATTACATAAATAATTAATCCTTGGTCTCCCTGCTGATCTGTGTGATATAATTGTTGTTGTTTTTGCTGCTCCTGATGCTATTTTAAAATAGAGTTAAATTAGTGTCTGTACATCATGCCAATGTATCCAGAACCCCCTTCTAATTATTGAATTCAGTTATTTTAAGGTGCACCCATTGCTGACGTATGCACTGTTAAAAAATTGTCTAACTCAAAAAAGTTAGTTACTGGGCTGCCTTAAAATTTTGAGTTTATTAAACTTCAAATATCACATCAGTAGAACTTAAAACACATATTTTCTGCTGTTAGCTTACTATTAGGAGTGCAATTAACTGGAATTTTTAAGGTGACCTGGTAACTAACTTGTCTTGTATAGTCTCCATAAAAAGAACGTACTTACCGAGCTGCCTTAAATGTTTTATTTAACTGAACTTCAAATAATATGTCGGTAGACATGTTTGACACAGATTACTGTTCTGTTAACTTATTATTGGAAGTTCAGTTAACTCAACTTGCTTCTTACTGTGCAGGCTGTGGAGCAGTGAAACTGTGTTCTCTATAGTGATGGAGCTCCATCCAGTGCCTTTGGGATGAGCTGAGTGATCCAGAGCTAATCATCCAACACCAGTACCTGACCTCACTAATGCTCTTGTGGCTGAATACAATCAAATACTCACAGCAATGTTCCAACATGCAGTGTAAGGCCTTCTCAGAGGAGCAGAGGCTTTTACTGCAGCAAAGGGAAGGGAGGGCAAACTCCCTTTTTAAGGGGAACTTCACTGATTTTCACAAAAATCTAATTAAATGGTTCAGTTGTAAACAAAGTCATGCAGAGTGGTTTGGTGTGAAGTGCCCTGCTATAGAGAAACTTACAGAGTCTGAATTGTTCACAGTGGTGGTGATAAGAAACAGACGTATGAAGAGTTTGATGCCTCTGAAAGCTCCCTCATGGAAAGTTATTACATGAAGAGGTTAGATATACGCTGTCTTATGCATTTTTGGATAGTTTTGTGATAAAGTTTTGGCTTAAAATGTATATTAATCCATTGATTTTAATCCATTTATGGCAGAGAGGTACATACATGGCACATATTTTTAGATTTAGACTATTTTAACCTCATCATTTTTTAAAAACAAACTCAGAAGTCACACGTAGGGTCACTGGTGGTTTTGGATAGTAAATAAAATGGCTATATTTGTGTTGAAGATGTCTGGTCTCCTGGTTCCTATCAACACCACTGTAAAGAAGTCTGTAACATTTCTCTACCAATGAACAATTTCACATCAAACCACTCTGAATTACTTTGTTTACATCTCAAGGACTGAATAATTGAGTAATTTTGAAAAATTTGTGGAATTCCCTTTTAATTCCTATAGACTTGCCATGTAGGACCATTTACTGGGAGAGCTCTGGACACAGAGGGACTTTTATTGTGCTTTTAAGTGGGCGTGGCTGTCCGCTGCTGTGTCTCCGTGTATTTAAATGCTCGTTCTCGGGCAGCTGCGGGTTTTTGTCGCGGCTCTCTCGCTCAGTCAGTCAGTCCGCCTGTCTGCCTGTCTGCCTGCTGACAACAGGGTGGAAACATCTCCGGATTACAGTCAGGACTGCCTGTGTGGACTAACGCTCTACCTAAAAGAAGTTTTAAGTTATTAAGCGGACATTTTTTCGTCTTTTTCACAACTGTTCCTATACAAGTTGGACATTATGAAGTTCTCTGGAGTTTTTCTTCTCGCCCATGTTCTCGGTAAGTAGACCATTATCTATCCAGACGAGGCTGAGTTCAGCTTCTCCTTCGAATTTTCCCGTTCCACCTTAAATGGTGCAGCGGTTACATTCTGGCGCTTTCTAACCTTAAGTGCCAGAATGGACCTGCTGCACCATTTAAGGTGGAACGGAAAAATTCGAATAAAGCTGGTGAATATGAAGCCCACTTCATATCACTCCAGCAGTGCTGTGTTTTTTTACTGCTAAAACTAGCCACCGTTGTCTAATGGCCTTTTCTTAGATGGCAACAATGTGGTTCAGTTGGTCATCAACCTATTTAAGAATATTCTTTATGTAACATGATCTATTTATTTTTGACCCATGTGTTCATGCATTAGATCAGTGTCTGTGCATGCAAGTAAATCTGGCCTACTGCCCTGTAGGGCTCCACACTATATAACCTATTTAACTCCTTAAAATCCTAGGCTTATTACATACTTACTATTCAGTAACTACTTGGACCACAATGCAAACCGGCCGAGTTATTCTTAGGTCATGGAAGTGTGTAGTAGAACTTAGGACCCGAAGGCGGGGTAAAAAAAAAAAGAAATTTCCTATTTTCTACTTAATAACATCCGTTTTTTCTTGTCCTTTTCTTTTCTATTTACTCCCACAGCTTCAGTCTGTTATATGCGGGGGAAAAAAACCCAAAAACTTAACAAAACTCTGTCAGCAGTTGCTTTTGGCACGTTGCCAGTGCCATAAACCAAAGTCCTCTCTGCTGGTATCCAATTGCAGACAGAGTTTTTCAGATTCATAATTATAACCATATTAATGATTCTTGATCTTGATCTGCACAAACACGACAGCTTGAGATTGGTGAGTATGTGGCTTAGCCTGGAGCAAACTTGGTGAGCACCAGACTGAGTGATCAGGTTGACCAAAGTCAAGTGAACTAAACGTCCCTCTCTTTTCTTTTCAGCAGCATTCGCTCTGGTGAGCTGTGCATCAATAGACAGGTATGAGAGCGAGAAGCCCGCACAAGCAACCGTGATTCACCTGTTACGTACGTCTGAGGCGCAGAACGAGAAACGGCCTGTCGAGGACAGCAAGCTCACGGATTACAACGGGGAGGAGGATCCGGAGTATTACTATGATGATGAAGAAGACGAATACGATTTGTCGGGGGATTACGAGATGCCCCAAGGTAATCTAACAAATAAAATTAGTCTTTAATTAACTTTCTTTTTAGTTTTCCACATTTTGCTGAAATAAGCCTTTTCTACCCCTGCAGTTGCATTTTCAAGCAAACCTAAAGACCCCAGCACTGTTCTGAATGCGGAGAGGCCTGAAGATACTGAGAGAAAGGGAAAAGGCAAGAAGAAGGGAAAAGGCAAGAAGAGAAACCCATGCTTGAAGAAATATAAGGACTTCTGCATCCATGGAACGTGCCAGTACCTGAAGAAGATTGGCCCTTCATGCATGTGAGTGCTCTGCCTTCATCACATCTCGTGCTTCATTCTGTTTATTCCCATTGTATTTGCTTTTGTTTGGCACCACCACTATGAAGTGGCATTATCCATAAACCTGACCCGTTTTCTTTTCTGTGCAGATGCAACCCGGGTTACTCAGGGGAGAGATGTCACTCTTTCTCACTGCCTGTATGGAATCCTGAGGGAGGTTACAACCGCACGACGGCCCTCGCCGTGGTGGCCGTAGTGCTGTCCTCGCTGTGTCTCACCATCATCGGCCTCCTGTTGGCTCTCAGGTCAGTTTTTCAGTCCGCAAATGCAGAATATGAACTATGACAAATGAGAACTGCAAGACCCATAATGAAAAAAGCTATGTATATGGGCCCACCGTTACATATTAGCTCCATAGTAGTTCAAGTATTTTATAATAATAACTCTTGATTTAAAGGCTTTAACATCTCTTGCTTTTTGTTGTCAACCACAGGTTTCACAAGCGAGGCACGTATGATGTAGAGAATGAGGAAAAGATTAAACTTGAGGTATCCCCGCACCACTAAGCCGCAGATCATGGTGAGCATGAGCAAACACATCATACGTTCACCAGACAATGTCCCGGCCCGTATGCCGTCATCATTATGCTATGTGTTGTGTGCCTCTCTGACATTTGGTCTCCTCCATGTCTGCTTTATTTCAGGAAGACCATGCGGAAATTCTACCTCAGAATTAAAAAGGAGAAGTGAAATGCCAAGAAGGAGAGCACAGTGTGCTAGAAAAGAAGGCTGCGTGGAAAAGCGAAGTCGTGCACTCTCTGTCGGATAGTATCCCTGCATATGGTTCGCTGCCATGTTTCGGGAGAGAATCCAACATGATTGTCAGGCTGGAAGTCATAGGATCGGCTCATTGGATCTACATAAAGCACTGTAACAATGTGGAGCAAGTGGGACCTTAGTAGTGACTTCAGAGTTGGCACTGCAGCCTCTGTTGGGACATTCATTGTCATAAACGGACGTGTCCACAGTTTTATTATTTTTACCTTTTTTTATCTCTTGTAAATATTGTTCGTGAGTGTCTTTTAATTTATTTATTTATATTATTAATATTTATTTGGATTTATACCAATAGTGTCCAACCCTGACCATGTATTTAAAAAAGAAAGGTTCTACATAATATTTTTATGTGTAATAATGCTATTTATTAAAATGTCAAAAACTAAAAAACATAGGGTAATATGGTACAACCTTGAAATAATTATTTTAATATTTCACGGATGTATTAGATGAGGCATCATGAAATGTATTCTCCCTCCAGACAGTGTTAAATTCGCCCAGAAATGAATCATTTCCTTTCAAATAAATGTTTATATTGAAAAATGAGAACGTACATGGCCAGTAATGTGTTCATGCTCTTGATGCAGTCTGTTGCTTGATTTGTGAATGTGAATTAAATGACCTACCAAAAAACAAAACGCCACTTCTTGGACTTCTATTTCCTCCTTTATTTCATTTCTTTTCTCTCCATGAGAACTCATTCATTTGCTGAAACCATGTTTTTTATAGCTTTAGAGATTTCATTCTGTCCATAGATCCCATGATGGTTTTAATTTAGTTATCATAACGGTTGAATCTGTTCATGTTTCAGCCCAACATAGTTCCGTGACTCACTTCCGCATGCAGGCAGCTGAGTCTGGAGTCTGGTTTCCCATTTTAGTTGTATTTTAGAAAAGCAGGGGGGAATGATAACACAAATATATCTTCCAGGCTTTGATATAACAAGACAAACATCATGCCTCCTGCCTTTAGGCTCCTATGACGTCTTTTACTCAAAGAGCACCTGTATCCTGACCCGTCTGTTGTCCACTTCCACAAATGTGTGCTTCCAAAAACACGCAAACCACTTCAAATGATCACATTGTAAGGCCTAAGTAGTCTATCCAGATGGTTGTGTGGAAAGCAATTACATTGATTCCTTTAAGTTGGCCTCTTTTTCGTGTTCAAGGCAAAACCACAAAGTATACAAAATAACATTATGGCAATTGAAATGACTCGAAGCAGTTATGTTCACATAAAACCTTTGAGTCAGCTAATCAAGTTTAACCGTTCTGACACTTTCTTCGTGACTACCGCCATTCATTCGAAAGGGTGCTGGCCATAATTCCAGCACCATGCTGGTCAAGGTTCCTTTTACAACGCTACCACTTCCTCATCTGTAACCATATTGAGTGACAACAGCTTATGAGAGGCCACATTGTGAGATGAAAGGTAAGATCAAAGCCTGCTGAGGCCACCGTCAAAGGATTCGACTACTGAAGCTGTTCCTCGTTGTGGCACAATGGCATTCATACTGTGGCGTCCCACACATGACAGAGATCATTTCCACTCCTTTTATCCCTTCATTTAGCCACAGTAAGGCCACTTATTGTTCTTTTTCACTGTAACCTTAGTGGAAGGGCAGATGGGGCACCTCAGGGGTGTATAATGGGGCCAAGTTTGTTGCCCAAGGGCTCAGTAACAGAAGTAGTTAGAGGAATGTAAGTGTGTTTGGTGCCAATCCAACTTTTGTTGAGTCTATAGACTCACAGGGCTTTTCACTTTGGCCCAAGCTAACCATTTCCAGGAATGTTCTCCAGTATTTACTGTTGCCATAACGTTTTTAATGCTTGCTCTGAATTGGACTGAAAGGCAACACTATAGTTTAGTCTATGTGAATCAGTTCTTGGAATCTGAACATTATAATATTTTCTGGTACTCCATGTAGGTTGGCATACAGTTGTATGCAAAAGTTTAGGTACACCAGCCAAATTATTTTCATTTTGTTGATTTTGGAAGTGAAAAGAACAGCTATGAGAAGAACCATTTTAAACAGCAGCATTTTTCTGTACATTTTAATGCATAGTTACTTTAAATTTGATAAACTAAAAAAAAAATGAAATAAAATAGTCATTGTGGCATATGTTTGCACACTTAACACCCAGTACCTAACACTCCCTTTGGCAGATATCACAGCTTCCAAATGCTTATCATAGCCAGCTTGGAGACTTTCTGTTGTTCTTTTAAGAATTTTACCTACTCTTCCTTGCAGAACACTTCTAGTTCTGCGATATTCTTGAATCATCTTCCATGTACAGCATGTTTAATATCTACCATTCTAAAAACTCTAAAAACAGTTTGCATTCCTTCATGGTGGGTTTTGAGGTGTGTTTTGACTCATTGTCCTGCTGTACACATCAGGGTCTTTTCAGCTTCAGTTTCTTGACTAACTGTGTCACATTTGCTTCTGAATTTGTTGGTATTTAGTGGAATATGCATATCACATTAGCGCAAGCAATGCTGCACAGTAGGACAGTGTATCACCACCCCTGTGGCAGCTAAACCCTTGTACAAGCTCTTTGCATTCATATTGGGGTTTTGCTTTGCCTTTCTGGCCAGCATACAAACAGTTCTATCTGCAAGTTTTTTTGTTCTTTGAGATCTAGCCTTGACTTATGTTCCCCTTAACTACCATTTCTTGTTGACATTTTGGACAGTGGAAATTGACCTGGAAGCACTTTGACATATTTTATAGACTTCCCCTGCTTTGTAGGTATCAGTTAGTTTCATTTTCAGCTCTTCAGACAGCTGCCTAGAGGAGCCTGTGGTTGTTGAGTGTTAGCACAAGCTTTAAAGAGAATTTATTACTCTTTGGAATGGTCATCAGTTGACAATTCCTAATGACAATCCCTGACCTCCTTAACCAGTCCTAACAAGTCAGTTAAAGCCAAACAAGTTTATTAAGTTGTGAAAATTCACCACTGAAAGGGTGTCCAAACCTTTGCACATGGCACAAGTACTAATTTTTCTGTTTTTTTAAGTGAATCAAATAAGTAATAGGAATTTACCAATAACTGAAAGGGTGTCCAAACTCCTGCACATGACACAGTTACTGTTTTTTAGGTGAATAAAATAAATAAAGCTGTGCTTTAACATTTCCAGAAGAATGTTATTTCTTAAAATACTTTGCTGCACTGGTTGAGTTCACTTCCTTTCACTTTTTAATTAAGAAATTATGTAAACTGTGCCCAAACTTTTGCATACAGCTTTATAGTCATAATGAAGCTTCAGTTTTATGCTGCTTACTGTGGCCAACGTCTTAATGTTGGCACCGTTTTTTCATCGGATATCCTGTGGTTGCTTCACCAAACTGACTCGAGTGTGAGTGGTCAACCGCTAGATGATTTTACTCCTACAGGCAAAGCATTGCACCAGCTTTTCAACATCACCACATACACATCTGGACTAAAGATATAGAGGTCTGCTTGAACTTATGGGTTTGGGCTCATTAGTTTGAAATTATATGTAGTGTTTCATGCACAGCTGCCTAGTCGCATATGGAGCGCAGGAGGCTGAATTCTTAAGCAATTTCAGCAAGGGAAGTTGTAAAGACAGCAGTTCGTACATTTAGGTACTCGAGGTAGGAGCGCCTCCCCTGAAATCATCCTGATTGTGGGTTTGGGTTGTGTAAGATGACTCAGTTAAGTAACGTTTTATGTGTGCCAGTAAGAACCCATATTACCGAAAACCCTCTGGCTCTTGTTGTTGTTGTTGTTGTGCAAAGGTGTTTCCTTTTCCACTCTTAACAATAGGCCATTTCCACTCAGACTGGAAGTGCGCACTCTGACAATTGAAAAACTCATCAACACTTTGGCATGAGCCTTGTTGAACCACACGCGGTCCGTCTACATAAGCCTGTTTGAGGACGGCGGTTCTCATCTGAGTTCAGGTTGCTTGACCTGACCCGAGGTCAACTCAACGAGTCTGTGGTCTGTTAAACAGAGCGTATGGCAGCAGCTCTCAGCAGTAGCCCAGCTGTTCCGACCCCACGACACTCTGTCACCGTTCTGGCGAGATAGGGCGGCTGATTAATGAGCTGCTGACACTGTCACTGTGACTCAACAAAAAAATTCCTGTCAGGTCACAGCCAAATCCACTTTCACTATTTACAACACAGACCAGCCACAAAGAGGGCGCAGATAAGGCCCTTCATGTGATACTACTCACTGCTCGTAGCTGAATCAGTACACTGTGCAGGCCTTCTTTGCATAAAATTGCTCTCATAAAAATTTACACTTTTTTTTGCAGTTTTTAACATGATCGTTGACAAAATTTGGAAACATTAACTGCTTTTTAAATTGTGTGAGCATGTTATGAAAAATGGACCGATTGAAATGGTCCAAACGTACTAGGAATAAAATCTTTCATTATGTCATCTTAAATTAAATTATGTTAGATTACATTTTGTAATATTTTATTCTATTATTTTACATTTTGTTACGTTATGCATGGAATAAAATCTTCCATTACGCTAGATTACGTTATGCTACGTTATATTGCGTTACATTGTATTACTTAATATTACCCTGCATTACTTTAGTATGCATTACGCTACACTACATTTTGTTATGCTATGTTACAATGTGTTACGTCATGCATTTAACACAATTATCTGTTATTTTACATTACATTTGGCTCTATTCTGTTCTCTTCTGTTACATTACGCTGCATTTCATTACATTACACTGTATTACATTGTCATGTTGTGCAAGTTTTGTTATGTTACATTACATTGTGTTGCATTATGCTACATTGTGCTACCTTGCAATATCTTATGGAATTAGTTCACCTTAATGTTTTTCTTTGTCCTGCCCACAGGTTACCTACCAGGCTGTTTTTTTATGAGAATGACAAAATATTTCCTAAAATTTCCTAGGACAAAATCTGTCTAAAATACTTTTTTTGGAACTAAACTGTTAAAGCAATACAGCAAAATTGATAGGAACCCATAAATTTGTGTGTTTTTTATACTGGAGGGGGCAACTTGGTGTACTTCCAAAGCAAACGACCGTCTACATCAGACTGTCTCGCTCCACATGTACTGACATTGCATCTTGTTTCTAGACACTGTCAACTGCAGAATAAATAGCTATGACACCTCTCCCCTGATAGCCTACAAGGGCCTGCCAGTGGATGCCTCCATGGTGACCTCATAGTGGACCGGGCTGGACACTTGTGTATCTTTATCACGTTATTAAATTCTCACCAGGCTATTTACACTCTCTAGAGGCGCTGAACTGGATTGTATGTCACATGTGAGTAGATGAGATGTGAGAGAGAGAGATTGAGAGAGAGAGATAAAGAAGGACCAGGGTATGGATCTAGGGCTGCAAGACGTGGACAAAATATTGTGAATCCATTGCTAATGTGCCATGCAATATACTGAAAAAGTTGTTGACTAAAGATGACTTTTTTTGGCTCGGATGCACCAAAACAACTTTTTTTCCCTGCGATACCAATAAATGTTCTGCTGATATTGTGTACCAATACTCTGTCTAAGCTAATTACTTGATAGGTATATAAAAATACACTTGATAGGCCTATAAATGCTGTATAATCAGGGTTTAAAAAAACATATTAAGGTGGAATGAATGGCATTTACAGGTTGGATATCTTCACATTTGAGTGGATTCAAATTCACTGTGCTCTTTGGCTTATGCTTAATTCAATTTGACATATTGAAATCCTTGCTGGTCGTGTCTCCCCTAGAAATACTGTGATTACAGATTTTACAGTGAACGTTTCTACTACTGCTTTTCACAAGTGCGATATAATCCCACACAGCCAACATGTTGCTTGCTTCAGTTTAGCTCTATCTACTGGCACGCATGCAAGTGTAACTCAGTAGCGTGTCAGAAACGGCTTCATGATATCAGTATTCTTTACTGCCATTACTGATACTGTATTTAAGTGGCAGTATTTGGGATGATACTGTTTGACCGAAAAGATTTGGTCGCCTGAGTGCCTCGATTAACCGGAGTATTGTGTAAAATCAAAGAAGACCTTTCGTTTAGTTCATTTCCAAGTAATTTTTCAGCATCAGGAAAAAAAAACAGAAAACATACATTTAACAGAAAATTACATAAAAGCTAGAAAAAAATAAATAGAACGAAATGTTTTCATTATGTAGTGTGTCCACTCTGCTTTTATTACAGCTTCGATTCTTTTCAGGAGACTCACTTTCAGTTTTTCAAAGAAATCTGCAGACACACCTCCAAAGTTCAGTCTTAGAAGTTGGCTGATCATTTTCTTAAGTAATACAGACTCTTGGGTGGTCAGTTCGTTGTTCAGCTTCTTTGTTCGATGTGTCTGTCTCCTTTTCTCAGTGAGGCTTCTTGACATCCTTTCAGACCCACAGCGCTGAGTTGTCTTCTCACAGTGGAAGGATGGACAGAAACACCTGTGGATGTTTTCAGATCTGAAGAAGCTTGATTTTCTCCTCTCTAAAAACTCTAAGCACTAAAAATGCTGTTTATCTGATGGGGGGCAGTTTTGGTGTTTACCAGGTCTTGCAGGTCCTATTTTCTCTGTAGATTTTGATCATTTTTTGAGCTCCAGTTTTGGAAACTCATGTTTTTTCTTTCGCTTATTTTCCTTTGACTTTCTCCATTATGCAAGTGGATCAACTTATGTTTAATCTGCCCAGAAATATCTCCTGAGAAACAAACAAATTAACAAAGAAAATAAAAATAATAAAAATAGCTTAAAAAAGAGGTGCTTTCAGTAAAGAAAATGGCTCTACATAGAACCATAAACACTCAAAGAACCCTTTGCATGATTAAAGGGTTCTTTGCAACATGAAAGGTTTTTTCAAATTGATGGAATATGTGTATGAATGTGCTATAGACAGCTCTTTACAGCACCCAAAAGAGTTCTTCTATTGTTACAGTGTAAGGCCGGTAACAACAGAAGAACGCTTTTGGGTGCTATATAGAACCCTTTTGAAAAAGGTACAGCTACAGCAAATTCTCGAGCAGTCTGAAGAATGCTTTTGTGATGCAAAGAACCTTTTAATTATACAAAGGGTTCTTTCAGTGTTCATGGTTCTATATAGAGTCATTTTCTTACCAAAGAAATCTTGAAGCACCATCTTGTTTAAGAGTGTACCTAATGTCTATTTTGACTGGAAATGAAATTAATGAAGGGTGATCTCTGTCTTTTGCACAATACTGTTAACACCTGGACATGTGATTGGTCAGGATGCTCTCATATGTGGTCTCATTCATATTTTGCAATGTATTGCAATATAAGAATATCTAGATAAGGAAACACAGTATTGTGCAGTCCTGATTCATGCGTCCCCTTGGTTACCTTGTGTGGTCTATGTATGATGCTAAAAAACAAACACAAGCAGACCATCGCTCATGTCTTGGGGTTGTGCCGTAGCTGTGTCTTCACATTCTTATTCTTGCTACATTGCAGGATAATGCCTCGAGGGACACCATGACTTGCGTTTGACTCACTTTATAAACCACTGAATTCACTGAGCCTCCACCCCAGGCTTCCATTTCCACTGAGAGTGAACGTTGTGGTTTGGAGGGATTAAGCTGAAGTGTGCATGCGCACTCTGCACAGTTACTCTCCCATGACCTACAGAAGATCAAGCTGATGAAAAGCTTTTGCCAGTGAGTATGCTGTAGAGTAGTGATCCAAAAATTCACACAAGGGCCTTCTGGTGTTTGTCATGGTTGTTGTCTTGATTTGGCCATAAAGAAATGGATTCATTTTGATCAAATGGCATTTTTATAAAAAGCAATATTCAGTTTGTGTTTTGAATAACGTTTGGATTGGATTAGCCATTCCTGCTAGAAAAAGCAGCGCAGACCAGCATGGCTGGTCACACACAAAACCAGCATATCGTCGCTGCCCAAAGAAAACCATGTATCTCCATTTTTGTCAATTTTTATTGTTCTATGTCATTTCAACACACCAGCTGTCCTTTACATTGTGTGAAAATTTCATGATGAATGGACCAATAGAAATGCTGTAAAATCTCCTTACATTAACTTACATTAAAAGGTAAGAGTGTTTTTGCTGTCTCCTGTAAAGTTACTTTTTGAAGATACTTGTTTTTCTTTGGACAGTGACAATATGCTCTGCTTTGGATGCTGGTCATCCATTTCAACCATTATTTTGGCAAACTTTCTCATTATTATGAGAAATATTCACGTTATAATGACATTCTGTATGGCCTTTTTCTACAAGTATCAGAAACAAGCTTCTATACAATCCTCTGCTGTTTGGGGAAAAGCGTTACACCCATCTTGGCCCATCAAATCACACTTCATCAGTTCTAAGCCAACCATATCTGACCTTGACATTATAATGTTTATGGCGGTTCTCTTCAGCAATGGCAAAGCATGTCGTAGCAAGTCGTTAAAGCTAATAGTTTGGAAAGAAAAACACTGCTAGCTTTGAATAAATCATGACTTATCACTGCCATTAAAATTCACTGAAATACTAATGGTTGCAAAGTACAGCCGTTTAGTCCTGCATATAAAGGAGTGTTTGTACTGCTGCTGTAGAGAATCTTAGCATTTGACAGATCCACTGTGAGAGATCCTGTTCTGGATTAATGTTACTGCCCTTGTTACTATGTGTTCCAAGATGTTGTGTAACAAGAGCATACCTTTTATTGTACGGGGCTGTGAAATAAATTTAAATGAGAATGGAAAGAGAGCACAGTTTGGATGCCTGCTAGCTTGCCAGTTGGGCTAAATGTGTGCCACTTTGCCCTACTTTGGCTCATTTTTTTGGCATAAAACAATGGATATTGCTATCAGCAATGCTGATTTGACATGAGTTAAGCTCCATGTCAAAGCTACATGTAAGCTACATTTAGGAGATTCATGACTTGTTTAGATTGTCATTAAGGTATTTTTAATCATCTTTAGCAATAAAGGGCTAATGTGTGAGACGCACAATATCATTTTCAGTTATTCTGCTTTTTTAAAGAACAGCATACAGAGATGTATCAGTATTAAACGTACCTAAAAGTGTGCAATGCCTACACAAGCATCAATAACAGCTGTGATTGTCCTGGACTGGACAAGTTTCTGGATGTAGGCGACATCAATATTTAGCTGCTTTTGCATTAAAGAATTGTGCAGTTCAGCCAGATTTCGTGGAAGCCTTCCCTGGCGTCTTACTCATCTTGGAATACAGGGGTAGGAATGTTATGTTCCTCAGTAAGATGATGAGCAAAAGGCAAAACCTGGTTGTCCAGCAGCTCATTGTAGACACTGTGGTTCAAATTTACTGTCACCTCAACCAAAGGACCCATTTCCACATAATGAAAACACCCTGAGAACATCACAGAGTCTCCAACTTCCTGAGGTCTAGGATGAACACAACACCCAGCATCATTCTCATACAGGCAGAAATGAGATTCATCTGACCAAATAACATGTTTCCAGTCATGGACAGTCCAGTTTTTGTGTCTCTTCGTCCACTGTAATTGGGCAACTTTGCGAGCAGAAGTGAGCAAAGGCCTCTTGCGAGCCACTCTGCTCCATATGTTCATAGTATGCAGTTCCCTGTGAAGTGTTCTTTCAGAAATTAGTTGTGAATGACCTGACTTGACTTCTGGAAGCAATTAATGCCTGAAAGTGAAGCGATTTTTGTTCACACACCAGCGGTCCCTGTCCGTCAGTTTTGTCTTTCGGCCAAAATTCTGATGAGAATTTCCTGTAGACTGGGATTTTTGCCTCTGCTGGTTGACCCATATGACCATACGCTTCAGTACACCTGCATATTCAGCCACTTCCTTCATGCTGTGGCCTTTGGCACGGCTAAACGCAATCACTCCTTTTTGCCAATCCATTTGCAACCCATTTTCCACACATTGAACGAGATATTCACTATATGCACTGTACCACCTTATCTCAATCTATGAATCCCGTCTCACACCCCACAGATATTTATAGCCCAATCATCCTTGTGCAATGCCATCTGCAGGGGCCTGAAGTTACTACCACCCGAGGTGACTAATTTATTGTCCGGGAAGCTTATTTTCCCACAGCATTTCACCTTTTGACAGTCTTCATTTGAGAATGTAAGAAAACAAGTTTTCCAAGAAGCTGCCGCAGTGCCATAAATTCACCCACACTGTCGTGACATCATCTACTGTTACTTGTCTCAAAAAACTTTTCACATTAGACACATTGTAAACATTTTAAAGATAAACAACAGGACAGTCAGTAGAATATATTATGATCTATGTCCACAAAGCAGCAGTGTGCTCAGTGAACTGGTCTCCCAGCATTCACCACATTACACTTTTTAGACTGAGGATTAACCCCCATCCCCCACCCACCCTCCACTGTCTGATATAACAGTGCTCTGACTAGCTTCGGCATTAGCTCATCTGAAGGGGCAGCTTCTGTCACTCAAACCTCCTCTGCTTTAGCATCGACAGACTAAACAATTTCCCTGGTTTGATTAATGTAAACACGGTTTCCAGAATCAATTTTTTGTACACTTTAAATTGGCCTGCATGTAACTCTGCATTGAACATCTTTTAAAGCCAGTTTATTTTTGATTGCATAATATTTCATATGTACTTCAAATTGTGTTTCCAAATTGTCCTCTGAACTTTTTAGCCTGTTGGCACAAGTTTTACAGAAGCTACCAGCACTAAAACTTTGATAGATGTAGCAGCAATAATTAAGGGAGGCAGGACTTTCTGTGAACAGTCAATTTAGTCTATTTTTCCAGAAAGGTCAGGTGAGCAAAGACATTCCTCTTTCATTTTAGAGTTGTTGCTCAGTTACTTTAGTTTCCATGGCAGTGGCACCAACACAGACACTTAAGGTCCCTAACATGACTGACCGGGACGCTGACAGAAGGACCTCTTAAGCTTCAGTTCATTTCTGAAGAATGCAGTTAGGAAATGGAACTTAAATCAGCTGCTCTGGTTTACGAGAGTCCTTTCAGAAGGGAAATGAATCTGTACCCTTCTACCGGTTCCAGCATTAAGAATGTCACCACAAGAATGCTTTGAATAGTCTGTGTTGCATCCTCCACTTTCATTCTCTCCGTCTCCTTATTAGTCAATGTGAGTGCGATGTCAGAAGGTGTGCAGGCCCAGAGATCACCTCTGTGGATTCCTGGCCCTCTTTATACTCAATCCTTTGTTTCTATTTGGCCCTCTTAGTGAGCTATGACAACGTGGGAGCTCTGCTCAGTTTGCTGGAATGCAACAGAGGGGATTTTTCTCAGAGGCGGTGATGTCATTGATGTTGAGGGTTTGCCCTCTCTAAGCACTGGGCAAAGCTAATGAACATTGAGGGCGTCATGAAAAGGTTGAGCACCAAAGCTTTACATTAGAGCAAGAAAAGATCAAACAGCGCAGAGGAAACTGACCTTCAGTGCGGGCTTCGTTAGTTTCAAATGAAAGAAGACATTGTTATATGCATGAGGATGTGATCATTTTGCTTGTGTCGTTTTGTTTATTCATCCTGCTTGTGATGTACTAGGTCAGACACGGCAAATCTAATGCTTGAAGCATTGAAGAGTTTTATTATGCAATTGTTTGGCTGATGCTTTTCTCTCGAGTGGGTTTATGCAGAACAGAAGGAAATTACCCCACGGAGAACGTTTGCTTTGTTCAAGGTCATTCCACAATGTTATCAGCCGGTATCGCAACCCACAGCATAACTTTTTCAGCTGTTGCTCCACGCACAGTCACTCGGATCCTGCGTGCTTTAAAAGGCCCATATCCTGCACCCTATCTCTTTTCCTTAATTTCCACTTCTAATGTTTGTGTGGTTTGTACCAAAAACAACATTCATTCCATTTTTACATGACCATTTACAACCTATTTTTTAACCTTCAGAATTAAACAGGCCAGGCCTTTATGACTGATATATGTAAATGAGCTCTATCCTGATTGGCTGCATCCTTCAAAAAGCAGGCCAGGATGGAAAAATCATTACTTTAATATGACTGAGTGAGGCTAAAGTTTGGCAGAGTTGAACAGACAGTTCCAACTGTAAAGTTTGGTGGAGGAGGGATAATGCTATGGGGTTGTTTTTCAGGGGTTGGCCTAGACCCCTTAGTTCCAGTAAAGGGAAATCTTAATGCTTCAGCAGACCAAGACATTTTGGACACTTTGTGGGAACAGTTTGGGGAAGACCCTTTTCTGTTCCAGCATAACAGTGTCCCAGTCCACAAAGCAAGGTCCATAAAGACATGGCTGGGTGAGATTGGTGTGGAAGAACTTGACTGGCCCGCACAGAGCCCTGACCTCAACCCCATCGAATACCTTTAGGATGAACTAGAATGGAGATTGTGAGCCAGGCCCTCTCGCCCAACATCAGTGTCTGACCTCACAAATGTTCATCTGGATAAATGGGCAAAAATTCCCACAGACACTCTCCAAAATCTTGTAGAAAGCTTCCCAGAAGACAGGAAGCTGTTATAGCTGCAAAAGGGGGACCAACTACATATGGATTTAGAATGGGATGTCATAAAATCTCCTGTAGGTGTGATGTGTAGGTGTCCCAATACTTTTGTCTGTATAGTGTATCTGCCTCGAACACTTTTAAACATTGTAGCCACATTCCTACAACAATTCTTATCTATGCTATGTTCAATAAATGTGGTATTAAAGTAGAATATCGCATCACCCAGCATGTTTAAAAGTTCAGTTATGTTTCTTATGTGGAAAATCTAATGTCTTCTTGTGAAGTAAATCATTAAATGATCTTTTTATTTAACTGGTGGTAAGTTTTTATCGTCACTGGAGACTGTTACTTTGGTAACTATCACTAGGCACAGGCCTAGTTTCTATATATGGTATGTATATTAAACATTTTGAAACTTTAATGTTTATATACAAGATCAACTGCTGTCAAAAAATTGAGGAAATGTTTTTTTAAGACATGCGTACTTTCATTTTCAGATGTATGTGTTTAGACAAGCTGTTCTTAGACATAAGAATGTGGTCTAAAACTGAAAACTGAGACAATATAGTCCATTCTACATGTTTAGATCTCTAGGTGAAGATTAGATTTCTTACATTTGATACTCAGGGAGAAGAATATAAGATCTGATCGAAAAAAGAATCTCTAAATCGAATCATCAAGTCACTGACTCAGGAGAAGTGCTGATATGATGTGTTGTCTAGCCACAACCAAAACCAGACTAGATCCTTAGATTAGTAATAAAGCATAAAGTCGTTACGTTTCCTCAGCAGGACTAAACGTGATTTATGACACGCCAGATTGGCAAAACACGAAAAAAATGTTTCACTGTATCCTTTCGCTTGGACCCCTATGCTTGTAAAAGTTGGATCAGCAGGGGGGCAATTACTCAGTCATTTCCCTCAGAGGCCTGAGTAAGAGTGAGTCAGGGGACCCAGGCTTTGTGCCTCAGCGTGAAAAGCCTCCCAGGCTGGGCCTCTGTGCTCTTCCCCAGAGCTGACTGATAGATGACTGGGCTCAGATACAATGGAGGGCCACACATTATACTGGTACAATAGCAATGCTTTCCCATGAGTGACCACCGCCAACGCAATCTGCCAAACCAAACACTCAGCAGATCCAATAGGGCTTGATTTCATAGCACAGGAGAAGGGGAAGAGTGACACATGGATTCGACTTCCATGATGTAATGGCCCTTGTGGATATTTCTAACAATAAAATTTCTAAGTAAGCATAAGCAGCAGCCTTATCAGTGACACAGACGTGTGTCCTACAATAGACGCACCTTGGATGAAGCATTTACTGGGTTGTTATTATTAATGAAGTCACTATTTCAGGAGAAAGCTTGACAATCTGCCCTTTCCAGACCAAGTTCAGGAGGAGCACAAAAACAAGAGCGTGTTCTAAAAATAGACCTGCGAACTTCCTATCGCAACCAGATACTGCGAAATTCCTTATGTGCCTTCAAGCCTCTCCTTGTATCTTTGACCTGCTGTATACTCGCAGTTTGTCGCTTCTCAGAGCCAGTTGTCCAAATGTAAGATACGGCCTACTGTAAAGATTAAGATAAATCTTCAATGCTATTATGACATTAATCCAATGGGTACGGAAAGGAAGGATTGCAGTTTTACAAGCAGGATGATTCTTGTTTTTTTCTTAACCAGGGCATACCTGAAATCAAGCCTTCTCCCTTCTTCTCCCCTGGCTTGAATCTTTCCATGTTTGCCGTTACTTGAGATAAAAGTCTTACGGGCTCTTTGATTCCCTCATAAAGCCTTTGTCAGCTGCGTGCCGGTCAGCAGCTGGCAACAAGATAAGAATCTTGTTCGTGTTCTTGAACCATAAACCTATAATAAAACATGATGAATAGAGTCATGGAGATGTTTTTGCAGCTGTTCATTAAAGAGACCCGTGAGTGGCTTTGCAGGTGGGTTGGTGGGTGTGATTGACTGCTTTTCAGGGGACTGTGAACATGCAAGATCCAGTCACTCCACTCCTCTTGTAAAAGATATTATCAGAGGGCTGAAGGAGTGTTGCTGCTCGACGGCTCTCTTGTGACCCATTATCCTGAATTGCTTCTGTGGGTGGGGCCGATATGATGGGATAGCCATCGAAACTTAAAGGAAACCCTTATCAGCCTTGATGATAAACTCTCACTCGATAAGAATAGTAGGTGTTCTTTAAGGTTAGTGGGAAGCAGGGCAAATCAATAAAAACTCTGGAGATGCAGAGAACACTAGAGAACTGGAATCAGGCAAGATGAGAATCTGCAGATTTTTGCTCCAAATAAACAGTTTGTTTTTAATTTCGCCAATCTGTGTTGCAGTATTGTAGCATGAATAACGTGAGTGCACTCAGGCTGTATTTATCTAGTGGAACCGGACGTGATCTTGTAATGAGAATTCACATCTGGGAAGAACTTGTTAAACTTTTGGTCCTGGACTGAGTGAAATGTACTGTTAGAAAGTGTAAGATTCACATAAGTCAGTTTATGTGAGTTCGAGTCTCGAGTCTCTGAGGAGTGACTCTGAGTCTCGAGTCCCTGAGCTGTGAGTCCAGGTTGAGTCTCAAAACTCTGAGCTGAGTCTGAGCTGAGTCTCGAGTCTGGAGTTTTTGAGGTGTAAGTCTGAGTTGAGTCTCGATTCTCCAAGCTGTGTGTCTGAGTTGAGTCTCGATTCTCTGAGCTGTGAGTCTGAATTGAGTCTAAAAGTCTCTGAGAAGTGAATCCAAGTCGAGTCTTGAGCCTTTGAGGTGTGAGTCTGAATTGAGTCTCGAGTCCTTGAGGTGTGAGTCTGAGTCAAGTCTCGAGTGTTTGAGCTGTGAGTCTGAGTCAAGTCTCAAGTCTCTGGGGTGTAACTCAGAGTTGAGTGTCGATTCTCTGAGCTGTGATTCTGAGTAGAGTCGTCAGTCTCTGAGGTGTGAGTCTAAGTCGCGTCTCGAGTCTTTGAGGTGTGAGTCTGATACAAGTCTCAAGTCACTGAGGTGTGATTCTGTCATGAGTCAGTTAAGCACACGTCCAAATAAAGTTGCAAGTCAGGACAAAATACAACTTGATTCTGAGTGAGTCCCTGTCTCTTATGCCCCCTTTAAAATCCACCTCCAATTTCCTTTTAATATCTGAAGTACTCAATAACACAAGCAAAACAAACTAGCATTTTCTCTTGTAAGAAGTAGTTATTATTAACACGTAATGTTTTCTCCACACATATGACTCACAACTACATGCTTAATTAGATGTTTTTTTCTGGGGCGGGGGGGATTTTCAGACATGCTGAGCTTGTCAGCATTGCTCAACAACAGGCAATGCTGAGAAGTGTATCATCGCCCCCTACTTTAAGCTCCTTGAGTTGAATTGGTTCAGAAATTTCACACTCAGTTATTTAATAAGTCATTCCCACTCACCTTTAGCCCAAAATGTATTCATTGTTGTCCTCTGATATTTTAATCACGTGTTTACATCTGGCCCATTAAGACTGTTACACTTATACCAAAATGTTAACATAATTATACATCACCCATTGTGCCAAATATTAAGTTGTTGCTTACTTTTGATGTAAAATGTAAACAGACAACTGATTTTTCATTCACGAATTGCCTACAAAGTGTGCTAACGTGTTTCATGTGTTCATTTAACTTACACACATCATCTAAATCACACATCCTTCTGGGTCGCGGTGGGGTGCTGGAGCCTATCCCAGCTGTCATTGGGCAGAAGGCAAGATTAAATGAACCAGTGTTGCCGGAAAAAAAGGGGAGAATCTTAATCAGCCATGAAAATTCATGATCAGAAGAACATTTAACATTCTTCACGCTGTTTTAAGCTGGAAAAAGTGTGCATGCCCATTTTGGCCTTCTTCTGCTTATTTTTGTAAAGAAACCGGACCAGTTTTGGTTTCAGGAGCTACTCTTCCATGGAAGTCCTATGAGGAATCTATGTTTATTGTGTTTTCATCAAAATAGTGCAAAATACAGTGGAAGCCGGAGATTGTATCCATGCTAATTTCTTGGTGCCGTGACATACTTTGATTTTCATCAGCTGGAAATCTAAAAAAAAATGTTCTATATGCTGTCAACCAAAAGCACTTGTGACACTCTTTATATGTGCGATTGGCTTTTTTAGGAAGGAAAGCATGTATTTCCTCTTTTCCATTCACTCTGGGCCTCTGCCTATCTCTCTTCTCCTTGTCACAGCTATTTTTGGGTGTTTTCTTGTCAGTCAGGGCGGCGCTGCTCATAGATTACCTTAAATAACTTTTAAAGGAAAAAATAGTGAGAAGTAGAAATGAGTAAAAACAGTTTGGGATCAACATAAAGGATACAACTACTCGAGTTCTTCCATCGTTTAGTCTCTTCAATGATCATTATCCTGAATGAAGCCCTCACGCTTGGTCTTCAAAGGCCCGAATAAGAATAATACATGCCTGGAGAAGGCAATGCAAGTATTTTTGTGCTCTGAAGGGACGCTGTGTAGCATTTCAACATTCCACCACCACCAGCTCTGCAATCTATCAGACTTTTTCTTCTACAGAGAGAGAGAGAGGGTAGAGGAGTAATTGAGAGAGAGAGAGAGAGAGAGAGATAGATAGAAAGGCATTTTGCCTAATGACTGCTACTGGCACATTCTCCAGCCCTTACTCTGTCCACTCCTAATGGACAACAGAGAAGGGGAGGTTCAAAATGCTGACACAAAGCAGTTTATGCCCTTCCGACAACATGATGTAATCTGCCCAAAGTGAATGTTTGTGATAAATGCGAGGAAAAATGGTGTGAAACAAGATTCAGCTTGAGGTGCAAACAAGTTTCTAAGTAAATCTTTCTTTCCTTAGTACTCTCTCAGTGGCGAATTGTGACGTTTAGAAGCTAGGCCTTTAATTTGCGACACAAATATCAAAATTCAGACAAAAAAGCCTGTAAAAATCTCCTGGAACTGTGGAATTTCAATTGGTATATTAGCACTAAGCTAATGATGGTGCGTGTGAACGTTGATGCCTGTTCTAGATTAAACACGGACATATGAAGTCTGTAAAAGACATTCCACATTCCACGTGGTGTTTTGAAGCTTGTAACAGATATTAACGCATTTTTTACCTTTGTGCAAAGAAGTTTTACAATGATTCTTTCAGGTCTTGGCATGGAGCTGCGAGTTTCTGTTTTCCATTTCCAACTAACTGAAAACCGGTTAGACTACAACTTGTATTCGCAAAGTGATGTACCTAGAACAGGGGTTCCCAAACTTGTTAATGCCAGGACCCACATGTACAGGTAGTGTTTGTCTCACCAAGACAAACTTATCAAAACAAGTTTTCACTCCACTTTTACTTAATGTTACTCAATCATTCAATACGCATACACAATAGAGAATGTGATAAAAGAAATAAGCATGCACAGGCCTTTTACATACTTAGTGAGTGTCTAGAGAGAGATATAGAAAAAATAAAGTAATGACAACATTTAGCTGTGTAATATTTTGTTGTAATCCATCCAGCTACTATCTTTAATATGAACACATTATTACATTTAAATTTTTAGTGTTTTTTACTAATAATTAGTTACTTATCTTTTAAAAACTTGTTCTGATCCATATTATCAGCTAGCTTTGCAAACTACACAGCTCAGCAAAGTGGAATGTATTTTGCGTACTTTATTCACAAAAGGCGTCCCCAGTCAAATATGGACGGTTCATTATCTGTGTACCAATGTTTGGAATTATGTATGCCATTTCCTACCTATCCAAAGCCAAAAAAAGATTTAAAAAACATTGTTGTCATTTGGTCTGAAAGTGTGGTAATTACAATACTTTTTTAGTACAAAAATCTAAATATTAAATGAAAAGTCTACTCGAATGAGTCATCAAAGGTAAGATATAAATGGTCCATAAATATTTTGTATGCCCACAGTGGCAATATGTTCTAGCCTAGGATGATTCGGTTTAGGTTTTTAAGTTTGCTGTGTCTTTGGACATGTTTGCAGTGTCATTTTCATTCAATTGTGTCATCTTCATTGGGTGGAAGTTGTGCATGTGGTGAGGAAATGCATGCTTTATAGTGATGGGTGTTTCAGTTTTGGTTGTGTTTATGTGAATCCAGCATTGGTTAATTGTTATTGTTTTCTATCACCGTAGGGTGAAAGCGTTGGGATGAGTGGTGTAATAACTGTACTGCTGTCAAGAATAAACACGACATTGTTATGACATTGCAGACATATGATTTCCAGGAGGCCTAGAGTCATAATTTTTCTCATAAAATTGGTCCCACCCATTGGAAATCAAAATGTGAGTCAGTCCACTTTCAGTTCCTAAATATGTTGTTTTTAATCAAATGTGTAAGAGTAATTCAGTCCACCTCTTGAAGGTCTAACCAATGGGAGAGCTGTTTTGGCTCTATCTACTCAGATACCCAGATTTTCTAGTGTTTCCATCCAAATCTTAACGATGACAAAAAATTATTACTACAATACTTAGGAGTATAAATACAACAAGCATGATGATTTTATTACATAAAAATAAACAAAAAAGTCATTTATTTTTTAGTTCCCAGAAATTGTTAAGCCATTTCTGAATGCCTTGAAAGCCCTGAGAGTTCCCCATCACGCTCTCTAGTATTGGGAAGAGCATTAAAGAAAGAGTGAAACATGGTTATATCATGGTTATATTTGCTTTATGATAACAGACGCCATTTCAAAGTTGTTTGTTTGAGCCGTCTCTATGAAAAATGGAAAGTTACAGGTCATAAACATGCAAATTCTGGCCGCTCTCCAAGCCTGAGCTTTCCCCCGGAGGTACAGGAGGAGACATGCGACCTACAAGGTGAGGCGGCAGTGTGTAACACATAGCTTCTGGCCACATTCTTTACTGAACCTACAAGGAAAGCCTTCCGGTGAGTGATATCCTTAAACAATGAGGAGATATGACTAACACGTGGATGCTTTGCTTTTGCTCAACTTTTTTGTTGCTGGTCTAATTCACCACCAGAGGAGGAAAACCAAGCCCAGCCACTTCAAAGATCACCTCCCCGTAAACCTATCACATTTCCTCTCTCATAGGAAGTCTACCCTTCTTCTTTAAAGCAGCAAAACAATGTGATTTGGTCAGTCTTAGCTGAGTCTATAAAAATCTGGAGCCTGTGAAGTTCTTGCTTTTGAGAGTTCTGGTCAATGTGTTACCTCAGATTAAGGTTTATGAGTGAGTCAGGAAATTAGGGTCAGGCGCCACAGGTGTGTACAAAGGCAACTCTTACAAACATGACTGATGGTAAAACAAAGAACTTGCAATTCTGCTGTGGTGCACAAGAGACGTTTTACAACATGTGAGTGTACGGTTCAGTTTAATGAGGCCCATATCTGGTTTCTGTCATTAAAAGGCTTCCGCCCGCTCTACATCACCGAAACAGTGTTATATAGCTGATATGGAATGTGTTTTTTTCCATATTTTGTCTGTTGCTCTTAGTACAAACCTCAATTCCAAACAAGTATGAGAAATGCTAATAAAAACAGAAAGCAGTGACTCGTTAATTCTGTTTTACCTGTATTAAATTAAAAACAGCACAAAAACACAATACTTGTTGTTTTACCATAGGAACCTTATTGATCTTATTCCAAAGTTGATTCTTGCAACACATTCCGAAAAAGTTGTAAGAGGAGCAGTTCACACTACTTACCACTGTGTGACATCACCTTTCCTTTAAACAACACATAATGATCGTATGGGGACTGAAGACACCAACTGATCTTGTTTTGAGGGCGGAATATTTTGCCATTCTTCCATTGTACAAGTCTTCTGCTGCACAAAGATACGAGGCCTTCGTTGTTGTATTTTGCGTTTCATAATGTGCCAAACACTTTTCATTTGAAGACAGGTTTCGCACCCTCACTGTCTGATTATACAATTGCTGTAACACATGCAGAATGTTGCTTGTCGTCGTCCATGTTGAAATAAGCAAGGACGTCCCTGAAAAAGACGTTGTCTAGAGGGAAGCATATCACTGTTGTCGGAAGAAAACATATCTCCATTTTTGTTGTTTTTCAGTTTTTGACATAATTTGAAAATACCTGTTGCCCTTTACATTGTGTGTAAATTTCATGATGAATGGACCAAAAGAAATGACTCAAAATGACTTGGGAAAAAGTCTGGTTCCATTGACTTACATTAGAAGTAAAGTAGGTTTTTCACTGTTCCTGTAAAGTTATCATTTTGGAGAGGTTTTCTTCCAAAAACAGCAATATGGTTCTTCAAAATGTATGTCTTTCAAGATTAATGATGGCTTCAAGTTACCCATGCCACGGACACTAATATACCACATACTATGACAGACCCTGGATTTTGAGCTTTACACTGGTAACAATCTATGGACCTATTTTTCTTTGGCCCAGGAACATTATTTCCTTAAACAATCTGAAGGTTTGACTCGTCAGACTACAATACATACACAATACATCCACTGTGCATCAGTCCATTTCAGATAAGCTTAAGCCCTGAGAAGTTGGTGGTGTTTATGGACGCTGTTGACATTTGGCCTCCACTGTGTGTAGTATATTAACTTGCATTTGTGGATGTAGTGATCAACTGTGTTTATTGGCAACTGCTTGTCAAAGTATTCCCGAGCCCATGTGGTGATATCCATCACAGGAGCATGATGTTTTTTAATGCAGTACCATTTGAGAGATCTAAGGTCATTCAGTTGTGGTTTTCAGCCTTTTCCTCTACACACAGGAATTTTCCCAGATTCCTGAATCTTTTTATGATACTATGCACTGTAGAGGGTGAAACACCTCTTAAGGAATGTTGCTCTTAAACCGCTGGTGAGCCTCAACCCATCCTTGCTCATAATAGGCTAGGCTTTTCCTGAATGCTGCTTTTACACCCAAGCATGATTGCATCACCTGTTTAAGAGGTTTTGAACATTTTATAACATCTTAAATTGTCCCTGTCCCTTCTCAGAAAATGGCATCAATCTCTAAATGAGTGTTTATATACAAAAAAACAACAAATGCAATAAAACATTAAATATCTTGTCTTTGTGATTTTTTTGGTTTAAATACTGGTCAAAGTGGATTTACAAATCTTTCTGTTTTGGTTGTATTTAACACACTGTCCAAACACTTTTCTAACAGTGAAGTTTGTAGGATGAATATACTTTGCCTCTTAAGAAACTGAAGCTTTTTCTTTACTGTGGTTTAAGCTTGCGTCACTGACATATCACATTGATCCAACAGTGGGAGGAAGCAAAAGACAAAATGTCTGGAATTATAGTCCCTACAATCCCTTTATTTAAAGTGAGGCCATCACTATTGCTTTCCTCTCTTCTGAAGTGGTCAGCAGCTGCCAAGTTTTTCACACTATGGCTGAAGAATTCCACAGCAGTGTACTGTATCTCAGTTGTACAGAGTTTCCTGTCCGTGAGACAATACTGCCTTTGAAATTCAAAAATTCAATGGCAGGGTTTAGAGTAGGATCCCTCCAACAAATGCTGCATTTCATAGACTCATTCAAGAATGCCAGTCTGAGCTCCAGTACAAACAAAAAGTCCCAAGACATTCTATTTTTTCACTTGATGAAAAGTCATCTTGCTGCAGAAAGAAAGCTGTGAAATGTATTCCCACAGAGGCTAACTTTGAGCTATGATCTAAGGCTGCATGTGAAAAAGCACATAGTAGTGTTGACTGGTGGAACCATTAATGTATGTAAACTTGCTACATTTTGCACATAAATAACGTAACAAAATGAAAATTAGCAGGCCAAAGTGCAGGACTGCTGCTGGTCAGACAAGTTGTTATGACCAGGCGTTGAAAGTATGTGTTATGGCAAATATACACTACCACAATACTTGACAATTTCCTGATGCATGATATGTCATCATGGTATTTTGGTTTTCTGAGGTTTGATGAAGTGGAACAGACAGAGTGCCTCAGTTGTGCCACATTCAAAAATACACCGATCAGGCATAACATCATAACATTATCCTTGTTTCTACGCTCATTGTCCAGTTTATCAGCTCCACTTACTATATAGGTGCACTTTGTAGTTCTACAGTTACAGACTGTAGTCCATCTGTTTCTCTGCATACTTTGTAAGCCCCCTTTTACCCTGTTCTTCAGTGGTCAGAACCCCCATGGACCCTCACAGAGCAGGTACTATTTGGGTGGTGGATCATTCTCAGCACTGCAGTAACACTGACGTGGTGGTGGTGTGTTAGTATGTGTTGTGCTGGTATGAGTGGATCAGACACAGCAGTGCTGCTGGGGTTTTTAAACGCTGTGTCCACTCACTGTCCACTCCATTAGACACTCCTACCTTGTCAGTCCACCTTGTAAGTCAGAGACGATAGCTCATCTGCTGCTGCACAGTTTGCGTTGGTCAACCTCTAGTCCTTTATCAGTGGTCACAGGGCGCTACCCACAGGACGCTGTTGGCTGGATATTTTTGGTAGGTGGACTATTCTCAGTCCAGCAGTGACACTGAGGTGTTTAAAAACTCCAGCAGCACTGCTGTGTCTGATCCACTCAGGCTATTAGCGCTGCTCTGTAGGCAACCCTGCCAGTCTGCAGTGATAGCAGAGGAGGGTAAAGTTCAGCTCCTCACTGCTGGACTTTAGTTACAATTAGGGAATCATATGCCTTCAAAGAATTATTTATCATCGCCACTCCTATTTCTTCAGTGATATGAAGCTGAAGTCAGCTATTTGCCAGCTTCTTGTTAGAATTTTCCCATTCCACCTTAAATGGAGCAGCAGTTCTGACAGTTGTTATAAAGAAAAGGACCATAATATATTAAAAGAACATTAAACAGAGATAATACAATGATTATCGTAATTTTGTAACAGAGAAAATTCTCACATTTGTGAGTTTCTTTGGTTGTTTGCGCAGCCATCTTAATGCTTTTTTCGCTTTTTCTCATAACACTCTGGCCTTTATAAAAAAGCGCCAACTGGAGGGTCATGTAGCCCTAACACTTCACCCTACCCCTTTATCTCAACAAAAATCGGGATGTCCTACCTCTAGGTTTGAACGCACAAAAGGGAGGGATAAGGGCTAAATGATAGGGGCAAGGGGTGAAATGGGATTGGGCCCAAATTTAAAGAAGTAGCATCCCTGATAGCAAGAGGATAGTGGGCCACTGTTGGCCCTCTGACAGCAAAGCTAGTAGTCCACTGGCGTTTTGTTCAGCATTTTCTGGGCGGCCCACCAGTGTTTAAGCAGAGTAATAAACAAAATTGCTCTAATCGTTGCTCATTTTCCACCCACAGTCCAATTTACTTATTTCCCTTTCCTTCCTTTCTTTATTTATACTTTGTAAACTAGTTTAGTAAGTAATTTTAATCTAGTACAGTGTCAGCAACAACATGTTCAATAAAAGCATTTTGCCCAGGCCTATTTGAAAGGACCTGACCATCATAAGTCCTAATAGTCAGATATTTATTACCTGATGTTTCCAATTTGCTAGGATTGTTATACATGTATATAACGTGCAGAAAAATCTTTTTAGCTCCAAATGCACATGCTGAGTTTAGCAGGACCTTAGCAGGAACAGAGTCTTCAGCCAAGGCATTAGAGTGGAATGGAGGAGGTTGTTTTTCCTTTGGTACAGATATGTTCTTGTAAGCCTGTGATCACAGTTTTATATCACAAAAATGCTCCTCTACCTTTAATTTAGCATAAGATTTAGTATGTCTCCAGTTTAGTAGGCTCATATGTGGGTGAGGACTTAAGGCATTAGTTGGGAGGCATTCAGTGTTCCTGAAGGTTGTAGGTGGAGCAGAGGGCTAGCCTGGGCACGTGAGGAGCTCCCTGAGGTTTGAGACGTGGCTCACAACTAAGGAATGCTGTCCAGAAATCCCCCCCAAGACTGGATCCAGCCTGTTTCCAAACCACCTACATGTTGCTTTTGGGGATTAATTATTAGACTGCATATAGATCAAACGCCTTGTTCTGAGAGTACAGTATTTACTGTGTGTATCTGTCCCTTGCATTTGCCGTCCTGCATGATCCAGAATAATTACCCAGTATAATCATAGCTGATGGATAATGGATTAAGACCTTTTAATTAACTTAATTTGTTCACTGCCTCATTACCACACACAGGATATCATTATATCTGCTACACTAACAGGTTTTATCAGCAACTTCTGACATTTATCAGCAATGACCAGTTTGTCACCCTTTCCTGCAGAACTGGAACACTTTAGGACCCCAGGGCCTGCTTTTTCATGCAGCCCTATATAAATTTGTGCAGTGGTATAATGTTCCATTCCCCAAACTAGGCTGTTATAAAATAGAACGTACAGTTCAAGCTTAACTGGAAATATTCCTGTTTTTCTGCCTTCAAATGAGATCTCACAGAAAGTAACAATAATACTTTAAGATCCATAACAAATTCTAATCTAAGTGTGAATCTGACAGCAACTTGAATCTCAGATTTCTGTTTGTAACAGCAATAATTCAAAGTTTTTAACCAAAAAATTAAACTCATTCTTAGCTTTACAGCATCAGCGAATGGATATAATTTCACTGATCATTTCTTCAAAATAAAAGTCATCCCTAGAAATAAGTCGACCCCTGCTCTAGTAAATATTTGATCAATAAATAAAACATGATCCTTACAAGTGGTACTGTCAATTGACAATTTCTAAGTTTGGTGTGCCACAAGGCTCTGTTTTGGGACCATTGCTATTTTGAATTATTCATGTTGTTCATTTTTTTTATGTAGTTTTCACAACCATGGCATTAACTTTGATTGCAATACCAATAAGCACACTAGTGTGTATCAGCCAAGCTAGATAAACGACACTTTCTCAGTAAAGATTGTGTGTATAATAATGTGTGTTTCTAACATAATAGGCAGGCTTTGGGTTTGGCATAGGCCTGGGTTATTTAACTATAACCCCAGGTGTTTTTTAATGTGAATTTAGCATTATGATAAGAATTTTAAGCAAAATCACTACAAAATATTGCCATGATTTCTCTCATATGTGAAATGTACAGTCAAACTGCCCCACTCAAAATTAGATTTCCCACTCCGCCTCTTTCCTTTTTTTCTCTCCAGTTGGAGTTTACATGCGGGTGCAATGTTCAAAAAATGAAAAGGACAGTGTTAACATTCTAGGATATAACTATGCCTGCTAGCGAGCAAAAATAGTGAAAGTGATCAAAAAACTTATTAAGGCCATAATTTGGCTTCTTAACATGAACTGATGAAATATTTTCTGACTTAAAGCTAGGTTAGCACCACGAATACACAGTCTTACAGCTTTCAAGCCTTTTATTTGTTTGCTTTCCTTGCTAAAGGTAGGTTGCTTCAAAGTTGAAAGCATTGCGTTTATAAAGGCACACTGAAGAAATTACATGTAGAAAATATAATCTTTAAAAATGTAATGAAATGAAATGAAAATTAATGAATTAATGAAAATTTACTTTAGGATTAAAAAGGCAGAAGCTTGATCTGCAAGCTTTGCTCCCACCTTAAACCTGGAGTAAAGTTAAATTGGTCATCACATCCAGCCATGTAGATGATTATTAATATAGTGGATGTGAACACTGTGATGGACTGGCGACCTGTGGAGGGTGTTTCCCGCCTTCCACCGGATGACTGCTGGGATAGGCTCAAGGTGTGTGTGTATATGAACAGTTTAGATTCCAATGTCTACTTTTCAGTGGAGAAGAAAAAGTATTTAAGATAAGATAAGATAAGATAATAGGTATGGGAAAACAATAATAGGCAGAACATTACTTTTAGATTCACATTTCATGGCTTACATTGTTGGTAACACCATTACCTTCCATGTGGCAGACTAGGGTTTGATTTCCCATCTGGGCAAGCCCACATTTATGTGCTACTTCAATATGAGTCCTTGAGCAAGACTCCTAATGCTACATTCGTCTACCTCTTTAACAGAAAATTGTACATTTCTCTAGAAAAAGCAACTTGATCCTCTGTGATCCTACAGCCATTCGAACCTGGGACTCCAGCAGAGCACAAACGGCCTTGCTCTATGTCTGAGTGGGTAGGACGATCCTCCCATCCTCCCATTATTTACTGTAATGCTAGCCAATGCAGGTGTCTATTAGTTGATATAATTGAACTAACAGTTAGCGTTCTCCCCCAAGCACATTGAGCTGGCCATTAATGCCATGTTAGCGGCAATGCGAAATGATACGATGGCTGGCTTCACATACCTTAGGCTAGCCTTCACCCTAATTGCACTGTTAAGATTGTGTTATTAAGGCAGACTTAGCAAGTGGGTGAAATTGGACATTGGAAAAAAAGTTGGAAAAACATCTGTTAAATGTGTTTGATGTGTTTGATGATGCCATGTTTTTTGAATGCTGTGAAAAATAGTAGGCTTAGCTGGTTATATCAATAAACCTATTTGTTAAGTACAGAAATAAGACACGGTCCTATTGTATTAAATAGACTTTACAATGTAGCAGTAGTTGCCAAGCACAGTGAGATCTGATTTAAGGAAACACTTCATGGCAACATCTTGTCTCGGGCTGAGCTCTGGGTGTTTGCACAGTCTAGACACACCCCTGGCCTACAAATGTAGCTCCAAGGGTTCATATTGTAGTCGGCATCTTGCCCAAATTAGGAACACTGGGTCTACACAGATTTTCTGTATGAGAAAAATGAATGACGTGTTCAAATGTCACATCTGTCACGCCCTGTGGTAGTGCTGTGCACTGATATAACGTGGCATAATAGTACTTTAAAAAGAACTTTGACACTGTTTTATATCAACACCTGCTGAAAAACTGCCAAAGGAACTTAACATCCACATTTGACAAAGCTTATAGCATGCAGATGTGGACCACTTCTGGCAAACCTTTGGCACTGCTGGCCCGCTGTCATCACTAGCAAATTGAATGTCAAAAGTGGCTCATGGTAAAATATGCTTATTTGGCCCACATGTCCTAAAACAGATCTGAGCCACTCATGGCAGAGATATGGCAGCATGATGTAACATTTGTTAACAATATAGTTTAAAAAAACTTTGTTGTCCAACACATTCTGCCTCAATACTAGTAACACTACTAAATATTATATTCCAGTTTGCAATTTAAATTAAATGGTTACCTGGTGACCTGTCCAGGGTGTTTCCTGCCTTCCACCCAATGACTGCTGGGATAGGCTCCAGCTCCCCCTGCAACCCAGAAGGATAAGCAGCTTAAAAAGTGTGTGTGTGTGGTTTAATTGAAATGATTCCTAGCTAAATTGAAATATTGTTTTGACTGAACACTGAATAGTAAACTAATGTTTCGGCGCCAAGATTCAGACAGAACTATCACTATCATTCCATGTGGGCCTGATGAAAGTAGTCACTGTGGGTTGGAACTGTTCCATCACTTGTTTGCTATCAGGGTTGCTGGTTTGTGTGTGGTATTTTGGTGAGGTTTTATGATGCCAGTCTTATAATGTCAATTCAGTGGGCAGCAGTGTTAGCTTGCATGTAGGAATAGTCGTGCACTGGCACTTTGACCTCGTAATAAAAAAAATCCAGCAAAATGGAAAAGGTCTCTATGGCAAATTGTATCAGCTTTGGAACATTTTTGTTTACCACAGGGTGTGACAGCAGCAATTTTTTATACAGCTTCCTGTCTAAAATAGAGTCACTGTATGCCTATTTTTACATCAAATATGACTTTGTTTAGAATCGTCTTGACAAAGCTTTTCTCACACTGCGTGAGTTGGAGCAAAATGTAGAATGTCAATGTATTCCAGTTGTCTTTCTTGTGAATGTCTGGTCTTAAAGCTTGACCTCCCAAAGAAATTTGCAACGATGGGTCCATGCTGAGCCTGGAAATCGTCGCATCCGGGACTGGATTGAGCTGAGCGGGGAAAACAGTCCTGTAAGGGACTGTGATGGAGAACCACAGGGTTATGTGATAGTCTTTTGGCCAGACAGGAGCTGTGGGCTGTTGAAGGTGATGACATCTTATTGCAGTGCCAGTTGGAGTGATGTGAGGCTCCTGCTCATATCCTCTCCTCAGATTCTGCTTATTTTACAGAGGAGTTGGGCAGGAGATGAGTACGTGTTATTAATACTCCCAGCTGGTAGCTGATAGATGAGGTTTGAGAGAATTTCTTGAGCAGTGTGGGTTTCACTGGTGGTCCCTCTTGTGCAGCCTCTTGCATCAAGCATTGAAATAGCATCTACATTTATGTTTTAAAGATGTATTATTTTTTAGCACCTTCAGTTGTTCTTCATAGATTTAGTTCATATAAAATGCCATGGGGTTCATCCATCTTGAAGATGCAGAAAAGTCAGTGTGTGAATCTCACAGTTAAAAGAAAGTTCAGTTCTAGGTTCTAGATAATCTTGTACAAACAGTCCAACAACATCAAGGTGATGTGTGAATTAGGAGTATTCTGAAATATTCAACAAAATATTTTAGCATAAAATTGTTTCGTAGCTAGTTGTCAACTATTAGCAAGATATCTTGTGTATTAAATGTGCAAGCTTCAGTTATCCATGTTTTCCACCAGGCCAGTAAAATTAAAGTTACATGCATTCGTCCTTCATCAAATCCTACCTTACCACAGATATAGTAGCACATTTGTGGGGAACCATTAAGGCCTTCAGAGAAGGCCTGATGATTTCTGGGAACTAAAAATATGCATGATTTTCGTCTTCGTAGTCAAGAAAGCAAGTCAGCATTTATAAAAGTGTTTTAATTGCTACTTTGTATTGTGTTAGTTGTACAGGCTTGTTTGATATGAAGAAAGCTGCAGTTCATTTTATCTCTACACAGCCATCTTTGTGGAGAGGTGGTGAACTATTTTCAAAGCAAGCGGGTTTCACCGCTCCCCTTTTCACCCCTCATTGCTCGCCAGCAGCTCAACATTTGACACACAGAAAGACAGCAGTGTCCTAGTTAAAAATATCTGAGTCAATTTCCATTCAGTGTAATGGCCACTAGGGGGGCTGTAGAGAGAGGTTAATAGAATCATCATGCTTGTTGTATTTAAACTGTGAAAATATTGCAGTACTATTCTTAGTTCATGGTTTAGTTTTGGTTAGAAACAAAAGCTTATAATCTTGAAATGGCCAGTGGAAAATTGCCCAATTATAATATTTTCTCTGTGATATCTTGATACAGCCAAGTGAGCTCTACATTTGGTTAAGACTTCAGGAGCTGGACTGAAGGCATAATGCAAAAAACGTCACTCTAGGCTTTCTGGAAGTCCTAAATATGACATTGACTATGAATAGGAGCTGAAGTCTAACCTAGTTTCAGTCTCTTTCTTGAAATGGAAAACAGTGATGGCAGCTCTATTCTAGAGCTCATTAATGAAAGAGTCACTGTAAAACTGCCAAAAAGGTAAAATGTATATTAATGTTTATGAGAAGCTTCAAATAAAATATAATGTCTTTCACAAGCTTCACATTTCTGTGTTCAAAAAATGTTAATGTGCATTACCGTTAGCTTAGCAATAGCATAGGGGAGAGTGGGGAACAACGTAATGCAGGGCACAGTTTAACATAGACTTTTTATGTTGTTATACAAGGTCAAGCAGTGTGTGTTTCTGGCCACATCACCATATTTCCTAGCCATGGTCTCCCATGGAAATTCAGAGTGATTCGTCAACGTTTTATAGAGATCAGTGCCAAAGAGTGCATGTAAGTATTTTTTTCAAAAGAAGTTTTTTGGTTACTGAGCTGTTTGTGTAAATCACAAAATCCAACTTAATATTACTTTAATCATCTTGTTTCCTACAGCACAGCACCGTTTTTGACGCAGGTGACAAGCTCGCTGCGAAAACAGCTTAAGTACAGCGTCCGTACTGCGGGGTTAGTTATAACACAGCGTTACAACTAAGACACCTTCAGTAAACAAAGACAAAGTAAATAATGTCTTTTTATTCCATATGTTTGCTCACATTTTAAGATGAAAAAGAGAAAACATTTGAAAAGATTTTTTCTTTATTAGTATCTTTCAAATGTTAGTATTTTGGTTTTAAATAAGTATATTAATGAAATTGACATTAACAGTCAGTAAGGTTGTAGTTATTCCATGTCTGTCACATAGATAGATAATTTGTAACGCAGTATGGTTGGAAAATATATTTGTTTCTTACAACATAGAATTACATTGAATTAACTTTGTTTGCACTAATTCATCATTTCTAGAAAGTGCTACAACTAAACCTCTGTCTGTTACAGTTAACTCACCTAAGGGGTAAATTGTAACATTCCCATCATTTTTGGTGGAACTGTACCTGAGTGGTAGGTGCTAGAAACAAAAGTCAAGTGTTGATTATAGCAGAGATGTATATGTTGCTTGTATAAAAATGTGATTGTTCTAACTTAAATTAAACTCAAATTAAAGTTTTGACATTCATGGCCTGAAATGAAGGCCTAATAGTCATGGTAACTACTGATGGGAGGTCATTTTTGGCTATGAACGGTCATTTTTGCACACACACACACACACACACACACACACACACACACAATGAAGAATATACTGAAACCCTGATAGAATAACAATGACCAGCCTGACCATGCTGGGTGACCAGCTAAACCAGCACCACACCAAGATAAACCAGCTTAGACCAGCATAGAATTCAGTGCTGTTTTTTCAGCGGGGAGCTGTTTTTGAGAAAGTGTAAAACCTGGGGGAAATATTTTTGAGAAAACATGTTTTTAAGGAAATTTACTCTGCAATCTCGACTTGTATCAGATGTTGTTGGTATCTCACACCACACACATACACTCACGCATATACACACGCAACACGACGCATTCTTCCTAACACCCACGAACAATTTCAGGCTTACGAAGCCAGACACCAAAACCTCAGACTCTAATTACTTTAGTAAACCCTCCCAGACCAGTGGCACAAACATAGCTGCCGTTTCGCTGTGTTTCATTTGAGCTGTTTGTGTTGGTGTGATTCCTGTCCACGACTAACAAGTGTTGTTGGTTGTATGAGCCCCTCTGTGGCTGCAGTGTGTGTCACCCTGAGTTCCGCTGTTGATGAACACTGCCCCCCTCATGATAAATATAGCCCTGTCCCGCCTTATTATCATAGCAGGCATGGCATGAGCAAGCCGTCAGCCACTAAATATACAGTTAGAATAAATACTGTCAGGCACAGTGTGAGGCCAGCGGCTGTCTGCGAAACTCTGAGCTTCAACCCACTGGAAATAAAAACGGTGCGGTGAGCTGTTTTGCGTAAGAGTGGAGCGAAGGAGAAATAAAATCGGCTAGATCTCTTTGAGTGACCTTAGCTGAGCTTTGGCTGGTCCGCGGAGACCAGTCATGGCAGTAGTCCGCCCACTGTTTGGGCGCAGGAGGAGGAAGAGGGAAGAGGCCCCTGAAGGAGGAGTGGAGGAAATGGTCATTACAATAACCACAGGAAGCAGCAGCAGGACAGATGTCGTAAGGTCAAGCCTAAGAAGGGCGTTCTAAGGAACACAGTGACACGCTGTCATTATGGGAAGAAAACCTTCCATAAATGGCACAAAAATCTTTTGTTCTGGATTAAGTTCAGTTTTATCCCAGAAGTCATGAATGTATTGATTCTTAAAGGGGATTTTTCAAATTCAAATTGTGAACAAAGTCATTCAGAGTGTTTCGATTTAATACGATTTCTTCTAGAGAAAATTTAAATTTCTTCACAGTGGTGGTGATAGGATCCAGAGGTTGTGATGTCTACAACACAAATACAGCCATTTTATTTACTTCTTTAAAACGAGCCTAAATGTCTTCTGAGCTTTTATATGTAATTTATTCATTCGTCTTCTAAGTCGCTTATCCTTTGTGTTGCGGAAGTTGCTGGAGCCTATCCCAGCGGTCAATGGTCGGAAGGCAGGAAAGACACTGGACAGGTCATCAGTCCTTTACAGTGCAGGCACACAGACATATACAATCACACACACACACTCACACCTAGGGGCAATTTAGTATCTCCAGGTTGCCTGACTGCATGTTTTTGGACTGTGGAAGGAAACCGGAGCCCCCGGAGGAAACCCACGCAGACACAGGGAGAATATGCAAACTCAGAAAGGACCCTGGTCACCCGGCTGGGGAATCGAACCCAGGCCCTATCTTGCTGTGAGGTGATAGTGCTACCCACTTATATTTTAAATGTAATGTTGATGGTATTTTCTATATTTGCTCGCCAATCCTGCATACACCTTTTATTATATTTTGAAAAGTGTTTTTGGCACCAGGCAGTGTTTTCTTAACCAATTTCTTGCAATAACGTTCTGTGAGGCAGCTTTTAGAGGTGTTAAACTCTTCAGACGTCTGGTTCCTATCAACACCACTGTAAGAAAGTCTAAATCTGTAATCTGATTTTCCACTATTTTACCATCATAAACATTACATATGAAACTCAGAAGACACCTGTAGGTTCACTGGTGGTTTTGGATAGTAAATAAAATGGCTATTTTGTAGACATTGTAACCCCTGGTTTCTATCCCGACCACTGTAAAGAAATCATTCAATTTTACTACAATTAAACATTTCACACCAAACCACTCTGAACGACTTTGTTTGCATCTCAGTTATTTAATTAAGAAGAAATTTTGAAAAACTGGTGGAATTCCTCTTTAAGAGAAATAATGGCTTAGTAAAAGTACCTTTTCAAAAAACAAATCAAACAGAACCACAAAGATAGCAGTTCAAAACTACTTAAGTGCTGATTAAGTCATAAAATTTCTGTGGAGCTTCTTAGAAGACCCAGCATCAGAATGGGAACTGAAATTTGTGATTCTTTTTTGGATCCTTTTGGTCTAAAATAAAAAAGTTCCAACATGTCAGAAGTGTGACCAATCATAAAGCTGTAAAGATATCATCACCAGTGTAACATAATAAAATTAAACAAAAAAAAAGGAAAGAAAAGGATTTACCATACAAATGTTAATGAAAAATGAGTAAAAAGTGGATTAATTAAGTAAATCAGGAAAGTACAAAGCAACTAAAATTTTACTTGATTATATGTAACTGAGCATCATTAATAGTAGTAGTTTAATAGTAATGACCGGAGAATAAGCTTTTCCTAAGAGCTTCTTGATCCTTTTAAGTTTAGGTGTATTACTGCTGCTTTTATGCACTTATAAATATAATTACATAATTACATATTTAATTATGTAATTATCAAATCTCCACTTCAGATGTTTGTCTTTTGTTTGAATGTTAAAACATGAAAAAAATTGGAGAATGTAAAGCATCTTCTTTTCGTTTTTTTTTTCATTCCACAAAACAAAACTGCATATCAATGAGTGAGTGAGTGAGTGACTGAGTGAGCGAGCAAGCGAATGATTGAGTTGAGTGAGTGAGAGAATGAGAGTGAATGAGAGAGTGATAGAATGAGAGTGAGAGAATGAGTGAGTGAATGACAACGAGTGAATGAGTGAGTGGGAGAGAATGAGAGTGAGTGAGTAAGTGAGGGAATGAGTGAGTGAGAGAATGAGAGCGAGTGAATGAGTGACAGAATGAGAGAGTGAGTGAGTGAATGAGGGAGTGAAAAAATGGGTGAATAAGTGAGTAAGTGAAGGAATGAGTGAGTGAGTGAGTGCGTGAGAGAGAGAATGAATGAGCGAGTGAGTGCATGAGAGCAACAGAATGAGAATGACTGAGTGAGTGAGGGAGTGAGAAAATGAGAAACTGAGATAGTGAAAGAAAGACTGTGTTAGAGACGGAGTGAGTGACTGAGTGACAGAGGGAATGAATCGGTGAGTAAGTGTGGGTGGGGGAATGTGTGGATGCACATGTACAGTATGTGAATGAGGAAGTGAGTGAGAGAGAGAGAGAGAGAGAGAGAGAGAGAGAGAGAGAGAGCATTGTGTATTTGATCTTTCGACACTGCTTACTTGAAAGGGTTGATGCAATCCTTTTACAGCTCAGTGTAACTGGGTGTGCTGTGGGTGGCCGGTAATCATCTCAGGAAAGCTCACTATTGCGTCACTGATCCAGGTGACCCACCTCTGGGCCCACTGTAAATCATGCTGGTTCTTTCATTCTGAGTCTTCAGGCCTTGCTCAGTCATGTGTGTGTGTGATCACATCTGTCACATATGTCATCACGTGTATGCGAGATGTGCCATTAGCACTTGAGCCACATCAGTGCCAGTTATTTGTAAAAGCAGCAGTAACACTTTAATGTAGGACACAATGTAAAGAATGTCCTATGATGCTTTAAATGTGTTTTACAGTTTTATACAGTGTTCTTTGTTGAATTCAGGGAAAATATTTACAGTACAGCCAGATTATACTTTTACAACCACCTTACTGTATAAGTGCTGTATTATTATTGTAACAGTATTGTATCATACATCAAAATCGTACAGTATCATCAGCTTTAATGTGAAACTAGCCACCAGAAGTGCTTTACTGAAGCAGCAAAGGATCATCATCTTCACTGCAGTTTGATTTGTATTTCAGTTTTCCATCTAAATGATGAACTGCATTAATATTTGTGAACCACAGTAAATATAACAACTTTATACTGAACTAGTGGTAATGTTAGCTTAGCTGGATATCTAGTAGCATGTTAGCTTATCTAGCACAACCTGTACCAACATATAATTAAGCATGAGTTCATGAGTTCATGAGTGAGCTCATGTTAGCTTTAGAAAGCTTTTGAAAGAATAGCTGAATAAAAAAATAATTAAGAAATTAAACAATTATTTTATTAAGAGTTTGAGTATTTAAGTAACTTTTCCATTGTATTATTATTATGTGTGTGCATGAATATAATGTGTATTGTCAAATATAAATAGGATATTGTTGATTATCTTGTCAATATGAAGTCAGTTTTGTACTGCAATTATAATACAGTAGAATGTGTCATTACTGTAAACAAACATTACAGTATGAGAGATGTAAATAACAATTATAGTGACTACCTGGCACCTACATAAGCCCTTCATAACAATTGACATTGTCCTACATAAACATTTATATACACTTATTCCAATAGGCACCATTTCTCATAAAGTTTACAGTTACCAACTCTGATGTCAAGCTGACCTAATTTATGTCAGATGACATAGATTTTTTTCAAACAGTAGTTTGTTATTACACTTGAGGTGAAAGGACACACATGTCACAGTGACAAAATGCTGTTGACATAGCCTGCCAAGTAACACTGGCTCAGCATTTTCTGTGGCTCTCAGGTGAAGTGGGTTTAATATTTACCACAAATACAATGTAAGCTGTCACATGATCAGCATTTGGTGACTGTCAATTACACTAAGTTACAAAGTCGGTTATAAGGTTTATGTGTGATTTCACCCAAACAAGTGTCACGACAATGCAATGTCAGAAAAAACGATCAGCTGACATAGATGCTCTTTGGTCAATGTTGACAAAAGCAGCCTTTGTGACAGATGCCTACTTACTCTTATAATTTTTATATAGGTTTATATCAGCTGTCACGATGAGCTTACGTAGATGAACGCTGCCCTACAGGGGTCGACAACTGGCAGATCCAGTTATTTCAGCGACACACGCTCACCGAGCACTTTATCAGGAACATAATACTAATACTGGGTAAAGCCTCCCTTTGCTCTCAAAACAGCCTCAATTCCTAATGGCATGGATTCCACAAGATGATGAGATTCCTTTGAGATTCTGGTCCATGTTGATGTGGTTGCATCATGCAATTCCTGCAGATTTTTCATGCTGTGAATCTCCTGTTTTACCACATTCCAAAGGTTTTCTGTTGGATTCAGAGCCGGTGACTGGGAAGGCCCCTGCAGAACACTGAACTCATTGTCATGCCAGTTTGAGATGAATTTTGCCTTGTATCATGGTGGTTTGTTTCACAGTGGCATTTAGCGTTTCCACTTTTGCTTTGTAACATGGTGATTTGTTTCACAGTGGAATTTAGCGTTTCCACTTTTGACAAGCGCCACGAACAGTTGAAGCACAACAGTTTCGAAGTTAAAACAGGGCAACTAAGGCTCTCATTTTTAAACACTGTTTTCATCATCGACTTTGCGTTTGTGAAACAAGTCATGTTGTTGATTCACTACAGTGACCAGAAATAGTAAATAATTTAAAAAGGCATTCTCTTTCTGTCCTTTATGCAGATGAGCTTCTTTCAGCTAATATCATTAACATAAATGCATGTGATTGGATAAACTGTGGCACTGGGCTGCTACAGAAGCTGTGTTGGTTCCTGTTCATGTACACTCATAGAGCTCTTTATTAGGAGCACCTGTACACCTACTCATTCATACAGTTATCTAATCAGCCAATTGTGCGGCAGCAGCTTCGGGTAATGTTCACATCAACCATCAGAATGGGGAAAAATTGCGATCTGAGTGATTTTGAGTACGGTATGATTTTTAGTGCCAGGCGGGCTGGTTTGACGGGCTCCTGGGATTTTCATGCACAACAGTCTCTACAGTTTACTCAGAAAGGTGCGATAAAATAAAATATGCAGTGAGCATCAGGTGATCAGGCACAAAATCAGGTGGCGAGCAGAAAAGCATCTCAGAAGGAACAACATGTCGAACCTTGAGGTGGATGGGCTACAACAGCAGAAGACCATGTCGAATTCCACCATTGTCAGCCAAGAACAGAAAGCTGAGGCCACAGTGGGCACAGGCTCACCAAAACTAGACAGTTGAAAACTAAAGAAACATAGCCTGGTCTGATGAATCTCACTCCATTGTCACAATTTACTCATGTTAGTTTTTTTATCCAGGGCTTAATGGGCAAGAAATTGGATGTACTTGCACTAATTCGTGAGTTTAAACACTCTTGACCTAGTGTTAAGTGTCACCATGGCAGCTGATATGATCTGTGAGACCAGTGTCGATGAGCTCCCCACATACCGTTGTCTGTTTTTGCAATACACAGTTTCAAGCCATTCCCAGCATTCTTTAAGCTGCAGCGATGGTCATCGTTTAGATGCCGTGCATTCATGCTGAATATTCCGCACTGATGGGTGATGCATCAATGCGAACGAGCAGACATCTAAACCGAATAGTTTATTTTTTCAGGAGGTGAAAGGAGATACCAAACAGAAATGTGTCTGTTGCACTTTCCACAGTTATCACCTCCCCCACTGATAAGAATTTTGCAGTAAACACTGGCTGCTTCTAAGAATGGCTGACGTTGAAACTGAAACATGTCAACTGAAGGCAACTTGCATTTCTGTGACTCCTGACAGTGAACATGGCTGGAATGACTGGGAGTGGTTAACTGAACTCTAATGGAATCTGACTGTATGATTTTTGGCTAATTTATAACTGAACTGAACCATTCCAGACCAGACGACATGAGCTCATACACAAATGCTCTGTAATTTAGTAATATGTTTTATTGGCTTTTCAATAAGATTGAATTAATTATGATGTGAAATGGATTTTTATATGGAAATCTGTGGCATGAAAAATCTCACAGCAGTTTAAGACATGAAGTAAGTGCTCATTTTGACTGTTATGTCATATATTCAGTCAGTATGGCTGCTTTCCAGGGTGTTAACTCAGGATGTTTTTAAGCTTAGCACGTATGATTAATTTGGGGCATTTCTAAGTGTCATGCTTTAAAAGGCACACAGTGAAAAAATATTGTTTGTACACAGGGCTGTTTCTGGACTTTGGGGGCTCCACCCACCCCAGTCATAATATTTTGAAGAATTAATACTCAGTCATACATATGGAGCAAACAGAACATTTAACTCTGACCAAAATGAAACATCCTTCAGCTCATAGATATACATACCTAGATGCCACGTTGCCAGTTGTTCTCTATCTGAGCCGATACATCTGGGTATCCGCCATGTTGAAGAGGTCAAGATCTGCTTGTGAACAAATTCACTTGTATTGAGAGACGATGAGTCTCAGGAATAAATCAGCCACAACTTCCTTATTACTCAACTGATTTTCACCACATTTGTTTTGTTATAGTCCTCAGACACAGATTAATCTACGCTGCACGGACTGCTCTCTGTAGCTTTTACTTCTTAAATAACAGATCGTGCTAATTAGCCATCCAGACCAGCAGAAAAGTATTCAGTCTGCACCTGACGTTAAAAACCGTGTTAAGCACGAGTTCCGGTAGAAACATAATCTCATCAGCAAATCCATCAATGTGTAAATCACTTCTAATATTTATACACATAAAGTAAACCCCCCAAAACATCTAGGTATGTATATCTATGCTTCAGCTGTACTGCAGTAGTCTCTAGAGCAAGATTTTCCTTTTTAAAAGACTAGAAAACCCTCCTTTTGATGATGTATCTTGAAGGTGGAAGGAGCTTTCGAAAAACAACAACTACTTAGAGTGGACTTTTGGGGTCGTTTTGAGTTTTTTTGCTGGTGAACGCAGAGAGAAGGCAGATAGCTAACATTACTGCTAGGATCCTGCTAATCATCCTTTAACAGCCGTAGAACTAGAAACTGTCCTCAAATCATCGTTTGCAATGGAGAGAATGGAGAGAATTACTCAAATGACAGAAGTGGTTCGTCAGATGAGGAGGACAAGCTAAAAGCTAAGTTAGCAGCTTAGCTACTATAGTTGTCTAGATACCTTACATCAGTTGGGCTTCTTTTTTTATTCACTAAAGGGTCAGAAACTTCTCTCTGGCATCAATTTTGTGCTAAATAACGATAGAATCACAGTTTTCTTTCTCATGTTTGTTCATGAGTTACATTAAGGCCAGCGTGGTTGTATTTATTAGACTGTAGGTTAGTGGCTAGGCTAACAGTCAGGATTAGGTGACACCATAGAGATTCCCAGTGGTTGTATGATATATTTGTGTAATGCATGCTGGGTATTGTAGTGAAAAAAAACATGGAAATTATGTAAAATTCATTTGAAGACAGCAGCTCGCATTTACATTGACCCAATTAAATAGAAACTCTTTATGTTAAAGAGTTATTATAGAACTTAATATATAAAATTAAGAATGTTTTGCCTTCTACTCTAAAGAACGCAAGTTTGTAAAATTGACTTTTTTGTTTTGGACAGCTAATATTAGATAATATTAGACTCTAGTTTTAGGCTAGAGAGCCCCTTTAAACAACTGTCAATAGCTGTCTGTGATATCTATATAAATAAAATACATCAAATCAAATAAATACTCAAATAAATACATGTAAATAAAATAAATGACAGTGTTTATAAATGATCATCAATGATTTCTTCTTAGAACAGTTTTCTGCTAGTATAATAACGGAAACAAACTATACAAATCTAAATACTCAGGGGGCTCCTAGTAGCTTAGGGGTCTTAAGTAACTACTTACAACACTTATAGCAAGAAACAGCCCTGTTTGAATAGTACATTCCATTCCAAAAGCTTTTTATTTTTCAGACAAGCTAGTCTACTGTGGTAGACTTTACCATTACAGTTATTCATTGCGGCAGCATTAGTCCAGGAATTTCAATGGGGAAACATCATTAATAATGTAACCTAACCCCCGAAGACTTAACGTCTGTCTGAGAAAACGACCCCACATCCATTCTCCGCTGTTTTTTTGTCAGTGAGCATGGATCTGAAAAGATGAAAACTGAGACAGTGCTTCCAGAGACAGTGATGTCTTTGTCCAGACGTGGTGTGTCTGTCTGACTCAGTGCTTTATTACATGTATATATATATCATATGTTAAAACCGTTATAATCTTTGTGTGGGAGTGCAGGAGCACCCAAGTGGACTTGACCTTTCAGCTATGTGGGCCAGAGAGGGGAATCCCCATCCTGAGCTGTTTCCAAGGAGACGGACTCTCACTTTTCACATGTGAAAGTTATAAACAGTGAGGCTACTTCTCCTTAGTGTCTGCCAATCAGGCAGTGTATCAGGTCAAAGTTAACTTCCTTCTGACTGTACTTGATCGGCACTTTCGGCGAGATCTGTCCCTCTTTACCTTTGTCCCGAATCGAGTGATAGCAGTGGGGTGATTCTCTCTCCACGCAGCACACAGGCTCTCTCATTGGCAGTGTCTCAGTCTCAGTCGACATTCTTTCCATTCCTCGTTGCTCTGACCCTGCTCGAGAGTCCATCCCAAAGAAGTCCCGGTAACTCAGACTGAGAGAAGTGTTCAGGCCATTACGTCACCCGCTGCCACATCTAGAAATGTGCTGTACGTGTTTCAGGAAAGGAAAGTGAGACACAAACTGAAAGCTGGGTTCCTGCTAACAGTTTCCAGTAGATAGATTAAAGGGGAATTCTACTAATTTATATATATATATATATATAAATATTTATGATATATCATATATTAAGTCATTCAAAGTGGTTTGATTTAAAATGCACCATTCTAGAGAAACTGAGTCAGAGTTGTTCACAGTGGTGTTGGTAGGAGCCAGATGTCTGAGGTACTTGTAATAGTTTTGACATAAGGTTATGTTTAAAAATATTATTTTTCCAGTCCATTCATGGTGAAGAGATAGATGTAGGTCATTGTAAGGCGAAATAATACCCAAAGAAAACAGATTTTTGTTGTCAGATTTACCATGATCAACATTATATATCATTTAAAAGCTCACAAGACACTTGTAGGTTCACTGGCTTTTTTGAATAGTAAATAAATTGGATATACATCACCACTGTAAAGAAAATCTTAGTTGGTTTCACCACAATTAACCATTTCACGTCAAACCACTCTGAATGAATTTGTTTACATCTTGATGATTTAAAATAAAATCAGTGGAATTCCCTTTCAGGGTTAGCATATGTCTAATATATTTATATATACTAAATTTACTATATTTAGTATATTTATTGTCTTCTATAATTTGTAATTCTGGTGTTATTTCATGAACGTTTTCTATGTTTCACCACTCTGTGAAGCACTTTAAGATTTTGGAAACTGAAAAGTGCCATAGAAGTAAATTATTATTGTCGTCATCTTCTGAGATTGAAATTGATTACAAGCGATCCCACCTGAATAGGATTGATTTCATAAACCTTTTTTATTGCAGTGACGTAACACCTCAACAGTCCTCACAGCTGTAACTGTGCCACCTGCTGGTCCACTATCTGAATAAACCTCACGAGCACGCACCTCCCCCCATGCTACACCAGCATGCAGGTACTGGTTTGTTTAGCTTGAAGGTTGCCTGGTGACTCAACACATCCGGAAGGGCTGCATTTATGTGTTTCTTAATCCTCCGTCCGTACCAGCTGTACCTGACACACAGGTAGGCTGAGGCAGAGCAGGTTCATTCATGTTTCTGTCTGCTGCCATCACCTGCGGAACAAGGCCTTATATGGCCTGTTTTACCTGAAGACCGGCACGTGGCAGCGCCGTAATCTTTGCTGTGTTGAACAACTGAGGTAAAGTTTAAAGGCTTAAAAGCATGTACACGCAGTACTCTGTGAGCGCAGGAGGGCCAGTAAATCAGTAGACTCTACTGCAAAGCTCGGCTGATGCGACCGTACCTGGATACCTTTTTCTTTAATTCACATTCCTGAATTGCTTGGCAACACTGGCACGTGCTTTCCCACAAGGCTAATTCCAAAAATAAGCATGGTATTTGTATTCACTTTGTTGCCTGTGCCAAATGAAGTCATAGGTGAACCGCAATCATTATTTTTTGTTTTCATTCAGTCAGCCCACATGGGGGGGAACTTTTATGCCCACGCACTCTCTGCTATCTCTTCAATAACATGAAGGGAACACAGTGTGAGTTTCCATCTGCTTCTGCCCCTGCAATGCGATCAAATGAGCCAGGAAATCAAATGCAGTCATTCCAGGGTGTGCCTGCAGCATGCGGGTGGGCAGGGGACTGGCATTGACATCTGTTTAATGGAATAAGTGGAAACATGTCCACCACACTAGTGGGCCACACCATGACCCTGCCCACTCTGGCTACATGATGTCATTCTGTGTGCTCTGATGGGCCTGCTAAATACACTGAAAAAAACACTGCTAACTTTCATTAGCTGTACCAATATTAAGTCAACCAATAGGAAAGAATATACCAGCATTAACCATATTGAAAGCTAGACTATTGCTATTACACCAGCTTTCATCCAGCCTGCGCTGTCTGTTTTAGTTTGTCATGAGGAAGAATGCTTTTTATACTTTTTAAAACTATTTTAGGGAGATGTTTGTTATTTAATTGTTAGGCTTGGAAATAAAGTCATTCAGAGTGGTTTGATGTGAAATGCTCCATTCTAGAGAATCAATTGTTTACAGTGGTGGTGATAGGAACCAGACAGCCAAAGAAGTTTAAAATGGAATTCCATATATTGTTAACTATTTATGCATAATTCAATCGTGTAAACAGTCATTCAGAGTGGTTTCATGTAAAGTGGTTAATTGAAGAGAAACTACAGACTCAGATTTCTTTACAGTGGTGGTGATAGGAACCAGGAGTCACCATGTCTACAACACAAATATGGACATTTTGCTTACCATCCAAAACCACCAGTGAACTTACATGTGTATTCCGAGTCTTTTTATGGAAAAACGGGTAAATCTGGAAAAATAAGCTTTTTGGGGGGTTATTTTGCCTCAGAACACCCTGCATGTACCTCTCCACCATGAATGGATATGACATATATTTTAGGCTTATACTAAAAATCAAAGTCTTAGGTAATCAGGCAGCCTTTTCATAACTATTTCATGTAATAACTTCCTGTGATGTAGCTTTAAGAGGCATTAAACTCTTCAGACGTCTGGTTCCTATCACCACCACTGTGAACAATTCTGACCACTCTGAATGACTTTTGCTGCCTTCACATCATGAATGCACATGAATGCCACCACAATGTCATATATACTAGTGCAAATCTTAGCCTTGAGTTTCTGATTTGGGGCGTCAACAACAAAAAAAAAGCAATGGTAGTCATGATATGATAGTTGTATTGTAAACTAGTTGTATTCAGCTATTCAGCAGTTACACATAAACACTGCAGGCTGAAATCATCCATATGTAGAAAAAATACATACATAAGCACATTTTATATGATGCTTATAACTGGATAATAACATTTCTTATTTCATAAGCATCCTCTGTTCTTTGTTTTTGTCAAAGTAGAACAAAATAAATATACTCCCTTTGATGACAGAGAAACATAAACAATACAGCATTATTTCTGTCTGATTTTTGACCACAAATGAACTCATTCTTATGACCACTGAAGTCACAACTAGAAACTTCCATGGAGGACTTGAAGGCAGCGTTTGTTGACATAACCATTAAACTCTCTAAAAGCTCTCTGACATAAAGCTTTTACACATGTCGGTTTCACTGCATGATCCTTGAAACATTGTTTTATGATAGTCTTGAGACGAAATTTTGGCCTAAAATGTATATTTTTAAACCCATCCTGGCTGAGAGATACATATAAGGCAAACAGTCCTCAAAGAAACTTATTTTTTCATATTTTCCACTGTTTTACAGTTATCAACTCTACATATATCAAAAATCACAAGACACACGTAGGTTCACTGGTGGTTTTGGAAAGTTAATAAAATGGCTATATTTGTGTTGTAGACATTCTGACCCCTGGTTCCTATCACCACCACTGTAAAGAAGTCAGGGTCTGTACGTTTCTCTACAATTAACAATTTTTGTCAAAACACTCTGAATGATTTAATTTAAATCTTAATTGAATTATGCATTTTTTTAAATCTATGAAATTTGTCTTTAAACAACATCTACTCAATCAGGTGTGTCCAGTATGGTATGTTTGTACAGTATTGTACAGAACATACTTTGTGAAACCAAGTGAATTTTAAATATGGGTCATTGCCATTGAGAAAAATAATCCTATATTAGTTCATTCAGCAGAAGCTATTCTGGTGCACTTTCAGTTAATGCACACAAGCACCATGTAGGAGGTTTTCCTTTAAAGAACAGACTGAACAGATGGCCTATAGCCTCAAATCTGGACAGTGATTTCAGAATGAAAAGTGATATTGACACAGCAACTTTTGGTGACCTTTCACACAGTAATAAAGCTTTGTCAGTTACAGGACAGTCTCCACCAGGTGGCAGTCTGAGCCTAAGCTGAATATCCTTAAATCACATGAGCAGGTATCAACCAGTTCACAATTTAAATATTACTTACATTGATGACTTTTGAGTTATATTTCTATGTCACCACTGTGTCTGTGTTGAAACTTGTTAATACTTAAGAATGAATGTACTGATTCAACTAATAACTCATAATAAGAACACTGCTAACAAGTTGCTAATACAGCACAATCAGAAAAAATAAATAAAAGACTCAATGCTTTGATTGTAGTAGTGAACAATTACCTTTAATTGGGTATAACTGTGTGTAAAAAAAATAGCACATGGAAGTTTTTTATTATTAGAAAATATATCTGCAATTTTATAATGATGAAACATTGAAGACTGGTGGACTTCATTCTCTTCCATCCTAGCATAACTGCTTTGTTAATTCTTTTACTTCTATGTCATTTTTTAACAGTAAATTTAGACATTGCCTCTCCAAATTTATGATATGCTTGAATTAGAATTGGAGCAAAAACATATTTTTACAGAAAAGCATTACTTGTCATGTTGTGTGAATTAGAAGTGCTGATAGTTATCGTGATCAAGTCACTACATTGCCTTATAGGCTCAATGTATAAGCCTAATATAACATGTTTATGGTATTATCTAACAGTGCACTAAAACTGTAAATATACAACGGACATGCATAGTGGCCAACCTTTTAAGAAGTTGAGGTTGTGCCTTAAGGAAAATGACCATGGTGAACTATGCTAACAGTGGACAACACACCATTGATAAAGCCCACAAGCATGTTTATGAAACTGAAAACTCCTTTGGCCATTATGTTAAATTGGAATTCCACCAATTTTCACAATTTCTGCATAGTTTCATTATTGATACGTAAACAAAGTCATTCAAAGATGGTTCATTGTACAGAAATTTAGCAATTCATAAATTTAAACAACAATTTTTGTAGTGTTTTAATATGTAATGTTATTGATGGTAAAATAGTGGTAAATCTGAAAAAATATGCTTTCTGAAGCTTCTGGGGCCTATTTTTACCTTGCAGCGCCCTGCATGTACGTCTCCGCTGTGCATGCATTTAAAAAATGCATTTTAGGCCAAAATGTTTTCTTAAAACTAGCATAAAACAATGTCTCAGACACCAGGCAATGTATGTGTAACTATTTCATTTAATAACTTTCTATGAGGAAGCTTTTAGGGGTATTATTTCTTCAGACGTTTCCTATCACCACTGCTGTGAATTTGACATTGTGGATCTAGCATTTCACACCACTCTAAATGACTTTGTTTACATGTTAATGATTTAATTATGCAGAAATTTCAAATAATAGGTGGAAAATAATATGATGAGAAGCAGTGTAATTGAGGTTAGCATTTATTACTTTTCAAACTGATGACCTCTTTGGGCCTACGAACGGCCTCAGTTAGAAACTCTGGAAATTGTATTAGTTCTGTAGCCCCACTTAATCTCAAATCATGGTACCTCACAGTTAAACCGCTTTTGATGTGCTATCTAAGGAAGATTTAAAGTGGAAACGTAGTGAATCTGCCGTCAACTGAGTGAAATTCTAGAAACAACAAAGTAAAAACATAACTCACTGGGTTTTAGGTGTGTCATCCAACTTTACTCAGAAAGCTGTTCTACCACCAGGGACTGCAGTAGTAAATATGTTACATATATTACTATTTCATGCTCTCCTGCCCCCAGTGGCAGGCATATTTGGTGATGGTTTGTGGTAGCAGTCTGAAGGTGCAGAATTAGGGCTTGCATTCATCCCAGTGGGAATGTAATACATGCTCTCTAAATAACTCTGATCCAGCGATGGATGGCTTTTTGCTTCGGATTTCGGAGTCTGGCTTGCTGAGCTTCCATATCCCATGCTGGTTTGATGGAGTGAAGTGGAGACAGAGGTCTCTGGATGCCGTGGTTGCTGGGCAGATTGAGGATGTGGTGGCGCAGCATATGGGAGGTACTGTGGTGCATATAACCCGGGACCATGGAGTGAGGGGTATGGAGCAGCAGTTGGGGGATACATACCAGAATGGGACATAGCCTGTTGCGGTATGAGAACTTCTACATACTGCCCCAATTCTGGATCAAACAACATTTTTCTCAGTGGCTGCACTGGTACTTCAATATAGAAGTACTTTCCAGTTTCAGGGTCGAGGAGTATACGACGAGGGCCTTGCCCATACCCAAGACCACTTGCATTTTCCGGGTATAAGACACTACCAGCCCCAGGACCATCACTTCCATAATCATGGCCAAAAGCTGGCGGTAAATCATGCGAACCGAAAAACTGGGATCTGGGATCCAGAGCTATATTGGGTGAACGGCCATGCTCACGATAAGCTGCACCACTTGCAGCTTGTGGTGATCGGCGATTAGCTGAAAGTCTGTCCATCTGCTGAGTGGAAGAAGCTTGTTGTTCATCACCAAAGGCCTGTGCGACTGGAGCAGGGTAGGGATAGGAGTGGTGCAAGGGTTGAATCATGGGTGGAGCCTGAGGTAATGTGGTCTTGGGTGAGACTGGTGGGAAATTTAAGGGCTGGCTGTCTTGTCTGCATTGATGAGGACGGACCTGGGCCTGCGGTGGTGCGCCTGGAAATAAAAGCCCCTGCCCTGGTGACTGTGGAGCTGGTGGCGTGCGGGTTTGTGAGCCATGGTAGGGATGGCCAAGATGAGGCTGGGAAGCTGTTGTGCAGGAGCATGGAGAATGTTTGTTGGTGGGATGGTATCGGTTCAGCTTTCTTGGGGGCAAATCAGAAAGCAGCAAAGGGCTAAAGCTTTCTCGTTCATCGTAGCTGGGAGGATCATCTGATGCATGGAAATGGAAGTCCTCTTTAAGCAACTGGTTGTTAAAGGATGCTGTTTTTGAAGGCTGTTTGTAGGTATGACCTTGTGATGCTACTGGCAAGACTGGATGACTGGATGCACAAGAAGTGCCTGGAATCACCTGTTCTTGACTGAGGGTCATGTTCAGTTGCTGCCAGTTGTTGAGATTTTGCACTGAAGTTGTAGATACCTCTTGCCTACCAGTAGCAACTGAGGTTGTTGTTGATTTCTGCACAGAACCTGACACTGTCGTCATTGGCATAGATGGAGGTTTGTAGCTTGATACTGCTGATACGGCTAATTTTTTGTTGTTGTTTGGTACTACCTCAGTTAATTGCTCCCTGGGTGTTGCTGTTGACGTCTCATTTTTCTTAACATCGCTCTTTAAATGTGTTTGCTGTTTGAAAATAGATGATGTTGGTGCGATGTCTGTTTTAGGAAGGTCACTTGATATTGACCTCATTTCTGTTAATGGCTGTTTATAGCTGGGTTTTGGTGGCACGAAAGGTTTTGGTCTATCACTGGATATTGACCTCACTTGTATGGGTAACTCAATCTCTTTGGATGTGGTCACGTGACCTTTTGTATTGCTAGAAAATGACCTCACCTCTGCCTTGTTTGATGTTGCAAGAGGAGCTGAATTTTTTATCATGGAAGTGCCCTGAGTTGTGTTCTCTTCTTCCTTTGAAGCTGCTTGAATCTGATTGTCTGTCAGCATTTCACCAGGACTCATTCTCAGATCCTTAGGCTTTGGAGAGCTCCTAAGCGGTGAGACACATTGACTTGCCTGTAGGGTACTGTTGATGGATGACTTCTGCAGACATTCTTTCACTTTCTGTGATTCATTTGAGGCTCCTTCTGATACAGAAGTCTGCAAGGGGACCTCTAGTCTGTTGATGTGCTTTGGGGTAGCACTGGTACCTTCATTTAGGACATCACAAACACCAATGTCAGCTTGCATTCCTTTTTCTTTCAGTAGCATGGACACTGAGTGGCTACTGCTCATAGTCTTCCCATCTGGTGAAGCAGGGCTTGATGGCTTCTGCATACCATTGGATGTGGCATCCTGCATAAATACTAATGTTGATACTTCCTTGCTTGTAGGTGTAGGAGGAACATCTAGACTTGTGCTCTGCTCACAATTTTCAGATGTTGATAAAGTGTTACATTGATTAGATACAGCAAATTCTTCCATGTCAGAGACTTGAATATTCATCTCTTTCTGTGTCTCCAAGATTATCTTTGTCTTGTCTGTTGTTTCTGTAATATTCTTATTTCTGCACATCTCTGAATCCTTATGTGTTTCCGGTTTGTCAGAGGATTGTGCTTCTTGTAAGTTGGGCGTTTTATTGCCAGATGCTTGCTTGTCCTTCCAGCTGATAGCTTTGCATTCAATCTGCAGGGTGTGAGGAATTTGAGGTTGTGTTTCTTTCTGTTCTTGAGTAACTGGGTCATCTGCAAAGTGTGTGGTATTTGAGGCTTTGAAGGACAAGTTGTAGGTGTTCTTTACCAGCTTCCGAACATCCCTAACTTTATGTATAACCGATTTTGGCTTGCTGGTTTCATTATCTTCTTCATTTTCTGCATCTATCTCTGATTCAAATCTCCCTTGCCCTTCAAGTGTTTCCTCTAATTGAGATTCTTCAGTTGAGTGATCAGGAGACAGAGAAACCTTCAGAGAAGACTTCTTTTTGTCCTTATTGGTGCATGGCTTAAGAGTGATTTCAGGGGTCTTTGACAAGAACATCCTCCTGCCACTCTTTTGTTTATGAGTTTTCAGTGCTGCAGGATCCTCCAAATCCCTTTTTGCTGTTCTGCCAGTTGCGCTTACAGCTCGGGTGACAGTAGCACTTGTGTTCCTGGCAATAGTATGTGCTGAGTCACTGTTGTGCTTCCTTCCCAAGTTATTTGTTTCTGCTGTTTCTTCTACCATTTCATTGTTCTTGATAATTAGTTTCTTAGGTGTTTTGCTTTCAAAAGGATCAACCATTCTGGGTATCTGTTCACTCTGAAATGCAACTATGTCAGAGTTACTGTAAGTAGGCAGAAAGTTGGCTTTGAAGAATGGTTTAGGAGGAACCTTAGGCCCCTGTTTCTTCTGAAGACAAGGGCTTCTCTCCTCTCTACCAGCAAAATCTTCAGAAGACAGGCTGCATTCAGAGGGCAGGCTAGAACTTAAACTGTGCCTCTCTATATTGCTTGATGGTCCTGCAGAAAGAGTTTCAGGGTGTTTCTTTTTATCTTCAGACGGACTTGAACATTCACTTCTTGAAGATTCCTTGGTACCAGTCTCCATTTTCTTTGAAAGGACACTCTTGATAATGCAGGAAGCCATCTTTGCCTTGGTTGAGGTTTCATCGAAGGATGCAGACGTCTGCAGCATCTTCTGACTGCTCTGAATGTCAGGTTCACCTCCAAACAGATTCTCCTGCACTGCTGGGGGGGTGCTATGCTGATGAAGCACAGTGTCCCTTGAGCATCTCTCTGTAGATGAAGATTCCATAACATTTTCTGCGTTCTCGGTAGACTTTGATTCATCAGGGTTGCGTCTCTTAAGTTGGATCTGCCTTTTTGGTACTGTCCTCTTTCCCTTCCTGAACTCCTCCTTGCTCTCCACTGCTACATCCACACATTCAAAACTACCCATCTCAAAACGCTTTGATGGATCCAGGGTACCATGTGGCAAAAAAGAGGAAGTGTGGCATAAGAGCTCATCATTTTCATGCAATGTTGAGCCATGCAAATCTGCGTAGGACATCCATGTTGCAGCACCAGGACTGTCCACGGTAGATGGCTGTGAAACATTTGTAGATGACCTGTGGCTTGAGCTGTAGACATCCAAGTAATCCCCTTTAGGGCTGGATAGACTTGTAAAGGCTACGTCTGTTAACCACTTTACTTCATTGTCAGCTTCATCAAACTCACTTCCCATACTGGAGGTTTCACTGGTACATCCTGAAGGAAGACGGCCAGCACCACTGTGTTTGCTCTGGAAAGCCGATTGGACCCTCCTGGCGCCACTCTTGTTCTCTTTCTGTGTGCCCTGTGCTCTGAGAAGACTCTGTTGCTGCCGAGTTGTCAGGGGAGACTCAAAATAACAGCGAGGTGGAATTCCAGACTTTGGGTCTCCGCTTGAGGGAGCAGTGCTGGGGCTTGCAGGCCCTTTTCTATTCCTGTCCCTGAATGACAGCTCAACCTGTTCCCCTCTGTAACTACCCTCTGCTATATTCTCCTCCCCTTTTCCTGATGTATCCCCCTCCTGTATCACCCTTTCTTCACTCCACCCCTTGTTCCTGCATGGTTGCCCGTCATACTTTCTGTTATTGTCACTATGGAAAACACTGGGGCTTTCCCTAGGCGTATGGCCAAGTTGCTTTTCACTACCTGCTGATTCTCTCTCCAACATTTCTGTTCCACTGCAGCTGCCATTACCTTTCAAAAAATCTTTTTCCTGTACTGTAGGTGTTGTTGACTTTACATTCAGTGCATGAAAATTTAGGGAATTTGGGTTTTCATGTGTTATTAACTCTGATATGTTGTCATTCATCTTTTTTCCACTTTCTTCCATTTGTAAAGATAATTTGGCAGCTGAATGTTCAGATACCATGTCTTTTACTATCGGAATTTGGCTGAGCGCTACAGAAGCAATGTCTTTGCATTCATCAAGAACAGGGCTGCTGCTTCTAAGGGGCTCTTTGTAGCCATCAGTCTGATCTCTGTCTACTGACACAAATGAAGGAAGATCCACTTCCTCACTGGTTGAATGATGATTGTCTGCCTGTCCCAGAGAGATGCAAGGTTCTGGGACTGTAGGTTCTGGTATGTAATCACTAAATCTGTCAGGTGATCTTTGATCTCTAATTTCAGGAGAAGGTGTTGCATCTCTTGGTATACTTAAAGTCATCGATGATGGTCTAGACATGCTTCTTGGTGTTGATGAAAACTGTGACATGGGTGAGCTGGCCAGGTTTCTAATCTCATTTATGGGATCTGTAGTTGAATTAGAACTTTCAGCAGATCTTATTCCCTCTTCATCAGGATTTTGTTCTAATTCTTTGTTCTGGGGTGAAACCATCCTGTATGTTATTCCCTGAATCTGAGGTGACTTTGAGCTTTGGGACAGGACGCTACATGTTATTGTTCTAATTTCTGGAGAACAGGTAGCAGATCTCATTTCAGGGGAAGGAGCTGTTGGCATAGAATCAGGTGTAAGAAAATTTTGTCTGATTTCTGGTGTAGAGGTAATGCTCCTTGACTCAGGTGTGAGACATAGTTTTGAATCAGGTGAGGAAACAGAACCTCTGAAATCTGATGGTGTTGCTGTAAAGTCAGGGATCTCAGGAGTGGATGGTAAATCTTCAGGTTCAGATGAAAAGACCTTTCTCTCAAATTCTGGAGAAGGGCTGATGGTGTAACCCACAGGTGAGTGTATAAGTATTGATGGCTCGGAGGAGTGAGTGGCCATTAAAGAACCAGAGAATGTGAAGCACTCACTAACCTCAGGTGATGTCGTATTCGAGAGAAATCTTCTTTGATCAGGTGAGACCACTACTTCTCTTGTTTCATGACAAACAGCTGAATCCTGAGGCCCAAATGAAATATTTGTTTCACTGTTTTCCTCAGCAGAAAGAGTAGGTGATGGTACTGTACAAGGTTCTTCTGGTAGCCCTGCTGTATCTTCAGGTAAAGGAGGTGACTCTAACCTCATCGCTTCAGGAGAGTCTGCTAAAGCTTCTGTATCTGGTGTGACAACAGATTCAGATGGGAAATTTGTGTCCATGTGTGCATATAAAGAAGAATTATCTCCACGGGCAGGTGTTACAGGCCTTATTAAAGGACTGGGAGTTACTGGACAACTCTGGTCAATAATTCCAGGTGACAAGTCCAGATCTGTTTCTTGAACATGTGAAATGTTTTCTGTAGATGAACTGTGATCATGTCTAACATCAGGATAAGAGATCTTAGCCTCCTCCTCACCAGTGTAACTGGCCACATTATTCTCCTCAGCAGAAACTTTGGATGTAGTTATCTCTAGTGATGATCTCTCTGAAGGTTCACATGTAACTTTGTGAACTTGGTTTTCTAAAAATGGGCTTTCTTGCTGTTTAGGTGGGTTGATAATGTCCCTTTGTTCAGATAAGGCAGTGTCATTCTGCTCTATGTTAGCCCTCATTTCAGAAAAGAGGTCAGAAGAGATTTTTTCTGGTGATGGATCAGTTACTCGCATATCAGTGTCTCTGAATTCAGACGTGGACATTACTAGTTGCTGGGCAGACGAATCCTTATGGATTAGGATGTTGTCTTGAGACAAATGAGACTCTTGATGGTTCTCTGTCTGTGACAGGCCACTATCATCTAATCTGGTTGGTGAAGATGAGCCATTTTCAGAAGCAACTGCACTTCTGTCATTTGACAAGTTTAAATCTGTCGGTGGTGAGCTTGATTCCCTAGTCTCAGGTGCAAGCAAGTCCTTTGTTTGTTTAGGGAGGTCTTTTGAGTCCTCCAATGTATCACTTGCGTCACTCAGCTGCTCCGAGCTATGGGCAGTATGATAGGATCCTGATGAATCATTGATATCGTCTGCTGGAAAATGTGTATCCACATCCCTTTTTAGAAATGACGTAGAGGCTGGGCTGCTGGAGAGAGAAGGAGACTCGCAGTCATCCCCAAAAATGTCGCAAAGGCAAGTCGTTTCAGATATGGCACCACGAGAGCCCTCGATACTTGTGATGTCAAAGATCTCCACACGATTGGGCCCGTCTCTGTGCCGAAGGTTGAAGGTGCGCGGAGCACTGCGGAGGAATGAGTAGTTGTCCCCCTCTAGAACCCAGCTTTCCATTTCTTTGCAGAGTTCCGTTTCTTAGCTTGTGTTTGACTGCCTTGTTCTTTGGAAATGCTCTTATGCACCGTCTTGGCCATTCAAAAGATAAGAGAGGTTTTCAGACCTGAAGAGATATAATAATGAATAAATATATGATACTAAATGATTCAAAATGATTATCATGCTTTTAATATATATATATATATATATAAATATATATAAATACACATATATATATATATATATATATATACATATATATATATATATATATATATATATAAGCAAATATTTTTTGCATTTAGTGCTAACACTTTTGAGTTAACATGCAGAAGATGAGTAAAAACTTCCACAAATAAAATACTTGTATTAATTTATGAATTATTGTTTGATTGTTTTATCAATGGACATAAAACTGTACAAAACTTTCCATGGTCCCAAGTGAACTAGATTGTATAGCCATCACTGCTAATGACTAAAGGTAAGTCAAATTAACTACACATGAGAAATGGAGAACTACCACCCACATTAACTTGAATATATTCTTGCCTTTTTACTGCTATATTGCGTAAGGCCATTTTGAATGGAATAGCACACCAGACAGATATGTACTGTACCTCGAGTTGACGATGAGGTTCCAACAGGGGGGTCTTGCGTTCCTGTGTGCTGCAGTGATCCTTCCTCCAGTCAGGCCACTCCGCACTGAGGCAGGTCCAGCCCCCTTCAGCTAACACCATAGAGCAAGAGCAGAATCACTATCTAAAGTAGCTGCTCCCATGCAGCCTGGCTATTTCAGTTATGGACCAGGACTGCTAAAAAGAAAGAGGGATATGATGAAAAAGGGGCAGAAGCACCCTTCATCTGAAGCATGCACGGAAAAAGGACTTAATGGACCTGACCTGATTTATTTTAATAGAGTTTGGCTGTATCTCACTGCCTATGCCCAAGCTCAACACTAGTGTTACAGCTAGCAGCAGGTGCTGCTCCACTCCAGATACAGCATGTTGCTGGAATCTGACACACAGGACTAACACAGTCACAGGGCCTTGCTAATTTTAGATGCAAGCTAGTAGGAAAGATCAGTTGCTTATACTTTAAAAGACAGAGGACATCAAACAAAAATCTTTTGCCACATTGATGATTAGTACTAATCATCAGGTTTTGCACGTGAAAGTATTTTGTAAAATAAACAAATCTTGAAATTATGCATTGGAAATATTATGAGTTTCACAGTTCACTTGATTTCTAGACTTGATTTAAGGTGATGGATGCAGTTTAGATGCATCAAAGAGCTGCATACAGTTTAGGTGGAGTCTGGACCTGCTATTTGCAGACATGTGCAAAAGTTCTACATTTTTTTGATTTATGACTGAGAATAAATGAACACATAACAGACACACACTTCTGCACATTATAATTACTGTGTATTTGCTGGGTTTAACATACTGGGTTTAACATTTAACCTGGGTATAACCTTTTATGTTTTCTTACATTATTTCTTGTATATCGAACTCAGCAAATAACAACAAACTGTGTACTTAAATTTGCAAAAAATGTTCCTTGTAGAGGAGGTGTTAACTTATTCTCAACCTATTTTCAATTAGAAAATCAACAAAACTCATCATTTGTCATTTGTCCCTGTTTCTTCTTGCTCCTCATCTGTCTATGGAAAATTAGCATAATGTTGTTTAAAAAAGCTACAACCTTACAGGAATGGAATGCTTAGCACTTTTAAAATGCAGCCAAATTCTCTACTGTACAAACAAGGCTGCTGACTCAAATCCAAAGCCATAGCTAGTTGTCTAACAATGCTTCCAGAAATAAGCCTGGTCAGCTGACGGTCAAGTCATCCAATGCAAATAAACCTCTCAGTTTTGTTCTCTTTACTGTTGCCTTGATTGTTAAATCATGTAAGGAGATGAGCTTCAGCCAGCTCTAAAGTGCTTTGTCCTGGAAGCCTTTGGCTGAGATGTTGTGATTTTACATAACTCTACTTGTGTACAGAGCAGTTTAGAATAGTGTGAGTACTGAAAGCTGATCGTCCTCACACAGAATGTAAAAGTAAAATAATACAATAAATGCAATGTCTAAATCATCATAGCATTTTGGTGCCTACGTGAAGCAAAGTGTATGAAGATGGACACAGGAAATCCCCAAGCTAGAAACATGAGGCCTAGGTCAACTCTATTCTGAAACCTTTGACATACAGTATTTAGATATTCTATTTTTGACAGATATGCAGATGTCAAAACTATCTCACAAATAAAACAGTCTTCGGTTGCCACTCAATATTTTGTACACAAATGTACAGTGGCCAAATCAACAAAGAGGAAATAAAACAAAACTGAAAATGTAAAGTACAGCTGGAATTGAATGTAATTTCCAGAAATCATCCTACTTGTCTACTTCAATATACTAAGTAGTTTGTGGAAAGTCATATAAAATTTCTGGACACGTGTCAATATTTACTGTACATATACTGTACATGTTACTGCTTGTTTGTGGCCATTCTTGACTATTCAATTCATATTTCAAGCTTGTCATTCAGTGTCTGTGGACAACTGTTCATGATTGTATGCAACAAGAAATTTAAGCTAGTATTTATATTTCAAATTTGTGGCAAATGTGTTTTTATATCCTGTTTTTTAAGCGCATCAGAGCACCCTATTCTTTTTTTCTACTTTTCTACTTTCATTTAATAAGCAAAGCTTTTATAATATTTTATATGATGTATATATATAAAAATAAATACTAAGAAGCAACAAACTTAAGCATCCACCCACCTGTTTATCTGTCAGTTCTCACTGCCATTCAGACAGTTGGCCACGAGGTTCTACTTGACCAAAAGCAGAACTATAGTGCTTTCTCTGACTCAGTGCTAGACTGGTTTAGATTCTACCTGAGAGAGCCTGAATATTATGTTGCACTGGGTACTTACACATCTTAAGTTGAATGCAGCATCTTGTGGTGTCCCACAAGGCTCAATTCTGGGACCTACATTATTTCATTAATATATGCTTCGCCTGCCTAGCATAGTTCACCTATGCCATTAAAACTACCTCCTTGTTTCTACACTCATTGTTCATTTTATCAGCTCCACTTACTATATAGGTACACTTTGTAGTTCTACAATTACAGACTGTAGTTCATCTGTTTCTCTGCATACTTTGTTAGCCCCCTTGCACCTTGTTCTTCAGATGTCAGAACCCCACAGGACCACTACAGAGCAAGTATTATTCATGTGGTGGATCATTCTCAGCACTGCAGTGACACTGACGTGGTGGTGGTGTGTTAGAGTGTGTTACACTGGTATGAGTGGATCAGTCACAACAGTGCTGCTGGACTGAGAATAGTCCACCAACCAAAAATATCCAGCCAACAGCGTCCTGTGACCACTGATGAAGGGCTAGAGGATGACCAACACAAACTGTGCAGCAACAGATGAGCTATCGTCTCTGACTTTACATCTACAAGGTGGATCAACAACGAAGGTGTGTCTAATAGAGTGGACAGTGAGTGAAACAGTGTTTAAAAACCCCAGGAGCACTGCTGTGTCTGATCCAGTGCTTCTCTCTGCTGCAGCTTTACTGTCTTTGGGGGTGAAGCCACCAATTCAAATATTGTTGTTGATTATCTAAAATACAATCAACTCTCTTAGAGGTTACATGCCATCAGTGTTATTTCAGGGATTGATTAATGTTATAGAAATTTTGTAGGTAACACTTTCTATGAATGTCACCTTTGTAAGCATCTATAAACACATTCATAACATGTTATAATGCATTCATAAGGCATTATAAACATGGCTATAAATATTTATAAAAATGCATTACACGTTATAGCCATGCTTATTATGCATTATGAATAGTTAACATAATACATTATAAGTACTGATCATAACAAATTATAAGAGCTCATAAGTCGTTTTTGTCCGCTTTAAGTAAAGTGAAGTGTACTGCACTAAAACCTCCTCCAGTGTTAAGAGTGAGGCTACAATTGAAGTATTTACTGAAGGATTTACTGAAACACTAAAACATACACAGTAAAGCACATTACAGGCTTCAAATGTCAGAGTTTAAACTAGTGCTGCCATCAGTGTTTTACCCAATGTGGGAAAGGTAATGTACACCACCGTTAGCTTGGTATTTGTCTTTACTTTACGCTCTCCAAGCTGGAACTGACTTCTTTGGCACTGACAGTATAACATGTTATCAACACTACTTATCCATCCATCCATCCATCATCTAAACCGCTTATCCTTCTGGGTCGCGGTGGGGTGCTGGAGCCTATCCCAGCTGTCATTGGGCGGAAGGCAGGATACACCCTGGACAGGTCGCCAGTCCATCGCAGAACACTACTTATAATGCATTATATTAACAATTCATTATGCATAATAAACATGGCTATAAAGTGTAATTCATTTTTATAAATGTTTATAATCATGTTTATAATGCCATTTGAATGCCTTATAACATGTTATAAATGTGTTTATAGATGCTTACAAATGTGACATTCATAGAAAGTGATACCATTTTGTATTACTGCAAATGTAGTAATTTGTGTAGCTTGCTATTTAATTGAAAAAAGAAGTAACTATATGTGATGATCTTCTTTTAAGGCAGGCATGTCAAACTGAGGACCTTCTGAGCCAAAGTGCTGGAGAGATTTATTAGCATTTACCCTCATCTAACACTCTGAATTTAGTTCATTAAGTCTTGCTAATTAGCTGATGAGCTGAATCAGGTGTGTTTACTGAGGCAGTGCTGAAGTCTGCAGTGTTTTGGCCCAAAAGGACTCGAGCCTGACACATGTTGGAGGATGTTAGATATAACTGAAGTATAATTGTGTGTTTGTAAATAAATAAGGCTCTGATCTTTTACTTTTTCTTTTGTTTTATTTTACAGTGATTTCATTTTAATATTTTGTATTTAAAGTGTTTCATCTCCTCTGTATTTAAAAATGTCACAGCTCATGATTTTAGCAGATTATACTAAAATTGTACCACATTTGCCTGTTTTTACACATAAACAACAAAGTAAGAGAAATACTATGGCTTAATTGAATGTTATCTGTAACAGTCAGATAAGATGAGAAAAGAATGGAAGTTAAAAATAATAATTTTAAAGAAACTAACACCTTTTTTGTTTTATATTTAAACAAAGCAGACTACTGACATATGTTCCCTCTGACTGTGTCTATTCAGCTTTAATTTGTAACTGGTGTAGAAGTTAAACTTGTTTAAGTCTACTTTTAATCCATTTGGATTATAATCTTTCCTGATACATCCTTCTTTGTCAGTCTTCTCAATTTGTCTACATTAAAAAAAATGCAGATTGTCTAATGAAGATATGTCCTCTTCATGAAAATCATGAAAATTGAAATATCGTTTTTTTAGCTTCTATTTTTCTTTATTTTCTGTTTATTTTTTTAGCATTTTTAGCATCTATTTACATATGAAATCTCTATGACATAAATGAACAAATATGAAATTACCAATACTGTTACCTAATAGAAAGAAACTAGAAAGAAACTCTCATCTAACATATTTCAGATCATTAGTGATGGCACTGGGCAATAATTGACAATAAATTTCAAATTAAAAGTTTTTTCCAGCGTTTTGTTACAAAGAAAAAATGAGGGAATTTAAAACGTAGAAAATGTTAAATAAAATTATAACAGCCCACTGTGAAATATCAATATATTTAAAATATAATATAAATAAATTAAATTAATGCACACGTTATGACTTAGTTACTTACTTATTAGTAGTAAATTCAACAACCACGAGTTTCCAGTTCAGATTCTGTATCATTTTTATTTAACAGATTGAACGGATGCTTGGTGACTTTTATTTAGACTCGTTTTTGGTCTAACCGGAAGTTTACTACTAGTGGGAACTCAGGATTTCGTGGATTAATTTTACGTTTCTTCGCAGTTCCAGACGGTCGTCGAGTTACCAGGTAAATTTACTGGGTGTTGTCAGCTCAAGGATGCGACTCTTGTTCTTTCATATCGGAGGAAATTTGAGAAAAGACGGATTTGTTTTTTTTTTGGCTTCTTTTTTGCCCGTTCCACCTTAAATAGTGAGGCACTGTTGCGCTGTTTAAGGTGGAACGGGAACGTTTGAACAAGAAGCTGGCGAATAGGAAGCTAATCAGCTGTTATCAAGAACTTTTTACTGAAATATTCAGTCTAGAATCAGTAATAAGAGCCATCCGTCGACATAAATGTAAGAGTTGTGCTGCGCTACGTTTTCGTTCGCGTTAACGTCACAGGCTACATTTAATTTCCTACACTAAACATAATTACCGTTATCGCTGACTGAGGGAACTTATTACGAAATTAGGAATATTTCTCCAGTGTTTGAAATGCTTTGTATAACTTAATATCAACATTTAGCGCTACTGAAACATGACAGTACTCTTAGAAATACCTTGAAGGGTCTTACTACACATTAGCAACCTCAATTTTGGGCTTATACTGACCGAAATCTCAGAAAATCCTTTATGAGAGCATCGTTTTATACCTTATACTTAGTATGTTATTTTATAGAGTTGGGCAATATGACAGGATATATCATTATCGTGATCAATTTTGTCACAATACAATACGGTATGCCTTTCTGAGCATATCGTCGATATTGTCAGTGCCTGTACAACACTGAACAACTGCATGTCGGACTATAAAGAGTTGTTTATACTAGATTTAACTAGATTTAGTGCAACACACGATGCCAAATATTGAATAAAAAAATCATTGTATTCACAGTTTTTCATAGATTTTTTTTTTAAATGCAGCGCTACTGGTTCTTCTTTCTCAGGTCCAGCTGATCAGATGTCTGAATAAATAAATATAATGAAATATTGTGCAATTGTGCAATTTTATATTTTTGCCATTTTGCCCTCTTATGTTAGACTTTTCCCCTCACCCAGCTGTGTGTTTGTCTTTTGGTGCCTCTGGGTTCATCGTTGAAATCTCTTCTGTGTAGAGACCTGTGTCCTGAAAAACAATGTCGAAAGAAGAGGAGAAGCAGCTGGGTCAGGAGGGGATAGTGGACCTGGAGGAGCCCAAGAAAATGACCAGAGAGGACTGGAGGAAGAAGAAGGAGCTGGAGGAGCAGCGCAAACTGGGCAATGCTCCTGCAGAGGTGGACGAAGAAGGAAAGTAAGTAGATGAACAGAGTACACTTGATACTTAATGAGTCGTTGGGCAGGATGATGCTATTTTATCACTGCTGTGCTGAATTACATCACAGTATGCTCTGAGCATATCGTGTGCATCGTCAGTACTAATAGAATACTGACCAACCGCATGTATGATTGCAGAGAGCATAATTAGTGCTGTGTAAATGGATTAACTGCGCTGCAGTGTGTAAATGTTAAACAAAAAATAATATATTCATAGCTCTGGATAGTATTCCTTTAAAAAACTGGCTTTGTTCCCAGTGACCTTAACAAAATGATATTATATAAATGCGGTATTCCCCTTCACTAGGCAGTTTGCACTATGGCTGTACACACTTTTGCATCCTTCTCCTGTTTTTGTCACTCTCAGTTCTCTCACTACAATATCCAGCATGCATTGCACAAATACAACATACAGTCATTTGAAAAAAGCTGTTTAAGTAGCTGTTTTCACCCCACAGCAAATGTTCTTAAACCTTGACGATACATCATTAGAAGGGGTTTTAGACTTTAAACTGGAAAATCTTATTGTCGAAACTTATTGTAGCCCCACTGTAGGAGGCAAGAAGGCATGTTTAGAACAGATGTAGCAGATGTACCAAAGTGTCCCTTTAGAATATTGATAAGTTTACAACAAGCAGTATCACATATGTGTTGTTATTAAGAAGGTCTGCTGTCTTCTCAAAGTTGGCTACACCTGTATGAACTGCTGGAACAGTGGGAATTAATAGTGTCCCGTATTTGTGTGTGAACTTTATCCTGATGTTGTATGGCTACTTTTTGTTTTTGTCTTGAATGCTACAGTTTTGGACACACTAATCTCTCTTGAGCACTAGTTTGTTATGCAATTTCAGACAAAGCTGTGGTACAATATACATTTTAAAGTGATTTACTGCCAAGAAAACAATCCTTTTCATGCTCTTATTTTGTTGTTTACTTATTTTGTTTTTAGGGACATCAACCCTCACATTCCTCAGTATATTGCGTCCGTCCCATGGTACATTGACCCCTCAAAGAGACCTACACTCAAGCACCAGAGGCCTCAGACAGAGAAACAGACAGAGTTCTCAGCTATCGGAGACTGGTATAAGAGAGGAGTGCAGGATGTAAGCAGCTTTTTATGATTCGGTTCCATTGTAATTCAGTCTTGGTAGGGGGATGAATACTAATGGTTTGCACCCTTTTTCTGTAGAAATCTGTCGCTACAAAATACAGAAAAGGGGCATGTGAGAATTGTGGAGCCATGACACACAAGAAGAAGGACTGTCTGGAGGTAAAGGAATAGATGATAACATTATCATCATAATCGTAACACCTGTATTGTTTATTCATTTGTTGCTGTGATGACTCAAATAATGCTATTGTTAGAGACCTTAAATAAGGCAAAAGAGAAATATATAGAAATATTTTTTGTGCCAAAGCTATGTGCAGCCACTATGCACTATATAATTTTGGCCATGTTTGAACGGTTTACACTCAGCAAACAGAACAAACATACAAAACAGAGAAAATTTCCCATTCAAGCAGTGAAAACATCCTTCTGCTCCTAGTAAGAAAGTGTTAATGCCTGTTTTGAAAAAGCAAAAGGAGCTTTCAGAATGTCATGTACATACTTGTCGTTAGCCTTAGGTGTTCAGGGCAATGAATTAAAGCCAAGACAATGCTGTTTTTCCTCACAGCGGCCCAGAAAGGTTGGGGCCAAGTTCTCCGGTACTGGAATTGCTCCAGATGAGCACCAACAAATCCAGCTCTTAATGGACTATGATGGGAAGAGAGACCGCTGGAACGGCTATGACCCAGACGAACATATGCGCATTGTGGAGGAGTACGCAAAAGTTGACCTGGCAAGTCCTTTGGCTGTGTTATGACTTTACTAAACTGTACCCAAAGGTGCAGCTGGCCATTTTGGCTCCAGTTGAGGTGGTGATGTTTTTCTCATTTCTGCTTTTTCTTTTTCACAGGCTAAGCGCACTTTGAAAGCCCAGAAGCTACAGGAGGAGTTGGCCACAGGAAAACTGATGGATCAAACAGTAAGTACTCTGTGAAGGTCTACTTAAATTATTTTAGACAGGTTAATATAAAAGACCTTGTAAAAGAATAAATACAGAAGATGGTATATTTGATTAAGAGCTGCACTATAAGATGTTTTGTATACTACCAATCAAGTAATTGAAGTCATGTGTCATATTAATAACTGTTATTCCGTAATAATGGAATAATGTCGATTGAGTTGTCATAAACTGGACACGATGTAATGTAAACTGATGGTATATTCACAATTTTGGGACCAAAAACAAGATGAAAACATAGTACATTTGATTAAATAACAAGTTGTAATAACGTATTCAGAGTAATTTCTGTCCTCTTCGTTTGCTTTTCTTTCTCCAGGAGAGAGAGCACAACAGCGAGGATGAGGACGAGGATAAATATGCGGATGATATCGACATGCCTGGGCAGAACTTTGACTCTAAGAGACGCATCACTGTAAGGAATCTGAGGATCAGGGAGGACATTGCTAAGGTAAGTGGCTGCTTTATAGAACGTTTCTCTTTAGAAGCAGCTGACAGACACTTGCAACTTCATAACAGCTTCACACAATATATCAACACTGAGCTAAATGTCACATGACTTTTCTGAAATATTATGGCTAAAGGTAAAGGAACTGTTGCATTAAAGGGGCAGTCAGCCTGATAGCAAATACTAAAAATATGTGCTGATCATTAACTGAAGTCACATTTGAAGAAAGTAAACCCTAAAATGTAAAATATCTGCTGTAATTCTGATTGATACAAATGAAAAATTTACATCAGCCTCTTTCCATATAGTTCCAAATCAGATCCACAGGAAAAATAAAGTGCTAAAATCTTTCAATCAAAATGACCAATATTGTTGTTTATGTTACAGTCAGTATTAAATTCATGCAGGACTCTGCTGCTAAAAGCATGAACAGATTAACAGCACAAGCTGGCAGCCCCTTTAATATAAAGGTCAGCATTCAGAGAGTGTTTTATCAGGGTTTTCCAAACTAATGCTGTCAATATGTTACAGTACCTGAGAAACCTGGACCCAAACTCAGCTTACTACGACCCAAAGACCCGAGCCATGAGGGAAAACCCATATTCCAACACCGGCAAGAATCCAGAGGAGTACGTTTGTGTCTACATTTTACTGTCTGCTTGCAAAGAAAGTGCTTTGTTTAAAACTTTTCCTTTAATATCTGAAAATGAATGAGTTTGTTCTTAAGTGTGCTTGTGTTGGTTTCGCAGGGTGGGTTATGCTGGAGACAACTTTGCCCGCTACACTGGAGACACAATTTCCATGGCACAGACCCAGCGTAAGCAGCCATTTTACTTTTATTGTTGTTGGCCTTTTTGAAGTGGCGCAAACAAGGAAATATCTGTCTTATGGCTTTCACTGATCTTGCCAGTTAAAAGTTTGGACACACCTGTACTACTGTTTAAAAGTTTGGACAGATTGGAGTTTTCTGTAACATTAAACCAGTATGGACAAAAACAATGATATGGAGAATATAAACTTATTCTAATATAGAGTTCTGTGCAACATCAGTCTGTATAATTACAAATATTTTTACAAAAATATAAATAAGAAATGAGGAAATTTTAGATGTGTTCACAATGTTTAACAGAGCTATAGAAGACTTTGAATGAACAGCATCAAGTTATAGTACAGTTAATATTCCTACTACCTTGTATATTACATATCAGTCACATCTCAAGGCAGATAACTTGACAAATGATTCCTATAAATTGACAGTTAAAATGTTATTTATCCTTGAAGAATAATAATAATATTCTTGCTGCTGCCAAAATGCTCAAATCAAAAAAGTACCTCTTTGTTTTTAGTTGAGTCTTTAAACATGTGTTACATAAATTGTTGTTATATATAAAATAACGTTAATAATTATTAAATGTTATTAATATAAAAAGTGATTCCAAACTTTTGCACAATAGTAAACATGTATAAGAGTTTTCCTTATTTTCCAATAATAGTAAAAAGGCCATGTATTGCACTGCCTTGAGGCTTCACATCCTCAAAGTGTGGTTGTTGTATGTTGTTGGTATTGTTATTGTTATTATTATTATTATTATTATTATTATTATATGGTCTTATGCAGAAATTTGAGTACCTCTGGTCAAGTTGCATGTTTTGTTTATTTTAAGAAATACGTTAACACATCCTTTTGCTCGTTCAACGTACTGGAAAAAACAAAACATAAGATAGAAAAATTGTCATAACTTTTACGCAGGCCACATTTTATTTTTATTTATTTTTTTCATTATGTTAAATTCACCAATTCAGCAAACAGTAATTGTGCATTAAAATGTGCAGAAGTGTGTTCTCCATAGAGGATGTTTAACTTTTCTCTTAGAAAATCAACAAAACATGTAATTTAGTCAGGAGATTATGAAACAAATTTAATCAGGTGCGTCCAAGCTTTTGACTAATAATGTGACTGTATGTCCATTTTCATCATTGTCTCCCCCTTGTGGTCTTACTTCTATGCACACGTCATGTAAATCCACTCTCTTGCTTTGCGTTTCGCTGCAGTCTTTGCCTGGGAGGCGTACGAAAGGGGGTCAGACGTGCACCTGCAGGCTGATCCCACCAAACTGGAGTTGCTGCATCAGTCCTTCAAGGTCAAGAAGGAAGACTTCAAAGAGCAACAGAAGGAGAGCATCCTGGAGAAGGTACAGCCAAGAGCGGCCCACTCTTCCTTTTTCCTCATAGAGCGTTATTATTCTGGCGCCTCTTGGGCCACAAGTGTGACTCCTCTGCTCTCTCTTCTGCCTGTAGTATGGAGGTCAGGAGCACCTGGACGCTCCTCCACGGGAGCTGCTGTTGGCTCAGACGGAGGACTACATGGAGTACTCTCGGCATGGAGCCGTCATTAAGGGTCAGGAGAAAGCAGTGGCCCGCTCAAAATATGAGGAGGACGTTCTTATTAATAACCACACTGTAAGTGCCTGTCGGTATTGTAAAAATTATTTATGCCACATGAAAATCCCAGCTCCCCTTAAAATGTTCTGTGCATTAGGTGACCAGATGGGTCATTCTCACAAAACCGTGTTTATAAATATTTGAGTGTCCATCATCATGCAGGTAAAAAATATTCAGGCAGTTTAGTATGTGCACAGTTGGGGTACAGCTTAGGTTACAGCATTTCTCATTGCTAATAACAATATAGATATTTTTTGTTTGTTTCTTTTTTTGTTGCCTTTTTAAATTAGATTAGTTTAAATTAGTTTTAACTTTTAACTGTCAAATCTCTTAACTTTTTCTTCATAAACAATAAAATAATATAAATAACAAAATATTACATGGCACAAGTACAAAGAGAAGTCCTGTGGCTGTCAAAGTGTTGCAGTAATGGGAGAAAATATGTTTTGTATGTATATATTTGTATGTATTTATAATATATTGTATATGATATATATTGTAATAACTTAAACATTAATAAAATATTAGTACGATTAAATGTGTAGACTGACAGTTTAAAAAAAGTTGGGGGGAAGCATTTAGAGATTTATTTTCAGTGTTTACTATGTTGCAGCAATAGGAATTTGGCCACTTAAATTGGAAAACGTTACTAAAAATCGAAATAATTTACGTTTATTTTTCATTATTCAACCAGGCTTCGTTGTTTGTGTAAAAGTTTGTCGTGTAAATGTAATTTTTCAAGTCCTAGTATTTGTCATGTTCATAAGAATAACCTAATTGTTATGAATGTTACTTTTTTTTCCTCCTGTGAAGTTACCATGATGGAAATTCCCTTATGACAGCAACAACATACAAATAAGGAAATTCTTCATAAATCTTGTTTTTCAGTGCATCTGGGGTTCTTACTGGAAAGACGGCAATTGGGGATACAAATGCTGCCACTCACTGGTCAAACAGAGTTACTGCACTGGAGAGGCTGGCAAGAAAACAGTGGTGAGTTTGCACCTTGTGGCACATTGATTGATTGAATGCAACCTGAAATTTATTTAAGAAAATGATTTAGTGATGATAGTTTTGTCAAATCAGTTTGCACTGATAAAACCAGACAGAAGAACATAACAGTGATCACTTTTTCAGAGCTCCACATGTGTTCCATTTGAGGAGGGCTTAGACGACGCAGAAGAGGAGGCTCCAAAGACGCTTCTAGAGGTAAACAGTCAAGCTGAATCTCATCTCTTTATCTGCTCTTTCTTTTTCCTTCTTTCGGTTGTGTGAATAAAATCAACTCTGCTCTCTCTGATCCTGTTGGATAACTTTCATTGAGACCTGCTAACTGTCAGTATGATGTACATGGTGTTTCACCACAGATGCACCAAGAAAAGATGAAGGAAAAGAAGAAGAGCAAGAAACACAAGAAGAAGGATGTGGACAGCAGCGACGAGGAAGATGAAGCTAAGAAGAAGGAGAAGCTGAAAAGGGTGCTTTTCCAAACCGTTTTACCTTTAGATTTTGTGTTACTGTGTTTTCCATTTTCTTGACCGTGTTTCCAGTTGCGTTATGTTCTGTTACGTTATATGTACAGTGCTGCGAAAAAGTATTTGCCCCCTTCTGATTTCCTCTATTTTTAACTATTTATTATCTTAAATGTGTTTTTTTCAGATCCCTGAACAAAATGCAGTATAAGATGTAAAGCATGAGAGCATGAAGAGACACACAAAACAATTTGAAATGATCATTTAATTTATTGAAGGAAGAATGTTTGCTTCTTGCTGAGAAATGCTGTGTTAGCTTTGCGCCAGATGTAACGGGGTCTCCCTAAAAGTTCCACTTTTGACTCGTCAGTCCACAGAACATTCTTCCAAAAGGCTTGGGGGGGGGGTCGTCAATGTTTTTTGGGCAAATGTGAGACGAGCATTTACGTTTCTCTTCGTTAGCAGTGGTTTAGAACTAAGTGTGACAAATCTGTAAAAATGGAAGAAATCAGGAGGGGCCAAATACACAGCACCGTACGTCTGTGGCCCTGTTCACACTTGGTATTAACGTCTGATCATAAGAGGACAGCAAGACATAAAGCCATTTACACCTGGCATTTCCATGCATCTCTAATGCATCTGTACTGACCACTTGTGATCAGAGTTTGTGATGGGAGGAAGGGTTCAGTGTACATTTACCATGTCAGCCTCTCGCTGCATTAGTTCTCAAACAGAAATGTACCGCAAATCCCTGCGTAAATGTAAGGACTGTTACAAACCTTTAGATCACATGGCTTGCTAGCTTATAAACAAATGGTAGAAAAGACTAAAATTTAAGCTACGCAACTGCTTTCGTCTCTGCTGTGATGTCGCAGCTCATTAAGGCAGTCATTTGAAGCTGTTCTGATCAGTGTCCCTCACACTTGGTGGTGTCTAGTTTGATCAGTTCACCCAGGATGCATGTTAAAGGGGAATTTCACAGATGTTTAAAAATATATCTATATAATTCAGTGGTTGAGATTTAAACAGAGTCTTTCAGAGTGGTTTGATGTGAAATAGTCCATTCTAGAGTCAACAGTGGTGGTGATAGGAACCAGGAGTCACCATGTCTGCAACACAAATATAGCCATTTTATTTACTATCCAAAACCACCAGTGAGCCTCACTTTTTAAATGTAATGCTGATGATAGTAAAATAGTGGATGTCTGGTTCATATCACCACCACTGTGAACAGTTCTGATTCTAGAGTGGGGCATTTCACATCAAACTATACTGAAAGACTTTGTCCTTGGCAATTTTATTACTGAGACATTTTGACAAATCAGTAAAATCCCCCTTTAATGCCAACTGTGTTCTGTATCTTTCTTTTGGTAAATTCTAAAAGCTCAAATGTGTCTTTTTTTTTAAATTTTTTTTTTATGGCAGGCGTTGACTGCAGAGGACCAGCGCTTGAAGCAGGTGGCAGAGATAATGCAGATGGATGAGAGAAAGAGGCCCTACAACAGCCTGAAGGAGGTGCGCGAGCCCACAGAGGAGGAGATGGAGGCCTTCCGTATGAAACGCAGCCGGCCTGATGACCCCATGGCCTCCTTCCTCAACCAGTGATGGAGAACGACTCTTTCTGTTTTTTTGTCCTTTGCCCTATTGGCTCCAACAGCACGTTAAATAAGTCATCTTGCTGATCCACCTACTTTTTTGTAAGGGCAAAGAACTGGACTTCATCAACCATTTGCTGACCATAGTCTTGTTTGTTCTGGTTTGGCAGTACATGATTATGAATCCTCAGTAATTAAAACCTGTAAATACAGCGTGCATGGCAAAATGTGACATTGGTTCTTGATACATAGCTCATTTCTTTTTTTTGTAATAATATATAGATTTTAACCAGGCATTGTGCTTTTTGTTCTTTAGTGCTGTTAGGGTTACAGTGAATAAGGATTTGCCCTGCTAGCTCGTTTTAAGGGACCAATATCTTACATTTTATTATTTTATTTTCTCTCCTGAGGATCACTCATAAAGTTTGTTGTGGGTTTATAAACCAAAAATGGTAGTATTTTTTCACATGACCATTTTTTTCAACCTCTCTTTGTCCCTTGGAATTAAACAGGCTCTTTTTGTTACTGTGCTTTTAATACTGATATATGTAAGTGAGCTGTGTTCTGTATCATGTCTCATGCAAAAAACAGAGCTTCTAAGAGAGAATTCCTCCTTTTTCTCAAAGACAGCACAGCAGCATTTCACGGTTATTATTCAGATAATCTACAGATATAGTATGTCATTTGGCTGAATCAAGATAATGTTACAGAAACATGAAATTAAACCATGAATCATGAGCAGCGTAGTTGGTTTCGTTTTCACGCAGTCAGGTTTGTTTCTTTATAAGCTTTTAAACAGTTGACACAAAAAGGGATAAAATGTAAATTTTCATTTTAGCAACCAATACAATCAGCTTTCATTTAGTTTGCATTTGAAATTGACGTAGGTCGCGTTTTCTGTGGACTGTAACCACTGTGAGATCTACACAACCATCTACAAATTATGTCTACAAATAATAAAATGGAGATACTAGGTTTTCTTCTGACGGCAGTGATATGTTGCCAGTCATGGTATGTCATGTTACATGTTATATGTACAGTACTGTGAAAAAGTATTTGCCCCCTTCCGATTTCCTCAATTTTGGCTATTTATCTCCTTAAATGTTTTTTTCAGATCCTTGTACAAAATGAAATATAAGATGTAAAGAACATGAGAACATGAAGCGACACACACAACATTGTCAAAAGATCATTTAATTTATTGGAGGATAAAAAATGTTCCACTTTGGACTCAGTCCACAGAACGTTCTTCCAAAAGGCTTGGGGTGTCATCAACCACTGTGAGATATATAGAACCATCTACAAATTATAATGCAAATGATAAGTGGCAATTAATGGGGTCCAAGCACTATGATCTGTGAGCACCAAGCCAGAACACAAATGCTGGGCAAGTTGAATGGCTGCTGCTTATAACAGATGTGGGATCTCAAAATGAGATGCCAAAATCCATACACACTGACCTTTTTGATTTGATGAGCAACAGATTGTGAAATGAAAAACACCTGGAAAACAGTACCATCTTTGACATGTCTGGCTGAACTCTGTGAACTAAATCAGTCCACAGCAATTACCCCTGTATTTTAGTTTCAGAGTGCACAAGAATTCCATGTTAACGTCACTAAAATTTTCCCCTATAAATGACATGACTGGACCTGCTACAAGGGATTGGTTTCTGAACATATCACCTTTTTCACTTCTCATGAGTAGACAGTGTTTAACGGATGCGTGCACAAGTTTAAATGTGGAAAGATAACTGCAAAATTACATGGAATGCAAGAGGCAATTCAGATGTTGTAGAACTACTCAAACTACATGAATTGTCATGACTTGTTCTAATAGTACAGCAAATACTGCTACCACTCTGTCTGAATGAACAGGTTCCAGTAGTTTGCAACACTTTAACCATTTTGCCTCCAGCTGCCCTGCTACATGTTTTAGCACAGCATGGCAGCAAACAAATCTGATCTACAACAGTTCAGATTTGGACAGACCCTTCAGAATCCCCTCCCCTGTTACATCATGGTGAAAGTATCTGGCAGTGCAAATGAAAACAGGGTGGATGCTGCTGCTCTTGCATGCAGGAGACACAGAATATCGACTAGTTTCAGTTTTTGTGAGGGCGAACGGGGCCTGTCGGCACACCCAAACGAGACGCTCGGTGAGTTCTTTTGTGAATGCATGTTCACCTCTAATCTCTTGACCAAACTGCAATTTTGAAATATCCTTTGTATTCCTTACTGGATTATGATACAGATGCATGACTGCCAACAACATGAAGTAAAGAGTTGCAACTTAATGACTTTTAATGCAACATTTCTCAAATGAAAAGCTTATTTAAAATATATGTATGATACATTGCTCAGTGCTGGTATGCATGCATTAAAATGCTGGATTGTCTTCTTGTGCACTATACAAAACAAAACTTTGGCTTTGCTTTCAGTCACAGCTGCATCATGCATCAGCCATTGCTGGCCATATGCCTGCTGTCTCTGTCATCTGTGCTCACTGTGAATTCGGCCATTAAGAAAGGACACAACTTCACTATTCATTCATCCCAGCTGGTCTGCAGTCTACCGGGGCCTCAGGGTCCTCCGGGCAGTCCTGGACCTCCAGGGCCAAGCGGGAGCAACGGCCGGATGGGCTTGCCTGGCAGCGATGGTCAGGATGGCAAGGATGGAGACAAGGGTCAGAAAGGAGATAGAGGTGATCAACGGCCTGTTTCTGGTGTTCTTTATTATGCTGACCTTTTGTGTTTTCAACACCGAGTTATATGATCTACATAAGACTATGATTACTTAATGATTATTGTTTTCAAATCAGTTGCGAATGGAAATCGTTAACCACCACATGTCCTTGTTGCTCATTTCATAGACCAAATATGTCAGTTTGTAAGTGATATGACCATATTTTTTGTTACCACCTTTCAAATTTGTTCATTTCACAAGTCAAAATTGTCAGTAAAAGACAAACATGGCCATCCTTTTGATTACTACTGATCAAAAAGGAAATGGACTTACAGTGAGCGAAAAAATGTATTATGACACTTTAGTTTTATCATTTAATATTTACATACATAAAGTCTTCTGATTTTGCACTTTTAAATATTAACAGAAAGGTATTCATAAGCATAAACAAAGACTGGTTTAAAAAAATCTAAATGGATAGTGAACGAAGTATTCATACATTCATATAGGGTTCTTCAGTAAAGAAAAAGATTCTATGTAGAACCATGATTACTTAAAGAACCCTTTGCATGACTAAAGGGTACTTTGTATCATGAAACATGGTTGTTCAGATTGATGGAGAATGTGTTGTATATGGTTCTATATAGAACCTTTTTGAAAAGGGTTCTGCTGTTGTTATGAAACAAGCTTGTAACAATAGAAGAACCGTTTTGGTGCTACATAGAACTCTTTTCAAAAAGGTTCCATGTAGAACCATCTTTTTTAAGAGTGCATGCTATATTAACATTTGACGCTAAATGGACAAAAAGAAATGGACCAAAATTACTTGGGAAAAAGTCTGGTTTTATTGACTTACATCAGAAGTAAAGTATGTTTTTTCCTTCTCCTGTAAAGTTACCATTTTGGAGATACGAGGTTTTGGTCCGACAGCAGTGATGTGTGTATATATATATATACAGTGGTGGACAAAGTACACAAACCATGTACTTGAGTTAAAGTAGAGATACCCAAGGTAAAATATTACTCCAGTAAAAGCAGAAGTCCTCACTTTAGACCTCCACTTGAGTAACAGAACAAAAGTATTTGCCTTCAAATGTACTTAAGTGTCAAAAGTAAAAATACTAAAAGATTAATTATGGCTTTAATGTCCTATTACCATTTTTTGTAACAAGACTCTTGCTTTATCAACTCATTTTAGGTGAAAGTGTCACTCTTCGTAAACCAATCTTTTAATAGAATGTCATTAATTAGTCTGACGCTGATGTCTATTAAAATGATCATAAGCACAAAACACTGAAGGCAAACAATTTCCATTATGTAGAACCGAGTGGCAAACAAGCAAAGTTTTGGTTAAAGATTTATTTGCAACTTAGTTACAAGTTTAAGTTTAATAAAAACTTGCTTTAAACTCAGGTTCACAAATGAGTTTACTTTACTAAACTGCATCTGTACGGCTCTGTTCATAAACATAAACTAGCAAAAACAAATTTACTATAAAATGAAATATTGTTTGTATAAATTCAGAAAAAAGAAACAGGCCAGTCACAACTACATATGTGGACATATTTCTATATTGTGGTCTATTTACACAAAGTTTGGTTAGAGTCAGGAGTTTCTTCCATCATTTATGTTGAATAGACACTCCCAAAATTTTACACTGCTGCACTGACGCTGAACCGTATGCTTGCACTGGGTAGGTATGTCCAACAGGTCAAAACAACCTCAAAACAAAGGGCGCGCTGTCCACCACTGTGTGTGTGTGTGTGTGTGTATATATATATATATATATATATATATATATATATATATATATATACCCACTGAATTAAAAAAAATAAACGTAAATCTTAAAAAGAAATTAATAAATGCTAAATAAATTATGCTTAATTATTAACATAACTATTAACTATTTTAAAATCTGCAAAAGGCATTAAGCAGACACATGTTAGAGGAACCAAATAAATGGCTTCCTTACAAACACTGAATTCCAGCTAAAGCCTGAGTAGACTCATAGATTATCAATGCTGAGAACTTTAGAACTTCATTCAAATGATAAGCAGATATTAAACATATTAACAGAAGAATTAAATAAAGAAAACTGCCATCCTGAGTTTTTTGTGTGTCTTATCAAAATGTACTCTAAATGTAGTCTGAACACATTACTTTTTATGTATTGTAATCGAATACAGTCACTACTCTTAAGTATTATGCCCAACCCTGTCTGTCATTCTGACAGACTGCAGTATACAGGAAGTGCAGGGGGCGATATGGATCCCATTGTTTCATAACTTGAAATTGCTTATTGCACAGATAGAGCTTTGACTGATGGTGACGCTGTCGCCCGGTCTGAACTGATGCACTTGCAGTCCTGCGATCCTCAATTGCACAGGTACACAGAGAATGTGAGGCTAAAGGTGCCCCGTTTTTCATTTTGGCCATTCAAAGGGGTGTTCACGAGTGCCCTCTATGGATCCTTAGTGCGGCCTTTGGCAAAAACTGCACTGATATGGACTCAACAGAGGCTTCTTACCAAAAATGCCTTGAGATACAGACGAGGAGCAGAGGAGATGAATTTGTTTATAGCTGTCTGACCAACATAGCAAAGAATAGGATGTTCAGGTGTAAGATAAAATGCCTTTTTTGTGAATTTATTTCCTTACTGAGCTGCATTATTCTTGTAATCTGAATTGTGCCATTGTATTTGATAATTTTAGTTTAAAAAAGGACCAGTAAAAAAAGCACCAGTGACGATCTCGCCAGTTGCAGTGCATGCAGAGCCTGCATGCTGCACGAGTCTGTTCTTCTGACCCTGGAGACCTTGATATCCACACTTTGTTGGCATGACCAAAGTATGTACACAGAAGGGGACACCTGGGCCTAGAGTTTCTTTTTGGACAGGCCCTGTGACGAGGCAAATGTGAGAGTGAACTGCAGAGGACTGATGGTCCAATTAGTCAGTTATGCGAATAAAAGTATAGATAGTATAGATAGATTAATGGATTATAGAAATAACCAGTTAGTTGCAGCCTTACTACATTACTACGAGTCCCACTTTGCAAGACACTGTAGTCACTCACAGAGTGAATACAAATATGTTTATAAATATTCAAATATGTTTTTAATTGCAGGGGAACAAGGACGTCAGGGCAATCCTGGAAAACCTGGACTGAAGGGCCGCCAAGGAGTTGTGGGTAGGGCAGGGCCAAGGGGTCTAAAGGGGATACGAGGGTCAGCCGGTGTGCCTGGGACGGCGGGGCTGAAGGGAGAAGCTGGAGATATGGGTGGGGCCGGTGTTCCCGGTGGCTGTGACTGCGGGACACAGGCGCGGTCAGCCTTCTCAGTAGCAATCACCAAGAGCTATCCCAAGGAGCGCATGCCCATCCGGTTTGATCGCATCCTAATGAACGAGGGCGGTCATTACAATGCCAGCAGTGGCAAGTTTACCTGCACCATCCCAGGCGTGTACTTCTTCACCTATGACATCACACTGGCTAACAAACATCTGGCAATCGGGCTCGTTCACAACGGGCAGTACAAGATCAAGACTTTTGATGCTAATACTGGGAACCATGACGTAGCATCTGGGTCTACAGTCCTCCGGCTGCTTAAAGGAGACCAAGTCTGGCTTCAGATCTTCTACTCTGAGCAGAATGGGCTGTTCTTTGACCCGTTCTGGACTGACAGTATGTTCACGGGATTTCTGATCTATGCTGACCTGGTGACTCTGAATCAGACTCAGACCACTGCCAGTCCTGGATCGTCTTGATTACATTTTTATCCTGAAAGATCTCACTTTAAAGACTGCCTACTCTTAAGAATAAAAGTTCCTGAAAGGTTCTCGGCTTAGATGAATGGTCCTATGAAAACCTCAAATCTGTGTACATTTATTGATCGAGCGAACACAAGCGTCAACTTTGGCAGCAGAACGCATTGCGATCTGAAGCATTTCCACTTTCAAACCTGAACAAAAATGGCAGATAAAGATGTTTTAAGGCCCCAGCAATAAACTAACTTAAAATGCTGCACATATCAAAACCATAACATGGAGTTTTGTAGGCTGTATGTTGCAAACTATTCCATCACTTATACATGACTGAGCAATACAATTTTCACCTTCACATCACTTTGCTACCTTGCTAGTTAGCTTCTAAAGGCTACACGGCTAACAACAACAAAAAGAAAGGCACTACATCATGGCTGTACACCATGCTTATTCCCAGACGAGGCAATTATTCATGGATTTTATGTATGTTATGTTCAAATGTCACTAAGAACGTGTAGCATTTCAAAGACTGCATGGCCACAGATAGCAAGCATGTATGTCATGCCACTGCAAGTCCACCGTCAGACCTGCACACAAGGTTTAACTAGTTTTTATCTCCTCAAACTGATTTTAAATGCAGACAGTCTTTTATTTTGGGTTAATAAACTAAGACAAATACGTTAAACTACTAATAAGGAAAAAAATTATTGACTAGGACTAATATAAAATATTGCTAACACTTTGCTAGATTGGTTACAGCTGTATAACTGGCTTTATTTATGATATTACTGTTAAAATTATTTTCCAAACTGAGCAAAAAGCCAGTGGGCTGCCAGCTTGGCCATCAGTGGGCCACTGTTGGATCCTCTTGCTATCTGGAGCTAGCCAATTAATTCACTAAGGCTAACCTAGCCGACGGCTAGCTCATTCCGTTTAAATAATCCGCTCCTCCTTCACTTCTGCTGCAAGTGGACACTGATATAATGTAAGTCTGATGCACATCCGAGAGGTGAGTTGAAGTGGGCAAGGGCAGGTTAAAGAAAGTATTGAAATGGGGCCTGGATGTGATTTATTTTTATATCACTTAGTTTAAGTTTCTCCCTGTTCTTGTAAATTTCTCTAGTCCAGATTTTATAATATTTAGTTTATACACGTAAAGCCTGAGCATAAACACAATCCCAACACAGACTATCCAGTTTACGCAGAAGTTAACATGCTAACATACTTACATACACACAAAAACACATGATAATGTGCCTTGGGCCCAGTTCCAAGAAACCACATAGGACAGGGGATGTTTTGGGTTCAGACATGCACCAAACATTCTGGTGGTGGAATTTTAACTAAGAAGTAATTGCTTACATAACCTTAATGTTATCTCTGTTGCACCTAACAGGAATGTCAGCTGATGTCAGGCTTTCTTGTTATAAAACACAAAAACAAACGAAAGAAAAAAAAAAAACAGCTCTGCTGTAATGCTGACAGTACACAGTTTCTGGAGAAGGTGTGTTTGTTAAAAGGGAAACTCCACCGATTTTTCAAAAATCCTACATAATTAAATGGTTGAGATGTGAACAAAGTCACTCAGAGTGGTTTGCTGTGAAACGCTAGAGAAACTTGTCAGGTCAAAACTGTTCACAATGGCGGTGATAGGAACCAGACGTCTGAAGGGTTTGATGCCTCTGAAAGCTCCCTCACAGAAAGTGATTACATGGTTAGATATACATTTCCTGATGTCTAAACCAATTGTTTTACGATAGTGTTGAGACAACATTTTGGCCTAAAATGCGTTTTAATCCGTTTACTTAATCCATTCATGGTGGAGGGTGCACGCAGGGTGTTGAGAGGCAAAATAGTCCCCAAAGAAAACTTATTTTTCAGATTTTCCACCATTTCACCTTCATCAACATTACAAATAAAAACTCAGAAGACATGTGTAGGTTTACTGTTGGTTTGGGATTGTAAATAAAATGGCTATTTTTGTGTTGTAGTCATGGTGACCCCTGGTTCCTATCAGCACCACTGTAAAGGAGTCTCTACAATGAACCGTTTCACACCAAACCACTCTTAATGTCTCTGTTCACATCTTAAGGACTCAATTGTTCAGACATTTTAAAGAATTGGTGGAGTTTCCCTTTAAAGCTCTGCTGAAATGCGTCCTTTTTCTAATAGCCCTGTATAGGATGGTACCCATTAATACATGAGTGATTGTTATTTTTAAGATCAGCCATTTGGCTGTTTTCAAATGCAGGCTGTTTTCTTAGAAAATGAGCAGCTGTGGTCCATCATGATAAACCACTATGTAAACTGAAAACATATACATTGCAGTCATCTCGTGGCGACCTTTAGCCCTCAGTCTTTCATCTTCGCCGGCTGCTTTTGCGTTTGTTAGAACAATTTGCGCGTGAGGGTTGCAAAACGTCACTGATGATGAAAATGATTTTTTTTAAAAGGCTCCATCGCGCACTCGCGTCTGATTGGCCGAGAGACGTCATACTATGCAAATTAGCCCGCAGGTTCCTCCGGCTTCGCTTCGAACGGAAAGCACGAGTGTCCCCTTACAGTCGGGCTGAACCATTCGCGCTGTGTGCAGCGCTGTCTAAACCCGTCATAATTTTTTATAATTAATCATCTGTGTGCTTTTATGAGTTATATATATTTATACATAAAAGTGACTCTGTTTAACCTACAAGAGTAACGTTGTGAACGTTTTAACATCAACTCGTCGCGCCCTCTCCGTGAATGGTACGTTCCTCCACATATGACGAGACATTCGCCGGTAAGTAGTTAGTCTACACTAAATCGTTCAGTTATCTTTAAACGCGATTTTAAAGACTGGTTTCTCTAAAGTGGGGCGTCTGTTGTGGGCTGACCAAGAAGTGCCCTTTGGGGGAGATCTTTAAGACGTAGTTTAGCTCATCCTCGGTCCGGGGTCATATGTATCCGGTACGGCGCTGCGCTCCGCTGCTCCAGCGGGACTTGGCTGCGTTCTGTCTGTCGTCGCTGTGTTCACAGCCGAAGAGCTCCGGGCGGGTCAAGAGGACGCCCTCTCCGGCTCCACACCGCGGTCACGCCGGCTCTGTACCCCCCCTGACCGGCCAGCCTCAACCGAGGGCGAGCAGCTCCTCCTCAGCCGCTCAGAAGGCAGTGCCTGGTAGGTTGAGTAATAATCGCTTGTCAGCGTGTGAATCACCGGCTCTGTTAAGCTGTATGATGATTCAGCCATTAATAAATAGCCCACAGTGTAAAGATTTGAAAGTGAATTATGTTTAGGTTTTTTTTATTATTATTCTTTTTTTGTAAAAGGAGGCTTCATTGTAAGGACTACTTTCTTAAAGGGGAATTCCACCAATTTTTCTTGATTTCTGAATAATTCAGTCCTTGTGATGTGAAAAGAGTCATTCAGAGTGGTTTGATGTGAAGTGGTCCATTTGTAGAGAAGCTTACAGACTCAGACCTCTTTACAGTGGGGGCGGTAGGAACCAGGAGTCACCATGTCTACAACACAAATATAGACATTTTAATCACTATTGAAAACCACCAGTGTCTTCTGAGTTTTTATATGTAATGTTGATAATGGTAAATTGGTCTTAAATCTGAAAATAATAAAAGAAAAATAAAGTTTTCACAAAGCCAATATAAAACAATGTCTCAGACACCAGGCTGAGTAAATCACCACCACTGTGAACAATTCTGGGTAAGTTTCTCTAGAATGAAGCACATCACGTCAAACCACTCTGAACGACTGTTTATGTCTCAGCCACTGAATTATTCAGGAAAATGGATGGAATGCCCCTTTAAAGGAGGCCACGCTATTGACGGTGTGTTGTAGGGACTACTTTCTTAACGCATTGATACAGCGTGATTGTTGACGCAGTGGTGCGGCGTTGCTATGAAACAGCTGCTGGGGTGTTCTTGGCTTGTTAATCTTCTTTCTTCGTTTACTAAAGACATGCAGTTTATTATCAGTTTTCAGTCATTATTTTATCCGTTTTTCTGCTCATATTAATAAAGGATATCATAAATATGGTAATGGCAGACTGAGTCAAACCTTTCATGACTCATCTCTGTGGGAGTGACTGTTCGTGTCCCCTCCCATCACAACTCTCCATCCCCTCGAGTGTTCACATCTACATATTCAATGCATTTGTTATGTTCTCATTCAAAAACATTGGGGCATCATTTCTTACATACTTTTATGGGCCGACAGTGAACGGGCCAGTGCTTCACTGGAAGGAAAGGCATGACTAACTGTCCAGTAAGCCAAATATGGACTGTGTACTTTTATTTATTTCTATTTTTAAACTGCCAAGCGTCCTCCACACACTTTTCTTATTGACTTTATTTATCACCTGCCCATATTGGTCAAACTATGTTCTGTGTCTTCCACTGCCAAGTAATCTGATAAACGGGATTGTGCAACACTGAACTTTGCCCCCAAAACTCAAAGGTCAGTGTGGACGTCCAACACATACCTCAGCTGCTCCACCAGCGTGTCCAGCAGAAATGTGAGTCCATTTGCAGCTGTATTTACAGTACATGAGAGTGTGCTGGAGTTTGTGGTTGACACTGGTTTAGTTGTTGTGAAATTTGGTCATGCTTAAAGGGGGACTCCACCAATTTTCAAAAATGTTCAAAATTAAATGGTTCAGAGGTTCAAACGAAGTCGTTCAGAGTGGTTTGGTGTTAAATGCTCCGTTCTAGAGAAATTTACACTGTCAGAATTGTTCTTGGTGGTGATAGGAAACAAACGTCTGAAGAGTTCAATGCCTAGAATGTCTTGTTTATCCATTTTAGTCCATTAATGGTGCAGGAGTACATGCAGGGTGTTGTGAGGCCAAATAGTTCCCAAACAATGTTTTACCATCATCAACATTACATATCAAAACTCACAAGACACGTGTAGGTTCACTCGTGTTGTGGATGATAAATAAAATGGCTATATTTATGTTGTAGACATGTGACTCCTGGTTCCTATCACCACCACTGTGAAGAAATCAGTCTGTAATGTTTCTCTACAATGAACCACTTTACATCAAACCACTCTGAATGACTCTATTTACATCACAGTGAAGGAATTATGTAGAAATTTTGAAACATTCCCCTTTTAAGGGAAAGCTGGGCCTAGACCAGTTCAGAAGGCTTCAACAATAATGACAGCAATTAAATAGTATTTGAAACATGGCCAGACATGGCTTGACTCTGGGGTCTACGGGGGTGATTATGTAAGTTCAACTGAGCTAGTGTTTCTATTTGGATGTGTCCATGGCTCTGGTCCTTTTGGCTTCCACACATCCCACAAGTGTAGATGTCAGTTTCTCATAATACCTTATTATAGATCCTTAATAAATGAGTTGCAAACATTAAACTCATATGAATTTATTGCATTTAATTTAGTAGCATTGTTAACATGAAAAGCAGCTCCGTTCAGCAGCTCAGTGATAAATGCCTGAAAGTCTGCTTTAAAGGGGAGTTCCACTAATTAAAAACAAATGCACAGTTAACCTGATAAGGTCTACACAAAGCCATTCAGTGGTTTGATGTGAAATGCTCCATTCTACGCTCTTAAAAAAGATGGTTCTTCAAGGCTTCTTTTGTAAAGAAAATGGTTCTATATTGACCCATGAACACTCAAAGAGACCTTTGCATGCTTAAACGGTTCTTTGCATAGTGAAAGTGTTCTTCAGATGCTGTAGATGGTTCTATATACAACCTTTTTGATAAGGGTTCTATATAGCACCCAAAGGCGTTCTTCTCTGTTACAAGCTTGACATCGTAACAATAGAAGAACCCTTTTGGGTGCTATATAGAACCTTTTTCAAAAAGGTTCTATATAGAACCATCTATAACACATTCTCCATGAATCTGTAGAACCATTTCATGATGCAAAGAACCTTTCAATCATACAAATGGTTCTTTGAGTGTTCATGGTTCTATAAAGAACCATTTTCTTTTCTTTATGAGTGTGGAGAAACTTGCTGAGTCAAAATTGTTCGCAGTGTTGGTGATAGGAACCAGACGTCTGAATCCTCCGAAAGCTCTCTTACAGAAAGTTATTACTTAAAATGGTTACAAATATACTGTGTGATTGCTGAGACACTGTTTTATGATAGTTTTGGGCTAAACAGGTTCGACTGAGCAGGCCTTCTCAGAAAAAATAGTACCCAAAAGAGTTTTTCTTTTTTTGTTTACCGCTATTTTACTATTAATATTACATATAAAAATTCAATGCATGTGGGTTCAGTGGTGGTTTTTGATAGTAAATAAAATGGCTATATTTATGTTGTGCACGTTTCCTATCACCCCTACTGTAAGGATATGAGAGTCAGTAAGTTTCTCTACAGTGAACCATTTTACATCAGCACAGTCTGAATGACAGACTGAATTATGCAAAAATATTGAAAAGTTGTCCCCCTTTAAGCGGTTTAAGGTGCGCTGGTAATTGATGTAAAATACGACTTAAGTGATATTTGAGATGAAATGCGTGGCATTCCAGAAATTTGTCCAACTATACATCCCTCATCACAGAATACTATTGTCTTTAGCCTAATGACACTGAATTTAGAGGACGTTGCTGTATTTACAGTCTGATAGTGATCAGCACACAGCAGTTAGAGAAATATCACGAGAAAGGCCGACACTTTGTGGGATGCAGAAGACTAAAAATATTCTTCATTCTTTCCGTTCTTGCGTTTAAATCTCCTTTTAGTGGTCAAAAGTCAATAAAATGATAGGCTTATTGGATTACATTCCTGACCAATGAGGCACACTTTCCTCCTCACGGATTCAATTAGGACAAACTGGACAGTTCTCTTCACCAGCATGTGTGTGGGTGTGGACGTGTTCCTCTCGTGTTTTTCAAAGTGAACCATTGTCCACCATGGATGACCATGGAAGCTCAGACACAGTGGTCTATTCACGAAGACTCTGTGTGGGAACACATTCACACACACACACACCGTCGCATCCACACATGCAGGAAGCTTCGCATGCGTTCAGAGCGGGACTGAATACCCCAATGGCTGGACTGGGCGGGACATTCCTCTCCACTGTGGCATCTGCTGGACCCAGATGGAGCCACTGACCAGACTGTGAAGGACGACCGGGTCGTCGGAGCAGGAGATACAGAGAGGTATGGTGAAAGACCTGTGAAAGAAAAGCAAGAAGGTTGGAGGCGAACAAGGGAGAAGAAATCTGTGTGGATTTGGTTCTAGAAGATGAGTTCCAGTGTGGATTTTCGAATGGGTCAATGGAAAGTGGGTGAAAGAGCAATGAAGGGAAGTAGAGTACAGGGCAGCGATCAACTGAGGTGGTCAAAACTGATACAACTGCTGAGGCAGTTATTTAGATAACACCTGACCATATTAACCCAGTCCATTAGAAATGTAAACACTTGGTACTTGCGTACAGAAATCAGTTCATCTGTTTTTAGCTATTGAATAACCACTATATCTGCATGTGACTACCCTTCTGTGTACTCTGTGATCAGTTAAGCATTGAATGTGATGTAATAAATGCACTGTCAGACGCTCTGGAGTTCTTAAACAAACTGGATTGATCCAGAAATAATCAAAAAGAACATTGAGAACGGTTCTGTTTAGCCTCACAATATAGCTTTTGTAAATCGTTATCGTGACAGCCTTCGCAATACTGATATCGCAGACGGCTATACTATGCAAATGAGCCTCTTATCAATAACTGAATGTTCTGTTTTGTGATGTAGGGATGCGATGGTTACCATTTTTAATGATGTCTAATAGCAATCATACCTTTTCCTATTTTAATAATTCCAAATTTAGAGCTGGGCAATGTGGAACAAATGCGTAATTATTCAATATGCATCGTGATCTTTTTACGATGTCTTTCTGATGCTACATAAGTTGGAACAGTCAAAAAACAACTACTAGTGCCACGTTTTAAAAATTATGATCAAAAACTTTGAATACAGTGATTTTTATTCAAGGTTTCAAACACCGAACTGCACTAAATCCAGTTAAACAGAGCTGATTATACTCTCTTTTGGAGAACTTTTCCACAGTAGTATCTGAAACCATTTATCACTGATATCATGATAGGAACTGTTTGTATTGTCTCATCCCAAGTGTGCTGTGTGCTTCCTCACACAGTTATTCTTTCGGTGTTTGGATGAACCAAGGCATTTAAATGATCCAACAGATCTAAATCATTTACATTTAGATTATTTTAGATATTTAAATAGTACAACATGACAATTTTCAGTGATTTTAATGTTATTAGACACAATGCACCTGAATTAAAGAGCGAACTCATTGGATCACGTTTAGCAGGCTGAAGATTCTCCACAAGGGGGTGCTCAAAGAGAGCTTTTTAATACATTGCAAGGCTTTTCAGCAGTGCAGTATGGTGATTGGTGATTGTCCACGTCGTCCCACCCTAGTTCATAAACTTCATTGCTACATGCTGTTTTTTCCGGCCCTTAGGGAGGTCAAAGTAGTAGTAACAGCACAGCTACAGTGTGTTTCTTGGCAGTGTTTAACCTTTTGTGGGTTAAAAGGATCACTTAGCTCACAGTTTTCACATCAATCTTTTTATGTTATGTTTTTAGGCACCATTTCTCTTAAATACTCAATGTGTCTGGGGGTTCTGGTGATTTAGAGTTACATGAATGAAGACTGGTGGCTATGATACAACAATGTCACTAGAGGTCATGTACAAAGCAACAGACACAATCTCATGTGTGCATGTGATTCATATCGAGTTAATCCTGGTTCTCAGACTCACAGACCCAGACAGTCGAGCCGTGAGGTCATTATTGAGAAATCTATCTGTGTGTCTGTCTTACTCGCTCATTCGCTCAGACACACGGTGAATATCTGTAGAGGGTCTGTTGGAGCAACTAGCTGGAAAATATGGAGGTGCAGGGTAAGGATTGACTAAATGCTTCCCGTTCAGCCACAAATAATCATCTGACTGTATTATTTTAGATTCATATGCGCTCATATGCTGTTTGTGTGCTTCAGTTTCAGTATTACATAGTGTATCCAGTTTATCTAATGTAATTTACTCACTAGCTAACAAAGTCGTATAGTTCTCCTCTTCAGGCACTGAGCAAATTTAAGGGGAGGGGAATTCCAATGACTTTTTAACATTTCTGCCTAGTTTAATCGTGTAAACAGTTGTTCAGAGTGGTTTAGTGTAAAATGGTTAATTGTAGAGAAATTTAAACACTTGGATTTCTTTACAGTGGTGGTGATAGGAACCAGGGGTCGACATGTCTACAACACAAATATAGCCATTTTATTTACTATGTGAAATGACCACTGCGCCTACATGTGTCTTTTAAGTAATGTTGATAACAGTAAAATAGTGGTAAATGTGAACAAAATAAGTAGGAACTATTTTGCCTCATAACACACTCCACCACGAATATATCTAAAAATTTTAGGCCAGAACTTTATCTAAAACTTATTGTAAACAACATCTTAGACATCAGGCAGTGTATTCATACTCATTTCTGTGAGGGAGTATTTAAGCTCAGACGTCTGGTTCCCATCACCACCACTACAAACAATTCTGAGTTGACAAGTTTCTCTAGAACAGAGCATTTCACTCCAAACCACTCTGAATGACTTTGTTTACATTGTAATCATATAATTATGCAAAAAATCCAAGTCACGTGTTCTTCTACATGTTTTTTTGCAGCGTATCCGATGGGCAGTAGCAGCAGTAGCAGGCTCTTCAGCACCCTGGCTCAGTCTCTGAGCAGCGCGCCGCTGGCACACGCACACGTGGACCCTGAAGAGTGTGAGTTTGAGCAGGCCGACCCCGAGGCGCTCCTGCGCGAGTGTGAGGAGGTCCTGAGGAACCGGCCACCACGGCCACACAGAGACTTCTTCCGCACCAGAGGCAGCATCCCTCACAACCCGCAGATCCGCGTCATGCAGTGGAACATCCTAGCGCAAGGTACCACAACAGTTCACTCAGAGCATGCTTCATCATTAAAACTGCATGTTTAAAGAGCTCATATCATGGAAAACTGAATTTCTCACATCTTTGAAATAAAGGGCTTTCTGTGATGCCACCTTTTCAGCCTACAGCAGTATAGCTTCGCCTACTCATATTGAAGTTCTAAGCAGTGTTTTAGCTCTGAGTGCTTTTTGAATGAGGCAGCCAATCAGAACAGAGTTCATTTACCTTAGATCAGTCTTAAAGGGACAGTAGTTCTAATGGATAAAGAGAGATGTTGGAAAATGGTCATGTAAAAATGAATTATGAACATTTTTGGTACATAAAACCACACACTTATAATATATAAGTGGCCCTTTAAGGCAAAAAAAAAAAACGCATAAAAAATGTTGGATAAAATACAAAAAAAATACACGAATAATGTTGGATGTGTGCCCTTTAAAATTTAAATATGTTTCATCTACCTAGACAACTGTTAAAGGGCCCATATTTCACTTCATTTGTATCTTTTTTCCCTGTGGAATCAATTTATAGCAAAATCAGTCAGAATTTTATCTTTTTTTCTAACCTCTCTTTATCCCTTAGCATTTATCAGGCATTTTTTGTTCCTGTGAGTTTAGGACTAATGTATGTAAATGACCTCTAGTCTTACCTACTGTCCTGCATTGTGCCTTGTTTAAAAAGCTGTGTTAAAACATGCAGTAACAACATTCTTTATCACTCCAGAGTAAAAGTGCAGTCACACTCTTAAAAATATGGTTCCTCAAAGGTTCTTTAGTAAATGGTTCTATTTAGAACCATGAACACTCAAAGAACCCTTTGCATGATAAACCTGGTTCTATATTGTTCTATATAGCACCAAAAAGTGTTCTTCTGTTGTAACAAGATTGACAATCGTAAGAATAGAAGGACCCTTAAATCATGCAAAGGGTTCACTGAGTGTTCATGGTTCAATATAGAACCATTTTCTTTACGAAAGAACCCTTGAAGAATTATCTGTTTAAAGAGTCCATATGTAATGTGTGTTAATGGATTATTTCTCCATAATCTAGACTCTTTAACTGATCCTGACCGTTGTAATCAGTGGTGTGTTAAAGGTTTAAGTTTGTTAGCGTTGCTGTGATTCTGTAATCGTAGAGCAGCGTTTTCTAGTCCTATTTCTGACGTGCTCCCACACACATTTTTGTAGCTTCCTGTTCCCCAGGCACCTGACTCAACTCACCAGATAATTTACAGGATCTTCAAGTTTAAAATTAGATCAGGGGAAACACAAAAAGGAGCAGCACAGGAAACACTGATCTGGACACCAGAGACTGATTCACAAAACTTCCTGAAGAAGGACAAACCTCAAAAAGTTCATAAATGTTCTTAAATGTAATCCTACAAAGAGTGAAATAGTTCACCAGTCGTTATTTTTAAGCAGGCTGTAAGTATAAAAGAATGTCACCCTGATTATTACAGAATATCGAATAGTCTTTAACCATTAAGGCTTCATTTAATTCGCTCAGTGCCTGAAGAAAACATAGAAATGAACAATGTAATAAAAAAAACTTTAGTAACAAGAGCTACATGTGATGGCAGAGTAATAGTATGTGTAGCAATGCATATAGCACGTCAGCATTAAGTAACAAGCCGGAGAACTTAGTTAGCTAACTAGCTTCCTGCTGTCGTCAACCCTTTCAGTCTAAGATGTGACTCTATCCTAGAAACATCCTTAAGGGAGACAGTAAGAAAGAATTTTTTTAAGTTATAAACAGGTCTTATTTTCCTATTAAAGGGCAAATATCAATCAAATCAAATTTCCCTCGTTTTTAATCGAAGAGCTCTACGCAGTATGTTGAAGTTTCAAAATATATACTCCTCAGTCCATACATTCCATAGTCTAAACATAAAACTAAGCTGTCAAAATAACCCATTTTGAATTTGTTTTTTTGTGATATCACAAGAACTACCTGATATATATATATATATATACCCACACACCCCTATTCAGTGTACTTCAGTTTAGCTCTGCGTACATCATATACTAAGAAGTGTTTCATCTCTGATCAAATAAGCCACAATACGAGGCAGCCAATCAGAACAGAGCTCATTTATATATAGAGGTCTTAAAGGCACAGTACCAAAAACAGCCTGTTTAATTATAAGGGATAAAGAGAGGTCGGAAAATGGTCATATAAAAGGAATTCCGACTGTTTATTGTACATAAAACACGCAGATTTTATAAGTGGACCTCGGAGAACATAAAATTCAGGAAAAATGGATATGGTAATGGATAGGAAGTAATTAGAGTATTTGAGAACATTTGATTTATTAATACACATCATGAATCTAGGCCCAGGAAGGTTTGTGAGTTGTAATATCTAAACAAAAATACAGGTGAATGCAAATGTTTTTGTGCCATTTTATATTTTATTTTTATGTTTGTTTATTTTTTTTCCAATCTCATCAAATAAGTAGAAATCGTGCAGTGAAATGTGCAGAAATATGCCTTATTTAAGATAGTTAAGCAGAGGATGTGTAAACTTATTTTCAGTTAAAAAAATATACACGTCATTTGACCATGGGTGTTTAAACATCTGCATACAACTGTAGCCGTGTCTTTGTTACACTGCTTCATAGCTGTTTATCGTTCTTTACCCTGCAGCTCTCGGTGAGGGCAAGGACGGTTTCGTGCGCTGCCCGATGGACGCGTTGAACTGGGCTGAGAGGAAGTACCTGATCCTGGAGGAAATCTTGACATACAGGCCAGACATCCTGTGCTTGCAGGAGGTGGACCACTACTACGACACCTTCCAGCCAGTGCTGTCCCGTCTGGGCTACCAGAGCACTTTCTGCCCCAAGCCTTGCTCGCCCTGCCTGGACGTACGCGACAACAACGGCCCGGACGGCTGCGCTCTGTTCTTCAGTCGCCAGCGCTTCCAGCTGCTCTGCACCGACCATCTGCGTCTGTCGGCCATGATGCTCAAGACCAACCAGGTGGCCATCGTGGCCACCCTGCTGGACCGGGTCATGGGCCGGACATTCTGTGTGGCCGTGACCCACCTGAAAGCACGGAGCGGCTGGGAGGCCTTTCGCAGCGCCCAGGGCTCGCACCTCCTGCAGCAGCTGAGGACCATCAGCAGCCAGCAGGGGGTGCAGCCTGAGGGCGTCCCGATGGTGGTTTGCGGGGATTTTAACGCGGAACCCTGTGAGGAAGTGTACCGTCGCTTCTTGGCCTCTCCGCTGGGGCTCGACAGCGCCTACCGGAGGCTGAGTACGGACGGCAACACGGAGCCACCCTACACCAGCTGGAAGATTCGCCCGAGCGGAGAGAGCTGCGCCACGCTCGACTACATCTGGTACTCACGCGGGGGCTTCAGTGTAGATGCCGTGCTGAGCATGCCCAGTGAGGAGCAGATCGGCCCTGACCGCCTGCCTTCATACCACTACCCCTCTGACCACCTCTCACTGGTCTGTGACCTCAGCTTCATCCAGGAGCCTCACAGGCTCATGTAACTGTCAATCAATACAGCTCCTTCTGATGGGGTTCCACAGCAGCTCAGGACATTCCCAAATGTGTGTGCATGTGTGTGTGCATGTGTGTGTGTGTGTGTGTGTGTGTAAAGCCCTAATCGAGCTGGATTCATTTTATATGGGGAGGTAATTTAAAGGGGAATTCCACCAATTTTTCAAAATTTCTGCATAATTAAACAATTACACTGTAGACAGTCATTCAAAGTGGTTTGATGCGAAATGCTTCATTGTAGAAGAAACTTGCAGACTAATAATTGTTCACAGGTGGTGATGGGAACCAGACATCTGATGTTTTTAATGCCTCTAAAACTTCCCTCACAGGAAGATATTACTATGAGTTGCTATAAATATGTTGCTTGAAGCCTGAGACATTGTTTTATGACAGTTTTGAGGTAAAGTTTTAGTCTGAATTGCCTTTTTTATGATATATGCAAAGTAGAGAGGTGCATGCAGTGTGTTATTAGGCAAAATAGTACCCAAAGAAAACTTTTATGGTTTTGGATTTAACACTGAACAATTATTTTACTATTATCGACATCAAACATAAACACTCAGAAGACACGTGTAGGTTCAATGGTGGTTTTGGTAGTAAATTTAATGGCTATATTTGCATGGTATACATCACGTGGTTCCTATCACCACCACTGTGAAGTAATTCTGATTTGGTAAGTTTCTCTACAATTAATCAATTCACATCAAACCACTTATTGATTGAATGACTTGTTTAAATAGTTGAGAGATAATTAAGCAGAAATTTTGAACAATCAGTGGAATTTCCCCTGAATGGCCTTCTGTAATTGCCTGAACCTGGAGCTGTCTCAGTAATATTGGTCCTATTCACATCCACCTTGGATAACAAAACCTACTAATATACACAGCCATGCTGTGTTGTTATTGTTATTGATTGTGGCGCTTGTGCTGTAATGCTGACAAAACTGCTGACACTTTATCCCGTAACACAGTCAAACCGACCAGTCAGATCCCTTTACATACTCCGGTAAAACGAATCCAGCTTGAATAGTGTTTGGATCGCATGACTCGCATGAATGTGGCAGGGAATGTTTTTTGGTTGTGTTATAGAACATAAAGAACTCATGAACCACGCACATAAACCTGGTCCTTACATGATGAACCAGGACTACGGTCTTAAAAGTACCTCTGACTGAGTTACACAAGACTCTTTTTCTGATATACACTCATCATCCACTTCTGTTTTTGACTAGAGGTTGTGCAATATTCCATAATTTATTATTCCATTATAATGATCTGAATGTATCATGAACTCAGGACATTCTCAAAGAAGGAACTGTTGTAGATGTTCCACTCTGTACAACTGTACAACTATAATACCATTTCTCTTTCAATAGCACTGTAATTGCCAATTTATATGCCATTGAGTGGTAATATAAACATGTCTAATTATTTTACGAGCATGTTTTCTGTTTTTAATGAAATATGAAAATGACTTAGGGGGCCAAATCTAGCATTTAATGTTATTTGTTGCGTTGTGATATTTTGTAGTACAGCGCTGCCTCATCAGCTTGAGAGAATTCGCCTTCTTGCTTCTTTTTTGCATTTTTGTCCATCAAATGTTCTCTCACTACAATACCCAGCATGCATTCTGCAAATACAACATACAACCACTGGGATTCCTCCCCACAGTGATAAAGGAATGCTGATGTAGAAGCTAATAAATACAGGCATGACACTGGGCTTCCTATCAGTTACGTTAGCCATCTGGCTTCTGGCTGCTTTAGCCAGCTAGTGGGGAGAAGAATAAACAATTTAAACAGTCCTCAAATGTCTACCCCAAAGTGCTTATATCTTAAGTTTCTACCATCTTCAAGGTGCATCAGAAGGGCTTTTTTCTAGTCTTTAAACCAGAAAATCTCACTCTCAGGATCATTGTGGCACCACTTTAAAGGCTTTAAGTAGGCATGTTTATAACAGATGTAGCGATTGTTGCATTTTTCATGTTGGCCAAAGTGCCACTTTAAGTAAAATGAGACTTTATGTCGTGCCATATCGTTCTTGGCTTTCATTACTCAGGAATTACCAGTACTTTTTAATTTTAGTGATACTAATGGTATTTATCATTGTAACCTGTTTAATTAGTCCTCTAATCTAGTTTACATCTAAAGTCTTCTGACTGAAACTTTGGGTCAACAACCACTGTAAGCCATAAAGAAAAAATCTGCAGTCAATGCAAGTGTCTCTTTCTACTGAACACAGAGTAAATAATGCTTCATTTCAACATCCAACACTTTCACTCTGACCAAACCTGCTGTATCTCTACACGTGCCCTATTTGTTTCTGTTCTCCGCTCATCTCACTCTCAGAGAAAGGCCGTCTTTATGCTGATCAGGAAAAGAAGATGCTGATCCTTTAATCTAATCTATTCTGGACTGAATGGCTCTGAGCTCACAAAGAACAGAAGAACGTGTCATGGGAACCAAGAACAGGATGTGTCTTGGAAAGATGCCTCGCACACCGATAAGACTTCACATGTACATGCAAGAGTACAAAAAGGAACCAGTATACAATACCGGAAAGCCTAAGTGGCATACAGACATGGTACTGACTGCAGCACTCATTCCAAAACTAAACTGAAGCTAATTTTAACAGGGCACCACAGAGAACCATCACCATCAAAGGAGAGGAGATGTGGTCTGCCCTCTAGCATAGATGTCCAGAAGTTGAAAGCAGTCAAGATAGAAAATAAATCCCAAATTTGAGACGGGGAAAACAAGAGGATCGCTCCACGCCAAAGGGCAAAATGATGGAAATGTGAGACACTTGACCTCTAGCAAGAACATTCATGTGTACTGTGGTCTGGTGACTGGTGCCCCTAGGGATTTACGTGAGTATGAGTATCCAGTATGTGAACGAGTCAATCCTTAAATTCAATCCATTGAATTCATTCCAAACTCAACCGACAAACAAGGAGAACGACAACCAAAAACAGACCCACTCTGGAGGGGCCAAAACAATAGCCAATACTATTGGACCTATGTCTGCAGATGCAGCAGTTTGAATTGAATGCTAAGACTACAAACACTGGATCCCAAAAAGTATCCAGACACTCATTCTAGTAATTATTAGTTAGTTCATTAGTTAAATTACCAACTATAAGGTAATTTAACTGTAGAGCCCAATGCTGGGACCCCTAGAGAGATGGAGCTCCATCTAATACCTTTGGGATGAGTAGAGGCTGTTACTGCAGCAAAGGGGAACAAACACCCTAATGATACCCTTCATTTACAGACAAAAATGTGGAATGAGCAGGTGTCTACAAACTTGTGGACATGCAATTAAAAAGTGAATGAAGACACATTCACAGTTGTTATTTAGGGATTAAATAAGTGGGGTTTCCTAAGATTAAAATGACTGCTTGGGTTAGAAATTTTAAATAAACCAAGAAATCATGAAGAGACACGTGTATTGCATGAAGCCCATAGCCATAATGTTTTATATTCTGGCCACTGAAAATGCAAAGCCTGTGTCCCATGTGGCCTCTTACCTTGGATAGTTTTTTCACATGAACAGTTTTGTATTTAGTAAAAAACGGGAAAAAAAGTCTCAAAAAACCATTTGCATAATTATGTCCTCTATATTTAAATCTACTTGGATACAAGTTTGGATAGGAGTACAACAAAATAAATGCTTCAAATATTGAATATGCAATATAGTTCAGTCCAAATAGACACACAACTTTCTCTCCCTTTTTGTACACAAGTGTAAAATAATAAGAAAAGGAAATAGCGGTGGACAAACGCTGCAGGAAAACAGGTGCTGAGAGGGTAAAAATGCACTGAAAAGGAAAAACATCAAAACTCAGACAGTGAAATGATGATGTTCCAAGATGCTTTAAGAGCCTCGTGAAGACGCAGTTGCTTTTCAAACTGTAAAAAACACTGCCTGGTAAAAAATATCAAAAAGTTTTTTTTTCCATATTTACACAAAAAAAGCAGAGTACAATCAGCTTCATACAATTCTGATGTAAAGGAAAACAATATTTGTGACTCAAGGCTGCTTTTTTTTTTTTAGTTTTTTTAAACATTTTGTTCGCTACGAGTATTCGGTCACTTTTATGTACAGAATCCCTTCCACTCCTGTTGGTGAGCTGGTGAAAACTGAAGCATTTCTTTTTTCTGGTTTATGAAACTCAGTTCTGCCTTTAGCACCGGGAACAACATCCCACCATAACTTCACAGCTCAGGCGGTCTGTCTCCTTTAGAATCCGGTCAAAAGGTCAGGTACAGTGGGGGGGAAAAAAATTTACAAGAAAGAAAAATACAGCATCTCCCCTGCTCCATTTCATAATACATATTCAGGCTGGGGATTGACTATTTGAAGTCAAACATAGTGTTAACGTGAAAGGGGAGGATTAGGCTGAATGTAGTGCTGGTTTCATCGCTGAATTACTTCAGTCCAACCTGATGCCCACACTGCCTATTTTAAAAGGCCTTCTGCACTTGCTGTGGTTCGAAATACATGAGAGCAAACTCAGTTCTCCTCTAAATGCTGCTTGTTTGGTTCTATGCACACTGTCTCAGCTCTGCGTGCTGGCGTGATCTGTGTGCGAGTTTTCTGCTGGTGTCTCCAGCCTCTGAATCACAGCCTCCACAGGTTCAAGCTTTATGATCTTCACATCCTGTACAGACAAGGCTGGCTTTGTATCTGGCACGTGAACTGTCTCTACAGTGACAGGTGGGGCGGGGGCAGTCACAGTGGCGCTTACAGTGGCTGGGACGGCCAGCTGCAGGACTTGGGCGCTAGCGGCGGGTCCTGTGACTGGTGCGAGCGTGCGGAGGGTGATGGGGCCGCCTGCCTTAGCCGGAGCCGCGGGGATCGTGATGAGCTGCAGCGTGATCCGCTCTCCGTTCTGGCCCTGTGCAGGGACCAGCGTCGGCACTGCCTGTAGCATGACTTTTCCTGCACTGTTGCCCCCGGCGACCGGGCTGGCAGTTGTCAGGATGGGAGAGGCACCGGTGGGTGAATTGATTGTTACCGTGGAGACCTTTTGACCCTGGGGCGTCGTCATGAGGACCGGGACCTGCATGGCCAGCCTCACCGTTCTAAGAGGAAAGAAAGCAAAAGCGTAAGAGCAAGAGAGTTCGAGAGCAAGAAAGAGAAACAGAGAGAGAGAAAGAGAAAGAAAGAATGAATTAATGGAAGGAAGGAAGGACGGACAGAAGGATGGAAGGAAGGGGAGAGAGCCAGAAAGGAAGAAAAAAGGGAAAGGTAAAGAAATTTACAGAAATATACACAAAGGAGTGAGGAAAGAGAACAAGAAAAGAGAGAGAAAGAAAAAAAAGGAGAGAGAAAAATAAAGGGGAAAAAGGTTTAGAGAAAAATATGCAAGAATGAAACATTGAAAGTGAAGAGAGAGAGAGGAAAAAAACAGTGTAGAGAAAGAGATCGGGACAGAGAGGAAAAAAAACAAGAAAAAGATTTAGAGAGAGAAGCGTAAGAGGGAAAGAGACAAACAGTTTTAATGAGGCATTTAATGAGACATGAAAACGCTTTACGTCAGTTGTGTCCCTCAATTCTGACACAAATCATCTCTGCAGGTCTCACCTGGGGACGGTTGGTGTGGTAACAGGTGACTGCTGCACAGATACAAGGCCTTCAGGTCCTGAGGAGATGCTGATGAGTGGTGTTGAAGGTAACACAGGAGACACTCTTCCCTTCCTCTTTTTAGGAGTAGTGCAGTCGGCTGCTGTGGGGCTTTGTCTCTTTCCCTTATCGACGCTGTCATCAATATCGTCGTCAATGAAAACAATGTCTTTGGGCATCTCTTTGAACTGGTACACCAGTCTCTGGCCTTCCACCTTGGACAGAATACCTCTCTGGTAATAATACCTGAACAGACAAATACAAATTCAATTAGAAACTGCCTGAAAAAAGCTGCAATCACAAAAAAGAGCTACAATCTACACTGAGAAATGACAGCTTCATCATTTATCTATCTATCAGCTGAACGTAGACCGTAACCGCATAAAGTGCACTTGCCTGAGTGCCCTTCCCATCGTCTCATAGTTCATATCTGGTTTGTTCTTATGTTTACCCCACAGTTTGGACACTGCCTTTGAGTCCACCAGCTTGAAGATGCCCTTTTCTTTTTCAGTCCATTTGATATACTTGGGACAAGTTTCTTTATCCTGCAGAAGGTCCAGCAGAAACTCCCACAGATATGTGGTGGTGCCTGCAATATATGCACCATACATACATGAATAATCAGTGTATAGACGGCATCTCTCACATATATAAATAGATGCACACATACCCCTGCTCTCTTTCGATTTCCTTTTATAAATGAGATCCAAGGAGCCATCACAGTGAGCTCGTGGCGTTTTGGGTTTCCTCCCTGCTGTTTAAAAATAAATAAATAAATAAATAAAAACCTCATGAACACAAAATTTTGAAGAAACATTAGCAGTGCCAGTATATGCATACGCTGCACAACAGCACTGCTGAGCCTTTTAACACTTCAATGTCACTGCTGGGTTAAGAACTGTCATCCAACCAAAATATAAAGCCAACAGTGAGAGCCGGTGGTCAGACTAACCACTGATAAAGGGTCAGAAGATGACTAACATAAATAGTGCATGGAGAAACATGAGCTGAAGTCCCTAACTGTACACCTAAAATGTGCGCCAACAACTGAGACATGCACAGCACGTAAACCTCCAGCAACTCAGCATACGTGTATGTTACCTCGTTTTCTTTTCTGCAGATCTTTTTGCTCAAGCTCAGTAATGGAGTCCTCGACGGGCCCCATCTCCTCAGTTCTCACCTCCACTTCCATCTCAGACAGGAATTCCTCTACACAAGCACAGAGAGAACATCCATAAACACAACAGAGCAAACACTGAGAGAATAACGTGGAACACAAGTGAAAGACTTGTCTCCTCAACACAACAAGGACTTTTTCTGAGTTCAATCAAGTGTATCAGAACAAGGAAAACACAAAAATGTGGACTGTGAACTGTCTCTGTTTTGTGTATGTATGTATCAAGATTAATTATGTGAGTGGGCTGTCAGATTTTTCCTCTCTTCACTTAAAGTGCTCTGTAATCACTCCACTCCGGGTTTTCCACTTGCCAACCTCACTCACACATCAGAGAAAACCTTCCACATGCGACTCATTCTTGTTATATGCAATATAAGTCTATGTATACAGAAGATGCTCACACTTTGTTTTATTAAATATATAATTAATAGCCATAACTGAATAAAATCATAGTTAAACATTCTGTGCTACACAGGCTTTCCTCTGTAGGTACAGGCTTGAAACAACAGCCCAATCACAAGCCAGAAAACTGCCAAGAGTAAACAAATGCATGTGCTTTTAACACAACATTCTTTTTCATTCGTGCAGTAAAATGCACAAAACAAGACTAATTGTGCACAACAGCAGTAGAACTCTTTTGCGATTGGTAGCAATTTCAAGTATATAGATCTACCGTACCGCTGGACAAAAGCTGCGTATGAATGGCCATCGTGTGTGAGCTGTAGCAATCATGCTAATGCATCACTCACGTCGCGCAGTCAGTGTGGAGGAAGAAGTACTGGCCCATGTAATGGAGAGGTTTTGGAGTTAACACAGACGCTCCTGACTTTCTGAAAAGCCACCTGACTCTCTAGGGAAAATCATATCGTTCTGCTCCCACTCCGCACCACTCACGTATTCTGCCCCAAGATTGGGACTGAGATACCCTACTCAATGAGAAAGAGAAGAGAGAGAGAGAGAGACTTTGAGTACCTGGGCTGTGGTCTCCATGCAGGCTGGCTGGAGAGTCCATGTGTAGCAGAGCTTCGGCTGCCTCGATGGTTTTGTCCTGAACCGAGACCTCCACTAAAAGTGAGAAAGAGACCAGAGAGGCGTAAATTCCCCATTACAATTACAGTATATTCCCCCGCCCCCGGAAGTCGCCATATGCTCTTTAGCATCTAAGCAGTGCTGGGCAATACAACTTGCAGTACAATATGCTAATCATATAACTGTATCGTGAGTGTATCACACATACTTTCAGTACTTCAACAACTGAATATATAATAAAAAAAAAGATGATTTATTCCAGTTTACAGCCTGTAAACACCAACTGGTACAGAGTAACTGCACAAAAATAAGCAACTGATTGGATGCCAATTCATTATGGCACCAGCTTATTTCATCACAGTACTACCTGTATGATGTTATCTCTTGTTCCTCTACACTTTCACCAGCATGTTCACATTCAAAAAAAAAAAAAACAATAAAAAAATCTATATAAAATTTATATATACATATACATTATATATATATATATATATATATATGTGTGTGTGTACTTTATGTTTCAGTACAATGAAAATACAAATACTTTTGATGTGAAAGGGCTGTCTCTCTCAGAATGAGCAGTTACCTACTTCCATCACACAAACTTATTATTATAATCACAATTTAACTTTTTTAGTATATTTATTTTTATATATTTTTTCACGTGTTACAGACAGTCTCAGACATAAAAAGATGTTCTAAAGAGAAATAAGAATTGGACGATTCACTGAGACAACTCGGATTTTCAAAATTTCATATCATTTGCATACAATCTGCTTCCAAAAGCACATTCAAAGTCCTCCATACTGTAACAAGTCACTGAAAACAGAGAGCTGGTGTACATTTTAATGATCTCCTTACAAATTCACGCTTCTGAAACCTGCGTTACAGCAGAGATGGACATCTTTGAACTACTTAATGAAAAAAATAAAGAAATACACCAAATAAAGAGTCAAGCAAAAATAATAACTTTTACAAAAACAAACAGTATTTATTATTTGTCGTAAAAGATCATGATAACGCTGTTGAAGAGAGATGTCGTCTGACACTGTTTTTCTATTGTTTTTATAATTAGAGCTTCATTAATATTGAGCCCTCTGTCTTTTCTCTCACGCATACACGACCACTTCCATGTTTACAAACTCCCCGGACGTCGATGTCAATCAACTCCCGCCCTTTCACCTGATTGGTTGTGTGGTGACGTAATCTCACTTCACAACTTGCTGATTGGCCAGCAGACAGATTTAAATAAATAAAGAAAACCGTGCCGCGGCCCCGCCCACTCTCCTCCAAACACTTCCGCCACCAGCATTAAAATAGTACCATCCTGCGACAAAAACCTCGCTTTATAGACCATAAAAGTCGTTTCGTTCGAGCAAAACATCGCTAAAAATGGAGACAAAGCTTAAAAGTGGCCTCGATTATAATGATCAACGTTGTTCAATCAAAGTTTGAATCGTTTTACTCGGGCGCCATGTAGGAAGCAATGCACAAAACAGATGAAAGACAAACTAAAAGCCACTTTCGTCGAATAAAATAAAGAATAAACGGGCAAAAATCACCATATGTGTCCACTAAAACACCAGGAAAACAAGCTACGACACTATCGACTACAATAACAGAGGAGAAACGGTAAAAGAGTAAGACAGAAAAACAACGGAAGACAAAAAACAACCTAAAAGACACACACACTTTAATATTATTCAATAAAGGAACCACGAGCTCTGTTTAGAACCACTCGCATGCTTAAATGGTTCTCTGCATGTTGAAATGGTTCTTCAGACTGACGGAGAAGGTGCTGCATACCAGCTTCTTAGAAAATGGTTCTATAGGACACCAAGAAGGGTTCTCCTACTGTAACAAGCTTGACGTCGTAACAACAGCAGATAAGACAACACATTTTCCATCAATGTGAAGAACGATTTCACCATGTACAGAACCATTTAAGGGCAAAAATGCCTCTATAACCATTGCCTTTATTAAAGAGCCCTTGCAGAACCATCTTTAAGTGAGCGCGCTGCTCAATCACAGTCTCGTCAATCAAACCCCCACAAAACCGTTATGTCGCCAAAATCAGCTCGTCTTACTGTGTAAATGCACCGTATACAAAACGTGAGCTCGGAAACTGAGATTAATATGGGTTAAACTCCTGCAAACGTGTGTGTTGTGGTGAGAGGAGAAGCGTGGCAAACACGAGAGAAAGACACGCATCCAAACTTCCTGGTTTCCCCCCAGTTCGCATCAGTCCGCTACACGGGAATAAAAGAGGAAAAACCGCACACAAAACAAACTCAGCACCGAAACAAAAGCGTTATCTTCACTCAGAGCACCACTTTCACTGCTTTTATCGATCGCAGATTAAAACTTTAACGAAGCTGAAGTCAGCTTCTTATTCGTCAGCTTCTTGTTCGAATTTTCCCGTTCCACCTTAAATGGTGCAGCAGCTACATTCTGGCACCCGAGGCGGCAGAATATAACTGCAGCACTATTTAAGGTGGAACGGGAAAATTCGAACAAGAAGCTGGCGAATAGAAAGCCAACTTCGAGTTACCGCTCTGCGTGAGTTATCTAGTTCCAGACCGCATCCTTCATTCCCCTCGGCACTGCAAGCCAACAAAACACGCACTTTTCCTCTGCTTATTTATTACCAGCTTTGAGGAGTAAATCCAGTTGATTTTCGGGTTCCTCGTCAAACCGAGTCGCCATTATTTCCCCCGGACGCGGGTAGGACTACTTTCTGAAGCGAAGCACCATTACGCACACCTGTATCACTCCGCCGCCCATCGGAAACGGTTCATGTGTGCACACAAGCGCGACGGAAACCTTCCGCCGCTGAACTACGCTTATTTTCCCCTGAGAAAGAGTTCAGCGTCCGCATTTAACTTCATCCAGCAGTCAAAATCAACCGATATTTACCCTTTTTAAAAGAGTGCGTTTATAAATGTACACATTTCCCTCCACAATCATTATCAGATTTCTATTATCATTCACTTCCAGCGTTTTAGCCTTCCCTCCTCATTCCACAAAGGAAGTAACAAAAGCCTGAATGTCCACAAAACCGCCACAAGATGTCCCTCTTTAGCTTCCCTGAGAGCGCGAACATGCCTTAAAGGGGAATTCCACCAATTTTTCAAAATTTCTGACTAATTAATTCCTTGAGATGTAAACAGTCATTCAGAGGGATTTGACGTGAAGTGGTTCGTTGTAGAGAAACGTACAGACTCTACAACACCCTGTATGTACCTGGAATAAATTAATGGATTAAAATAAATCGATTAAAATACATTTCAAGCCCAAACTATCACAGAACCATCACAAAATAGCGTCTTAGACATCAGGCAACATATATCTAATAATTTCATGTAACAACTGTCTGTGAGGGAGCTTTCAGATTCATCAAACTCTTTAGATGTCTGGTTCCTGTCACCACCACAGTAAACAATTCTGACTCGGCAAGTTTCTCTAGAGCAGAGCATTTCACATCAAACTACTCTGAATGACTGTTTACATCTCAACTATTTATGTTGAATTTCTGAAAAATACTCTTTTTTTGTTACATATTCGACAGCCATTTTAGCAAACTAAACTTTCACCACTATACCACCGTAAAACTGTTTTTAGAAAACGTGCCCCATGCTTTACTCAGTTAAGATAGTTCTACCTGTGAGTTCTGACGGGGGCCTGCCAATAAATCTAGTAATAACATCTGCTGACACAGACAGCCACACAATTAACTGTACATGATCAGTCCAATAGACTATCTAGGCATATGCCCAAAACAGAGCCTGAGATTTTTTAAAAGGCCCATAATCTGCATTTTTTCATTCTTTCTTGTGGTCCAATCACAACATCTGTGCGGGTTTATGTATCAAATACAATCATAATTCATTTTTACATTTGACATTTTTACAAGCTCTCCTTATCCCTTAGAATTAGACAGGCTGTTTTTGTTACTGTGTCTTTAAGACTGATGAGCTCAGTTCTGATTGGCAGCCCTGTACTCCAACCCCATTCAAAAAGCAGTGCCACCTTACTCCTTTTAACTTCAGATAAACTGAAACAATCTTTATTACTATGGATGAAGCGCTGTAGGCTGAATAGGTGGATATATGTAAATGTGTTTTTTTTAATAACATCACAAAAACAATATTTATGGGAAATTAAAGCACCTTAGTTTCCATTTATAGACTGTATGAACTGGGGAGTGAATTGCACATTTCGAAACTTTAGTGACATTTATACACATAAAACCATGAGGAAAATTCAGTTCTTCGTGTTATGCGGCCATTTAACTGAAAAAGATATGGATGTTTTTCACTGTTTACTCACAGATGGCTGCCAAGCTTTTGTGCAGTAACTTCAATCAGATCATAAAAAAGCTACTACAGGTGTTTGTAAGAGTATTACATTTCCCAGATTTTACAGAAGTTCATTACGCTCATTTATATTACTAGCTAACTAATAGTCCCGTAAGGCTCACCACAAGCTGACCCCATTAATACAGAAAAGAAAGGCATTTTCTTAGCTCACAGACTACTGAGCCTTCTTATTCTACACCTAATATCAAAAAGCATGCAATTTAAAGTTTTTCTAATACTCTGCATACTCCGACATGCCATGTATCGTGAATATTTTTTGATGCATCATATTTCATTTTCACCATATTGCCCACCCCTACTTTATGGTTACTAATCCTCACGCAGAACTACCCATACCCTTACTGAGTACTTGTGTCTGTTTCCCACAGAACAGCAGACACTGCGAAGGAGGTTGTGTGATGTAGTGCTGATTATTTTTATCGCAATTTCAATGAATGCAATTTTCAAATTGCAAGGGCTGTCCTTTATTTACAGCCTATATTATTAACATTGCTGGCTAAAGTTTTAGGTGGAGAAATTTAACCTTCTTTTAATCAAGTAAAAGTAAACACCCATATGCTGTGAACCTGTCAACACAACAAACTGGCTCTCTGCCCGTAGCCACGGAACCTGAATTTCTAGAAAATAATCGCTGTTTACATCACAGTCACAATATTGGTTAGAAAAATCACAGTCAGCTTTTTTCCAAAATCGTTCAGCACTAACGTGATAAGGATATCATTTCTTATACTACTGTTAACAACGAACACAAACAGTAGCAACAATGGAGCTTCAAGTTCTGATTTACTATTTAGTCAGTATTTGATTTTATGTGGAGAGAGCGCAATTCTGTCTAGCTAGTGTTTTTTGGCAATCGTCTGACTTGAGTGACAATTTATTGGCATCTGCGTTTGACCAATCAATGTTCTGCACTATCACTACCTCCACCCGTACGTCTGGTTTGCTTGGTACCGCAGGAAAAAGGTTAACCAGATTCAGCAAGGGTACTCAGATATGTGCTGTACTGCACTTCCCAGAAAAAGAAATATTAATGGCATGTCTTGTTTGATCTACTGTGTAATCAGCAGCATTCATAAGAAAAAAAAATGTACTGAGTTCCATGTCAGTCTAGAAAGATAATTTCTACAATACCAGCTGGAGTATCAAGCTATTTAAAAGAGCATGCACCTCAGTGGGGCTGGGCAATATGACAATATATACTGTTGTTGTGATAAATCATGTCACAATACAATATAACATGCTTTTCTGAACATAAGGTGTGTAACGTTGGAACTTGCAGAACACTGACAAATCGCATGTTTCATTATGAAGACAGCAAAATTAGTCCAATTTAGTGCAACACAGCATACCAAATACTGAATAAAAATCATTGTATTCACAGTTTTTGATACATTTTAAAATGTTGCACTACTGGTTCTTTTTTTCTCTGATCCAACTGATAAGATGTCTGCTAAAATAAACATTGTGACATATCTTGAAGTATCACTATATTAAATTTATGCCAATTCGCTCACCTCTACACTTCATCATGACTAAGTCATCTCTATTTGAACAAACCCCTATGTTCACCACAAGCCATATCCAGACATCAAATAATTACATACAGTAAAAAATTAGCTGATTTAGTCAACACAATTCAATTAGTTAATTACAAACTGATCTGAAATGAGCACCACACTAAAACCATCCTCCAAACAACCATCCAACTATGGAACACGCTTAGTCTTTACATGAACTTCAGATCTATTACGATACCACTTCTCCCCGGCATACAATATAAAACTGCATCTAATTTGCAAATAAAACCAATACCCTCAGCACCTCATGTTTGCTAGATTATCCACAAAAACCATCAAAGCAATGCTTACCTGTGCCATCGTCTTGCAGCTCGGTCTCCACTACTTGCTCTTCAGCCACATCCTGCATGACGTAGGTGTTTTCATCGTCGCACACAAGCACCTGAGCAGCATAGCACTGCTCCACCTCTGCACTGTTCACCTGCTCCACGATCACTGCAGGACACTCCACTTCCTCCCCAGGTACAACCACCCCATCAGAACACACCTCCTAACACCAGAAGGAGCAGATACACTCAGGTCAAAGAGAATAATGGTTGAATATTACAAAAAGCTGGGCAACATTATTAAAAAAAAAAAGGTAAAAAAGCCTGTGCCACACAAAAAAAGAACAGAATAAGATACTAACACACTGTATAAGATAAATATTGCTAATTATACTCTAATATAAAAATACAGAGTGCACTAGGACGGCGTAATATTTAATCTGATAACTCTTAATGTGATACTGACTTCTGCAATAGTGACACTGCAGAAAGCTGCAATATGCAAGCGGATGAGTCCTCTAACCAATTACAATGCTTGCTGGAAGCACCAGTCACAGTTCCAGATATGGTCTTCTGACAATGTTGATAAAAGTGTTGATTGTAACTCAACAAAAGTAAAATATTTTGCAGGATAGCATCTAAACATGTCAAAACATTAACTGGCAAATGCATTTCCATGTACTGAAAAGCAAATCATCCATAGCATGCAGCCCTAGAACCTATTTACAAAGGTAATGCCAGCCAATCAAAACACATGTCCTAAAAAATGTAGGAGCAGGAGTCATACTTATGGCAGCATGGTTGGAGCGGGATGGAGGATAGTTGGAGAAAAGTGATGAAAGGATATATAAGGGGATATACACACAGACGGATGTATGTACCATCCAAATAATACCTGCGCTTTGGGGGTGTGTGGGGGGCTCCTGACCGTTGAAGAACAGGGTAAAAAGGGGGCTAACAAAGTATGCAGAGAAACAGATGGACTACTACATCTTTTGAGTGCACCTATATGGTTAGTAGAGCTGATAAAACGGACATTGAGCATAGAAACAAGGTGTTTTTTTAATGTTATGGCTGATTGTGTACATAAAGATATACAGCTGGATGGATAAATACAGTAGTATGCAAAAGTGTAGAATTAAGTTTTGTTGAGTTAACACATCCTCTACAGAGCTCTTCTGCACATTTTAATGCACAGTTACTGTTTCCAATCGTTTAGTCTTTAACTTAATATATGTGGAGGGAAAAAATAAACAAAATACGGTCTGTGCAAAAGTTAAGACACCATTAAAATGAAAATCAGATAACAGACATCATGCAGTAAATTTAGCAAAAGTACCATATCTAAGTGTGTTCCCTGTAGAGGATGTTTAAGCAACAGAGAGTGAGTGTGTTATCGCGAAATAACATCATGGTCGCAGGCACGAGCGGAAGGAGAGTGCTGTAAATCAACAGCTGTGATGTTATTTGCGATAATACACAACCTCAAGAGTTCTATTGCTTTTATACAACAGTTAAATAAATAAAGTAAGAAATGAATAAATTGGGCCGTGAATGTGGCATTTAATATTTTTTAATGTTAGCACTTCCTTTCGCCAAATTATAGTTCCTTAACAAACAGCTTGTTGGTATGTCAGAGTAACGAACTCTGCTCACTCACTGCACAGTCTGCTGTTAAGCCTCGCCTTTTGAAGTGCCGCAGTATCAAGTTGAACAGCCGCAATATCAAGTTTAGCTCAGTTTTGTCAATTTTTGCTAGATCAATATTAATGTTGTTTTGTTCCAGCCAGTCTGTAAAGCATCTTACAGCCCATTTTGTTTGGCGAATGGTATTGGGTTCATTTCTGGCTGATTCTTCTGTCACAGCTGCCGACTGAAAAGCTGCTCTGTGGTGACAGTTTCAGAATTTAGTGTAGTCTCATCTTCAAGTCTGACCAAATCGGCTGTCAGTCAAATGTGATCTTAAAAGTATCTATTTTCTGTTTGTGGCAAAGTAAGAAGTTAAAACGTTCAAATGGCTTGAGCGTCTCCTACAGCTGTCAAAGTCGTTGCTTAGCAGCTTGCGTGGCCGAAACTAACTGCTGTATAAATTAACTTTTTTTTTTTTTGCATATGACTATATATCCATCCTGAGCACACAAACTAGAATGCAGGAGATATGATCATGATGTTTACCTGCTGTGCCTCCTCTTCTCCGGTGACATACTCCAGTATGTTCCCTCCACCGTCTATTACCACAACAGAGGTCATGACTCATTCCTCTGTGCCCCACAGCACCCCTGATGGCCAACTCCAAGTACCCTGAGAAAGGATAAGCATTTGTTAATGCAGCAGAGTGCAAGCTGGAGCTGTTCAATGAGAATACAGCTACAGGAACTCTGAACTTCATTCAATCTGCACTATTACTCAAACCTGACAGCAATGGCTCTCTGCTAAATGTCATACATTCTCATATACTGCACTGTTTTAAGCATCAACTCCACACCACGATTCACTCCTGACCTAACATGGGAATTCCTGAACAGCAGTACATTGTGGTACATTGAGAGAGAAAGGATGAGAGGGAGAGAGGGAGAAAAGAAAGACAGACAGAGGTGGGGCAGAGCACAGAAGTTATGATTCATATGTTTTAAATGGAGGATTCATCTGGCTTCTTGGTGGGATAAAGTTAGAAGCATGAAGACACAACATGAAGACACGATCTAACCACTGTCCTCAAAAGATACTACATCAAAAACCACCACCACCACCACTACCACCACCACTACTACTACTACTACTACCGCTAATAATAATAATAATAATTATTATTATAAGAGGAAGAAAAAGAAGAAGAAAAAAGAAGAAGAAATTTGCATGGTGGAGGATATTGATGAAGTTCAACATCAGAATATTTTTCAAATATATCAAGGTATTAAATTATTAATAATACAAGTTTAAATAAGCTAATATTTTAGTATTAATTTAAAAAAGACCATTTTTAGTATTAAGAACATAAAATGTATATAGAACTAATAGTAATACAATACTAAAACTAAAAGGATGTCTTAAAAACCTGACATTAAATCGGCATCTTGTCTCTTTTCCATCTCTTAAAATTATACCAAACATTAATGAGCAAAATTACATTTCCAGGGAGAAAACATATTTTTTTATGGATTTTAAACTATTCTCTGAAAAACAATCTGAGGCTGTAAATGACACGCCTCATATCATGAGTAAACAGCACAGAATTAAATTAAAAGCTAAAAAAAAATGGCTTGGCAAGAGGTACACCCCTACTTTACAGGCAATATATTATAAAAAATGATGCCTTCATTTTTCAAATGTTGCTCAAAATATATGAAAGGTATTATCAGAGTACATCAACATCCCAGTATACGGGCAATATATAGCATACAGGCCCATTCTTTCAATTTGTTTCTCCTTTACTATCAGTATTTTCTCCAACCTTCCATTGTTTCAGTTTCACTTCTGAAACACAGCCTCCCACCATTTCTCTCTACTCAAATCACTCAGCTCATATAGGATGAAAAGTTCATTCACAGTAATGATAAATAAAGGCAGATGTGTGTACGCACGCAGCCACTAACAGGCACAAAGCAAGAAAAAAAGGGGAAGAGACCAGTTTCCTGTCAGGCCAGTCACGAGCTGCACTGGAGTTGTTTTCATCCAAACGTCCTTAAGGCCAATCTAGCGAACGGTCCTGCATTAATGCTGTAGACCCCGATTCTTTCCCAGAACCCACTCAGTAATACTGCAAACACTTTCCACATTAAAAAATTAAAGTGAACCATTCAGTCCGTACCACCAAATTAACAACAAAAAATAAATAAAAAATAATAAAAAAAAAAACACATAACATATAAACATACTCCTACTTTAGGTGACCTGATTCTTCACATATAGGTCATTGTTAACCTCTGCCATACAGCAAAGCTATAATTTTATTCGAGGAGACACTGACAAAAAAGGCAGCAGTTACATGGATAAGAACCATAGGAAACAAATTTCTAGTTCATTTCCTGCTCAGTTAGTTTCAGCAGCCTTTGTTTGTGCTGGATCTGATGTTGGCTGGTTGCCCCTTTAGCTCAGTATTTCCTGCAACCAATGTGGACGAAAGCACAAGGGACAAAGTGCCCTGTTGGCTAACATTTAAGAAAACCAGGAAAGGAGAAAACGTGTATGAATGAACGCAAGTCCTGCTATGGCACAGCATGTCACTCCCCCAACAGCAACGTAAACCTTACCATAAACAAATGAGTGTCTCACTGCTGCAAGTGATAACAGAACAAACCTTCACATCTTTATGGGGGAATCCCACCCATTTCTCAAAATTTCCACAAAATTACAACATTAAGTTGTAAACAAAGTCATTCAGAGTGGCTTGATGTGAGACGCTCTGTTCTACAGAAATTTAGTCAGAATTGTTCATAGTGGTGGTGACAGGAACCAGACATCTAAAGAGTTTAATGCCTCTAAATCGTCCCTTGCAGACCGTTGTTACAAAAACATTTACAAATATGTTACATGATGTCTGAGACTTAGTTTTGCAAGTAGGTTCTGATCTGAAATCGTGTTTTTTAAATACATGCACGACATGCTGCAAGACAAAACAGTCCCCAAAGAAAACTCTTTTTTTCCCCCGATTTACAAATATTTTAACATAATCTAACCTACATATAAAAACTCAAAAGATGTTTGGTCATTTTGGATAGTCAATAAAATAACTGTTGTAGAAATCTTGATGTCTGATTTCTGCCACCACCACTCTAAAGAAATCTGAGTCAGTACGGTTCTCCACACTGAACCATTTCACAGTAAACCACCCTGTTACTACATTATTTACAACTCAACTACTGATTTTTGCTGAAATTTTGAAAAATCGGTGGAATTACCCTTTAACATGAGCTTTGCTTACATTTCAACGCCTACAGTCCGAAGTACATTCACTGATTTTAGCCGGCAAGCCTGTTATTTTTTCTAGCTAGTAACTTTAGTCTACAAATGCATTCACTTTGACTCACTAGCGATAAAAAGTGTCTCAGTTTGGAAGGGTTTCATTATACGGAGAACAGTTTTATGGTGAGACTTAACTGCCACACAAATGTAAACAGCAGCCAAACTAAAGGCCTGCTAGCATTAGCAGGCCAGGCCCTCTGTACGCCAGCTTCTTGTCCAAAATTTCCCGTTCCACCTTAAATGGTGCAGCAGTTGCATTCTGGTGCCCCTGGCGCCTGAATGTAGCTGCTGCGCCATTTAAGGTGGAACGGGAAAATTCGAACAAGAACCTGGCGAATAAGAAGCCGACTTCAGCTGAGTCCTAATCAGCGTTAATTGGAATTTAAAAGCTAATAAACTGCTCAAAGACATAAAAGGGACTCATGTTCTCACCGTCTGTCACGGTCGTTGTTTATTCCGAAATCAAACGCCGTTGCGTTTTGCTTAGATTTAAAGCGCCGTTAGCCGCTAGCTATTAGCTTCAGCTAACAGCAACGTAGCTACGTAAATAAATAAATAGCTGGCTAAGCTAAGCTAAGCTAACGATGTAACTCCGTCGTTCATTGCGATACTGTGGCTCCTAAAAGTTCATGCCTGCTTGCAGAAACGGACAGGTTGCAGGCAAACAGTCGCGTCCACGCCGAGCAGTGAAGGTTTAAAGCTCTGCTAGATGATTTTGTTCTTTTAGTTCTCTCTTTTTCTTTGCTTGTAGAATCGACTGAGCTGAAGCTCCTCCGGCCCGCAGCGCTTGCACAAACACTCGGCGTGACGTCACGACGTCCCGCTCCGCTTCTGACGCCACTAACTGCTTCTGAGGTCACACTCGCAACGTCAAATGGGATTTATTATAATAATAACTTATAGTATTATTTATTATAGCTTTTTTATTTATTTACTTCATATGCAGTTACTGAGCTCTGTATTAGGAACACAACACTAATACTTATCATGGCCTCCTTTGGTTCTTAAAACAGCCTCAGTTCTTCGTGGCATGGATTCCACAAGATGTTGAAAACATCACTTCTATATTCTGGTCTGCATCATGCAATTCCTGCAGATCTTTCATGCTGCGAATCTCCTGTTCTACCTTTCTTTCGGATTCAGAGCCGGTGACTAGAAAGGCCACTGAAGAACACTGAACTCACCGTCATGTTCATGAAACCAGTTTGAAATTACTTTTGCTTTGTGGTGCATCATCATGCTGGAAGTAGCCATTAGAAGATGGGAAACTGTGGCCCTGAAGGGATGCACATGGTCAGCAACAATACTTAAATAGACTGTGGCATTCAGGCAATGAACGATTAGTATGAACAGGCCCAAAGTGTGCCAAGAAAACATTCCTCACACCATTACACCAAATCCACCAGCCTGGACCATCAACACAAAGCAGGATGGGTCCATGAATTCATGCTGTTGGCACCAAATTCTGACCCTACCATCTGTGTGCCTCAGCAGAAATTGAGAATCATTAGACCAGGCTATGTTTTTCCAGTCTTTAACTGTCTAATTTTGGTGAGTTTGTGCTCCCAACAGTCTCAGCTTTCTGTTCTTGGCTGACAGAATTGGAATCTGATGTTATCTTCTGCTGTTGTAGCCCATCCTCCTCAAAGTTTGATGATGTGAATTCTGAGATGCTTTTCTGCTCAGCACAATTGTCTAGATTGGTTGTCTGAGTTACCGTAGCCTTTATGTCAGCTTGAACCAGTCTGTCCATTCTCAGTTGACCTCTCCCAACAACATGGCATTTACATTTGCAGAACTGCTGCTCACTGGATGTTTTTCTTTATTGCATCATTCTAAGCAAACTGTAGAGACTGTGAAAATCCCACTAGACAGCAGTTATAGAAATACTCAAATCATCCCACCTGACACCAACAATCATGCCACATTCAAAATCACTGAGGTTACATTTTTCCCCACATTTTTGTGGACGCTGTTGTTAGAACACCACGCCACAATGGCAGCGCCTTGCCACGCGCACTCTGCTCCCTGACAGCTCTAATGGCAGTTACATTCTTAATTAGCTCACTCCTTCACTCTCACAGATATCGTCATGGCTCTTGTCATTATCTATAAGAAATACACTCAGTAGGAAGAACATGATACAATATATTTCACACAAAAGCTACTGCATGTAATGTGTGCTTTTCCCTCTCGGAACAAAGGCCTTGCTCTCCACACCCCCTCTGTCTAATTAGTGGTGTTTACGGAGGGCATTTTACAGATGCAGCGAACAGAGATTAAGTTGAAATAACATTGGAGTATGAAGACATAGTTGAGTTTCTGATGATTGATAGTTTTGTGCACTACATTGCTCCCACAAGACTGGCTGATTAAAAACTTGCATAAATAACTAAGTGTACAGGTGTTCCTATTAAAGTGCCTGGTGAGTGTATATTGGTAAATTTCCTTAAATTTCCTTCCTTATTGGTATATCTTACATTAACATGAGTAGAAGTAATAATAATAATAATAATAATAATAAACACCTCATTTACCAGACTCATTTTAAGGCCAAGACTAGACTTAGCGTATGTCTGGTGTTTTGACCTGCAACAAGAGCATTAATGAGGTCAGGTACTTGTTGGATGGTCAGTTCTGGATCTTCTCCAACTCATCCAAAAGGTATTAGATGGAGCTCTATCACTCCAGAGAACCCAGTTCCACTGTTCCACAGCCCAGTAGCCGACACTAGGTATTGGGCAGTGACACTTTCTGCTGCTCCAGTGCGTCCCATTCTGTAAGTCAATGCATTTCAATGGAGATTACAAAAGTTGTGTCAGCAACGGGGGCACCTCATTAGAATTTACTTAGCGTCTGGACAAATCTTCAGATGATCAGTAGGTATAGTTGGTTCTGTTCAAACATCAGATTTTTATTTACTGTTTATATTTTACCTCTATTATATACCCATGGATTATGTCAGAAAATAATCATTAGAAGTCACTAAGAGTTAGATCTGTCATCGAATGAAATAGGCACACCAACTAGGCACACGCGATGAGCAAATGAAAAAAACTGTAGTATAAGTGAAGAATAAATAAATGACACTGTACCAGAGGTGGAATATTATGTATAGAATACAGTTATTATTGAGGTTTTTGCATCCCACACCTTTATTTTGGCCTCTTTGTTTCATATGAAGTCTGACTTAACATACCAGAGACTGAAAAAGCCACTTTATCAGTGGGAGAAATCTGACAGCACCCTAAATCTACAACCTAACTACTCACCATATATACACCAATCAGGCATGACATTATGACCACCTCCTTGTTTCTACGCTCACTGTCCATTTTATCAGCTCTACTAACCATATAGGTGCACTCAAAAGATGTAGTAGTCCATCTGTTTCTCTGCATACTTTGTTAGCCCCTTTTACCCTGTTCTTCAGTGGTCAGGACCCCCATGGACCCTCACAGAACAGGTATTATTTGGGTGGTGGATCATTCTCAGCACCACAGTGTGTACATATATATATATATATATATATATATATATATATATATATATATATATATATATATATATATATATATATATATACACACATATAAGGGGCATTTTAAGGCACAATTACTGTTTATTTGCTGAATTTAACATTTTGGGTAAAAATAACTATAAAATGTGGACTGTGCAAAAGTTACAGTAAATCTTGCCTCATTTTTTTCTCCAATGTGTTAAACTCAATAAATAAATAGATATTTTGTACTACATTTAACAAAAAATGCCATATGTAAGTGTTCTCTTTAGAGGATGTGCTCATGTATTTTCACTTAGAATATTAACAAAACGTTTGACTGGGTGTGTTCAAACTTTTGCATGTACTCTTTTTGAGATCCTTTTGGTCTAAAATAAAACTATAAATGTTAAAACGTAGTTGATTCCTTTCTTTGCAAATATACTTGAGTTAGAAATAAAAGTATTTGCGTTTGAAAATAGTCATGCAAGTACAAAATCCATCATTTTTTTAATGGTAACTAGTGAATACCCACCACTGCTAGTAAAAGACACACACCCACACACACAAAAATATACTGGACACCAACACAATTTTGACTCCCTTTTTATTTAAATCACACAATACTCTGCCTACATTCTCAAGCAATGGCTAGGCTCAGGATAGCACAGAACTCTACACATCCGTCAAACCATAACAGGAAAGTTTCAAAGACAGACACACTGAATAAACCCACACTACATTATTCAAGTCTACATTCAGAGCCCCTTCTTCGAACGAATTTGAAAAAAAAAAAACTGAATTATTCTCTACATACTAGATGACCCACACGCAAGAACTGAAACAATTCTTTAATTGCGAAGGCTCAGAAAGCTTTAGTTGACTTAGGCAAGCAAAACCTCGACTACAAGCCTCTGAAACAATAACTGGACACAAGCTTTACTCTTACTGTTACCATTACTAGGATAATACTGCGCAGCTGAAGTGTAATAAGCTTCTTCTAAAAGTGGTTGCCCCATGTAAATGGACAATCAACAGACTGACCTAAGGTCAGCGACCTCTAGTAACAGAATGGATGTGTAAAAAAGGTAAAGGAATACTGAGTTCTGGTCCTCGATGAAGTGTAAAACATTTGGGATTCACATTTGCCGATACAAGCTCAGCTGGACATGAAAATACGAAATGGAAGAAACTTCGCTGGTTATGAAAATGTAGTGAATAATGAATAGGTTAATAGTAAAAGTGCAGCTCTCATCTTCAACCTTTCACAGTTAACCTATCCCATTGCTGGTTATCACAAAGTGTGAAAAGAAGAAGACTTTTTTTTCTCTTTTTCCAGGAGAAATACTGTGAAGGATCAGCAGCTAGAGTTAAGGTGAGGTAGAAAGGTGTAGAAACTGGCCAGTGTTTCTCATATACGCCAATAATGGAGTGTTTTAATATGGTTATGTCACAGTGTAAAAACGGCTCCTGAAATGATATCTATACATTTTTGGCTGAAGACTAAAAAAATAGTGAATTTCATTTCAAAAGGTGCCTGAGAAAGGAACAGCCAAGAGCTGGGCTGGAAAGCTCTCTGACTTGCATGTAAACATGGCAGTACTTCAAAGGGGAATTCCACCAATATTTCAGAACTTCTGCATAATTAAACGATTAAGAATCGGACAAAATGGTCATTCAGAATGGTTTGATACCAAATGCTTAGTTCTAGAGAAACTAGAGTCAGAATTGCTCACAGTGGTGGTGATAGGAACCAGACGTTTGAAGTGTTTATTGCCTCTAAAAGCTTTTCTCACATAAAATTAATACAAGAAATGGTTTGGAATTTGCTGCATGATGCCTGAGACACTGTTTTATGATAGTTTTGAGAGGTTTTGGCCTAAAACATATTTTTCAAAAATTAATGGTGGAGAGTTATGATAAGGAAATTGAAGGCAAAACAGTCCCAAAGAAAATGTATTGCATATAAAAACTCAGGAGAGTTTTCAAGTGGTTTTGGATAGTTGGAATGGCTAGCCTTCTGCCCAATGATTGCTGGGATAGGCTCCGGCTCCCCCTGCAACCCAGAAGGATAAGTGGTTTAGAAATTGTGTGAAATGGCTATATTTGTAATGTGGAAATCTTGACCCCTGTTTCCTATCACCACCACTGTAAAGATATCTGAGTCCGCAAGTTCTCTACAATTAGCTGTTTCACTCTAATGACTTTGTTTACATCTCAACTACTGAAAATTAGTGGAGGTCCCCTTTTAATTTTGGAAACTGTGGGTGTCTTTGGCCTGATGACATAGCAGCTGATATCACGGCAATGAGAAAATATGGCCAACTAGAGTGAGGTAGGGTAAACTATTCCTTTACCAGCTTTATCCATGATGTAGTGGTTAGGAAATGACAGAACCTCTAACTAAACAGGGTAAAATATAACCTGATCCTTCACAATTTTCACATTGTAAATATCAAGATACCCAGATATCCCAAAAATTATCCAGGAGTTAGACAGTTCAACCATCTGTGTCTGTCAAGTGAATAAAAGAATAAATATCAATAGATAAAAGTGTATTCCACAGAGTTATCGAAGACTGTTAAGCAGTGTATGTTCAAATGAAGTAAACAAGTTCCAGTAATGCCTGAAAAAGTTAAACGTAAATAGATAAGATTTCAGATAATCTGAATAGTGTGATAAACCAGCATCGTTTAGGAGTTACAGCCAGGGCTCTATCACTGCCGATGAATCCAACAGTCCAAAGCGAAGGTGAGATCAAAGTGACAGATAGGAGATAGACAGTTGGGGGGAAGGCACATCCCTTATTCTTCATCAGGGAACAGGTTAACTAACACGGGACTTCTGACTGTGAATGAGAGAGAATGAGACAGTTGAGGAGTTGTGTTAAACTATAGTTCATGGGTCTTAAAAAGGAACTCTCTGCATGACTAAATTAAATTCAGTGTGGTTTGATGTGAAATGCTCCTTTCTAGAGGAACTTATCGAGTCAGAATTGTTCAGTGGTGGTGACAGGAACCAGAAAGTTTTTACATACGATAGTTTGAGATTCGCCTAAAAAGTATATACATTCATGGTGGAGGTGCATGCAGGCCATCGTAAGGCAAAACAATACCAAAAGAAAACCTTTTAACCACTGTTTTACCATTATCAGCATCACACATAAAATGATTTTGGATTATTTCAGTAAATAAAAAGGCTATTCCTGCCTTACAACCCCTGATTTGTATCACCACCACTGTAAAGAAATCTGAGTCTGTAAGTTTCTCTACAATTAACTATTTCACATCTAACAAATGACTGCCATGAATGACTCCTGTTAAAAGCTTAAGCATAATGTTTTCCAGTTAACTCTGAATTAATTGTCAAATTGAGTGTACCAAATATAAAAAAAAGTCTCTCAAAGACACCAGATTGCACTGTAAATACACTATGTCCAAAAGTATCCAGACACCCCTTCTAACGAATGAATTCAGCTACCTTAAGGTGTACCAATTGCTGACCCCGGTGCTCAGCTGTAAAAACACAGCTTGTATAATTTCCATAGAAAAGCACTCTGAAGTGGCTGCACATGATCCTAAGGTCACTATGTCCAATGCGAAGTGGCATCTAGAGGGGTATTAAACCCCCCAGCATTGAGCTGTGGAGCAGCGGAACTGAATTCTCTGGTGTGATGGAGCTTCATCCAGTACCTTTGAGATGGGTTGCAATCAAAGCCTCACAGCAAAGTTCCAACATGTAGTGTAACGCCTTTCCAGAAGATGCATATGAACTTGAGTGACATCCCATTCTTAATCCATAGGGTTTAATATGATGTCGGCCCACCCTTTGCAGCTATAACAGCTTCAACTCTTCTGGGAAGGCTTTCCACAAGGTTTAGGAGTGTGTTTATGGGTATGTTTGACCATTCTTTCAGAAGCGCATTTGTGAGGTCAGATACCGATGTTGGACGAGAAGGCCTGGCTCGCAGTCTCCGCTCTAATTCATCCCAACCTATCAGGTTGAGGTCAGGACTCTGTGCAGGCCAGTCAAGTTCTTCTATACCAAACTCGCTCATCCATGTCTTTATGGACCTTGCTTTGTGCACTGGTGCGCAGTCATGTTGGAACAGGAAGGGGCCAAACTCCCCAAACTGTTCCCACAAAGTTGGGAGCATGAAATTGTCCAAAATCTCTTGGTCTGCTGAAGCATTAAGAGTTTATACACCTGTGGCCATGGAAGTGATTGGAACACCTGAATTTAATGATTTGGATGGGTGAGTGAATACTTTTGGCAATATAGTGTGTGTGTGTGTATGTATATATATATATATATATATATATATATATATATATATATATATATATATATATATATATATAAACACAACTACTAGATAAAAGTGAAAGTAAAAAGGATCAGCAGGTTTTACCTTACTGACCCTTTTGGCTCAAGTCAGGACATCTGGATCTTAAGCAGGCGGCGCTTGCCCTTTAAGTGAGAGAGAAGAAAATAAAATCACAAATATGTTTGTTTTTTTCCTTCAATTATATTTAGCCACTATCCACCCTTGGACAGCTAAATCTAATTTGTGTGTATCATAATTAAAACATTGACTAGTTATCGTATTTCAGAGTACAACAGGTATGGAAAGTATCATGACAATCGGAAGTCACAACTATGTGCTTTATATGCTGGGAAATGCCTTTCAACAGTGGCTGGGATGACAGACGAGTTACTGTCTATTCATACAACATGGCTTCTTACAATAATAATGTGCATAAACTGTTTATTTAGCCAAACACCTATGTTGCATCATATAAGGTAATGTTATTTCAGAGGGAGTTAGAATATTGACTTTGGGACTTTAACGATTAGTCCCAGATTACAGATTACCTGTTACCTGTCCTGTTGGCTCCTCATCATTATCAGGGGCTGGAATGATCCTGCCAGTTAAGGGGGATACACCAAGAACCTTAGGTTTCTTTTCTGTTTTGGGGGCTCCCTCCAAGACAACTACTATGTATTCACGCTTAGATTCTGGGGCTGGGTCTTCCACATCAGCTGGGGATGCCACTGTCTCAACTGCAGTGGTTGCCTCTGCAATCACCTGACTTTCCACTGCTGGCTCAATTTCACTTGTCGCTACCTCCACAGCTGGACTTGCTGGTACTTCTTCTGGAGCTTCCACAACAGGACTTTCTGCAACTCCCTCTGAACTTTCTGCTACTTGCTCTGTGATGGCCACGGCCTCACCTTCTAGTATGACTGGGACAACTTCTGGAACAACAGCTACCTCAGCAACTGCTGCTAGTTCTGTTGTTGGGGTAACTGGTGCCTCTTCAGCAACTACGGCAACAGGAACCTCCTCTGCTATTGGGACATCTGGTGCCTCTTCAGCAGCTGGGACAACAGGAACCTCCTCTGCTACAGGGGCAACTGGTGCCTCTTCAGCAACTACGGCAACAGAAACCTCCTCTGTTATTGGGGTAACTGGTGCCTCTTCAGGAACTGGGGCAACAGGAACCTCCTCTGCTATTGGGGTAACTGGTGCCTCTTCAGGAACTGGGGCAAAAGGAACCTCCTCTGCTATTGGGATAACTGGTGCCTCTTCTACTTCTGGAGGAACAGGGGATTCCTCTGACGTTGGGGTAACTGGTGCTTCTTCTACTGCTGGGGCAACAAGTGCTTCCACTGTATCTGGGGTAATCAGTGCCTCATCAGCAACTGGGGCAACATTTACTTCCTCTAGTGTTGTGGCAACTGTAGCTTCCTCTGTTGTAGGGGTAACTGATACCTCTTCAGTTACTGCAGCAACAGGTGCTTCCTCTGTTGTTGGGACAACTGGTACCTCTACTATTGGAGGATCGACTGGAGTTGCCTCTGTGGTTGGGGGAGTTGATGCCTCCTCAACTACTGGTGCAGCTGGACCCTCTGCTAGCTTTTCTGGCTCAGCCTCAAGTGGTGCTATAGCTTCTATCACCAGAATTTCCTCCTCTACAGGAACCACCAATGGCTTCTCCACCACAGAAGCAGCAGCTATTTCTACATTCTCTTGGGCCACTGAAAGACAAAACCGACGAGCCAAACCATAATTTATCCAGACAGCAGGAACTCATGTATCCAGTACATCAGTGGCAACTAAACCTCCTCCTGGAGATCTACTTTCCTGCACAGTTTGGTTCCAATCAGCATCTGATGCAACCAATCAAATACTTTTAGAGAAGTTAATAAGCTGGGGCAGGTGAGGCAGGTTGTGGCTGGAACTAGACTCGGATAGATCTCCAGGACCAGGATTGCTGACCACTGCAGTAGACTAAAGTCTAGTTCCACTCCATTATTAAATGAAACAAATAAAAAAAAAACACATTGGAATTTGAGGATTATTTGGTCACAATACTCTTAAAATTCTAACCTGGTGAAGAGACTTAACACCATATTTATGGTAAGAAGCACACAATCAGATACCTCCTGTAATTCTGAGATCCTTCGAACTCTTCACTGAAAAGTTATCTTTTCTTTGTCGACAGCTTAATTTCAGCCTTATTTTATTAAAAGACTGTCCCTCTTCCGAATGACAAAGTTAACCAAAATAATAAAATCTTATCTAAATGAAGCATATCAGAAAGATGGACATTTTCCATATTGCCACTCTCTGGAAAAAAATAATTGGCACACATCAGAAATGCTCCAAAATTATTTGGAGTAAAATCTCTACATTAACTTAGATTAATAAAAGTTAAGAAGGTTCTTGTCCTCTCCTGTAAATTTACTATTTGGGAGATTCACGGTTTTATTAGGATGGACTGGCGGCCTATCCAGGGTGTTTCCTGCCTTCCTCCCAATGACCGCTGGCATAGGCTCCAGCTCCCCCAGAAGGATAAAGCGGCTTAGAAAATGTGTGTGAAATGGTTTTATTTGGACAGCATTATTACTGGTATTACTGCTAACTGTACTAATCTGCAAACTTTTCTTTAATAAATATTAAAAGTACAATAGCCAAGAGTAGTTTTTGAGGTTACTGTTACCAAAATGTGATCAACAGGGAGTTGATCACAACTGGACACGCTATTTGCATCTTAAATAGACCCTTCACACGTTTTCAAACCTCAGCCCAACAACGTTAATGAGGCATACAATGGAGGAAGGATACAGCAGAAGGAAAAAGTCAAAGGTGTCTGTGCTTCTGTGCATGTGCATGCATTCTCTTTGTAAAAGCTTGTGTCTAATGAAAGGACTAATTCATTAGAGCCAATTCTCCTTCAGGAAGTGAGACAAAAAGCATGCAAATCAGGTCTTGGTAGGTCCACCACACATAATATAGCGTCAACATATCAGGCCTTACTGCCAAATATCACTAAAAAAATGCACACACCACTGGGGGAAAAAGGATCTGTGATGCTCTTTCTGTGCTAGAGTGGCAGAGTCACATTTATAAGCTATCTTGTATCCTTCATAATGAATGTGAATCTATACGCAGGAAGTGTGGTTTCCTACAAAACTCTGAGGTTGAAATTTCTAGGATGTCGTGTTTGGCAAAAACAGACCAAATTAAGAGACAAATTAAACACAAAACATATTTTGAGTTAAAGACTTTTATTAATGGCTTGAATTCCCTTGACCACACTTTGATCACATGACTACTTAGGTCAGTTAAAGAAGCAATTGGAATGACCACACAAATACTTTTGTTTCTTGTTAGTAGTACGAGTTCCCTTTCGGTTATACAGAAGAATACTTTAGGCTCTACATATTAAAAAAAAAAAGAAAAAAGATGATAATAAAGAAAAATCACACCATCACAGACACACAGCTGGCAGTCTCAAATAGAGCTGGCTCATAAAAGCAAAAGACCAAAAGTTAGATTTAGGGCACAAAGCTTCTTATTAAGCTGGCGTGTACCAGTGATATCTGGCAGAAAAGCGCAAAGGCCTTTATGAAATTTAGACAAAGCATTACCAAATATTCTAATACAACAACATAATTTCAAACAGAACTGTATGCACATATTTTTGCATGCATTTTAGAGGAGGTAAGGCTAAAGGTTAGCAGTTACAGGCTGGCTCAGATTGTAAACAGTGAGGTTGAGTAAGAGGTGCATAGAAGTAAATGTGTGCGAGAGAAAAGGTCAAAAGAAGAGTAGATGAGGAAGATGAGGAGGAAAAGGGCTTGCTGGGTGGGATTTTTGGTAACGTTTCATTAATAAAGCAGCATCTTCACAGTGTTTTCTAAGTCTCCTGAAATTAAGCAGGTCATTTTCATTACTTCCTTAACTGCAAGTATTGTCTCCAAGTGTAGCTTCTGTCCCTGTTAACAAGGGAATTATATCCAAGCAGGAAATACATAACTATTGAGTTATTAATTCTGAAAAAGGTTTCAAACATCTCCAGTAAATTCCAGAACTGTCAACAGAAATATACACATTATTAACTAATTAGAACTAAAAATGACCAGTATTCACCATTGCAGAGGTATACAGCATGAGAGGATACAATCTTATAATACTACTCCATTTAAAGGGGAATTCCACCAATTTTTTTCTAAATTTCTGCATAATTCAGTCATTAAAAGTCATGTGAAATTATTCCAATTCCTTCACAGTGGTGGTGATAGGAACCAGGGGTTATAATGTTTACAATGCAAATACAGCCATTTTATTTACTATCCAAAACCACCATGACACCTACATGTGTCTGAAATTTTAGGTGCAACGTTGATAATAGTAAAATAGAAGTACATCTGCAAAAAACTATGTTTTCTACTATTTTGCTTTACAATGCCCTACATGTACCCCTCCAATGTGAACAGCTTTTGAAAAATAAGCTTTGGCCAAAATCTCAGGAACAGAATCAGAATCTTTATTCTCTCAAAACAATTTAACAAAACAATGTCTCGTGCATAAGGCAACACATTCGGAACCCATTCATGATACAACTTTCTTTGAGCTTTTTAAGGCATTAAACGCTTCAGACGTCTGGTTCCCATCACCACCACTGTGAACAATTCTGAATCGGCATGTTTCTCTAGAATGGAAGCATTTCACATCAAATCACTCTGAATGACTTAAAAGAAAAGGTGTGATTCCCTTTTAAACACCCTTTACCATTCAGCAGATGTCTCTCCCGCACAAATAAATAACTGCCAAAACCAAAGACACGAGAAACGCTATAGTAACCTATGGAAAGCTGAGAGTTAGGAAAGTGCCTGTTGCATCTAGTTTTACAATGTGGGTCTGTTGTTCTATAATGGTAGTGTATCTATGTTACCACTTTATGAGTGGGAGATATGCCAGTGTGCTAAATGGCCTCTCTTTTTGACCAGGTTTTTGCCATGTAGTACATATGGGCGAGAATGTATGTGTGCGTTCGGGCTTTTTTGGTTTTAAGTGCGCATGTACCCTAAGGCCGATCAGGCCTCTGCATTGGCAGCCTCTGTCGTTGCCTCCTCCTGTGAGGCTGGTGGCGTACCGTTGCTCTCGGCTGCAGGCTCCTCTGGGGCAGCGGCAGCTGGTTCCTCGGCAGCAACCACGGGAGCTTCCAGTGCCTCCGCTGCGGCCTCCACCTTCTCTGCCACCTGCTCCACCTCCTCAGCCACAGCCGCCACCTCTTCCGCTGCTTCCGCGACAACCACGGCCACCTCGGCAACCACCTCCGCCGTCTCGGCGACTGTCTCCGCGACCGTCTCTACCACGGTCTCCACAGGGGCCGCCTCCTCTCCGTTAACCTCTGCAGCCAGCTCCACAGGTCCCGCCTCCTCTCCATTAGCCTCTGCTACAGCCTCTACCTCTGCTGCAGCCTCAACTGCTTCCTCTGCCTCCTCAGCGTCTTCTTCTGCATGCAGAAACAGAAAAGGCAAAGTTAGACCAAAAAAATTAAATAATTCAATGTGCAGACAGTACTGTGCAAAAGCCCTAGGCACTTAAAATTATGTTAAGAAACAACACGATTGTTTACAAAAGGTAGTGACTTTCTGTATACATGAGTTCATTTAACTATTTCCAACTCTCTCCTAGCAGCAACCCAATCATTATCTAATATCTAGAAGGGCTGAATGATAAACTGTTTAATCATTTTTTAATTGGGGCATTGTTTTGTGGTTGTTAGATGGTTGCCAAGGTAGGCTGGTAGACTGTTGCTCTGGTTTTCCAGGTGGTTGTTAAGGTATAGCTGGCTGTTGCTATGGTACCCCAGGTGGTTGCTAAGGTGATGCTAGGCCATTAATTAAAATCCTTTGGGGTGGCCAAGATGTTGCTAGGCCATTGCTATGGTTTCCCCAGGTGGTTGCAAAGGGGTTGCTAGACCGTTGGTATGCCATCACAAGTGGTTGCTAAAGTGTTGGTAGGCCATTGCTGTGCTAAGGCTGGAGCTTTATAGAAAATAATCGCAGACTTTTGCACAGTAATGTATCTTATCTGTAGCATTAAGTATTAACATCCTCAGATTTACTTTGAAGTTACTACTTATGTATGCAATACCTAAATACAAATGATACGAACTTTGAAGATTTACTATGAACTGCACAAACCCTCAGTGATACTCACTCATTTACATTACATGTTAAAATATCCTCCACAGAGGACACACTTCTACACATTTAAATGCATAATTACTGTTTATTTGCAGAACTTAACATATGGGAGAAAACATAAAATGTGACCTGTGCAAAAGTTATGGCACACTTTACATTTCATGTAGGGCTGGGCGATACAGTCAAAAATGTTATCACTTTATAATATATGCGATATACGATATTGCAATAAATGTCAAATCATTATTTCTTTCAAGTTTGAAGACTTATTTTTGTTCCCAAGTGATTAATTGCCGTTTTAACTATCCTTTAAGGTTGGAACTTGACAAAAACTCGCCAAACAGTGGAACATTTCACAAATTTGTCATGGGAGAGTGGGAGAAAGTTTCTGGTGAGCTGTTTTTATCAGCTGGAAAAGTGCTTTTTTTTTGTAATATTTATAATTTAAGAAAGAAAACAGATTATTTTAGCTTACTAACGACGAGTGCTAGGCTATCCGGTCACAAGTGCTAAACTGCACAGTTTCTCAACAACGTCAACCTAATATGAACAGCAAACAATAGCGGTATGTCGAAAGATGGATCACACTGCCTTATTCTTATCACTCCTACCACATCCATGTCAGAGCATATCACAGTATTCAAACACCAGCCAGCAAACATCTGGATTTCTCTATTCCATCATAGTAGTTTGAGGGATGGAAGAACCACAATATATCTGATGCTCGCTGCGTAAAAGCATTAAACGCAGTGTGAATCTCTCACACTAGACAAACAGAGTCCTCCTTTTTGGTACGTTTAAACTGAAAACGGTGCTTTTTTGATCTACAGTAACATCAATTCGGCCATGCTGTGCGAGTGACAGAGCACTGCTTCAAGTTCTCTCACTCTCCACTGCCACACACACAGCATCTGCAATTTACTTTCGTTTAAATCAGTGCAGCGCTCTTTCACTTTTGTTGCTTGGGAATGCACTAATACTAAAATATGAGTGAGCGCTGTAACAGTGCTGTAGTTGCGAGAAGCAGACGTGATTTAACGCTGCTAAAGATTGCTAGGATGTGAGGAAAGAGGTGAGTTCACTCTAAGCCAGTACAGTTACGCCAATTATCTCATCACTCACACTTGGATTACCGATTACTGATCGCTCCACTCAAACAGGGAATATATAACTCCACATTTCAGACGTTGCTAAAGTATACTTGGTGACTCATTTTACTCGTCGCCCCCTCCCTTTCTAATCATGTCGAAAAACTTGGAAGTGTGCCCTCTTGTGGCGACAACAGTAGTGCCGCTTTCCTTGCAGTAGAAAATGCCACCAGGGCTGTCGCTAGAACGCAGAAGTGTAAGAATGGTCTGTTATATTGAACATTTATTGAACGTTTCTTATATTTCTGTTGAGGAAAGTTCACAATAATTCACAATACAATCACAATAATTATCGTTATCGTTTTATTGCCCAGCCCTAATTTCATGTTTTATTTTTTCCCCTCAACGTGTTAAACTCACAAAGAAATAGAACAAAAAAAATTTAATTGTGCACTACAATTTGCCAAATGTAAGTCTGTTCACTGTAGAGGGCATCATAACTAATTTACAGAAAATCAACAAAACATGTAATTAGACCAGGGGTGCTCAAACTTTTGCATACTACTGTACCAACTGGCAAATCAATCAAACCAAAAACCTATTACAGCAGACAGCATGCAAAAAGCAAGAATAAAGTGGTAGGGAAGAGAGGAACTAGAGAAACACACCAAATCCATAAGGCAGAACAAGTAGGAAAGGAGAACAAAAGGTAAAAGTGGTTGAGGGGAGTGGGAAGAGGGAAGGAGACAGTAAGATGGTTGAGCCTTACCATCTGCTTAAAGCCACCAGTACCAATAGCTCTGTAAAGTCCAATACCACAGAGACAGAACCAAAGGAGCTTTTGTTGTGCACATTTAATGAAGCCAAGAGGGAAACATAACTCTTACACGGCTTCCCACATATTTAAAAGCAGAGACATTTAAACATTAAATTATGAGGCATGAATTTCGAAGACGAGCAACAGTGAAAGAAGAGTAAAGTGCTTTTGGGGGAAAGAATACAGAGAGCAGGACTCAGTGTTATTAGCAGTACTGTGCAGAAGGAAGAGAGACATCCAAAGAGTCCTGACTGAAGACTATGGGCGCCAAGTCTCGATTGACCCAGTTAGTTAAAACTCTGGAAAGAGTCAGAACAAAGACAGAGTTAGAAAAGGAAGGAAAGAAATATCAGATCAGTTCTTTTTGGGTTAGCTTTAACATTTAATACTAACTCTCTTTTGAGGTTTAGCGAATTTGGCGTTAATTAATAATACACAAAGTAATAACTGTGCTTCTGAAGGTTCACCTAATTAGTATTAGCACAATTCCACATGCTATGATGCACAACACATGGAGCATTACAGCATCTCTAATTATTTGCTAATGTTAATTTTAAAAGCACTTTTGTAAGTGGACTCTGGACAACAGCATCTGCTAAATGCTATAAACGTCAATTTCAGCAAAAAGATCCAAAAACACTGCAATTTTATGTTAGCATAGCTGTGCAAAATATCCCATTAAAATCAATCTGACTTGTATTGAACAACTGGGCTTAAATGCCAATTTAGACACATCTCCTGAAAACTGAGGCTAACCAGTGGGTAATGGGGTGGGAATGTGGGCAGGAATGTTTGTGGGAATATGGGTGGGAGTGTGAGTGAGGATACTGGGAGAACAAGATAAGACAAGTACACATAGGTCATTTAGGTGAAGAGCCAATAGGAGTGAAGGAGGGTGGAGCCCTGTTCTGATTAACAGGAGCTCTGACCAATACGATTCAGGTTAAACAACAGACAGGAAGGGCAAGACATCAATCAGGGTGTCTATTTTAAACTCACAAACACAGAGCACCAGCAAAAAATCATGCAGCTTATCATATTCAAAGCAATCTCACAACTTTACAGCTTTAACCCAATTTAATAAAGAAAACTATCTATATACATATGTTGGCTTGTGCAGCAAAATAAATGCCATTGTCTAAATGGTTGGTAAAATAGTCACAGTAATTTAGACCATAAAGCTGGATTCTTTTGAGAAAATACTGTGGACTCAAAATCCAGGGCATTCTGAGTCCTTTTAAACTGTAACGTAACCACTTCTGATCAAATTGACTGATTTTTCTACATTTCTGCATAATTCAATGTTTGAGGTGTATTTATTCAGAGTAATTTGATGGGAAATAGTTAATTGTACAGAAATGTAAAATTTTTTACAGCAGTGAAAAGTCTTAATAAACAGGCTTTTTTGGAGCTTTATCTTGCCTAAGAAAACCCTGCCCCTTTGGTAAAGTGTAAAAAAAATATACACTTTAGGCCAAAAATATCATAAAACAATGTCAGACATCAGGCAGCATATATCTAAACATTTTACATAATAACTTTTTGTGATGCAGCACAAAAATCTAATAACTTTTGTGATCGTATCCCCACCACTATGAACCATTCTGACTCTGTAAGCTTGTCTAGAACAAAAGCATTTCACATCAAAGCACCCTGAAAGACTCGGTTTACATCTTAACAATGCAATTATGCAGAAATATTTAAAAACTGGTGTAGTTTCCCTTTAAGCACTTCATTTACTTGTATACCTAAAGCATATTTGCTATGCTTTTTATCTTACAATACCGCATGGACATGAAGCAGTACAGTAAGGGTGAAGCGGTGGGTCAGTGGAGTTTCTTCTCTTTACGTATAGCTTTGATATGAAGGTAAAAACCAAACAAACACTGATTAAAAATTGTATTTTTAAAGGGCTACGTGACTGAAAATGTTCCAGAAATCTTACATTATATTAAACCATTACATTATATTAAATCTAACACTAAACAGTTCTGTTGTCTTCCAGGACATTTTATGGCACTGCTTTACCAATAACTAACTTATTAGAACGAAGCGTTCTTGAAAGACCATCAGTGTCATTCTCAGCTGGCCAGCTGATGCAGTTCAAGCTCTTTCTATCATGACAAGCCAGCATTATGTTCTGAATTGCCAATGTCATTATTAAACTGATGTAAAGAAAAATAACATTAATCAGAACAGGGTAACCATGTGATCTAATAATACAACATGATGTGCAGTGTTCTGCAGTGATCAGCCAATAGATCTAACTGAGTGGGAGGAGCCACCATGCAATGGGCTCCTTCACTTTCTGAGAGTGGGCGTGATTAATAAAAGACAATTTAGGTGGAGTTTCTTTCTATAATGATGTCTAAAATTAGATGGCAAAATGGAAAATTTCTCAAAGCTGTGACTAAAAGTTCAAACGTCGACAATATTCAGACACAAGTGTTTACGCAACTGGGATATGCAGTTTTTAGGGCGGTTCATTAGCAGTGTAGTTCAGTGAGTGCAGAGACAGAAAATGTTAGTAAAGTTTCAGAGCAGAGCAGAAGAAAATATTTCATCACAGACAAGAGAAAAACAGACTCATGCTCCTGTTCTGATGGTTTACACTGTGATTGTGAAAATTAGGGCCATGCTTATAAAAAAAATGGAATAAAACCACCTGGATACTCACCCTTGCCACCGTCCTCGCCTAAAATACAAAAGACAATGTTAGCTACGCAATACAAAAAGGCCTCAAAAAACACCTACATTTCTTACTGAAATAACACTGACGCTGCTTAATGGCTTCCTTTTAAATGACCACTGATTTATATCAAATGTAGATGTCCACGTTTATATCATAAAGCATTTAGTGCTATTCGGCTGTTTGGCTGAGAACCAGAAGCATTAGAGTTGTTTTCTAATATAATACATGTTTAAAAAAAGGAATGAAGCAGGGTATAGAAGTGTGCTAATAAGACATTAAAGAAAAAAAATAAAAAATTTGATTCAATTCTGTAATAAATCTAGAAATTATCAAGAAATTGCTTGTAGTGCAGCATAATATAAAGCAAGGTAAAGTAGACCACATGATTACAGTAGCCACAGGTAGCCCAACATTAATATGAGTACAAGTGTTACACAAGAACTTAGTGGTGGGCGGTACTGATAAAATTCAGCACCACAGTATTTTCTAAATATATCACAGTATCATAGTATCAGATCACATTTAATTTGCATTAGTAAAGTTAATGAACTGTGGCGTCCTAAGAACTGCTACTTTATGCTAAAGTAAGGTCTTACAAACCTGCCACGGCTTTGCTCTGTTTTATTTTCGTAATGTGACACCACAGGGAACCTGACACAGTATTGTAAGGATTAACAAGACAGTAACCAGAATTCCAGACACTAAACCTACTATTTATGTATCTTTGTGTTTTTAAAGGTTCTTTAAAGCAGTCTGTAGCACCCAGTAAATTTCCTATATAGCATTTAACTGCTAGGTCCTGGATACTTGGATACCAAGTGCACAAAACAGCATTTTATTAGAGTTATATCATGCATATACTTCAAATCAAAAAGCAATATCACACTGTATTAATATTGTAGTATTCTATTTTAGACTTTTGCTTAGCACCACAAAAATAAACATTTTAAAATGGTCTAATGTTACATCAGTATGAGAAAATATTTGTTAAAAATGGTACGGTCCATTTCTACTGGGCAGGAATAAAGTGTTTGATTGATGGCTATACTTAGCCTGATGAGAAGCTTTTACAAACTCACCCACCATTTTTAACCTGAGTGTCATGGATACTGGGCTAAAAATACACTCATTGCTGGAGAGAGAATGTGACCTTTCACCTACTCCCCTCCTCAGCCAGCACTCAAGTGTCCGTCAACATGGTAACTGATGAGTAAGCTGACCAGTTTTGTGACCTCTATATTATGCAGCAAGAGGTCAGACAGAATTCCTTGAAGAATTGCTAATGTCCCCCAACCTTCTCAATGTGGGACTGACTAATGAAGCCTCAAAGGAAGAGTAAGGTGGACTTACTCTTGGGTGGCCAAGGTTTGGGCTTCCAGTCATCCTTGGGCCGTGCCTGGATCTCTGTAACCCGGTCAGAAAAGCGGGTGCTGTCTGATGCCACTGTTTTATAGGCCTTAAAAAAAATGAAACAATCAAATAAATTATCGTTTTTGATGAAAGTAATATAACCAAAAAATGATGAGCATAACTCACATATGCCATGGCACCAGCGAAAGCTCCACCGCACAGAACTACATAGACAATATTTTCGCCTGTGCCGCCAGGAACCGACGACATCAGCCTCCGAGGAGCAACTGTAAAGAAAAGAATGCAGGACACTAAGATAACAGGAAGGTATTCTGTTTTTGAACAGTGTAAATCGTTCCTTCTTGATCCCAGCTTTATGTAGCCACAGCTCTGCTTATTCTCATGTTTTCTTTTAAAGGAATGGTTCGGTAAAAAATCTAATCTACAAATTAGTCCACTTATCCCAGATGTAGTCGATCACCAAGACATATTTGGGGTCCGAATTTTTCTTCTTTAGTGTAGAACTGAAGCTACAAGGCTAATGCTGCTAACATACACTAGAACACAATAGTCACCCAAATAGCCAAAATCTTCTCAAACTGCTCAAACCGTCACACAGGCTTGCTGATGTGGTTTGGAGCCCAGTATGACTTACTGTGAACTCTAAAAGTTTACATAATTTTACACAGTGAGCAGCTATTTCATACAACACCAGGGCTGGTATTCACTAATATAGGACTAATGTCAGATTAGAATCCTACGTATTTATGGCTGTTACTGTCACAAATACTGATTCTAGATCAGCCCCCTGACCCTGAGGTGGTTTGCGAACACAGACTCTGTTGTCTAAAGTCTCCTACACCACATCAACAAGTCTGTGCGACACTGATGAAGACATGGATGCAGTTTAAGCACTTTTGGTCATGTATTTTTACAGAAATTATTGGGCTATTTGGGTGACTATTCACTTGTAGTGTTTGGTAGCAATGTTAGCCTCGATGCTCCAGTTCTAAAGAAGCAAAATTTGGACACCAAATGTGTCTCAGCCGAACGACTACATTGATGGTGGAAAATTGTGCAAATTATATTTTTCCCAGGGGTCACACTCTGGGCAGCCCTGCTTAAGAGTGGGCTATTGTGGTGTGTCATTCTCGGTGTTCTTGACCCAGGACGTTTTTAATGTGATTGGCAGAGGGATTGACCTTAAGGGTCAACACCAGCCTGCTGCTCTGCAGACAGGGCTTTCATGAGAAGGTGCTGAGCTGCGTCCTGAGCAGCAGGATCACTGTGCACTTGCACTGCAGGGAACAGCTTTAGCTGTCCATAAATATGCCGGTCAGAAACAAGCTAAGCCTTTAATCAAAGTTCATCTGCAAATCACAGACTCAAAATACCACTCGGGTATAAAACTTTATCTAAAGGTTTTGGCTGCTTTTAGGTGTTTTGAAGACAAATTACCAAGTCTGAAGTTCAGAAATGTGCAAACATTTCTCTGCCCTCATTTAGGGCACCACTATCTATGCAGCTTTCAACCAAAAAGCACCATGTAATTAAAACCTTGCATATCTTTATAGTTAAATGTAAAACTCAAACTTTATATAGACTTTGCTCTTTTCTGAACTGAAATAAAGGGCCCATATAAACAAAACCAAAATATTACTGTCTATTTTTGAAATAAGAGTTTAATGTACACACTTAAAAAGATTCTTCAAGAGTTATTTAGTAAAAAAAACTGTTCTACATAGAACCATGAACACTCAAAGAACCCTTTCCATGATTAAAGGGTTCTTTGCATCAGGAAAGGATTCCTCAGATTGATGGAGAATGTGCTGTATGGCTCTATAAGGATCCCTTGTATATGGAAAGGGTTCTCTACAGCAGCAAAAAAGGTTCTTCTATCGTTACAATGTCAGGCTTGTTACAATAGAAAAACTGTTTTGGTGCTATAGAGAACCCTTTTCAAAAAGGTTCTGTACAGAGCCACCTAAAACACATTCTCTATCAATCTGAGGAATCCTTTAATCATGCAAAGGGCTCTTTGAGTCTTCATTGTTCTACATAGAATCATTTTCTTCACTAAAGAACCCTTGAAGAACCATCATTTTTAAGTGTGTGGTATTTAAACACTGTTAAATTAGCCTAAATGTTAGCCTACAGCAGTTTAGTCGCATTCAATCTCACAGAAATTATAATGGTTGTTTATAATGAGGACAGGGCAGCCAATCAGAACAGATTTAATCTGCATATATCTGTCTTAAAGCAACAGCAGGATAAACCAGTTCAATCCTAAGGGATAAATGACCTAGACTGACATTTTCTTTTTTTCCACCTTTCCCTTTGCTTATCCTAATTACATCAGTGCCAAAACGCTGGGGCCAAACTTTTTGTTTACTACAAAGCCACTTGGACTCGTGTCAGTTTCCGCTCTGCACGCGCAGACCTGCAGTGTCCTTATCGGACTTGTAATTACCAAAATAATGGAGTTGGGAGTGCGGCCAGGGCTGCGGACAAACTCTCTCAAAACATCTGACAGCCCAGGAAATAACAGAGGGCCTGGACTATACTGTATTTCTAGGAGGAAAAACTTCTCATATTCTCCCTCTTAATCCCGTCACTCATGCCCTTCTACAGAAAAAAGGCTCTAGACACAAGAGTGTTATTTATACCAGCTAATCTGTTAATCTGTCTCAGGAGTCAAAGGGTACACAAAGAGAAGGAGAGTGCGTGCATTAGAGATGCTGTGTCAGTAGATTACACCAGTACAGCCTTCTTAGGGAAGATGGTATGAAAAGCCGTTTCAGTTTTTAATCCACAATTTTTGATATGCAGAATTCAACGTGAACAAGTAAAAATGTCAGTAGATTAAACAGTAGCAGCTACTTTACTAGTAGAAATGATATTTAAGCATGTATGATTTCAGTTTTCTCAAATCATTTAATTGAAAGGAACCAATTTTACTACTATGAATTACATTTAACGCGCTAATTCAGTTTTCATAAGCAAAAATCAAACTTTTTAAAGATGAAATTCTAATTATTACACGTCTAAAACGATGTCTGCTGGTAAAAAAAAATTAGCTCCTACATTCTTACATGCAAGAACTGAATTCCCAGATGTTCCAATTCACTTCACAGTAGCAAGACATTAATTTTTCCCAATCAAAATGTTTTTGTAGCCAAAGCTGAAGCGCTACAACTGATAAACTGGCAAAAACTGTCCCACTCAAAGAAACAGTGAAAAGCTATGAGCTCCTACTAGTGGGAGCCGGACGTTTTACTGATAAATACAAACCAACATGGAAGAAAAATATATACACATATATTTGTTCATATTAACAATATTTTATGATTTAAATAAATGCCAGTATATTAAATATATGCATATAAGTAGATGAAATAAATGGATCCATGTTTAATACATATGTGTCAAACATAAATGGAAATGTACTACAAACTTGACACAAACTTTTACAAATATACTGAAACAGATTTCCTTTGCATACAGGAACAGACGTATAGGCTGTATGTCTATAGTCCAGTTTAGGTTTATGGCTCTTATCTCTGTGTCAACATGAATGTAGGATAACTGACACATCGTGGTTGTGGTTTTCTGGATGCTGATGCAGAACGTTTGTGTAAAATACTGCACGGCTTTTCATGTCATTGTTAAAACTGGTTAAAAGAATCCACCGAATTCCTCCTCAGTCAGGTTTTAATCCATAACCAATCCTGCGAATACAAAGAACGCAGCCCAGCCCGTTCTCTCATGTTTGCTGCAATGTCTTCTGAAAATGAAAGGGAGCAGCTGAAGAGCACGGTAGGCCTTTTCTGTAAATGATTTAAAGGATTTCGAGCAAAGAATATTGACCCGTTCTGCTTGACACTCAACCTACATTCTTAAAAAAGATGGTTCTTCAGTAAAAAGGCTCTTAAGTAAAAGAATGGTTCTATTTAGAGTTCTATATGGAGCCATTTCAGACTTAAACGACTCATCAAGATTGATGGAGAATGTGTTGCATATGGTTCTAAAGGAGTTCTGCTGTTGTTACTATGTCAAGCTTGTAACAACAGCAGAACCCTCTTGGTGCTATCAGTCTGAAGAACCATTTCACCATGAGACATGAAATGGTTCTGAACAGAACCATTCCCTTTACTAAAGAACCCTTGAGGGGGGGTTGTACACTCTTTGTGTATACACCCCCCCCACGTGCACATTCACGTTCAGCAGCACGTGAATCACGGAGGAACCATTTTCCTCGCCCTCCCCCTCTGCAGTCCAATGAAGGTCACACATTAAAAGTCCTACAATCATTATTAAAGAACACAAGAAAACCATCCAAACAAATCAGTCACGCTTATCCCGCCCTCCGTTGCGCAATTTCATGTTTTATAACCGAGCTGGTGGGGGAGTTGGTAGCTTTATACTGCAACTGAACAATTTAACAAAAAAAAAAGGCTAAAAAAGTCTTAAAGTTTATAAAAAATAAATTCAAAATAAAGAGACAATAATATGACAGTAGTCATATGATGGTGCTATCATGAAATGACAGTAATAACAGTGTGGGGTTCAGGCCCATGTGCTCGGTCTGTACATTGTGTACTTTTTGGCTGCATAACCACACAGTCAGTTCAATGTGTCTGATTACACCGAAAAAAATGTGATGCATGAGCAGAAAACAGCTGACCTGACCTTCACTGTGCCCTCACAACTGAACTATAACACTATAAACTGCACACAATGAACATTTCTCCTCATTTTCGGGTGAATCTTACTAAATAACTTTTATTTTCATTTGACTGAAGCGCTGACTGAGTGTCTGCCGCAGCTCCAGGCCCTGCTGTTGACGAGGCTGCTGTCGGCCCGGCTCTGACTCTAACCGTAACAGACTAACCCGGTTCTAAAACACGAATGAACCCCGTTTCTCACCGGCTCCATTCAGGCTGGACCGGAGCGTGAGGGCCTGCCGGACCGCACAGCGCCGCCACGCCGCTCTGACTGCGAACATCCTCACTCACTCAGCCCGGGTTGTGAAGCACGGCGGCTCGGAGAGACACTGAACCCAGAGAGAGACACCAAGGGGGCGTGAGGATTCAGCAGCAGATTTACACCACGAAAACGGACCTTTCAAAATAAAAGCCCCGACAGAAGCTGATTTAAAGGGCATTATTACTACTACTACTTGTCATCATAGATAGTCATGTAACCTAGGTCACTATGATATATATAACGTTACAGTGGGGTCCAAATATCTGAGACTGCTGGTGAAAATGCTTCTGTTTTGCCTTCTTTCTGAATTAATACATTTTTTTTCATTACAATTGACATTATCAGCAAACAAAACAAGTAATATCATAAATTAGTATTGCTTTATACACCAATCAGGCATAACATTATGACCACCTCCTTATTTCTAAGCTCATTGTCCATTTTATCAGCTCCACTTACTATATAGGAGCACTTTGTAGTTCTACAATTACAGACTGTAGTCCATCTGTTTCTCTGCATACTTTGTTAGCCCCCTTTACCCTGTTCTTCAGTGGTCAGGACCCCCATGGACCCTCACAGAGCAGGTACCTTTTGGGTGGTGGATCATTCTCAGCACTGCAGTAACACTGACGTGGTGGTGGTGTGTTTGTGTGTGTTGTGCTGGTACGAGTGGATCAGACGCAGCAGTGCTGCTGGAGTTTTATATAGGTCATAATGTTATGCCTGATCTGTGTATAGTAAAGCATTATAAGTACTATTTAGATTTGTTTTTAATGTTTGTCTTCCTTTTATTTTATAATAAGTCACAACAAAAAATTAAAAATACTATTAAAAACTATGAATTCAGTTATTTGTATTTAACGTTTCACACACTGTGCTGCACATCTAATTAAACAGGACTAATTATGCTTTCTTTTTAAACAAACATGCAGTTGGTAGGTGATTTTTAAGGATTGATGATTTCCAAAATATGCTCAGAAAAGCATATTGTGATGTAATTTATCATGATAACGATAAATATTGTCACACTGTCCAGCTCTACTGGTACTACTACTTGTAATCATATACAGTCAAGTAGGTTACTATATATATATATATGTATAATATATACAGAGGGGTCCAAAAGTCTGAGACCACTTTAGTGAAAATGCTTTTTTATTACAAATGATATTAGCATAACAGTCTTTTCACTCATAACAGTGAGTGAAAACCAGAATAAAGAAAAGGCTGCTTATGATAGTATTTAGTGTTTGTTCTCCTTTTGCTTTAGTGTGCACTTCAGCTGGCACAGACTCTGACCACAAATAGTGACAAAATCCTTGAAGAATAGATCAGATCCACTAGTCGTCCAAACGCGAGCTTCAGTAAAAAAATGATAACTGAAAAAACTGACCTTTTTCTGCAAAGAACTGAACATGATCAGAGTCACACATCCACTCAAATCTGAATTAGAAATAGTGCAGAATCTTGAATGTTTTTCTTAATTTTACATAACTTTTCTTTGTTTTATTTTTTTCAAGATTCTAAAACATTCTGTTCTTTATTTCCAGGTTTAAATTAAAGCATTCTCAGATTTTCAATGTAGTTTTACATTTTTGGACCCCACTGTATCTATGCTTGCACTTGGCTAGTAATTATAGCAATAAAAGGTTCAAGATGTGTAACGTTTGTGAAGAGCAATAGTACTGCAATAACTAATGCTACAAACATAAAGCCCACTATTAAATAAAAGTAAATTCTAATATTAACCAATATAATAATGATAATAATGATAATAATAATAATAATAATAATCTTACTATTATTCTAAGTATTATCTATATTACTATTATGTACATCAATCTAAAAGTGATCAAGTTACCTATGCTGGCCAATGAACAGCAGAAGTGGACCATTCAAATTAAAAGACTCAAGAGGTGGAAATTATATAAAGGGTATGGCTGCTACTGATATTTGTAGTACTGTTACTATGACTAACACTAAATACCTCAAATACAGTATTAGGTTTGCCAGACAGTGGAGGGGGACTTTTAACAATAAAACCTCTTATATCTTGCTCTATGGATGGTGAAAAGCAGGTCCTATGACACATTAAAATATCACGTGATAAAACTGGTGGGTGTACTAAATATTAGTCTTATGTGCACGGCGCAAATGTAGGAATTAAAATCAGTGTTTGCATAATTCATTGCAATTAATTACAACTGCAGACTTGATGACTGATGGGCTTTCCAATGACTTTTCAACCCAGTTTTCATTTTATCCAATATAAACATTCATTTATGTTTCCTCTTATTTCATTCATATTTATGAAATAGCTGACCTGTGACCAGGTGGCTCCTAAATGAACACCACCACACTGTTACATTGGAGAGAACTGACTAACCATCAGCATTCAGTATCTTAATCAAGGCTAAGACAAAGATTTACCCATCTATATATAAAAATGTTATGAAGGCTCTGCACATTATTTTGATTTTGTGGCAGAGTAAATCAACTAAACCATCTTCTTGCTTTTATTGGTACACTTTTTGCTTGAGGCCATGAACACAAAATTTTAAATTTCCAGCAGACCACTACAGCTTACTGTAATCACAACAAATAACATAGAACAGTTACATCCACACAAACTAGGATTCATTACCTATTATCTTGTTCACGACATGCATTTGCAAAAGTGTGTAAAGGAATGTGATGAATACATAAAAAGACTTTTAATATATAAATATCTTTATTATACATTACAGGAGATCATCCAAGAGCAGTGGACCACAGACACTGGGGAAAATGTTTTCACAAAAACATGACACAGAGGTTGGAAATATGCCCTGGAGAGTGAGAGAGAGAGGAAAACAATGAATAAACAGGCTTACTAAAATGACTAACATGTCACATCGATTTCATTAGCATTCTCCTGCAATATTAAGGGGGAACTAATAAATCATTGCAAGCATCATGTATATTTTACTGAACATATTGATAAATATGATACTGTATCTAAGCAGATATTTAGTCAGCACTGGAAACAATGTGTAATTGTGACATACTACTTTAAATCCATCTCACACAGCTTTCGGCTGGTTACTGCTAGCAACAGAAATACTGTTTAATGGTGCAGGTAAGGAGTGTTGCTTACATGTTGAGAGGAACTATTCCAGTCCATTTCTTGTCTTGTATTCCTGCACGTCAGTGCTGTGCTGTTTGAAAAGCTAATGGGACACAAGCAAATGTATTAGCTGTGGTCTAAGAGCAAAAAAAGGTCAGTGGTTCATTCTAAGACAATAAACATGGTAGTATTACCAGTGCCCACAGGAGAGCAGTGCTCCCAAATGTTAGTCCCACTCGCAGCATGTTTGGTCTAGAGGAATCTGGCTTGGCTGCAGTGAAAGCATTTCTGCTAATAGCTATAAAGAAAAAAGTACAGGAATAAAAAAATAAAGGAAACGAATAAAGTCCACATACAAGACAACAGTGAAATTCAAATTTGCTACGTGGATTAAAGATATGTTTCCACCAAAATCTTTCCCTAACATAGTCTATTGGCCAAGACAAGTTTGGTGTCCTGACTTTGCTACTTCAGCTTAGCTACATTAGCAAAAATGCCACTGTTGCCGAGCATTTTTTATAATGCTATTTTGTGTGCTTCACTCATGATATCCAGGACCTGACAGTTATTTTCAAAGCATGTGATTTGCTGGCTGCTTCAGATTGTTTTGTAAGTTTAAAACACATAAAGACTAAACAGCTGGTCACGTTCCTTTCTGGAAATCTCTTTTCTTTCTGGATTTCTGTATTTACAATACTATCAAAGGTTTGCTTTGGTGTCATTTTAAGAGACAAAAGCAGAACAAAATAAGCTCTGTCAGGTTTATGAATATTCTTTTAACATAGAGTAGTAGAACTCATGAAGAATGAGGGCATTCACTTTATTAGTGATGTGAATAAGAAGGACTATAAATGACTTTATTTGTAGGGTTCAACAGAGCTGTTAGTTATAACAATGTACAACCCATTATGTGGGTCAAGGCTGCTACAGAATTCCCTTAAACTTCCAGCCCCTTCCAAAGTAAAGGAACACTTCAAGATTCTGTCACTTATTTACCCTGTTAATGATTTTCTTTGTGGTAGATTTAGTTTTCAAAATACTCCTTGCATTTTTTGCCACTCACAGTGTTAAAAACATTGAAACGTTTTTTTTTCCTGTTAATATGTAAGAACCTTTTGGACTGAGACGGAAAAATGGCTTTCCACCTATTATTCCAACCTATATTTACTACCGCAAACGTAAATATCACCTAAAAAATATCGCGATATTGCATTTTAACAGTACCACCCAGCAAGGTGTTCATACCCAAAATACTAGTACGATGTCAGTCAGCTGGCTAATATGACGTGACGTGACTGCATTAACGAATATTTAGCCGAGTCTATACAAGCCAAAACATATTACAATTCAAAAACAAATTATTGATACGTTCATCACTGATAATACGACTTTTAACCTTACACACACTGAGCTTAGCTGCTGTTGGCTAACTAGGAGAAACTAAGGTCAGGCCTGATATCACTGTGCTAACTGGCTAAAACGACCAAATTATAAGCCTTCCTCTCAATTTAAAACAGAAGAAGAGCCTTACTGGTTAGTGTATATTCGATACTCACTCTTAGTCAGTGCTGTAGTTTGTAATAGTAAGCGGCCTGCAGGCATTTTAACACGTTTTAATGCGTTTAGCAAAAAAGACGCGCTGCTGTTCCAGTCTTGCTCAATTTGATAGGTGTTTGATTCACCGGACCGCTCTGCCCATAGACGGCTCTGCCCCTCCTAGGCGCACACAGAGTAATCGATCGTGGAAAAAACACTGATCCTGAGACAAATAAATAAAACGTCAGATTTCAGTTTGACTTTACTCTAGTTCTCTATAATGTCACGTTTAATTTGCAAAAAGTGTTCCGTAGGTTCCAAGTCATGCTTTGCACATTGCACCTCATAAAAAAGTAACACTGAATAAAAATGCTGGTCTTCAGTAAAACGATAATGCTGCACATTTGTTGACATGTCATACATTCATACATAGATTAAGTGTTAGCAGTTTGATGTACCCACGCAGATTATCACTAGTTCTGACTGACTCTGCCATGTTCATTTGATTATTACTATTTAGGTTCTGCAGGGGGCTTTTGGTCACTACACATGCGCAGATTATCACTATTTTGATTCTAAAGTGTACGTTTACTGTCACTACATGCGCAGGTGATCACTAGTTTGATTCTAAACCGTACACTTTGTGTCACCACACGCTCAGATGATCAGTGTTTTGGTTAAGGGTACTTTCTGTCACCACCACAAACTCTCCATTTTGGTTCTGTGCGGGGGCCTCCCTCCCCACTACCGCTGCGCACGCGCAGTTGATGCGCGAGCCGCCATTTGGGTTCTGCAGGCCTTGTGTCACCACGTGAAGACAGTCAGTCCGGCACACATCGCGGTTCGGTTCGGCCGCTTTGCACACACACAGTCCGGCACAGGACAGAGACTTCAGCTCTGCTTAATGTTATAGCATAGCTGCACAAGGCTACAATGCCCTCCATAGCGCTGCCGCCTAAAGAGAACGCTCTCTTTAAGAGGATATTGGTAAGTTGAGGGATGTTTGTTGGCCACTGTGCGTGTCAGCCGCTTTGGCTCTTTAACGTCTGACATTAACACAGACACTCGCACACAGCTGCCCGGGAGTCCGGTCCAGGGTCTGCACAGTTACTCCGCCAGCCAGCTACAGGGACACCGAGCTTTGGGGGGTCGTTTAAAGAGTTACTGACGCTATCCATGCTCTGTCAGCTAGGTTAGCTAGCTTAGCCACGAAGCTGAAGTCGGCTTCTAGTTCGAATTTCCTCCGTTCCACCTTAAATGGTGCAGCCGTTACAGGCGCCGGAATGTAACTGCTGCACCGTTTAAGGTGGAACGAGAAATTCGAACAAGAAGCTGGCGAATAGGAAGCCAACTTCATCCTCGTAACTAACTTAGCCTCTGTTTGGGAGACTTTGGTGTCGCTAAACTCGCGAAATGCAGTCCGCTGTGTGATTTTTAGACGAAAAATAAATGTCTAGGTTTCCTATAACGACGTTACTGACTTATCAAATCATCAGCTTATTTAGTTAAGGCGATAGTAACAAGCTAGCTAACCTAGGTAACGCTCGCTGACCTTACTGTAGTCACTTGTACAGTCACCCTGGTGGAGCTGGTTAGCTAACTTACTTAAAGGGGAACTCCACCGGTGTTTCAAAATTTCTGCATGATTAAATGATTAATATGTAAACAAAGTCATTGAGGGTGGTTTGATGTGAGGTGGTTCATTTGCAGAGTTCTTTACAGTGGTGGTGATGGGAGCCATGCCTACAACACAAATATATTTTTTTATTTACCATCCAAAACCAAAAGTAAATCTTCAGGAGTTTTCTGAGTGTTTATATAGAATGTTGATGGTAAAATAGCTATAAATAATAAGTTTCTTAAGGGGGCTCTTTTGCCTTATAACACCCCTCATGCACCCCTCCACCATGATGGATTAAAACACGTTTCAAGCCAAACATTTATCACAAAACTTTCAGAAAACAATGTCAGAGACACAAGCAGTGTATTTATAACCATTTCATGTAATAACTTTCTGTAAGCAAGCTTTTAAAGGTGGATGTCTGGTTTCTATCACCACCACTTTGAACAATTCTGAGTTTCACACCAAACCACTCTGTATGACTTTATTCACCTCTCAGCCATTTCATTATGTAAAAGTTTTTGAAAATTGGGTGGAATTCCCCTTTAAGCTACTTATTTGGTTGAGTAATTAGCTGTAAATGAATCAATAAAAGGGAAAACTGTTAAGAAGCGTGTGACACAAGCATGTATAGTGTCTAATGTAGACTTGGTTGTAGATTAAGAGTTGTTAAGTTAGGGGAGCTGCACGTTGTGGTCAGTTGATTAGCCACCAGTATGACAAGTTGTGAGCTATGCTTTTCTCTGAGGTGTTGGTACTAAAAAGTTAATGCTAATAGTGTGAGACTGAGTGACATGTGGCCCAGTTAAATCCTCTCAGCATGCCTTTGTGAATGAACTGCCTCCATGCTCACTTTGATCAGCATTTCTAGTTCTTATAGCCATTACATTCAGTGTACTCTGACCAGAGAAAGTTAAAGGGTCTGTATCTTAGTTTTTTGCTTTTTATCTTTTCTCTCGATATCCACGTGTAACATTTGTGTAGTCAAAAGTGGTCATAATTCCTTTTGAAATGACCTCTCTGTATAGATAAACAGGCTGATTTTTTTCACAGTGTGTTTAAGACTGAGATCTGTAAATCATATCTGTTTTGTTTGCTCTGTATTCTGCCACATTCAAAAAGTCCAGAGAGCTGAATGGATGTAGCCAAACTGCTGTAGGCAGAATAACTGAGTTTGTTCTATGTGACATCACAGAAACAATGGATTCAAAACGGGCAGCGTAGTTTCCGTGTATGGACTGGGTAGTGACTGGTGTATTTTGAAGCTTTAACAATGTTTACATACTATTTTAAATGCCATTATTTCAGAAAAGCGAGGAAATTTGTTTTTCTGTGATATTAGCCCTTTAATTAGAAATACTCTGGGTTTTAAAGCTGTGCCTTTAACTGCCTGTTAGGTTTACCAAAATGATTTCAGCAAGCTTGTGGAATTCCTCCAGCCCCAAAGAGCACCCTATTCCTAGAAAGTGAAACTAGCTGACGTCAGGAATGGTGCACCAAAAAAACAAATGTACACGCTTTTCCACTTTCTCTAAATAAAGGCAGCCGGCCAAAAAACGTTTGGTGTCGTAAGTTTTGTTATTTAGACTTTGAGGAAGGGCGAAGGTTGTGTACATTTTATTCTTTGAAGGCAAATGTTATAAATATAATGAACTGGCCAAATGTCACAATGCATGTATGTAACTGAATGCAGGTCTTCTGTTAACCTTCATGCCTTTTTAGGACATTTTGCAGTCATGTTTAAGTTTAATTACTGAAGTCTTTTTCTTTAAAGCAGAGGGAATCACAAATTTGATTTGAGAGCAGTTTTTCAAAATGGATTAAAGTGGTGGTGTTTATACTTAGAGGCTGGCAACATAGCAGTATTATCACGATGAATTGCATCACAAATATGTCTTTATGAGCAAATTGTGTATATTGCTATTTAAAGGCTGCATGTCTTGCAAGTCTTGTTTTAATTAGATTTATTTTTCCTCTCTTTTTTTCCCCGAGATCCGTTATGTTTGTGTCATTTATGTATCAAAAACAGTCATTATTCATTTCTTCATGACCATTTTCCAAGCTCTCTTTATCCAGGCTGTTTTTGTTTCTGTGCCTTTAAGACTAATATTGTAAATGAGCTCTGTTTTGATTGGCTAATCTGTATCGTGCCCCAGCTAGAAAGCGTTCCAGGCTAAAGCACTGCTTATAATGTATAATTTCAGTGTGAATTGATTGAGCTAAGCTGCTGTCGGCAAGATGGGAGGCTTTATGTAAATGTGTTAGTATTCGTGACATCACAAAAGCCGTGAAATTCAAAATAAGCTGTTTTACAGCGTTGTTTCCATATGGACACCGGAGTGAGTAGTGCATTTTGAAACTTAAACAGTAATCGCATACTGCATCAAATGCTTATGACACACTGAGGAAAAGTTGTATATGTGATATGGGCCCTTTAAATGTGGCACTGCTGGATATTTTTTTTGCCTGTTCCAGCTTATTTAGCCTCATATTTATCATGGTGCATATTCTGTATAGAGAAAATGTCTAAGTGTTGTGATGTTATTTTTGTCGTATTACGCAGACCTGTTTGTACCACTGTTGTTGGAGTTTTCTGAGGCCGTTTTGTGTTAAATGACCATGTAGTCGTAGCAGAGTTTCTTGGTCTAGTGCGAGTAAGTACACAGTGCCAATCGCAAAATCAGTGTTCAGAATTGCACTCTGTCTCTGTGGGACTGCAGCACGATCCCAGTAGGAGCAGCAGCGCACAGTCCTCCCTGTGCCAGGGGGGCATTCCTGCACGTTACTGTTGTGTGGATATTTGGCAGGCAGATCTGTGGATGCCTAAACTGCTGTGCTGACAGCATAGATGGGGATCTGTTAGTAATCAGCGTCCTGCTTTCTGGGACTGGCATTTTTGGCAGCACCACTGACAGTGTCATATGCAAGGAGGCCTGCAGGTTACATGTCAAAGAAAGTATCTGAGAAGAAGCGTTTTTTCACGCAGTTGGGCTTTCTTCACATTTATACGCTAAGCTTTCTGACTCAGAGGCTGAGGAATAAATAAGCGCCCTTAGAAAAGGGAGTATTAACCTGTTTAATCTGCCTTTTTTGTCTGCTTTAAACTAATTTTTCTTCTCCTCTCCTGCAGCGATGCTATGAACACAAGCAATACAGAAATGGGCTGAAGTTCTGCAAGCAGATCCTTTCAAACCCAAAGTTTTCTGAACATGGAGGTAAGACTGATTTACACTGAAGGGGATTTCCACCAGTTTTGCAAATTTTTCAGCAGTTGCGTAATTCAGTCATTCAAAATACTTTAATATTTTTGCTATTATAAATGACCCATGAATACTGAGTTTTTGTATGTAATGTTGATAATGGTAAAATAGTGAATTCGCCAAAAAAAAAAGGTTTTCATTTTTTTTCTTTGAACGGCCTGTATGTACCTCTGTGTTGAATGAAAAAAAATCACAATAATTATATTACGATCATAAAACAAGGTCTCTGGCATCAGGCAAACAATGAGTAGCCTTTTCATGTAATCAGTATCTTTGAGGTAGCTTGTAGAGGCATTAAATACAGGGTGATTCACTCGAAAGAGGCCCCAAATATTCTGTTGTAACTCCCATTAGGATGAAGCAATCTGAACCAAAAAAAATACGCGACATACCTTGATGTATTTGTAATCGATTGCATTACATGTGTTGCTGGAAGTGATCTTGTTTTCTGGCAGACACATTTCGACACGGCACTCCATGTTCCTGAACATATCGGCAAGCATTAGAGAGGTTAAACGTCGTGATGGCTGTTCGGCGCCTACCTCATCACTCTGACGCAGGGGCATCCTGGCTTGTTCAAAGCTCCATATACTGAGGAGCACATTGCACGATGTTTCGCTCAGATTGCTTTGTCCTAGCGAGAGTTATTACAGAATATTCAGGGCCTCTTTCGAGTGAATCTCCCTGTAGTTTAGATGCTTTGGTTATCACTGCTGCAAACAATTCTGATAGTCTCCACACTAGAGAAGCTTACTTTCTCATTAAATCACTCATTTCTCCTCAGCCCCCATTTTTATTTACATCTTTACAGGTTAATTACGCAGTACATTTCGATAAATTGGTGGAATTCCCCTGTAATGTATTTGTTTTAATGTTGTTTAATTGTATGAACCTGAATTTGACCCATTGCACATTCTTATTGGCTGCATGTTTTTGTGTCTCTCTGTCTCTCAGAGACGCTGGCAATGAAGGGACTGACCCTGAATTGTTTGGGAAGAAAAGAAGAAGCATATGAACTGGTCAGAAGAGGCCTTCGCAATGACCTGAAGAGTCATGTCTGTATCCTCCACATGTTTTTTTTGCTGCTTTAGATGAGGAATATGTGAGTTATTAGGTTGAAAGAATAGTTTTATAGCATCAAAGCCTACAGTGTGCACATCATCTTGATGCTCTTTGTAATGTGGCAACAGTGGATCAGGTTATAGGGGCGTAGGTTTCGTCTTCAGAGTACTGTAGGTATGAAATTTAGTTTTGCTCGTTTTCATGTCTGGATAATATGTGAAAATAAAGGAATACTGTAGTGCTTTCAGACCTGTATTCCATCTGTCACATATGATTGATTACAATGGACAAAAGTTTCCCTGTTCTTGGAAAAGAACAGGAAATGCATTGACTCAACAAAATTTGAATAGAATCCACTGGGCAGGTAGGGTCATATCCCAGGACTGACTGGGTATTCCTGGTTGTGCCGTCGGGCAAGGCAGTTAATCACTGAAATGTCGTATTTCCCTCAAAGGATCAGTGACATATAACATTAGTATGGATGTTGTTAAATGGAGCAGGCAGCATGTTGTTTCCCATCCTTGACTTCTTCCTCTCAGGTTGGCACGTGTACGGTTTGCTGCAACGTTCAGACAAGAAGTATGACGAAGCCATCAAGTGCTACAGGAATGCCCTGAAATGGGACAAAGACAATCTGCAGATCCTCAGAGACCTCTCCCTGCTGCAGATCCAGATGAGGGACCTCGAAGGCTATAGAGTAAGAGCAAGAGAGAAGTGATGTAAAGCTAAGTTTACCTCTACAAATGGTTCTAGAATGTTCTCCATAGAGGTTAGTGATGCTGCAAAAAAATATATCAAAGGGATCCCGAGTAGCGCGGTCATGTAAGCATTGCCCCTATCATGAGGAGGTCTCAAGTTCAGTCCCTGGTGATGCTACAGCCATCGGTGGCTGGGAGTCGAAGAGAGCACAGTTGACCTCGCTCTGTTTGGGTCGGTTGGATCCCCCATCACTCAGCGCAGTGCTAGCCAGTGCAGGCGTCTGTTAGCTGACGTAACAGAACTGGTGGTTGTCACTGAGTGCGTTCAACTGTCCATGATGTTGCATGAACAGCAGTTCGAAAAGATGTGATAGCTGGCTTCACAGGTATCGGAGGAAACCTGTGGTAGCCTTCTGCCCTTTTAGCACGGGTGGTATCGTGACTGCTGGTAACTAGTGGGTGGAATTGATTACGTCTAAGTTGGGGAGACAGTTGGGGGAAAAAAAAAAAATAAAAAATTCAGAAAAGCCTATTGTATGTGATGTAGTTAATGATGATGACTGTGGATATCATGTCACATTCCCACTCCTAGTCCTCGCATACATTCACAAAGTTCTAGAATGTTCTGCCCCACATTTATACGACTCTTGAATGTTCTCCCTCTCATTCACACCGTTTTGCAGTGTTCTGTCCCACAGTTACAGTTCTGGAATCCTCTCTCCCACAGTAATTTGATTCTAGAGTGTTTTCCATTCAATTCGCACAGTTTTGTAATGTCATTTCCCACATTCACATGGTTCTGTGCTGCTGCCCCATTCATCTTGATCCAGAAAGTTCTCCTGCATTCATAATGTTCTAGCGTGCTTCCTCCATTCACACAGATTAATTTAGCATGTAATTTCTTATTCCATTAGTAATTAGAATATTACAATTAGAATATTGACATTCAGTGCTGAGAGACGATACTTGAGCGTCTGTGTATTGCGGAAAAAGTTTTCACCCATTGCAGTACTGCATTGTATTGTGTTCAGTTTTCTACCCCTACCAAAATATATCCTGTATTTTCTAATCCTGACCCCTCTGTCCTGGGTTTTCTAGGAGACCCGGTATCAGTTGCTGCAGTTGCGGCCAGCTCAGAGAGCCTCCTGGATCGGGTATGCCATTGCCTATCACCTTCTACAGGACTACGAGATGGCAGCCAAGATAGTTGAGGAGTTCCGCAAAACTCAGCAGGCATGGGTCACCTTTATGCACGTGCTCTTCAATCTTCCACACTCTTGTGTTTTTCTTGCCTGCTTTCTCTTCCATTGGCCCCTTTCCATAGACTGGAATACCAGGTCTATTAGGACTCCCTCTCAACTCATTACTTACATGTTGAAATGGGAATTTTGATTTGGTTTTTGTAGCTTCCAGAATTACCATTATGTTCGTTTTTCATGTCTTGTGGAACTTTGGACTTTAGATAATTTGTGCAATGATGTAAATCATGGCAAGTGACTGAGATATTGATTGGTTAAATACAATATCTATCAAGGGCATGAAATTTGTTTATTTAGACCTTGCAACAAAATGTAATTTGGTTATTTTAATGCCATACACAGAAGACAGAACTTATGATAGTACTAATTTCACGCAAGTGAAATATACTAAATATACATAGATTTGTGTTCTCTGCACTTTGGTGGAAACAAAATTGAAATTTCAAATTTGAGTGCTTTGAATTTTATTATAACAATATAACGATTGTAACATTCCAGATTCATAAAGTTGAATCACCAACTTTAGACAGTGTTGCCTCTGCATTTGTACAAACCTAGTAATCCCTATTAGGCTTACTGAAGCTGTGTTGTGCTTTTTGTAGATGATTTGCAGTTGCATTTATGTTTTGTGGCAGTTTCAGTGGGAGGGATAAAGCCATGTTTTTAGCGCAGGACTGTAGAACTCAAACATGCTCACTCTCACAGCACCAGATTAAACCAAATCAACTCCAGCTTGTCTGAGTACACGCTGGCCTTGTTGCCCTAAGCAAACTCATGCCTGTGTGAGTGCATTTTCTGCCAGATTAAAAGGGCGCTGTTAACATTGTTTGTGTGTGTGTGTTTCAGACATCTCCAGATAAGGTGGATTATGAGTACAGTGAACTGTTGCTGTATCAAAATCAGGTGTTGAGGGAGGCTGGGCTTTTCAAAGAGGCTCTGATTCACCTGACCACCTATGAGAAACAAATCTGTGACAAACTGGCTGTGGAGGAAACTAAAGGTGTGTATGTGCATCTAAAACTCTTGTAACTTTAGAGTTATCGTCCTTATTTTGCTATACAATTTAAATAAAATTTAGTTATAATCTCTCTTGTTACTTATATAATGAATTATAGTCTGCGTTTTCAAAATTGTTTTGATAGCAAGTAATGACAGACATGATAAAAAGTAAGGGATTTTTTGATCTTTTTTCAAAAGAGGCTGCGTTCACAATCCGCACTTTGAACAGAAATTTGCCACACCGTTGGTTTCAGTAACTGTATGTCTTTTGCACATAAATTCGACATCTGAAATTTCACCCCTATTAATGCACAAGGGATTGTGGGATAGTGAGTGGCACAAGCATGACTCACAATGTGGTGAGAAAAGTAGAGCCAGCATCAACTTTATGCAAATGACATGCAACAGCTGCATATTGCTGACCAGTTGACCAAAAGCAACTTTCCACTGTTTGTGCACAGTGAGGATGTGCCTACGTAGGCAAAGACATGGAAGGAATATTAATAACCGCTTTGTCGGGGTTCCTCATTTTGTATGATTCAAGATGAATACAAAGACAAAATTAAAACAAATACGTAACGGGAGAAAGTCTGACATTGTCAGTGTTCCTGTTGAGTTTATAGATGGCACTGAATAGCAAACATAGCAGGCTAATACATATCTTTTTTGTTGGTTGATGGCCTGTGTTGCCACCCAACATATACTGAACTATAGTGAGCTCTCTAATTTTACAGGAGTAGATTACTTGAGAAGAGAATTTAATTAAAATATATTTGAAATCCACAGCTCATCAACGGCTTCATACGTGTTCTGCGTTGTAGACAGACACGCCCCTCAAGCGTCAAGGCACTGGCAAAGAAAGCAGAAGAAGAATTTTGCAGCACATGCACTGGACATGTCCTGTAAAAAAACGAGAAATAATGAATATAAATTACAGCATGCATTTATTATCACCAGCAAAAGCTATGACACAATACATGTTACAAGTTCAGCAGAGATGGAACAAGACTACTTTTTCTTTTCCAATACTGATATTGAAACCTGTAGTATTGTTTGATACTGAGCCAATATATTTTTCTTTTAAAAACTACTAAGCTTTAAAATGAGCTATTATTAAAAGATGGTACTTCACTTTGGAATCTAAAAGTAGGCTTTCATGTACAAACTACTCAAACACTCTACTACCCAACGGATATCCACATGACATCACACAGCTTTCTTCCCCGCTCCTGTGTCTGTGCAGCATCTGATGACATCAGCTTGATGTGATACCTAGTGCCATGTCTCCAATTGTGGGGAGATGTTTTGATGACATGGCTGTGTGCTCGTGTCTATTGGACAGTTGTTGACACAGATTTCATAGGGGGATACATTTCAGAGAGATGATTTTTGTGTGCTTCTCTATATTTGCAGGAGAGCTCTTGCTGAAGTTGGATCGCTCTGATGAGGCGACTGAGGTTTATCGCAGGCTGCAGGAGAGAAATCCTGAGAACTGGAGCTACTACCAGGGCCTGGAGAGTGCACTGAAGCCAGGTATAAAAACACATGATTCTAAAGAGATTCATCTTGTTTACAGCAGTTTACAGCTGTGAGTCCTTAGACTGGAGCCTTTGACTCGTGTGTGTTTAGGGAGTGTGGAGGAGAGGCAGAAGATCTACGATGATGCCTGTGTCAAGTTTCCTAAAGGTTTAGTGCCCAGACGGCTGCCCCTAAACTTCCTCAGCGGTGAGTACCGGCTAGAGTTGTAATATTTCACAGGGTTTCAGAGGTGGGTGCTGAATGCTTGGAAGTCTAAAATGATTATTGGTTTGCTGTATGGATGTGAATGACCTAACTGATAAACCATTAAAAGATGGCTAAAATATTATGCCACCATTGTTATTGGATAAAGAAAGGTAACACCTGCACCAAGCAAACATCTAGAATTGAAAAGACCACTTCATCCATGTTTTCTGAGGGAGAGTGAGGTGCTTGGTGTAAGGAAATCACACATGGGTGCGTAAAAATGATAGAGAAGGACGTGGTGGACAGCAACGACTTCACTGAGCTGTTGAGGGTCACTGAGCTAGACCTAGTTATGGCATTTATGTTCATTTAAAGCTGCAAAACTATATATATAACTAACTTTATAACTATAGAACTCAGCAGCCCATTATTATATAGTCATTTCATCAACCTTTTAGGTTTTGGTCATATATTAATGAATGTATTTTCGTTGTCAGCCCATCGCTTCAAACAAAACCAGGTTCCTTTTGTAGTGAAGGTATAATACGGTCTCTGGCCAAATACACTCCACACAAGGAATACTTTGTCTTGGTGTATCAATATGGACCTCAGTTGATATGAACTTGTATCAAGAACTGTACAGTGGCTTTGAATGTGGCTCAAATCAGATTTTAGAACCAGAACTATTCATTTTGTCCTCTGTTTTAGGGCTGTTGGTTTGCGATTAATCACCAACTAATGACAGTCGATTATCGACCAAAGCATTCAAAGTATCAGTAGTTTACTGTACACTTCATTTGCATCACCTAATAATAGATATGTAATTACATGATTACATAGTTACATAATGAATACATGTACATACAATTTTTGTACTCTACAGATTTGACTCTACACTTGCCTTTTCAGCAAATTTAAATCACCAGTCTTTTTTTATTTTATTTTTTTTTATTTATTTATTTATTTTTTTACACTTATGAAAGATGTGGTTAAAAGGTTGAAATCCATACTTTAGACTCAATACTCTCCTTGTTTAGGGAGCTATGAGTGAGAAATAATTAAACAAAACAGTTAGCAGGGTTAAAAAGAACAGATGTTTTTTCATACATACTTTCTAAAGGTGCTTCTAAGTACATTGTATGGATTTACAAGTTTATAAAAATTTGGGAAGCCCTGCTGGGCTTTTCACAACTTTTCCCCCATTATGATGTTGTATATCAGCAATTCAGCCACATATCTCTAATGCCTTTTTTTGTCTGTGCTGGTGTGGGTCTGTGCAGGGGAGAAGTTCAGAGAGTGTCTGGACCGTTATCTGAGGATGAACTTCACTAAAGGATGCCCTCCTCTATTCACCACACTCAAATCACTCTACACTGACAAAGAGAAGGTGAGACGCATTAAGATTAGGCTCACAGATTGTAGTGAAGAGGAAAGAGTGTTGATGTGACAAAAATGTGAATAAGATCAGTCTTTTAATTGGTCTCTTGGCAGGTGTCGATCATCGAGGAGTTAGTGGTCAGCTACGAGGAAAGTTTGAGAAGCTGTCGAATGTTCAGCCAAAATGGTGAGAGAATTCTCTACCTGCCATTGAAAAGAAGCATTTACTGAAGCTAACATTCTCTTAGGCTTATAAGAACTATGAGAGAGCTATGTCCACAAAAAGATATGAAGTAGATTTGAAACTTTCCGAGAGAAAATATGTGATGGTCCCACCCTCAAGATTTGGGATGCTGTTGTGTAGTATGGGCAGCGACTTGGAAAGTTTGTTTTGGGCCTGTTAAACTGGGAAATGAGGGCTAAGCAAACATGATTGACAAGAATTGTCCCACTTTACATTGTTTCTCTAATAACTATGTAGTTACACATTAACAAGACATGTAACAAAAATGTAACTACTGGTGATGTGTTCATGCTTACAGTAGGATTGAGGTAGCACAGCTTATGCAAATACACGCATATGAACTTAACTTTTTACTCGTGTAATTACACAAGTGTATCTTGATAGTGGTAACGGCCTAATTACACATGCGTAAAAGAGCAAACGGCTGTTTTTCCTAACGAGATCTTTTCTGTCTTGACTTCAAACTAGCTGTAGTTGTACACTTGTGTTGTGACATGGTAACCTAACCACAGTTCTGGCTTTAAACTATCCTGTAATGCGACATTATTTACACTGCTACAGCAGATGACCATTTATCCTGATGTAGGTAATGTGAAATTACTGATTGGTTAATCCTTGTGATTTGATCAGGTTACCATGTTACAACACAAGTATTCCACACGACCCAAAATGACTTGGAAAAAATACTGGTTCCGTTGACTGATATTTATTTATTTATTTATTTATTTATTTATTTATTTACAGTGAACACATCACCTGTAGTTATGTTATTGTAATTGTTGATGCTGTTGCATTGTTAAAATGTAACTACACTTATTAGAGACACTTCAAATAAAGTGTGACTGAACATTGTCTTTGCTGTGGGCAAATGCAGGTTATTGAACCCTTTGTGTATGTGTTGTGCAGATGATGGGAAAACGGAGCCCCCGACGACTCTGCTGTGGGTTCAGTATTTCCTTGCTCAACACTTCGACTACATAGGCCAGCATGGTACCGCCTTGGAGTATATCAACACAGCCATCGAAAGCACCCCCACGCTTATAGAGCTGTTCCTCATTAAGGCAAAGATCTACAAGGTAAAAGCACACAGGCATCATCAACAAGGAATAGTTTGGTAAAAAACCCTGCTGCACAACTGAAAGATCAAAACTGTGTTGATTTCTTAAGTCTCTAATAGACTTGCTTTTGTGGTTTCTGACACTCTGTTATCTATGTTAAAGGACAAAGGTGCAGATAAAATTAGACTGACTCCTGTTTCATTTTAGCCATGCACTAATAGATAACAGTTTGTCGGAAACCACAAGTCTATTTGAGATTACTAATCAACTTAATCACATAGTTGCCTCACATCACATTATGACTTGCAGTTTGCACTATACTAACTGGTGGTGCAAACTTCAGACACCTTAGGATTGTCATGTACATTTAGGGTCAACTGTGCAAATTCGATTTTTGGAATGAATAAGTTGACACCCGTCATTTTTCAGAGCACATTGGTTTCTATTGCACTGCATCTGTCACACTTCACCGAAAAAGAGCACATTTAGGGTGTTTCTGTATTTAGGGGTAAGTCGGTATGTTCGAAAATTTTAATATTTATAAAGGTTTAAAAATAGAATGGTAAATTAGGAAGCAGATAAGCTTGTCTATAAGGACTTTTTCACACACATTACCTCTGTGTGGTGTGAACGACAGAGCATGTCTTGCTTTTTTTTCGCTGCCCATGTTAACAGGTCAGCGCTTTCACACAGGCTGCGTAAGAGGTTACGCGAGCAGAGCGTCCCAGACGCCACATGGTGTTTAGAGAACAGGCGAGGAGATAACTTTGCAAAATACAGTAAAATAAGCCATAAAAAACAATGAGAATGAAACAGAAAACTGGACAAATACCTGAATACGCAAATTCTCTAATTCAGTACTAGTTAAACATTCTTTGCTTAATACAGATTTCCCAATAGAGCTGCCAGGCTTGAAGCGATCGCCTTACTGTACCAACAAACAAATGTGCCGTGCTCTTTTACAAATTATTTATTTATTGAGCACAGTGACTGATTTGATAGTTTATCCATTCATAAAAAGAATGTCTGTCTAACTTTCTTGCTGCACCACTCTGCACCGCTGCCACTATGTGTAGTAATGGTCAGCATGTGTAAGATGTAGCAGTCAAGCTGCTGCTGCTCTCATCCCACACAGAGGTAGCATATGTGAAACGTGTCTAAGGTTATAAATTTTCATAATGTGTGTCTCAGCTGAGATATTTGAACTCTCTGCTCCAGCAGAGGGCAGTGTAGAGCAAGTGTCGTTATGAATATTTTTCAGATTATTCCTTAAAAATTCCTATTTCAAATTTGACCAGTATGCCCATCCCTGATCGGATTTCTCTCCCTCTCTCTGCAGCATGCTGGGAATATTCGGGAGGCTGCTCGCTGGATGGACGAGGCTCAGGCCCTGGACACTGCTGATCGGTTCATCAACTCTAAATGCGCCAAGTACCTTCTGAAAGCCAGCCTGGTAAAAGAGGCCGAGGAGATGTGCTCCAAGTTCACACGGGTTAGTGGATGTAGTTAGGTTGGGTGCAGAAGAGAGTCTGTTTTCTAGGTAAAGGTTCATTATCGCATTATAGTGTCCACCTCTGCAATATATTGCAAAACGTATGTATCAGTATAATGTTGTTATAACAGCATTACTCAGCAAAGCGATTTTTAAGCCAAAAATATAACCTTTTTAATGGTGATGTATATTAAAATTAAGTGTGTGTGTGCTTGTGTTGCAGGAAGGCACATCGGCGGTAGAGAATCTAAATGAGATGCAGTGTATGTGGTTTCAGACCGAATGTGCTTTGGCCTACAAGGCCATGAACAAATACGGCGAGGCGCTCAAGAAATGTCATGAAATCGAGAGGGTGAGTGATGTCTTACCCCTCACGAAACCCAGCTACAAATATTTCAGTATGTAGGAAAGTTAATTTAATTTTTTCACCATTTGATCCGTCTCTCTCTTCTTTTGATTCCTCTCTCCAGCACTTTGTAGAAATAACAGATGACCAGTTTGACTTCCATACGTACTGTATGAGGAAGATGACCCTGCGCTCTTACGTGGCTCTGCTGAAGCTGGAGGACGTGTTGCGCGTGCACCCGTTCTACTTTAAGGCCGCACGCATCGCCATCGAAATCTACCTCAACCTCCACGACAACCCGCTCTCCGACGACAGCAAGGAGTCCCAGGCAGACAATAGTAAGGCACATTATGCTTCATACACAAAGCGATTAAACCGTTTAGTTCAGGGCGAGATGCTTTTCCATGAAAGTAGAAAGGAAGGTTAGAGGGGTGAGATCTGGGCACTATCTATTTATTTATATCATTTGATATTGACAGTTAATAGTAGAGGTGTTACGAAAAGAATCAGTTCATTGGGAAAGACAGTCATGCTTTTAAAAAAAAAAAAGGACAGCTAGCAACAAGATGAGTGGATACAATAAGAGAAATCATGAAAAATCCATTAAAAAGCCTAAAAGACCCAAACAGAATAATCTGGATACTCTTTCAATATTGTTGCCAGGAGAACCAAAGTCATTGCCTGTACTATACACAATAATAATAATAATAATAACAACAATAATTTTCAGTTGTAAGTCTGAATAGTATTTTACACTCTGAAGAAAACAAAAGGTTTATTTTATTTATAACTGTATATGAAAAGTATATAAAAGTATACAAATGAGTATAATAAAAAAAAATGTTTTATTGCCTAGACTGCTGTAGTTACATGTAATACTTACATAATTACTTTTTCTTTCTTTGAAGCAAACCTGACGGATAAGGAACTGAAGAAGCTCCGCAACAAACAGAGGCGGGCGCAGAAGAAAGCTCAGCTCGAAGAGGAGAAGAAAAACGCAGAGAAAGAGAAACAATTAAAGAACCAGAAGAAGAAAAAAGAGGAGGACGATGAGGAGATTGGAGGACCTAAAGAGGAGCTTATACCTGAGAAATTAGCTAAGGTGTGTGCTCGTCTTAGTCTTTTTGGTGGTACCTGTCTGTTCTTTTTCCTGTGTGGTTGAAGTTGACTGTGTTTGGGTTGGCAGGTTGAAAATCCTCTGGAAGAAGCTGTTAAGTTCCTGACTCCTCTGAAGAGCCTGGTGAGGAACAAAATTGAGACACACCTTTTGGCCTTTGAGATCTACCTCCGAAAAGGTGAGCGGAGCGGCTCCAGCATGGCACCTGTAGGCATTTAAAAAGCTGGGACTTACAGCACATGAGCGTGTTTAATCAAATATATTAATTGAAATACTGCTTTTGTGTCTGACGATAAGTGAAATGACACATAGTCATGTGCAAATGTTTGAACACCCACTGTCAAATTGCATCTTTGTTTCCAAGTTAAAATAAGTAAACAAATTCTTTACAGAGATCACACTTAAATATTTTTTTCTGCAAATTTTTAGTGCTCAATATCTATTGATTGGAAAAAAACATTAAATATATAATATAATACAACTTTCTGCCACATTTTGTTTTATTTTCTCTGATGGATTCAGCAAATAAACAGTCATTATACATTAAAGTGCAGAAGTGTGTTCTGTGTAAAGGATGTGCTTATTTTCACTTAAAAATCACAAAACTGTGTCTAACTAAGTGGAACTGTAAATGGAAGTATTTTAAAGACAAATGTAAGTTTGTGCAGTAACACTGAGATTATTGTAGAGCCAAAAGAAGTATGTTCAAATGCATACACCAAAATTACATACACAAAAAAGACAAGTCACTAAATCAATCATTCAGCTATAGATCTAATATATATATATATATATATATATAGATCTATATATAGCTGCACATACTAAACTACTGTTTTTCAGTTTGTATTCATTTATAAAATCCTTTGTAGTTAGTGTTCAAATATTGTATAATCAAAAATGTGGATATTCAAAGACTAAAACGGCTAAAATGCCCATCACTCTTTTACCTACACTAAATTCACTGTGTATACGTGTGTGTCTGTTTAGAGAAATATCTTTTGATGCTCCAGTCGGTGAAGAGAGCCTACGCAATGGACCCCGACCACCCCTGGCTTCACCAGTGCCTCATCCGCTTCTTCAAAGGAGGTAAATACACACACACACACACACACACACACACACACACACACACACACACACACACTTTCCATATCTATTCTAGTAAACACACATGTTCTGTTTGATAACCACTGATGTGACAGGTTGCTGTAATTTGTTTGGGTTGTTTTGTTTACAGTGGCTGACAATAAAGGTCTCCCCCAGCCTGTGCAAACCGTTCTGAAGCAGGAGATCACACGACTGTTTGGAGAGAGTGATCCTAAGAGCTATAACAAAAACTTCCTGAGCAAGCACGCCAGCTCCATACCCCACAGATTAGCAGGTACACACTTCCATCAGACCTCAGATCCACAGAGTGAACTCTTTCAAGCTGTTTTCCCAAATTTCCAAACTCTGTAGTAGGACAGGCTGAAGCCCAGCTGCACATGTTCCTGCTAATGCCCTCTGTAGCCCTTTCATTCGTATTTTAACACTTAAATTTAAAAGTCCCATTAACGGCTCTGGTGTTTTTTTGTTTTTTTGTTTTTTTTTTTTCCCCAAGCTACTGCTGTGGTAAATTTATCGCCAAAGTACATAAAGTTTGAACTATCATATACAAGCAAAACAGCATCGCATAACAAAGTGAATATCGCTTTGATAGTTTGATAGCAAAGCGGTAAGTTCCCTTCGAGAGCCTATATCGTAACAAGAATCCGCAAGCTGTATGATCGAGAATGAGAGGATGCAATCACTGAGTTTGTTTACATGCACTTTGAAAACTGCAGAAAATCAGATTTTGTCAGTAATCTGATCAACACGTTTACATGCACTCGAGTAATTAGATAATGGAAAACTCCGGGTGTACATGATTCAGGCACTAATCGGATTTCTGCTTTGCAACCAGCCAATAAACTCAGAGAAGACGACGTGAAATAAACATAATGCGAAACTCAAACTTGGCTTTTTTTTTTTTTAAACATCGCACCATATTTCCTGAAAATACAAACTTGCATCATATAGAAAATGATTTAAATCCTTCATTTTGTGTTTGGTTTCAGCGTCATTCATTTCGTGTTTGGTTTGCTGCATCTCACGGCACTCATTCACTGATTTGAACCCTTGACTGTATATATGATACATTTATTGATTGGAACTGTTGTGCTCGCTGGACATTGCTGATTAAAATTGGAAACTGCACTCACTCGGAACTCTGTGAGGAAGTACTGTTGTTTTATGTAGGTTCATGTGAAAATAATGTTACATAATTATTGAAAACAAATACATTGTGAAGTAGTTATTTTATCTACTTATAACATCATAACAAAATGCTCTACAAACTGGTTTATAATGTCAAATTTGAGCAAATTAACCTTTTCAACTCCTTGCGACCACCAGTGGTTCCAAAACGCACTTCATCATATTCTTCATAACTTTTACATTAGAAGCTACATTCAAAAGGTGGGTGTCATATGAGAGCTGTAACTGTCTTCTTTCCAGTCAAATAGATGGGTAATGTAATTTTAAACCCTTATAATAGAAGAAGCTGAATTTTTGTCTACTAAAAGTCGACCCATTTTTCCACAAATCTGGGCTATAAGCAGATGGCGTCTCTTCAGTGATCTGCTCTGTAAAAATTATTTTTATAAAAAAAATACAGAGTGTCTAAAAATTTTGGTTTTCAGCCGTAAATTGTAAGCATATAGCAATATGTGTATGATCATAAAAAACATTCTGTTAATTTGAGGGGAGCTTTTATAAAAATAAATAAATCAAAATTGATATTTCATGCAGTTACTGAATAATTTGCCTTACAGTTTGGTCATGTAAATTCAGATGGAAAAACCAAAATATACCCTGGTCAATAAAAATGTGTTGTTTTTCAGGATATGTATATCATCTGTCTGGTCTAATGTATAATGTATGTGTGTGTTTAGGCTTTTTAAAAGTTGTTTCTTTGTGTGTGTGTTTGTGTTTGCAGCTGCTAAGATGATGGTTTATCTGGACCCCTCCACTGAGAGCCTGGCTGCTGAATTGGCTACCTCTCTGGACGAGTCCCTTACTGGCAGAACCTTACAGGTACCAGTGGTGTTTTAATGTCCATAATACAAAATGAACAGCTCGTCTCAAATCAATGTTCATGCAAAATTTTCTTAATCTTTTTACCAGGGTTATTATTGTTAACTAGAACTGTTACAGAAAAGAAAATTAGTGCTGCAGAAATGTACTTACTAACTGTAACAATAATAAAAGTCTCAAACCTCAAAATAGTCATGAGTTAGGCACAAATGTCTGTCGACCCAGAAGATTGTGAGTTCAGTCTGGTGATGCTGCGGCCTGGAGTTCAAGAGAGGGTAATTGGCCTCAATCTCTGAGTGGGTATCCCCCATCACTCGGTGCGATGCTAGCCAGCGCGGGTGTCTGTTAGTTGATGTAACAGATTTAGCATTTAGCATTCCCCTTCTAGTGCATTGAGCTGCATGACATGTTAGCAGCAGTTTGAGATGAGACATTGTCTCGGAGGAAGCACATGCTAGGATTTTGATTTTCTGAAAAAAAAAAAAACTTAATTCAGTCTTAAAACTACAGTTAAATTGAAAACCAACAAAATAAAAATAAACACCAGTAAATTTCAAAACTATTATAACCCTGTTGAGTACTAAATCATTGAGCTGTACTGTTAAATGCTTGTTTTTGTCTCAGGTATGCAGTGAGGTGTTGCAGGCGCTGAGGGATGGTAGTTTGGGCTCGGAGCAGCAGAAGGTTGTGGAATCGTACCGCGCGTCCTGCCATGGCCTCTACCCTTACTGTCTTGCCTTCATGCCCCCCGGTTACCAGGACAATGCTGCCATAACCACTAATGGAGACCTATCATCTGGTGACCACGAGGACATGACCAATGAGATGTAAAAGGTTATGAAAAGATCAAGGAGGGTGTGGGTTTTTTTTTCGTTTGTATTTTTTTTTTCTTTTTCTTTTTGGTGGCCGGCTGCCATTTCAAGACCGGACGCCCAACAGAGGTTGTGACTGTACTGCAGTAACCAGACCAGGACTCCCAGCATCGGCAACAGAAGTGCAAGCCACAGGGCGATAGGGGAAAGAAAGAATATCTGTTTTATGTTTTGGTTTTTGTTTCATTTCTTTTGCCTTTTTTTTTTTTAATATGGCTTATAACTAATCCTAAACAAATAACCAATAAGCGGCATGTATGTGCGGAGTGGAACATGGATGAATATGGTTATGATGAACTTCACACCATGTTCATCTGATACATGCACCTCCTTGTCATGTTTTTAAGAGTAATTTATATAAAAGAATATTAAAGAGAACAAAAAAAAGCTATCAAGGAGCAATACTCTTGGTCCTGGTTCGACTCGGGTGGTTGTGTGCCAAACCTGTGGGGTGGAGCTTAAGAAGGTGGTGGCACCTGTTGCGAGAGACTTTGTGAGGTGGAGAGTGGAGGGAACGGGGGTTAAAAAGACTTGCTTTCGTTCGGTGAACAAAGAGCAGTTCCTGAGTCAGCCGTTAGGTGGTTGGTAGGTGAGGAAGCGCTTTACGGCTGCCAGAAAGAAACTGTAATGCTCAACTTCTGAGCGCACCCGGAGTGCTGAGGGAAAGGCTGACATGCATCTCTTCATTTCTTTTTCTCCTTTTGTTCCTCCTCCATCTTCTCATTCATTGTCATCTGAATTTGGTTATCCAGTGAATGTCTGAACAGTGGTAGTGGCTTTTTGAGGCTTTTACTGTGACCATAATTCTTTGGTTTTTCTCTTTTTGGTTTACATTTCCTGTTTTCTCCCCTATCCCATTGTTTTTTTTTTTCCCCCTTCTCATAAGTTGGTTTGAATAATTCTGTCTTATTCTCCATAAAACAAAAGCCTGCCGATCACACCACTGTCTGATCTCAGTTCCATCGTTTGACACTCAAAACAGTTACAAATAAAACAGAAAGTGAATTTAAAGAAACTGAATCTAAATGTCTGTGATCACACACATTATACAGTTGTATGCAAAAGCTTGGACATCCTGGCATATTTAGCTTAGATTTTGTTGGATTTTTGAAGTATAAAATCTAAAAAAATGTAAAATCTAAGAAAAAATAGTAATAATTGTGCCAAACGTTTGGACATCCAGTTGTGAAGTCTCAGGACTTCGTTGGGTCTTAATTGATGAATTGTCAGCTGATGTCATTTCCAGAGCATGATAAATTCTCTGACTCTTCAAACGTTGTACTAACACTCTACAACAGGGATGCTCAGTCCTGGTCCTGGAGATCTACGACCCTGCAGAGTTTAGCTCAAACCCTAATCTGACACACCTGATCCAGGTAATGAAGGCATTCAGGACTGTCTGAATATCAGAGCTAGGTGTGTTGGATCTGAAATCTCCAGTACCAAGATTGAGCACCCCCACTCCACAACCATGGGCTCCTCTGAGCAGCAGGTTGAGGATCTGTAAAAGAAGCTTATTAATGCCTACAAAGCAGAAGAAAAGATCAGAGTGCTTCCAGCTCCCAATTCCCCTGTCCAAAATGTCATTAAGGAATGGCAGTTAAGGGCAACTGTGGAAATTATGACTGCAAAGGATCTGCAGGAAGGTTTAGCTGACACAGGACTTCTACTGTGCTTACATACAACTGTATACACACTTTTTTTGATCTGGCTTTTCTTCCCATAAAATAATCAGTCATAATCTCACGAGGCAGTTGGTTTTTGTATTATGCATGTAGGAAGTCTAAACACTGCCACAGGATCCAAGGTTTTTGTCCATAATGAAGTAAAGTACTGTTCGTTTGGTTTACAGTGAGCATGCAGGAGTACCCTCACACTAGTGTTGCCACCTTTTCAACAAGCCAAAACCGGGCACCACTTTGCCCCCATTTACCCGTAGCATTTCTACCAGCTGTACTTTGTAATTGACCCTCCTGCTGGCAACAGTGTTTTGTTCTTCAAAACAAGCTCGGAAGTTTTAGTGAACTAAAAACCAGGCAACTTATCATCCCTGTGATAAGCAGCTGGTAAGGTGCTGAAATCTTTGATAATGTTAGTTCAGCAGCTGTGATGCCATTTTTGTCGGCAGTGTTTTTTAAGTAACAACTTTGACAGACATGGAATTCTTTGTTTATCTGAAGTTTGATGGGAAGAAGCACATATTTAACGGTGAAGGAGAAATTACATTCTGCCTTTTTTAGAAGATTAACTTTTTGGAATTCAGGGTGTGAATTATTAATTTTGAAGCTGTTCTTTTTTTCAGACAAACTGTATGACTTGTGGTAATTATTCATGATTGGCTGTTGCGTTCTCAAAAAAAAAAAGCCCATAAAATTGTGATTATTCTAAATGGTACAGCTGACCTAAAATTGCCAGCGGCACTGAAAAACAAACTGACCAACACTGTTTCCCCACACAATTCAGTCAAACATTGCAGAAACTGGACAGTTGACAAATGTCCAGGTGAAATCCCGACAGCTTCAGGAACAAATATGCAAAGAAATATACTGGAAAGGTGAGCGTAACATACCTTTACAACTCATTTAAGGTACACAAATAGATGTGAAGAACCTTTTAAGGGCACATTTACATTGTCTGTACTGTGGTTGACGAAAATATACCTGTACAGGACCCTTTTTCTGACACTGCATGTTCTTTATTTTATTCATTATAGCCAGCTTTGCATCAGTCACATTTGAGGTCTTTAATGAGCTATTTTAGTAACAGGACTCAAAGGTTTGGTGAATTAAGTCACCTGGAGTTGAGACACAGGTTAGTAATTAAAGCCTGGCTTTGTAATGTCCTTCATCCACTCTTTCCTCATGCAGACACTGCGAGCTCAGGAATGTGTGGTCCAGGTACAGGTAGGTCGTGAGGAACTCTGGGAAATCGCTCTTTTGAACTACCTCCAGAAAAATGGACAGGGCTGTGGTCAACCTCTCTTCATCTCTGCTTACAAAGAGAGAGAAGCATAAAAATAGGCGATGTTAACCTCTTCCCAAATACATTATACGGAGAGAAGGCCCAGGCAGTCAGTCTGATTTAGGTCAAAAATATTTCAATAAAGGTGCCAAAAGGGATGTTTGGAGTCATGCCACAAAGGAACCACTTTTGGTTCCCTAAAGAGCCTTTCAGCTGAGTGGTTGTAGTTTTTTAACAGTTCTTTAGGGAACCAAAAGGGTCTTCTACTGATGCTACTAATAATAATAATGATAATAAATTATTAGTAATAACATAATACAAAGGTTACTATACTGATATTGTTTACCATTTAAAAGAACATTTTATATTTTTTTCTAATTATTAAGGCAATTATTTTTTCACTGATTTAACGGACATAAAGTGCCATCACCAGCCCTTTAAGGACCACTGGCTCCTGCCTCAGTACAGGCCCACTTGTGGTCCACAGCCCAGTGGTTGAGAAACCTTGACCCTAGATGTTGGCCTGCTTCATATCAATGTTGGAAGTATTTTCTCCACTACAAATGATTAAGTTCTCCTCCCAAACTGTACAGGAATTATATGTTCTTTCATGGGAAAAGTAAACTCACTACTCATTACATTACATCCACGTTATTTAAACCCAACACTGCACTGCTCATTTTCACAGTCAAGCTGATGCAGGTATGCATGAGCACCCAATACTTCTGACATCCATCTCACTCGATAGTATCTGGTGCTCACTTGATAGTATTAGGTGCTCAGCTGATGGAATTGGGTGCACATCAGATTTTTACTTTGGAAAAAAAAATACACTACGTCCTTTTAGGGGCTCTGTAAAAACCTTAATAATTTGCCAGTTTGTCCCTTTCAAACAGATATAGCTAAATGTAGGCTGCCTTTGCTAGATATAGTTAGCTATAAATTATGTAAAAACTCTCATAAAGTCCCAGCTGCTGAATGAGGTGGTGACCTAAAAGTATCGAGTGCTCACCACATAGTATCTGGTGCATACCAGATTTTTACCTAAAAAAAAAAATACACCACGTTCCTTCAGGGGCTCCGTAGACATACAAGCAACACAAGTAAATTCTAATGGCAGTGACTGTTACGTTATTCTGTATAGCTTTACACCACTGTGTTACAGGAAAAAGAAATCTGATTTCTAATTTGTACTTTGTACAGTTTTACCTGAACACTACTACTACCAAAGAAACATACAGATCACAAACAGCAGCGTATGCGGTGAAACAGCATGGCCTGTACAATAAGGAAAAGTTGTTGCCCCCAACCCAGTGTTTCTTTTAGCCAGAGTGATCCCTCTATATAATTCAGTGAGGAACACTGCGCATTAGCATCTCTGCAAAGAATATTCTGGCACCTTTATTTTTCAAGAGTGTAGCGCGATTTGTAATTTGAAGTCTTTTGCAGAAAGGTCATTGGTAGTTGATGATATTTACTGTACCGTTGTGTCTGACAATGCGTTGCTGCCCTCAGATCATCTAGCATGCCTTGTACCAAGCTCCTGACCAACCCACGGGTCACTGTCCTCCCATCATCCTCCAGTTTCACCTGGTGCCGAATCCACTGCCACACCTGAGCCAGGTAGAGAGAGGGTCAGAGAAGAAAGGGGCACTACAGCTCCACAATTTTTATACATTTTTTATATGTAATGTTTATGATAAATAGTGATAAATCTGAAAAAAAAATCTTTAGGGACAATGAAGGGATTAATGCATTTAGAAAATATGATTTATTCCAAAACAATTGTAAAACAATAGTTCTCAGGAATAAGCACCGTATTCATAACTTTTTGTTAGGGAGCTTTTAGGGTCACTAAACTCTTCAGACGTCTGAGCATTTCACATCAAATCACTCTGAATTGTTTTGTCTACATCTGAATGATTTCATTTTGCAGAAATTTTGAAAAATTGGTGGAATTCGCTTTTTTAATATATTGCAAGGTACACTGCAATCTGAATATGCATTAATGTAATAATAATTTGTCATTTGTCCATAATGTGCACCCTTAACAGGGACTATTTTAGACTCTAGTCAGATAAATTTGTTTAACATATCCTAAAAATAAAACGTCCCACCTGAGATCGGGAGATCTCTGCAGTGGCCGAGTCCTCCACCTGCCCCTTATAGAAGAAATGCCCTCTACCTGTCAGATAAAGGAATGTAGTTGTGGGAAAAAAGTTTGTGAACCCTTTGGAAATCAGGACTTCTACAGGAATGTGCTACTATTATGTGATTTGACCATCCAAGTCATAACAATAATTACTGATTTCTCTTTCTTTATCGACTTGAGGGGGTTAAACAAAGTGATTCATGGGAAAACTGGAATCTCCTTTATTGGTAAAAAGCTCAACCAAATGCTTCTCATGCCTGCTGATCGGTCCTGAGGTTTGAGGTCACCAGTATTTTATTTTATCCAAACATAATGTTGTGTACATTAACCAAGAAGTTCAACTTTTGCTTTATCAGTCAACAGACTGTTGTGTTCACTGCTGTGGAACATTCTGGTGGTCTTTAGTAAACTTGAAATGAGCAGCAATATGTTCATGGTTGAGCAGTGGTTTCCTCTGTGGTAAACCTCTACTAACACCACGTTTGAGTTTGTTTTTCTTATGGTAGACTGATGAACACAGACGTTATGAAATGTAAGAGATACCTGCAGAGAGAGCTGAATCATTTTTATATCATAATTGTAATTTGAAAGATTTTTTAAATAGCAAGAGCTGACGGCAGCGAAAAAATTCATTGTCCAGAATTGGCCACCCCCCCCATAACCTGTCTATACGTCATTGGCTCCATACCTTACTGGATATTCTATATCTGGAACTGTCATCTGCAAGAATTGGCAATGCTGGCCCTGGAACTCTTAACACATGGATACACGGAATTTCTAAAGTCAGGACCCTTGTGCTTGCTTAACTATATACTGTGCTTAAGTTGTGAATGATGTAATTCTCCCGTGTCCTATGTTGTAGCTATGTTTGTTGGTTTTTTTTTTTTTCTTTTTTTCTCCACCTCTTGTAAGTCCCATGTGTGTGTGGGTTGGGGCTGGTATGGGGGTGTTGTTCTTTAAATGGAAAAATAATAAAAAATGAATCACAAAAAAAAATTAAAATAGCAGCATTGCCTTAAGTTTTAAGTGGGGAAATTTAACCTGATAACAACCAAGCTTGTGAACTGCCTGTATATGAATAGACCAATCAGAAAAAATCAAAAACACCATAATCACAATTTCAGAGAAATCGCAATTAGATTTTTTCCCTAAATTGTTCAGCCCCACCTGCAGGCCCCTCAACAGGTTTTCTAATGAGGTCCATTCAAGGTTATATTGCAGCTGAACAGAACTGTGTTATGAAGTACAGGTCAATGCCACACTTGACTGGATCACCTGACTTCAACTATCCTCTTTTAAAGGAACATTTTCTTAAGGCTCATATACTTTTTCAACGTTGTGAAAAAAACTCATCTCCAAAATGGTAATTTAGAGAAGAAGGAAAAACATTTCTAGTTTTGAATGGAAGTTAATGGAAGTAATTTTGGAGCATTTCTATTGGTCAGTTCATCATTAAATTGTAAAAGACAACTGGTACTGTCAAATTAAGTAAAAAAAAATGAAAATATGGAGATGCCACGCATATGAATGATGAAACATATATGCATATATATTTGTTCATATTACAAGTATTTTACATATATGTGCTGCATATGTGATGCTTTAAAATACAGGTGCTAAATATACTTAGCTGTGCCATTTTAAAGATATGCCAATACATGCACATGTATGTCAGTATGTTGAAACATATGTAATAGTGTCAGATTTTTTCAGTTTTTGACATAATTTGAAAATGCCTGTTGTTCTTTACATTGTGTGTAAAGTTCGCAATGAATGGAGCAAAAGAAACGACCCAACATTACTTGGAAAAAGTCTGATTTCATTGACTTACATTAAAAGTAAAGTAGGTTTTTTCCTGCTGTAAACGTTTATTTTTGGAGATACGAGGTTTTGTTCCGACAGCAGTGATATGGACAATTATTTCTTTTGCATATGGGAAGTTTTTTTTCTGACAGTGTCAATATGGCAATGTAAAATTTAGTGTTTTACAGATCACATTTTAGGTGCCAAAAGATTCACGAACTTTCTCTCAGAACTGTAAAAGTTCACTGGAAGATAAATATGAAGAGAGTGAAACTGAAAGGGTTTCTGATTACAGAGATAACATAGGCTGCCTTCCAATAACTGAAAGCTGATAAGCTCCAATTAGCGTGGTCTTATTTACATACTGCTAACTATTCCGTTAGCTTCCATTCATTATTAGTTGTGTTAGCATTCTGCGTCATTATTTCCTTTCGTTTTTTCACCTGAAAGCCAGGCTTCGATGAACAGCACACCAACAGCAATGTTGTACTTCAGCCCATACAGTGTCACTCCACCCTGCAGAGAGATGATGAAAATGGTTCTATATACAAAGTGTTCTATTGTAACAACCTTGACAATGTAACAACAGAATGATGTTTTATTGATTTTCTAAGTGAAAATAAGTAAACACACCTTCCAGAGAGAACACATTTCTGCACAATTGCTGTTTATTTGCTGAATTTAACATATTTTGAAAAAAATCATAAACCACGAGATGTGGCCTGTTCAAAAGTTATGGCACATTTTGTATGGTTTTTTTTTATTTTTTTCCACTACATTAAACCAGAATAAAATGATAAAAAAAAATTAAAAAGAAATCTAAAAATAAACATTAAACCACATTATAGTATAAAATTATATATATATTTATATATTTATATTATATATATATTATATCATATATCATATTAAAACTTGTTCTCTGTAGAGGTTGTGTGATTTTTTCACTTAGAAAAACATGTAATCTGACCAGGTGTGTACAAACTTCGGACTCTATGTGCTTTCAGAAACTTTGTGACATGCTGATATCTATAAAAGATGGACAAAAATAACAAAATTCAAGTTCTGAAGTGGCTGCTGCTGCTAATTTGAATCTATGTGACATACTGTCATTTCTTTATTAAATACAGTTATGTTGAACAGTCCTGAGCAAAACTAAAGAAGCAAGCTTCAGACATGGAGCATGTCTTGGCAGACCAGCTACATTTACAGTAAGGAGAAAAACTAAGGAGTGTATATTTAACAAACTGTTCCATTAACCAGGTAACCGTGTGTTTGTTCAGTATAACATTTAAAAATATGCCTAATATGTAGCTATAATCCATAGTATCACCATCTGATCTGGTCTGACTGACCGCTGGCATAGTGAGCAGGTCTTCAGGGCTCACGGTGAGGTCATCCCGCAGCTGCTGGAGCTGGTTCTTTCCCTGAGAATGGAGCTGGAACAGCTGAGTGGAACAGAGAGATTGTTAATCTGTATGTGTTCATGTGGGTGAATAAAAGAACCCAAATACACTGTGTCCAAATGTTTGTAGACACCAGGGTTTCTTCTGATTGTATTAATAATTTAAGGAGTTTGTTTCCACTTTGCTGCAGCCTCTACTCTTCTGGGAAGGCTTAACACTAGATGTTGGAACTTTGCTGTGAGGGTTTGATTGCATTCAGCCACAAGAGCATTAGTGAGGTCAGGTACTGATGTTGGATGATCAGTTCTGGATCACTCAGCTCATCCCAAAGGTATTGGATGGAGCTCCATCACTCCCTCTAGCTAGCGCTTAGCACTGGGCTTGGTGACCTTTGGCTAATGTGTTGCTGTGCCAAAGCTTCCCATTCTGGTTATATGTCAGTGCTGGGAGATTCTTTTAATAATCTGAATAATAATGAAGAAAGTAGATACAGATGAAACTGTCTCACTCAAGTAAGAGTATTAGATGCAACAGATTTTGACATTGAGATTTCATTATTGAGACATCAGTTACATATGAGGCTTACTTTTTGCATGGGCTCAATCAAGTCCATGTCATACACCATGAAGCCATCGACTCCAGCTTGGATTTCCAGTAGCTTTAGTCTGTAGCAACATATGAACATTTAATCATACGGAGGTCAAATGTACAGGAACAACACATCAGTGTCAGGCATCAGTCTGGAGGTAATTCAGTCAGAATTAAATTTGGTGGTTGTTTATTTGGGTATTTATGATTCATTGGTTATCTATAGTTTTGCTTTACTGGAGTTTATTGTGAATATTATTGTAAATTAAAGAAAGTCAAAAATTGAGCAAACAGTTAAGGGGATTTCTGCAGATTTTTCAAAATTCTGTATAATTCAAACATTGAGATGTAAAACAAAGTGATTTGAAGTGATTTAGTGTGAAATGCACCATTACAGAGAAATGTACTGCCTCAGATTTCTTTACAGTGGTGGTGATAGGAACCAGGGGTCACAACACAAATAATGCCGCTTTATTTACTATCAAAAATGACCAGTGAACCTACGCAAGTCTTCTGAGTTTTTATACTGTATGTAGTGTTGGTAATCATTTTGTCATGTCCGCCCTCTCCCACCCCCCCACTCTGGGGAGACTCAACTTGGACTCCCTGGCTCTGCCAACTCTCCACTTCTCCCACACACCTGAAGCTCATACCAAGGACATTAAGGTCCATCGCATTTCTTATTTTTCCCCTACCCCTTGTTTTTGAGTGTCACCTTGCCCCTTAGAACTAAGTTACAAGGGGAAGTGGTTGAAATCTTTCCCTACGAAATGGGACCCACAAATAAAGAAGAACATTGTTTCATTAACAAGCTACCAGCGGTGCCCTGTAGACGACCCTGCCCGTCTGCAGTGATAGCAGAGGAGGGTAAAGTTCAGCTCCTCACTGCTGGGCTTTAGTTACATTTAGGGCATCATATCCTTTCAAAGAGGGGGATGTGACAATTATTTATTATCGCCCACCCCTAATTCCTCAGTGATATGAAGCTGAAGTCAGCTGTTTGCTAGGTTTCTGTTCGAAGCTTGCAAATAGCTTAGGTGCCAGAACGTAACTGCTGCACCATTTAAGGTGGAACAGGGAATTTAGCTAGCTAGCTACCGAGACATCACCACACTAATAGCAATTTTTTATGCTTGTTATGAAGAAAAGCACCATAATTCATTGAAACGACATTAAACTAAGATAATACAATGGTTACCGTAATTGTTTAATGGAGAAAATACTCACATTTGTGGGTTTCTTTGACCCCTTGTGCAGCCATCTTACCGGAGTTTGGAGTGTGCCTCTGAAAAACCTCTGTTTGGAGGGCCATGTAGCCCTAACACTTCGCCCCACCCCACTATCTTAACAAAACTCAGGACACCCTACCCCTAGGCATGAATGCGCAAAACGGAAGGGTAAGGGCTAGTTGGTAGGGGCAAGGGGTGAAATGGGATTGGGCCTAAGACTGCTACATAACTCCTTTGTGCTCACTGTGTGTTTGTGAAGTCTCTGTGTTCCGAACCTGATTCTAGGCCTGTTTCTTGTGTTTGGTTTTCCCTGGTTTTGACCCCTTGCTACTCTATTTGGTTTTTCAAGTAACAAACAAAATCTACCTCTTATTTTGCCTACCTGTGTTTTGACCTCTGCCTGCTGTGACTATGAGTATTGAACAGTCCCTAATAAAGCTACCTCACATTTCCAACCTGCCTCTGGTCCTACATTATGCATTTGACTATGACAAAACAATGTCTGAGACATCAGGCAGTGCATCTGTAACAATTTCATGTACTAACATTCTGTGATGTAGCTTTTAGAGGCATTAAACTCATCATACGTCTGGTTCCCATCACAACCACTGTGAACAATTCTGACTTGCTGAGTTTCTCTAGAACAGAGCATTTCACATCAACCCACTCTGAATGACTTTACATCTTAACAATTTAAATGTGCCGAAATAAAAAAAAAAAAAAGTTTATCAGATGTATATGTAGAACCGTGAAAAGTGCACTGGGGATAGATTGGGGTTTTCTTATTGTTTTATTGTAAAAGTATTTGTAAAAAGTACCAATGAAAAGACACTAGAAATAAAAGATTCTCTAGCTCAGTAATCTGGCATTTAGTGTGCTGCCTCTTGCCTGGTGACAGTGGTCACTATGGTCTTGTAAAGGACACTCTGCTTGTCTCTGGGCAATAGCAATGCTGCCATGCCACCGGTTGCCAAGGCGCCCCTGCGATGGCACGTCTTCACCAGCAGATCCATGTAGCTGCGCAGGAAACGCTTCTCCATGTTCACATACTTGCTGCGGTCAGGGAGCAGGAAGTCAGCCCTGTGACCTGCAGGGGTCAGAGGGGTTGTTGACATATTTGTTGCAGGTACTGTTACATTCAAATCATCAGTACAATCATTAAATTCTTTAAGGGTACAGGCTGACCGAGTTTGTTGACAAAGGAAGCCGAGTAGTCCCAGATGCCGCAGTTTAAACCAGCGGAGTGATCTCTGAGCTCATACAGGATCTCCTCCATTTCAAACGAGGCCAGTACACACTCTATCAGAACGGTTGCCTTTATACTGCCCACCGGCAGGTCCAGCTTCCACAAAAACACACATCATATAGACACAACACCATCAAACGCTGAAAAATAAACGTCAGCACAAGCAAACATCTTTACCTTATCCTCTGTCCAGAGAAAAATCTGATTCCACAGCTTCGCCTCCAGGTGGCTTTCAACCTAAAAACGACATATTTATTTTAAAACTCAGCTCCTGGAGACTGACCAGTATCATGCTGACGTTGGCGGGGATTTTCAAGGCCTTTAGCAGCATCTGAATGGATAAACAGTGTAATCAGAGTCATACTGATGTTCTAGGAAATCCTTTGGTGCATCATAGTAGAGCATCATTAAACTCAGTGATAATAAGGGCCTGATTGACTCACCTAGTAATATAAAAATGGGCCAGACAGACAGAGTACAGCAGTGCCCGAATTCATGTTATTTACCTGCTTTAACCCTTGTGTGGTGTCGGGTCTGTGGGACCCATTTTCAATGTTTACCAAAAGAAAAAATGATGCGATTTATTTATTATTATTTCAATCTCAGATTTTTGGCCTTTGCTCATTTTCTATGAAGAACATACAAAATAACACCTTTTCAGTGTCTTCACTCTGTTCACCCCCCACACATTTATATTACACATGTGGTGTTGGGTGAACCTGCGGGGGATAAAAGTGTGGAGGTGCTGCGTCCTTCACTCTGTTCTCCTCCAACATGGCCTGCTGTTAGTGTGTGTGTCTGTCTGTGTATGTGTTTGTATGTGTGTGTGTGACGGTGGACAACATGGACAGGCTGCTGACTGACTACAGCTGTTAAAGGAGAACCCTACGCTGACCATGTGATATTTTAAAGATCTGGTATTTTTACATAAATTGTTATGGCTGTATTGATTTAAAAAACAATAATACAGTGGGTTCACCAGACCACTGAGTAACAAACACATCAACACCACACAAGAGTTAAGGTTAAGTATTAAGTTATATGGTTATTAATAAGTAGCTAGTTTTATACTCATATTATTTAAGACCTTGTGAGATTCTGCTGTTTCGTTCATATTTATTTCAATAATATTCTGAAATTACTATTCATATCAGTTATCAAAGCAAAGTTTAACCAAATCTTTTGGAGTCCAGATGAATTTGGATTGGCCAATATTATCAGGTATCAGCAAAGTCTCTTTTTGCTATAAGCGGCACAGTGTTAGAAATAAAGGTTCTGTGCAGGTACATTTTTCATTCCTCAAGGTACAAACAATGTAAATGTACCCTTAAAAGTACAACAAAGGTTTTAAGGTCCAATTGTGTACCTTAAATAGGTTTTTCCAGGTGAAAAGTACGTATTTGTACCTTTTCATAACCGAATGTTTTAAAACAGAACAGTAAAATAAAAAGCCTGGAGGCGAGACGGGGTGTGTGGAGTCAGTACAACTTAGAAAATATGATTTCAATGGATTATGGTACAGTTATGTTCCCTGACTAAAGGTACTGAGATGTACCCTTGAGGGTACCACCCCAGTGACAAGAAGGGCACTGCCCTAGTGACGGTTTAGCACCTTTTTTTCTGAGATTGCAGGTGCTTAGGGCCCACAATGGGGCCCTTTGGTTTTTTAATTATCAAAATATTGGTCATTTTCTCCAGTGTCCATCACAGTCTAACTTTATTTCTCCAGTATATTTGACATCTACTTCAAATGATCAATGAAGCCCTTAGTTCTACTAAACTGGCTCAAACTCTGACCTTGGAAAGGTAGAAAAAGGGGCCACTCTGGTTCTCCAGCAACAGCTTTGCATTATGGAACATCAGCAGGCCAAAATCAAAGAGTGGACCAGGTATTTCCCGACCATTTACCTGCAGAAACACACAAACATACATACATGTTGCTGGTTTTAGGTTCACGGACCTTGTACCTACACTTACTGGCCATTTTATTACAGACAGTTACTATATAGGCGCAATTACTGACTGTAGCCCATCTGTTGATACATATTTGATTAGTTCCCCTCTACCCATTTACTGTGGGACCACCATTCACCAGATATTATTGGATTGGCTACAGGGCTACTTAGCGCAGGAATGAATCCAAGGCGGTAATGGAATGTGAGTGTGTGTTGTGCTGGTAAAAGTCAGTTTAGGTACAAAGAAGTTACATTAGCTTTTAATTACTCTGTCTCACATAAAACCACCATCAGTTTTATAAATGAGCACCAGAAGCACAAGTAAAGCTACAGTACCATCATGTTGTGCTCCACCATGTTCCATGCACGGGGGCGGAGCATAAGAACCGGGGCCTGAGATATAGGAGGTGCAGCTGGTTCAGGGTGAGGAGCAACATGTTGAAAATATTAGTTTGGCTTTCGGAAAATGTTTATTGACTAAAGAGTAACATATCAATTTTGGCTTCATACATGCTTTTAGAAGTTCAAATTAAGATGAAATACTACACATGCGTGCTAAGACTTACCATGAAACTGGTTGCGCACAGCCTGGTAAACATTATAAATGCCTTTTATCTGATTGTAGTACGTTGGACAGTTGCCATCATCGAAATCTACCTGCAAAAGAACAGAACAGGTTGACGTTTCTATCATGAGAACACAGTCACACATTTCTAGTTAGCAAATGAGCCTGTGTCACAGGAGAACTGTCTTAAGGCAAAGTGAAGGCTTACATGCTCCAGCTGTGTTCTGTAACTGTACTTTGAAATATAAAACGGATTTATTCAGTATATTCATTTTATGGGGAACCACAAATGTTATCAGAAGGCCTATTTTCTTTCCCATTTTTTCCATTTTATTTTTCCCTGAGGTCGACTTATATGTTAGTGTGGTTTTATGCACCACAAACAGTCTTGATTCATTTTTACATGACTATTTTACAACTTCTCTTTATACCTAAGAATTCAATAGGCTGTTTTGATTGTATGGTGGATTTAAGACTGCTATATGTAAATGATCTCTGTTCTGATTGGCTGTGCTGTACTGTGCCTCTTTTAAAAAGCAGTCCAGGCTGAAACACTCCTTTTAACCTCAGTGTGAATGGGCGGGGCTAACCTGTTCTAGGCTGAATATGTGGACATGTTTTATGGAAATTAGTTGTTTTTTGTGACATCACAAAACAATGAATTCAAACTGGGCTGTTTTTATAACTTAGTTCCCATACATGGACTGTATGGACTGGTGAAAATGAATGGTATGTTTTAAAACTTTAGCAATGTGGTGTGTATACTTTTATTAAAAGAAAAAATAAGGACAAATAATAAACAAACAAACAAACAAACAAATACATAAATAAATAAATAAATATAAGGTCAAATTTGAATAAAATTGAGTTTTAAAATTATAATCAAAATACTGTTACCATCTATTACTAGCAATTTAGTGTCAAGTTATCTGCTTTGAGATTTGAGCACCACTTTAGAATAACAAGGTTTTCTAAAGGTTCATTTTACTATAACTTAATTTTCAATGTTTTATGGTTGTCTGAGTCATTTTTCTGTACCAGTGGAGATTTTTACAAGTAAAAATCCAAATTAAAACACTTTGTGACCTCATAAGCTCAACAAGTGACAGAAATTAATATTTCCATTCAATAATAATCCATTCAATAAATACTAAATGGATTATGTCATGTGATACCCATTGCAACCATGTTACAGTTCGGAGGTTCCAAACATGAAACCAGCTTACTTGAAGAGACATCTGAGATCTTAACAGGCAAACTTGGCCAGAAAAAAAACATTTCATTAATAAATTAATTTAACATTAGTCTACTTCAAATCTCAAGGGGTACTAAAGGCAAGTAATTTAAGTTGAAAGGGTTCAGCTGACAGAAAATGTTGAGAGCTCCTGATCTACAGCTGGACAAAGTTCTTCATTTCTTAAGCCTTTCTACAAATGATCTGAAATGTATTAAATTATATTTGAATTGTTTTATACATGTATACATGTATTAAACAAAATAGGTTTAAAATGATTGAAAATTGTGATACCAAACTTTACAAACAGTAGTATACAGTATATTCCACATCTGCACGCTGTACCTAATCACATTTTGCTATTGTGCATGCCGTACTTGTATTCCTTGGGCTTTGGATTTGAGGCCCTGAATGAAACGATGCGTGTCACAGGGTGAAAGGTCACCAATGTCCACATGTCTGCACTGCAGTCGGGAAGGGACAGGGCTGACTCTCCAGGTGGGGTCGTTGCGGATGTGGGCCGTGTCCTCCCTGAATCCCGGCAGCTCACCAGTCAAATCCAGCTGAACCTTCCGGAGAGTTCTTAGCTTAAGGACCTAAAACATACCACAGAGAAATGGATCTTCATTTGGACAACTAAGCCCTCCACAAAATCAGAAGATGATCAGAGACATGACCGCATGATTAGGGCCTCATTACAGTTGCTTTCACTTTGTGGTGTAATAAATAACATCTTAATGAAGAGAATCGAGATACAGGGTGATGTTTCAATAGCAAATGAAAGGGTGTAGTTTTTATTTCAGAACAAAAACATTTAGTTTAAACATCTTTGTTTATGTTTATAAATACATCCTTTTCTGATCGTATGTATGACTACAAAGTCAAAAGACATTATGTAAGTACATTTGAAGTGGAAATATGTACTGGAAGTATAAAAACAAAAGTGTCTGAATACTCGTTTTCCATCACTGTATTTCTGTAATCTGCATTATAGACAGCTGGACAACAAGTAACATGTAGACCTAGGCTGAATCTTAAATTATATGTAGTGTACTGTGGCTATGGCTTCTACACCCAAACAGTGCTCTAAATGTTAGATAGAGATTCATGTAGCTAATGGCTGAATATAAATAGCTTTCTATTAGACATATAAAGCACCATTTGGGTGTATAAGCCATTATTTCATGATGTACATAGTGCACTACATAGGGAGTGGGGAGTCATTTGAAAAGCACCCTATTCTTTCCCTACTTCTCAAAGCTGGAGTGCTGATCTACCATCTGGTCCTATATCAGCACTCCAACTCTAAGAAGCCTCATGAATATGGGCCCAGATCTTATCATAAGACATAGCAGCATAGACCAGCATGGCTGGTCACCAGCAAAAACAACATTTGTTGTGTTTTGGATGCTGGTGTGGTTAATCAGTATGACCATGCTGGGTGACCAGCTAAACCAGGACCAGACCAGCATAAACCAGTTTAGAGCAGCATAGAATTTATGTGTTGTTTTTTCAGCAGGGAATCAAGAGTTCTTAGTCTGAGATGCTTGATAAACATGGGCCCTGGCCCTGGATTATCCCTTCTGTCTGTAGTAGAAATTACTAGGCCTGATAAAATTAAATAATAATAAATAAATTATAACGCAAATATTTACAAATATTTGATCTTTTGCTACAGGAATATGATCCATAACACTGTGTTTCCTGCAGACTCTGCATTTTTTTCTTTCTTACTCACCCTGTCAACCTCTGGTTGGAATGTGCTGCATAAATCAGACAGAAACTGCAGAGCTTCAGTGGTGAAGAGGGTCTGAAACTCCAGCTGCAGCCCCGCAGGAGGAGGCTCCACATCTACACCTCTGGGTGCCTGTGTTCCATAGTGAGACATTCAGAGCTGGGCTGATGTGATTTTGCACAATGTTTTGGTAGCTATACTTAAACATTAGGATGCTCAGGTAATCAGAAAATTGTAACTACATTGCAATAGCTTTTTTCTTTTTTTTTCCCTTTTTTTGCCCCAATCCACAGCACAAACATTCAGGTAGTCTACTCATGAACACACAAACAGCTTTAAAAATCTAATTAAAATGACAACAATAGGTGTAAAAAAGGGAAAACTTGCCAGCATTCTCGTCAGGCGCTCAGTTCCTCTTGAGCTGGACTTTGGTAAGGTCATTGAACCTTGGCTGACTGTCGAGCCAAACATGGACAATGTTTTGTTGTTTTGTTCCTTATTTAGTAGTAAAATCATTAATAATTACTTTTATTTTATAATATGTTACCTATCTCATAACCACAGACTATGTTCTCTGTTCTCTAGAGGAAGGACCTTTTCTTTCAGTACATTTAAATACTTAAGAGACATTTTTTTTGCTTTTTATTATAGTGCCGTCAGAACTGTATGTTGTTTATGGAGAGAAACGTGGTAAAAGGGACGCAACCAATAGGCCTCTCCCTTACACAGTTGCTTGGCATATATCTCACTGCAGCTAAGTCTTAATTGGCTCCCTACGTAGTGCACTACATTAAAATAGTATCCGGTGCATAATATGTCTAACAGTGAGCTGTTTGAGGTTCGGCCACATCTCCTCCTGGACATACAGAGCACTACTTAAGTGAAAACTCCAGTTTCATGACCCACATGGTGCACTATATAAGAGTACAGACCCGTTTGAGACACAGCCGGATTCAGTACAGTGGGACGTTTAGAGAATATGTAGTGAGGAGAAATAGACCACTGCAGTCGTGTCGTCATTTTGTAGTCGGAACATGTTCTTATGCCCATATTAGGAACTCCGGGTCTAAGCTCCATTTCTCTATGACCATTTCTCTATTTCTCGCGCATTTGAGCAAAATCATAGTTTATAAATGCTTAAACATTTTTAATGTAAAAGAATGCAATCATTTCCTGAACACTGAATATCATAAAACATTTTAACACCGCTGTTATACTTTTAAGAGCTTTTAAACTCGAGTTATAGGAGTTTAAAACGGCGCCTCATGTACGTCCATGACGTCAGTGAGCGCCAACAGCCAATGAGCTGCTCCGCTCGCCAATCAATCATCACGCTCTAGCAGTAAAGCCCGCCTCCTGTTGCCCAAAACCTTTTGCTGTAGAAAAAAGGAAACATACAGGTGAGATTTCTTTGTTTTTTTTTTTTGTGAAATACATCCTTCTACTTTCTAAAATTAAAGAAACGTTCTGGGTGAGTGATTAGAAACTATTTTAACTGTTCGTTTTTAGCCGTTGAGCTCCATTCACTCCCGTTTATTGAGGACTCCCTCGCGGGCGCCTTCTGCTGTTTAGCAGTCCTGTTTTTGATATAACAGGGGAAAAAGGAAGGGGCTCCTCATAAACCGGCTCTGGCCAGGCTCTTCATAAACCGGCTCTGGTTTGGCCCCATTCAACCCCGTTTATTAAGGACTCGCTCGCTGGCGCCCTCTGCTGTTTAGCAGTCATGTTTTTTGCATAACAGGAAGTGCTTTGATCTGATACTTTCAGATTTCCTCCCGTCCCGAAATCTCGCGAGAGATGTGCGCGTTAGCATCGTACGTGGCTAAAAAACCAAAACAGTGCAGCGATGTGGGCTCAGCGCGATCGGTACAAATAGCACCAAACAGCACCACAGAGCCCAGAATCAAGGTTCGAGGTTGAGATCAAGAAGCAGGTGGAGTCCAAGCTGCAGCTCGGCCAGATTTCCGAGATCTCAGCCGACGCTGTTTACCTGATATCCGGCCAAAGTTGCCCTCCAGTGAGTGATTGGAGTGACTCAGCTGAGTGAGCGGGATCCTCATCAATGCTGTGATCGGCGCAGTGATAGAGCCCTGGGGAGAGAGACGGCGAGGGATAATGGCAGAAGACTCCTCTCTCTCCTCCCTGGAGTTCAGCTCCTCTCTGCCTCCTCCCCGCACTCGGATCTTTAAGATCATCGTGATCGGAGACTCCGGGGTGGGGAAGACCTGCCTGACTTACCGCTTCTGCGCCGGCAGGTTCCCGGATAAGACGGAGGCCACGATCGGGGTGGACTTTCGGGAGAAGGTGATCGAAATCGACGGAGAAAAGATTAAGGTGAGCATCCAGATGTGAGTTTGGTGGCAAAAGCACTTACCTGTGACACCACAGTTAGAGGGACATTACACCATTTTGTCAAAATTTCAGAATAATGCAGTCCTTGAGATGTAAACAGGCGTTCAGAGTGGTTTGATGTGAAAAGGTTCATTTTTTGAGAAACTTGCAGACTCAGACTTCTTTACAGTGCTGGTGATGGGAACCAGGGGTCGCCATGTCTAGAAGACCAATATAGCCGTTTTATTTACTCTAAAAAACCACCAGTGACCCTACACGTGTCTTCTAAGTTTTTTATGTAATGTTGATGATGGGAAAATAGTCATAAATATGATGATAATAACTTTTCTTTGGGAATTATTTTGCCTTGCAACACCCTGCATGTACCTCTCCATGAATGCATTAAAATAAATTGCTTAAAATACATTTTAGACCAAAAGTTGATCACAAACCTATCATAAAACAGTGTCTCAAACATCAGGCAGTGTAATCATAAGCATTTCATGTATAAAGTTCTGTGGGGGAGCTTTCAGAGGTGTTAAACTCTCTGGATGTCTGGTTCTTCTCACCGCCACTGAACGATTTTGGCTCTGCAAGTTTCTCTAGAACAGAGCATTTCACAGCAAACCACTCTGTTAACATCTCAACCATTTAATTATTCAGAAATTTTAAATATATTGGTGGAATTTCTCTTTAAGTGCACTATACTGTATGTCCAAAAGTATCTAGGCACCCTTAGTGAACACAGTCACGTTGAGGTGAGCTCTTTGCTAACAAGCAACATAGATCTTCATAGAAAGGCATTGATCAATCGAATAGGAAGCTGCACATGAGACGAAGGTCACCATGTCCAGTGCCAAGTGTCAGCTAGAGGGGTATAAAGCTCCCCAGCCCAGTGGATCTGTGTTCTCTGGAGTGATGGCACCAATACCTTTGGGATGAGTTGTAGTGATCCAGAACTGAACATCTAACATCAGTACTTCACCTCACTAATGCTTTTAGTGCTGAATGCAATCAAATCGTCACAGCAATATTCCAAAATCCAGCCTTTCTAGAGGGGTAGATGCTGTTACTGCAGCAAAGGGGGGACAAACTCTCTATTGACCCCCTTCTTTTCAGAAGAAATGCCACATGAGCAGGTGTCTGCAAACTTTTGGACGTGTAAAATATCTGGGGGCCGTTTAGGAGTGTATTTTTTGATCACATAATGCTGATATGATGTGGCTTCCAATATCTGAAATAAAGTGGCATTTAGTTTAGTGGCATTATAGCATTACTGTCGGGACAAAATCTTGTATCTCCATTTTTGTTGTTTTTTATTTTTATATGTAGAAATGGTCCAAAATAGAATGGACTTGGGGTCTACAAACTTTTGGACTTAGTGTAGGTGTAGGTGGGCTACAGTTGATAACACTGGCTCATATGTACATTTAATAGTAACCTAAAAGATCTAATCATCGGTAATTGTAAACCAAATGTAGCGTCCACAGAAGACCAGCTTTACTATCAGCAGTAATCCAGACCTACTTTGAATGTGGCACCAAAAACCCATGTCTAAAGTAAATAGCAACATTTGACAGTAACTCTGAGTTTAAGCTGCTGTTTGGGTTTCCTGGCCTGAGTGCATGCTCTTCTTTGTTTACACACAGAATTGATGCTTCTGTTTCCTCACCACAGGGAGGGAAGTTCACTTCAGATGGTCTAGTTCAGCTGAGTTCAGTGGTGTCTATTTCTGCTGGGCTCCACTGGTGTCTAAGGGTGTAATGTTTTTAACACCATATCGCAAAAGAAAATTAAAGCATTAGTATTAGTCAATACCAACCTGATAATTTTTCTTTAAAAACTATTACGTTTTAAAATGAAGTGTTTGTAATGGAAGCTTTACTTTCGATCAACTTCTAAAAGTGCTCAAACTGCTCAGTCACTCTACGACCACACAGCAGCATAACATCACATAGTTTGAGTGAGCACTGTTTCAGGGTAGATTTGTTACAGGACTCGATCAAAATCTTTCTTTTTATTCCTCTGATGTCTAATCCAGCAGTGCCCATATTGGATCGTGCCGCCTCTATTAGAAACGACTTATTACAATTCAAAACTAATGCCGATACTCCAGTCGATCTCTTCCAAGGGTCTCTTTTCTTTGCCAAGTATCACAGAAACGTTGAAAAAGTGAAAAAACAGAAATACAGGGTGATTAAAAAAGATTAATCTAATTTCAAAATGATTTATTTCACTTGTAAATCATTACAGAACAATGCAGTAAATTGTAAATGATTTAACTGAGCATAAAGTTTATTATGTGATTTTACAAGAGCTCAATATGAACCTCCTCCAGCTGTACGGACAACATCATAACATGAACAGCCATAGTCAAATTCATCCCATACTCGATTGAGCATGTCGGGTGTCACTGTACTCACGGCTCTTTCAATGTGATTTCGGAGATCGTCCAGTGTTGCGGAACCAACGATGAATGCTCTGAGCTGTTGGAGGTTCACTGCAGATGAAAATTACGTTACACAGTTATGATGGATTCACTCTTATTGAAGTGGAGAACGCGAACCGCTTCCTGCTCAGGGGTCACCATCTCCTTGCAGACTGAAGGGAGAACCATCTTCCGGTGACAGTCAGAAACTCTCTTCCAATTGGTATGTGATTGGTTCGTAGGCGCCTCCCGCTTGTAAAAATATGGCACTTTGAAATCAGATGAATCTTTTTTGACTCTGTTGCCTGAGTAATAAGATCACCGTTTTGCCCCCTGGACATGATACTTAAAAATTAAATTAGTTTTGTTCTGAGTCAGACCAGTCTGTGTAGTATGTGTTCAGAGCTCTGTAGAATAAAGACATTTTGACCACATAAAATATTGAAAATTAAATTGAATCTTGACCTCAGAATCAAAAATGTATTGAACCTGAAAATATATGTGCCACTACACCCACATCAGTTTCCCATCACTGTTTTTTTTCCTTCTCTTGATCACACAGACGACTTGATTTGCTAAAGATGTGACTCAAGTGCAGTTTTTGACTACAAACATGAAACTATGCATTGTAGGTGGGACTGATGTAGAGTTGTTGTTGTTCTAACGTGGTTAATTTAACTCTTAATTGGCTTGATAATTAGCTGAAGTGTGTCGAGTTCTGTTAAAGCAGCGCCGGGCATTAAAACCTGCAGTGCTATGTAGGGATAGTTACTAAGATCAGTGCTATTATGTTACCAGTACCAAATGATTTCAATACTACTGAATATCCAATAATTCCATGTTTGCGTCATGATTAGTCTGCAATCCATTGCAATTCGTAAATATATCCGTTTTCAGCACCATACATTCATATCTGATTTAAGCCACGCCCACTTCCAGTTTGTAGTTTAAAAGAAGGTTTTGAAAAACGTGTCACTCTACATTTGATATCAAAATCTAGGGACTGTATTGGTATCAGTTTTGAAACATTATTAATGATACCCAGCTCTCATGCTGTGGCCAGTCAGGGCTCAAACTGCTCATCCCTGCTTTAGCATGCTCAGATATGAAGCTACTCTCTGTGCCTGTCACAGAAATCACAGATCATCCGCTCTATTTCCGTGCTGCACACTGACACTGAATCCCTGCGATATTTCTCTGTTACTCTCACTGAGACTCCCACGCTGCCCCTCCAGCACAGACTCCACTGTCGTGTCTCTGTTTACTCATAAACAGTCTTTTACTGTTTCTCCTTGTTTTGCTGAAAGGACAAATGCTGTTTAACACTGTGAGTGCAAAAATGCTGCATTCTGTCTGTTGCTGTATCATATCCTCCCACTGTTTCTCTGAATAGCCTCTCTGTTTTTGCAATTTTTTATTTTTCTACATATAGAAAATATGAACACAGCAGCTGCCGTTTACATTGTGTGGAAATTCCATAATTAGTGGAATAGCAGAAATGCTCCAAAATCACTTGGATTAAAATCTTTTTACATTAATTTTCATTAGAAGTTAAGAACATTTTTGCTTTCTCCTGTAAAGTTACTGTTTTGGAGATAATTGTTCTTCTTTGGACTGCAGAGATATGCAATACGTAACTAGCTGTATTGACATTGCATTTAATGGTGCAAATAATATCAGCATATTATAATACTGACATATGTTGTATGTCCAAAAGTATCCGGACACTGCTTCTAATTAGTGAATTCAGGTACTTTAAGGTGCAGCCACTGCTGACACAGGTGTTCAGTTGCACCCACACAGCTTGTATAATCTCTGTAAATAAGCATTGATCAATAGAACACTCTGGAGCAGCCGCCTATGAGTCTAAGGTCACTGTACCCAATGCCAAGTGTCAGCTAGAGGGGTATAAAGCCCACAGTGTTGGGCTGTGGAGCAGTTAAACTGTTCTCTGGAGTGATGGAGCTCCATCCAGTATCTTTGGGATGAGCGTTCTTGTGGCTGAATGCACTCAAATCCTCACAGCAATGTTCCAACAACTAGTACAAAGAAGAGTAAAGGGAGCAAACTCCATTTTAAAACCCTTAATATCAGAAGAAACGTTGGATCTACAATGTGTACATGTAGTCATAGTGTAATTTGCTCATTAATTTTTCTCCTTCTTTGCTACTCCCAGGTCCAGTTGTGGGACACTGCGGGTCAGGAGCGCTTCCGGAAGAGCATGGTGCAGCACTACTACCGGAACGTTCACGCTGTCGTCTTTGTGTATGACGTGACAAGCGCCGCCAGCTTCAGGAGCCTCCCGGCATGGATCGAGGAGTGTCGGCAGCACGCGCTGGGCCAGGAGGTGCCCCGCATCCTGGTGGGCAACAAGTGTGACCTGCGGCACCTGGCCCAAGTGAGCACAGAGTTGGCGCAGCAGTTCGCAGATGCCCACTCCATGCCTCTGTTTGAGACGTCGGCCAAGAACCCGCAGGGAGGCGAGGAGGGTGGCCGCAACAGCAGCGACCACGTGGAGGCCATCTTTATGACGGTGGCACACAAGCTGAAGTCCCAGAAGCCCCTGGTGCTCAGTCAGCCGGCCGGGGGCCACACCGTTACACTGAGTCGGAACGAGGAGGATGAGCAGCGGGGGAACTGGGGCTGCAGTTGCTGGAGGAGTTAATGAGTGGGCGGGGCTAAATCATTCTGCTTTTAGTAGGCAGCTGAAGGGGGAAGAGTCACTGGTTTAAAGGGAGGAGCCAACGAGGTAGATTTGAAAACTCTGGCATTTTTTGTGGCAAAAACAAGCTCACAGTTTCTGGTACTCGTCAGTTAGGGATAAGACATAAGGGAATTTTATGGAAGCAGATAAACAGCATCCCAGGCATAATCCGTACCTGCAGTACCTGTACTGAACTGAATTCTACAGATGTTCTTCACGCTGCTTGTAAATCCTTACCGTTATGTTCCAAAGTTAAAATTCAAGGAGAGGAAATTCAATATAGTGAGCGCAGATTCAGATCAAATTCCCTGATCCCAAGCACCTTATTATGCAACTGTACCGCTTTTAACCCCTTAAACCCCAGGCCTGTTATTAATCTTAAAGCTACAGTATGTAAGATTTTTGTTAAAATGAAGAGAAGCAGCATTACTGAACCAAAAAACATGCCAAAATATGGTGAGCGTGCACTGCTGTGAGTCGCCCTGTAAAGCCTGAAATAATGATTTAAAAGTCAGAGGCGTCCGGTTGGATTTCACAGGAGTTTTTTAGACCACATTAAACACACACCTCCTCAAAACAAAGATCCGACTCAATGTTTAGGTCTCAAATTCAAAATGAACATTATACTGATGACAGTATATTGACAACAGTAGATGATTCATTCATGTCCTCAGGAGATGCGTCCTTCACCAAGTTTAGACTGAGTTCTCTTCGAATTCTCTTTCGATGAGACTCCTCTGCTCGGTGGAGGGGTCCGAAATTACAATATATTCTTTCACATGTTGCCTGCAATTACAAATTTCCACCAGAGAGGTCTCCAAACCCCCGGAACTTACATGGTGTAGCTTTAAGTCCCATTAGTCAGTAACTACTGTGCAACTAATACGTATTTGAGAGCATGAGAACTTGAAGTGTGGACCCACATACAGACTCTTAGGGCCAGTTTCCCAGACCCAGAGAGTATCCATTGTTGATTCACCATTGGCAGTCAGATTTAGTCCAGGTCCATGTCTGGAAAAGCGGCCCTCCGGGTTTGAGAGGTTAAAAATGTGTTCTGCTTTTTAACTGTTGAGGTCATGTTCCATCACAAAGTCAAACAATGTCATCAACAGGCTACAAAATTAAATAATCGCTCCAAAATGTTGCCATCAATCTTTCCAACTATGAAAACGCAACATTTATTTTGCAATTATCATCAGAGTGAATGTGTTCAGGCTGAATGGCAGATCATTGTTGTAGTGAGTATTGACGTTTACATCGACACTGATGTCTCTTTTGCACCTTGCTCCGAAAAAGGAGAAAAGACACAAATCTATGATGATTGTGATTTCACACAACACAGATCTGTGAACCAAGGCTGTAGGGGAACAGACTAACAGACACAGTCAGTAGTGCTTCTCTGGGGTCTCAGGGGAACTTCAGAAGGATATGAAGGGAAATGAAAACACTAATCTCTAAGTATGTATTGCAGCTTCTTGTCAGTAGCTTTCTTTTTAAATTGTCTTTGTCTTGGTACTGTAACTTGCACAACCACAATCCACTGCACAGGGAAGGCTGAAATGAGCTCTCCATTTCATCACAAACTTTCTGGTGAGCCACGATTCATGTGTGTATGAAATGTCATCCTTAGAATCAGAGAGAAGCTGTTTCTCTCTTCTCATGACTGTCAGTGTTGAGTGTTGTTTGTGATACTGTATATGGATATTAAGCTACCGTACAGTACTGAGCAAAATTCAGAGACCTTGCTTAATTTATTCAGCATCCAGTCAAAATGGCCATTAATTGCAAGTTATTCATTTTTCAAGAGATATTAGATGTAAGATAATCCTCTTGCATAAGGAAGGGGAAAGGAGAAGCAGTTCAAATCTGTATTTCAGGAAATGATTAGAAGCTGCCATGCAAGACCTGGTAGACCACCAAAACTAACCCCTCAGATAAACAGCACTTAAAGCTTTCAGAATTGAGAAAGAGGAGAAAATCAAGCTGCTCCAGATCTGAAAACATCCACAGGTGTTTCTGTCCATCCTTCCACTGTGAGAAGACAACTCAGTGCTATGGGTCTGAAAGGATGTGTAGCTGTCAAGAAGAACCTCATTGAGAAAAGGAGAGGGAACATATGCAGATCAAAACAAAGCTGTTAGTGTTCTCAGAACAATGGACTGAGTCCAGACCTCAACATTGCTAAATGTGTTTGAATGCAGAAAGTGAAACCAACTTCTAAGGCTGAACTTTGGAAGCAAGACTAATGAAAATGAATGAAAGCTTTAAAAAGTCGAAGCATATTGAAAAATTAATATTTAGTTGTTGAGGCTTCTGTCTTGTATATAATGTGCTTTTTCCTGATGCCGAATAATGAACAGCTTGTACTTTGTGGCCGTTTTTGAAGGGTGGTCTCTGACTTCTCCACAGTTCTGTACATGCCCTTGTAATCTTTTGATGCAGTTAGAAATGAAGCAGTTGCCTCAAATATGCAGCACAGAAGTATCTTGAAGTATGACCCATACCTCATATAGCGCACCGTGTTAGCTCTGTGCATGGCGTTATTGTACTATTAGAGCAGCAGTTTAAACTATAAGCAACAATGGCTCTTTCAGCATATAACCTTACAGTAGATGACTAGACATGCACACTGCTTTAGGGCTGCAGGATGTCAGTCTCTTAGGAGTGTGTTGCCATATTAGGCGAACAAGCCCTGCACATGCACGTCCCTCTTTGCTGCATTGAGAAGCGTCCAGAACTGAATACTGCCCTGTTTTCTGAGCATGTTTGTGGTTCCTTTTTTCCCACGGACTCCCACAGCCGCCGCAGCAGGTCCTGTGGTGCGCACTGTGGAAAATCCTCAGGCGTGGACTCACCTAGTGTTTTTAATTTAGGAAAATTATTAGTCTTAAGGAGAAGTGACAGCTGGGCAAAAAAGTCAAATTTACATAATTGCCCCCCCCCCCGCCTAATGTGGTTAATCAGCTAAAACATGTTTGGTGCCTGAAGTTACTTTCATCAAATTTATGCTGGAGCAACAAGGCTAATGTGGTGCATGTATATGTAATGGAGGCTTATACCTAGGGATGGGCGATATGGTGATATTTTATCGTTATCGTGATCAGTTATGCCACAATACGCTTTTCTGAGTATATTGTAGACATCGTAAAGAACACTGACTACATGTTTCATTGCAAGGTAGGCTTAATTAGGCCTGTTTAATTGGATTAGTGCAGTGCTGTTTGTAAAACAATGAATAGCAATCATTGTAGTTGTAGGATTATTATTATTATTTGTTATATGTGGCACTAAGGGTTCTATTTTGTCTGTTCCTACTTATTAAATCCCAGAAAAACTAAATATTGTGATGCATTTCGTGTGTCGTAAAATGTCTTAAAGTATTGTAATGTAATATTTTTGCCATATTGCCCATCCCTCACTTATATCTCTGTGCAAACTAGGGCTGCACAATAAATCATGTTTTATTTTGCAACGAGTTTCCTCAATAAACACATTAAGGGCTGTGGTGACAGACTAGATTACCTCTCCAGAGTGATGTAATTAGATGTAATTAGGAATGTAGGGAAGAAGCCTGGCAAGGTCTGCCCTGTGCTGAGCTTAAAACATGCTTTGAAGCATTCAGAGCAAGCAATTTGTAACCATTTGACTAAATGACCAAATGCAGAAGGAATGCACAAATCAAAAAACACTTTGCTAGCCTGTAAATATACTTTAAACATGATTATTCCTACTTCCAGTGTTCTGTGAAGCAGTAATGGCTACTGTTACAACAAACATGCATCACCATAAGGAGCTTTGTAGGGAATTAGATATGTATTTGTTTTTTGTAGACCTGTATAGCAAATAAAAATACACATATTTATTCAGTTTTGTAGTCTGTATAAAAAGTTGTTCAGGGAATGCTGACTGTTCCAAACAGTCATTTCTAAATGCACAAATAAATTTGTTGTGATGTGAGTAGCTGTTAGCATTTCATTCTTTTTATTTTGCATGATCGTAGAGGTTAGTTATCCGTAAAATTAGACAAAAGTACAGACGGGCCTCAAACTTCAGGCTTCACTATGACTGCTACTACTGTTTTTAGCAATGCAATGTTAAAAAAAAAAACACCACAAAGACCAAACATGTTTGGGCTGATGACATTTGGGTGGAGGGGGAAATTGCGGAAATTTATTTTTGCCAAGCTATTACTGTAAAACGTGTTGTGAAGCTTTCAGTTGTAAATAACAGAAGAACTCTGTCTCTTTGACTGCCATTAGCATCATCATTTGTTTTGCATAGGAAAAAAAGGGGTTTTAAACAGGCGTTTCCTTGGTCTTGGGTTAAAAACAGGTGATCTGCATTTAATTAAGTGTAGGTCATCGTACGACACTCTTTTAGCAGTTAAGGCCTAATACTGCAGTGTTCTTGGTTGACTGGATCTTGGTTGAGTAGCTCACTCTTTGCTTCTTGTTTTGGTTGCCAAAATGGTTTATTTCAAGTGTCCTTTTCATTTTAATCCTCATTTTCCTTTTTGTGTGCCTAAAAATGAAATATTGCAGGCCCAGAAAAGATATCATCTTCTTGGTAATGGTTTTGTTTCTCAGGATTTTAATAATGGCTTTGTGTTTTTTAACGGTCAGAAATGCTTTCATTCATACAGAAATAAGTTTTATTGTATCAGATCAAACATTTTGCTGTTGTCGGAAGAAAACCTTCATCTCCATTTCTGACATTTTTCAGTTTTTGACATAATTTGAAAACGCCTGTTGCCCTTTACATTGTGTATGTATGAATGGGCCAAAAGAAACGGCCCAAAATAACTTGGAAAAAAGTCTGGTTCCTTTGACTTACATTAAAAGTAAAGTAGGTTTTTTCCTTCTCCTGTAAAGTTACCATTTTGGAGATACAAGGTTTTCTTCTGAGAACAGCGAAATAATGTTACATTTTTTAATGACTCTGTGACCATGCACGTCAGACTTATCGTGCCAGTTTATTGACATGGAACAAAATGAAAGAGCAGAGTTAAGTTTATCAAAACTGTTGTGGTTTTCATTTCAGTCAGACCTTGAAATAAAGCACCATATCCATTTCAAACAGTCTCATTGTGTTTTCTTTGTGGATACTATCTGACAAAAGGTGCAAAGCTTCATTGAAGGCTTTATTGAAAGCAGAACAAAAACAGAACATGCTAAGCTAATGGATACCATCAAGAATATGCCGGCAAACGCAGCATTTGTGTCTTAGTTTCAAATTCATTTTAATCAGGGCTACAAACTATTTAGTATATAAAATGGATATCCACTCAAACCTGCAAAATAGAGAATTCTCTGAAGGAACTGTCACGTAAACTGTCCTTATTAGCTATAAATTACATCTGTATTTAAATATTTAACAAAATTATGTGGTTATTTAACAATATATACAGTTTGAATACCACAAATTAAATTAAATTAAAGCAAAGATTAAAAAGGACATAAAATAAAATCTGCCTTTGGCACCAAACAAACCAAACAAATTCATAAAATAAGGAAATGTATGGAAACACATGGAAATGTCCTCTGAAGAACTTAAGAAGGCCAGTCTGATATTTTTCCAAAGCCGTGCTGAGGAAAGGTACAGCTTTAGTGGCCTAGACACTGAAACTGATCGGTGTAGTGACCAGGCCAGTTTACTCCAAATCCTCTCATTGGCACAGATGGCAGTTTTTAAGCGAGTCTGCTGTAGGGAGGGAGAGCAGAGGGCTCTTCTCGCTCAGCGCATGGCTCTATGAAGGACGCCGGAGAGTTAAACACTCGCTCTTCTCCTCCTGCAAGAGATGCAGCATTGTGTTTAAAGTCAAAATAAAACAAACAGATTTGGGGAGAATATTACAGCTGGAGCTTTAGCTGAAAAGTTTGCTTTGATATTGAAAATTATCCTCCATTTACATTAATTATTAATTAACTTATGCTTGGATTAATGTACCAAAAACAGTTGCTTAATTCAGTTTTATGCAACTACTTGCCAACTTCTCAATCCTTTATCATTACACAGGCTTTTTTGTTACTGTGCCTTTAAGACTACTACAGTTGTGTGCAAAAGTCTGAACGCCCATGATCAAATCACATGTCGATTTGAAGGGAAAACTTTTCTGCCAATTTTAGTGCACAATTTCTACAGTTAACCTACTAAGAAAAAAGGCTGTGTTTATGTTAAATACAGTAACTAAACAGTAATTGTGCGTTAAATGTGCAGAAGTGTGTTTTCTGTAGAGGATTTGAACTTATTTTCACTTAGAAAATCAACAGAACATACTTTGACCAGGGGCACCAAATCTTCCACATACAACTGTGTATGTAAATGAGCTCTGTTCCGATTGGCAGCCCTGTATTGTGTGTCATTTAAAAGGCAATCCAAGCTTATAACTTCAGCATGAATGAGTGGAGACCGGTTCATTCTGAAACTGTAAACAATGCTTACATACTCTCATCATAAAATGTGAGGAAAATTCATTTCTCCTTTTTTAATACAGGTCCTTTAAATGGCTCAGTAGATACTGTCATAACTAAACGATACATGGTTAAATAAATGGGCTGATACTGAATTTTTCATCAATAAAAAGTACTAGAAGCTCTCACCAGGCCTCTTCTCACGCCTCTCCTTTTGGGACATATGATAACAAGTAACAGGTAGTGAATGTAGTTACTTTCAAACTTTTTCAGGTGAAGGGAAAGAGGCGTGCGGAGACTGCATTTGAACAGAATTTGTGGAATTGCTTATGAACTTATCCACATTTTACCGCCCTAGAGGTGCCCAGCGCCGCTCTTATAGACCTACTGCCCTCAAGAGTTTAAAGCACCCATATCATGGTAAACCAAATTCATGTACATACTTAACAATTTTGGTTCTTTAAGCGTTCTTTAGTAAAGAAAATAGTTCTATGTAGAACCATGAACATTCAAAGAACCTTCTGCATGATTAAAGGGTTTTTTTGCATCACGAAAGAGTTCTTCAGATTGATGGATAATGTGCTGTAACAGGCTTCATATAGCACCAAAAAGGGTTCTTCTATTGTTACGATGTCAGACTTGGCACCAAAGAATAACCCTATTTAGTGCTTTATAGGACCCTTTTCAAAAAAGGTTCTATATAGAACCATCTACAGCACATTCTCCGTCAATCTGAAGAACCCTTTCACAATGCAATAAACTCTAATTATGCAAAGGGTTCTTTGAGTGTTCATGGTTCTATATAGAACCAGTTTCTTTACTAAAGAACCCCTGAAGAACCATCATTTTTAAGAGTGTAGTATGTAAACACTGGTAAGGTTTTAAGACAAACCTTATGTATATGTATGTATATGGAAACTAAGCTGCAAAAACAGCTCGTTTTGAATTCATAGTTTGTGATGTCACAAAACATTCACACGTTCACGCTGAAGTTATAAGGAATGTTTCAGCCTGGATCACTTTTTGAATTTAGCGCAAGACCTGACAGAAAACATGCATCTCCAAAACTTCGCAGGAGAACGCAAAAATGTTCTAATGTAAAGAGGTTCTATTGGTCCATTCATCATGGAATTTTCACACAATATAGAGGACAGCTGCTGTGTTCAAATGATTAAAAAAAATATTATTATTAAAATCGACCAAAATGGAGATGCATGTTTTTTTGGAAATAGACTATTTATCAGTCTTAAAGGCACAGTGACAAATACAGCCTGTTTAATTCTAAGGGAGAAAGAGAGGCTGGAAAATGTAAAAACAGTTATTTAAAATTAAATTATGACTCACACACACACACACACACACACACACACACACACACACACACACACACACCAGAAGTGAACCTCAGGGACAAAAATAAAATACAAGAAAATATACAATATGTGCGCTTTAATTCCAGCCCTGGTACGCTTTGTTGTGACGTTCAGATCCTACTGAGGATCTGATTACTGGGTTAGGATGTTAAATTACAATTAAACTGGACTCTGCAGGACTGTAAATGCTCAGCAGGCTAAATACCCCTATCTAACCCACCCAACACATTGACTTACCGTGCCAGGAGCAGACCAGTTCGGCTGAATCACTCGGGTCATTCTGAGGGACCAGTGACTCCTGCGAAACATAAACAGGCACACAGTGAGTCAGACCGAGATCAATTTTTAGATTAGCTAAAATGTAGTTTGATTATTAGTGATCTACACTGTAAAAAATGGCAGTTCAACTTAAAAAATTACTTCACATGGCAGCAAACAGTTAAACTGATTTAAACACTTTAGGCAAAACAATGAAACTTTTTGTTAGGCTCAAACCACAGACACACTTTAAATCAGCTTCTGCCCTTTTACACCTTTTACAGCGTAGCGATTTGTTTAGATTTCTGCAATACTTTATTTAGACTGTCTCAGATTTTATGACACATATTTTAACAATATACTTTTATTATGCATACAATAAATTTATTACGCACAGTCTTGTGACTTGCTTACTCATGATCATGCATGGTGTTTTTTTGTATGCAACAAATGTGGCAACGCAAGGGTAGAAAATGCATAGTGTGTATAACATTACAGGGGAATTCCACTGATTTTTTCAAAATTCCCCATCAAATTATTTAGATTTAAAAATCATGAGTGCGTGTACCTCTCCATTTATATACATTTAAGCCCAAAACCTTCTCAAAGCTATAATTAAACAATATCTCAGGTATTATTCACAACCATTTCGTTTAATATTATTATGTGAGGGAGCTTTCAGAGGTGGACGTCTATTCCTATCACCACCACTGTGAACGATTCTGACTCGGTCTCTTTAGAACGGAGCGTTTCACACCAAACCTCTCTGTTTACATTTTAATGATTTACCTATGCATCTTTTTATAATAATTGGAATTCCATTTTAAACAGATTATATAGGGTATATAACATTCAATAAAACAAAAAGACACAGACTATGTTTTGGTGGCTGCTGTAACTTTGAGCAGATGTGGCTCAGGAAGACAGCAGCCTCCTACTTATAGTATCATTTGCCACAATTAAGACTCCTTTCATATGTCATACATGCCTGAGATCATTAGGACAGAGGACACAAACTAACACAATGTCAATGTTTTGCTCCATTCATGCACACATAACAGAATGGGTGAGCTAACACCACCCCCTCCCCCTCTTCTCTGTGGTCCATGCCTACTTATGTACTTGTGGTGTAACTCATACCTTGATGTGCTATTATGTCATAGTCCAAACTCTACAGTGTGTACCCACCATGCCAGTGACTGAGTCATAGCAGCCGCAGAGTGGCAGACTGCGGCAGCCCACGATCATGATCAGCGAGGAGAAGAGCAGCGAGCCCACGCTGGCTAGAACCATAGTGCTGTTCGCTCCCTTCACCATACGGCTCAGCACAAACTTCTGCATGGGACACACAGCACACAGACACTCAAAACAGCCATTTAAAAGCTTCTTAGTGTGAGACAGCCAACAAGATATACTACAGTAGTTTCATAGCATGAGACAAAGGCTGTTTCACTCCATAGATCAATAAAGATTAGGTTACAGTGAGGACTGAAGCTGTGAAAGTGTAGCATGCATTAGTCTCAGAGCAGTGTTCATAGCCTTTGAGGTGATGCTGTGTGGTATGTGTACTGGTTAAAGGGGAATTCCAACAGTTTTGCAAAATTTCTGCGTTATTCAATCATTAAGATGTAAACAAAGTCAAAGCGGTTTGTTGCGACACATCATGCGTTATATGACCGGCCATTTCGTTAAGCACACCTCCTTGTTTCTACACTCTTTGTCCATTTTATCAGCCCCAACTACTACATAGGTGTGCAATGTAGTTCTACATTTACAGACTGTAGTCCATCTGTTTCTCTGCATACTTTGTTAGCCCCCTTTTACCCTGTTCTTCAATGGTCCGGAACCCCACAGGACCACCACAGAGCAGGTACTATTTGGGTGGTGGATCATTCTCAGCACTGCAGTAACACTGACGTGCTGAGGTGGTGGTGTGTTAGTGTATGTTGCACTGGTGCGAGTGGATCAGACACAGCAGTGCTGCTGGAGTTAGACCTTCCTACCTTGTTGGTCCACCTTATAGATGTAAATTCAGAGACGATAGCTCATCTGTTGCTGTACAGTTTGTGTTGGTCATCCTCTAGTCCAGGGGTGTCCAATCTTATCTGCAAAGGGCTGGTATGGCTGCAGGTTTCCATTCCAACAAAGCAGAAGCACGCATGACCATTTGTTGAAGACTGAGACCGACTGGCTGAATGACTGGAATCAGCTGTGCCCCTGCTTCTTTGGACTGCAAACCTGCAGCCACTCTGGTCCTTTGCGGATAAGATTTGACACCACTGCTCTAGTCCTTCCATCAGTGGTCACGGAACGATGCCCAGAGGACAGTGTTAGCTAGATATTTTGGTTTGTGGAGTAAGTGGAAAGTGGAGCAGATAAAATGGACAGTGAGTGTAGAAACAAGGTAGGTGTACTTAACGAAGTGGCTGGTCAGTGTATATTCACCATTTAATTATATAGAAATTTAGAAAAATCAGTGGAATTCCTCTTTAAAAGAGCCATAAAGAATCTTCAGGAAACCAAAAGTGGTTTTTATAGCATCGCTGCCAAGAACTCTTTTTGACACTTCTATTTGGCTGTGCATACAAATCTGTGCCACTGGAGCACAACCCCTTTATCAGTGCTAGCATGGGAACAGTTATAGTGATGCAGGTCGGGTGAGTGGAGGTGACAGATCGGAATGGTCTGAGTAAGACTGTACCACTTCAGCGACATGACGGGGGTGAAAGAGCTCATCATCCTCCTCTCCATAGCTGAGCGTCACACCGGCATAGATGAGCACAATCACAGTGGCCATATAAGACATCACAGCGGACACGATCATGACATTCACCTGAGGGAGTGGATGTGAATATGAACATGATGGTAATTATGACTAACAAGCAAATTAAACTCCTACATATCATCTGCTAGAACAAAATCTCCAGATTTCTAAAATGGTAACTTTATGAGAGAAGAGAAAAACCTTTGGGACTTTCGATGTGCGTTAATTAAAAAGTAATTTTGGACCAAATATAGAAACATACATTTAAAAAGAAAAACAACAAAACGAAGAAAGATTTTGTCACAACAGTGATGATGTGATAACACCAAAATATTTCATTCTAGATATTAGGTGCAGATTTTGATAGATCATACCAGCATCATATGATCTAAAATATGGTCTTTAATAATTCCTATATACAGTAAGTGGCCAAAAGTTTGTAGACACCTGATCATTCCAGCTTTTCCTCTCAAATCAAATGTATTAATGGGAACTTGCTGCGGTTCTCTTCTGAGAAGGCTTTACAACAGATGTTGGAACATTGCTGTGAGGATTTGATTGCATTCAGCCACATTGGCAATAGTGAGGTCAGACACTGATGTTGGATGATCAGTTCTGGATCACTCCAAGTCATCCTAAAGGTATTGGATGAAGCCCCATCACTCCAGAGAACACAGTTCCACTGTTCCACAGCCCAGTGCTGGGCTTTACACCCCACTAGCCCAAACCACTTTTTGTTCTGGGAGCCAAAGTGCAACTTTTATGTTGGGGGGAAAAAAGGATTTTATAAAATTACTCTATATTTTGTAAGTAAAATACTTGATAAACTACATTATTACAAGGCAAAAAAATGCAAAAAGCTAAACATCAGCAGTCTTCAGATCCAGATCTTGAATCCAGTTTCCAATCCTGTATTTTGTATTCAGTGGTAGTTAACTGATTGGTCACCTATCAGCGGCTGCAAAATCTAGGACTGGAAACTGGATTCGGTCCCTATTTGAAGACCTCTGCTATATATAGTACGAAATATGTTCTCTCACTAGGTGAGAGAGAGAAAAGGGGTTAGGGTACTTTTCTGGCAAACATCCTCAGGGGTCAAATTTAGCCTGTGGGCCACGCTTTGGGCAGCTCTGCTCTAGCTCGCGCTTGGCATTGGGTAAGGCTCTTGTGTAGCTGCTCCATAGCGTGACATTTTATCAATCAATGCTTTTCCATGGAGATTATATAAGCTGTATGGTCACCTGTGTCAGCAATGGGTGCACTTTAAAGCATCTGAATTCACCAATTAAACAGGGATGTCCGGACACGTTTGGACATTTAATGTATAGTTTCTGTCTATATTTTAGTATCTTGCAGTACCCATAATGATTAAAAACTAAACTCACCAGGATGGGGTTTCTCCTATGCGAGGCAAAGAGGGCAAGCACACCAGGCACAGCCATGACCTAAGAGGGTGAAAAAAATGGTTTAAGCATTAAAGTAAACACACAGTTCCTGTTCCTGCCTCCTAGCCCAGGGAGCAGTGTTTGTCCAGTTACTGGGTGACCATGTCTGACTCACCAGTCCTGCCCACAGCGGAGCTCTCGTTGCACTGAGCGTGGTGCTCATGCGGAAAACCGCATCCATAAAGCCACAAACCACACAAAGACTGGCACAGGCCACCTGCAGGATGCCCCACACCACCACCACCTTCTGGTTGAAGATGAAATACCTGTAGCGCTCCATTCTCAGGTTCGGCCAGTGATGTGCCAGGATGTACCAGTGTTCTCCTCTGCCACCTAAATCTGCAGATCTGCAAGATAAGATCATGTAAAATGACGGGCTAGTTTAGTGCCAAGAAGAAATACATTATTAAAGGGCCAGTACCATGGAATTCCCTTCACTTTCTTAAATAAACTGTGTTCCTAAAAAGTGTTAAACTTTTAAAACGTACCCTTCAATCTGCAGTTCATGATGTTGATATGTGGAATTTAAACTGCCTGCTTTCACTGTTTTCATGATGTCACAAAAATCTATGCATTTACATATATGCATACAGCAGTTTAGCCCTGCCCATTCCCAATGAAAGACTTTTAGTCAAGACTGCTTTCTGAATGAGGCACAATATAAGGCAGCAAATCTGAACAGAAATCATTTACTTATCAGTCTTAAAGGCACAGTAACAAAAACAGCCTTTTTATTTTTAAGAGATAAAGAGAGGTTGGAAAATTGTCATATAAAAATGAATTATGATACTTTTTTGGTACATAGAATCATAAAAGCATCATAAGTGGAACACAGGGAAAAACAAATTACAATTATACACAAAGACAATTATAGGATATGGACTCTCTAAGTGTATTTACTTTGATGCACTGTGAAAGTTCCTTAAAGTCCATGATGCAGTTTAAAGTCCAATTACATAAAAAATGTATATTTAACACTTTTCTTCTTTCTACAAGGCCAAACTTGTTCCAGTAGCTGAGCATTTGGCATTTCACTGGCACATCTACATTTACATTTTACATTTTCAGCATTTATCTAAACTCATACTGATGTACTTTGTGCTTAAACTCAGCTTTTGTGACAGTAACAGTAATTTTTAAATGCGTTTAAATGGTGTACTATGAATGTAGCCCACAAAAGCTGAAATTTCACAGATTTTACAAAAAAGATACTGCTAAATGAAATCATTAAGATGTAAACAAAGTCATTCAGAGTGATTTGTTGTAAAATGCTCCTTTCTAGAGAAACGCACACAGTCAGAACTGTTCACAGTGTTGGTGATAGGAACCAGACGTCTGAAGAGATTCATGGCTCCAAAAGCTCCCTCACAGAAAGTTATTACAAGAAATGGTTATGAACACACTGCCTGATGTCCGAGACATTGTTTTAAAGTAGCTCAGACAAGGTTTTGGCCTAAAACATATTCGTAATACATTCATGGTGGAGAGGTACAGACAGGGCATTATTAGGCAAAATAGTCCCCAAAAGAAAACTTTTGTTTTTCAGATTTACACCTATTTTACCATCAACATTACATATAAAAACTCAGACACATGAAGATTCACTGGAGGTTTTAGATAAAGTAAATAGGTAAATAAATAAAAATGACTATATTTGACTAATGACTATATTTGTCTTGTAGATGTCTGGACTCCTGGTTCCTATCAGCATCACTGTAAATAATTCTAAAAGTTTATTTGTAATGAATAATTTCACATCAAACCATTTCTAAATGCCTTTGTTCACATCTCAACCAATGAATTATGCACAAAGTTTGAAAGATTGGTGGAATTCCCCTTTATAAGAGGGTCTAATATTAAGGCTTACAACGAGGATGTGACCGGTGTGCCTTTGCCATGCGGCATCACTGTGAATGTAGAGGTTTATACAGACTGACTGGGAGGCTTACTGGGCTTAAACGAAGAGAAACCGTTTTGGTCTCGATGCTTCCCCCATTAACTCACTCGGTTCATATCTGACCAGTTTCCTTCGTCCATTCGCCCTGTTTAATTTACAAACCATGAACTTTGACATTAAACTCTAACCAGATTCATTTGGCATTATTTTTTTCCCAGGAAGTCTAAAGAGAGCGGTGATGGGAATCGCTCTAATGTTTATGACTACACTACATTTCATAAAGAAAAAGAAAACATATCGTTCATACTTAATAAAACACGATTACCTTTCCGTTGTTCTCCGTTGCTGAATCTTCTAACTTCCGGGCCTCTGCCTTCGCAGCAGGTGAGTCACTAATTTACCTGAACACGCCCCCTCCGTGCAGTGGGCGTGGCCTAGCTGTAACGCTATTGGCCATTTGTGCTAAAGTTATAAATAATTAATTACGTGATTAACGTAGAAAGCACCGTGGCTAAACAGATTCATTTTTAATTAACTGATAAAAGCACCACTACACAATACATATACATCCTACACAGTGATCTAAAATATGCAAGTAAAAAAAAAGATTCATTCAGAAGTACTTGCTTATCTTTACCCTCACTGCAAAAAACACTAAAGAGCACTTATTTGAAGGCAAAATAAAAGTCTCTATGTGCATGAGTTTGGTGCGTTTGGATGAAATGAAGCACATTGGATTGCAGCATGGGTATGTGGGTACAAGTGCACAATTGATTCAGTATCGCCTTTAAAAAGTCTCTCTCTCTCTCTATATATATATATATATATAGCTGCTGTCGAAGAAATCATTTTATTGTAATTTGAACATGCCTGTTGTTCTTTACATTGTGTGTAACTTTCATGAGAAATGGACCAAAAGAAACGGCCCAAAATTACTTGGGGAAAAAAGTCTGGTTCCATTGACTGACATTAAAACTAAAGTATGTTTTTTTCTTTTCCTTTTTTGGACATATGAGTTTTTCTTCCGACAACAACAATAGTTAACAATGCTATTCTAGGTAACTGTTTATTAAGTCCAGAATAAAGTTAACTCCCATGTTCATTTCATAGTTGAAGGTAAACACAACACTTCAAATAACATTTAAAAACCAAATTGCTTATAACTATTAACAATATTGCATTTATTATTCGCACTATTAATCTCCTGCAATGTGTAAAGCAACAGACCAAGATTCAATAACTCATTTAAAATCACAGTAAATTAGTTTAAAGAATAGAGAAATCTTACGTATTACATATACGCTCACTAACAGGTCAGAAGAATGTAAAATTTCAAGAACAGGTTAGAGTTCACTTCTGTTATTCTATAGGTAAATAAATGTTACAACTGTGCCTGTTAGGGGGACGGCGGTAAGAAATGGCCACCTTGTCTTTATACAGTCGTATGCAAAAGTCACCCTGTCAAACACTCTGGTCAATTTTCATGTTTTATTGATAAAACATATTTTCTGTGATTTGTAGTTCACAATTTCTCTTTATTTGAGTTTACCACATTGGAAAAAAATAAAACATAAAAGATAGAATGTGCCATAACCTTTGCACAGGCCACATTTTAGGTTTTCCAATACATTTAGTTGAGCAAATAAACAGTAATTATACATTAAAATGTGGGCGTGTTCTTTGTAGAGGATGTGTTAACTTATTTTCAGTTGTGTAATATGTAATATAACCAGGGGTGCCTGGACTTTGCATACGACTGGACAAAGAATGTGAAAAAAAATGAACTATGTGTAAATTTGAAAGTGAGTAAAATTAATACAAGAAACAGACAAACATGTTAAAATAATTGTACTGTCTACCATAAATTAGATTAGAATGAGAATCATAGGAAGCAACTTGTGTCAGGTTTTAAATATTTTATTGATAAATCTCGGTTTAGAGATATTGCATATCAAAGGCCTGAATTCAGTCCCATATAAAGTGTCCACAAGATCATCAGCCAGACATTCTTCCACACTCATTCTACCGTCTCACACAAACAAATGTAAATGTGCTTCATCACCTTTTTCCTCTTAAGATTTTCCAACTAAAGCAGAAAACCCAGGTATTTACAATGTGCGAGCGATTATAATACTGAACTTCCCAGCACAATTAGTGTCTGACGCTTAGGTTAACTCTCAGTGCAGGTAAACATAACAACAGACGATAACTGTGCCACAAGAGTTTGAACTACTCCATTTACGCAAAAGTGATTGTTGGAGTCATTATTATCAGCTGTGAATAAGATAAATTCTAATAGCTAAAGGGAACTCATCCACAGAGTAACAGAGACTGCATTGCCAGTGCTTCAAGAGGTTCGCAGAGAAGAACACCTGCTTGGGTCAATAGTGCATAGTTCTCACTACACATCACGGTGCTAAATCACAACATCGTGTGCTTCAATTGCTCTTTGTAGTCTTTACATTCTTGCAGTCTTTCACTCGTCATAGCACCTCCTCACTGTAGAACAAGAAAGTCTCTCAGGTTCTTCAGTAGCTAAGAGGGAAAAGGTCTCTGAAGTCTAATGTTTAGCCTCTGAATTGAAGAGAACTCAACCAGAAAAGAGCGCAGGTTGAGAGGAAGTGTGAGAAAGTATTAAAAACAGCGTTAGCTCTATGTAACAGCAAGACAGTAAAAGGGGAGGTCTGGAGATCCAAGGTGGTATTAGGCTGCTTGGCGTGATGAGGGAGGTTCTTGGGGGGGGGGTGTTATTGGGGTGTCGCTGCGCTGGGAGAGTTTTTAACAAGTGTCCTTAGCTCCCCTTCCCGCCTCTCTCTCCTGAAACTCGCGTAGCTCCTGTTTGTACCATTCTGGAGCCTCTGGACCTGACTTCCCTGAAGGCTCGTGGTCATAACCGTACGCAACCGTCAGTTCTTCGTCTTTTTGAACCGCTCGGATTGTCCGAATGCATTTTATCGGCCCGAAGCGAGGATGGACAAACCTTAAGACGAAAGAGGAAAGACGAGATGTTATGACACAAACTTTGTGTGTTTGGCTAACATGATGTGAATAGATTTGAATAAATGGACACAGGATAAAATGGGATAAATTATAGCCTACTAAATTCACCTGACTCTGCATGACTGGCTAGTTGTCACTCCACAGCAGAGTTAGATTTTTGAGAAGGGTCTGGCTGCAGACATGCAATCTCAGCCTGACATGCACCGCCAGCCTATTGATGACCTCTCTCGTGAGCACTCTGCCACGACAGTGTTTCTGTCGTTTTTATGAGTAAAAACAGCGAACCACGTACTGCCGGGCAACAAGAGTTACACTGAATGTATATTAATGTTGTCATACTGGTAATAAAATACTCAAAATAAAACCTACCACGACGATAAGACATGAATGTCGGGTTTATTCACAGAAAAAACAAAAAGGCTATGGCTGGAATTCATGAAAGCCAGGCTGCTGACGATTAGAACCGGATATCAAAAACTGTAATATTAATTAAAATAGAACTTATTAAGGATTCTAGGAGTTTGTGACAATGTACAGTCAACGTAGTAGCGATTACTTTTGCTGTCTTGTCAATGTTGTCATAACCTCCTAGAAAGTTGTCAGACAACGTTGTCATAACTTTCTGAGGAATTACATTTCAACATTGTGACAATGTAGAGAGCACCAAGCAGACAACGCTGTGTGCACCAAAACAGCGTGGTCCAATGTAACTGTGTTTGCAGGGCCGTTAGGAATAAAACCTGATGGTTTTGCTGTATTGACTTGATGGTTGCCATTAGAGGCCATTAGCAAACAATCAAATATATGTGGAATCAGTCCCAGAAGAGCTGATTAAACAATCAGAATCCTTTACACTGTGATATCAACCCATCAGGAAAACACGGAATACCATTATCGACTGCTGAAAACCACCAGGAACCAACAGACACTTTTAATGGGTTCTATGTTTTTTTTCAACAGGGAGGTGCATTAAATCTAATTCTCTAGCCGCGTTATGGACGGAAAATGGATAAAGTGATGATATCGCTAAGCAGAAGCAGCCAATGGCCATTGTGGCAGAGTGCATGTGCACATGACGTCACTGGGGCTGAGAGTGCATCTGGCTGAGAGTGCATGTCTGCAGCCAGACTCTATTGAGTTTTTAGGTAAATAAAATAATCCTCCTTTGCAGTAAAATAAAGCTCTGCTGATCGTTCAACACAGTTTTAACAATAAATGGTCTTACATGCTGGAGTTAATGTATAACTGCTAATTCACCCTTTAACCCTGAAGGTTGGTCCACAGACTGCTGGTTACCATAGCAATGCAGATCAGAATCTTGCCTAGCTCGTAGGTAACGACAAGGCAAAGAGAAAGATTTCAGACGAACATTGATAATTTGATGAATGGACTTATTTGCATTTTTAATCACTCAGCTGGTTTCCTGATATGTTTAATCTGCAATGAGAACACACTAAAAAGTCACAAAGCTGAAGTCAGTTTCCTGTTTGCCAGTTTCTCAGCAGGCACGATTTGAGGTGGAACAGGAAAATTCAAACGAAAAGCTGACTTCAGCCTCGTATCTAACGTTGAGAGACATTTTACAAGAAACTATTCTTCTTTTGGAAAAGTTTCCTGGTGGAGATGTGAGAAAAGCAGCTTTAGCTGAGCTAAAACTCAAAGCAGAGCAAAGTAAATCTGCTAAATTTTTTTGCCTATAGTAGGACATTAGCACATAATGAGACATATTTAGAAGCCATGATGGTAAAATGGACATAAAATGTTGTGGCTCCCAAGGTGTTTTGATTTTTGCTAAAAGAACAAAATGGCTCTTAACATTGGGGTTGCCGACCCCAGGGCTATTGCCTATCACAGGCTTTTTTTAATGTTTGCACACATGACTGGTTCATGGCACTTCTTCACCAGCCACATTCAGAAAGAACATCAGTGCCGGGGGTCCTTCGACCATCTATCAGGCCAAATGTATTAAGTGATCTGTAAGGTGATCTGATGCTTGGCTTCCACACTCACGGGTCATATTTGCAGTTGGGGGTGAAGGAGTGATTGGCCTTGTGTCCAAGCGATGCACAGTAATTTTCTGTGAGGTTGAATGGTTCAGGAACATCGATCACTATGTCCTCATCCAATGAAATGGTGTTTCCATTCACAGACCAATCACGACTATCCACCTGTCAATTCAAACCAGAGTCTATTATTGTTGTTGTTGCCAAGAACTTTCACTCCATTCTTACATGTTTATAAATTCCAATACAAAAAGACTCTTCATGTATCATAAGTCAGTGAGGATGTAGAGGCTTTCATCCAAAGCATCTCAAGCATCTCAATTCTTCTGAGGCATGTTTAAAGCTTATTTGATCTACCACAATGTCTAACTAAACAACCACAGGTCTAGTCAAAGTAAGAACCGTCAAATCTGACTAGAAACTAGATTTTTTTTCTCTTGGGGAGAGTCTTAAAAGATACCATGCTTTTAGTCCAGGACTTTACTACCACAGTGGTATCAGAGTTAGGAAGGGGCACTGTGTAACACGATAATGACATTGTTCCTTTCAATTACATCCCATTTCAAAAGTACAGAATCAATGTTTTTCATATTCTTAGCACACTGTGGATATCATCAGCACTTAAAAACCACTTATCAAATGTGTATTTGAGAGTATAATTAGTCCTTTTAATTTATTTATGTATTTTGTGCAGCACATTGTGTGAAATGTTTAATACAAGTAACTGGATTCATAGTTTCTGATAGTATTTTCAAAATGTGGTGCTACTTTGTCTGGTCTAACTTATCAGATGTCAGAAAAAATAAATATTGTGACACACTGTGTATCATAAAAACTTCCTGAAGTATCGGGTTACATTTTGCCATATCACCCAGCTCTACAATAAATTATTTTTAAATGACTGGGGCAGCTGTATTAACACTGAGAAAAAAGTTAGAATAAAATACATATTCAGAATGAATCATATTTCAATAGTGATGATCAAATCTTGAGATAACTTACAAACATTGCTGGAAATATCAAATTAGAATAAACTTAACACTTATACTACAATTGTTCTCCTAAGATAAAATAATAATAATAATAATAATAATAATAATAATAACCACATAATGACTTCTTGTTATTTACAAAATGGTGATAAAAGTATCTAAAAAAAACCTTTTGGTGTCTAGTTAGTAATACTGAAATAAACACTGTACAAGTGAAATAAAATAGCAAAAAGTATTAACATTACAAAGTAATTCAGTGTCATTTTTTCACTACTGTGTCAGTGCTGTACTGTGTGTACTTTCTGGTGTAATGACACAGCAAAGTCATTTTTAATCAATTAATCAGCCATTTCTGATTTTAAATATTTAAATATATTACATTAACAAATGCAGCATTTATATAAAAATCTAAACATGCTGAGATGATTTTAAAAAGACATTTGATTTTGCTTTTCATATATGTTATGATGCAGGCCACTTATGCTTATTACGAACTTTTTAAGAAGAACAAATGTTTCTTTAAGATGCTACAATTACTAAAATGACACTACACTAAAGCTGATATTCTGGCAAAATCAAAAGAGAATAGTTTTTGATAGCTACAAGAAATAGAATATGTTCAGTTAAACCTCATTATTCCCATTTTTTGAAAACTGTTTTGAAAGTTTGAATTGTTGTTGAGCAGACATAAAAACTATTCACACAAATACAAAAAAAACACACCTCCGAGTGAGTGATGCGCACTCCGTTGTAAAAGGCCATCACTGTGTCTGCGTCAGAGTCGGTTTTGGCGAACAGCCCCTCTCCTGCTCCAGAAATCAGCGACTGTCCCACATACACACTGATAGAAACACACAGGTGACATGTTCAGTCAGTCGTGCACTTCTGCTCACTTACAGTACAAATATCCAGCACACACACATACACACAAATACTAGCGCAGTAATTACAACCTTATGAACCCTATTACAAAAAAACATTAATAAGCCCCACCATAAGAAAAATAGCTTTCAACAAATAAAATTAAAATGACAGTGTAATTCTTGTTTTCTCGCTCTATTTATGCATCAAACAAGCTAATTCCACTGAATTCACTAGCATCTACCATCAACATTAGTGTTTGTTAGACCACCTATTTAAGACTCTAGAGTAAGTAATGAATATATGAGGTTGCAGGTTGTGAAGCATCCATTTGGAAACAACTGCCATGTATGAGGTGCATCACGAATAACAAGGAGACAAATACAAATCATGTCTGTCTGTATCTGCTTAAATGTATCTTCTCTGAATTTAGTCATAGCCAGTTTCCTGGTTTTGATTATTATTAAGGTTGTCCTGTCTTTAAGAAATTTAAAGTAAAGCATTTTGAGTGGAGGAAAGTCCTATGTGTGCTTCTTGTAGGCTGGAGCTTGTTTTGGATGTGTTTTGTGTCGGATGTTTTATTTTATTTCACATTTTATTCATCTATTTTCAGAATCTGGATCAGCCAATCATGTTTGTCTTTATCATTTGTGTTTGAGGCAGTGTTGGGAGCTTAGCAGACTGTAGTTTGCAGAATTCAGATTTTTAAAACTAAAGTCCTGTTGAACTGAAAATAACCAGCAGTGGCTCAATTTCCACCAGTTTGGCTCCCAACAACACTGACTTCTTCAACACCTTGACTTAAAATACCTCCCTGAATCCCTGGACTTGCATTTCTTTGAGCTAAGAAACAACAAGGTTTGATATCTAGAACAATGCCCTGCTAAGTGCTTGATGTGTTGCTTAGCGACCTGGCGCCCCGTCGTCAGTTAAAACCATGGCTAATTGTTTTCTTTTTGACCCGCGGCCACAGTCAGCACAATTGAGGACAGCACTCACCTCCAACACTGCTAAGCGGCGCTTTTGTGGTGCGAGGGCGAGTACAACTGTCTTCCAGACCCAGAAATAAACTGACAAGGGTTACAAGCACTTCCTGAATTTAAATGATTTGACTGATCTGTTTAAAATGTTATACCAACCGCTGGCTCTCATAAGGGTCCGGCAGCATTTTGTGACCAGCGATACAGGACGAAGTGGATTTGTCATAGGAGTATACAGGACCTGAGAGAGAGAGAGAGAAACAGAAATCAGTAAGAGGTGCTTTTTTAAAAGGCATAGTTAGATGGTTTAAAGCAAAGCTATAAATAAAGGAACAGCGAAAAATCAAACCAAATCAAGACACGTTTTGTGTCTAAAGTTTGCTTTTTTTAGTTTTGCACTTCAGCTTTGAGGCTAATGTAGCTAACAAGTAAGGGAAGCTTATACTCCACCAATTAGCATTATGTTAATTGAAAGCCTGTATCATCACACTTGCCAGGCACAACACAGTTGTATGCAAAAGTTTGAAAAGCCCCAGGCAAATTAACACATCCTCTACAGAGAACAAACCTAAACATGGCATTTTATGCTAATTTTCATGCACAGTTTTACTAAAACTTCAGTGCAAAACTGAAGAAGTAAACTTCCAACACTGAACTCTTACCAAATGTGGTCAAATACATTTGAGGTAAGGGAGAAACAGTGTAAATTTACTTTTTTTGCCAAACTATTCTTTTTAAAAACAGTCAATTTCTCTGCAGATATACACCTATGTGCCAAAGGTCATGGGACAGGAATTAGTATCATGTAGGACCCCTTCCAGCCCGGCGGAGTGCAGCAACTCCACATGGCATTGATTCCACAAGTGGACGAAAGATGTCTGGAGGAATGCTGAGCCATGCCGTCTGGATAGCCACCCACAGCTCCATGGTATTTGTAGGTGCAGGTCAGGATCTTGGGTGGGAATGGACCTCTCCACCACATCCCAGAAATGTTTGATTGAGCTGTCAGGCGAACGTGCAGGCCACACCAACTCTCCAGAATGCTCCTTGAACCAATTCTGGACAACTTGGGCCCGACTGCATTATTTTGCTGGAATATCCCATCATTGTGTCGGTACATGAAGTCCATGAAGTGCTGCAAATGGTCACCAAGCAGCGAAACAGAGTGGTTACCAGTCAATTACGTGTTTAGGCGGACCAGTCAACCCAAGCCATGCCAAGAGAAAACACCCAACACCAGTATGGAACCACTGCTAGCCTGCACAGTGCCTCGTTATTATGCCTTGTATAGGGGGCCATGGCTTCATGTGGTCTGCGCCACACACAAACCCTACCATTAGCCTGAAAAAAGGGGTACCGTGACTCATCAGACCATGTCATATGTTGCCAGTCCTCTAGGGTCCAGTTAACAACCTCACAAGCCTCTCAAGAGTTGCTTGTCTGTTCGCACGGACAATTTTAGCCAGTCACGATCATTAAGCACCCATGGGTGGCCACTGTGCTGTCCACTGCAGGTGGTAATGTCTTCTATGACATATTAGCGGTACACACGTGACACTGTGGATCAAGTAACACTGAAATGCCCACACCTTCGGAAATGGAATGTCCCATCCGTCAGGCGCCCACTATCATGCCTCGTTTGAACTCTGATAATTCACGTCGCCTTGCCATGAGCCAGTGGCCAGTGTTTAACTTCACTCACTAGATAACACCTCAAAGCTTATGCAGGTGTGGGTGTTCCCACACCGTCCCCTGAGGTAACGGTACTTCATAATCAATTTACATACTGCTATCCCGTGACTTTTGGCACATCAGTGTATCTTACATCTGTTTTGACTAACATACATTTAACACAATATAATAACATAGAAAAAAAGATACATAGAAACTTGGGGTTGTGTAGAGTCTTGAAAGTGGGACAGCCATGCTGGACTGAATATTTTCAGGCTGAGAGATGAGAGTTGAGGGCAGTCTGGAGTTACTGACTGTCTGGATCGACACTGAAGTGAGGTCGGCCGTTCTCCTGGTTGGTCAGGGTGGCCAGTCGAGCCTCGATCAGCTCTCCATCCACAAAGCTGCCATACAGAGCCGTTTGTCCGTCAGGGTAAACGTAAGCCACTGCCTTGCCCGTCATCTCTCCATCTTCATTCACTTCCCCCACCACACAGCCTCGGTCCTATAGAGAATAAGAGAATTACTAATTATTATTGCTTATTAATAGCCCATAACATGAAAACAAAAAACATCTTTCTGAATTTATTTGGTGTGGTGCTGGGTTCTGGATGGATCAATCCATGTGACATTACTGAAGGCCTCCAGACTGACCATCTCAGAATTGCTTTTGTTATAGTGTCCAATGGTTGGTGCAAAATTTTAAGCTCATCATTTATGAGATAGAGGTTTTAGAGACTGGGTGTGGCCTTAGATGAGCGCGGCGGAAAAAGGTACAAACTAGGACTGTGCAATATGACTATTACAATAATGATACACATTATATATATATATATATATATATCTCATTGCTGTGATAAATCACATCAAAATTTGCCACACAATGCTTTAAGCATATCATAGATATCATCAGTAGCCTTAAAGGACTGACCAATTTAAGTCTCATTATAAATTAAGTATAATTGGTCCTGTTTAATTCGATTATGTGTGGTGCAATATGTAAAATGTTGAATATAAATGATTTGCACTGTTTTTAATAGTATTTCTTAAATGTGGCACTACTGAATCTATTTTTGTCTGTTCTAAGCCTCTAAGGTTATAAAGCTCAGAAAAACAAAATATTGTGACATATTGTGTATTGTGTAAATATAATATTATAAACATATTAAGTGTATAAAATTAAATATTATATTATATTTTCAACATATCGACCATCCATAGTGCAAACTTTGGTAATTCACTACTTTTCACTATCAATGCTTGTCGCAGGGATTATTTTCTGGTTTAAGGTGTGTTTTACTACGAAAACTAGAAAATGTAGAGATGCTTGTTTCATATCTATTGCACGTTAAGCCGGCCATTCTAACTGGCTATTTGTCCATTGAGAAACAAACATTTACCAGTGGTCACTCGCTTTGCACACAACTATGAATATTTTAGAGCAAGATGGACTAAAAAAATGTTAGTGAATTTCATGTCATCACATCTTTAAAAGTTATTCAATTTATTTGAGATTTCTTTAAAGAATTTAGTGGCTCCTAAATGAGACATCCTTGTGTGTTTTTGGATGTGCACACCACTTTGTTCCCTGCTGGTGTGTTTTTCTTGTAGCTCTGTTTTAAAAGTTGCCTGCCCCAGTATCTACAAAGACATCTGTTTGTGATTAGTTGTTTTCTTGTCAGTCTGGCTCTTTCCTGTCTAAGTAGGCAGTTCTTGGTCATGTCAAGCAACAAAACTCCTCAGACACTCTAACATCTTGCTCTCGTGAATTTTATGGCTTGTGAAAAATACAGAAATAGTGCAACTTTGACCCCCTATATCTTCATACTGAATCACATTAGGTGAATGAAGATACAAGCCCCAAATCTGGCAAACTATCAGGAACAATTGCATTATTTTCCATATTAGGGTAATCTGAGATGGTCAGTCAATTTTACTGAATTCAGGACATCTGATGTGCTTTTCCCAGATCCTCAGGACCAGCGGTCACCAACACCCCTTAAGGAGATCTACTTTTCTGCAGAACCTGCATCTTATATGCTGCCCCCACCCCATACCTACACTAACGCATCTGATCCAGCCAATTAAGGACCTCTGAAGAAGTTAATTTGAAGGGTTTGGACTACTTTTCACAGGAAGGTAGATCTCCATGACCAGTGTTACTGACCACTGCTCTGGACAAAATCCATACATGTGTATATAACTTTCACCTGAAACAAAAGCTCTACTAAACCCGCATGAGGACACAAAGAAACGTACCGGGTAGTAGACCCAGCAGATACCACACCGAATGTTGTCCTTGTACTGGCCCTTGAAGACCAGACGACCATCCGTGTCAAACTCCTGAGCAGGCCCGTTAAGTTCTCCATCCACATATGTCCCGTGCAGCGCTCCACCATCCTCATACGTATACAGACCCTGTCCCTGGAGGGCGTCATCCACATAGAAACCCTCGAGCGTACTGAAAAGACAAACAGACCAGATGAAGATTAAGTTTTAATTTGCACCCCCACAGAAGGCCAGAAGGACAGTCCATCAGGAAGAAGATACTTTATCATATGCATGCCTTTGGCTACACCTTTAAAAATGGTTCTTTAAGGGTTCCTAGGCAAAAGTCATGGTTCTTTATAGAATTGTGACCCCATTTGAATGCATAAATTGCTTTCTGCATGGTTAAATGGTTCTTCTCTATGTTGGGAAACCTTCTGTACATTGTTATTTAACGAATCCTTTTAAAAAATGGTTCTATAAAGCAGCAAAATGGGTTCTGATACTTTTGTGTACAACCTTTTTTGTACTATATAGAACCATTTTTGCTAAGAGTGAACATGAGGAACCGCATTAAAGATCTCAAAGAACATCTGTTAACATAAAATCAAGTATTGGATGTGGAAATGGATTCTCCAATGGCCATCAATGGTCAGAGACACAGTGCAACTGCTTGTAAGGAGTACTGATAACAAGGAAAGAAAGATTTGTTTGACCAGATTGGCCACATCACCTATGACTCACACCAAGCCAATTACAGCTACGATGTCCACTGACAGCATGCTTGCATGTGTAAGACACTGACTCATCTAAACATGATTCATAATCATGTCTGAGAAGCCAGGGCAGTCACGTCTTTGATTATCGTTAAAAATAAAACAAACATGTGGGAAATTATCAGTGCATATCATTGTCTTGTACCTGCCGTCAAAAAAGAAGAATTTGCCTTTTCCGTTCTTTTCACCGTGGACAAAGTGCCCCTCAAAACGGTCACTGGAGGAGTATGTGACGGTGCAGAAACCGTGGGGTAGTCCGTCATCATCCAGTGGGCCTGTGGAGTTCGGACATGGTCAGTCACAATAGACAACAAGCCCACACACACACTCACACTCACATATACAGCATACAGGTCAAATCTGACTACTGAAAATATCATAGTAACAGTAATGTCCACTGTTACATCTCCTAAACTGCTAGGAACGGTCACGTAACATTGCCTCCATACATGAATAATGTGATTGAGAGCCTGTGCAACGGTCATCCTATAATCCACTTATTCTCAAGACCTGCTCCGTATTACCTTCTCTACATTTTAAGACTGACCAGAACAATACGACAATAGCAAAACCTCATTACATTCACTGGTTCACTAGTGTTAGCTAGGAGTTTAACGGTCACAAGAAAGCACTAATATGAACAATAGTGAGGCACACTGGCAGATTCACTTGAACTGTCCACAAGTCAAACCACTAATGGGTTTAAAGGCACTTTAAAAGCTGGTTGGGTGTGATTCCACGACTGAGGTGCCACTTGTGTCTCACTGACATATTCATGGTGAAGGTAAAAGCCATTTTAAACTCATAGATAAAGTGTCCATCAAAACAACCCATGTGCATGTCTCAGATAAATAACTTAAAACATTAATAAAACATCTCTACAGCATTTCCTGGCTGACACAGTCCACCACAACTACACTTACCTTGCAATAAATGATTCAAATATTTTTTAAATTGATTATTTTTGCATGAACGTGTCAATCCATTTAACATCTCATGCTCAAAACATCATTTTCGTCAGTCATGCAATAAAGATTATGAGAAATGTACATTCATTCACCCAACGCTGCCACCTGAACACATTCACCACTATGAAATATTTGGAATATTCCACAAGGCAGGAGGAATTTGCAACTTTCTAAATTTCCAGAAGATCACTGGAATAAAGAAAAAAAGTTATTATTCTTTATCTTTTTTAATGATACTGTGATGTTGATTAACAAGATTATTTTCAAAGTTCGACCCTGTTATCCAAATTACACACTGTTACAGATTACAGACTGACCACATTACAAACTGAATACAATTCTAATTTATATTTAGAACTGTTTTAATGTCCTTATGCCATCAGCATCCAAAACCTTTACTCATTTAGGTCAACAAAGACAACTTGATGAAGAACATGAGAGATATTGTTTCTGAGATGGGTTAACACATTTAGCACATTCAGATTCAAAGCAGATTCATAAATCCATAGATCATAGATTCACTGCTGAAACATAGATTTTTAGGGTTACAAAGGCTGACAAGGGCAGAAAAGGGCTTCTATTCGGCTGCTTCTTGTGCGAATTTTCCCGTTCCACCTTAAATGGTGCAAGCAGTTACATTCTGGAGCCTCGGGCCTGAGGTGCCAGAATGTAACTGCTGCACCATTTAAGGTGGAACGGGAGAATTCGCACAAAAGGTGGTGAATGAGAAGCCCATTTCAGCCCCGTGCCTGGAAAGCCCTTGCTGGACGCCGCGGTGAACTACAACTCGGTGTTTCGGGGGCTTCCACGAGGACAAGGCCCCAGAGGAACACGCTCAGACACACAGCGAACGGACAGCATTCAAAAGTTGGCATGACACCCCGCCTATAAATAGGAGCACTGAAAGTGTGGAAACATCTTCACTTCCGTTCTCCTTTATGTTTTGCGAATAGTGATCAGCAGGTCGTACCTTCCACTACCTCCTCCACATTGTCGTCATCGCTGTCCATGGTGCCGGTCAGTTATTTTACCGTTTTTATCTATTTTCTATCTGCGAGACCGAGGCAGCGCTCTGACTTGCGGTCCTGTTTGCTTGGTCATACCAAACAACTTGGGTGAGACAGCACGGCACACGGTGTTCGCTTTTTTCCTCACCCGTATTCCGACAAAGCCCCGCCCCTCCTGCGCTGCGACTGGCTACTAATCCGCTAATACTAATTGGCTAAAAAAACAGCCAATCACAGCTCAAGAAGGGTGGAGCTTTATTGTTCTGGACCAATCGTAGCACACGAAGGTGGGTTTGTCGGAATATGAGTGGGGCGAAAAAAAAAGCATAGCTGGCGATCTGACGTCACCCGCACAGCACGTTGACCGGGCGTTTGAGTAACCCGGATGTTGTATAGCTCCTGTGATCTACAAATCATGCACAGTAGTTCATTTGCGGAAGTTATACTGTAGAAATCAGCGATTCTCAAAAAAACTTGAAAACTTTCGACTTTTTAATTATATTAAATTATATACTCCTGATTTTAAAAGCTTTGGAGAGTAATAGCTCATATTTCTCAGTAATTTTAGCAGTTCTTCACCGTTAATATGTAATATTGGGGAGCGTGAGTGAAAATACATGCATGCAAAGTGTATTTTGAACGTTTTATTGTTATCAAATGTACTAATGAATGCATTTTGTAATGAAACAGTGTATTTGGATTTTTTATTTATTTTTAACTTTATTTTTATTTATTTATGTTTTTTTTCAAGTGGGAAGTCTACAAGCTGCACGCCTGGATGTGGGAGGAGCTTCGCATTGCTCCGTAACTTGTCCAGTTGTGTAATGCTGACCTGTTGAAAAGACATTTTCAGTCAGAGTGAGAGATTTCTGGGAGACATATCAGCACTAAAATGACCACCACAGAACAGCCCATTCTCCTAGCAGCCGTGTCACTGTTGTCAGCTCTTCATTTGGGTGAGTGAGCCTCATTTAGTTATTATAGATTGGAGACAGACACGTTTGGGGAAACACAGAAGTTCTTTCTTATTACAGACATCATGTACAATTTATTGTAGATTTCATGCAAGTGTTATGAAGCCCTAACTCAACCCTACACCCTTAAATAGATGGTTCTTCAAGGGTTTTTAGTAAAGCAAATGGTTCTGTTTAGAACAAGTGTACCTCATATTTGATACGAGAAAGCAGGACAAGCAGCTTCTGTACAAAGGTTTTATGGTTTTATGCCTGCAGGGTTTCAGGCAAGGCGTGTCGGCTGGTCCAGGATGAAGTATAAAATCAAGCCCCCTGCAGTGAATGGACCACCAGAATTTGAGAGGACCTTTCGGGCACAGTAAGTCAAAACTATCCAGTTGTTTTGCCTTGCTAGAAAAACCAGCATAGACAAGCGTAGCTGGTCACCAGCAAAGCCAGCAAAACCAGCTGACCAATGGCTGTTTGGTTTTTGTCTAAAATGATTATAAATGCCATTTGTGTGGACAGCCTTTCTTTCTCATAGCAAGATGGGCTGCATAAAAAACAGATCTTTCTCCTTTTCTAGCCAGAATGGAGTGGAGTTTTATCCAGTGTTCCTAGTGGTGTTGTGGACATCTGGGCTCTTCTGTAATGAAGGTGTGTCTCATCAACGACTACATATCAGTGACTAAGTAAAGTTGTGCCATATTGGAAAGCTTGTTGCATCAGACTAGCTTTGGAAACACAATCCTTGGGTGAAATACTAGAAATCCTATATGCTTATTTTTTCATTTCGAAATGTTTCATGAGAAAATTGACTTAATATTCATAAAATAATATATTTTTTGTGCTGTATGTGAAAACACAGTTGCAACGAACAATAAATGTTACCACAACTGTGAAGTGTTAACAAATGTTGGTGTGCACACAGGGTTATAGGGTGATTACAATATTATATGGGTGTAATGATACACCGATTTTCCTGATTTGGTGTGATTTTCAATTCTGAAGTCAGGATTGACACCACAATATTGCTCCTGTACTCTACTTGTAATACAGTCTTGCTTCTGTAGGTCACTTATAGTAATGTCTTGCTTCTGTAATTTACCTGTACTACGGTCTTGCTTCTCTAATATGGAAGCATATCAATATCAAATTTAAATGAAAAAGATTATGCAATAGGCAAAATGGCAATATTATCTGAAATTTGAATTAAAATATCCCACTCATACATGCAAGTTTGGGCTCAAAATGAAAATGAAAATTCAATAATTCCACTTGAATTTGCCATTTGATATACTACTCTTGATATTTCCCAAATTGGATTAATATGTTTCACGTGATTATGAAATAATGGTGCCACAATGATATTTCAAACTCACTACCATCCTAGAAAGATGGCCAAATTCAAATATTAGCGGGGAAACAAAGCCTTTCCGCTTTGCTATAACATATTCTCACCTCATTCCGTGGAAAAATGCCTTTGAAAATGCATTTGACCCAAATCCAGATATCCATCAAATATCCATCAACTGGAATCTGTATGATGGGCCTCCCCACTACTCTGGCTATAAAGTCTTTTAGCAACCACTCTCATTTCAAATGAAATTAGCTGAAATTAAATAAAAAATTTTTTTATTTGAAATAAAAATAAATGTTACTTTGGCCTTACATTCTTATTACGTTACAATATTAGACTTAAGATATGAGGCCAGATGTAGGATCATCATCTGTGACTTGACCCCTTTCATTTTAGGCAGAATTCATCATATCATACTTAAAAAGACACATTTCTTGTTTTCGTCCACAAAATGTATTGATTTCTCATTTTTGATTATGTCACTGAGCACCAGCAGGTGGGAGAAATAATATTAACCAATAATATCATGTCACCTCCTCCACCCATCATCCAGAGAAAATGCCAAGCTAGCTCAGAGACCCTCCTTGATACACTCAGAAATATGTGACATTAACGAAGGAAAACTGCACTTTTAGCTTCATAAAATTCATACCTATTATCTTAGACCTGTTATGCTCTGAGATATTCATCCACTTGTGTCTTTCCTCAGCTCTAGCTGCTCTAGGGGGGCTTGTATATGTTGTAGCCAGAGAGATGTATTTCACCGGCTACGCAAAGTCTGCCGATGGACGGTAAGTACAAGATGAACAAGATGAATATACGTGGTTTAAACCCCATGTGTCAAACAGAAGACCCGCAGGCCAAATCAGGCCGGCCACACAATCCTATCTGCCCCCAAAAGTGTTTTAATTTTCTACTAATATTAGCCTGTTTCAGAATGTGCTGCACTACAGTCCCCAGGATGCACTGCAACGTAATGTGCTCCAACTCTCCTACCCCAACAACGGTCTATGGGACAGCAGGTCAAATTAATTCTACTCTTGTCATATCACTGAAATACATTTCAGCTGCAGTTCAACCAAAATAAACACTTAACATCAGCTCAGCAGCTGAGCAGCTCAGCCCAAGTCTTAATGAACTTTGCTTAATGAACTAGACACCTGGCATGAGGATGTAGAAATAGGTAGATTTAAAAGGTTGAGCACCTGGGGACATTTAAATTTTGAATACTTCCAAGTGTCCATGTAATATTTCAAGATCTGCTACAAGGGTCTGTATTTTACAGTTGAAGTTTTTGCGTATTTTGAATAAACAATGGCCAGTTCGGGTTACAGCACAACATTAATTAATGAAATAAATGAAATAAAAACATTTTTTTCTCTGGCCCACAGATTGATGAGATTGTTTTTATTTAGCCCTTTTACTGGTTGAGTTTGACACCCCTGGTTTAAACTATGAATGCCTGATTTTGAGCGAATGTCAGAGCACAATTTGTTGGCGTTCAAATAAGAGTGTCAACTGATGCTAAAATGTGTTAACCTTCAAATATCAGTCAGTTATAATCATTTCTACATATGTGTGTTTAATAATCTGGGGGTGTAATAAGACTATGCAATTGTGAAAGTGTCCTGTTGCAAATAAGCTGTTATTTTGACAAATCACTCAAAATCTCATAAAAATAAACCATTATTTCGACATAATTGAAAGCTCCTTCACAGAAAGTTATTATTTGAAATGGTGCCTGATGTCTGAGACAATGTTTTGCGGTAGTTTTGAGGCAGCATTTTTGGCCTGAAATGTATTTTGTTAAGATATTAGTGGCAAATAGGTATAAGCAGGGAGTTTAAGGCAAAATAATACCCAATAAAATATTTTTTTTTTCAGATTGACCTTTGTTATACTATTATCAACACCATATATGACAACAGCTCAGAAGACACACCACTGAATCTGAATCTCAGTCCTTTATTAGTTTCCATTAAAAGTACATTCTGATTTAATGTTTTTGTTTGCTTACAATTGAGAAGAGGCAGTTTATCTGCACATCTGCAGAATATTTTACGATTATATTTTTATGATTACATAATTAAGAGGATCTGGAGGTTAGTCTGTCTATTTTTCTGTAACTGTTATAGCTTATGGTTGCCCATTTTTATGTCATCGCTGTAATAACATAACCTTCAATGGAATATTTACAGGAGAAGGACATTTTTAACTTCAATGAACGTTACTGTAAAACACACCTGCACATCCAGCAATAGTTTCTCTCTCAGCCCTGCATTTGCTCTGTTTCTTTCCAGGTTGCCAGGGTTTTACTTGATACTATGTGTCCTCCTCACTCTGGCTGTGACGGCTGCAATTGGCATCATTCCCTCATTCCTGGATAAATACCTCAGCATCAAAATTCTCTCCAGAGCTTTATGACTTTTTTTAGTCATTATGAACTGACTTAATCTTTACTACAATAGACCTGTCACAAACATGGGACTATAACTAATGATTAACTGCCATATAAATAACTGTGATTAAGGATAAATATTTGTTGGGCTTATTGTATGATTACTATTATAAGCAGAAGCTTAAAGTGCCCTAATTGTTTGATTAGCTATCTTGCTACCTTGTTGTTGATACTTAGTAGCTCCCAACCAATGATAAAAATGCTGAAATAAACAAACGTTACTCACCGACACCCTCTAAAGGTTTTATTAACAAACACCACATAAACAGACGTTACTCACCGACGCCCTCTAAAGGTGTTATTAACAAACACCACATAAACAGACGTTACTCACCGACGCCCTCTAAAGGTTTTATTAACAAACACCACATAAACAGACGTTACTCACCGACACCCTCTAAAGGTTTTATTAACAAACACCACGTAAACAGACGTTACTCACCGACGCCCTCTAAAGGTGTTATTAACAAACACCACATAAACAAACGTTTCTCACCGGCGCCCTCTAAATGTGTTATTAACAAACACCACATAAACAAACGTTACGCACGACACCCTCAAAAGGTGTTATTAACAAACACCACATAAACAGACATTACTCACCGACGCCCTCTAAAGGTGTTATTAACAAACACCACATAAACAAACGTTACTCACCGGCGCCCTCTAAAGGTGTTATTAACAAACACCTCATAAACAAACGTAACGCACGACACCCTCAAAAGGTGTTATTAACAAACACCACATAAACAGACATTACTCACCGACGCCCTCTAAAGGTGTTATTAACAAACACCACATAAACAAACGTTACTCACCGGCGCCCTCTAAAGGTGTTATTAACAAACACCACATAAACAAACGTTACGCACGACACCCTCAAAAGGTGTTATTAACAAACACCACATAAACAGACATTACTCACCGACACCCTCTAAAGGTGTTATTAACAAACATCAAATAAACAACCATTATTCACTGTTGCCCTCTAAAGGTTTTATTAATGAGCACCACATTAAAGAAAACGCTACTCATCGGCGCCCTCTAAAGGTGGTATTAATAAATTTAAAATAAACAAATGTTACTCACTGCTGCCCTCTAAAGTTTTAACAACAATCAAATAAACAAACATTACTCACTGCCGATTTCTGAAGGCGTTATTAACAAACATCAAATAAACAAATGTTACTCACCGCTGCCCTCTATAGATGTTTCATGAGATCCATTATGTCTCTCAATAAATGCATTTTCTGCTTTCTTATATTTCGATGTATTTGCCTTAACCCACCTGACGAAAACAGACCCAATTCATATTCAGATTGTTGTAACGTAAACACAATTGTGAAAGCTCATAACTGTGAAAAAGTAATTGCGATTAGGCGATAATGTAGTAATTGTGACATGCCAAAGAATTTTAATATTGCTGATATGTTTGGATTTTTAATGGAAGCCTTGCTAGGTACAACACTATGGTTCACACAGTCAATATATTTTACATTTTTTTATTTTTAAACAGTACATCATTTTCTACTCACAGACCCTGGATTCCACCATGAGCTCACATAAGAAAGACTCTGACTTGACAATCAATAAAAATCTAAACTAACTATTTACATATTGAATTTTGTTATTTTTTGCTGGCTCTTGTATTTAATGATGGGTTCATGCATTTGTGAAGGGAAACGTGCTGCTAAACCTGCCTTTAGAAAACTTTACCATCCTGAAATCCACAACTGTGAAGTATTAACAAATGTTGGTGTGCACACAGGGTTATAGGGTGATTTTCCTGATTTGGTGTGATTTTCAATTCTGAAGTCAGGATTGACACCACAATATTGCTCCTGTACTCTACTTGTAATACAGTCTTGCTTCTGTAGGTCACTTATAGTAATGTCTTGCTTCTGTAATTTACCTGTACTACGGTCTTGCTTCTCTAATATGGAAGCATATCAATATCAAATTTAAATAAAAAAGATAATGGAATATGCAAAATGGCAATATTATCTAAAATTTGAATTAAAATATCCAACTCATACATGCAAGTTTGGGCTCAAAATGAAAATGAAAATTCAATAATTCCACTTGTATTTGCCATTTGATATACTACTCTTAAAATTTCCCAAATTAGATTAATATGTTTCACGTGATTATGAAATAATGGTGCCACAATGATATTTCAAACTCACTACCATCCTAGAAAAATGGCCAAATTCAAATGTTAGTGGGGAAACAAAGCCTTTCTGCTTTGCTATAACATATTCTCACCTCATTCCGTGGAAAAATGCCTTTGAAAATGCATTTGACCCAAATCCAGATATCCATCAGATATCCATCAACTGGAATCTGTATGATGGGCCTCCCCACTACTCTGGCTATAAAGTCTTTTAGTAACCACTCTCATTTCAAATGAAATTAGCTGAAATTAAACTTCTTATTCTAATTTTCCATTACACTTAAACAGTGTTTCTGTAACATCCGGACGCATTTAGGCACCAGAGTGTAACTGCTGCGCTGTCTAAGGTGGACCGAAAAAGTGGACCATGTTCTCAGATAAAGCCTTGGGATACTTTGGAGCCTGTTCTGATGGAATGATTGGCAGGCTGGGAAGTCCATGAAAATGAAAATGCAAGCAGGTCAAATGCATTTTCAAAAGCATTTTGGCACAGATTGAGCGCAGTAGGTGACAATATGTTATTGCAAAGCAGAGAGGCGCTGTTTCCCATTTACATTTGGATTTTTATCATCTTTCGCGCGTGGTGGTGTATTTGATAATTAAATTTCAAATGCATTGTTACTGAGCACAAATGCATATTAGGTGAAAAGCATTTTAATTATACTTTTGATATTATTATTACACAAACACGTGATTTATATAAAGCTACTCGTGAAGCATCCAAATTTCTGTGCAAAAGAAATATCAATAGTAGTATTCAAAATGGCAATTGAATGAAATTCAATTGATTTTTCATTTTGAGCCCAAACTCAAAATTAGGATTACATTGCCATTTTGCATATTGATTTAATTTTGATACTGATATGCTTTTACACTCTAGACTTAAACTTCGTCTAAACCTAGTTATAAAAACTTAATAAATGCAGTAATAATAATGTAATAATGTGGTTAATTTAACTCCTGTTGTCAGGATTACAGCCTGCTGGCTGTACTTTAATTTTTCCACACCGTTATTCCTTTCTTGTGCTATGATTGGCTAGTAGCCCTCTACCCTGCGCTATGATTGGTGGACGTACTTACGTGTATGAACTAGTAGCAAATCCGAAGGAAGGAGGGCGGGTCTTGTCTGAGTAGAGGTGTGGAAAAAACGCTACAACGAAAGGCTGATCATCAGAAATAAACATAAAGAATTTATCATTTATTCTCCTTATAAGGTCGGTATGCATCTATTACTTTTGAATTCGAGTCAGTGATGAAGTTTTGTCTCAGTTTGAACAGCGAAACTGACGAGATGCTGAACAAAAAGCCCGTTTGTTTATGAATGTCAGCTGTTTGTCAGTCTGTTTTTAGCTACCGTTAGCATGGCTTAGCTTAGCTTGGGTCAGCTAGCGTTGGCTCGCAAACTGGCGCTGATTCGTTTAGTTTCGCTGTCTATTAACGAGAGATTCTCCTGAGGTTAGACTTTATCTAAAATTGTCTAATTATTGTTCACCAATCCTATGGTCTGGCTTTGAGTCACGAAGCTGAAGTCAGCTTCCCATTTCCCAGCGTCTTGTTCGAATTTTCCCGTTCCACCTTAAGAGGTGCACAGTTACATTCAGACAGTAACTGCTGCACCATTTAAGGTGGAACGGGAATATTCGAACAAGAAGCTGGCGAATAAATAACCAACTTCAGCCTCGATGGTAAGACATGAATCAGTAGAAACACCAGCTAATACATTTTTACCCTGCGTGTTTTGGTTCACGTCCCTCATATTTAGGTTCACGGGTGGCTAAATCTATTGAGCGTCTTAAAGGGGAATTCCAAAATTCCTGTATAATGGATGGGATAAGATGTTGATAAAGTCATTCAGGGTGGTTTGGTATGAAATGCTCTGTTCTAGAGGAACTTACCGAGTTAGAATTGTTCACAGTGGTGGTGATGGGGACCAGACATCCATTTCTTAAAGCGCCCTCACAGAGTCAGGTCTAAAGCGTATGGACAGGCCTGAGACACTGTTTTTACCATAGTCCTGAGAGGGTTTTCTAAAAGCCAGTCACACTGCATGCAGGGCGTGGTAAGGCAAAAAGTAGTGCCCAAGGATTTTTTTTTCAGATTTACCACTACTTTACCATCCTCAGCGTTACGTACAAATTTCAGAAGACACTTGTAGGTTCACTGGTGGTTTTGGATAGTAACTACAATGGCTATATTTATGTTGTAGACATTGCAACCCCTGATTTCTTTCACCACCACTGTAAAGAAATCTGAGTAAGTTTTTTTGCATTTAACCATCACATCAAACCATTCTGAATTAAGTTTCAACCACTAAATTATGCTGAAATTTTGAAAAATCAGTGGAATGCCCCTTTACCATTTTGCCAAAAACCATGACTATTAGTATGTGCCCTACATCTAAAGTTCAAAATATTATGATTTGTAATTACACTGTGTCCAAAAGTATTCAGACACCCCTTTTAATTAATGAATTCAGCTACTTAAATGTGCACTCGTTGTGGATAAAGGTGCTCAGTTGTGCACACAGCTTGTAAAACCTTCATAGAAAGCATTGCTGATAGATTGGGATACTTTGGAGCCGAAGATCACCATGCCCAGTGACCTTAGCAGCAGCTAGAGGGGTATAAAGCCACCCAGCCTTGGGCTGTGCAGCAGAGGAACTGTGGTTCCTGGAGTGATGGAGCTCCATCCAGTACCTTTGGGATGAGTTGGAGTGAACTGATCATTCAACATCAGTACCAGACCTCACTAATGCTTCTGTGGTCGAATGCAGTTAAATCCTCACAGCAATGCTTTTGGGGGGCATTATCCCTAATTATGCTCCCTTAATACCCTTGATTTCAGAAGAAACTTTAGTTGAGTAGGTGTCTGCATGTGTCCCTTGTTTCCTTGTCCTGCTCCTGTAGTTCCCCTGACCTGCACTCTTAGGTCAGGTTTCTTGGATGGGAATTAAGCATAGTAAGGAACTACACAGAGTTTTGAATGGAGATTTTCCTTTGAAAAGAGAACGTAGTCCATGACTAGGCTTAATCCCTGTCTAAGAAAGTGGTTCATGGTCTTATTCTCACTCGAATGTACCTGATACAGTTTGTCAGCTTATTACCAGAATTTTTAGGAGGTAAAATCATAGAGAAGGTCATAGAGAGGGGAAACACTAAAATATGCTGTACTGGGGGACTAAAACCAGGAATGTGAAACACTGCTTTAAAGAGAACCCTGCTTTGATTTTGTCTTTCAGTGCACCTGAGTCGCAGCCCTGCATTCCAAAAAGGAAGACGATTATTTCACCATGAACTCCGACGTGGATGGTAAGAGCGCCAGTTAGGTTGTTTTAAGTAGGTTGTGGAACCTAGTTGAAGAACTAGGTGGTCCATAGAAAGCCCACTGTATTTCACAAAATTCCTGGCTTTTACAGGCGAGATAGTAAAAAATGAAGAAGTTCTCATAGATGTGCTGTATTTCAGGTGACATGGAAAATCAGGTTGAGCTGGAGGAGAAGACAAGGCTCATAAACCAGGTCCTGGAGCTGCAGAACACTCTTGAGGGTAAAAAAGACACGAGAAATATCAAAATTGTAAAGTTCATGTCCGCAGTTTAAGGCCTTGCTTTGCTTCAGCTCCGTTTGAAGGCTGGAATTTGTAAAACATCTCAAATGTTCAGCTGATGCCTATAAGGTGTACCCTGTTCTCGCTTTTTCAGACCTCTCTGCACGGGTGGACGCCGTGAAAGAGGAGAACCTGAAGCTTAAGTCAGAAAACCAGGTTCTGGGTCAGTACATAGAGAACCTCATGTCCGCGTCCAGCGTGTTTCAAACCACTGACTCCAAAAGCAAGCGGAAGTAAGGGAGAACCCCCCTCTTCCCCTCCTATGTAGAGTCAGAAACCCTCTGCCATCTCAGCACAGTTAACTTTATTTGTCCTTTTTAGTTTTACCCACATGCAGCTAAAATGGCTAATGTTTACATTTGCTTGGTGTGTGTTTCTGTCATATGAATCCCAATTTTACTTTATAGGTTTATTTTAATGCTGCTTAACATAGCATATCGTGCTGCAAATGTCTCTTAACGTAAGGGATCTTTTAATTTAAGAAGCTGTTCCATCCAGTTCCACCACAGGGGCAGCTTTTGAGGATCATATTTTTTGTTTATTTATATGTTTTATCATAGTTATTTGCCTTATGTTAGGGCAGAGTATTAAGAGAAACAACAAGAACTAATTTCAGATAACTAAATGAACTCCATGAACCTGTGTTTTATTTTGTGTTAGTGTTTTTGTAATTTATTTTGAGCTGTTTTACCTTTGTAAAATGGGAACACAACTGTGATGTGGCCTTTAAAACTGTCTGCTGCTGTACTGCCTGTCTGTCAACATATATTACAAGTAACCTGATCAATTAGGTAACAGTGATTCAGGTCACTCTGTTCAGGGAATGAAATTTGTGACTCTTTCCTGGTGCTTTTCACAGCAGACTTTTCGAGGTCTACATCAGAGTTGTGTGCGCTCCTTCAACCCCTGAGCAGTATTTAACGTTTGTGTAGCATTTTACTATTGTTTAGTATCTTTTAGTGCCTGTTTTAATAAATATGTTTTTGATTTGCCTTTGATCGAGTCCTCGCAATGATAATCCCTGTATGTGTGTCGAGCCTTTTGAGTCTTCATTCAGTCCCCTCATCTCACCTGGGTACCTCCAATACAGGGCTTACAGTGCTTGCAAACAGTCGCATGCAAAAGTTTGGGCACCTCTGGTCGAATGACGTTTTGTTGATTTTCTAAGTGAAATTAAGTGAACGCATCCTCTACAGAGAACACACTTCTGCACATGTATATGCAGTTATTCTTTATTTGCTGAGTTTTAACTATTAGGATAAAAAATAAACATAAAATGTGACCTGTGCAAAAGTTATGGCACATTTTATATGTTATGTTTTCCAGTATGTTCAATTAAAATAAGTGAAAATATTGCACTAAAATGAGCGGATAAATGCCATATTTAAGTAGAGGGTCCCAGTAGAGGATGTGTTCACTATTCACTAAGAAAAAACAATGTAATTTGCCAGGAGGTTCAAATTTTGCATGACTCAACAGATGTGTGCACTGCACAGCTTGGCATTTTCAGTGATCCATTGCATCCAACTCAGCTCTAAATTAGCTGATGAATCAGCTAGTGCTGGGAAAACTTGCATCAAGGCTGCTTATCTCTGTTCCTGAAGGTCCACCATCTTACAGAATATATTAGGGTTGACTCAATCAAATCTGCAGCTGAACCAGGCATGTTTTAATGGATTGGTATTGGCTATATTAAGTATGATATAACACACATTTTCCTCAGCTTGCAGCAGTGAGGAATGTTTTAAGAAGATACAGCCATTCAGAGTGGTGTGAAATAATGCACTGTAGAGAAACCCACCAACTCAGATTTTCTTTACAGTGGTGGTGATAGAAACCAGGCGTCTCTGAAAGCTCCCTCACAAAAGTTATTACATGAGATGGTTATGAATTACTCTGTTTGATGCCTGAAACATTATTTATGTATATATATTATCATTTTTGAGGTAAGATTTTGGCCTAAAACATTTTTAAAATTACATGCAATGTGAAGATATACGTGCTGGGCAAAATAAGAACTTCCATAAGAACTACCACTACACCAGTATCAATATTACATTTAAAAACTCAAAAGGCAGGTTCACTGGCTGTTTGGATAAATAGTTAGCATTAAATGACTAAATTTGCATTGTAGACATGCCAACCCCTGGTTCCTATCACCATTATTATAATGAAAAAAGAGCTGGCAGGTTTCTCTGCAGTGTACCATTTCACACCAAACCACTCTGAATGACTTTGTTCACCACTTATATCTTAATAATTGAATTATGCAGAATTGTTTTTTAAAAAAACTTGCGAAACTCTTTAACAAAGCAGTTTAACATGAAAAAAATAGTCAAAAAAAACGAAACATTCATTTGTATGGAATTGCACACAGGCTACTAAAGTCTTCTAAAAATTAAGTGCATTTGCCTGTAGTTTTGATTGACAGCCTAACATATTTGCATATATTTGCATATTTTAGCTGGCTTGTTTTTTTACATTGAAGTACCACTGTCTGTATTATCTAGTATCTATGTACTTACATCTTACATCAATACAAAATAATGATTAGGGCACCTCTAGAATTTATTATTAACACCTTGGACATCTGAATATTAGAGGTATACTGAATTATACGTGTTATTTTGATTGTCCCCTTTAGATGCTGACAAATTAACAAACTACCTACACTGCAAAAAATGGTATTTTGTCAAGTGAAATGATATTAAATTTAGTCAGTATATCTTAACATTTCCCACTTTTAGATGGTTGTGCACTTTGTTATATTACCTAGTTCATTTCCAGACATTTTTACTTGTTTTAGGTCGTTTTATTGACCTATAAGTAAAATTTTAATTTCATTTTACTTGATAAATTACTTAAAACGAATAAAAATGTGTAGAAATAAGCTAAATAATCCTAAATTAAGCTTACAACAATCTCAAGAGGAAAATATTAGATTTCTTAACTATATTTAAGATCATTTTACTTGGCATGCTACAGTGGACCATCAAAAAAATGATATTACTGAATTATAGTAGCGGATATCACTCTGGCGCTAACCTGTGCAGTGCTGTGGGCCTCCGGGAGTTTAAGTCATTTGGTTTAGAACTTCATGAAACACCCTGGAGGAGTGAGGCCGTGTATTTGCCTCTATCAACTCATTACAAGAGTGAGGAACTGAATTGGCCACAGTAGAGATTTATAGATGCACCCTTCCCGCTCCCTCCCTCACCTCCACCTCAGTGTTTCACACTAAACCTCCACTTCCATCTCCGTCTCGCTCTTCCACAGGACTTCCAAAGGTGCTCGGAAGGAGAAATAAGACCACTTGGTATCTGCAGCTCTTGGCTGTGAAGTAAGCTGTTATCATAGAACCAGTTGCATGTAGTGTTACAGAATAACAACAACAAAGGCTTAACATTATGACAGGGACACTTTCACAATGTCTCAAATGACTGGTGGACTGTTTGCATTTGCAAATGAACTGCAGGTGTTTCAAGTGTCCTGGAAACAAATGGAGAATTATGATTGGCAGCTGCAGTCACCAAGTTCAAGGCAAGCCAAGCCAACATCAAGCAAACCATTTACTGTTAATTTACAAATATATATAGTCAAAAAATAATTTTAATCATCCAGTACAGATAACGTCAGGGCTGTGGAAGTGACGTGGGAATGAATGGTCAAGCTTTAAGCGTCAGTCTGGTGTTGGGCTTTATGGTTGATTTGAATGGTTATTAATGCATCTGATCTGTCAATAAATTCCATTATAATAACAGATGGAGAAAAATACATTGTGTTTCCAGGACAAGTCAGGAAATTATTTATAAATGACATCTGGGGTTGTTCAGTAGTGGGAGAGCATTAAATAAAGAGCACAAAACCATTAAAAATAAATATTAAAAAGTGTACGTAATGGAGTACTTCATTCAAAAGGTGATTCATGTTTCCTTTCAGTAGCCAGCAGGTTTGTTCTCAGTCGCGCTCCTTTGACGTGCCTGCTCTATAACACCAACCTAGCTTAAAATCAGGCATTAATCAAGCGATTCATGTGCTGAGGCAGGTGCGGCAGACGGGTAGATCAAGGAAAACCACAAACAGGTGAAAGGTTTAGGGTCCCTAGAGTGTCCACCTACCCCTACCCTTCCTCTTACACTGTTGTGCTTCAGTGATTCGATACACCACTGTCTAAATGTTTTACTTTATTACAGTTGCTGTACTCATATCAAGAACTTTCCATTCAGTCATTCTTCAAATAAAGCTGTGCAGTTGGCAAAGCACATACCTATAAATGCCATCTATTCATCCTATGTGCCAGACTATGCAAAAACTGCTGAAAAGAGACAAAGATCTCATTTCATTTGGGAACATGTCCACTGAGAGATGCAAAGTGACGCTGCTTGTCCCTGGAGTGTTGCTAGGGGATGCCTCCTGACCAGCAGGGTGTGCTGTTATGCTGAGAGTCGATCCTGCTCTCTGCTTTCTCCCATCTTCACTGCTCATCAAACTTTAATGAAGATCTGTCAGAGAGAGAGGAAGTGACTCTTAACCAAACCTTAGCTCCAATAACCACACTGCTACATCTATACACTCACATATTTACAATAAGGCTCAGATTCGGTTCCTCTTTGAGTCCCTGAAGAGGCTTCTGTGGAATCAGACAGGGCTTCAGGTTTTGCCGGCACAGTTCAGAAACTTTCAAAAGTGCGTACTGAAGTAATGCTTCTGGGCAGTGACGCCTTTTAAACAGCTTCTTGATGACTGAAATAACACAAGTGTGGACGATCCAGTTGCACCCTGACTGCATACCTCGTGTCGGTTTCCATACAGCTAGAAAAACCTGATTTTCTGGTAAAGACAGTCCACATTCTAGGATGTCTGTAATGGAGCGTGAACATGTGTTCACACAGTAACTCCACACAGCCTCGTTTTATTTAATAGACCCATTCTATGAATTGCACGAAGGTTTTCGACACAATTTTCCTTTTTAAAAAAGTTCATATCCTACATTTTTCTGTTATTTTGACATTTTCTTATAAGGTCCATGCAGGCCTGTTTTTGTTTCCATGTGTGATCTGTATGGATTGACAATTAAATGGTACATTTTGAAGTCTGAACAATATTTAAATATTATGTCTTAATTTTAAAAGTATACATAAAAACATTATTTAAAAATTAAGCTAGGAAAAATTCCGTTTTCCATGATACGGACGCTTTAAAACATACATAACACGTCAATCAAACGTTCTGCCAGCAAACCAGGAACTTCTATCGGAGTCTATGGTGCCTTTCATTAACTCCCAACTGCAGCTTCACTTCAACGTACGTGTTGTTTACTTTCCAGGAAAATCGCTCGCCTGTTTAATCTGTCTCTGCTCCTCTGAGAGCCAATCACATGTTTATTACACCCCATAACTACTCCTCACATAACAGCACGTGTTTGTCTCGGATAAAGATTTAAGGCCATTCAGATTTTCTGGCTTCATTGTTTTTTTGTCTAGAGAAATATGAGAATTCATCTCCAGTAAACTTGGAGCTTGTGGTGTGTAAATATTGCAAGGCAGTGCAGCTGCATCTCACCACCTTTGCAGATAGTTTGCATTACATTTAAACGGAAATGTTGAGTGTAAAGTCAGGTTTCGTTAGGGCCTGAGATATACAGCACTGTGTAAAAAGCCTGCTGAGAAAATGATACATAAAGCTGTTTATCTGGGCAGTAAGTATTTGTTTGTGTGAAAAAGCACTAACATTAGAACAAATACATAAACAAACACATTGTGATCTGATGAGTGTGAATCATCCCCAAATCGCTCCTTAAGGAAGTCCAGTATTTACAGTTAACGTCCAACGCCTAGTTTATCTAATCAATCCGTCATTGAATTAAATCAGGTGCTGCTGACGTAACTGAACAAATCCATGCGAAGGCTGGAGTGCAGAGAGAACACTAAACCAACATATTAATTCTTCTTCAAAGATAAAACAGTCTTTTCTGTATTTATCTTTGTTTTTTTTAAGTTTTAAGTTACTTTTTTTGAGATTTGAGGTTTTGTTCTGTGATTTTATGTGCAGATTTAAACATACTTTGAATTTGCTCTTTTATGATAGTTCAGCATTGTGAGTCATTTATTTGACCTGTTTTAAAGTTAAGATAAATGGCTATTTACAAGTGCTTTGCTTTCTATTTATTATTATTTAAGTCTCTGTGTGATTCAGATGGTTGAGTGTGGTATGAAATTTGACAATCGAGAACTGACAATCATACCAGTCAGTAAAGCACTGTTTAAATGAAACTATCGGTTTAAGTGACCATATCAATTATCAATATCAAAATTTTCAGTTCCTTAAAATTGGTATCGATATTATGACGGAATTTTCATATCGGTCAGAACTTTGATTTTACACACAACATGAAAACAACAAAAGAAAAATCCCAAGTAAAAGGCTCACCTCGCTCAAAAGTACCCAGACGTCCGAGTCGGAATGAACGAGGAGTCGCATGGCGGCTATCTCACGCAGCGCTCCATCAACCTCTCCCTCAGCTATTCCGTTCACGAAGGAGCCTGCGTACAAAACACACACAAATATTTATACTACAAATATCATAAAATATGTTGGACAGGCCACACCAGTACCTCATTACTTAGAGTTTCATCGAAGAAAAGAGATGCCGCCATGAACATCCCTTAACATGCAGTGGTATGCAAAAGTTTGGGCGACCCAAAGTGAAAATAAGTCCACATCCGCTACAGAGAACACACTTCTGCACTTTTTAATGCACAATTACTGTTTATTTGCTGGGGAAAAATAACATAAAATGTGGTCTGTGCAAAAGTTGTGGCATTTTTTGTATTTGTATTTTATGTTTTCAATATCTTAAACATTCAAAAATGTCCTGGAAAACACCGTATTTAAGTCTGTTCACTGTGGAGGATGTGTTAAATTATTTTTACTTAGAAAATCAACAAGACACGTAATCCCACCGGGGCGTCCAAACTTTTGCATATAACTGTACCTTATGTCACATATGATCTGGGGAATGGTGGAGAATTTAGTCAAGGTTAAAGCCGGTGAAAAAACATTTCAAAACAATACCAAAACTGGGGTTTAATTATTCAGTTTCTAAATTTATAGCTTCATTGTTTGGTTTTCCAGGATGTCACACAAAAAAACCCCTGCCTTAAAAAAAGGCTGGGGCAACAGCCACAAGAGACACATTTCTGTGACAAATAATATAACAGCAAACACACACACACACACACACACACACACACACTTCCAAGTTCTGTGTAGTTACTCATCTGCGCCTCTTTCTCTGTCTCCTATGTCTGCATGTATATATCGCTCCTTTTGTCCTGTGCTCCACCTCATGTCTAGGGCACCAGGCCACAAAGGACCCATTCAAATTCTTGTGTTTATGCAAATGTTCGTGTGGAAGGAAAAGGGGAACAAGACAGACCGAAAGCAAATGTAAAACAAATGATATTTGAGTACCTATCACCGCAAAGCCATCGGAGGAAGGTCTACAGCAGGAGAGCTGTCCTTTTTCCACCTGCTCTCTCACAGAGGCCTGAAACACAGAGTAAAACAGTGAGACAGTAAAAAAAGAGGAAAAATGCTTTATAGTTCAAAATAACATTTGGAATTCACCTTCTTTACATCTTCCTTTGTGCTCATTACATTACACTGAGTGTAATTAGTCAGCCAGCAACTACGGTGGAAGTATATATATATATTTGTCGTTTTCCGGTTTTTGACGTAATACATGTTGTTACCCTTTTATATATATATATAAAAGGGTAGGTGAGAAGGGGTGAGAACCCCCTGCTGTGAAACCAATTCAACCTCTCCACAAAGACGGCTGTGCCGAAATAAAACTGCAGTTTCCGTTGTTTGAAAAATTGTGTGCTAAAAACAATAATAAAAAAAAAACATTTAAATACAAAAACACTTAAAACACTTTCATAAAAGTTTTCTTCTGGTTTTGTACATCATACACATTTCCCTCAACATGTATTCCACTGAAACGATGGAAGGGAAACAAAATAAATAGTTCAACTGAGGCACCTACGAAGCAGGTGGAAATGGTATTGTATGTCTAAGGTGAAAAGGGGTTAAATGAGGGCTGGGCAATGTCACAACATTTATCACACTTACATACTGTGTTGACTTACAACACTATATGTTACAGAATGCTATTCTGAGTATATTGTGGATATTGTCAGTACTTTAAGAACTTTTTTTAGGTAGTTTCAACCTATCAGATGTCAGAAAAAATACTGTGTATTGTGACAGTTATATTGCCTACCCTTAGGGTAGACAGTCTAATAGTTACTTTAAATATTTTGCACACATTTGCACTGTAATTTCTTTTCTTAATGAAAGTTTTTTAAAAGGTTCAAAAAACTTGTTCGAATTGCAATTTCAATATAAAATGATTAATTGTTCAGCCCTGCTTATATGTAAGTCATGTTTCTGGTTGTTGAGTGTTTGGAAAAAATATAAGTGCTGGACTTTTAGATGAAAATTTCAGATTGGTACGGCTATCGGCTGAATCTCACAGTTTGAGAAGCTTCATGCATACAGGCCCAGAGCTATATACACAGCAAAAGACCAATACACACACACACACACACACACACACACACACACACACACATATATATATATATATATGTAATATTCCTCATGCTGAGGTTGTTGTGAGCTTATAAGAATTTTAACTCATTTTCAGACATTGTTTCACACGCTAATTTCTAAGTAATTTTAACAAGTAAAGCGACCTCACTATATTGGCAGATAATGTTTTTGAATAAAGCGAATTTACCTACTAATATACTGAGGTCATTTTTGAATGAAAATTTTAAGAGGACACAGATTATTTGGAAAAAAGTTTGATTTTTGTGACCAATATTGTGATTTAAATTTGCTCTTGCACTCTTTCAAACTGCAATTTCAATATACAATGATTAATTATTCAGCCCTGGTTATATGTAAGTCATGTTCATGGTTATGTTGAGTGTTCGGACGTTCAGCTGAAGGTTTGTATGGCTATCAGCTGGTACTCAAAGTTTCAGTTTTGTTATTAGGAAAGAAAATGTGATACTGTCATTTGTAGCAAGTCCTGTGATGCTTTCCCGTCAGTGCTGACTGACTAATTACACCATACCCACCGTAGCCGTGGTGACCGATCAGGGCTTGTGTTCACAAAGAGTCAGAGTAGAAGTGCTGATCTAGAATCAGAGTCCTCTATTATTTACAGAGACTTTGCTGAAAGTAACAGATCCCAGGTCGGCACCGCTACTCTGAGAAACTTCATGCATACAGACCCAAAACTGTGTACGCAGCAAAAAATAGTATTTAGGCAAGTGAAATGACTGATATACATGTTATAAGTTTATAAGAATTTTTTAACTCATTTTCAGACGTTGTTTACCTTTTTTAAGTAATTCTATCTACTACAGAAAATTATCTACACAGCAAAAATGGTATCTTTGCAAGTGAAATGTATGGAGCCCCACGGGTGACATCCTGTAGAAATAAAAATAACGCATGGCCAGGACTTAGTAAGTCATGGGAATGAGATCCTAACGCGTGGCCACAACTTAGTAAGACGTGTTAACGAGATTTTAATGCGTGACCACAACTTAGGAAGGCATGATCTCATTTCGACGCCTTACTAAGTTGTTGCCACGCAATAGGATCTTGTTTCCACGCGTTATTCAGACATGGCCACACATTATTTTTATTTATATGGGATGTCACCAGCGGGGCTCCGTAGAAAGGGCTGATATATATTTTCAGCCATTGTTCATAGTTTTATTGTCTGTTGGCAGATAAATTTGCTCATTTTAAGTAATATACTTGAATTAAACAAAATTATCTGCTAATACAGTGAGTTCATTTAATTGATAAAATTGCTTAAAACATGTAAACAATGTCTGAAAATAACTTTAAAAACTTACAACCACCTCAACATGAGAAATATTACATATATCGACTAGATTTAAGATCATTTCACCTGCCAAGATACCATATTTTGCAGTATAATCCAAGACGAATGACCTAGTTAGGCAGTGGAATGTAAGTATAAATGAATGAACGGCATCCACAAAGACACAGTATCTTCAGTAAGCCTAGAGCTGCAGCAGGAAACATCCTATACCAGAGACGTGCGGTGGAAGTGAACAGTGTCAGCTTTCTGTTTCTTCAGAATCACTTTTACTGCTCGCTCAGTAAAAAGGAACTTTGCACAGCGATGCAGACATACGCTCACTCACACGCACACACATAACAAAGACGTAATCGGGGAAGTAAACGTCGCTGCCACTACCAGGGTAAAAGTCAAAAATAGTCGGAGGGCGGAGACAAGCAAGCATAGAGAGCGTGGTTAGACGTGTCACTGGATACAGTGATTCAGCCTTATCACTCAGAGTGTCATTCTTGTAACCTGAGCATTAAACTGGTTCCTAGAGCACCTACGTCATTAGGCAGCACCTCCACGGTGGTGTTGTAAAACTTATCTCCATTCGTCTCAATATTTCCACTTCGAAAGAAGTACCTACAGAGTGAGAGAGAGAGAGAGAGAGAGAGAGAGAGAAATTAAACTTATTGTTATAAAACCAAATATAGCTTGATTACAGTAATATATATATATATATATATATATATATATATATATATATATAAGCAATTTGTTGCTGTAAAAGATTTCTAATATGATATTCCTGTGTAGCTTCACAGACTTTAAATAATTTGTAGGACCCTTCAAAACTGAAAAAAGACTGCCCTGAATGATTACAGTTAAAATAAAATTAATACTGGGAATGCTTCATATTTCAGAAGCAATGACATCAAATCTAAAGGCAGAAAACCTGACAAAATTGACTCCTTGTTGATCCCAAAATTCATAAAATACTGGATTAAACATCTAAAAATACCTGTTGGTGTCTAATCTATAACATGTAAATCTACACTGCATAAACATTTAATGTGTATAAAAGAATAACGGTCATTAATATTACAAGTGATTCCAAACAAATCTATACAGGACATGAAGTTTCTTTTGTTCATGCAAAATGAATACAGTGTTGATATCTTAAAACTGCTTCTCTGAAAAGACTAAAGGTTGCCTTTATCTCTGATGATAACAAAGGCATTATGTAATTTAGCAATAATTATAACTAAGTGCTTTAAAGATCACTGAAAGGAGTGGAGATCACGAGTGTGAGATATGTGCAATCTAAGCTTGCAGTCCACAATACAACGCAGCAGTAAAACATCACTGTAGTGTAGACAAGCTTTGTTTGCGAAAAGAAAATGCAACCTTTACATTTTTATCATTTTTGTCATTTCTTGAAAGCAAAACTAATAAAGAAAAGAACGGAAGAGCCGACTCAAACCTGTCAACACAGAACGTAAAGCAAATGTAAATGTAACTCCTAGCTCACAGAACTGAGATGACCTAGTATCAGTATAAGCCTGACACTGGAAGAAATTGCTGGATCAGGTATCAGAGGAAATAAATCACAAATCTGATCAGGTTCCATAACAAGCTTCGTCTGAAATATGACAGAATATCACAGAACAGAAGAGCAGGTCATGTAACAACAACAGCAGCCACATGTAGCCTAACGTTGGCATAAGTAAGATTAAGTGTAAGTGTTATAATAGAATTCTTTCATTTTTAATAATCTAATAGTGATTTTAATCTTTCTGTGCACATTTGCACTGTACATTTTGTGCAAAAGTTTGTGCGCCCCTGGTCAAATTACCTGTTTTTTTTATTTTCTAAGTGAAAATAATTTAGCACCTCCTCTACAGAGAACACACTTCTGCACATTTTAATATCTGTTTATTTGCTACATTTAAAATCTTGGACAAAAAACGGGGCCTGTGCAATAGTTATGGTATATTTTAAATGTATTATTAGTATTTATTAATATTGTTTTCTTCCAATATGATAAACCCAGCACCTAAAAAGAAATTCTGCAATACAGTTCGCACAAAAAATACCATATTTAAGTACTTATTTTGACTTGATGTGGAGTTTTCAAACTTTTAGATACAACTATAAGTGCTTTTCTTTTTTGTTTTTCATTATTTCACATGTGTATTTACTTAATGACAGTAGCAGTGGTGGACAAAGTACACAAATCATGTACTTGAGTTACAGTAGAGAAACCCAAGGTAAAATATTACTAAAGTAAAAGTAGAAGTTCCTCCCTTTAGACCTCCACTTGAGTAAAAGTACAAAAGTATTTGCCTTCAAATGTACTTAAGTATCAAAAGTGAAGGTACTGAAAGATCAATTATGACTTTAATGTCCTATTATCATTTTTGTAACAAGACTCTTGCTTTATCAATTCGTTTTAGGTGAAAATATTCTAGTGTTACTCTTGGTAAACCAATCTTTTAATAGAATGTCATTAATTAGTCTGACACTGATGTCTATTAAAATTATCAAAAGAAGAAAACGCTGATAGCAAACAATTTCCATTAGGTAGAACTGAGTGGCCCTGAAATAACCTTTTGCAAACAAGCAAAGTTTCGGTTTCAGATTTATTTGCATTTTTTTAAATAAAAATTAGTTTAAGTTTAATAAAAACTTGCTTTGAACACAGATGAGTTTTCCTTTACTAAACTGCATCTGTAGGTCTCTGTTCATAAACATAAACTAGCAAAAATTAATTTACTATAAAATGAAATAGTGTTTGTATAAATTCAGAAAAAAGAAACAGGCCAGTCACAACTGCATATGTGGACATATTTCTATATTGTGGTCTATTTACACAAAGTTTGGTTAGAGTCAGGAGTTTCTTGCACCATTTATGTAGGAATAGCCATCCCAAACTTTTACACTGTCATTGAACCGTATGCTTGCACTGGGTCGGCATGTCCAACAGGTCACAACAAGCTCAAAACAAAGTGCGCGCTGTGCCCTGATTGGTGTTCTTGCTTCACATTTCTTTCGTTTTGACATGTTATGTTTTTATACACACATAAACCAAAAGGAACAACAGATTTCACATAATGTAGTGGAGTAAAAAGTAAGATATTTGACTTTGAAATGTAGTGGAGTGAAAGTAAAAAGTCACTCAAAATGGAAATACTTCAGTAAAGTACAGATACATTAAAAAAAAATACTTAGGTACAGTAATGAATTACTACTGGACAGTATTAACTCTCAATTTCAAATGTAAAATCTGTTAAAAAACAACAAAGTAATTTTAGACTATTTCTATAGGTATATTCATCATGGAAAGTTCAAACAATGCAAATGACAGCTGGAGTTCAAACAGCGTTACAAAATGATTTCACGCCTGCGACGATACGAAAGTACCACTTTTCTAAGTGGTACACAGCTGTTTAACACTTAACATTAGTCAGCATCAGCACTAAATTTAGCAGTTTCTAATCACTGCAGTGAAGCATATGACAATAACACAGGATTTTAGGTTTGCTGCACTTCTGAGAATGTCTGGGAGTTTTTTTTTTTCATTTAGGTTATGAATGTCACTGTCCCACACCACCCAGCCAGGCTTTCAGCTGGCTGATACTGAGAGTGATCAGATTCCATATTCCACGTCAACCACTGGACACCCATTCAGTGTGTCCCCTTGGTTTCGAGTGAAATTTCATAACAATGCTCGGTTTACTGTATTTGCCTGAGCTGAGGATGAGACACAGGAGCTGTGCTTGTGTATCTGTTTGCAATGCAAAAAGCGTATGCCTTACAGTAAAGGCTTTGGGCTTGTACTATCGAGGACTCTTACAATAAAGCACTGCAGTAGGCAGCTGGGTAAACTTACACTGTCACTGAGCTTTACTGTACTGTCTCTGTATGCTTGGGGCCTAAAGAACCATAAAGCACAGAGCGTAATCTCTATGTTGATTCTGACTCCAGTCGACCATATGGATAATATGACTCCATAATATCTTTTCCTCTGTTTAGGCCTCTTAACCCTTGTGTGGTTTTGGGGTGTGTGGGACCCATTTTCAATGTTTACCAAAATAAAAAAGATGTGATTTATTATTATTTCAACCCCAGATTGCCCTTTGCTCATATTCTATGAAGAACATATACAATAACACATTTTCAGTGTCTTCACACTGTTCACCCCCTACACATGTATATGACACATGTGGTGTTGGGGCGAACTCGCGAATAAACGTGTGGAGGTGCTGTGTCCCTTCACTCTGTTCTCCTCCTACACGGCCTGCTATTAGTGTGTGTCTATGTGTATGTGTTTTTATATGTGTGGGTGTATGTGAGGGTGGGCAACATGGACAGGCTGCTGACTGGCTACAGCTGCTAAAGGAGAACCCTACGCTGGACACTTGTGATATTTTAAACATCTGGTAATTTTACATAAATTGTTATGGCTGTTTTGATTTAAAAAACCATAATGTGGTGGGTCCCTCAGACCACTCAGTAACAACAACATCAACACCACACAAGGGTTAATGGCATGTTCATGATTCTTCTGTCTCAATCAGGAGCATGACTGAAGTCTACCAACATCCATCGTGACAATGTGAATCCACAAAAATCAAAGAGGTTAGCCTTCTTGACGCCTGCAGCCGCTAGTCTTCTCTTAATGTTAAGGCCCGTCTTCTTCATCAGCACAGGAAAAATGCTCATAATGTAGGCTACCCGACTTTTTTTCAGCTCAGGTTAGCACACAATGCTGCCTTCAAAGTGCATAAAAGGTGAGGAGTCAAAAAAGTGGGCAAAATATGTCTTAAAACAACTGTAAACTGTGCAGCCTCTAATGCACAGTCAACAACACTGATTCATACTATATTTCTGCTGGATAGATACCATTTGTGGCATCTTGTAGCCCTTTTAGTACAACAAAGGCCAACCAGAACTAAGAGAACGCAGCCATCGGTGAGCTCAATGTTTATATGGAGGTACTTTGAACCTTGATTAACTTTATGGCTTCATAATGTTTTTTTCTGAGAAGATACCTGCTGTCAAAATGTCAGCTTTAGATTCGTCTGTGTGGTAGATCTCGCCATTAGCACACAGACACCATAACCTATGGCCACTGGTCTGGGCCCTTCTGATAATATGTTCAAACGAGAGCTTCAGTTTGGTTTCTAGGCTTCAAGTGAGAGGCTTGATTTGGTCAAATTTCTCTTAAAAATCTATGCTAAAACCAGCATTAAAGGGCATTAATACTTTCCCTGTCCTGCCTTTTCATTTGTAAAGACCACAGCCTGGACAATGCTGATCTCTGTTTGCAGCAACACAACTTTACACTTAAAAGATCCTTTCAAGCTCCTTCATCCTGGTTCCACTGACCGCTAATCTGTGTCAACCACTGGATTCTTTGTTTTTTTAATAACTCATCCAAGTAGACAAACACAGTCCACTCCTTCTACATTTCCACTTCACAAAGGTAAACCTAGTGGTTTTCCTGTTATCTGACTTTCCCATTGACTTTTGTTTCTCTATACTGAGTTGAAGTGGCATCTTTTCACTCTGTTCTTTAACTTTCTTGATAAAGGCCTTCAGGTCGTCCAGATTTGCCGCTATGGCTGTTGTATCATCCACACATCAAAGGTTACTGATGTTTCTTCCACCACTCTTGAATCCTCAATCATCTTCATCCAGTTCTGCTTCTTTTATTATATGTTCGGGCTACAGGTTGAACAGTGGGCAGCCTTGCCTTACTCCTGGAACCAGTCTGTCCATTTTCTGTCATGACTGCGACTTGTTGATCAGTGCAGAGGTTCCTCATTAGAACAATGAGACTTTCCGTAATTGTAACTGGTCAACAAAGTCAAAGTCTGTTCTGTAGTTAACAAAACACATGTTGACTTTCTTCTTGAATTCTTTGGCTTTTTCAATTATCCAGTGTACATCAGTGAGGATATATCTTGCTCCTCTGCCTTCCCTGAAACCCACTTGCACATCTGTTTGTTCTTTTTCAGTGTAAGGCAATGCATTTAAATAAAAAGTATCAAAAATCAAAAATGTATTAAACAAAGTACATAGAGTATCAAGTAGCACTGCAACTAATGTGAACCCTGCAGCTAACGTGCTTTGCATCGATCAACACAGTGTAAATCCGTCCAGCATCTACATTGCTATGAAAGGCTCAGTCGCAGCACATAGAGAAGACACAGAGGAGCGTTCACATGGACGTGAAGATAGGCTATCAGACGAAACTACAACAGTTGTGGCCAGGCTAGCTTAGATATCAGACGCTCTATCTACATGTAGGAGGAGTAGCTGAGACTGCAGCTGCCTGGCACGTAGCACAAAAGCAGCCAGTTTCATTCTGAAAGCACCTCAAAGACACGTTTAGTGCGGAAATAAAGCAGTGATTGGATGAAACTGCTGGCAAATACTGTGAGAATTTATTGAGTTTGCGTGATTTCTCACGATCGTAACCTCCTGGAGGGTCTGGTACAGGGATATAAATTGACCTCCTTGACGTTCCAATCTGCCAGCTACTGAGCTGTTTTCCAAAAATCATATTTGCTTGACATATTCTGGTCAGCACGTTAACCGAATCTTCCTCAGAATCTTTAAATATTTATGTTGCAATGTGATCGATTTCTGTGGCTTTCTTTTCTGGCAGTGATCTCAGGCCCTGCCTGACTCATTGCTTAGCATATTCTGATTTGCTTAAGCGAAATCAGAGTAGCTCAAATTTCAAAATTTTGTGTTTTCTATTGACATGCCATTGTTCTGTGTCCAGATGAAGGCCTGAAAAGGCCATGACGCGTCGGGACATTTTTATACATATTGCTATGTTTCGATAAAGGCTTTTTATACTTTAACTAAGACGGTGTGCCTGGGAATTTCTTTGCTCTGGGATTTATTTTGCACATGCCCTGTTTAGGCAGATGGATGTTTTTGGTTTTTGCCTCCCCCAGCATGGAACTGTTGTTTTGAGTTTGCTGCACCCACACCCCAGGAGCACCTGTCTTTTTGCTGCATTTTTGTGACCTCTGTAGCACTTCTTCATTTCTGTTGTTTCACACTTCCTGTGAGATGGTGCAATTTTTTCTCAATTGCAAGGACCAGATTCCTCAATCAGAGTTCATATTTTCAGGAAATGCACACTCAGTCTTCCAAGTACCACATTTTGCCTTAGCACAGGTTTCGAAAGCATACACTCGAATCCAATGGTACTATACTGCTGGCATGTCTATAGTAAATAATACACGCAGTCCATGTATATAGTAAATAATAAACCTCTGGACATTTAGCCTGGGATTTTAAGGGGATAAAGAGCACCAGTAAACATCACTCTGACCATAAAGCAATATTGAGCTTATCAGTAGTATAAGAGAAGAAACACGGGCTGTGTCTTTAAATAAAGCTAAAAGATTTGCTTTAGAGCATTTAATAAACAAGGCCTAGACTTATTAGCATCATGTTTGATTTTAAAAGGTTACTATCTCCTGTAATCAATCAGTAGCAAATGATGCAACAACCTGGAAAAAGTACTAAAGTCTAAATCTAACATCTTACTTAAAAGTAGAAATAGGGAACCAAAAATTTACTGAATCGAAATTCAAACATGCTCAAGTCAATAAAGTAACAATCTGGAGGGTCCTTCTCTTCTTTAGCCTGGAAAACACTATTAGGTCTATTATTTCCATAAACAATGTGAAAGGCTGACAGTAGTGTCCACTGTGCATCAGTCCATTTCAGAAGAGCTCGAGCTCAGAGAAGTCCGCAGCATTTCTGGATACTGTTGATATCTGGCTTAACTGTGCATAGTACAGTCTTAACCTGCATTTGTGGATGCAGCGACAGTGTTAATGCTGTCTGAGGGATTAAAAGTCATTCAGTTGTGGTTTTTGGCCTTGCCCTTTACACACACAGATGTCTCCAGATTCACCAGAGGAACATTTGCTCATAGAGGAACGTTGTTTCTGGATTATTTGCTGACGCATTTTTTGGCTAAGTGGCGAGCATCAACCTGTACTTTCTCATAAAGCAATAGGCCCTTCCTGGATGCTCCTTTTACACCCAAGCATGATTGCATCATGTGTTTACACAATGTTCTTAGTCTGTCCCAACCTTTCTGGAATGTGCTGCCATGTCTGCATCAATTTCTGAATGAGCTGCTGCCCAGAGAAAACCATGTATCTCCATTTTAGTCGATTTTAAGTTTTCTACATCATTTCAACACACCAGCTGTCCTTTACGTTGTGTAAAAGTTTCATGATGAATGGACCAATAGAAATGCTCTAAAATCACTTGGAATAAAATCTTTTTACATTGACTTACACTGAAAGGTAAGAGTGTTTTTGCCTTTTCCTGTAAAGGTACTATTTTGGAGATACTTGTTTTTCTCTGGACAGCGACGATATTTAAAGAAAACAATGAAGTTGATGAGGTGCATGTTAAACATCCTGTCTTCACTTAAATACAAGATAAAGTGGATTTACAAATCACTGCTTTCTGTTTTTACTTGCATTTCACACTCTGTCTCAGCTTTTTTGGACATGAGGTTTGCACAAACCTTCTAAAATAATATTTAAGTATACTAATGAAGTACAAATACTCAAGTATTTTCCACCCCTTCCACCTCAGACATATACATTATGAGAAAATGTGCAACCATTATGAACAGAACAGGGTTGACTGGTGTGGTGTCTTTGCGTGGTGAGTATTAAGCGAATGATGGGTGCAGCTCTATATAGAAAGCTTTAAAAGGAATGGACGTGTGGGTCAATGCACATAAATGTGCCCTTGAACTTGAACACAGAGAACCCAGAGGATTCATGGTTTAATGTCTGAGTGTGGATGGTAGTTAAGCTTGCAGTGGAAGGCTCCAAGTTCCAATGCTTTCCTGTAACCACTCCCGTTTTAGTCCTGAGCAAAGACTCCAGGGATGGAGCAACATCCTGTCTCCTGTTTTCCACCCTTCCAGAAAGTGTTAGAAATCAGAATATCTTCCCCTCCTACATACAACTATGGCCTAATAAGACTCAGAAGATTAAAAGAAGATGATTCATCACTTGCATTTGTAGAGTGTCAGCAATACTTGCTTCCCTGCTGTAACATAACTGATTGAACTTAATCTAAATCTTAACCAACCAAACCAGGTGTTTTAGAGCAGAGAAAGGAGTAAACTGTGCAGTGCAGTGTAGAGGTGGGCAATATGAAAATATTTATAGTTACTGTGATAGATTAAGTCACAATGCACTTTTCTGAGCATATAGTGGATCTCATCAGCACTACAGCACTACATTAACTACATGTTTCATTACAAAAGGAGTATAACTAGGCCTGTTTAGCTGGAATTATCATTGTAATTGAGGTTTATTATTATTATTATTATTATTATTATTATTATCATGGTATGTTTTATATGTGGCACTACAGGTTCTATTTTGCAACGTATTAAATCTTAGAAAAATGAAATATCATGATGCATATCATGAAATCATAAAATGTATCATAATATTTTTAGTCGTATTGCCCAGCCCTAGTGCTGTGGAACCTTTGGGATTTGGAGTGAAGGGCATAGATTTTAAGTGATGTTTTAGCCAAAAATTAAATGTACACAATTTTTCCTTTAGTCCAAATATAGTTGATTAGCAAAGGTCTGTTTGTTGTTTGTAATTTGCTTCTTTAATTTTGAACTGGTGCTAAAAAACTAATGTAGATAACAAATAGATTTGCTTATGTGGTTTTCCTGAATTCAGAAAATAAACAGCAGTTGTGCATTAAAATGTGCAGATGTTTGGTACCTGTAGAGAATCTGTGCCTTAGTTTCACTTAGAAAATCAGTAAAGCATGTAATTTGACCAAACTTTTGCATATGACTGCATAAAAACTGACAGAAGTAGAGCCAAAATCCGAGTTCAAGATAAATTCCACTGTTGTTTTTAATCTAAACAACATACATTTGCCTGTTTTTTGTCCAGTCTGTCGGAAAATACTTAATAACTGGACAATACTAAACAAAATTATAAGCTTCTATTACTTCTATAGATAGCCTCACAACGAAACTTAAGACGCAAACTTCCTGGAGATAAAAACAGGTCTTCACTGACTAACTAAATTTATGGAATGGGGAAATTCTGTGAATCAGATTTGGTCCAAGCCATGGCTTTAAGTGCAGGAGTCTACTCTCACCCTTTGATGGTCTGAGGCTGGGTGAAGGTGATGAGAACATGATCTCCTTTGGTAGGAGTGAGACCCCAGAAGAAGTCTTGTCCCCGGTAAGCCTTGTCCAAGGAGTGACCCTGATAATCCTTCAGACTGGTGCTCAAAACAGCAGCAGGGTTGGAGTGGGCCTTGAACAGAATTTGCTTCCCAAAGTCTTTGTCCTGCACAACGCACAGAAAACACACCCGCAGAACCGGAATGACCAAAACATGATTCAAACTCTGAGTAATTTGCTAAGCTTTTTCACAATATGTGATAATGACTCACTAGGAAATGACCAAAAAATAGGTTTAAGAGAAGAAAAACTTTACTAACTTTGAGGTTCTGTATTTTGCCAGGCAGGGAGGAGTGCAGACCCACGTGCTGAAACTGAGAGGGTTTGAAGGTGCGCTTTAGTTTGGCCTTCTCGTTACTGCAGTGTTTCTGTGAACAGATCAAACTGATAAACCTACAGGCTCCAGCACGAAACAATACTTACCAGTTCACCACGACCATTTATTAAACTGCATTCAGTCATACCTATAAACAGCGTATTATATGATTATAGATATTATTATTTAAATCCTTTTATAGACCCTAGTGAAAACGCATACAGAGACCACTCTTCATTTGTTTAATTTCTAGTTGTAATGGCCATTAAGTACAAGTTATTCAGACTTATGAGGAGATTAGATTCAAGATAATTCATTTGCATAAAAAATAAGAGAGCGAGAGGAAAAGAACCCAGATAGTGAGCATATATCGGTCCGCTGGCTTGATAAGGTTGGCATCCCACTGACTGTTTGCCACTGCTGGTCCACCCTCAGACCACCCAGATTATTGTCCTGCATACAAGCTCGCACTAGTTTTAATCTCCTCAAACAGATTTTAAAAGCACAGAGACTTTTATTTTAGAAAATAAACTAAGACAAATATTACAAACTACTGAGAAAAAATAATGACTAGAATAATATAACATAAAATGATTTTATAGAAAATGCTGTTACTGACACTGTGCTAGATTAAAATTATTTACTAAACTAATTTACAAAGTATAACTGAAGAAAGGAAGAAAGGAAAAATAAGTAAATTGGACTGTGAGTGGAAATTGAGTGAGGATAATTGGAATTTTGTTTATTACTCTGCTTAACCTCCTGTGGGTCGCCTGGAAAATGCTGAGCAAAACCCCAGTGTACCGCTAGCTTTGCCACCAGCGGACCAGCAGTGGTCCACAGACCTCTGGCTATTGTGGAAATTAAAAAACACGTTTTAAAAATGAATTTTGAAAAAATATTAAAAGCCACAGAGAAAACGGGACTCCTAACAACCACCTGCAAGACCTGGTAGACCATCAAAACTGTCCCCATCACATAAACAGTGTTTAAAGTAGGCCTGTGCCTGGTGACGGTTAATGGAGCAACTGCAGTATCAGCCCCTGCAATGATTAAAGCTCAATTACCGCCAGTTAAAAAAAGTCTTTATTAATAAGTAAATTTATTGACTTTATTTCATGCAAACCATAACAACACAGCAGTATTTGAACATGAAAACATAACTATACTTTCAAACAGTGGGTGACATCCTTACATTCATGCCACATGTACCTAACATGCTAGAAATGCAGCTGCGCTGGTCAAACGCGCTCTGTGCTGCATACCATGCTGTGATGATGTTCCATACATTTTAGGTCATTGCCACACCACAGCGTCGGGTTTCAGACTGAAAAACTTCTTTAGCCTCAGGAAAACCACACGATAAAAACACACTCAGTTCATCAGACGAAACAATCGTGTGAAACCGCCTCAGGTGAAATGGCTTCCAGAAAAGAAAGCAAAGGGCTCAGCTAAGCGGCCACAAACTCTCAGATGGTAAAGTTCGTGTGACATTCACAATTCTGTTCTTTACTACGTTAGCAATGACGATATACTACAACCACAACTTTCACTGAAATGTGCTTTATTATGTTGTTTTGCGGCCGTCTCACTTTGAGAGAGAGAGGAGAAAATCAAGCTGCTTCAGATCTGATAAATTCCACTGTCCATTTCTGTCCATCCTTCCACTGTGAGAAGACAACTCAGCACTATGGGTCTGAAAGGATGTGTAGCTGACAAGAGGCCCTCACTGAGAAAAGGAGACAGAGAACATCTGCAAATCAATCAAAGAACCTGCAGGTGCTGGAACAACAGACTGACCACCCCTGAGTCCAGACCTCAACATCAACGAATGTGTTTGGGATTACTTGGATCGGGAGAAGCAGGAAATGAAACCAACTTCTAAGACTGAACTTTGGAGGTGTGGAAAACTATCTCTGCAGATTTCTTTGACAAACCGAAAGCAAGTATGCTAAAGAGAATGGAAGCTGTATTAAAGGCAGAGTGGACACACTGAATACTGAAACATTGTTGCTGAGGCTTCTGGTTATTTTCTGTTAATGTTTGCTAAGAAGCAGTTAAATCTGCTTTTTTCCTGATGTTGAAAAATGAATAACTTGTACTTAATGATGGGGAAATGGGAAGTTGTTAAGTCATGGGCCATTAAAATAATGCTATAAAGATGATTGTGGGGGGTCTTTTAAATAGAATATTATAGAATAGAATAGAACTTTACTGGACGTCAAACTGGAAAGTTTAGAAGTTTAGAAGTAAACATAGATCAAGACATCTGGTTTTGTTTATCTGACTAAATGCTGTTGAAACTAATGATCTCCCATTTATTCCTTTTGGTATCAGAACTAGAAGTAGAACCTAGTAAGAATATCATCTTACAGCATCCCTCTCTGGGTTACACACTTTGACCCAGAGGATGTGATCCAGCAGCCAGTCAATGGGCTTGTCTTTGTGGAACATCAGAATAAACTCCACAATCCTGGGTAAATCTGAAGCTCGGAAAAGCTTACCTGAAAAAAAGAAAAACAAAACAAAACACAAACATCAACAGATGATAATATGAGGGAAAAAGAACCATGAGACAGTTACAGCTCTTTGCAAAGCCTGGATCACACGTATCAGCCGGGTTTGTCTATTTTCTATTCATTACAGGAAGTCTGCTGCTCTAATTTGAGTATCACTGGGTGTAAGTGAGAGTGAATGCGTGGGTGGGTGAGCGATCTGTTCCTTTGCATAGGGTCTTCTTTGCGAGTAAATAACAGAAGATTTCGTCTGAGGTGTCGGCTTACTCTGGTTTGCTGTTTAACACCCCTGCTTTGTGAAAACTGGGTGGAATGGAACTGAGTGCTATTGTGACTGTTGACGCTACTTCATCTATAATCTGAAAGTTCCAGGACACCCGAGAGCTACAGAGACAAAGGCGTTCTGTTCCAGGTTTTACTCAGACCCAAACACACCTCTAATACCATAACGACGGATATAATGACCAGCAGCCAAAGAGAGACATACTTTTAATCATGACTGTGTCTTGCTTACAAAAAGCCTGGAGAGTTGTGATCTGATGAGATTGATAAGACTACTGTCTGCACATAGCTTTGTGGAGTTTTATCAGTGAAGTGTCTGAAGTTGTGAAGACTGGATGCAGTGAGGAGAAGAGAGGTGAAGAGAGGGCAGGAAGAAAAGAGAAGAGAGAAAAAAAACAGATGTGAAGGAAAGAGAAAGACAGAAAAGAAAAGAGAAAAGAAAGAAGAGAGAAGATGAGAGAAAGAAGTGAGAAGAAAAGTGAAGAGAACAGAGGACAGAAGAGAGAAGAAATGAAAGAGGAGAGAGGATTAGAGAAATGAAGAGAAAAGATGAAAATGAAAGAGAAGAGAAGCAACAAGAAAAGAGAACAGAACTGAAGACAGAAGAGAGCAGAAGAGAAGAGAACAGATGACAGAAGACAGAGGAGAAGAGAGGAAAAAGGAAACGAGGAGAGAGGATAAGAGAAAAGAAAAGAAAAGAAAAAGATGAAAATGAAAGAGAAGAGAAGCTGAGAGAAGGCAGAAATGAAGAGAACAGAACAGAAGGGAAGAAATATAAAAGGGAAGAGAAGGTGGAAAAGAAAAAAACAGATTAAAAGAAAAGAGAAGAGAAGAGGAGAGGGGAGGAGAGAAGAGAAGAGAAAGGAAAAAGGAGAAAAAGATGAGAGAAAAGAAATGAAGTGAAAAGATGAAAATGAATGAAGAGAAGAGAAAGGAAGAAAAGAAAAGAGAAAATAAGAGAAGAGAAGAGAAGAGAAGAGAAGAGAAGAGAAGAGAAGACCTACCAATAAATCCCAGTTGTGAAAACTCCAGGTAGAGCCACCGCTCTGTGATCACCTGTTGGACGTAGCCCTTTATAGTTTCAGAGTATCCTGACTTTGCCACAATATCATCCTCCAGCTGAAACAAATACAAACACAAACACAGTAAACGTGACAAATAAACTGCAGAGCTAGTTAAAAACCATAAGAGCCTGTATGTGGATCTAAACTTCAACTTAAATGCACAAAACTACATAACCTGCATAATAAACTACATTGGAACTGGATTAGTGTTACTTGTGGGGATTTTAATCCAGTATGAATCTGAAACGTGCAGTTTTACAGTGTGACAGTATTAATCGTTGCGAGAACAACGAGTCTCCTGAAATTAGCTTAACCCTCAGTAATAGCAGTCCTTCCAATCAACTGCAGTCTAATGGAGTAACACAACCTGCTAATTCACACGGCCGTGTGATGAGTTGTTATTTCCACTCTGTGTGTACTTTGGCTTAACGCTGACGTGAATATCCAGGCTATGATCTTTCAATCTAGGCCAAGTGTGGGAAATCACACAGATGCATGATATGTCCAAAGATACCCAGACACCCCTTTTAGTGATTTCAGCTGCTTTCAGGTGCACCTGCTGACACAGGTGTTCAACTGTGCACACACACAGCTTATACAGGTTTCGGTATTGATTGCTCAGAATAACATAAACCCAACAAAGGGTTAGGTTCTTACCTGAACGTAATACGTGCCCTTATGTTGAGCATACAGCATAAGGAAACTGTAGTCCAGGTTTTGCTTGGTCCTCCATCTGGAATCATAAGAAGGTAAGTACACATTTTTATTTTAAGTACACATTTCTGGCAAACACAACTTTCTCATAAGCAAACACAAAGCAAACGTTGGCACTTGTGCAAAAAGAAGTGAGAAAAGCTCACTTGACTCTCTCTTTCGTGTCGCCGAAGGTTTCCTTCAGGTTGGTGAAGTCTGGGTAGTAGTAGGGGGAGGGGGAGATGACTTCAATCAGGCCCGACTTCACATCATCGGGGAAACTATACAGGCACAGATATAGATAGATAGATAGATAGATAGATAGATAGATCACTTTATTAATCACAGAGGGAAAGTCGTCTATTACAGCAGAACAAAGTACAGTAAAGAACAAAACAAGATATATAATAAAATACACTAAACAACCATAAAAATAATGTGCAGTAGGAAAATAAGTAAAATTGCATAAATGAAACAAATATGAAACATCCAGTGGAAGAACTGAGTAACTATACACTGTAACAATCAGATTTGTTAATAGTTGTATATGCATTGGTGTATAAACGTGTATATCAACATCAATTAAACATACAGGCATAAATCGCTGCTTTCGGAAGAAAACCTTGCATCTCTATTTTTGACGTTTTTCAATTTTTGACATAATTTGAAAATACCTGTTCCCCCTTACATGGTATTTAAATTTTATGATGAATGGACTAAAAGAAACGACCCAAAAAGACTTGGAAAAAAGTCTGTTTCCATTGACTTACATTTAAAGTAAAGTAGGTTTTTTCCTTCTCCTGTAAAGTAACCATTTTGGAGATACAAGGTTTCTTCCGACAACAGTGAAATGCAGCTCTAAAGGCTTGTAAGTACAAAGACTTTATGGTTAAATAAACACTGAGCAAGAAAAAAGTCAGAGGAAGAGCAGAAGACAGACACACAAAGTTTGTAACTGTCTGCTCTGCTATCTGCCCCGTCTCTACTGCCTCACTCATACAAACTCTCTGACACCATGACGCTCTCCAGGACAATGGTTGTTAGTACACAAAGGATTAGTGTCTGTTCCTCATAACAGATTTATCCCTACCGACATTTGATAAGCCTGCTGTTTCTGCAGTGTGTCAGGTCCCTTCGTCAGGTTCTCGCTCCTTTTTTCAAAGAGAAAATTCCAAAACTTCTTCTCTAAGATAAAGTGCAAAACTTCCATGGACAGGTCAAAGGGCCCATATGCCACACTTCCCTTTTATTTTACTAGGTCCACTTATTCCATTTGTTTGGTTTTATATATTATGTATATATATATATATATATAAAAAGCATTCTGGACTGAAACACTCCTCATCACTTCAGCGTGAATGGGTGGAGCTAAACTGTTAAACAGCTGTAGGCTGAATATGTGGATATATGTAAATGTGTCGGTTTTCGTAACATCACAAACCATCTGCCTAAATTTTTTGGTGCTTGTTTGCATGTATTTAGTGTGGAGTGAACGGTACGTTTTGAAAATAAAACACTGTGTACGTTTTGCATCAAGCATTAATTTTAAAAAAGGGAGATTTGTTTTTTTATGATGTAAGTCCCTTAATATTTACAAAAACTAAAAAATGTACGCCTGTCATTTTAGCTCATTGTGCTTCTCTACTCTTTATATCACTGGCACATTTAGAGTCAAATTAGCATGTACAATTTCATGAGCCTCAGACTACAAAGTCATTGAGAAGATTATATTGTTTATTATGTTTTAGCTTTGAAGATACTGACATTTTGATTCATTACACTAACAGTCATTACCACACACACATCCTGTAGTTCAGTGTGGTGTTTGTACTATTTGATGTCATGGCTGTTTGTCTCATGATTTCCCTCTCAGCTTACTTCCTTCTGACTTCAGCTTTGCCATGAGTCGAACAGCCTTGCTCACTGCATTTGGCAGCAAAACAGCAAACCCGCAAGCACAGTTACCAAGTAGGCCATAAATGAAAGACTAGTACTCAGATGTGAAGGGACATTCCACCGATTTTTTAACATTTCTGTATAATTCAGTGGTTAATATATAAACAAAGTTATTGAGATTGGTTTGATGTGAAATGGTTCATTTGCAGAGAAACTTCCTGACTCAGACTTCTTTACAGTGGTGGTGATATGAACCAAGAGTCTTGAATTTGACAATGCAAATATAGCCATTTTATTTACTATCCAAAACCACCAGTGAAGCTACATGTGTCTTCTGAGTTTGTATATGTAACGCTGATGATTGGTGATGGGACTATTTTGCCTTAAACATCCTTCATGCATCCTTCATGAATTGATTAAAATAAACTGATCAAAATACATTTTGGACTAAAACTTTATCAAAAAAACTGTACAACAAAGTCTGAGACATCAGGCAGAGTATTCAAAAGCATTTCATGTCTTCCACTTTCTGTGAAGAAGCTTTCAGAGGTGTTAAATCCCTCAGACGTCTGGCTCCTACCACCACCACTGTGAACAAGTGTGACATTGCAAGTTTATCCAGAGCAGAGCATTTTACAACAAAGCACTCTGACTGATTTTGTTGACATGTTAACCATTTAATCATGCAGAAATGGTGGAGGTCACCTGTAAAACATTGTTCATTACACAGAAAATCACTGTAATATCCAATGGGATCACTATTAATCACCATCTACATTTATTAATCAGTTATTATTATTGTGAAACTTTCACAAATTGCTGTTAATCATCCAGCAACATACTGTGAAACTGATATGTGAGTAATGCGAATATGCTTCGATATTAAAAACATTAAAAATAATTTTAAAAGAGAAACCATCACTCACCTCTTTTGAATGCTCTCTGCCACGCTGCTCACAAACACATCGTCAGTCTGTGAAGGGGAAAAGAAAAGAGGCCTGTGACTGAGAGATACAAAAACAGGAAAGGAATAAAGAAAGAAAGAGGAAAACATTAGTAGATAGGAAATATTCAGCTAAAGGGACGGAGGGATCATAGCTTTTCACATGCGAGATCTCGGAGGCAATGAAAAAATAGATCCACTGCATTAAAACACTTGCTAAAACATGCAACTTGACATAAAAATAAAGGTGTCGATGGAGCGATGCCATAAAAACTTTGGCCCAGTTAAAGGGCCCATATTGAGTAAAACTGAATTTTCCTCACTTTCTTTAAATATGAGTTTCATGTATTAGCCGGCACCATATCTGTGATGCCAAAAAGACCAAAACATTTACATTTAGTATATCCACCTATTCAACCTACAGCAGTTTAGCTGCGCTTACTCAGGCTGAAATTATAGGAAGTGAGGAGAACAGAACTCATTTACATGCACCAGTCTTAAAGGCTCTGTATCAAAAATAGTTTAATTCTAAGGGATGAAAAAATAGTTATTACCATTTTTGATACACAAAACCAGACAAATGTGATCAGTCGACCTCCGAGGACAATGTTTTCACAAAGATTCTGGCATTCACCAGTGTTTTCTTATTTGTGATTTGTTCTTAGGTGGGAACAGGATCTACACACACTCAAGAGCACAAAGGTGTGAATAGTTCTGCGGTTTAAGAACACGTCATGAATCTGATGCAGACTTTTTTTTAGGACCTTTTTTTAAGAACACATTTAATACAAAACTTAGAAAGATATTGGTGAACGAGGCCCATTGAGAATAAAATTAAAATAAACTTAATTTCCAGAATGCCTAGTATTTAAAACATGGTGATCAAATCTGATCAAATGACTAATCAACAAATTATTGTAGATAATAATCATTTAAGTATATTATTTGTCATTTCTAACTTTTTAATGTTTCCAAATATCTCATTATTGCAATTACTAATATGAGGAGTGATTCCAAACTTCCAAAATTAAATTGTTTGTTTTATTATATCTTTCTTTTCAGTGTTACAGTCAAGGTCAGTTTTAAGATTAAGTTTAGGTTTTAGGTGAAAGTTAAAGTTAGGATTAGGTTTAGGTTTTAGGTAAAAGTTAAAGTTAGGATTAGGTTCAGAATTAGGTTTAGGATTACATTCAAGTTTTAGGAGTTAAGCTTAGACTTTCAGGTTTAGTGTTAGATTTAATAGCATTTGCTCAATTCATCTTAAAATTCAGTCACATGTAATAGATATTTAGTTTATTGTTAGTCAAAGACAAGGTGAGAACAGTTGTATGCAAAAGTTTGGGTGCCCCTGGTAAGATGTTGAGCTTCTAAGTGAAAATAAGTTGCACGTCCTGTATAGAGAACACACTCCAGTACATTTCAATGCACGGTTACTGTTTGTTTGTTGAATTTAATTTCATGGAAAACAAAATAAAACCTAAATAAATAAATAGTAGCCTGTGCAAAGGTTATGGAACATTATTTATATTGTATGTTTTATTTTATACATTTTTTTGTTTTATTTTTTTCCAATATCTTAATCTCAGCAAATAGATAGAAATTGTGCAGAAAAACACCACATTTTAGTTTATTCTGTGTAGAAATTTTCATTTAGAAAATCAACAAAACCTTCGCATATGACCGCATCTGTAATGTTTGCATCTACACTGAAGTCTCAAAAAACATTTACTAGCTTAAGTCCAATTATGACATTTAGCGCATCGATGCCGAATCTTTCAGGGGATCATTTTTGCCGCCTCTAACGGACAACTTTCATAGGCCTTGAGCGTAATGCAGGCGGATGTTTCACACCATCACTGCACAAACTTATACTGAAAGAACAAGATTCTCCTGGGACACATTAGCCTGTTATTCTTCTGCAGTAAACCCCCAGTGTTTAATTATCACCTACAGTGTTGAACGAACATTAATTTAAACTCATTTACTTGTAGCCAGACAGAAGAGAACACTATAAGATTTAATTCAGCACTAGGGATTTTGCTGTGCATGCAAAAGGCCTTTTGACCCCAGCTGGACGAAAGTGTCAGGAGTGCCCATGCTGCAGAAACAAACACCCTCTGTAAACTATGAAGTGCAAGTGGGTTGGGCCTGAAAACCCAGTTGGTGGTTAAAACAGAAACTGTTTTTACATGTGCGTGGGCATCTGCGCTTTTCTTTTCCTTTAACTTTATCAGATTGGAGGGAAAAAATTCATGTTGTCTTTACAGAATCAATGCCGTAGTATTTCAAACATGACAGAGATGCCCTGATTTCCAGTTAAACTAGCAATACTGAGACAAGCTCCAGCTTGTCAATGTGCCATGCTAGTTTAAAACTGTCAAAATGTTTCACTGGCAATATTAAAATATATTTTATTGTATTCATTGTATTTTATTTATCTGAAATAAATATTGTAGGCCGCTAAAGGCTTGATTTGCAGTAAAGACAAGAGCTGTTAGGCCTTCTAGGGAAGGCCTAATGTTTTCCAGGAATTTGAAAAGACATGCTTGTTTTTGGCTTATCTTTATTAAATATAATTATGCTGGTATTTAAACTCTGCAAGTATTAGAGTGCTGCAAACAAAAGTGTTACATTCTTGAAATGCTATAAGAAAAGAAACCATTTTTCTCAGTGGAATCTTAGTAGATATATTTTAATGCACTTATCAATGCAATTATCTTTTATTTGAATATCTTTTTGATGAGTCACAAGCTGCATGTAATAAGAAAAAGGAGAAATGTAAGAAAGAAAATGTAAAATTTAGGCTTACCTCGGCAACAAAGACGACGATGACGACGTCATTCTTCTGTTCTGGTGTGAGGTCAAAGATAAGAGAGCTCACTGTGTTCACCAGGTAACTCTGCTTCTGTCTGCGCACTGTGGGTACGCCGAGCACTAGAGATACTGAACAGCCATTCATACACACACATACAGACTAGATTAGCATTCGGGAGACAGTGGTGGCCGAAGTACACAAACCATGTACTTGAGTTAAAGTAGAGATACCCAAGGTAAAATATTACTCCAGTAGAGGTTCCTTACTTTAGACCTCCACTTGAGTAAAAGTACAAAAGTATCAAAAGTGAAAGACTAATTATGACTTTAATGTCCTATTATCATTTTCGTAACAAGACTCTTGCTTTATCAACTCATTTTAGGTGAAAATACTGTAGTGTTACTCTTGGTAAACCAATCTTTTAATAGAATGTCATTAATTAGTCTGATGCTGATGTCTATTAAACCTATCAACAGCACAAAACACTGATAGCAAACAATTTCCATTAGGTAGACCTGAGTGGCTCTGAAATAACCTTTTGCAAACAAGCAAAGTTTCGGTTTAAGATTTATTTACAACTTAGTTTAAATAAAAAAACTAAATAAAAAAATTTATTAAACTTAAACAAGTTTAAGTTTAATAAAGACTTGCTTTAAACTCAGGTCCACAAATGAGTTTTCCTTTACTAAACTGCATCTGTACGTCTCTGTTCATAAACATAAACTAGCCAAAACTAATTTACTATAAAATGAAATAGTGTTTGTATAAATTCAGAAAAAAGAAACAGGCCAGTCACAACTGCATATGTGGACATATTTCTATATTGTGGTCTATTTAGACAAAGTTTGGTTAGAGTCAGGAGTTTCTTCCATCATTGATGTAAGAATAGCCATCCCAAACTTTTACACTGTCATTGAACTGTATGCTTGCACTGGGTCGGCATGTCCAACAGGTCACAACAAGCTCAAAACAAAGTGCATGCTGTGCCCTGATTGGTGTATTTGCTTCACGCTTCTTTCATTTTGACATGTTACGTTTTTATGCACACATGAGCCAAAAGGAACGACAGATTTCGCATAATGTAGTGGAGTAAAAAGTAAGATATCTGACTTTGAAATGTAGTGGAGTGAAAGTAAAAAGTCACCCCAAATGGAAATACTTCAGTAAAGTACAGATACACAAAAAACTACTTAGGTACAGTAATTAATTACATTTACTTCATTACTGTCCACCACTGTTGGGAGAGTACCAGGATTAAGCCCATCACAATTACTCGAGCAGATCACGATTATTTAAGATGACCACAATCATTTGTTTACATTGCAACAAAGAGAATTAAAGTTGGGTATGTTTTCATCAGATGTGTTGAGGCAAATGCATGTCAATAAAGGAAAGCAGGACATTTATTTAGACCAGAGGTGGCACAGCACCACTTTTCTTCTCTGACACCGAAACCTTCAGTACTGACCTTTTTAAAAATGAAAGGCTTAACTAGGAAGGCTGAGCAGTTAAGGAGTTCAACTTAAGAGCCAATGAGTAAAATGCTTCTCCAGTTGACTAACGCTCAGCCTTTTTTGGGTGGGAATGTAGACTTTTTTAGGGTGTGAACAAACTGAGAGATAAATTTATAAACCAATCTAACGCCTCGTGAAGGCAGAGCACAGAGTAGAGGGCTTGCGCTTATCCAAAAGGTACTAATACCAGGATGGCCGAGTGGTTAAGGCGTTGGACTTAAGATCCAATGAGCACATGCTCACGTGGGTTCGATCCCCACTCCTGGTACTTTAGTGACCTCTGAACACTGAGTTTAAGAAACAAATGAGGGAGCATGTTCAACTCAAGGACTAAAATATATACACATATAACCTTACTCCTAACTTGAGGCCAAGATCCTATCAATGAAGCACCAACTTAACTGATGAAATCAACAACTACACACCAGGGTGGCTGAGCAGTTGAGGCATTGGACTAAGCTCCAAAAGGTAAGTGCCCGCATGGGTCCAAACTTGTGGTGGTCACTTTGCTTTAACTCAAGAGTTGAGGTAAATCCAAGGCACCCCTACCAAATGCTGATCCAATGGACCAACGCTCAACTGTTTTGGGCTAAATTTGGGTGGTAGACTTTTTAAGGTGTGAACTGAGAGTGAAATTTCTCAACCAAATTAACACCTTGTGAAGGTGGAGCTCAGAATAAAGGGCTTACGGTTGTCAACAATCTCAGACAGACCATTCTGTTGTTGCCTCATGATTGTGATGTAAGTCAGCACAGAAGGAGACTGCCCCATAAACCTCCAATTAAGCTAGTGCTTGGTAAACTAAACTCCCACCATATTCCGATGGCAAATCTTATTATAAGACTGCATGAGGTTAAACAAGGTTAAGAACCAAATAAGGGAACATGTTTTTGAACACACTGGCTGAAAATGAAGACTTGTATATTATCTACCACAATCAAATACTTTTTTTTTAATTGGAATATTTTTCTTACAAATATATTTCTTACACTTAGGAATGTAGTTCTTTGGGTTTTATGTCTCTGTGAGTTTTGTGGCATGTTCCTTGAGAAGAACACTGTGACAGGAGATGAGAACTATATGTAGATTGTCTGCACCTGCACCTGTGGGTGCTCTCGCCCCCGTCTAACACAGACGTGGTCAAAGCAGTTATGGATTTATGGAAATTACATGTAAAATAGACGAGTTACATATACAACAGCTGACTCATCATTACAAATCAAAACTGCTATAACGCACACTTGCACTGTTTCTGAAACATAACCAAACACTGTGTCATTGGTGAGATTCAGTCAACAAAGACAGTGTCTCAAACGTGCATCAGCAAGAGTCGCTCTCAGTCAGGCCCAAGGCCATGAAGGTTCACGAATGGTCATCTTTCACCCAGTTTACGATGATGAACATACCCAGTTCCAACTCCTGTACCACAGACCATCACCGTGACTGGAGGGATAGAATAGAGATATGGACAAAAAGGTCCTGATCTCATATCACAGCGTCATTCTCAAGGAACATGTCACAAGAGTCAAAAACCATAAAAGCCAAAGAACTATTACTCCTAAGTTTAAGAAATGTATTCTTAAGAAAATATTCCATATCAAAAAGATTCAAATTTGATCACTGGAGATAAGCTACACCCCTTCAGTCGTTATATGCAAATTTAACTGAATAAACAACATGCCTGACACCAGGATGGCCGAGTGGTTAAGGCGTCGGACTTAAGATCCAATGAGCACATGCTCTCGTGGGTTCGAACCCCACTCCTGGTACTTTGGCTGGCCTCTGACCAATGCGTTTAATCCTTTCTTAAGGGAACATGTTCCACACGATGACTGAAAATGAACTGCTGGTTTTAGTGTGGTGGTACTACATATACAAAGTGACACCTAATTTGAGGCCAAGCTCCTATCAAAGAAGCACCAATTTGATTGCTAAAATTAATACCCACAAACCAGGATGGCTGAGTGGTTAAGGTGTTGGACTTAAGATCCAATAGGCAAGTGCCCATGTGGGTTCAAACCCCACTCCTGGTAGTCACTTTGCTTTAACTCAAGAGCTGAGGTAAATCTAAGGCAGCCAAAGCACAATCTAAGCTCCAATCAAAAAAGCATCAACCACCTAAGCAGCTAAAGCATGTCAAACCAGGGGTCTATGGGATATGTAGGCATAGATGCTGTATGCATTTGACATTTACTAACCAAAAAAAAGGGTGCTTTGTACTTATATGGCTAGCTAAGTGCATGGCTGTATGTCCAAAAGTATCAACACACCCCTTCCAAATAGTGAATTCAGCAACTTTAGGATACACCCATTGCTGACACAGGTGTTCATTATCTTCATAGAAAAGCAATGACTAATAGACCAAGATGCTGAACCTAAGGTCACCAATGCCAAAGGGTATAAAGCCCTCCAGCATTGGGCTGTGGAGCAGTGGAACTGCATTCTCTGCAGTGATAGAGCTCCATCCAATACCTTTGAGATGAGTTGGAATGACCCAGAACTAATCATCCAACATCAGTACCTGACCTCACTAATGCTCTTGTGGCTAAATGCAGTCAAACCATCACAGCAATGTTCCAACATCTAGTGTAAAGCCTTCCCAGAAGAGCAGATGGGTTTACCGTGGCAAACTGGGAGAAACTCCCTAATAATACCCTTGATTTCAGAAGAAACACTAGTCTCTACAAACTTTTGGCCATACAGTGCTGGTTTTGTGGAGGATTACCAATGGAAATAACTTTAAGTTCAGGCTTCAGCCCATAGCATAGGCTTGTCACCACTGGATGAGACAGAGAGAGACAGATACTGACCTCCACTGCGTCTCTGGCCCAGGTGAACAATGGGCTTCAGGCTGTCTTGGTGCTCTCTCAGGTGAGGCAGGTACAGGAGTGCATTGGGCTGTACAGGCAAAAAGCGCAAAATGGCACTCGTTTCTGGCCATTTAACTGGAGGGAGACATATGAGAGTGTGAATGAGTTAGTGGGAGGGGATGCTTTGGTGTAAAATCATTAATGTACATGCGTCAATGTACTGGTAGATTTACCTGAGGAGTTGTTGGAAGTGACATTATTACTAGCGATGGTCAAGTTCTGCAGGTCCTCCAGCACTTGCAGCAGTTTGACTGACAAGGCCTCTCCACGTTGCTCTGCTTTCACCAGCCTCTCATAGACCTTTCGGAGTTCCCCTTCTCTCGTTTCTAAACCGTAGAACCAGATCAAACTCAGATACAGTTCTGCCATGTTCTAAAGCTCAATGGTATGGATATGATATAGTATTTCAATGCAAATCTTTTCCTCATTTTTTTTTTCAAAGCTGAAACAACAGAGCAGGAGCTGAAGAGCTATTCACAGCATTAATACTGTGCGCAGCACTGTTATCACCCAAGGTAAATGTGCCTTATCCATACACAGAACTAGGAAATTATCTACACTGAACATGTATAATCAGCACTTAGTACACATCGAACATCTGACATACATTTTATATTACATATTTGATAAGATATACATAGTTTATTAGTCTACCCAGATACAGATCATCTTTCCTTGTTTTGTGCAAATTTTACAAGCAGGCAAAACATTTTCACACAGTTTGACCAAGTGTCATGATCAGGACTGCAGGCAATTCTGAAGGCCTGTGTTTATTTTGTTCTTTGCATAACTGGGTTTATGATTTATGAGGATAATTTTGACTATATCTTATGCTAAGCAGGTCACCACACTAAGGTATCACATTTCCAGCTGGTTTCAGAGCTTTGCTTGTTAGTGGTAACAACGATTTGTCTATCAGAGTTACAGGATTAGATGTTTCCAGAGCTGCTTTTCACACTGCTTTGCAATCCAGAAATTGCTACATAAGGAAGGTGTTACAGTTAGTTCACCAACAAAAATCTTTTAATGACTTAATTGAGCTTAAACACATTTCAAAACATGCTGGAGTGTGAATGCGGTACACGCCTTGGGGAGCACATGTGTACATTTACCTTCTGAATGTATGCAATTTCTAAGTCTTCTGTATAAATTAAGTTATAATTAAGTTGGTTGTACAGATTTTCAGAGGCAGAAAAGTATCAATTCTATATAAAATAGCAACAGAACATCTGCATACTGAAGGTGTTCATTCAAACTGTGGGATTATGCCGTGCAGAACACAGGAGGAAAACAGAACGTTGGAGAACTTTATGTGCATTAGGGCCGTTTCATTACCATAATAAATTCCATAACAGTTCTTTTCTGAACATATCAAAGGTACCATATGTACTTCTAGAACGCTGAGCTATTGCACATATAATAATATGTAAAACTGTGTGAGCTGTCCAACTTTTTTTTCCCTTAAATAGTTTATTTAGTTCTCAAACCTTTTAATAAACAGCTTTTGAGATTATTGCAAATATCACTTTTATTGTGGTGCTTCTCTACGGATCATCTTGTTATGAATGACTGGGTATTGATCGTCAGTAGGGATGCACGCTGATAATAAGACTCATATCAGTATCAGCAGAGATTTGCTTAAAGAAGGAAGAGTTTAGATTTGACAATATTTGAAGATATTTATTTTTCTGTTTTTATTTTTCAATTTTAATTTTTCTACATCATTTCAAAACACCAGCTGCAGCTCTGGGAACATCTCATTTTGTAACTCTGATAGACAAATTGTTGTAACCACTAACAGGCAAAGCTTTGAAACCAGCAGGACATATGATGCCTTAATGTGGTGACCTGCTTAACATAGGATAATGTCAAAATTGTCCTTATAAATCATAACCCCGTTTTTTGAAAATAACAAAATAAACGCAGGCCTTCAGAATGGCCTGCAGACCTGATCATGACACTTGGTCAAACTGTGTGAAAATGTTTTGCCTGCTGGTAAAATTTGCTGTTCTTTACGTTATGTGAAAGTTTCATGATGAATGGACTGACAGAAATGCTCTAAAATCGCTTAGAAATAAAATCTCTTTACATTAACTTACACTGAAAGGTAAGAGGGTTTTGCCCTCTCCTTTAAAGTTACTATTTTGGAGATACTTGTTTTTCTTTGGACAATGAAGATACATTTATTTTACTTCAGAAGAGCAGAATATTTGGTGATGGTAATGTTGGGTTATTCTGCTAAAATGTCAACATTTTATTAGATTTACTGCATTTGTAACCCAATATTTCTCTGTAATGCTAATCCAGGTGGATCTAGGCTAAATTTCTACGTATATTGGCATTGACAGATATGTACATGGAAAATACCGCACATCAGTTTCAGCCCACAATTCCCATATCGGTGCATCACTTATTGTTTGTATTGCGTTGTAAATTATGAACACTGAAAATGCACATAAAAGGCCCCCTTTAACAGAATAGTGTGTTTCATATCCTATTAACTTATTATTTCAAGTTTAATAAACTTTTAAACATCCCTGTTACTTACATTACAATGCATGTGTTGCAAATAAACAAATAACAGAAAGTTAGTTTAGTTTTAGCTTACAGAAAGTAAGTAACCTATCTGCCTTGTAATGTTTATTTTATTGAAAATGAACCATGGGTAACCACAATCCCTTGCAATGAGCATTCAAATTAATCTGATATCTATTGCTGTGTGGTTTTCAGGTTTGCTTGTAAGCCTCAGAAAAACTAAAAACACAATATGAAAATCTCTTTGAGTATTGTGATCTTTTATAGCAGCCATATTACTCATCCCTAAGCAGCTATCTATGCATACTGACTGTCTGTAACTTTAGTAAGGTCATAATAATCGACAATAATCAACCGACAGACGCCGTAAACTTGAGGTTCAAAGGCCACGGTGCTGCTAAAACACTACAGATTCCCACCTCCTCAGTTTGGATGGCGGTGCGGAGGCGAAACTCAGAGGGAAATCTGATAGATTTATATCTGGTATAAACATCAAAGCAAAAGTCAAAATAATCTAAATAGTTTACACTTAATAAAATAAACCCTTACATTATATAACATGGTACTAGCATACATAAATAATATATGCCATCCATATATTATTATTGTTTTCTGTCATTATATTGTTAAATATGTGTTACACATATATGTTTGTATATGGCTGAAATGTGTGTATATATATATATATATATATATATATATATATATATATATATATATATATATATGTGACAAATATAAGTTGTTTATGAGGGAAATCCACGTATCTAATATTAATTATCTACTATGTGACGAATGTCCTATATTTTAAATCATTATGTTGCCATATATCAAGGCATCATTTTTAATCTCTTTTAGAAACGTGTTTTATTCGTCGATGAGCCTGTGACGTTATGAGGAGCTAAAACCTCGTCCAGCACTGAGTCCATGTGCTGTGGCTCAGTCTGGTGCGATCGTTTCTCTCTGGATCCTCTTTTCTGAGCGTTGTCTTTTGTTTTAAAGAAGAAACTGAAAGTGGCCTCAAATTCTCACTCAGCTTTTTTCAGACCCGCTCCTCGCTGCCGAAGTCTTGTAATAAGGCTCGTATGACAGCAGTAAGTCATGAGGCGAACTTGTAAAGCCTGTATGAACAAACTTAGTGAGTAGAGTTTCGCGAGACCGTGATGTGAACACGAGGGCTTACCGTGTTGAGCCGCGCGCCAGGAGGTCAGTACGAACACGCACCCGCAGAGACTGAGGGTCAGTGGTATAAGTTTGCCATACCGCCCCCTCATCTCACTCCACACAGAGTCCGGCCACAGCGCAGCTTAAAAACAGAGCAGGAAACGCGCCTCCGCCTCAGCTTCAGCTCCAGCTCCGCTCATGTCGGTGCTCTTAAACCCAAATCCTCCCGAATGAGGCAGAACCGGTTCAGCCGAAGCGACCTGATGAAGTGAGGAATCAGACGAATGTCATCCATTCATCCTCCCACACGCCACCTCTCACAGCGCGGCTCCACCTCCCTCTACCTGTCAGCTGCTGCCTTTCTACTTCTCCTTTATTTAAATCCAGGCCTTGCAGACCGCCACACCCAGGTCTCAAAGCTCTGGGAGACGACTTTATTTTAATAATCAGGAGTTCAATTAACAACAACAACAAAAAAAAAGGAAAAAATATGTCCATGTTTGAGCTCATCAGCTGATGATTGGACTAATAGAAATGCTCCAAAATAGCTTCATTAACTCATATTTAATCATCTTGTTCTTGCTGACAAAAACATGTCTTAGTAAACCCTTTGAATAATGTTCCAGTGACCAATAAATGACCAATACATTTCTCTCCTCTTGATGTAATCTGGGCGGTACTAATCTTGGGTAACTTGTAATCATTCCCCTGACCAGTCACAAGGCTGGCTTCTCTGGCCCCGCCCACACAGCACTTTTCAGTCCGAGAATCTTAGCGAGCTAAAGCTAACCTAGCATAAACAAAAGCTAGCAGGCTAGCTCACCTGTCGCTGCCTGTGGCCAGTTCTATACACGGACAGTGTTTGTTCGTCCGTTCGTCTGTGACCTTTCTGACCAGTTACATTCACATAAAACTGGATATATGAGGGAGACAAGAAAAAAATAGTAATAAAGAATAAAGTTGTGCAAAAATGAGTTGTTTAATTGAAACAGATAAATTGGTTTGTTAAAACTGAATCACACTTCCCATTACTATTCCAAAGCTGCACTGCACGGTATCCCAAATCTAATCCTGGAAGACCAGAGTCCAGTACTTTTGTGGTTTATCTGCCTAATGAATCTACTAAACCTGTGATTATTGAATGGGCTGAATCAGGTGTGCCGGACAAGCAAAATCACCATACTGTGCTGGACACCAACCACCCAGGCCTTGAAGTATTGACATCAGGCCTACTACACACAAGATTCCTTATCAACTCAAAATGATCATTTTGCATAAACACATGCTGCACTGAGAAAACTAGCAAAATGTATGGAGAACTATATTGCTTCGTACAATTAATTACCTTTAATGACAGACTTTCAGAAAAAGAACAAAAAAGTTACTGATACATCAATAAGTAACAAGAATGGAGGAATCGTGATGAACTATTTATTCATCTTTTTTTCCGGTTCCGGTTTAGTGTGGCTTTCAGATGAATGACTCTCGTCAACATGACAGAGACCTGTGAAGAGAAAAGATGTGCCTGAATTCAGATACTTAGATTCTAATGACTTAGATAACATCTCTGGCAGTAGTATGTGAAAATGCTGACTTAATATCTTGAAAGAGTGACTTATTTTCTCAAAACATTGACTTACTATGTCAAAACAATGACTTAGTTTCTCAAAATAATGACTTATTATCCCAAAGAAATTTATTATCTCATTATTTCTACATAGTTCCCCAAAAATCTCAACGAAATATATTATAATTTTGAAATTCTAAGTAGATATTTTAAGACATAAGTAATTATTTTGAATATTTTAAGAAAATAAGTAAGTATTTCAAGATCCTAAGTCAATGGGCTTCAATGCATGTGCCCACTTCATACAAAATGCAAACTGATAGAAATTCCCTTCAAACTAGAAAAAAGCAAAAAGCCCCTGAGAAAAACTTTTAATTTGTAATCAATAACTGTGAGAATGTGTTATCATATTAATCTTTGTACTTAAAGCCTTACGTCGTAGTTCATACTGACCTGTAACACCATCGTAGGAGAACTGTGGTTCTCTTTTGAACCCGAGACACTCAGCTTGCTTCCAGTACAGATCCATCTCTGACTCAGATGCTTTGGGTCTCTTTGCTACAACATTACATACAGTCTTTAGTGCTTTATTGAGACATGATACCCTAAAGTTTGTGTTCACAAGAGTAACACTGCATAACTTCACTGTCCAAAAGTGAGATATTTGACGGTCTGTTGAAAGTGTTGACTGGGATCTGGTCAGATGATCAGGCAGCACAAAACCAGAAGAATGTGTGTATGTATTTCCACCTAGTGGCCTGTTAACCAACTATATTTACAGGCTCGCCTATTTATCAGTAGAAAGCATGAAGACAAGACCCAGTTAAGACTACATAAAAATTTGGTGACAGGGAAAAAAGGATTGAAATTCATGTGTAGTCCATTATATCTAATAATAATAATAATAATAATAATGATAATAATAATACTAATAAATAATAATAATAATAATAATAATAATAATAATAATAATAATAATAATAAAACAATAATAGCAACCACTTAATTCAACTTCTCATTCTAATTTTGGGAAGTAAATGAAGGTATGTTAAAGATGTTTCTCTTTTGTTGTCTGTTCTTGATCTAAACGTAAGAGTTAATAAAATATGTGTTCATTAATTAAATCCTGAATAAAGAGACCCACAGATGAGCTCTTTTTCTCCAGTATCTAATTTTATTTCAAATGGAGATTTTTTTCTGCATTTTTTCTATTTGAATTGTTTGCTGTTGTAGTCGAAATATTTTAGCACAGCGATATGCAGTGTGTAACACAACATTACACAACAAAATATTAGCAGAGTAGGCTGATACGAGCTTGTTTTATACCAGTAATCAAGTGTAAGGGTGGCAAATTAAGTGGAAAGTTTCTGCAACATACCTTTTATACCAGTCCCTCACAAGCGGACGAGTCCATTGAGGTAGGCAGAGTAAGAAAGTGTTGTTTCAGGTATTGTGTTAATATTGTATACATTATTTATAACATTTAATATTTATTATTATTAAGTCAATTTTTTTACAGAGTTTCATGACACAAAGTGTCATCACCAGCCAAGACAGGACCACTGGGTCTCCTTCAGTATAGGCCCAGAGACCACTAGAGGGTGCTTTGCGGCCCAGTATTTGAGAAACACTGGCTTAAAGCAATAGTTTGATCAAAATTGAAAATCATCTACAAATTTTTTATGGAATTCATGATCAGATTGACTAGGCCATGCAAGCACTTACAGCTTCAACAGCCCTGAGTTATTTTGGCTGTGTATTTGGGTCCGTTGCCTTGTTGAAATGTTTTTGGTTGATAAGATTCAATTCTCCACCAATATCTCCCAGTACCTTCACAACCAATGACAACATACTTAAGCAAATGCAGTTTGCATTTACATATACACATTTTTTCTTTTTTCCAGTTAATTTTGTTATTTAAACATATCTTTGTATATGTTTATGAATACATTTATTTCTGTTCATATTTTGAAGTACAGAGTCAAATTTAAATTATGTGTGTAAATTTAAAGTGTATATATGCACTGGAAGTATATTAAATAATACAAATAAATGTGTCTCAATACTTGTGACTGTAATGTTCTTCAAAGTCTTTTTGGTTATAGTAGAGCAGTTTGTTTGACAAGTTGTCAGTACTCAGTGTTTAGGGTTTGGTAATGACTTGGTCAGCGGTTTATAGCTAAAATAACCCCCTGAACAGCTGACCAACAAACCTCTGTTGAAGAAAGAAGCAAGGTCACTTACTCAAGAGGAAAAGGGACCTCATCGTCATATTCTCCATCTGTCTCTGGAGGCTCATGGTGATGCAGTCAGAACAAGATGGCAGTAAATCGATCACTATCGTTACATTATTTACTGTAAACAGACACATCAGCCTGAGTGTAAGACTCTTCACATCAAATCACAGTGATGTGAACAAAAGTGGTAGAAGAAATAGATATGACTTGTTAGATTGTTCTAGCTTCCAGCACTAACAATGCAGACCCATAACTGAAGGAGTGTGTGCTCAAACCTCACTCATTTTCTACACCATTACACTGATTTTACATGGGAGTGCAGGATGAAGGAAACAGTGTGGGACGTTTCAGACTCACCAGAAGCATAAAAGGTGCTGTTTTTGAAAGTTATGTTCATGGAGGAAATCCTACAGTCTTCATGTCTGAGGAGAAAAAAGGACACTCATTATCAAAAGGACACAGCCCAAAGTAATGACTAAGCACAGTGTGGGTTTGAGCAGAACTACAACAAGTGATGTTTAAGAACTGTTTAGGCTCTTTATTCCTTTTTGACTGAAAACATTAATGATCATTAATGATTATATTGATAACATTATATATATTCATATATATATTCATCTATAGCCCTTATATATACTTCTAAGACTGAAGACTGAACATGTATGTTTTGAATTTAACATATTGTGGAAAAAACAACAAAGAATGTGAACTATGCAAACGTTATGGCACATTTTAAATATAAATTTAAATGTAAATTTTGCATAAATAAATCTACATAAAAATGCATTATTTACATTTTTTAAATATATACATATATACATATGTAGTAGCTTTAGAAAATCAACACAACATGTCATTTGTTCAAACCTTTGCATCATGCAACTGTATGTAAATCAGCTACCACAGCACTGTACTTCTACATCAAAAACTCTTTTGGTGTAATGAATAAACTTACTGAATTGTTATCCTCCAGCACCCGTGGCTTTATGAGATCCTCACAATTTGGGTCAGCAGCCTGGTGGACGGCCAGCAGGCTGAGAAAAACCAGAACGGAGCTGATTAGAACAGTCATGATGGGCAGAGCTCTTCAGACACTGTTGCTAACCTGAATACAGGACCCCTGCACTTTATACTGTTTAATACTGAGCGTCCTCCTCCTCTGCACTTTAACTGCCATTGAGGCTCTTGTAGAGTGATGCAACAGTGCCAGAGATCGACCCACCGTCAGCACGCTGAACTCCAGGGAATTAGGCTATGGGGTATTTAACTATTTTATACTGGGACGATATCTAAAAATGTATGTAGTATACAAGCGCATGTGACATGCTGTATGATACCATTTAGAATTTGATATGGCAAAACAATTCTATTTGTGTGTGTACACTGGCAAGGCGGAAACATTTAATAACAGAACACTAGTTATGGGAGCAAGTGGCTGTCATAAAAAACACTCACAACTGTAGATTTTTTCTGTTTTTTCTTTTTTTTTACATTGTTTGAAAACTCCAACTGCCCTTTACATTATATGGCCATTTTGTTATGATTGAAATAATAAAAACAGCCCAAAATTACATGGAAGAAAATCTTGTTACATTAAAGTATATTGAAGTTAAGAATGTTTTTCTTCTCCTATAAAGTCACTCTCTCTGCTGTCTGAAGTGACTGAAGAAAAATTTAGTGGGAACACTGGCTCACAGCACATTAACTGATCACCTTATCAACATAACAGTATTTAAAAAAAGCTATTAAAATTCAGTTGTCCGTTACATGGAAAATTTCAGCTTGTGATAGCATGTCAACCAAAACTGCTCAACTATTTTAATGTTTTTATCTATATTCTCAGGTGTGTCATCTAATTCTGATATTTGCATAGGCAGGCAAATGCTAATTTGGAGTTTTTCATGCAACAACCTAGCAATACCTTAGCAACCACCCGGGATACCACAGCAATGGCCTAGCAACAACTTAGCAACCACCTTGGATACCATAGCAACACCTTAGCAACCACCTGGAATAACATAGAAACGGCCTAGCAACCACCTGGAATAACAAAGCAGTGGCCTAGCCACACCTAGGCGACCACCTCGGATACCATAGCAAAGACCAAGCAATACCTTAGCAATCACAAGGGAGACCATTGTACATTGAACTGTGGTGACTGTCCAGCTTTAGCAGTTTTATAAAGCCCTTGCTCTGACCACTTGCCTCAGAAAGAGGCCACTGCATTGCCTGTGTTAATGTGTGTGGTTGTTATAACTGTTAAAATCAAAGTGGTTGACCTAAAGAATTGTTGTGACCTGTGAATATGATGAAAAGATGCTTCACTTTAGAGAATTGATTCTTTGAAAAGATTTATTCAGTTGTCTTTACGCAGTACAGTATACATACTAAATACTGAAATACAAGAACTATGAATGTTGACAGTGCTTAGTGTTGCCAGATACACCGTAAATCATTAAATCTCATTGATCATTATTCTCTGTTTACTTTGCTGCAGATATTGCATAACATTTGGTTAAAGGACACTCTGGCTCAGCAGAGCCAAATACAGCATTTTCAGGTTTAAAAAATCAATTAGATACAATTAGATCATTTTCATTATTCGTTGTTTTTGTGCTCAGGTTTGGTGTGTTCTTTAGAGGAACTGTTCTTCTCCTCTTGACAGAATTCTGAAATAAGAGAAAAAGCAAAATAAGCAGAATTCACATGCAAACAAAAAAAGATTCCATTAGTCTTTCAACATGCCAAGTAGGAAAAAAGCCATTAACACTATAACGTTAATGTAATGTAATGTTTTTAATTACTATTGTCTTTTGAAGCTGTCATTTCAATTTGTAAATTTAGTAGTTAATTACTATATAATTCTTCATTTATTATGTCCTGAATAGTCCATACTGACCTGTTACGCCATCGTAGGAGAACTGTGGTTCTTTTTTGAAGCTGAGACACTCAGCTTGTTTCCAGTACAGATCCATCTCTGACTCGGATGCTTTGGGTGCCTTTGCTGCAAAATCACATATATATCATTACACGTCAGATTTACATTATATGTTTATGTGTGTAATATATATATATTTATGAGGTTGTATATGTACACACACACACACACACACACACACACACACATATATATATATATATATATATATATATATATATATGTTCAACCTCATAAACAGAGCAATGCTGTTGTTATACATGCAGAATGTGGTTTGACATTGTCTTGCTGAAATAATCAAGGCCTTCTCTGAAAAAGACGTTGTCTGGATGGCAGCATATGTTGCCAAAACATCTATCATTCAGCATTAATGACGCCTTCATTGATGTGCATGTCACCCATGCCATGTGCACTAATGCACCCCGATACCATCATGAATACTGGCTTTTGAACTGTGCACTGATAACAAGCTGAGTGGTCTTTAGCCCAGAAGACACAGTTTTCCAAAAGAAACTACAATTTTTACTTGTCAGACCACAGGACACTTTTCCACTTCCCCTCAGTTCATTTTAAATGAGCTCAGGCCCAGAGAAGGTGGCTGTGTTTCTGGATCCTGTTTATATTTGGTTTCTTGTTTGCGTTTTAGAGTTTTAACTTGCATTTGTGGATGCAGAAGTGTTCCTGAGCCCATGCAGTGATTTCCACTTTAGAATCATGTCTGTTTTTAGTACAGTGCTGTCTGAGAGCCCAAAGATCATGGCTAGCAAATACTGTTTTTTGGTCTTATCCCTTGCATTCAGTGAGTTCTCCAGATTCTCTGAATCTTTTAATGATATTATGTCCTGTAGATGATGAAAGCAAAAGTTCTTTGATGTTTTGATTTGATTGTGTAGCCTTTCACAGAGTGGTGAACCCCTCCTCACTGGGATGCTTTTTTATACCCAATCTTGTTACTGACCTGTGGCCAATTAACTACCAGGTGGTTTTTTTGGCATTACACAGCTTTACCAGCCTTTTTTTGCCCCGTCCCAACTTTTTTGGAACATGTTGTTGGCATCAAATTCAAAATGGGAATTTATTTTTTAAAAAACAATAAAATTTCTCAGTTTAACATTTGATATGTTGTCTTTGTACTAGGTTCAATGTAATATAGGGTTTTAATGATTTGCACATCATTGAATTTTGTTTTTATTTACATTTTGCACAGTGTCCCTTTTTTGGAAATGGGGTTGTATAACATGGTGACATGCTGTTTGTTTTTTAGATTGACCTTGTTTTTCTAAGTTTTCTAGTCTTTTATTTTTATTGGTAGTTCCTAGTTAAGGGTAAACAAAGCCTCATGAGGCTTCTGAAAAAGTGAAATGAGACTCAGTGCCTCGTCCCACCCATAGTAGTTCCTAATCTTGTTTTCTTTTTTGTTCTTTGTCATGGATCATCATAAGAACTTTTTAAAACATTACACTACAGCATATTTTGTTACTAAATAATATTCAATAATATAAGGAAAAAATATTAGAAAGGCAAATGATATAATTACATAGTGGTGTTGTAGTACTTGAGTGTTTCTATCTTAATACAACATCAGCAAAACCTTCAAACAGAATTAAACAGTAATTTTCCTACATGTTGAAATAGAATCTGTTCTGCCGGTTGAGGATCTAATTGATCTTTTCCATGATGGCTTAACTGGTATTATTTGGTATTATTTGTTTGTTGATGTTCATTGGTTCCAAAACTGAAACATCCCTTGAGGGCAGATCAGAATGTTTTCATTACTGTGTTTTCATTTAATAATAAAAAAAGGATGAATGTTGTTTGGTTTGTGTTCAGTTGACTTAGTGATGGTAATTGTAAATAAGTTCTAGAGAAGGTACAGAGAGGAAACTCACCATCCTCTGTTTCCAAAAGTTACAATGCAAAGTTGGACTCAGACTTTAATATAATGATAATCAGTAAATATTATGTAATGTTATATTTGAACAAATATATTGTAGCACATAATATTATTGATCAATATATGTCATGTATGATGAATAATAATGAATGTTTGAGTTTTTCCTTTTTCTTCTTTTTAGGTTTAAATTCTGAAAAAAGCTGGTGTTGATCTTGTCTCGGTCTCAGCCACTACCACTTCTTTTGACTCGGACAAAGTCTTGGTCTTGATTTAGACTCGATGAGTCCCGGTTTTGGTTTTGACTCAGACTCACCTCCGGTGGTCTTGACTACAACACTATCAAATCTAATTGGATGAGGGGAGTGGGGTTAGGTTAACTTCCTGGTGGATCAAATCAATTGTCATTATGAGCGAACTTTGGGCAGCCCTGGGTTAACTGACCAGCCTGTTCTTCATTAATAAGTACTAACAGTAATGAAGTGTGCATGCATGCAGTGACCCCCTGTGGCTACATTAAAAATAGGACCAAGAAAAGACGGGAGTGCCCGGCTGCAGCTGTTTGATTTGCAGTAAACTTGTGATTTTAAACAAGCATTATAAAGCGGTATTGTTTTTCCTCTTGCTGTTGTCTTGTTATAGACCTTGATCTATTAGTCTGAGGGTCACTGTGCTATATACTAATAACCTGTAGAAATATACAGAGTACAGCAGACCAATGTGAATATAGGATTGACAGTGGTGTGTCATATGAAAAATGCAATGCATTGAAACGTATTCTCATAAATTCAAATTATTGAAAGATTAATCGTTTAATATAGAAATTGAAATTTGAAGGCATGTAATTTTAAAATTGCATAAGCTGTGATTTTATTGTAGTTTTTAGTGGGGAAAGCATTTAGTTAATATGCAGATATTACAGCCAAAACATTTATTCACGGATTTAATTTTAACATTGCTTTTTCAAGATCAAACTAAAAATGAAATTCAAGCACTTTTATAAATGAGACCTTAAATTATTAGAATAATTTAAATCGCAGTCACAATATTGGTCCAAAAAATCGCAGATATTAGATATTTCCCTCAAATCGTGCAACCCTAATAAATTCTATTCATATAAAAGCCTGACAACATACAACAATATATTTCATTGGGTGTGATTTGAAACATGCTCAGTTTATATTGTGTCATGCCTCCTGCCACTCCTTGCTCCCTCCAGCACTCTACTAACCACCAGCTCCTCCAGTTCTCCACCTTCATCACCTGCTTCTCATCACAGACTTATTGGCACTTTGTTTTCTGTGGTTTGCAAAATCTCTCGTCTATCAATTGAGTTTCTGAGCTTTTATCTGCTGTATGTGTTTAGGTTTCTCAGGCTTTCAGCCCTTTTTGCCTCATGCTGCATTCTGCTTTCTACTCTTATTCTCATTCACTTAATTCACTCTCAGAGGATAACCTAAAACTGTAGTTTTAATCAGAGGTTTTACTTCTGACTTTCATAGCTGAACAATCACCTGAATAGCTGAGCAATGAAACGCTGCAGTGGAAAAGAGTGAAGTGACTTACTGAAGAGGTAGAGAGTGTTGATGGTCGTGCTATTTATCTGACTGACGAAGTGCATAGTGAGACAGTCAGAACACGATGGCAGGAAATCGCCCTCTGACGTGACCTCTTTTTCTGTGAACACACAGATCAGCCTTCTAAGTGGAGGGTATAAGGAAGACTCACATGTGCAAGAACAACTAGATATGACAGTGGTTTGACTTGAAATGCATTTTTTGCAGGAAAGGCCAAAAAAACAATGATTCAAACTGTAAGTCAGGTCAGCTTAACTGATTTCACAGCTTTTATTGAGGTAACTCAGCGTAGTTTAGTCTTAAGTTCATCTAACACACATTTTTGTAGTTCTGCATCTCAACTAGGACGATTACATTACTATAAACTGAAATTGCTTGATTTCTGTTGGACCTTTACTAAACTTCTTTATTGCTAATTTTCACCTACAGCAGTGGTCACCAACCCTGGTCCTGGAAATCTACTGTCCTGTAGGGTTTAGTTCCATCCTACATCAAACATGCTGCCTCCTCCCTACCAAACACTAAGGCACCTGATCCAGCCAATCAAAGACTTCTGAAGTTAACCCCTTAAAATCCCAGGCTTATTATGTACTAAGGCTTATTATATAAGAACTACAGGGATTTTAATGAATATTGGTCTTAGGTTATGGAAGTGTGTAATAAAACGTTGGGCCTGCTGCAGGCCCTGGCCATTTAAAGGGTTAGCTGGAGCACTTGTGGCAGATTGTGGTTGGAACTAGATTCTGCAGGAAGGGATTTCTGGGACCAGGGTTGGTGACCACTGATCTACACGTTAAGACCTCCTCTATGTCCCTGGCTGGGGGGATGGTGATCTCTGACCATGGGAGGCTGGGATTCAAACTCAAGATAAAATACTGATGGATTTGGACTCTCCTGAGTATTTACAAAGCATAATATGTTTGCTTCCACTCAAGTATATTGGAATGTACTTTCTACATGGATTAAGAAGATCTAGTGCAGTTCTAGAAGTTCCTCAGCACTTAAGAACACTCTACAAAAAAGATGGCTCTTCAAGGGTTCTTTAATAAAGACAAAATGTCTGTATAGAACCATGAAATGGTTCTTCAGATTGAAGGAGAATATGTTGTACATGGTTCTATATAGAATCTTTTTGAAAAGGGTTCTGTGTAGCACCAAAAGGGTTCTTCTATTGTTGTGATGTCAAGTTTGATACAATAGAAGAACGCTTTTGGTTGCTAAATAGAACCCTTTCAAAAAGATTCTACATAGAACCATCTACAGCACATTCTCCATCAATCTGAAGAACATTTACACAATGCAAAGAACCCTTTAATCTTGCAAAAGGTTCTTTGAGTGTTCATTGTTGTATATAGAACCATTTTCTTACGAAAGAACCCCTGAAGAACTATGTTTTTTAAGTGTGTAGTTTTCTGATCCAACACTTTTGTACTTAGGGAAGGTGCACTCTTAAAAAAGATGGTTCTTTAAGGGTTCTTTAGTAAAGACAGTGGTTCTATAAAGCACCGAAAAGAGTTCCGTTATTGTTACAATGTCAAGCTTGTAGCAATAGATGAACCCTTTTTGGTGCTACATAGAACAGTTTTCAAAAAGGTGTTGTATAGAAGCATATACAACACGTTCTCCATTAATCTGAAGAACCATTTCACCATGCAAATGGTTCTTTGAGTGCTCATGGTTCTATATAGAATGTTTGTCTTTACTAAAGAACCCTCAAGAGCCTTCTCAATAAAGTAAGTTAGATCAAAACAGCTGTGAGATCAGCTACCTTCAAATTTGAACTTGATCTGACCTAAAGAAATTGAGGAAACTTGTGTTCTATCTACTCATCATTACATTGATTATGGATGGGTTTATCTGAGAAACTGAGTGCAGGGTGGGGCAGTAATGAACAAAATGATTTGGGAGAGATGGTACAATGGACAGCTGGAACATCTGAATCACAAACAACGCACACATTTTGTTCTCAGCATATCATTAACTGGTAAAAACACAAAATACACAGGCACTTTCGACTCACCAGTAGCAAAGAATTTGTTATTTTTCACAGTCGCATTAATGGTTGTAAATTCACATTTTCCATTTCTGAGGGGATAAAATGACACAAATTTCAGATGCAGCTTAAACATAGTGGCATAATAGTGGCTCACAGATTTCAAGCAAGCCAGCCAAACTAGATTTGAGTTGTAAAAGAGTAATAGCGAGACTCACAGCTTGTTCCCTTGGCTGAGAATCACAGTATCTTTTAAGGAACTGGGGGCAAACTCCACCCAGGAGCTGTTCGCTGTTAATAAGATGTTTGTGAACAAAGGATGATTCGCAATTCCTTCAGTGAAGATCCACTTCCCCATGATCTAAAACACATCAACAAAGGAACACGTAGAGAAGAAGATGGTGACGCACTTAGAGTGCTACTACAGTCAAATACTGGTCAGAAAAGAAGAAGCTCCAGTTGAACGTAGTAAACGGAAGCCAATCCTCATGCTGTCACTCACAGTGAGGGATCTCAGTTTCATTAAAAAAGGATATATAGGAAGATAACTCTGTATCTTAACTAGTTTAGTCTCTTGAACTGACAGAGCAGACTTACTGAACTGTAGTCGTCCTCCAGCACCAGCGGCTTTGTGAGATCCTCACAGCTTGGGTCAGCGGCCTGGCTGACGGCCAGCAGGATGAGAAAACCCAGGACGGAGCTGAATAGGGTGGCCATGGTGGACAGAGCTCTTTAGATACTTCAGCTGACCTCTTCAGATACTTCTGTTAAACTGCATACAGGACACCTGCACTTTACACCCAGTTTTATACAGAGCGGCCACGGCAGTGGCTCTTCCAGAGTGATGCAACAGCACCAGAGGTCGACCCACTGCCGGCATGCTGAGCTCTGCTGGGAAATTGGGATTTTGCGAATTTGGAAAGTCCTAGACTTTCCACAAAGAATTTAAGTAGCTAATTGACAACTTACCAGTTGCACATTAGTTTAAGCTATATTGAGGTAACATGGGACATAACATTATCTAGTAAAGGTCAGGGTCAGATGTTATAGCTAAAGGTCTGAGGAGCAACAGCTATGTGGCTTAACGTTTTCTACTGATTTATTTATTTATTCTTGTAATTTATAATAGGTGGATGCACATTCATATTTATAACATTTGTAGTGTAATATTTGTCTAAGACCCTTTATTTTTGGGCTCCTATTGTTTTTCTTTATACCGTAATAAATTTAAATTACCAGCATTTTACTAAAGCTACACTATGTAGGTTTTGGAGATTCGGAGACTCCTCTGGTGGACATGTGTAATTGCACTCAATGTGCGTAAGAACATTTTGTAACGTTGGTTGTGCTTCAGACCCCTTCCCCGAGTGGATGAATCTGTTGACTGCAAACGTGTTGAAAGAGTATTCAAAGAGAACTTAGTTAAAACTTGGTGAAGAAAATGTCTTCCGCGGATGTGAGTGAATTATCTACTATTGTTATCATATTTCCATCAGTATAAAAATGATTTTGCATTTGAGGCCTAAACATCGAGCCGGACCTTCTTTCTGAGCCTGTCCATGTGACATTAATGTGACGTAGTTCGAAAAACTTCTGCAAAATACAATCTAACCCCAGGCATTACAGGGCGACTCGCAGCAGCACAAGTGTGCCATATTTTAGCATTTTTTTTTTTCCTGATTCAGCATCACTACTTTTTTTTTAACAATAACAAAAAAAACAAAAAAAAACACTGTGCAGTTTTAATTGCTAAAAACGTATCTAAAACCAGATGCTTTTGTCTTTTGCTGAACCAGCATTTTAATTGGTTACTTCAAGTTTCCGGTGTGTTCTGGTGATTTCTTTAAAGACCCATGTACTTAAGGTTCCTTAGAAAACCAACAATAGTTATTCTATAGTATCCCTACAAATAACTCTTTCCGGCATCTTTATTTTTGTACTTAAATGCATTATTTGAAATTGATTTTTGATACTGATGATTACAGAAGTGAAAGATTTGTGTATTAGTTGTTATATTTGATAAGAGCTCACCTTTCTACAAAAACTGAATACATTTTAATCATTTCAGAGCACCAACCCCTCTACTTTCTGACTAAACCAGGCAGTTAAAAACATAACTGTATATTTTTCCCACTGATATTATAATGGCCATAATAATGGCATTATAATCAGCAGATGTGTTGTACACTGGATTTTAGGTGAAGTCTATATGGTAGACATGTTTTATCTTAAATGGCCAAATCACATTCAGCGCCAGCTTTAACTTTACACTAATATACTGCTACGGTGGCACAATAAACATAGAACCGATCAGCAGATAGCTACATAGCTGTGTCAGCCTACTGAACGGCTCTGTGGCCCTCAACACAGTAAGCTAACCATGTTGAAAAAACGCGCTGACTCTGATTTTTAAGCGTTCCGTGTTGAGTCGAGTCAATGTGAAAATACTACTGGAATGGTCACCCTCTGTACTCAGAACCATTTGGCCCTGCAGTGAAAATGAGGCCTGAGTTAATTGTGGTGTTCAAGACACTTGCTAACATTGCTAGTGTTGTTGCTAAGGGCTGAGTAGCACGAATTACTGTGGTTGATGTTGTATAGTGGGTAACACCTCTGCCTTCTACGCTGTAGACTAGGGTTCAGTCCCTGCCTGGGTAAGCACCCTACATTATACCAATAAGAGTCCTTGGGCAAGACTCCTAATACTACCTTCGCCTACCTGTGTAAAATGATCACATTGTAAGTCGCTCTGGATAAGAGCGTCTGCTAAATGTCGTAAATGTAAATTACAGCTGGCGTTTTTTTCAGTCTGTCTTTCTCCTCCGAAAAGAATATTATTTAGTTAAAAAAAATGGTTCTATACAAAACCATGAACATTCAACAAACCTTTTCCATGATTAAACAGTTGTTTGAATGGTGAAATGGTTCTGAAGATTGATGGAGAGTGTTCAGTAGATGGGTAGTTCTTCGTTTGTTATGATGTCAGGGCTGTTACAATAGAAGAACCTGTTTGGGTGCCATGTAGAACCCTTTTCAAAAAGGTTCAATATAGAACCATCTACTGCACATTCTCCATCAATATGAAGAACTCTTTCGCAATGCAAAGAACCTTTTGGTCATGTAAAAGGTTCTTTGAGTGTTCATGGTTCTACATAGAACCATTTTCTGTACTAAAGTACCCTTGAAGAACCATTGAAGAACCAGGTATGTAGAACTTAAGGAGCTGTAAATAAAAGTATTAAAGGATTTTCCTGGTTTATTGTTTATACACTAATATCATCAACTGTGAAATCTTTAACACTACCTCAAACTCATAGCTTGAGCTGACCCCTAATTAGCTCAGAGCCCAATCAAGCGCTTTTGATTTAGCTTGTCAGGGGTCTAAGATGGTCTTTACTGCTGTTAGATCAGACGGAGAGCACAGTGTGGGCTAAGCATGTAACACAGGCCAATGTTTGTTATTGAAGAATGTAAAAATTCATGCATTGCATCATTTTAGAAAATGATTCAAGTGATGACAAACACACAGTATAAATCATTAACCCTCATCAATCATTAATGATTGTTTACTGAGTTACTATGGTGGTTGCTACATTACGTGTGGTCAAAGAACAGCATCAGTACAGATGTCAAGTTCAGTTGGTCTTATTTCTGGAAAGAGAGGAGGAAGGGTTTTGTCTATCCATCCATCTGTCCGTTGCACATTCAGGGCCCTGACACACATAGTTGACTGTGGGACGCAGCCAGGCCGTTGGTGAGTGTCGGTGGCTGACCATTGCCTGTAGTTTGTGTGGTGTGTTCTGCCATGTTGGCTCTACTTGGTCCTCGTAAACGCTGTTTTGGTCGATCACGTTGAATCGGCGTCGCCGGCTGGCTGTGAGAGAATGTTGTGAATCGATGCATGAGGAGAGAAATGATACTCTTAGTGGCACAAACAGAGAACAGCCTTGTTTTCCACACCAGTGCAAGTAGCAAAGTCTTTTTTTTTATATTCAAGTGTCTGAATTTTTAAACCAGCGTTTTCCCAATGAGAAAATATAGTGAGGAAGAATTAGGGAAAAATCAGGAGAAGCCATGTTCTGCTTATTAAAAGGCTGTTCTGTTAAGAACTAGCAGAAGAAGAGGCAATCCAAAATAAGTGAAACGAGGGCAGGTCATTCTTGGCTCTATACTTTCCACCAGTGGTAAGTACCAAACCGGTTTAACTAAACCCATACCCCAACACAAACCCACACATAAAACGCATAAAAAGCTGAGTTACTATGGTGGCTGCTGCAACCACCAAGGGCCAAATTGGACTCTTTTGCCTCTCATAAGCCTCTTCTTATGCCTTTTTTACATGCCTGCTTGCAAGCTCCAATGGGAGCACAGCCAGTGGCAGAACGCCACAATATTTTGTATGGTTATGAATAAACATGGACACATAGAAGCCCTATAAGTTTTTCTTATATAGTTATGACCATGTGACAAACTGCACATTTTAATGCGCTGTTAAATGTATGAACTTGTACTTCGTATCCTCCTGGGTCACGGGGGCTGCTGGAGCCTATCCCACTGTGCCACTGTGCCACCCCTTTTAAGTACAGTGTCAGAAAAAAAGGTACTGGGCAGGTACATTTTTGATCACGAACATGTGCCCTCAACGATACTACAGTGGTGCAACATGACGGCCTCTGTTGAAAGAGGACCAGCTACCTATGTAGATATGAAAGGCTCATTTTAAGGTGATGAAGACACAACAATTCATAGTTACAGGTGATTATGCAATGATAAAAACATGTTTTTTTAATACTATATTCCATTTCTGCTAATAGATAAATCTTACACACTGCACCTTTAACTATGCAAAGAACCATTTATCACAGTGGTTTTAAAGTCCAACTGTGTACCTTAAACAAATTCTTCCCAGGGGAAAAGGACATCTTGGCACCTTTTCATGACTAACTTTCACATAAGATCACTTGTGGGACAATCATCAGTTGGCTTTAGTTGCCACTACTTCATACTCATCAGAGCAAGAAGCAGAAATTTTGGGTTTATGATCCAATCAGACTGTAAAGACCTTTTTCCAATAGTGCTCAATGATAAAAGTATTACAAATATTTATATTTAATTATATATATATATATATATATATATATATATATATATATATATATATATATATATATATATATATATAATAAAACATATATAATACACATATAATTTATATTATTATGTTTAATTTTAGTTTTATAAATGATTGCATGAGTGAGAGCATGAGTGATTAAGGCCCTTGAGTAAATGACTTTTTCCTATCGTTTTGCTCATACTGACCGTGAGACACATAGTAAATTGTATAAAAATATGAGCAAACCTGAGAAAATAAACTCTGTAGATGGTAAATGTGGACGGTCCAGAGAAAGAGGCTGTGATAAAGTGAACAGTGCGAGGGCGAGAGTTTGACCCATGTCTGTTAAGTGGAGGTGTGGGTAGAGTTAAAAGGGTTGTGGGTGTTATGTGGGGACGTGGGTGGGGTTAAAGGGGTTGTAGGTGAGGTTAAACAGGAATGAGAAAGGATTTAATTGGTGGTATGGGTGGAGTAACGTGGGTAGTGTGGGTGAAGTTAATTGTAGGTATGGTTGGAAATAATTGGAGGTGGGGTGGAGTTAATTTGAGGTATAGGTGGAGTTAATTGGAGGTGTGAGTGGAGTTAAGCGGAGCTGTGGATGGAGTTAATTCAAGGTGTGAGTGAAAGGGAGGTGTGGGTGGAGCAATATGGTGGCCATCATGTTATGCTTCTTTGAAGCTTCTTTGACGAGGATTTCCTTCTCCCTTGCTTTTTCTTGGGCTAAATAATAAGTAAGATCCTCCATTTGTCAAAATATTTGGGGTCTCAAACTTCTCACAACACAAAATGGTTGGCCAGCACTGGCAGCCACCAAATTCAAGCTGCTGCAAATGCTTGATTTGTCTGTTCTAGGCTACTGTATAAATATGGTGTTGCAACATGACGGCCTCTGTTGGAAGAGGACCAGCTACCTATGTAGATATGAAAGGCTTATTTTAAGGTGATGAAGACACAACAATTCATAGTTACAGGTGATTATGCAATGATAAAAACATGTTTTTTTATACTATATTCCATTTCTGCTAATAGATAAATCTTACACACTGCACCTTTAACTATGCAAATAACCATTTATCACAGTTTGAACAAGTTGCCACAATTCTATATATAACCATTGTCTTTACTAAATAACCCCTTGAAGAAACACTTTTTAAGGGTGTCAAATATTTCCAAAAGTATGTACAGTCATATGCAAAAGAGTTTAAAATATTGGAAAAATAAATCAAATATAGAATTTGCTGCGATACATTTGGTCAAAGGACAATCTGACTCAGCAGGGCCACATTTTATTTTTCCATTTCAACAGGCACAAAAAATCACTCTAAGAATGAGGTAAAATTTTCATTCCTCCTCAGGTTCACTCTGCTGCTCAAATAAACTCGGATCCATTGGACACAATTCTGAAAAGAGAGGAAAAAGTGAGCAGCATATGAAATACTTTACCATTAATCATGTTTTCTATTTCAATACGAGATGTAAAGCAGCATAAAAGCACTTGAAACTAAAATGAACTCCAAAATGGTCCTTTTCACTAAAATAACAGTGTAATGTTTTTAATTTCCAATTTGATTTGACATTAAGTCACTCTAATTTGTAGGTTCATAACTCATTTTTACATGATCATTTTCCAACCTTTCTTTATTCCTTCAAATTAAACACGTTGTTTTAGTTACCTTGTCTTTAATACTCTGACTGACATACTCTGATCAGCCACTTCATTAAGTTCACAGGTATGAGTGAATCAGACACAGCAAAGCTGCTGGAGTTTTTAAACACCTCAGTGTCACTGCTGGACTAAGAATAGTCCACCAACCAAAAATATCCAGCCAACAGCGTCCTGTGGGCAGCGTCCTGTGACCACTGATGAAGGACTAGAGGATGACCCACACAAACTGTACAGGAACAGTTGCGCTATCGTCTCTGACTTTACATATTCAAGGTGGACGAACAAGGTAGGAGTGTCTAATAGAGTGGACAGTGAGTGGACACAGTGTTTAAAAACTCCAGCAGCACTGCTGTGTCTGATCCACTCAGACCAGCACAACACACACTAACACACCACCGCCACGTCAGTGTTACTGCAGTGCTGAGAATGATCCACCACCCAAATAATACCTGCTCTGTGAGGGTCCTGTGGTGGTCCTGATCACTGAAGAACAGGGTAAAAGGGGACTAACAAAGTATGCAGAGAAACAAATGGACTACAGTCTGTAATCGTAGAACTACAAAGTGCTCTATATTCAGTGGAACTGATAAAATGGACAGTGAATATAGAAACAAGGAGGTGGTTTTAATGAAGTGGATGTAAATAAGCCCTTTTCTGACTGGCTGCCCTGTGATGTGCCTCATTCAAAAAGTTCTCTATCCTTTAGAAATAAATGGCCTGTTTTTGTTACTTTAATCTCAGTCCATACTGACCTGTTACACCATCGTAGGAGAACACACGTTCTTTTTTGAAGCCGAGACACTGAGCTTGTTTCCAGAACAGATCCATCTCAGACTCGGATGCTCTGGGTCCTCTTGCTGTAATATCACATATAGATCAGTATACGTCATGTTAACTAACATAGTAAATTAAACTATATCATTAAATCCACTTTGATTCATAACTAAATGTACTCTAGTTAGATGCCAAATTAGTTGTTCTGTTTTTTTCTACAACTTTATTTATTAGAGTATATCAGAGCATATATTTGTTTTAGTTAGGGAGTTAAAGGAGCCCTCCGGCATACAGCTAGCATTTTACATGTTTTCCTGTTATGTACAGGGTTGGGCAAATTACTTTGAAAAAGTAGTGACAGCTGAATACCATATTCTATTATGATACATAAAAAAGCAATGTATTCAGAATGTGTGTAGAATACATTAACAATACATCTTGGGAATTTTAATTCACACTGTTCTTTGCTGTTACTGGTTTTCTTCATGCAATTATTCCGTTAACACACACACACACACACACATCATGTAAACCGCGTATCCTGCTGGGTTGTGTGTGGGGGGGTGTGCTGGAGCCTATCCCAGCTGTCATTGGGTGGAAGGCAGGATACACCCTGGACAGGTCACCAGGCCATCGCAGGGCTGTTCTGTTAATTTTTTAAATAAACTTCTAAAAGTCTGTAACTTTTGTCCACCTGTTTTAGCCCACTGCTGCTCCCACAATCCTCTGAGCATGAGTCCAGTACACAACTCATGCCAAACTCAGCACTCACAAGCATGTCCACTGCTGAGGAGATTATGAGTTTCAACAGAGCTCTTTAATGCTGAGATTAATAACTGGCTCATCACCTTGATTTATCAGTCTACTCAGGCTTTAGTAGGAACCTCAGTGTGAAGAAGCTGTTCACTGACATCTGTTCTACAGAGCATTTGTATTACATGCCTTGCACTAATTCTAAAATAATTAATAAACATTTGTTGATAGTGTTGCTTTTGAAAATTGCTTTTTAGTAAGTATTTTGAAAGTATTCTCCTAAAAATGTAAAAGGTAACTGTATTCTGAATACTGCCTAAAATAAATGCAACCAGGACTGAATACAGATACTTCAAGTCTGTATTGTGAATACATATTTCAAATACTTGTATTCTGTTACATCATAATCTTGTGTATTATACATAATCTTGTAGTACAGCATTGTATCTCATTCATAGAATTCACATTTTGTATCACTGTAGTGTTTCCGTTGTAATACACTGATGAAGTTTCATGTACCCCGTTGCACTGATTCAACAGATCCTGGACACCACACCTGAGAGCCGCTGCATGATTCCCTGAGGATTATTTGTCTATTCTTTAAGCTGTATCTTTTGCTTAGAGCTTGGTCAGTAACTGTTTTTACATGCACATGAATGGTCCATGTGTGGGAGGAGCATCTGAGGCTGAGACAGTGAGATATATACATATCACCTGTATTAATACTGTCTTAACAAGCCCTAGTCCTCTTGGCCTTTGCTATTTCCCTCTGGAGGAATACCTGACGCCATCTTAAGGGCCATTCCATCACCGTATTAGCTCAAGTGAAGAGTGTTAGATGAGCTTTGTGAAGCATTGTGTACAGTGGTGCTTGAAAGTTTGTGAACCTTTCAGAATTTTCTATATTTCTGCATAAATTTCACCTAAAACTTCATCAGATTTCACACAAATCCTAATAATAAATAAATAGAACCACATTAAACAAATGAGACAAAAATATTAGACCTGGTCATTTACTTACTGTAATACTACATATCTGTCAGTGGCAAAAGTATGTGAACCTTTGCTTTCAGTATGTGGTGTGACCCGCTTGTGCAGCAATAACTGCTACTAAACGTTTCTGGTAACTGTTGATTAGTCCTCCACAGCTTGGTGGAATTTTAGCCAATTCCTCCATACAAAACAGCTTCAACTCTGTTATGTTGGTGCGGCATTCTCCTCGCAACCCTGCCCTGCACACCATTGTTGCTCAGTGTTCTCCTGATGGTGGACTCATGAACATTAACACTATCCACTGTAAGACGGGCCTTTAGTTGCTTAGAAGTTACCCTGGGTTCTTTTGTGACCTTGCAGACTATTACACTCCTTGCTCTTGGTGTGATCTTTGTTGGTCGACCACTCCTGCAGAGCGTGGTTAGTGGTCTTAAATTCCCTCCATTTGTACACAGTCTGAAAGACTGTGGATGGTGGAGTCCAAACTCTTTAGTGATGGTTTTGAAACCTTTTCCAGCCTGATGAGCATCAACAATTCTTCTTCTGAGTTCCTCAGAAACGTGATGTGGAGATCAGACTATGATAGATCCCTGTTCTTCAAATAAAACAGGGTAGTCACTCACACCTGATTATAATCCCACTCATTGAAAACATCTGACTCTAATTTCACCTTCAAATGATCTGCTAATCCTAAAGTTTCAAACACTTTTGCCTCTCACAGATCTGTAATATTGGATCATTTTCCTCAATAATTAAATGACCAAGTCTAATATTTTTGTCTCATTTGCTTAATTTGGTTCTCTTTATCTACTATTAGGGCTTGTGGGAAAATCTAATGAAGTTTGAGGTCAAATTTATGCAGAAATATAGAAAATTCTGAAGGCTCCACAAATTTTCAAGTACACACAAGTGTCGGCTTTAGCAGCAGAACTTGCCCAGAAATCATTGGAAACTGACACATTTCCCTTTCCAAACCCAAAAATGGTGGATAAAGCTGTTTATAAGCCATAGTAGTACATTACTGTAAAATGCTTATCATTTCAAAAGTATAACATTAGATGTTCCGGGCTTTAGGTTGCCCACTGCTTCATCACTTATACATGACTGCTGATTTAACTTCATCCTTTTGCTTTGCTAGCTGGCTATTTAGCATACTAAAGTCTACATGGCTAACAACAACAAAAAGAAAGGCATTACTCCATGGTTCTACTCTACGTTTGTAGTCAGATAAACCAATTATTCTAATTATTATATAAGTTATGTTCGGTGTTCTCAGAAAAAAACATTTTGCACTGCAAAGTTTGCTCACTGAGGCTAACCTAGCAGAAGGTCAGTTCATTCTGTTTGGATAATGCACTCCTCCCCTTCTGCGGCCGACTGTGTAATGTATGTGAAAAGGCATGTAAAAAAAAATGACTGAAACTGGGCCTTAGTCCAATACTGCTGTGATAAAGTGTGTTTGGTGGATTTGCACTTTTGAGAAATGGGACACAACTGGGGGCAGATGTACTAAGAGAGATGTCGATATCAACAGTTCTCCCGACACCTTGTGCTGGTGGGGGCGGCCAGTTTAGCAGGTTATCTACAAAGAACTTCCATGCAAATGAACACAGGCACAACTTCACAATTCACATAAGGGCATCGCAACCGGAAGGTTGCTGGTTCGATCCCTCGAGCTGACAGGTAATGACTGAAATGCCCCTCAGCAGGGCAGGTGACCCCCAAAATTATTTTTTACTCCACTACATTATGCAAAATCTGTCATTTCTTTTGGCTTATGTGTGCATAAAAACGTAACGTCAAAATGAAAGAAGCGTGAAGCAAGAACACCAATCAGGGTATAGCGCGCAGTTTGTTTTGAGCTTGTTTGTTGGACATACCGACCCAGTGCAAGCATACGGTTCAACGTCAGTGCAGCAGCGTGTCTAATCCAGAGTGTCTATTCCACAGTGTCTATTCCAACATAAATGACGGAACTAACCAAACTTTGTGTAAATAGACCACAATATTGAAATATGTTCACATATGCAGTTGTGATTGACGTGTCTTTTTCTGAATTTATACAAACATTTCATTTTATAGTAAGTTTGTTTTTGCTAGTTTATGTTTATGAACAGAGACCTACAGATGCAGTTTAGTAAAGAAAACTCATTTGTGAACCTTAAAGCAAGTTTTTATTAAACTCAAACTTGTAACTAAGTTGCAAATAAATCTTAAACTGAAACTTTGCTTGTTTGTAAAAGTTTATTTCAGAGCCACTCAGTTCTACCTAATGGAAATTGTTGGCCTTCAGTGTCTTGTGCTTATGATAGTTTTAATAGACATCAGCATCAGACTAATTAATCACATTCTATTAAAAGATCGGTTTACCAAGAGTGACACTGGAGTATTTTCACCTGAAATGAGTTGATAAAGCAAGAGTCTTGTTACAAAAATGATAATAGGACATTAGAGTCATAATTAATCTTTTAGTATTTTTACTTTTGATACTTAAGTACATTTGAAGGCAAATACTTTTGTTCTGTTACTCAAGTGGAGGTCTAAAGGGAGGAACTTCTACTTTCACTGGAGTAATATTTTACCTTGGGTATCTCTACTTTAACTCAAGTACATGATTTGTGTACTTCGTCCACCACTGCTGGTGTGCATGTAAACAGAACACAACTAACACAACTTTTACACAACTAATGTAAACGTCCTAGTTTGATCCAGTTTCTCAGACTAACTAAGATCTTAGCTTGGCTGTTGTGTGCATGTAAACACTCCTGAATAGCTGACCAATAGTTAAAACAGCGTGACAAGAGTGACTTACTGAACAGGTAGAAGGCGCTGGAGGTCTCATTTCTCATCTGTCTGGTTAAGCTTAGGGTGAAGCAGCCAGAAGAACATGCCAGTAAATCGCCCTTTACTGTGATCTCGTTATCTGTGAACAGACAGAACAGCTTGGATAAAGAGAAGTCTGAGAAGACTCAAATGACATCATATCACATGAAATAAAGGATAACAAAACATGTAGATACAACTTGGTGGCTTTATTTAGCTTATAATAAAGCAGCACTGAAATGTATATTTGCAGAAAAAGCTTGATTCCTGGTGTGAGCTGGATGATATAACGATAATGTTATCATCATAAATTACATCGAAATATGCTTTTCTGCACAAATCGTGAATCATCAGTACATGAAACACACTAACAAACTGTGTGGTTTATTATAAAGAGATTTAGGGGCTCTGAAGTGGTAAAGCTGTTTAAAAATTTGATCTATTGTTGAGAAATCATAAATTTGAATCCAGATGTTTGCTTGAGTCAATGAGAGCATAATTCACCCTGCTTAAATGGATGTAGTAATGCACAGTACATAAACGATTAAACAAAAATATTGTAGTTTTTGACAACACTTTAAAAATGTGATGTTATGTCTTCGAAATATTGTATCGTAATACGATATTTTTTGCCATAACGGGTTTATTCAATAAACAGAGCTGAGGATGGATGGGGCAGGAGCAAACAAATAAAGAGAACTTTTTTTGGGACATGGATCAGGGAAAATATAGGACATCCAAGCCACAAAGGATGCAAAGTTTTTTGTGTCCCAGGTCAAATGATATGCTTTGTTGATTTTCTAAGTGAAATTATAAATGGGTTAATCCTGGTCCTAAAATCTGATTGGCTGAGCTGAGTTCGAAGCCCTTGTGAAATACTCAATTTAGCACATCTATGATCACCTCACAACGACTGAACCCTGTATTCCTGCACCAGGACACAAAGACTCCTTGTGCTGTTAATGGAATAATCTTTGACTCTGATGCTGCTCGCATGGACCACCGAGTATACTGATGATATGCACTGTTGGGGTGCAAGAGCCAGTATTTAAGTTCATGAAATGACTGCAATATACAGGGACGTGCGACCTAATGTTTTGTCCATCACTCAGCAGTCTATGGTCACTTGGCAATGATATCGTTTGCTAAAGTAGCTACATTTTTCTGACAGAATGTATGTTTATGTGGCTTGTTATTAATAGTAACATAAATTGTTTACTGAAAATTGTGTATTTTATCATATGTTACGTTGCTGTTTTATAAAAGCAATAAGCCACTCATGGCCTTACATTACTGCGATTTTATCACGTGGATGGAGGTTTTACACCACTTTGTGTTGTGAAGAACATCATAATCCATGATAAATTCACAGTAATGTACTGCCTCCCGTGGTTTATTGCTTAAATAAATAATAAGTATATATAAATGTAAGTATATATAAATAACAAATATAAGTAAATATAAATAATAAATAATAACTTCTGCACATTTCAATGCACAATTACTGTTTGTTTGCTGAATTAAACACACTAGGGGAAAAATAAAACATAAATATGGTCTGTGCAAAAGTTATGGCGCCTTTTAATTTTTTTTTTTTTACGAATGTTTAACTCAGCAAATACATAGAAAATGTGCAGTAAAAATATATGATTATACATTACTTTTAAATATATATTCAGACATATAAAAGTTAAATGTGCTTTCAGTAGAGTATGATTTAACTTCTTTTCACTTAGAAAATTTGACATGCCATTTTTCCAGGAGTGTTCAAACTTTTGCATGTGACTTTATGACTGACTAATCAAAAAACATGTTGTTTCTACTCACCAGAAGAATAAAAGGTGCTGTTTTCGAAAGTTGTGTTCAGGTCAATGTATTTACAAGTTCCATATCTGAGGGGGAAAAGGACACAGCCTAAACTCAGTGGCTATACTGGCTCAGCACAGTGTAAGGTACTGCACAAGCAAGACAGATACAGGAGTGACAGAAAGACTCACGCCAGCTTCCCTTGGCTGAAAATGAACGTATCTTTTAAGGAACTGGGGGAGATCGTAATCCAAGTGCTGTTCACCATTTGGAATAAGTTTTTGAACAAAGGATCATCAGAGATTCCTTCAGTGAAGATCCACTTCCCCATGATCTAAAATACAACATAGGAACATGAAGATTTGGATGGTGCCCAACTGAGAATGAAATCCTTACACACTAGCAGCACTGCTGTGTCTGATCCACTCATACCAGCGCAACACACACTAACACGCCACGACCAGGTCCGCGTCACTGCAGTGCTGAGAATGATCCACTACCCAGATAATACCTGCTCTGTGGTGGTCTTGACCATTGAAGAACAGGGTGAAAGGGGGCTAACAAAGTATGCAGAGAAACAGATGGACTACAGTCTGTAATCATAGAACTACAAAGTGGTCCTATATGGTCAGTGGAGCTGATAAAATGGACAGTGAGTGTAGATACAAGGAGGTTTTAATGTTATGGCTGGTCGGTGCTCTTCCCATACACAGTGCTGGTCACTTTGGGAAGGTTTGTGAGCCAGAAAACATTAGTTTCCTCAACTTTTTTTTTTTTAAGAGTTGTCTGTCATCCTGTGATCATGAGAAAAATACACAGGCATACTGATTAACTCTTTAATTGCTTCCTAATAAAGATGTGTCTAGCATAGTCTATTAAAGCCACAGAGCAGACTTACTGAACTGTAGTCGTCCTCCAGCACCAGCGGCTTTGTGAGGTCCTCACAGTTTGGGTCAGCGGCCTGGCTGGTGGCCAGCAGGACGAGAAAACCCAGAACGGAGCTGATCAGAATGGTCATGGTGGCCGAAGCTCTTTAGATACTTCTGCCAACCTCCTCAGATTGTTCTGCTAACCTGCATGCAGGACATCTGCACTTTATACTGTTTAAACAACAGCACCAATGTTGGCACATTGAACTCTGCTGGAATGTTGGGATTTTGTAGAATTGGGATTCTGGAAATTATTGGATGCCCAACTTCAGTAACACTTATATTTTAAGGTCAATTTCTTAACAATTACTAAACTGTTACCAAGCAATTAATAATGCACTAATAAATAGAAACATACCATTTGTAAGCAAGCTTAGAAATGAGCTATAAATATATTTATAAGATGTGTTAATAAGGTCTTCTATAAATTAACTGTTAATTATTGAGTTAAATATATGCATCTTAATCAAGGAATATGAATAGGTGATCAAATGTGGTCATGTTTAATTTGCAAGTGTACTCGTACATAATATAGTGGGTTATAAATGTGTTATATTGTCCTGTTAATCAGAACTCATATTTATGAGCTTAGTGTGCAAATGACAAAATATATTTCTAAGATCTTTATTAATGCATTTGCAAGGCTATAACTAAAGTGGAACCTATTAATTATTGACAACTTTTAATAATTCTTAATTTTTATAATGTACCTGTAATTACTGCTTTTTTCTATAACAGAATACAGTTATGTACACCATCAGCACCTGAGTTTGAGTAAAAGACGAGGAGCAGTTTTTAAAGGGGGGGTGTTTGGGGGGGTTGATGAGGGCATTATCTGATGCTCAAATATGTTAACTACCAAATATTAGTCAGCTATAATCATTCAGACAGGCATGTGTTTAATGAGTCAGGGGTGTAATGCTACTACATTTATTGCATTTAACAATGTGGAAGTGTTCTGCTGCAAATAAGCCATAACTTCAACATAATCAGTCATAATTTCAAGATAACAATCCATTATTTTGACATAACAATCATAATCTCGAGGACATAAACCATTATTTCACATATTTGGTTGTAATCTTAACATCATAAACTATTAGTTTGACATAATGTCATCATTACAAGAACATAAACCATTTCAACAAAATCATTGTCTTGAGAACATAAACCATTGTTGCGACATAATCTCATAATTCTGAGAACATTAAACATTATTTTTGACAAAATCAGTCATAATCTTGAGAACATAAACCATTATTTTAGACATCATTTCATAATTTGGAAAACCCAAACCATTATTTTGATGTCAACATCTCAAAAACCAACTATTATTTTGACAAAATTAGTCATAATCTCGAGAACATAAACCATTGTTGCAACATAATCTTATAATTTTGAGAACGTAAACCATTATTTTGACGTTGAAATCTCGAAAACCAACCATTATTTTGACAAAATCAGTCATAATCTTGAGAACATAAACCATTATTTTAGACATCATTTCATAATTTTGAGAACCTAATCCATTATTTTAACATAAACCATTATTTTGACATACTCAGTCATAATATCAAGAAAAAAGACTGACAGTCTGAAATCTGCTCTCTTTAAATGTGGGCTGCAGTTAAGATGTTATAGATGCTCCTCTGATTCCTCAGTTGTAGGTAAGAGTACTGTTCTCAATTCAGTCAGTCAGGGCCAGCATACTGTCCAGACCAGGAGCAGAGAGAAGCTGAGTAGTGCTTTACTGTACTTAACTACTGTATTTGTACTTTTCTGTTTAACCCTTTGCAATTTTACTCCACTTTAAGTCCAAGTTGAATACCATAACTTTCACTCGACTGTATTTATTCAGTGAGTTTACAAAGGGTACATGATTGAAGCTTGATTGAATGTCATGAGGAAGCATCAATCCTTTTGATTCTTAAATAATTAAAGTGTTACTATAATTTACATTTGCTATATATAAGTTTAAGTATAATTCATATACTGCATTCTTTATGAAAGTGATTCAAGTGATGACAAAGACAGTATAAATCATTAACTCTTATCAATCATTAATGATTGTTTACTGTGTTACTATGGCCTGTGCAGCATTATGTGTGGTCAAAGAACACTCTATACTGTATAGACAAGATCAATCAGCCTTATTCCTGGATCAGGTTGTGAGGGTGTTTTCCATGTGTTTAATGTACAGTTTATATTGACTAATTTGAAATATTATGTAGTATACAGTGCAATTTATATGAGACAAGAAGCTCATTTTCATTTCTATTAATTTTCATTTTTCATTCCAGTCTTCAGATAAGACTATTTGCAACCTCTTAATAGAGCAGAGTATATGATGTAAGATTTAGTGGCATCTAGTGGTGAGGTTGTAGACTGCAACCAACTGAATACTACTCCATCACCCCTCCCTTTCCAAGTGTGCAGTAGAACCTATGACGGGCATGAGGTTTTCTGCCATCTCCTGTCCCTATTTTGTTTTGCTTCTTCATGTTTTCCCTTCTTTGACGACAAGGATTCACCATCCCTTGCTTTTTCTTGTGTTAAATAATAAATATAACCCTCCATTTGTCAAAATTTGGGTTTTTGAACTTCTCACAACACAAAACGGCCAGTCAATACTTTTTTATTGTACTAATTTCTAAACAGTTTATGTACAAATATTATTACATGACTAAACATCTTGTGAGGCAAATGTGTGATGACTTAGGCTTGCAGTATGCTCAGTGCTAATTGGTGGGGTTAAAGCGTTCCTTACTTGTTAGCAGTGTTAGCTCCAGTGCAAAAATAAGGGAGTGAATGTTAAACGCAACTGGGCTGAACAACTACATTTGGTGTAGGTAAGAAGAAGATGTTATTTCTTGCCAATCTCTTTCAATTTTGGATTCATGTTTCAGTTAGTTAGCACTCCATAATAAATAAGCAGGTAGATGATGTTTTTTTGGTGACTGCATTTGTCAGAGGTAAAAATATCTATAGCTGTAGAGGGTTTGGCCATGAGTTGAAAAGCAACAGGGAGCCTTGGTAAGTTAGAGTGGGTAAGAGTAGAGTGAGCAGCAGTAAATGAGGTTCCTTGTTGGCCTGAGCTGCTCTGTTGAGGCAGGGGCAGTCCCAGTGAGGCTTGGGGTCTCTCTCTTTGTGTCTGATCTGGTCTACTGTCCCTTGTGATTTCCTCCCTTGTTGCTCCTGCTGACCAATAGCGGAGGTCAGAGAGATATCGTTGGGGTGATACAGGGATGGAAGAGGGCAGTCCAGCCAATCTGTGGCCAGTGGCCGAGGGTATCCCTCCTCGAGAACGGAGCCTGGGTGGGAAAACTTCCAATAGGAATAGTCCTTGAACAGGTAGATGGAACCTGATGAACAAAAGGAGACCATACATAAACTCATATAAGACAACACTACACTATATGTCCAAAGCATATAGACAGCAAGTATAGGGTATTACTAGGGAGTTTGTCCCCCTTTGCTGCAGTAATAGCCTCTACTCTTCTGGGAAGGCTTTATATTGGATGTTGGAACATTACTGTGAGGATTTGATTGTATCCAGGTACAAGAGCGATTAGTGAGGTCAGGTACTGATGTTGGATGATCACTCCAACTCATCCCAAAAATATTGGATGGAGCTCTATCATTCCAGAGAACGCAGTTCCACTGCTCCACAGCCCGGTGCTGGGGGCTTCATACTCCTCTAGCTGACACTTGACATTGAGCATGACGACCATAGGCTCATGTGCAGCTGCTCCAGAGCTCCTCATTCTATTAGTCAATGTCTTTGTATTGAGATTATACAAGCTCAACTGAACACGTTTCAGCAATAGGTGCATATTAAAGTAGCCGAATTCACCATTTAGAAGGGGTGTCTGGACACGTAGTGTAGAACATGTTATTATTGATATTACTTTGAAATTATTAATATTTTAAATACTTTTCAACAAAAAAACAAATGCACAGCATATAACATTTTCTCCCCCCTCACCGTCGTTCTCCGTAATAATTCCATTCACTCCTCCTTCAATGAGCTCCGTCCAAACCTTGCTTTCTTCTTCCAGTCCTTGCCTCCGAGACCCCCAGACCACTCCCTCCTCAGGGTCCCAGTGCAAGCCCTGCCACATCCTGTCCGATCCCTCAGGAGCCAGAGCAGACAGAGGCTGAGGGAAACCGTCCTGGAGAGTGAGGTCCTTAAACAGCCAGAACTGAGAGCCTGCAAGCACACAGCAGCACTGCATAAGAGGGAAAGATGCCTTTCCTGATTTTGAGCTAAAAAATGTATCGTTCCCATTTGAATAAATAACGTTATTGGAAAACAACAGACTCTAGACCCAGTTTGCACCTTAAGAAGAAGCATTTCTCATGCTATAAATGTCAAAGTGCAAGACAAAAACAACATTAAAATGTAATTTAACAAGATAAAATAGAAAAAGAAAAATGTAAGAGAACACTTATTTTTTATATACATTTTAATTTAATTTTTAATGTTTTTGCTTATTAAAGTAGAGGTTCCCATATGTTACTTTTTAAGCATTCCCACCAATTTGTCATGACAATTCCTTTAATTTAACTAGTTAAATCATATTACTGTGAATTTTCTGCTTCTGATCCAATTTAAAATTTTTCTGATTCCTGATTTCGAGTAAGATGTAATGCAGTCAGGTCATTAGAGGACAAGGATGCTCTGAGAGACTGACCACTAACAAAGATGATGCCGTGATCCTCATGCCTCTCCAGGACGGCACGCAGCGGGGGCATGGAGGAGGGAAGAGCCCCCCAGAGTCTGCGTACAGACACAGCTCTGCCTGAGACTAGACCCCCTCTATTCACCCTCCACATACTCATACCTGTTGAACAGAGAGAGAGAGAGAGAGAGAGAGAGAGAGAGAGAGAGAGAGAGAGAGAGAGAGAAAGAGAACTAAATGAAAGTCATATTAATATTCTATATGATCATAACAGTTTTGTCCAAAACTGTAGAATACATTGTAAATTCTATTTAAATAGAGTATGTTGTAATATATTTATATGTGATACGTTGTAATTAGTTGATACTAATATGTCAAATATGGCCAGAAATGGCAATAACCTCTCTTATTCAAGCTCATCTGAAATGAACTGATGCACAGTGGAAACGTGTATTGTGGTTTGATAAATCAACTTTTCAGATTGTTTATGGAAAGAATGAAGGCCGTGTTCTCTGAGCCAAAGAAGAAAAGAGCTATCTAGATTGTTACTAACAAAAAGCTCAAAAGCCAATCATGGTATGGGGGTTTATTAGTGTCCATGGCATGGTTAATTGTGAAGGTACCATTAATGCTGAAAGAAACACATTTTGGAGCAACACATGCTGTCATCTAGATGACGTTCTTTTCAGGAATGTCTATGCTTATTTACACATGGCAACACCACCACATTCTGCATGTTACGACAGCGTGGCTCTGTAGTCAGAGTATCAGGGTGCTAGACTGGTCTGCCTGTCTCCTGCTGAAAACGTGTGGCGCATTATGAAGTGCAAAGCACAACAATGAAGGCTACACATGGCTGCACAGCTGTGAACTTGTATAACTGGAGCTTTCTGTTTTTACTATGGGTTCACATAGTATTCTAGCTTTTTTGGATGGATGGTTGGATGAACAGATTAAAAGTTACATAAGAGTTGAGACAACTGCTAAGGCAAGAAAGGTATTTGTTTTCTTTAGCAGGGAAAGTGAATCGTGCTCAAATCATTCTCATAACCACGCCCAACTGGCCACACAATGACTTAACTTTACCTTTGAAGAAAAAAGTCTCTCCTCGAATTTTAGCAACTGCATCAAAGCTGGTGTTGCAACGATCCAAAGACTGACTTCATTCAGAGAGAAAAAAACCATATCATATAACTTTATAATAACATCAACTTCATATATGTATATGTACATATATATATATATATATATATATATATATATATATATATAAATAACATACACTATTTTCATAATCTTTGCATCATAATTTATACACACACACACACACACATATATATATATAGACCGGGCTTTTATCATTACACTGCAAGGATCCTCATCTTACCTGTCCAGGTGGCTGTGTGTGTGTCTGTGCATGTGTGTGAGTCTCGGTGTGCCTCCATGCTGACGTTTCAGTTGAACTTCTGTCTCTAGAGGAGGACTGTCTGTCTGGAGAAGCTCATTTCTTTTTCCTTGACACCAACACACACACACATTTGATATGATGTATGATATGTAAAACAATATTTTGGAGGGTGTAAAAAGATGACAGTCTAAGGCAACAGTTTTTAAAGTGATAGTTTGGTCTAAAGCCATATTTTGGCCTGATGTAACAGCATCGCCTAAGAGGCAGTTTGGCCTAAAGTGATAGTCAGGGGAGTAAGAGAGGTCCTGATATGATAGGATGGAGCGAATAGTTCAGTAAGCGAGTACTGTTAGCTGTTTAACTAATTTTTCTTTTGCAACTGTGAGAGGCAAGTGACTATATATTAACTGAGGATCAGATAAATACGCCACAGCTCTCCCTTTTGTTTCCAATTGGCCGACACCTCTGAGGTTCACAAAATTTGGGGGGCTACAGTTTGCCTAGATGAACTCAGCACTAAGTGAAATTTAATGCTACCAGAAACAAATTCCTTTTTTGAATTCTCTCATCCTCTACTGTTTAAATGAACTGGCTTTTTCGGCAGGCAGATTTTACTCGCATTTGGTGTGACCGCGGCTTATGAGGGGCTCTGATATGAGGTGGTATTACATGGGTTAATATTTGCTGGTTAACTATTTTGTTTTTTGCAGCTGTGAGCATTAAGCAACATTATGTTAACTGACTAACATTACTCCATTTAAAACCTGCAGCTATATCAGCCCTTTGCAGATAAGACTGGGCACCCCTGGCCCAAAGCAACAGTTTAACCTAAAGTAATAGTTTGGTCTAAAGCAACAGTTTGGCCTAAAATAGCAGTTTGGCCAACAGTTCGGCCTAAAGTAATAGTTTGGCCTAAAGCGGCAGTTTGGTCTAAAGCAACAGTTTGGCCTAAAGTGGCAGTTTGGCCTAAAGCAACAGTTTGGCCTGAAGCAATAGTTTGGCCTAAAGCGGCAGTTTGGTCTAAAGCAACAGTTTGGCCTAAAGTGGCAGTTTGGCCTAATATGACAGTTTGGTCTAAAGCCATAGTTTGGCCTAAAGTGGCAGTTTGGCCTAAAGCAACAGTTTGGCCTGAAGCAATAGTTTGGCCTAAAGCGGCAGTTTGGTCTAAAGCAACAGTTTGGCCTAAAGTGGCAGTTTGGCCCAATATGACACTTTGGTCTAAAGCCATAGTTTGGCCTAAAGTGGCAGTTTGGCCTAAAGCAACAGTTTGGCCTAATATGACAGTTTGGTCTAAAGCAACAGTTTGGCCTAAAGCAACAGTTTGGCCTAAAGTGGCAGTTTGGCCTAAAATGATAGCTTGGCCTAAAATGATTTATATGTTATAATGACAGTAGAGCTGTCACTTACAAATGAGTGCTTGTTGCCTCAATTAAATTCATTTCATTAACACAGAGTTACTAGGTTTGCATTGAATAGATGCTTCAGAAGAATTAAGTACCATAGAGTGCAATGATGTGTTCTCGGTCTGGAGGCCCCAGGCTGAAATGGAGCGGGTCCCCCAGGGGCCCCTGGTAATATGGACGCATCACAGAGCGCCGTGTAGATGAGTGGGGGAGTCCGAGGGCGTGGCCGAGCTCATGCACCAACACCGTGAACAAATCTGTGCCTTCAGAGGCTGCTAGCAGACAAAAGAAAGCTTTTTAATATCTGCACAGTTAATCTGGATTTTATTAACTCTTTAAACTCTAAAGACCAGCTGGCAGGTCTAGACCCACCTTCTTCACCAATCATTATGTGCCTAACATTGTAGTCTACTTGTGATTAGAAGGTAAAGTGTTCCTTTAAACTGAATGATAAATCTAAAAACTGAAAGGGTTAATTTATTTCACATCATATTAATACACTCAGAGCAACTCAAGTCTGTGATTCACCTGGCTGTCTGAATGCCCACTCCTCCTCCGCATCCAGGTGAACTCCACCTGCCCTGTCAGGGTCAGAGGGGAAGAAGGCGTGGCCAACAGCTCCACCCACTCCATCAAAGGGGTATCCATCACCATGGGAACCATGCAAGAAATCAATTTGGAGATCTGCCCCCTCTGGTCCTCCGACCTATTTGGTTTCAGAACAGATTGTGACATCAGGCCTTGACCAGAAGATCTGGGCTGAATTTTGAAATGCCCAAATCTGGCCAAATGCCCAAATCTGCTATTAGTAATATTAATACCACCATTTCAGACTGAAAGCTGTGCATGGTGAAATAATAGCTGACCTCATGGAACTCAAGAGGCGTTGGCTCTGCCCACACTCTGAGAGCGTAGAAGACCAATGAGCGAATCATCTCACGCGACAGAGAGGAGGAAGTGGGGTATGAGTGTAACCTTAGAGAGAAAAAGAGAGAATCAAATAGAAGAGAGGAATGAATATATGAAATGCATCATGGATATTTGGTTTTGATCTTTTAAATTTAACCGATAGACTCCAGTTTGGCCTAAAGTAACAGGTGGCCTAAAGCGATAGTTTGGCCTAAAGAAATGGTTTGGCCTAAAATGATAGTTCGGCTTAAGGCGATATTTTGAGCTAAGGCGACAGTTTGGCCTTAAGCAACAGTTTGGCCTAAAGCAGGCATGTCAAACTGGGGACCTTCCGGGCCAAAGTGCTGCAGAAATTAGTGTCTACCCTCATCTAATGCTCTGAATTCAGCTCCTGAAGGCCTTGCAAATTAGCTGATGAGCTGAATCAGGTGTGTTTAATGAGGCAGTGTGCTGAAGTCTGCAGTGTTTTGGCCCACAAGGACTGGAGCCTGACTCATGTAGTCTAATGCAACAGATTGGTTTAAAGTAATAATTTGGCCTAAAGCAACAGTTTGGCCTAAAGTGATAGTTTGGCCTAAATCTTTTTGGCTGTTATATTCAAAATGAAGATAAAAGAGCAGCATCAAACCTCCAGTTGATGTTTCGTCGAGTCCAGGCTGATACTGCCCTTTTCATCCTTTGAGAATGTGCCTTAGTGTCTACAGCTGAGAGGGGACTGATGTGACTACCTTCCTCATCTGGAAGCGAACAGCGCGGAGTCTGCATCAGTTTAAGTGTCTCCTCATCTGAAAAATAGAGAGAGAGAGAAGTAATTGATGGGTAACAATTTTGGTGAACACTACAGTACCCTTGTGTTGTCCTTTTTAAAGGGGAATTCCACCAATTCCTCAAAATCTCTGCATGATTCAGTAACTGAGAAAAGAAACGTAATGATAGTGGTTTGATGTGAAAGAGTTCAGTGTAGAGAAACGTACGGACTCAGATTTCTTCACAGTGGTGGTGACAGGAACGAGGGGCCACAATGTCCACAATGCGAATATAGCCTTTTTTTCATATAACAACTTTCTGTAAGGTAGCTTTTAGGAGCATTAAATGTTTCAGATGCCTGGTTCCTATCACGCCACTGGGAACAATTCTGACTTGGTGAGCTTCTGTAAATCACCACTGAACTCAAAATAAAGACAGAATTTGAAAGCTAAGATTTTTATTTAACATTTACACCTATGAAGGTGTAGCTTCAAGGGTAAAACTCTAATTTGAACATGGGGTCTGCATGAACTTTCTAATGTACTATGTGTTTACTATACTTTCAACTGTGAACTTTATGAATTATGCTTATAATTTCTACATAATATCTAACCCGTTAGATCAGATTGCCTTAACAGAGTACATTTGGATGTCTTCATATAAATTTATGACACTTGGCTTATATAGGAATTCATCTCTTCATTTTAGCCAATAACCAGCTTTTTCCACACAGCTGAGCTGCTTATTTAGAGGAAAAGAGAAATGAGAAAGTAGATTAATCCTGTCTGACCTTATCAGAGACTCAGCAGAGATTGTGGCAATTTGCATTTTAACTCATCAACCATTCAAAACAAATATCAGGAAAGTGAATTAGGTGGAGCTCTATTCTTTACCTAAAACTCCTGTTTCGTCCAAACCGGCAAACTTCTGCATAGCTTTCACAGCTTCTGTCACAGCTGACCAGGCCTGAAGCTGACCAGTAGAGGGATCCGGTGGGGGCAGGTAGCCATACTTTGTGAGCCAGTCCTATCAAGGACAAACCAAAAAATTGCTTCATTGATGGTGGGGATGATGAGGTTTCCCACTACTTTGTGACGGTCACACCTCTCACTTTAAAGCTTTATTATTTTATTTTAGACAAATAGTGACAAATAGAGACTAGGGGTGGGAATCTCTAGGCACCTCACGATTCGATTCGATTACGATTCAGAGGGCTGCGATGCGATTATAAAACGATTATCGATGCATCTCGATGCATCTTTTTTTTCTATATAGCATTTATGTTTTCTCGTTGTGTGAGCTCAAGTTTCGAGTTCAAGTTTATTTGTCACTTGCACAACATGTCAGGACATTTATGCATTGAAATGCTTGTGGTGAGGCTCAGCTAATCACTCTACAGAAAGTAAATAAGTAAAAATAAAAATACAAGAAAAAACAACTGAAATATATTAAATATACACAAATTATACACAGAATATAGAGATAGTATTCATTTTAAAGTGACTAAGTGAGTCTGTGTTGTTATTTAAAGTGACTTGGAACTTTTAAAGCAAAGTATTTGTAATGATCCATAATGAATTTACTTCCAACATTTTTTTAATAAAACAAATGGAAGTGATGCGGCAAGTGAACTAGAAGGCTCTCAGTCAGTGCTCTTGTTTGGAGCACGAGACGCTGCTGCCACTCATCTGCGATAAAATGCGCAGTTACGGTGAAATAAGATCCAGTGGTGATGGATGTCCACGCAGCGCGTTACAGCTATTCTACCCGTTTTCTTTAGTGATTTTATAACTTCGGTTTTGGTCTCGTTGTAGAGAGTGGGGGGATCGCTGTGTCAGTAAAATGTCTTTGAGACGGGTCGTGTGAAACATAGCGCGAAAGCCCTGTTTCGCAACGACTGAGAACCGCCGTGCCGACTGCAGGTCACCTAGCAGCGATGCGTTATTCGCATTTATAAGCAGCGCAGTTGGTTTCCTGGTACGTTAAATCTGCAACGAGAGACTGTGACACATTAAAAAGTGGCGAAGCTGAAGTCGCTTCTCTTTCGAATTCTCCCGTTCCACCTTAAATGGTGCCGCATTTACATTCGGCGCCTCAGTTAGAATTTAAGGTGGAACGGGTAAATTCGAACATGAAGCTGGAGAATAAGAAGCGACTTCAGCCTCGTAAAACAGTCGAACGTTGAGAGACATTTAACTGATCAACTTCTGAGGAAAAGTTTTCTGGCGGAGATGGGAGGAAAGCGGCTGTAGGCGAAGCTTAAAGCAGAGCGAAGTAAATCTGCGCTCTCGTTGATATTGTTTAGTCTATACTAGGACATTAACACATACTGAGACATACTGGACATTAAATGTTGTGGCTCCCAAGGTGGTTTAATTTTTGTTGAAAGGACAAAATGTCTCTTCTGATCATTTGTGTTGTGACTCCTGATCTGACCTGGCTTTAACGCAGAGGGAGCCGGTCGGATTTCTCACTCATCCATGTGTGTTTTTGTTGTGTGCCGTCACAGACTGTCCGGGCGCCGCACTTACCCACTTCAAAGTTCCGCCTTTTACGTTCCGTCAACATTACATTATAAATTAAATATTTAGAAAATCGATTTTTGACATTTGTGAATCGATTCAGAATCGTTCACGTCCGCATCACGATGCATCTAAGAATCGATTTTTTCCCGCACCCCTAATAGAGACTAACAAATATCAGTAAATTTTGGTCAATTTAGATTGAAATTGTTTTGTAGATGACCTGAAATGTTGAATTAATTGAACATTATTGAACAGAACAATTTGCTGTGCAATTTTATGTATCTTATTGTGTGCTGTTCATTAGTGGTGTAACCAATCATTCAGCCCCACTTCAACAAAAAGTGAGTTTGAATCCCAATGATGCCAGGTGAGATTCAAACATTATCCACAACTGAGAGCCTAAGAGGAAAAAATGCCTGGTGGGATTTGTGGATGAGATGAGTCTCAGTTAGTGGAGAAATTGAAGAAAAAACTAAATTTGACTAAATTAAGACATTTGACGTGGGTGGAATAACAATGCTTTTACTTGAATATGGTTTAGGCTACTCTACCCACCTCTAGTATCTACTTAAACATACAAAAATAAGAAAAAATTCCAAATACATTATATATATATATATATATATATATATATATATATATATATATATATAGGGAGATTCACCTGAAAGAGGCCCTGAATGTTCTGTAATAACTCTTGCTAGGACGAAGCAATCTGGACAAAACAATGTGCAATGCGCTCCTCAGTATATGGAGCTTCGAACAAGCCGGGATGCCCCTGCATTGGAGCTGGAGCTTCTTTTGAGTGAATCTCCCTGTATATATAAACAACATATGTGTAATATATATATATATATATATATATATATATATATATATATGTATATACATATACATATTTATATATATATATATTAATTTAGTGTCCAATCAAAAGTAGGCCAATTTCCATACAAGATGGCATGCAATCTGAAATGTTCCTCCTTCACAAAATCTCCTGTTTGAAGGTTCTGGTACTATAACAGACAGAACCGTCTGGCTCACCACCAGTCTGGCACTCTCGTCTTCTGTGGTTGTTGCAGATGGCGGGGCTGTAGAGGTCACTGGGGTGGTGGGAGGGTCTTTGGATGCAGACTCCACCCCTTCCAGTCTGCACAGGCTGAGTACCACCACGGTCCACAGCACCACCTTCATACTGAGAACTTCCAAGGCATCTGTTAGGAACCATTCAACACTATGAGTCACCGCCTGAGTTTGTATCAGAAACCTTCCGTCCTTCCTCAGCCGGGTGGTGATTTTACAGCTTCCATCTCCACTGGATCAGCAGCAGCACCGTTACAGAATCCACAGATCATAAAGAGATATTGCACATGGGGATACTGTAAAATCCTGCACATGAGTACATAAAGTTACAGAAGAAACTGTCAAACAATGTGAAATTATTCATGCCTAGAAAAAAATCTACAAATCACCAGTCAGCATAGATTCAGTAAAACTAAAGTCACTGTAAGTTAATACGTTGCAGTAAATTACTGTGAAAGTGATGTAACTAGTAGCCAGTAATTTACTGTAATTTTACAGTGAAGTAGCTGATGATGAAATGATGAATTTGGTTATATATATCTATATACCTATATCTATATATGTACACACACACACCTGCACATCAACAATCAACCTATCAAGTAAGAAGGGCTCTTAGATAAACGGCTTTAATGGTGCCGGTAAGTTAGCCTGTAAAGATGAATAGCGGAGGAGCAGATGGGCAAAATTAAAAACAAAGGGGAGATTTGCATAATTTAAAAGGGGAGGAGAGAAGATGAAAAGGTGGGAGAAGAACACAGGGGTGTTTAATTTAGGAGAGAAAGTGTAGTGCAGGGGCGGGGGCTTGTAGGATGTAAGAATTTAATTCAATTAGTAGGTGTCATTTCATTAAGGGAGAGAGGGGGGATGAAAGAGAGGGGAGATGAAAAAGGAAGCGAAAGGAGGGGGATGACAGTAGAGTTATGGAATAATGGAATTAAAGGAAAAAAGCGTCTAATCTCAGGGGGCAGCAGAAGAGGACAAATGTGAGAAGGACGGGTTTGTTGAGAGGTTCTGTTAAAGGGAGAGATAGAAAGGAACACATGCACAGTAGAGGGTATGTAAAATATGTGTGAGAGAGAGAGATACAGAGAAGCGAGGCTGAGAAACAAGAGTCTGACACATGCTCAAGATAGAGAGTTTATAGTGGGGGAAACGAATATTCAGAAACTTTTGTTTTTTTAATATTTAATATACAAACCTCAATTCAAAAAAGCTGGGATAGTATGTGAAATGCAAATTAAAAACAAAAAGTAGTGATGTGTAAATCCACTTTGACCTCTATTTAAATGAAAACAACACAAAGACAAGATATGTAATGTTTTATCATATAAATTTCATTGTTTTTTGTACATATACATTTATTCTGAAGTTCGGGCCTGCAACACATTCCAAAAATTTGTTCCTGAGAAAGGCCCTAAGAAAAAGTCTACGTCAGATTCATGACATGTTCTTAATCTGATGAAATCTCTGTGCGTAAAAATGCAAGGCTGAAAACTGCAACTGAATGTCCTTCGATCCCTCGCACAGCCCTTGAAAACTGGCAAGCTTCTATGATGGACATCACCACATGGGCTCGAGAATACTTTGACAAACTGTTCTCAATAAGCAGTCCTTGTCACTGCATCCACAAATGCAAGTTAAGAAGAAGTCATATGTCAACAATGCCCAGAAACTCAGTGGAAAAGTGCATTGTGGTCATTTGAGTCAACTTTTTGAATTGTTTTTGGAGATAACGGACATTACGTTCTCTGGCCCCCCCAAAAAAACAAGACCATCCAGACTGTTACCAGTATAAAGTTCAAAAGCCAGCGTCTGTCAGCTATGGGAGTGTATGAGTGCCCATGGCACGGGGCACTTACGCATCTGTGACTGCACCATTAACGCTGAACAATACATAAACATTTTGGGGCAAGATGCTGCCTTCCACACTTGAGTCTTTTTCAGGGACATCCATGCTTATTTCAACATGACAGAGAGAGTGCAGGGCTGGACTGGCCTGCCTGCAATCTAAAACTGTCTCCTGGTGAAAACTTGTGGTGCATTATGAAGCACAAAATACACCGACAAGGACCCTGTACAGTAACACTACACTACAGCTGTACCTGTATGATGTAACAAAAAATCTGTTTCAAAATTAGATTAACTGGTTTTTTCAGTCCCCAAATGATTATTAAGCGCTGTTAAAAGGTGAAGTGACACAGTGGTAAACATGCTCCTGTCCCAAGTTTTTTGGAATGTGTTTACAGGCATTACATTTGAAATGAGCATATATTAATAAAAAGAACACTACTTTTAAGTACTATTTTCAGTACTATTTTCTGTTCAATACAGAATTTACTTATTAGTGCTTTATGTATTTATAAGCATTTCACCTACTGCCTCACCTTTTTTGGAGGAGATGCATATAAACAGTTCAAATTAACGCACATAATATCTTTTGACTTTGTATTTATGAACATGAACAAAAATGTTTTCATAAGCATAAACAAAGATACTTAAAGATACCTAAACATTAACCTTGCAAAAAAAGTTCTCATGTATATTGAACCTGCTGTCATTTTAAAAGATGTTGCCTTTGGTTGGGAACATTTCATGCCATGAATAGAAGTCATGGTGAAGGTGAAGGACCTTCGTAAAGATCTCAGAAACAACAGTATCAACAACTCTCTGATGGAAAAAGCTACAGAAGCAGAGCAAAGACCTTAAACATCCTTTTAAGTACAGCTGGTTCAGTAACATGCAAGTGAAAAGTTCATGGAAATAATCATCCATAGAGAGAAGCACTAAACAAGATTTCAGAACATGCTCTCAGACTAATGTTAAGAAAGGGGAGAGAGAAGCCGGCAACCACTCGATAAGAGTTGCATTTGTTTTAAAAGAAGGATCCAAAAAAGAGCTGAACAAACTTCAGTTCCTGTGCTGATGAATGCAGGAGGTACCATTAAGTTCCACTGCAGTTCTAAAGTTGTTTTTGTATTTGGTCTAAAAAAAGGTTCTATATAATACCAAAAAGGCTGTATGATTCTTTTAGTACTATATAGAATCAAGGTTTTTCTAAAGAACCACACACAAAAGGTTAATCATCATACAAAGAACCATTTATGCACTGACCGAAAAGTATTCTTTGAAACAAAGTCTTCTTTAAAGTGTGAAGAGTGGTTTTAAAGTTCAAAGAACCGTCACAAAATGTAAAGGCTATATGTCCAAGCAAAGAAACATTTTGGAACCTTTTTTGAAGAGTGATGTTTTGGAGAGGTACATTCTTAAAAAAAGGGATCTATATATTACAAAAAAAAGACAATTTGAACCCTTTTTACTACTTTATAGGACCATTTTTAAAAGGTTCTTTATCATATAGAGCATATAGAGTTATAGAGTTTTCTATAACAGAGAATAATGATTTAACCATGCAAAGTTTTATTTTTTAAGCGAAAATAAGTTCCTCTACATGGAGCAAATATGCCACTTTCTGCAGATTTAGTGTACAATTTCCATTTATATATTTATTTATTTGCTTTAACATATCAGGAAAAAAACTGAAACATAAAATGTGCCATAACGTTTTGCACAGGCCACATTTTATGTTTATTGTTTTTCCAACCAGTTAAATTCAGCAAATAAGCAATAATTGTTTTTTGCTGCATGAAAATGTCACAGTCAATACTATGAGTGAGGAACTGAAGCGTGTGCCCAGCGAGGCCCTCAGGTTAAAGTTTGATGCGGTTGTTAAACAGCAGGACAATAACAGAACCCATCATTTGCGAAAAGCAGAAGAGAAGCGAGCCCTTACCTCTGCCTCGCCTCCGGGACTTCTGTCTCTTTACGCTTTTGCTCGCCCACTCTGTCCTTCACTCCTTCTTTCTCCCTCTCTCTGAACAGATGTGTGCTTCTCATCTCTCGTCCACTTCCCCTCTCTCCTCCCCCCCCTTCATGCCTGCCTGCTAACACAATGGCCTCTTAAATATCCCCCGCCCAAGCAGAGCAGACCGGGCAGTCGGTCACTCTGCGTCTGTGTGTAGAGGAAGATATCACTTTAAAACCCTCGCTCTGTCCAGTGAGGAGATTTAAAGCCCTGATTACTGGCACACATGTCCACTTTTTCCTTTCACGGTCAAAACATGTGCTTTTGCATACATCAGGTTCCTGTACTGTATACATATCAACATACAATTCATACCCAGAGCACTGATTCTATGGTTCAGCTCCCTGGACAGGGATTAAACTTAATGTGGAACTAAACTATAAAGTTAATGGTGATTTACCGTTGTAGTCTAAAAAATGGTTCTTCAAGGGTTCTTTAGTAAAGAAAAAGTTCTACGAAGAATCACAAACACTTAAAGAACCATTTACATCATGATAGGATTCTTAAGAATGTGCTGTAGATGGTTCTATATAGAACCTTTTTTAAAAGGGTTCTATATAGCAGCCAAAAGGGTTCTTCTATTGTTACAATGTCAAGCTTGTAACAATAGCATAACCTTTTTTGGGTGCTATATAGAACCCTTTTCTAAAAAGGTACTATATAGAACCATCTACGTCACATTCTCCATCAATCTGAAGAACCCTTTAATCGTGCAAAGTGTTCTTTGACTGTTCATGGTTCTATATAGAACCATTTTCTTCACTAGAACCCTTGAAGAACCATCTTTTTGAAGTGTGTAAACTTCAGCTTAAACCCAGATTGGGAAACCAGGCCTAAAGTTCTTAGCAAACACATTTGTCTACAGTAATGACCTGTAAAAATACAGTTAAGAACCATTGAAGAGCCTTTTAAGGACCCAGTATTTTTTAGGTGTAGAATACTGTGCCAAAGTCAGAGGCCACCCTTTTGTTTATTAACACCCTTTTATTTATTTAACAGCCATTAAGTACATGTTATTCACTTTTTCTGAGATTCAATAAGTTGGAACAGACAAAATAGAACCTGTACTGCCAAACATAAAAAAATGCTATAATAATAATACTAATAATAATAGAAATAATAACTTACAACTACAGTCATTTTTACTCAATGTTTTACAAACTGCACTGTGCTAAATCCAATCTTTAAATACTGATGCTATCCACAATATGCTCAGGAAAGTGTATTGTGACATAATTCACCACCATATCAATAAAATATGGTCATACTGCTCACCCGTAATACATTTAACAGAAAATTACACATTAGCCTAAATATAACTAAATATAATTTCAATTTTTGCGATTTTCTTTTTTAGTATGTCCACACTTTGCCTTTATTACAGCTTCCATTCTTTTCAGGAGTCTGAAAGCTGTTATTTGAAATGGTTATGGACATGCTGCCTGATGCCTAAAACATTATTCTACAATAGTTTGGAGACAATTGTGACCTAAAACTTTTTGTTTTTTGAAGCATAAATGCTGATAGCATGCAGGGAGTCGTAAGACAAAATATTTTTAACACTATTTACCACAGATTTACCACTATTTTACCATTATCAACATTACATATAAAACCAAATGTAGGTTCACTGGTTGTTTAGATAGTGAATAAAACTGTTATATTTGTGTTGTACACATTAGGACCCCTGGTTCCTATCACCTCCACTGCAAAGAAATCTGAGTCAGAAAGTTTTTCTACAATGAACTACAATTTCACATCAAACCACATCTCCATCTCCACAACTTATATAGGCAAATTAAAAAAATGCTTAAATTCACCTTTAATACTAAAAAGCCATTTTGACTGGAAATTATTTTTATTATTAAATATTTAATTAAATAACTGAAGGTTGGTCTCTGACTTCTGCTCTGTACTGTATATGTCAAGTGCAACCGAGAAGAAAGAAGACGTCTCTTTATATGAAACTAAAGCCTTCTGTGGGATTACTGTGCTTCTCTTTATCTGTTGTTGGCTTGTTTAAAGTGTGTGCGTGAGCACATGCTGGTGCGTGATGTGACGGGTGGTTACTTTTGGCCTAAATCCTCTTAACGAAAGGATTAAAAAAATTAAACACAGATCTGCCTCTCTGAACGCATTGTTGAGTTTGGAATAGCTGGGTCAGTGAGATGCATGGAATTTCTGCTTAATCACTGAAAACATTAGAAACCTGCTGTGTGTTACATGGACATGTGAAGTATTTACCTGATTGAAATGTGTATCATTTCCACATGAACAGTTTCACACCAACACAATTCTATTCTCACAATTCACAATTCTACTTACTTTTGGCAATGATGGTGTGGATGTAAGATGTTTCATTCGTACGTAAATCAAATAAATTCACTTTTTTACTGTACACTGAAACAAATGGGGTTTTGACTCAACATGAGTCAAACGTGTCAAGTGGTGCACGTGAATTATAAATGTTACATCAATACAATTGCTGTCTTTCAGCTCACTTCTTTTGGCAAGAATTGTGTTGACGCAACATTTTATTTATGCACAACCACTTGACACATTTGACTCACTTTCAAATTCAAAGCACTACTTTTTCAATGTAAAAACACACTGTATTTCACAGATTCTTGGCAGAGTCATCGACAGATCAGACGATGGATCGCTTTCGTCCTGAAAAAGGAGGACGGTGATGATGAAAAACTGTGGCGAGAGCGGAGGGATTTGGAGATAAGTGCATTTAGGCATGTTGGAGCCTTACATACTGTCTTGGAAGAGTTTAGGATTATAGCAGAGAGCGGGAGGGAGAAAAACAGAGGGGCTCAGAGCGAGAGAGAGAGAGAGAGAGAGAGAGAGAGAGAGAGAGAGAGAGAAAGAAAGGGGGATAGAGGAATTCCAGATGTGCTGTCAGTCTCTCTCGGCCCGTACTGTGCCCAGAGACTCAGGGGAACGACTTCATCAAAAAAGCACACTGAAGTCAGCGAGGCCGAGTGAATGTTTACGGAGCAACTTGACCTCAGTTATCTGCTAAACGTCTTTGCGTAGAGCCTGTCAACAAATAGGGAGTAAAAGCATTAACACTGAACTGCACAGCCTAATAAACAATAAGATTGTAAAAAATGTAGATACATTGATTTTCGAGTGTTACAATCAATCGTAAAATGACATTCAATAAAGTATGCACAAAATGTTTTGGCCAAAATGAAATTCTCAAACTGCTTTCAAATGAAAAATGCCTGAAAAAGAGAGCGTGATGTGTCTGTTTTTACAGCTTTAAACTACTGTTTAATCTGTTACTGTCTTCTGTATTCCATAGCATAACTCCCCTAATCTCATAGGTTTGACAGAATCCATGATTTTATATAATTTTACATCGTACAACCAATGGGAATCCCTGTGGTGTCATCCAATTTTGACCGCTGGCCGAGCCACTGAGCTGTAGGCTAATAAACAGGGGAGCACGGGGAACTACCTAATGCGGGGAACAATTTAACACTGACTTTTTATATTGTTGAAGTAGGTCAAGCAGTGTGAGCTTCTAGCCACAATCTCACGTTTCCTAGCTACAGTCTCCCACCAAAATTCAAAACGATCTCTGTGTTTTAGAAAGATCTGTGCCAAAGTGTTTTCAGTGAATGTAATTTTTACAACAAATGTTTTTTTCAGTTACTGAGCTTTTCGTGTAAATCACAAAATCCAACCTTATAGTACTTTAATCACCATCTTGTTGCTGACAATGTAGCACCATTTTGAAGCAGCTGTCAAGCTCACAGCAAGTGTTAGCTAGGCTTCAGTACAGCCTCCGTACTGCAGGGTTAGTTGATACATGGTGTTACAACTAAACCAGTTTTAGTAAACAAAAACAAATGAAGTACATTTTCTACTTTATTAACATCTTTCAGATGTTAGAACTTTGGTTTTAATAAGTATATTAATGAAGTTGATATTAACAGCTGGTAAAGCTGTAGTTATTCAGAAACAATGTTCCATATTTTACTGATATGTGATGTTTTTATTTGCTGTCCTTCACTGGACAAACAATAAATCTGTCATTGACACACGGTCTAATGTCAATTTTCATTTATAATTTGATGTGTGTGTGTGTGTGTGTGTGTGTGTGTGTATCTATCAATTGAGCTGTCTGTCTTCTTAAAGGTAGATAATATAATGCAGTATGGTTAGAACATATATTAGTTTCTTACAGCATAGAAATACATTGAATTAACTTTTTGTTAGCACAAATTCATCGGACCTTTCTAGCAAGTGTTACAACTAAACCTCTGTCTGTTACAGTCAACCCACCCATGTGCTAGAAAAAAAAGTTCAAGTGTTCTTTTGTAGTAGAAAAGTACATGTTGCTTGTATAGAAATATGTTTATTTCAACCTAATTTTTTTCATTATTCAACAAAAACCATTATGTGTTAGGTTGTGCCTGGCTCTCCCGATACAAACAAGGTAGCATAAGTGTAACCCTTATCTTGGCCTTCCGACAAAATCATAAAGAAAACGATCATTCTTTATTCAGCACAAAATGGACACCAGAGACAAATTTTCAACTTTTCAGTCAGAGAAAAGAAGCTAAACTGAGGTAAGGCCTATAGATCTCCTATAGATCACTTGTTGTCCTCTTCATCTGACTAGTATTTGTGTCGTCTAAGTAATCAGTTCCCTCCGTTGTAGTGATGATTTTAAGACGTGCCACAGTTATACGGCTGTGGCTTCCTTGCAGTAACGTAAGCTACCTGGCTTCCTTCTACATTCACCAGCTAACGAAAAAAGTCTTTCAAAACAGCCCACCCACAAATATCCACCCCAAAGCAGTTGCAGTTTTTCAAAGTTTCCTCACTCTTCAAAATACATCATCATAAAGGGTTTTACCAGGTCTTTAAGTTGAAAAATCTCACTCTAGAGACTAATATTTAATAAGCAACAACCTACAAATAAGGTTAAAGCTATCTTTGTGCTATCTATATGACAAACAACTCCTTGTTTTCCAGGATTGAAAGAGGAGCATCCGGAAATGGCTGCATTGCTTCTTCTGTTGTCCTGGTGATGAGCCTGGCCCACATAGGTCAATAGGTCACTGCCGCCTAGAGGGCTAGAAGGGTGATGGGCACTGTATGTTAAGACTGTCAGATAAAAAGCAGGATGCATGCGTGTGAATAGGGTTGTGTGTTAGAGACAGAATGATTGAGAGCCACAAAGAACTGAGTGAACTCTTGTCTCCCTAACAACTGAGATCAGGCTTTGAGGAACTCTGCAGTCATATAGATGGCCATTGTGAGCGCTGCACGGAGGCTCACGGGAGCATGTTTGGGATGATACAACAATAAGGAACAGTGAACAGCAGCATTGAGTCATTTAACCACAGCTGCTTCGGAAATAGCCCTGCATAACCCATCATTCTGCATTGAGTAGATGTGATACGTAGATGTGGTTGAAAGACGCAGCAGCAATAGACCCCTGGTCAACCAACCAGATAAAATCAGGCTGTGTTTTGATACAAGGTCGCACAATGAAGCTATTAAGCACAAAAGACACCTCATTCTTACTAAAAATGTCATGATAGCACAAATCAGTGGAGCTCCTCCAAACCTGACCTTGTGACAGGCTACCATGAACTTGAGCTTCACCATCGATGTTGGGTTTTGCCACTACAAATCAGGGGTGGGTCATTCTTCATGTGGAGTGGGATTTCAGACGGATACATTTTTTAAAAAAACAATTCATCCCAAAACTAAATGATGTTAATATGCCCATTAACATCTCCTATTATCATATATGCAAAACGGAGAGCTTAACACCCAACATATTTTACAGTCACTGGTGTTATATGAATATGGTGTAAAACCAGTGGCTGTGACACCAGTGACATTCTGGTTAACAATGTGGATTTTGTAAATTGGCTGACTCATTTTAAATTGCGCAACTATTTCAGATCAGTAATTATAATGATATTTGGCATTATTTTGACAAAATTTTAGGTTTCCCAGCCATGAAAGCTCATAACACTGGTGACACATAGAAGTTCTGTGCTGCCTGAAAAACAAAATTACTGATAAATTAATTAAATATTTTGTGCAAGTGTGGACTTGCCTTCTCATGCCTTGAGATGCTTCCTCTCCGATGAGCCTCGACCCAATGAAGAAGTTTAATAGAGTTGAAAATACTGTGTTAAAATGTAATTTAAGAGTCCTGATAACACCAGTGACCAAAATCTGACACATGATTTTTAAAACAAAATACACATTTTTATTAATGTAGTTTAATGTTAATGATATAACAAGTAAACATGAATCTGTTTTCTACAAATTCCTAAGTTAAGCCTCTTCAAAATATTGTTTTATGTTAAAAATGGTTTCTCAAATGTTGAAAATCGGTTGATGAGCTGTTTTACAGATGCAGAGCGACTATAAAACAGGATCACAAAAAAAAAGGAAAATCAGAGAAATCATTAAGAAAAAGTATTATTTGATCTTACGTCAACTGTGTAAATGTACATACCAACTTTTGGAGCTGTGCCTGATATTTTAAGCATTTTTAAGCCCTGCAACCTTTGTGACACGGTTTTCCACTCCACATGGAGAATGACCCGGTGGGATCTTTATAAAGCGACACTTCTGTAAAATGAAAGATGTTATGATTACTACATATGTTGTAAACATGCTTTATTGCATCCTATAGCTGTGTTGCATAAGTCTACAGAGTGATATTTTCTGGGTTGAAAGACTAGGAAACCCTCTTCTGATGATGTATTTTGAAGGTGGTACAGTGAAGGTGAACAGTGGCAACTGCTCCCAAGTCATTATTACAATGGAAAGAATGGATTACTCAAACAACAGAAATGACTCAAATGCTAAAATCTAAAATTAGCAGAGTAGCTACATGGCTATCTAGATACTTTACCTCAGTTAAGCTTCTTTTCTTTGAAGGGTAAAAACTCTGGTGTCCATTTTATACTGAAAAAAGAAAGATTCACTAATTCTCTTGCCAATTAGTCGTTATACTTGTCTTAATCTCATGTATGTATTTTGTTTTATTAACACATCCAAACATATTCATATTAAAGGCATGTAAAACAAAACTACCCTCAACTACGCTAATTCACCTTTTCGCAAGGACCACCACTCATTAGCTGCCTGCATCACACTCATGGTCAGGACTGCTGAAGAAAAGAGGATCGTCGCTGCTGAGGAGCATGGTGTGTTGCTGAGGAAGACTTTGCCAACTGTAGAGCATTTGCAAGTAATAATGGATGACTATTCAAGGTTTCCTGAGGTAGAAAAAGCATCCACAACATCTGCCAAGGCCATCAATTCTAAGCAGGATAGGATATTCATACTTGTGGCATTCCAGAGACTGTGAAGAGTGCTGGTGGTCCTCCATTCAGCTCAGAGGCTCAGCTCTCAGAGTTCAGTGATTCATGACTAATTCTATGTTCAAGACCCATTACAAAATTGAATGAACAACTTGGAAAGGTGGAAAGAAATGGAAAAAGTTGGAAATTCTTCTGAGAGGGCTTCACACAAGATAGTGGAACACTGCTATGAGGATTTGATTGGATTTAGCCACAAGAGCATTAGTGAGGTAAGGAACTGGTATTGGATGGTCAGATCTGGATCACTCCAACTCATCCCAAAGGTATTGGCTGGAGCTCCATCACTCCAGAGAATGCAGTTCCACTTCACCACAGCCCAATGCTGGAGGGCTTTAGACCCTCTAATCGACACTTGGCACTGAGCATGGTGACCTTAGGCTCATGTGCGTCTACTTCAGAGCGTCCCATTCTATTGGTCAATGCTCTTCTATGGAGATTATACAAGCTGTGTTTGTGCAACTGGACACTTGCATTAGCAAAGAGTGCATCTTGAAGTAGCTAAATTCACTAATTAGAAGAGGTGTCTGAATACTTTTGGATATATAGTGTACTTCCCTATGCACTGCCGTTAAGCAATGCAGTAACAAGTGTTGCGTCCAAATACTTCCCTATGCACTGCTGTTAAGCAATGCGATAACAAGTGTTGCGTCCAAATACTTGAATGAAACTCTGCGTTCCTCGATTTTGCCTGATCTGTAGCTCCTGGCCTCACAGAATATATTCACAAAACTGACCAGCATGTGGATCCACATGGCTACCTAATCAGGAAAAATCAGGGAAAGCAAAGAGGAAAGGAAACGTCATTCAACTATTTGGATGCAGCCCTGAGTGACTAAGGAAGAACTGTGTTTTTTTCTCCTATGTTTCTGGCAGCACTATACCAAAGTACTGACTTACTATCTCAAAATAATTCAATATTTTCTCAAAATACTGACTTCTATCTGAAAATAATGACTTATTTTCTCAAAAATGTGACTTAGAATCTTGAAATAATCACTTATGTCCTTGAATTAATGACTAAAGGGCTGTTCTCGCTAAATTAGTTTTAGCAGTGGAGGTCCAGTAATGTATTTAGCAAGGGATTCAATTGGCCAATTCATATGGGATAGGGTATCTGTGTAATGTCCCCAGATTGCCTCAGACAGCCTGGATCAAAACATTAGCCTGGACATTCACCTCAAGCAAGAAACCAAGTTATCTTGAGACAAAGTCAATATTTTGACTTTCTGCTGCCTGAAACAGAGAAAAGGAGAATCAGTCGACCTTATATGCTTCCACAGACGGCTGAAAACCTTTGTGCATGACGCTTTAATATGAAATACTCGGACATGAAAAATGTGAGTGGAGATGCCGGGGATTGAACCCGGGGCCTCATACATGCAAAGCATGCGCTCTACCACTGAGCTACATCCCCGCCTACGACAACAGCTCCCAATGACAGACCTACAGTACCACAGTGAGCTGCGACGACACGTCGCTTTACGTTTTTAAACACATCCTTGACTTTGAAACTTCAGGAAGAGAGTTCACAACTTCCACACAATTCCCACCTAAGCTAGCTGAGGTTAGTCAGGCAACAGTTCACAGTCTTTCCCATCAGCTGCATCCACTTTCAATTTCACTTTCCAAATCATTTCGACATCTCGTCGTGGTTTTTTAGCTGCCTCGACCCGCCTGTGTTGGCGCTAGCTCGCTAACCTGACCAACATTTCTTCACTGGCCATCCGTCAAGTAACTTTACGTGTACATTATAAGGCGATGTTTTTATCCATTTTAACAAATAATTCAGGGGGCGATTTGAGACAGCGTCGAAAGCTGTACACCAGGCAGCTACTTAGCCGACAGCTACGCTAACTTAAGAACCTATTTTACCGAAGCTATGCTCTTCTGGACTAGCCGTTTGTTGTAGCTAGCCTAGCTAGCTAACTTAGTTCTAGCTAAACTGAGTATGACTATCTTAACTATCTGCGCTAATATACAGCACATGACACACGTTTTACAGACATAACTGCCTAATTTGGCAGTTACTGGTTTTATCGAACTCCACAAACGGCTGAAATGGATGTTATTTCACTCAGCTCCGGCCCCGGCAGTGAGGAGGAGGACTCTGATATAGAGTTTGTTGCCAGTTACAGTAACGGCAGAGAAGATGCGGTGCCATTTATCACAGCCGAGCTGCTCCCCGTTACACCTGTAAGTGACCACCTGAGGGGACTGAACTGGGTTAGTTAAGTCGGTTAAAGTGTTCATAGAAGATATTAAAAGTATATTTCACCGATTTTTTTTCAAAATGTATGCATAATTCAGTCATTGAGATGTAAACAGAGTCAGTCAGAATGGTCTGATGTGAAGTGGTTCATTTGCAGAGAAACTTACAGACTGATTTCTTTACAGTGGTGGTGATAGGAACCAGGGGTCACGATGTCTACAACACAAATATATCTATTTTATTTACCATCCAAAACCACCAGTGAACCTACCTACACGTGCCTTCTGAGTTTTTATATATAATGTTGATGATGGTAAAATCTAGAAACAAAAGGTTGTACTGGGGACTATTTTGCCTTATGACACCCTGCATGTATATCTCCACCATTAAAGAAGGACACTGTGGACACTGTAGCCCAAATGTTTATCTCAAAACAATGTCTCAGACATCAGGCAGCGTTTTCATTCATGTAATAACTTTCTGTGAGAGAGCTTTCAGAGGCATTAAACTCCTCAGACGTCTGGTTCCTATCACCATCACTGTGAACAATTCTGACTCTCTAGAATGTAGCATTTCAGACCAAACCACTCTGAATGACTTTGTTTTTGTTAACAATTGAACTATGGAGAATTTTTGAAAAATCGGTGGAATTCCCCTTTAACTAATCTAAGGACAATAGGGTCTCTTTAGTCATGATGCAGCCTAACTGGTCTAGCAAGACGTTCTTCTGTTTTAATTACATCTGAACATCTGTGCGCCCAGCTGAAGCCACTCTGTCTCATCCTTTGCATATTCTGACTCTGATGTTTTTTAAAAAATGCATTTTTTTAATTGACAGATTCTAATCCAGGGCTGGTCACAGTGTGATATTTTGTGATATTTTCTAATTCTGTAGTATTACACCAAAGGCAACTTTACACAATATTTCTAAATGTTAAATCTACTATTTATTTAAAGTTTATGGATTTTAAACTGTTCTTTCAAAATAATCAGAAGCACCGATTAAATACAGTCATATGCAAAAGTCTGAACACCCCCAGTCAAATGACATGTTTTGTTGATTTGAAGTGAAAAAAAATGAACACATCATCTACAGAGGGGAAACTTAAAGATGGTATCTTCTGCAAATTTTAGTGCACAGTCCTTATTTATTTCCATAATTTGTTCTATAAATTTAAATTCACTAAATAAACAATAATTGTGCATTAAAATGGTGCAGAAGTGTGTTATCAGTAGAGAATGTGTTGTCAACTTTCGCACACATGTAACTGCCAAGGCCTGGATACAAACAAAATAACCAGCTAAAAACAAACCTCTTGGGAACAGGTATATGTTTGGGCCTTATTTCATGGCTATAATGCTCTGTAGTTGTGTTAAAATATCGCTAAAACTATAAAGCAGTCTTGCTGTATCAGTGTCATCCGTATAGACAACATATCACTGAGGCTGATCTTCTTGTATTACTTTGGTAACATTATTTACATTGCTTTGTTAATAGTAATGAAGGTTTTGCAGACTGGGGGTGGGGAGGTCCTTTCACAAAGCAAGACTTCTCAGTTAGTCAGATAAATTAAGCCCTGAAGTTGAGGATTGTCCAGTAGGAATGTTCTGTCACCTTTCTTAAAATTAGACAGGCTTGACTTTGGGCCTTAGTTATCTGGCTGAACAAAGAAATCCTGCTAATAAATAATAATAATAATAATAATAATAAAAATTATGGACTTTGGCCACTGATGATATACCTATATACAAATAACCATCACATACCATCCAACATAAACATCTTAAGTGACATGGGAGAAGCACATCATAGATTTTTTCCTTTTTTAAAACTAAGTTGATACAAAATGACTTCTCACAGTTTCCTCGTTTCTTAAAGAATTTTGTTTTTCTTTGTGAAATCCATGCTTCTAAAGTTAAACAAAGTGCAAAAAAAAAGTCAGCTTCCAAGGCACTTAGAGTTGCATCAAGTCCACCATTTAAACAAGCGCAGAGCAGTAAAATAATCCTTGGTGAATTATAAGATTATGTGGTAGGATTTATAGGATTTATCTGTTCTTTATGAGGTCACACTATAAGAAGGAAATGGTACAGTTGCTGGAGAGTATAGTGTTACTGCTTTAATGGCAATTAGAGTTTCTAAAAGAAAATTTTGCTGTCGATATATACCCCGTGGAAGCCCATGGGAGAGAATTTTATTGCTTATTTTAACAATAAACAAATATACACACACACACACACACACACATACACACACAGACAAACCAGAATTTAAAAGGCCCATGTCAGGGAAAACTGAATTTTCCTCACTAGTTTGAAATAAAACACTTTATAAATTTACTGTTCCCTCAACACCCTGTACTGAATTCACTGTTTTTGTTTCATCACAAAAAACCAATGCATTTACATATTACCACCTATTCAGCCTACATCAGTTGAGCCCTGCCTACTCAGGCTGAAGTAACAAAAACGGCCTGTTTAAGGGATAAGGAGATTATGAGGTTAATAAAATGGTAAGAATTGTTCTAATTTTACTAACTGCAAGAATGACTTTTTAAATACAATTTAATACAGTTAGTTTGTAATGATTTCAATAAAGAATCGAAAAATCAAAGAATGAATGTTTAAAATGATATAATGCTGGGAATCAAAAGAAATTGTATTAGAGACCAAGAGTAAAATGTGCAGGATTTGGGGACAGGGCTTATGCTATGTACACACCGACATTCAGATGGCTGGGCTTTTTTTTAACCACTTCAACTTTCATATTTCATAAGCTACATTCAGAAATTGGTGTTCTATGAGAGCTGTAACTGTCGTCTTTCCAGTCAAATAGATGGGTAATGTAATTTTAAACCTTTATAATAGAAGAAGCTGAGCTCACAATTTTTTTGTCTACTGAAAGTCGACCAATTTTTCCCACAAATCTGGGCTATAAACTATAAACAGAAGGTGTCTTTTCAGTGATCTGCTCTGTGAAAATTATTTTATAAAATAATACAAAGAGTGTCTAATTGGCTTTCAGCAGTAAATTGTAAACACAGCAATATGTGTATGATCATAAAACACGTCCTGTTAATTTGAGGGGAACTTTACCAAAAATAAAAAAATAAAATAAAAATTTACGTTTATTTCATAAAGTTGCTGAATTATTTGCCTTATGATTTGGTCATGTAAATTCAGATGGTAATACCAAAATATACCCTAGAGAATAAGAGGTTAAGTTACTTAAAAATTCTATATGTTGTGATTTTTGAGGTTTATTTTGTTGGAGGGTGGCATGGCAGACTTGAAAAAGGTGTTGAAAAGATCACCTATATAAGGCTCACTCTCTAAGGCTCACTCTTTGTCCATGTTTCCCAGGTTCTGATTGATATCACAGGACATCATTTTTCCACTTTGGGGCCAAGGTACTCACTGAGATCAAGAAGAGGACAAAGCTCTGCCATAGAAGTCATAGATCTAAATAATGACAGTCTTCCCAGCGACTCCTCTAATTCTGATACACAGCTACAGAAAATAACAGCGGATTGCACACTTACAGAGGCAGAAAACTGTTGTGTGGAATCATCTACCACTGCTGCAACCAAGCCCTGTGGAAACATTCGACATTTGTCATGTAATGTAAACCTTGAAAAGAATGTAATATGTTTGGATCCTGATGGCGGGGATGGCTGTCAGCCTCCTGTCTCTGTGTCCTCTGGTCAAGAGAGGTGTTCCAGAGATCAATATGATTCTGTTCACTCAGGTTTAGAAGAAATGAGTATCCGAAAGAAGTCAGGTGACATTTGTCAACGTGAGAAACGACCATCTGGACTTGACCAGCCTGCTATCAAAGCACCACAACATTCAGAGATGTTTGATAACTCACAAGAACTTCACACTTTACCCACACAGACGCTCCAGAACACTAAAGACACATTACCAGCTGATCACAGCACCGAGCTACAGAAGGAATATGATGAAAACCTGGACTTTCCACAAAGCTGGCTTGATAAGGACCCCTCTCCTTTTAGCCTGGACAGTCCGTACTACTGCCCAAGTGAAATAGATGACATTCTCTTCTCTGAAGAATCCAATGTTGGAGATAACAAAGAGCTGTTATCCACACCATGGAGCTTCTCCGGTCTGCGTTGTACTGAATCCCCTACCAACACTCCTGTGGAAACTACAGATTTGCATGAAAAGGAACACATGCAAAAATCACCTGTCATTCAAGCTCAGTCACAGTTCCCCTGTGACACATTACCTACCTCAGGTGGAGCATCTCCCACCTCCAGCCTGCCCTGTGGACAGCCCTGCAGTCCTACATCTACAGAACTCCTTGCTGGGGACTCTCCAGACACACTAGCCAGCTCACATGATCTGGCCATGGAGAGTCCACCCAGCAGCCCTAGTCTACCTTCACCCTTAGCTTCCTCCACAGAGACATTGTTGTTAAGTTGTAAAGACTCCAAAGCTTTAGTGTCATCAGAAAGCTCTCCTTCTAGTCCGTGGATAAGGCATAGCATGGATGATCAGGATGAGGATGGTAATCATTCAGAATCCCACACGCAAGTCAAGCAGCATATTTCTCTGGCTCAGTACAAGAAGCTGAAACACTTGATTGGGAGAGGAGCTCAGGAAGTGGTAAAGATCTGTCTTGCTGTTTCTCTTTGTGGCACACACATGCTCCACTTTGACTTGCTGTCTTTAAACTGACAATTTAATAAAATATATTTATATGCCAAAAGTTATTTAAATGAATAATTCATTTAAATATATATATATATATATATATATATATATATATATATATATATATATGTAGTTTATGTATTCACTTTATGTTCTAAGTGTTTAGACACCTCTTCTAATTAGTTTATTCAGCTACTTTTAGGTGCACCCATTTCTAACTTGTATTAAATTGTACAAGTCTTGTACAATCTCCATAGAAAAGCATTGCCAATAGAATAGAAGCAGCTGTACATGAGCCTAAGGTCACCTTACCCAAATCAGGCATTCGGTAGAAGGGTATACAGCCCCCCCAGCAAAATTTATGTCAATATTTTAAAGATTCTACTTTTCACCAAAATTGTTATGCTGATAATATAATTTATAATGAAAAGCTTTGTATTCTATTTAGAAAAGAATGCAAAACATTTTCACTAGAGGGCTTAGACTTTGTAGCCTTTGACTTTAGACTTTGAGGACCCCCTCTATATAGAGTATCTCACTAGTTAGTGACATAAATAGACTGTTTCAGCTGTTTCTTCTGAAACACATATACTGATATACTGTAAATATACAGATATACTGATACTGATATAGTGTTATCTATAATAATAGACTGTTTAGCTATGTTGCTTAGCTAAAAACAATAGTAGCAGCATTAAAGCATGAATTTTGTCAGTATTTTGTCCATTTTTGTATAACTCCATTTCCAAAAAGGTTGGGATGCTGTGCAGAATATAAATAAAAATAGGATGAAATGATGTGCATCATGTAAACTGTACTTTTAAAGAAAAATACTGTATTTTTAAAGGAAAATACTACAAAGTATGATGTAGTTTTGAAAGTGAAATGTTTTCCCATTTTTGTTTGATATGGTTTGATATGGACTGCAGGCAGGTCAGTTTAGCACCTGGAATCTTAATACGGAGCCATGCTGCTGTAATACATGCAGAATGTGATTTGACATTTCAAATTTTGATTTGTCGGACCACAGGACACTTCTCCGCTTCCCCTCAGTCCAGTTTATATAACATCGGGCCCAGAGAAGGTGGCAGCATTTCTGGACTCTGTTTATATATGGTTTCGTCTTTGCGTTGTAGAGTTTTAACTCGCATTTGTGGATGCAGCGACAAACTGTTTTCACAGACAGTGGTTTTCAGAAGTGTTCCTGAGCCCATGCAGGGCCCATGCTGAGCCTGAGGGCCCAAAAATCATTGCCAGCAAGTACTGTTTTTTGGCCTTGTTCCTTGCATACAGAGATTTCTCCAGATTCTCTGAATCTTTTAATGATATTATGTACTGTATATAATGAAATCCCCAAGTTCTTTGCTGTTTTATACTGAGAAACGTTATTCTTGAATTGTTGCACTATTTGACCCCTCCTCATTTTTACTTCTGAAAGACTCAGCCTCTTTTTGTACTCAATCATATTACTGACCTGTTGCCAATTAACCACCAGGTGTTTTTTTAGCTTTACACAACTTTGACAGCCTTTTGTTGCCCAAGCGTGATATGTTTGATATGTTGCCATTGTACTATTATCAACGAAATATAGGGTTTAAATGATTTGCATATCATTGTATTTTGTTTTTATGTACATTTTGCACAGCGTCCAAACTTTTTTGGAAATGGGGTTGTAAGTAATAGTGTCAGACTACATGAGCAAGTCTATTAGAAGTTACTTAACAATTGTTTATTACTTAGCAAGTATGTGATAATTTAGGCATGTAATTTTCACAATGCATAAAACTTCTTATTTACATTAGGCTCGTAGCTCCAGTCATGACACTAAACATTCGGACACTAAACATGTCTGAATGACTACATTAGGCATAAGGGGAAAACTGTTGAATTCATTTTTTTTGCTTGAACTATCCATATAAGTGTTTCTCAAATTAGAAATTTACCAATTTCTCTTTTTTGGCCAAAAAGCATATGTGTGCCTCTCTACATTCAGCTAATCCAGCTCTTTCTTTTAACAGCCTGAACATGGTGCAGAAGAAGAAGACATCAATGCAGCCGAACCACTGTGCAGACAGAGTCTGAGCCTAGTCTATAGCACAATAGAAGAGAACTACCCAGAGGGCACTGTGCAGCTGCTCTCGGATTTAATACAGCCTCGTTACTACCCTCCACTGGACATCACCACTCACCTTCTGAGAGGAATCCTCCTGGATCCGCAGTGTGCTGAAGTGCTGACCTTAGAGGCCTACAACCTGCTGATGAGGATACAGAAGTGAGTGGAAACACACATTCGTGGTGATGACCATCATTCCATTGTTATTAGAGTAGAGATCCACAGATTACATCTATTTCATATCCACTGCTGATACTGATTTCAAGAATTATCTGCCGATTCCGACTTTCCCTTTGTAATCTCTTTAGGTACAAGCCCTAGGTACGGATGTACGTTGCCAAAAGTCAGAGACCACCTTTCATTTATTTAATTTCCATTCAAAACGGCCTTTAAGTACGAGTTATTCATTATTTTTGCATCAGGGAAAAGTAGAAAACATATGTGGAACACAAAATTACACAGAAGCCTTAAGAACTAAATAAAATAATAATTTTCTTCAGTATTTACTGTGTCCACGCTTTGCCTTTATTACAGCTTATATTGTTTAAGGGAGACTTACTTTCAGGTTTTTAAAGAAGTCTCCAAAGTTCAGTTGTAGAAGTTTTTTTTGCAGTTTCTGATTCTCACCATCCAAGTAACCCCAAACAAGTTTGGTGATGTTGAGGTGTGGACACTGGGGTGGCCAGTACATTGTTCTGAGAACACCAGCAGCTCCTTTGTTTGATTTGCAAATGTTCATCTATTTCCTTCTCTCAGTGAGGCTTCTTGACAGCTACACATCCTTTCAGACCCATAACACTGAGTTGTCTTCTCACAGTGGAAGGATGGGCAGAAACGTCTGTGGATTTTTTTAAACTCTGAAGCAAGAGCTGATGTGGAGCTTAGTTTTCCCATCTGTTTCCAAAATGAAAACTTTTTAAAGTGCTGTTTATCTGAAGGGGACAGTTGTGTTGCTCTGCCAGGTTTTGTACAGTTATTAAGGGTCCCATTTTCTATAAATCTTTCTCTATATCTTGAAATTATTTCTTAAACTCCATTTTTTTCCACTTATTCTACATTGTGCCCATCCTTAAAGTCCTCTTTAAAAATATCTCCTGAAAAAAGAATAACGTACTGGTAATGTCGGGAAGTTAAATACATTAGGGGTGGTCTCTTGCTTTTGCAAAGTACTGTATCATTCTTCTCTGTCTAAAAAGACTGTGATAAAATGGGCACTGTTAACATACTGATTGTTATGTTACAGTGCATTATGTAAATTTGAAAAACAAAGAACAGTTTAGCAACATGGTGAAAAAGAGCAGATGGGTAAAAAAGTTACGGCCTGCTAGTAAAGAAACGGTTTTCTTTTCTCATGCAGATACCACCCTGCAGATATAGCAACAGTTCCATGGGACTGGGACTTGTTATCAGCAGTAATGACTGAACAGGTGGGGATCACATGAATGCTTGCAATATTTAAAACATATTTATTTCACTTCCAACATTTTGTTTTTTCAAGATTTTAATGGGTGATCATTTTTGTTTGTTGTTGGATATCTGTACGGACGAAGATAGGGGTCCGGAGTGAGGCCCGGTGTCTGCTGTTTCAGTATGTGCTGCAGGTATTGGAAGATGACTTCCATTTTAAGCTGTCAATGCTACGACTTCATCTTTCTATTGCTAAGTCAGTGCTCTCATGTCATCAGAAGTTCAGACAGGTCAGGTGAGTCACAATTTCACTGGCAGAAAGATTCATTTAAATGACTGCAGTGCAGGGTAACTCATTTCAAGATAATTTTTTCAGTTGAAAACTTATTTTAACCAGCTGTATATCACAATATACCATACATGTGTATGTTGTAAATACTAACATTAGCTCCCTCTCCTTTCTAGGGATCTTATGAATTGGCTATTAGATGTAGCCAAACAATCTTTCTGTAAAACAAAGAATGAAAAAATACAAAAAAGGGAACAAAACTGCTGTCTTAGGTAAGTTTGTAAACAACACTCCTTATAAACAGTGAATTCCAGAAAGCTGTTTTTTGCAGCTTAATTTGTGTTGATTTGTTTTGATTTCATCAGAAGGTTTGGTTTCTGTGATGTAGGCCTTTAAACCCTGCTATGGTTTTCTGTAGGATGTTGCTGATTCTGCAGAGGTTGTTGTTATTAGCCATGGAGGTGGACCGCACACCCACCTGCAGCTCCAATAAGCTCTCTCAGGAGCTGTGCAACAGCCTCAACAGCACTGCCCCATGCAGACAGCTCAGGTGAGACCTGTTGGCAAAGTTACATAAAGAAGCAAAGGCAATAAAACAATCAAATCAGTACATTCTTTTTGCAGCATCAGTGAGTTGGCTAAATACAAACATTTAATGCTTGCAAAAAAACATTGCTTCATGGCCAATAAGATCAGACAATATTAAGGTTTCATGGATTTATGTTAAATTAAGTGTGCCGTTGATGGAATTGAACAAATATGTCATGGCTGGGCGTGTCCAGAAGACATTTTACTGTATTTATGTTTATTTGTATTTATTCTAACATCTCAGCATTTCCTGCCAGTCATTGTGTTACAGTATTAATGTCAGAGGTATGTCTTCTGTTTGTCAACGCAGTGGTGACTATGTTCTGCTGTTTTGTTACATGATTAATGATGCACAAGACATTTGGAGAACATCATGTGAATTTTCCTTCCCTTTGTTTGTTAGACTATTGTTGTTAAGCACTTTGGAAAGCAACCTGCTGAGATGTAAGCTGTTGGAGCTGCTGCTGGACCAGGCCTGCTCTCAGAAAAGACCTCTGCCCATGTCCTTCAAACTGCTGCTCCACTTCCTGCAGACGTCCACACTGGCACCCGATCCATCGGTGAGGCAGAAACAACCCTCAGCATTGTGTTTAACTTCAGGGCACCAGTGTCACCATTTCATTTGCTGATTGTACATTATTTTGTCCAAAAGTACTGATAATGAGTGAATTCAGCCACTTTAAGGTGCTCCTATTGCTGACAGGCAATCAGTTGCACCCACACAGCTTGAATAAGCATTGACCATTACAGTAGAATGCTGTGGAGCAGCTACACATGAGCCTAAGATTACCAAGCAGTGGCTAGAGGTGATGTAGTGCCTCTCAGCATTAGGGGGGTGAAGCAGTGAAACTGGGTTCTCTGGAATAATGGAGCTTCATCCAACACCTTTGGAATAAGTTGGGGTGATTAGTTCTGAATCATCCAACATCAGTACCTGACCTCACTAATGCTGTTGTGGCTGATTGCAATCAAATCTTTGCAGCAGTATTCCAACATTTAGGCTGTTAACTGCAGCAAAGAGGGACAAACTCCCCATAAATACCCTTCATATCAGAAGAAACATTAGATGACCAGGTGTCTACAAACTTTTGGACGTATAGTGTATGTCCCGCCATAATTATTTTGCATGATTGTCGTGAAGCAGTGTTTGATTAGTAAACCATTGCTTGTTGAACTGCACTGGACTTGTATTCTTTTTTTGATGCAGGATGGCACAGAAAGATGGAAAAAATGGGATGAACTTCTGCAACTTGTGTGGATGCTCATGCTCAGTTATGAAGAAGTGATGACAGGTGAAAAAACTAAACACTATGCTGTTCTTTTAACATGAGTAATAAGAACTGGTTTCCCAGATGTGGTCCTACGTTTGGATTAAATTGTCCAAATGGAGATCTACCACAGAAAGTCTTGGAGTAAAAAGCCAATCTGAAATCAAAACTGGCCTTTTTACTTATTATATGAAGCCTGAATTATATGAAGCACAATTCATCATATCATGAGGACAAAGTAGTGACTTTTACCTGCATCTAAAACATCTTCAGATTTTCGATTGTTGATTGTGAAAAAATAATTAACCAATAATATCGTGTTTCACTTCCCTCTACCTGCCCGTCACCCCCATCTACCACTGAGCGAAAATGCTCAGCTAGCTCAGTTTTACTCACAGTATGGAAGGAAAATGCATTAAGATTTCTTACTAATGCTGACTTTAAGCTTGAGTCTGTGAAACTGGCTCCAGTAGTGTTAAGAAAGACAAGGGCTGTTTTTTAGTCTCTGTACGTACCTAATCTGTTCTGGAGTTCAGTGGAATACTAGCAATACCCACCAAGAAAAGTAAATCATTGCTGTCCAAAAATAAAAAAAAAAATGGTAACTTTACAAGAAAAGGAAAACGTTCTTTACTTTTAAAGGCCCATTTCCTGCATTTTCCTTTGAGGTAAACTTATTACATTTGTGTGGTTTTGGATACTGAAAATATCATCCATTTTTACATGACCATTTTCCAACCTCTCTTTAACCATTAGAATTAAACACGCTGTTTTTATTACTATGCTTTAATACAATATGTGTAATATATTTACTTTAATATATATGTGTGTGTGTGTGTGTGTGTGTGTGTATATGTATATATGTGTGTATATATATATATATATATATATATATATAAATTAGTTCTGTTCTAGTTGTCCTTTATTGTGCTTGATTCAAAAAGCAGTCCGGCATGAGACACTCCTTATACCTTCAGTGTGAAGGAGTGGATATAGGTAAATGCATTGGTTTTCGTGACATTACTTAAACAGAGAAATCAAAACAGGCTGTTTTTACGCCTTGTTTTCCATATACGAACTGCATTGAGTGAAACAGTACATTTTGAATATTTTGAAGGTTAAGAATGTTTACATACCACATACCACTCTTATTTCAAAAAAGTGAGAAATTCTGTTTTCTTTGGTAGGGGCCCTGTTATTTAAGGTAATGTAATGAGATTTTAAGTAATTTTGGAGATTTCTTATTGGTCTTTCATCATGAATGTTTCACACAGTATAAAGTGCAGCTGCTGTGCTCAAATGATGTAGAAAAATAATAAAATAGAAAAAAAAAAGAAATAATTGAGATTTTTTTGAACAAAATGACCATTCATTATTTCCTTTCTTTCTGCATAAATGGCGATATTAACGAACAGCTCTCATAGTTGTGCAGAGACTACAAGGACAGAGACTGAAAAACAACTTTTCGAAAAAGAGAAGTGTTTTCTCAGTGCTTACAATAGGACCATATTAGGATTAGGATAAATGTGGTTTGTGGTCAGACTAACAATGCTTGTCTTGTCTTGCACCTAGGTCACCTCCGCTGTTCCATCACAGAGCGGTTCACTTTGACTCGCGCACCAATGTGGACCCAGAATGACCAGGTTACCCGAGCAGCTGTCCAAGAGGCAGCGGAGGCTTTCTTATCCCGCGCGGTGGAGGACCTTGGCCATGCTCTGCCCTCACAAACACAAGAGTCGTTATCGCAGCTACAGGAGCATTTACTGAGTATCCGTTTGCATTAATGGACCTACAAGTTTTGAAAGCTATACTTTTTTCTTTTTTTTAATTGAATACATTTATATTTTTTCCAGTATTCCTTTTTGTCTGTGTGTTTTATTCTGGATTTCCTTCTGTTACCTTCGGTCTGCTGTGCCACTTAAATGTAACAACTAGGGATGCACAATGATATTGGAATCATATCAAGACAGATGTCTAGAATTATTCAATATTTCAAATCGATGTTTACAATATTTTTAATATACTCCCAAAAAAGCATAACAGTTGGGCGATGCTGGGTTAGAATGCCTGCATTTTATCAATTTGACTGTATTTGTTGCCCTATACAAATAATACAATTATTGCTCTGTAATGCAAATCCAGGCAGATGTAGTCCCAATTTCTACATTTTGGAAGAAGTATTTGATTGGCATCAGCTAAAAATACATATCAGTGAATCCCTAGTAACAACTTTCACACCAGTATAGGTCCTAGAGTCATATCTTGTGGGATGTGCTGCTTGACATTTGCTCTGTCCCTTTCTGCGCTCACTAGGGGCGTAAGGTATTGTCTGCCAGGAAATGTAGTTTCCCTCCACTACAAAGAAGCCACTATCTGTCAATTTTGACAGCATTTTTCTGACATGTGGCCTGAAACCATACTGAAAGTGTTGACTTCAATGAAATAAAAACTCAGGTTGAAGGAAAAAGTAAGTAAAGTTGAGGAAATGTATTATGATTTGAGAATGCTCAGAAAAGCCTACATTTTTCTTGAATGTTATTTTGTGGATTATGTGGATTTATGACCCAAAAACAGTCATCATTCATTTTCACATGATTGTTTTCAAACTTCCCTTTTTCTGAGAAGGGTCTAATTGCAGCACCACATGAGGGCGTTTCTGTGATGCTGACACGCCTACCCCAGAAACGCCCCTTATGTGACGTTAGGATGTCCTTTACATAGGATCCCTTACATTGTCAACTCATCAAGAGAAGCCAAAACACATTACAAACCCCCAAGAACCAACAGAAACTATTCTACATTTGCACATACTTGTTTTTAAATGCCAAATGCTCATTAAGTAAATATGTAGAAACAATAATCATTTAGAATGATTAACGTCTTTATAAATGCTGGCGTATTTTCACTATTAAGTCATATCCATCAATGAGAGAAGCCATTCTGCAGACATATCGGCCAATGAAAGGTAAGGGGGCATTCCTGATGTGGGCGTTCTTGTTTTACCAAAACGCCTTTAATTGCAGTTGGACCAGAACCTGTTTATGAGGAGGTTGGCCACTTCCTATTTCCCTGGTTATATCAAAAACAGCACTGCAAAACAGCAGAGGGGGCCTCAATGAATGGGGGTGAATGGAGCTAAAAACTAAAAGTTACAATAGTTTCTAATCACTTGCCCAGAACTTTCCCTTAATTTTAGAAAGTAGAAGGATGTATTTCGCTAAAAGGCAAGCTTGCCTACATGCTTCCTCTTTTCAACAGCAAACGGATAGTACAAATTGGGCAGTACAATGCTAGCATTACTGCTACTGAGTGCTGATTGGTTGGCGAGCGGAGCAGCTCATTGGCTGTTCGCGCTCACTGACTTCATGAAAGTATACGTGGCGCTGTTTTAAAATCCTGTAACTCGAGCTCAAACGCGTTTAAAACTGTAACAGCGGTGTTAAAATGTTTAATGCTGTTGTATGTTCAGGATATAAATGCATTCTTTTATCTTAATTTTATCTTGAAATGATTTCACTCAAATGCTCCATACTAACCTATTCATTTTGGACTCGCTCGGGAGCGCCCTCTAGTGTTTGAGAAACCCGCAAGACATTACAGAGTGGTAATTCTCTCTACAAGTTTTTGGTTCAGCACTATTGGGGTTATTCTCTTACAATTAAACAGGCTGTGTTTATGTTTTTGTGCCTCTAATACTGATATATGTGAATGCCAAGGTTGAAACGTTGCTTAAAACTTCAACGTGAAGGGGGCGGGGCTAATTTGCTGTAGACTGAATAGGTGGATATATGCAAATACATTGGTTTTCGTGACATCACAAATATTAATTTGTAACAGTTTATTTTTGCAGCTTAGTTTACGTAAAGGGTCTGTATCGTACTTTCTGAAACCTTAGTAATGTTTACACTCTACATCAAACTATTTCATCTCAAAAAAAACGAGGGAAATTTGATTTTGTAACTAGCTGGTGGCTCTCCTCTGGTTGTAGGAGCAAAGGAGCCAGGCAAGTATTTTTTCCTTATGCTTGAGTAGGTTTTAACCTCAGGAAGTCACATGAAAAGTGTTGAAAACAGCTTTCAAATAATTCTTTTTTATCTAAAAGCTGTAGCCTAAAAAAATCTCTCCTCTGTTTTGGTCCAGCGTGGCCCTGCTGTTCATTTAAAGTGTCGCTTCCTTCATGTGCAGCAGGACTGAAACACGCCATCATGTCCGTCTGCTTACTGTGACATTAATCCACCAGCGCAAACCAGAGACAAGCCCAGGCCCAAACCAGGACACAAAGCTCGCTTCAGGCGGTTGGTATGCTTTTAAAGGTAAATCCAAAAAAGGCGCTTTAAACTCATTTATCATTGTAACACAAGTGCGTTAGCTCTGGTTTATTGTCTAGGTTAGCTTGCTAGTGCTAACGAGGATGTTCGCCAGCTTCTTGTTCGAATTTTCCCGTTCCACCTTAAATGCTGCTGCAGTTACGCTGGTGCTTCAGGCGCTACAATCGAACTGCTGCACCATTTAAGGTGGAACGGGATAATTCGAAAAAGAAACTGCCTTCAGCTTCGTCTAGTGCTTGTTCTTTGTATCTAGCTACAGTGGGAAAGGCATTGTGAGTGGACGAATAACACATAATACGACTGACTAATGGGATTAATCGTGAATAATCGAGTTTAATAACATCATCGTTTATATCAGACTTTAAACATCTCGCTAGAGTTATAGCGTTAGCGAGCTAGTTTGGCTTGTATCTTAGCTTAGCTTAGCTGACGAAGGCCGTGAATGTTTTTCTTGTTTGGCCAGATTAAACCCTTTGAATCTGCAAAAAAGAGCCCACCCCACAACATTTGTCTGGAAACGAACGTGTTTGTACATATTTTTGGATTAAATAAATTGGTTTGAGGCAGTTACAGTTAAGTGACACAGCGCTGTTTGTTTTGTATCAGTGCCTGCTAACAGTAACTTGGTGCGTTCTACTTCCTGTTATTTGGGTTAGCTTAGCCTAGCGAAGTCGAGTAAACAGCTGTTGCTGTTGTTTGTGTAGCTAAGTTACTCGAAAGATCTTATCAGTGGCCTCTCTAATTTGGGTTTTTAAGAAACATTATTAAACGTGTGTAAGTTATAGGTTAACATTGCTAATGACCAGCTATTCAAAATATTGATTACCCTACTGGCTTTAACAACTTTAGAAAAGATCAGAATCAGTCTGATCAGCCAAGTACCAGGTGTACAGGGAATTCTCTTGGTGCAGGTGTCAACATAAAATTAAAATAAATTTAGGAAAAGATATGCTATGTAAGCATAAAATAGACACTACACAAACAATCTGCAAGTAAAGGATGTGCAGTACAGATACCATCAAGTACTGAGGTACATTATGTACAGCTAAAAGAACTGAGCAGCAGATATAGATGTAAATGTAAACGTATCTATTAAATATGTATATTGCAACAAGTTAAAGTGCATGTGCACTTACTACAGGAGAGGAAAGTGGGCTCTTATTCAGAAGGATTATGGCAAGGAAAAGACAGTGGTTGTGTGCATCACAGTGTGTGTGAGATAAAGCGCATGTGCAGCAGTTTAAAGCAGAGGGATGTGAGAAGGGTCCTTGTTGAGGAGGATGATGGCCTGAGGGAAGAAGCTGTAGAGGTGATGGTTGGTCTGAGTCCTTAGGGCTCTCAATTTGCTCCTTTTCTCATCCTAGATGATTTAAGGGTGGAGAGCCAACAGCAGATTTTCTCTGTGCGTCACACCTTTCGCCGTAGCTTACGTTTGGTGTGCAAAGATGCAGAGCCGAACCAGATGGAGATGGAGGATGTGATGAAAGTTATGGCGGTGTTGAAATGGACCAGCAGTGCTTGAGGCAGCTCAGATTTCTTGAGCTGACACAGGAAATACAAGCACTGCTAGGCCTTTTTAACTGCAATGTCCCATTTGAGTATATAGAATATAGAACAAATGGTGGTAGCGCTGCAAAGTTTTAAGCAAGGAGCCAGATTTAAAGTTCAGTGGCCGTCTGTAGCTTTCTACTTTAAGGTAAATGCTGGCTAGTCAGACCAAAAGCATTTTCCTCTAACTTTAGTAAGTTAACCCATATAACAGACTCTGTTGGTTTGCACATCACACTCTGATTGCTACATGTAATACATAAACCATTTCCAGGCACCCTATATTCTCAGTTATTTGACCCAGTGATTGATGTTGACTGCAGATAGTTGTTATTCTGAGGGCTTTAGTGTAAGACACTGTTTCTTTTTCCTTACAGTGGTGTAGGGATGCCCAAGGAGAAGTATGAGCCGCCGGATCCTAGGCGGATGCACACTATTATGTCCAGTGAAGACGCAGCAAGTGGGAAGAAGTCTTACTGGGCTGAGCTTGAAATAAGTGGTAAGAATTGCTGCAAACTACAGAACATGCATGGTCATTTATCATATCTTCGCTGTCAAAAAAAACAACAACTTTTCTCCAGCTCTAACATTACAGGAGAAGACCAAAACATTCTGTACTTTTATTGTAAATTTTTATAGAGATTTTTTTGGATTATTTCTATTTGTCCCTTGATCAGGAGGTTGTAGAACATCAAAGTTGACTGCTTGACTATTTTGTTAGAATAGTCTTGTATTAGCAAGTAAAATTTGTCACTTCAGTAACAGGTGCTTGTTTCCTTGTCTGTCAGGCAAAGTGCGGAGTCTAAGCTCAGCCCTGTGGTCACTCACTCACCTCACCGCTTTGCACCTCAGTGACAACTCGCTGTCACGTATCCCACCTGACATTGCCAAGCTACACAACCTTGTGTACCTGGACCTGTCGTCCAATAAGATCAGGAGCCTGCCAGCAGAGCTTGGCAACATGGTGTCTCTCAGGTGAGTGATGGGTGGCAGAGCGTGCTGCTTGCACAGTGCATTTGGAAATGACAGAATGCATCATACTTGACAGTCTCAGTGTTCACTTGAATTTTGCTTATATACATAATCTGGGGCTAACCAGAGGCTTTAAGTCTGTTTTTTTATGTATTGTGCATAGGAAATACATGTAAAAGTTATCAAATATATTATAAAGACACAATTTATTTCACTTTATTAATTATGTCTGCATCTCCAAACATATCCAAAATCATGTGTTTTTAAACCTTTGCATGTTCTCTTTTGGGATCTTTTTTTGGAGTCTTCCTTATAATGCTTTAAGGGGATGGTTTGATGGAAAATCAAATCTTCCACTTATCTCAGATGTACTCGATCAGCCAAGACATGTTTGATGTCAAAATTTTGCTTTGCTTTAGTTTAGTGCTGAAACTGTGATGCTGATGTTGCTAACCAAGACTAGAATTTAATAGTCACCCAAATCTTTTCTGTAAATACATCCACAATATGCCTCTCAACGCACTCAAACCACATCCAGGTCTTCTTTAAGGTCACGCAGCCTGACTTGGTGTGAACTATAAAAATAAACAAAACTTCAACATGTTTTGTTTTGAACACCAAACATATGGCTGGTCGTCTATGTCTGGGATAAGTGGGAAAATTAAGTAAGTTTGATTTTTCACTGAACTATTCCTTTAAGTACCACAGTGAATTCAATGAGTCAGCAGGACAGGCCTGCAGTAAGTTCTGTGAGTAGAGAGCTTGTTTTAAAGTGTGCATTTCCCTGTGTTCTCCACAGGGAACTGCTCTTAAATAACAACCAGTTGCGGGTTCTGCCTTTCGAATTGGGGAAACTGTTTCAGTTACAAACACTGGGGTTAAAAGGTGAGTGTGACCATTGATGTGGTAACCTCTCCGTCCTGAGAACCCCAACATGTTGTAGAAGAAGGTAGCATCATTCTGATTCTTGTCTTCACAGGAAATCCACTTGCACAAGATCTCATGAGTCTGTACCAGGAGCCAGATGGCACCCGCCGACTGTTGAACTACCTTTTGGACAATCTTGCCGGTGCTATTAAACGCAGTAGGTTTCTCAGGGTTCCAAAGCGGTGTGTTGTCTGGACGTGTTCTGCAGGGCTACTGTTAGGTTTATATATCGTGTAGTGATTTATACGCGGTGTTATGTACAGCATATAGTTGCTAAATATTAAACTGACGTGTATGTATGTTTGTCCCTTGAGTCCCAACAGAGCAACCACCACCCAGGTCATGGATTGTACTGCAGGAGCCTGACAGAACCAGGTCTGCAGGTAAGCATTTCTCATAGCAATCTACCACCGTGTTTCGTTCCTATCTATGCACTGTTGACACTGTTGACCCATTTACATGTTTTGCATGTAGAGCAGTGGTTAAAGCATTAACTAGTGGTTAGTGCGTGTAAAGAAAGGCTCTATTGTTGACCCTGCTTTGTCTCTTCCCCCTTCATGCAGCTCTGTTCTCAGTAATGTGCTACAATGTGCTGTGTGATAAGTATGCCACACGCCAGCTCTATGGCTACTGCCCGCCCTGGGCCCTTAACTGGGAGTACAGGAAGAAGGCCATTATGCAGGAGATCCTTACCTGCAATGCTGACATCATCAGCCTACAGGTACCATAAGACTGTAGTTGAATGAGACACTGATGAGTAATTCAAATTTATGTTTGTATCTGTTAGTGTTAGAGAGCGTTTAAGCAGGTCATCTGTGTGTTTTAAAAAAATCCAAGTCAGTGCTTTTATGAAGTCAAGCTATTAATTTGATTAATTTTCGCTGTGTTGATGGCAGATCAACAGTACATAGGCTTTAATATTTTTAATATCACGGTGCTCTGGAAAGCCATGTTAAATTGCTTTTTACAGGAAGTGGAGACGGAGCAGTATTATAACTACTTCCTGGTGGAGCTGAAAGGGCAGGGATATGATGGATTCTTCAGCCCAAAGTCCAGAGCTAGAACCATGTCTGAATCGGACAGGAAACACGTGGATGGGTGTGCAGTATTCTACAAGACCGAAAAGTGAGTACAGCTTGTTTCACAATAGCATCTTCATTTTTCATGCTTATGTGAATAAGTTAAATATTTAAAATGTATTTTAAATATTTGAATTATGCCATGAAGCTCCCAGTGTATAGTTTTTGTGCTGATGTTGATGCCAGAGGAGGTTTCGAATTCAGTGAGCTCTTTAGAACAACCCATTCCATATAGTGGATGTACGTGTAAAATATCGGCTCTCAGCATTGGTATAGAATTCCCATACCGGTGCGTCCCTGCTATTAAAGTGGGAGGGGAATGTTCAGCACTCAGTCTATGTCGTAACAAAATGATCATAAAAAGCTTTCTTTAGTCTTGCACATCTTTAGAAAGAGAGCCATAAACAGTTCTCTGAATGATGCCACAGATAAACACTTTTGGTCCCCTAAAGAACCATTATGAAAAGAGATTTCTGAGACTGATGAACCTTTAAAAGGTTTAAAGAACCTTCACATAATATCAAGTTGCCAATTTAAGGGTTCTTCTCAGAACCTTTACATTATGTGGCAGTGCTTTAAACGGTAAAAAAAGATTCTAAAAACCATCCATCCAACCAGAAGTGGTTATGGCGTAACACTGTAATTTACCACAGCTTGATAAAATGAAGATAAAAGTTTAGAAATGTATGAAAATGTATTAAAAACATCCAGTCATAATTTCTGTGATGGGATGCACACCAAAAACTGAAAGGGAAGACCACATGTTGAATTTCAAATGTAGGATAGATTATGAAAAAAGTTTTTCAGAGTTACAGGAACATGAAAAGGAAACATAACAGAATGGAGAAAAATAATCTCAGTAGGTCAACACATTCGCGAAAACACAACCTCACACGCAAAGGCTTAAAGAGAGAAATTGAAAGGCTAAAATTCTAAGAGGAGAGAGAGAGAGATGGTGGGCGTGAGATCACCTGCAGGTGTCTGCACTCTCTCACGTACTTGGCCAAAACAGATATACATAGCTTTATGCTAATTATATGTAAATTAGTCCGTCTACATATACAATTGCTGATTCATCGTGAATAAAAACTGTTTTAATGCAGGCTTGTTGTTTTTAAATAGTGTGTATCTGATGAAGGCCTGGCATGCAGGCCATATCATACTGTTTTTAGATAAATAAATTGCTGGAATTTGTCCTGATGCAGAGTGAATGGGGAAAAGGTACAACAGTTTTTTTGGCTGCACCTCACCTCCAGTTGGCTAAAGCACAAAAAAGCAGTATGGTTGAACCCGTATGGTTATGTTGATTGCAGTGTGGTCTATGTTGACGCCAAGTTAGTCATTTCTGTTAGCACTAAATAGTGAAGTCTGGAAGTCTTGAACGTAGGCTTTGTCTCTTTTCATTCAGGTTTAGCATGGTGCAGAAACACACAGTGGAGTTTAACCAGCTGGCCATGGCCAACTCTGAGGGCTCGGAGGCCATGCTGAATCGTGTTATGACCAAGGACAACATCGGAGTGGCAGTGTTGCTGGAGCTGCGCAGGGAAATGATGGAGATGACATGTGAGTTTTGAATTGCTCAGTATTATACATGCTTATATCTTTTAACACATGTAAACCTTTTTCAAATAAACAAAAGCAATTTGTTTAAATACGCTTGTTTTTTCCATTGCTTGTTGGTTCTTATGTACAAAGCCGTGCCTGTTTGCCTGGAGGGACAGAATGTACCAAGGCACTTGTCAGCATTGTACTTTTATTAATTTTTTTTTATTGTGAAACCTCTGATTAGTGCTTTATCTTGTTGTGTCTTTGTGTGTAGCGGGTAAGTCTCTTCTTGGCATGGAGAAACAGCTGCTTCTGGTGGCCAATGCCCACATGCACTGGGACCCAGAGTACTCTGACGTGAAACTGGTGCAGACTATGATGTTCCTGTCGGAGGTTAAAAATATCGTGGACAAAGCCTCGCGCAGCCTCAAGCTCTCCTCCGTGTCTGGAGAAACCAATGCCATTCCTCTGGTGCTTTGTGCTGATCTCAACTCATTGCCTGACTCAGGTTGGTCCACACAAATTCCCATGTAGCTAAAAAATTTTTAACTAAAGATAGCGTGCACTTTGCATTGTGGACATAAATCACACTAGTGTTGTTAGCTTTTATTCACTGTTAATCATGTTACCATTTGACGTGAATTATTCCATTTGCTATGCTGGTGTCTTGTGTGAGTTTTTAGCTGCGAGTAAACACTGCCGTTTTAGCAGTGCCTTAATGTAGAGAGGGATGTGTAAAGAATGTTGCGAATTTTAGCACTTTGTCATAGAGACCATCACAGCTGGGCTTGCTGATCATTGCTTTAACGGCCTGTGCTCAGCACTTAATTAGCGCTTTTGATAGGCAGACTAGAATAGAGGATCTGAGCAGAATGACAGCCAACCATCACGAATTTGGCAGGTTTCTGTTCGGAGTAATTTTAGTTTAGTGAATTTCAAAAGGGAAGCATGCCTGGTTTCGTGGTCAGTCACTGGCCGATTTCACTCAAGCCGGAGAATAAAACCGAGTTTTCTGCATTTTCACAAGATAGGTAATTTTGAAGTGATCATACGGAGATCTTGCTTCAGTTTAGAAAAGTCATTCTTTGTCATGTGTGAGGGCTGTTTGTGAGTATTCCGCTCTATGCAGATGCGCTTGTTTTTGATTAAAAGGCATGTCTGCATGTGCTTTATACGTTGCGTCTCTCTTCGCAGGTGTGGTGGAATTCCTGAGCACAGGTGGGGTGGACTGCACGCACAAAGACTTCAAAGAGCTGCGCTACAGTGACAGTTTGACCAACTTCAACTGCAATGGCAAAAACGGCTCATCTAACAGCAGGATCACGCATGGCTTCAAGCTAAAGAGTGCCTACGAGAACGGGCTCATGCCTTACACCAACTACACCTTTGACTTCAAGGTTAGAAACGATGTCAGCCTTCTGTAGTTTGGTTGCTTGTGTGTGTGTGTGTGTGTGTGTTCAAAAGGACTGATAAGCAGCACTATTCAGGTGTTTATCTCTTTATCTCTGGTTATGAACAAACACAGTAAACTGGCACGTGCTAGCATGCTAGCAAAAACAAGAAGTGAAAATTCATCAGCTCATAGGATCAAACATTTGAAAACATTCTTGATCGCTTTTGGTTTCAGTAACGCAGGCAGTCTTGAAAGAGCTGAAAGACTAACACTAAAAGTAAAATTAACTGGTGCGGTAGTAGTGGATAATTCTCAGTGCATGATTCTAGCTAACGCCACCAGTTACACTGATTGCGTCTGCCCTTCTTTATTACTTTCCTAGCAGTGCATCCTTGGCAGTTTCTTGCAGCAAAATATACTACACAGCACTGCATTTCACTGAATTTAGAGTCTGTATGTTTCTCCTTGACTTTGTGATTTAATGCAATATACCAGAGTAGTGATTTCAGAATGGGGACACTAATACCTAGAATAATTAGCCAAGTACTTGAGTACCCGTGTACGTCCCTAATTACATATGTTTCTTTGGTCAGTGCCATCAAAACCTTTTGATTGTGTCTTGCACCACTGTGCCTTATTGTGATTTGTGTATAAGAGTATGTGTAATGTGCAATTTAAACCTCAATTTTAAGTTATTTGCAGATGATTATTCATTCAGCCTACCCCCCCATCTGTAGGGTATCATCGATTACATCTTCTACTCTGAGCCACAGCTTGATGTGTTGGGGGTCCTGGGGCCCCTGGACCCTGACTGGCTCATGGAGAACAATATCACTGGCTGTCCGCACCCCCACGTCCCCTCCGATCACTTCTCCTTGTTTGCACAATTCGAGCTGGTCCTGCCTCACCTCCCTCCAATCAACGGAGTGCACCTGCCTGGACGCAGGTAGTGAAACTCCCCTGCCACCGGGGACACTGCAGAGTCCCACCTCCTCTGACACATTTTTCTGGAAACTTACTGAAAACGATAGAACCTCTAAACTACACTCTTCTTCTTTTTGTTATTCTCTTTCTTTCTGTGCGTTTTTGAATGTGTTTTTTTCTGTTGTTCATTTTCTTCTGCTTTCTTTATTTCTGATGGAGCCAAATTTGCTCACAGGCACTTGGAGGCTGTGGTTCGTCTTTCTTGATCTCTCGAGCTTGGTTTTATGGTTGCATACTGCATGGATTTCTGTTGGCTCACTCTTTTGTGTAGTACTTTTTGTCCTGAAGATGTAAGTAGTTTGTAGGGCTGTGGTCTCGTAATACAGTGGCCTGTATGTACAGTCAGCTTTCACAAGTCAGCTTCATGATACGGTAAAACAACACATGGCCACACGCTCGAAGGCAGTTGGGGCTGATGGAAGCGGAGGTTGTAATGCCGTAGGTAGTTAAATCCTAATAATCTAAAGCCAGCAGCGATTCACGAGTCCTCCACCAAGTGCATTAAACCTCTGTTTTCCTTTTTTAAGCCCTGAACGGATTCAAAGACTCGGTTCAAATATGTATATGAAGTATTTGACAAGCAATAGCTCACCAACAACACCTGGATTTTGCTTTTTGTATATGTATATATGTATGAGCACATTTTTAGTTATCGTGTTGACCCCTCTTTTAGCATACCACAGCTTTTGAAAGCATACATATTTGCTTATAAGTATGCCAGTCTTGAAGTACTCCAGCCCTGGTAGCTGTGGTGGGGGTGGAGTGTGGAGAGTGGTGCTGCGATTTCACTCTTAAATGGTGCAATATTCAACAGCATAATCCTGCAAGACATTCAAAGCTAAAACACTGTGGCAGTTTGTTTTTAACCTAGCTTAAATACTAATACTTTCCTCCTTGCATCAGCTTCCTCCTTCTAGGAGGGGTCGCAATTGGCCTAATCATGTTAATACTAAATTTGGACGAATCTAGCAGCACTTGCTTTTGCACATTGTGTTTTTAATCTATTGGCTTTAGGTTCCCCTTTCCTTTACGGTGTGACAGAGCTATGCAGCTGGATTTGTTTAGTTTAAAAAAAAAAAAACAAACAAAAAACAAAAATGGATGTGACTTCACTGTGGAATCTCCCACCTGGTGGTGGAGGGGCATGTGGTGGGTAGAATTGCTCAGTTTATTCAGAAAGGGGGGATTATGTGAGAAGACTTCAGAGTCTGTATTCAACCAGCATCCGTTCACTGTGTTGGGTGAAAAAAAAAAAGGGGGTGAACGTTCCCCTTTTTTGTTTTTCCAAGCCCCTCCATCTCCACTCTCACTCTCTCAAGGTCTGTAGCATTGTCTTTTGCGGCCAGTAGTTTCCCGCCCAGCCATAAAATCCCCCCCTGCACCGTCCTCGTGGGGTTTTCCCCCCAGCTGTTTTTACAAATGGACACAAAAATATATATATATATGTATACACAGATTTAACCTTTACTTGATTGTATATGAGCCACACGCAAAGAACTTTTAAATGTCTTTTGTACTAAGGATAAATTATGATCCGCGTTTAAAGGAAAAAAGATTGTATTGTATAAGTATGACTGCATTTTTATCAAAAGGAATCAAAATGACCAGCTTATTAACAAAAAAAAAAGATGAAGAGGTTGTTTCCAGGTGTCACTGCCACTTTTTGCACTCTCCAGATTTTTTTTTGTTAAGCGTTTTTAAAGTTTTGTGACTGCAGTACTCAAGGTGTACATAAATTCCAATCTTAGCCATCCATTCTCAAGTCATTTCTCTGTGCAGCTCGTGTCGGGAGCGATATCGTTCTGCATGCCGCAGAGATATCGCTCGCCAGCACTCTCGCTCGACTCAACACTTAAGCTGTCGACACTCCTGCCACGCCACGCTGTGTAGAAGTCAGCATTGTGCCTCGGTGTATCCTTATCTTGCACTACCAGTGAACACCTGTGCAACCTCTCATCCTTTACAAAAAATACTGTTAGTCGCTTCTGGAAATTTTATGTGATGATTTTTATTCCATTTCTCCATCATCACTTTGCTTTTGGTAGCAGATTCATGTTATGTCATGTAAACCTGTACACTTTTTTTCTAAACTACTGTACTACGCAAGAAATCAGGTCTGTAATGTCACACATGTTATTTTTGTAGCTAAATGCATCTGTGGTAGGGCTCTAATGTTTTACTTTCACCACTCCTGATAATCTGTTCCTCAGTTCGAAGCATGTGCCCTAGACCTCTTTTCTGTGTACAATTCAAACCTGACTTTACAACCCTTTTCTAATTCTGTTGACGTCTCTGTAATATCTCTAGTATGGCCATACTCTTTCCTGTGTAGTGCCATGTGGTGCGTTCTTCTTCGAAGCCAGTTTAGATTAGATTTCCCTCTTGAGATACTTCCTTTTGTTGAAGTGGGAGAGGGACAGGGCTTTTCTTTCTTATTTTTCTTTTTTATTTCCTTTTCAGGGTTATTGGTATCTCTTTTCATAATGTTTCTTAGCTTTCGGACCAAAATCAAATCTGTAAAACGCAGTAATCATAATCGGCAGCGGGATGTTCAAGGTCAGGCTTTCTTATGTTTTTAGAAAGTAGATGAAATGTTTCTGTTAGCACTTAATCTGATGAGATGAATTCCTTTTCGCTTCCACACAAACTGACTCGCTGTCACTTTAGCTCAGATTGGCCTGTTTCCACTATGCAGAAGAAGAAATTTTAAGTCAGATTTTTTTTAGCAGTAAAAAATAAACTAAAAATCGGGATCTCTTCTCAGCACCATATTTGTTTTCTTATTCTGTAAATTGCACCTTTTGCCCTGTAAATGACCTTGAATTGCTGAAGGTATTGTAGTAGATTTGAGAGTAGCTTTTTGTAAAGTGTGAATAAAATGTGTATTGCCTATTTCCTTTCTACAAAAGAAACAATGTTTGTGGTTATTTATTTTCCGATGATTTATGTTTAAAGTGCCAACTTCCCACGTTTCACACAGGCTTCTGTAAACGTGATAGTTGAATTGAAGTTTTCACACAAACTACTTCAAGTTACCTTTATGAAAATGTATGAAAAGTGTCCTGATCTTATTTAAAAACCAAAAAATAATCATTTGACAATTGTTTTTCCTCACATAACAGACTATAGATTCTGTAAGAAGAACAAGATCAGCAATTAACGATAGGTTTGTTTTGGCCGTTGCTTTGCTTTACTGACTTCATTACTAACAGCCTCTACAGAGAACACACTTCCGCACATTTTAATACACAGTTACTGTTTATGTTCTAAATTTAACAGATTTAGGGGGGGAAATGCAAAAGTTGTTGCACATTTTATATAATTTTATATGATTTTATTTCCAATATAAACTCAAATGAATAAAACAGTACACTAGAATTTGAATTCCTTAAAGGACGTGTTAACTTATTTTCACTTTGAAAATCAAGAAAAACTTGTCATTTGACTGAGGGTGTTTAAACTTTTGCACTTGACTGTACCTTTGTACACTGTACAAGTGAATTCAGTGCCAGAGATTCTTCCACAGCTGTGATTGTTGCACTTACATACCATTCAGGAAAATGTCTAGTAACATTTTAAACCACATATTCTCAAAGGGGAACACCACCGATTTTTAAAAAAATGCTGCATCATTGAATGAGTGTATATGACCTCCAAAAGCTACATCACACAAAATGCTAATATGATCTTCCTGGTGCCTGAAACATTGTTTTATAATAGTTTTGAAAAATGATTTTGGTCTAAATCTGTTTAGGGTGGAGCAGTGCAGGGTATTGTAAGGCAACGCAGTCTCCAGATTTATTTATATACACATACATGTATATTGCTGTTATCGGATAAAAACCTTGTATCTCCAAAATAATAATTTTACAGGAAAAGGAAAAAACTGCTTTTAATGTAAGTCAGTGGGACAAGTCATTTTAGGCCATTTCTTTTGGTCAGTTTATCATAAATTTTACACACGATGTAAAGAGCAACAGGCACTTCCAAATTATGTAAAAAACGAGATACAAGGTTTTCGCAACAAACCATCTAACCACTCAGAATAATTCAGCTGAAAAATTTCAATAATCGAATTATACTGAAAATATGAAGAAGTGGAATTTCTCTTTAAAACCTAATCTAATTTGCCCTGTCTATTATACTACTATAGTATGTATAGTTTACTGAACAAAAATATGAATGCAAAGCATTTGGCATTGCTTCTATTTTTCAATCAGTTTGATATGAAAATCCAGAGACTGATCTGAATTCTCTTTCACAACCTGTTTTTATTTACTTATGTATTTTTTGGTCAGGGTTTCAGTAAAATCTCTTTCAAGTAAAAAAGTATCATTTTTGTCCAGCGTGCTTTTCCCCCCTGTTTGCATCAATGCATATTCTTTTGCAGCTGTTAGTATGTAATGGCAGATGGTGCGTAATAGCTGTGTTCAATTAGAGGGTGTGCTCTGTCCTCACGTCCACAAGGTGGAGCTATTGGACCAGAGAAGCCATGGAAGCACCTCAACATCCAGTGGCTTTGAGGAGCCAAAAAAATGTGAAATAAAATCTCTTTGACTTGGGCTTTACCTTTGTGGAAAGTAAACAAAGACTAATGGGCTCTGTTTTAATGTGCTGATGATAATAAAGTGAACAGACCTACAGTGGCCTTTGATCAGGAGGCCCAACTGTTTTTTACACTGGTGTAAGCCTGTCCAGAAAGCGTAAAAGGGTAAATAAATAAGCTAAACTCAGGATAGGTATGTGGGGAATCTGCACTCAGTCATGAAGGAAACGTGGTGGTGGATTTACTGGAGCTTTGTTTGAGTAGTGGATGGTGTGCACGTGGAGCTTTTGATGGCTGTGACTGAACTCAGTCCAACTTCTATGGAGAAACAAATTTGTCAGTGCTTTTTTTGCCTGTATATAAGTGGATTTATGGCTTTGTTTGCCTTGTGTGAGAATGCCATGCAGTCAGATGTGCAATGTTTATTTTATTTTAGGGGTTTACAGAAGGTTAGTTGTGTTTTTTCCTCAGGACATTTTTAAACTTTTTTTTTTGTCCTCTGTGGTGTGTGTGCATTGGTTGGACTGTCCAGTGTTTGGAGCTTACTGCTTCTGCACTGACGTGGCAGCGAGAGTTCAAAGTCTCGGTAAGTGTTAGCAGATGTATCTCTTTCTCTCTCTCTGTCTCTCTCTCTCTCCCTCCCCAATTACCACTGCCTTTACTGTTGCACCTGACCGCAGTTCATGCAGGGACCTGTGGAAAACATGACTGAGTCTCCTCGCAGATGATTTACGGCGAGTTTGGCCCTCGGAGACGCCTCGTACTCTTACACATAGAGGAGAGCACAGATGGAAACTAGGCCAAGCGGTGGGAAGCCACACTCAGCTCCCACTTCTCCAGTCCAAACAAACACCAGAGCTGACAGCCTGAGATTTTTCCTGACGTGAAGCGCCGCCGCGACTGTTTTCTCCGCTCGTAACAAAGAGCACACGTCACTTGGGAGGAGCGAGGCCCTCTATACGCCTGCATGCTGATGACCATCAGGGCCATGAAGATGTAAACAAAGTCATTCAGAGTGGTTGAGTGGAGAAACGTACACAATCAGAATTCTTCACAGAGACGGTGATGAGAACCAGGCGTCTGTTTTACGACTGCTTTGAGAAGGTTTTGGACTAAAGCGTATTTTTTTTAAAGACATTTATGGTGGAGAGAGTACCCAAAATACATTTTAGGCCAAAATGTTCTCTTGAAATTTCCATGAAACGACGTCTCCGATATCAGGCAGTGTATTCATAATGATTTCTGGTTCCCATCACCAACATTGTGAACGGTTCTAATACCAATAGTCAAAAAAGCGCAGTCCGTCTAAATGAATTATGTATTAATACTGGTTCTATGCTTGCATACAAATTAATATTATTGAGGTAGATGGGTGGGTGCGTCACTTAGGACCTTCAAAATTTCTGAAATGGGCCTGATGGCCAAAGCTGTAAACTGCTACACACTGTGAGTTTTAAATCATGGCCATGGCTCAGCAGAATCCTACTCACATCAAAATACAAATAAAGCCTCATAAAGGGTTCTTTCCTGTACTTAAGCATATCTGTGTGTGTATGTGTGGACTTAAGTGCCAAGGTAGAACTGTACTTTTGTACTTTTACTTGTTTTAATACACAATATCATATCGCTGCTGTTGGAACAAAACCTCATATCTCCAAAATGAGAACTTTACAGAGGAAGGAAAAAACATACTCTACTTTTAAAGTAAGTCAGTGGAACCAGAGTTTTTCCAAGTAATTTTGGGTCATTTCTGCTGGTCCATTCATCATGAAATTTACACACAATATAAAGAACAACGGGTACTTTCAAATGAAAACCAACAAAAATGAAGGTTTTGGTTTTGTTCCAAAAGCAGCGATATATGATGTTTTTAACTGGGCCACTGCTTCATAACAATGTTACTAATGAAACAAATGTCTGGCACTTACATTTATAGAAACAGTTTGGCAAAAAAAAAAACCCCCAAAAAATTCAAATTTACCAGTTTTCCACTTACCCACTTAGTCAATTAGCCAAGACATATTTGGAGTCCAAATATTAATTCTTTAATTCAGAACTGGAGCTACAAGGCTAACACTGCTAAAACACTAGACCCCAAAATCGCCTAAATAATTTCTGTAAAAAATACATCCCCGTAACTTCTCTCAGCCAGCATCCACGTCTTCGCTACACACCACAGACTTGTTGCTGTGGTTTAGGACACTATATGACTTACTGTGAATTATAAAAAGGAACAAAATTTTATGGGCAGCTACTTCAGACAACACCAGGGCTGGTATTCCAAAAGCAAGACTGATCTTGGATTAGACGGTCATTGTCATAAATACTGATTCCAGTTTAGCACTCTGACTGCTAAGATGGTTTGTAAAGACAGATCCTGTTGTCTTAAGTGTCTGCCTGTGCCGTAAACCACACTGACCTGGATGCAGTTTGAGTGGGTTGAGAGAAGTTTTGCTGATGTGTTTCAAGATAAACAATTTAGGCTTTTTGGTTGACTACATCTGAGGTAGAAAACTGTAAATTAGATTTTTTGCTGAATGATTCCTGAATGTTGCTTTATAAATATGTTGTGCAATGCTTATGCATATGTTTTGAGGTCCCTTTGGAGGTAGCCTTCAAATAAAGTGTTTTTCGGTTATTTTGCATTGAACCTGTTTCCCCCCACACAGATTAAGTCTAAGCATAGGCTAAAAAGGATTTTTAGTAGTGAATCACCACTGAAACTGGAAGTTTGTCCAAGACTAGGCTTAAACCATGCAAACTAGAGTTTCTGGGAAACTGGCCCATCTGGGTTTACATTAATCCAGTATTAGAGTTCTCTCCATTCTCTACTGAGTTGTCCAGGAACATGCTTTATCCTGGAAAGTGGCTGTGAATGTTCAGCCTTTAAAATGGTTTGTTTTTATTCACATACAGCAGTTAGGCCTCAGCATCAAAGCCACTTCAATGACTTATAGTGATGAATCGATGCCTTTTTTTCCAGACTATGTTTTTTATTCTTGCCGATACTAATTCTGATACCATACTGAGAACTTAGAGTTAAGTAATTGTTAGTGTAAATGGGTGCAATGTGTCTGAACAGTTGAATTGTTAGATCTAGCTGATTTTAAATTAAGTACGTTAATAAAAATTGAACAGCACTGTAGTGGAAAAGAGTGGGTTTTGCTCCACATTATAAAAAGCATTTCTATATAGCTGTAAGTAAAGTAAGTTTCATAGTTTTGATCGTCGTGTGTCTCTTTTAATAACTGTCTCTGTAGCACAGCGACAGCAGGGATCATGTTGAGTTTTACATCTTGTTGGAGTCTTTATTTGGCTGAATTGCTGATTGAGCTGTAGTTTAATGTCCTCTGCATACACTATGCGATTTTAGAAATCTTATTCTTTGGTGACTCACACTGTATGTTTGAATCGTGTATGGACCAAGCAGACACACTGAGAAACTGTGCTACGGCAGCTTTGCTAACTTGTGCCACACTAGCCGTGTTTACATGCAGCCTGATAATCCGTTAATAATCTATCTAATAGCTCGATCGGAATAGAGTACGTCCATGTATACACCTCAATCGGAATAGACAGAGAAGAGGAGACAAAGTTCATGTTTGGACTTTAAAAGACGGTGGTGGGACGGGTGTCCAGCTTATGTGTCTCAGAACACGACGTCTTCCTCTCGGCCTTCTTTAATAAGGACATGTTGAGTACGTTTTCCTGAGTCTGACAGCACTGCTCATTGCAGCTCGTCTCACTCTGACTGGACTGATGTGACGCTTGTTGTCATAGTAACGTTTATGCTAAGTGGTCTTCTACGCATGCATGTTATTTTGGATGGGATTACTTGTAGTGTGCATGTAAATGGGGGTTTTCCATTAGATTGTTCAGGACAGTGTGCATAAAAACACTCAGTCCTAATCTAAAATTGGATTGGCAAAAATCATTCCATGTAAACACAGCCACTGTGCACTGAAACTAAGGCGATGATGTACATGGATAGGACAATACAGTCTCTCAGCCTACTTTACGATCTTTAAAAATAATATTTCAACATTTATACCTCGCGATTCTGTTCAGTCAAACAGAGTAAAGTCAGTATATGTGAATTTTGGTGGCAAATATTTTTTCGCCTCTGTTTTGCTATCCTATGTGTGTCCATCTGTATTGGGAAAGTGGTTGTGATTGTGCTTGTGTGATTAAAAACAGACTAAAGTTTCTGTCTGGCGGAATTTTAAAAGTGACCAATGGCGTTGCTTTGGACTACAATGGCTTCAGCAACAGTATGCCGTCCTTTGTTCATTAGCGCGGCAGCACAGTAGGCTTACGTCACACGGTTTCAAGTGGTATTGGTCCCTTTTTAATAAGTATGAATACGAGTAAATAAGCGGGACATTGAGCCAATACCTGACACCAGTAACAGTATCGATGCATGTCTAATAATTTATGGCTGTCTCTAAACGGGCCTACTGTCCAATTCATAATAACCGTAGACACATTAGAACTCGTAACGTTGTAACAGATATCTCCAGGGCCAAATATGGCATTTATCTGCACAGGTAATGAATGTGAGGAAGATGAAAAGGTCTCAGTTTAATTATCAGTGTCCAGTACGCTGCCTCCGACACGGCGTGCCATTGTCTTGGTGCAGAAGTGCCTCCTGAAACTCGCGGGGATTAGTCATCGCTGAGGGCCGAGCCGAGCCGACCCGTTGTCCACAGCAACCGTGAAGCTCAGCTGCGAAATATGAGGGCTGAGGAGGCGGCCCTGACGGCCGCAGACAACAGTCGGGGCTTAAAGGGGCTTCTTTTGGCACAACGAGGCTGCTTAGATGTCTCGTCTCCATGGTGAACCAAGTATCAGTTGGTTCTTAGTGACGGCCGGGCATCCTTGGTCACATTTTCCCTCTCCATGGGCTTCCACACCATGCTTCCATTTCGGTCACCTTCTTCTCAGATGTGTTTCTATTTATCAGCCTCTTCTTTGCCCTTTTGTTCCACTGGCTTCCTTCTCTCTGCTCCTCCAGGCTGACCTGCCATGGTCTTTTTCTGTAGAAGCTGTTTTTAAAGGGCTACTCCAACACTTTTCAGTCTCATGGACAAAAATATGTTCTCAATACTAAACTCAAAACACACTTATACATGAAGCCAGTGGGCAGGTGCTTTAGGGAAAGGCATCCTCAGAGTGATGCCACAGAAGAACCACTGTAGACTCCATAGAAGAACTTTTCAGTGGATGTTCTTTTGTTCTTTAAAGAACCACATGTGCAAGTGTTGCGAAGGAACTAGCCTCCACGTCCCACAATTCCACAGGTTCTTTATCAGATAAAGTTTTTCCCTAGAACTTTACATCCAAGCCAAGAACTATTTAGGAGGCTTAATTTTGAAGAGTGCAGGAACATTTTGATTGTGCACACAACCACAAAAAGACACTCTACTCAAATCCACCCTGAAATTAGACGTTTCTTGGGTCTTTGTTCGCTCATGCAGTACATTTCTGAGGAGGGCCGCCGAAACCACGGTGGTGAGCGGGCATTTGACCCAACACTTTTCGAAGTACCGGGGCGACGCCCCACTACTTTTGCATTTAGAGCGCACACATAAAAACCTTCATTTTCCTTAAACTGCATAAAGCGCTGACCAGCATGAACAGGCAGAGTAAAACTGAACGACAGAGCCAATCAGAGTCTCCATTTCAGCTGGGAGGGGCTTTCAGACCTGCCGTGGTTGGTGTGGACCTGTCAATTTTTTTGTATTCCGGCAGCACCAAACAACTGAACTACACTTGTTCACGAGGGAATTCAACACCAGAGCATGTTTTTTTTTTTTCCAGTGCACATTTTCACTGTACTGTCAGCACAATCTGCTGCTTTAACATTTCACTCTATTCAAACGCTCATATCGTTCCTGCACTGCGATCTGATGTAAATAATGAGAGACAAGCAATAAAATAATAATATGCCTTTGGTTTTGGATCAGTCAGACACTGGCTGTTCATGATCAGGTCACAGGAGGGTAGAGTAGCTTAAATCATTACTTAAGTAAAAGTATTGATACCTGCATGAAATCATTACACAAGTAACAGAACCTTCCCCAAAACAACTTGAGTAGAAATATAAAAGTAGTACTGAGTACTGCAGTCTTAATAGCTCCATTTTGCATAGGAACTGCAGAACTTCTCTTTTTGAGATTCTTTTGGTCTAAAATACAAAGCTCCAAAGTCAGAGATGTAACCAATCACAAAACAGTACAAATATTGCCATCATCACAATGTACTCAATGTTGAAATTAAACACAAAAAGAAATTAGTAACTAAATATGAATGGCTAAAATGTAACACAGGTAAAAGATCCTTTAATTACTAATATACTTTAGTAGAAGTAGAAGTATTTTGAGTAATATTTGAAAAATATTATTTGAATTTGAAATATTTGAGAGTAAAAATTGAGTAAATGTAACTAGTTACAACTCATCTCTGAATAGGTTTATAAAGACAGTCATTAGCATGACATGAAAGGCAATTTTAGTCAGTGGCCTAATTGCATTTTGCCACCCCTGTTTTTGAGTTTGTTTTGTACTTTTTTCAATTTTCAACCATGAGATCTATTTTTAATTTCAATTTTCGCACCTTTTATCAAATTTATGTATTGTTAGTCATTTTTAGTTTTCAGAGTAGTAATTGAGAATCATACAGCATTTGAACCATGTACTATTTGGACCATGTTGTGTCTATAAACCATTTTTTCATCACTCCACATTTAATTGCTACATGGTGCAGATTATTAGCTCAGTGTTAAAGTCACCAGGATTGCCTATTTATGAGATCCATCTCCAACCAAGTCCCCATAGCAAAGCACTGACAAATAGAATATTGATAATCTAGAGCAGGTGCTCATGATCTTAAGGTCGCCATGCCAATCATGGACTTGAGGTGTATAAAGCCCCAGCATTGGGCTGTGGAGCATTGGAACTGTGTTCTCTGGAGCTCCATCCAGTACCTTTGGGATGAGTTAGAATGATCCAGACCGAATCATCCAATAACAGTACCTGACCTCACTAATGCTCTTGTGGCTGAATGCAATCAAGTCCTCACAACACTGGTTCAACATCCTATTAATACTCTTGATTTGAAGTGGTTGTCTACAAACTTTTGGAAATAGAGCACCATGCAAAGACCACCAGAGACCATGCTTCCTTAAATTTCCATCAGAATGGCCATTGAGTACAACCCCATCTTCAAAAAAGTTGTGACACTGTGCAAAATATAAATAAAAATAGAATGCAATGATGTGCAAATCATGTAAACCTGCTAAATAATTGAAAATAGTACAAAGACAACATATCAAATGTTGAAACTGAGAAATAAATTGTTTTTCAAAAAAATAAATGCCCATTTTGAATTTGATGCCAACAACACGTTCCAAAAAAAGTTGGGATGGGACCACTTTGTTGCATCACCTGTTGTTTTAACAACAGTCTGTAAGCATTTGTGAACTGAGGATTTGATTGCTGTAGTTTTGAGAGTGAAATATTTTCCCATTCTTGCTTGATATAACATTTCACCTGCTCAATAGAAAGTTCAGGGTCTGCTTTATTATATTTTTCATTTCATAATGCACCAAATGTTTTCAATGGCTGAAAGAACTGGACTGTGATGCCTTGTGCACTAATGCACCCCCATACCATCACGGATGCTGGCTTTTGAACTGTGTGCTGATAACAAGCTGGGTGGTCCTTAGCTGGGAGAACACAGTGTCCATGATTTCCAAGAATTTCTAATTTTGTTTCATTGGACCACTTTTCCTCAGTCCAGCTTAAACAAGCTCAGGACCAGAGAAGACGGCAGTGTTTCTGGATCCTGTTTTTATATGGTTGCTATTTTACATGAGTTTAACTTGCATTTGTGGATGCAGTGATGAACTGTGCTCACAGTGGTTTTCAGAAGTGTTTCTGAGCCCATGCAGTGATTTCCACTACAGAATCATGCCTGTTTTTAATGCAGTGCTGCCTGTGGGCCCAGGGATAACAGCCAGCCAATATTGGTTTTTGGCCTTGTCACTTGCATACAGAGATTTCTCCAGATTCTCAGAATCTTTTAATTACATGATGTACTGTAGATGATGAAATCTCTAGATTCTTTGCTATTTTACGTTGAGAAACGTTATTCTTGAATTGTTGCACTATTTGCCTGTGCATTCTTTCACACAGTGGTGAACTCCTCCCCATCTTCACTTCTGAAAGACTCAGCCTCTCTGAGATGCTCTTTTTATACGCAATCATGTTACTGACCTGTTGCCAATTAACCACCAGTTGTTATTTTCAACATTACACAACTTTACCAGCCTTTTGCTGCTCCATCTCAGCTTTTTTGGAATGTGTTGCTGGCATCAAATGGCTGTTCTGAATGTAAAAGAAACAAATGAAATGTGGTCTCTGACCTTTGTGCAGTGTTATATGTGTATGTAGCATTTGTGCGTTTTTGTTAGTTTTAGGTCCTAAATCTGTCCAAATCTGGTTTTAATAGCTGCTAATGGTGGATGAATTTATGGAGTATGTTAAAAATGACTTAATACTCAACCCTTGAGCTGGGCCTGTTGTATTTACTTTTCTGTTCTAAAATTACATTACTTTGCCATTTTCATGACCTAGTTTCCACGGTAACAGACACTGACACCTGTGATGAACCCCATCAGTTCAATGGCCAAGCGAGGCTTTCACACTTTAGCTGCATGCTAACACTTCAAGCCAGTAGGGCTACAAGATGCTGACAAAATATCATATTTTGTTTAAACTGCAATTCCGGAAAATGACATGCCAAAATATACAACAGCTGCATTAACAGGCATAAAAGGACCCATATTGTGGAAAACTGACTTTCTCTTGCTTTTTTGAAGTAAAGTGTTTATATAAACATTGTTTCAAGTTTCAAAATGCACCATTTGCTACCCAGTCCATACAGTCCATATATGGAAACAATGTGGCAAAAACAGCTCGATTTGAATTCATTCTTTTTATTGGTGTCACAAGAACCAACTTATTACATATATCCACCTTTTCAGCCCAGAGCAGTTTAGCCACCCATTCAGATTGAAGTTATAAAGAGTGTTTCTGCTCTGACTGCTTTTGAGTGAGGTTCAAAACAGGACAGCCAAACAGAATGGAGAGAATATATACCGTTTATGATTTCCCTCTGGTACATATTCTGTTTTTTTAAAAAACATAATGTTTTACTGTATCTCTCTGCCGTATCTGTAGCTTTGTTTACTATGTACAATCATTTCAGTGTGTTTCCCTGTACTTACACAAGTATTGACCATTTGCAAAATAATGAAACCCCTCATGGTCATTCAAAGCCACATTTGAGCACTACTTCCTCTCTCAAGCATCGGTAAACCTTCTCATAACAAACCTGCAGTGAGAACTGCAGTGGCAGTAAATTAGTTAGAAAAATTTAAATGTAAAATTTGGTATCATTTTCACAGGCCGCAGTTTTCAAGCTAGAACCTCAAGACTTCACAGGACCATAGAGCCTATATAGGAATAGTGCACTGGTGCATTTGGAACCAATTGCATGCATGAGCATTCATTCTAATGCACTTTTTCCCTAATAGGACACAAATGGCTGAAAGTTGAAATTTCAAAACTACTAGAACATATAGCAGCCACCTGGGATACCCTAGCGACACTGTGACTGTTGGGGATTCTATAGCAGGGGCCTAGCACCACCTTAGCAACCACCTGAGATAACATAGCAACAACTTAACAACCACTTGGAATTCCACAGCAGTGGCCTAGGAACATTTAAGGAACCACCTGGGATAACTTAGCAACCACCTGGCATACCATAGCAATGGCCTAGCGAGACTGACTACCTGGGATTCCATAGCAGTGGTTTAGCAACACATTAGCAACCACCTGAGATAACATAGCAAAACATTAGCAACCACCTAGAATTCCACGATAGCGGCATAGGAAAATCTAAGTAACCACCTGGGATAACTTAGCAACCACCTGGGATACCATAGCAACAGCCTAGCAAGACTGACTGCCTGGGATTCCATAGCAGTGGCCTAGCACCACCTTAGCAACCTCCTGAGATAACATAGCAAAACATTAGCAACCACCTAGAATTCCACAGCAGAATTCCCTAGGAACATCTAAGCAACCACCTGGGATAACTCAGCAACCAGCTGGGATTTCAGTAACAGCTTTGGCCATCCTACTTAAAGTTCATTCACAAACTCTCATCTTCTTGTTTCTACTTGCCATTATAAGCACTGAATTTTAAGCAGCTAAGTAAAAATTTGTATGAAAATCTTCTGTGGAATTTTGGACGAAAATGAAAACTGAGATTCATTTCTTTGTTTTCTTCCAAGTTCCTGCGTCCTCTTGGTCAAGATTTGGTGAAGGAACAAAGTGGATGCACATTTATCCTCTGTGTTTGTTAGCATTTACGTTTTGCTCTGATTGTGATTAACCAGAAATGTGATTGGAAAATTCTCACTGCTAAATTTCTGTGATTTATTAGGGCAATCTTTCCTAATTAGTGTGTGTCTGACTTGGATTGCATGCCTTTAAGGCACCAGGCAAAGTTCTTAATGAAATCCAGTAACTGTTGTCTATGTAGTCATGCAGGCCTGGAAGGCTGACTACAGACTACATGAGACACTGTCCATTGCTCAACACCCATAATGTGTTTGTACCATGTTGCACAACTGAAATCACCAACTGCCAAAGGTATTTAACTCTATGCTCACCCTGTAAAGCATCACTGGCTTAAAGGTACAAGCTTTCTCATTCACAACATATGAAATCAATGCCTGTTTTTAGGTCCAGAAGCAGTTTTGATGTATCTGTTTACTGCAGTTCTAAGAGTTCTAATTTATATTCAATACAATTTTTCTAAAATGTACAGCATTTTTTGCAACCCTGTTTTCCAGTTTTTAGGGAGAAGATTAAATGTTATTTAAGTCAAGTCAAGTCAAATTTATTTATATAGCGCCTTTTACAACAGATGTTGTCACAAAGCAGCTTTACAAAGAATCCAGGTCCACGCCCCCAGTGAGCAAGCCTTGGCAACAGTGGCAAGGAAAAACTCCCTCAAAAGGAAGAAGAAACCTTGAGAGGAACCAGACTCAAAAGGGGAACCCATCCTCCTCTGGTCGACACCGGATAAGAGGACAGACACAAAACAGTATAAGTGGATACAGTTTAACACCACTGTACAGTGCACCGGCCGCATCTCAGGTCAGACCCTCTTAGGACAGGCAGCCGCTCAGCTCAGGGAAAGAGAGGGGTAGGGGGGAGGGGGATGAGAGGGACATAGTTAGAAAAACAAATTAACCAAAAGCTCGACTAAACAGGTACGTTTTTAGCCTAGACTTAAAGATGGAGGCTGTGTCTGAGTCCCGAACACAGACTGGTAGGTTATTCCAAAGCTGGGGGGCTTTGTATGAAAAGGCTCTTCCCCCTGACGTAACTTTATTTATTCTGAGTATTAATAATGAGCAGCATTATTTATATGTCAGTAGAAGAATTTTGTACTCAATGCGGAATTTAACTGGCAACCAGTGTAAGGTACACAAAATTGGGCTAATGTGGTCGAATTTCCTGGTTTTGCTGAGAACTCTGGCTGCAGCGTTCTGGACTAACTGAAGCTTGTTAAGGTTTTGGCTGGAACAACCAGAAAGCAGAGCGTTACAGTAATCTAACCTGGACGTGATGAAGTCGTGAACTAACGTTTCTGCATCCTGTAGCGACAGTGCATATCTTAATTTAGCGATGTTACGCAGGTGGAGGAAAGCTATTCTGGTAATATTGGTAATATGCTCATCGAAGGCCAGACTGGGATCAATCGTGACACCAAGACTTTTTACAGATGTGCCTGGTGCAATTGAGAAACTACCGAGATTAAGAGTAAACGTAGGCAGATTATCCCTAGCAGCTTTTGGACCAAGAAGAAAGACTTCGGTTTTGTCCGAATTTAGTAAAAGGAAGTTGCTTGACATCCATTCTTTAATGTCTTTTACACAGTCCTCTATCTTATTAAGTTCAGTTTTGTCCTCTGGTTTAGCTGAAATATATAATTGTGTATCATCGGCATAGCAGTGGAAACTGATGCCATGTTTTCTAATGATGGTACCTAGTGGTAGCATATATAAGGTAAATAACATGGGTCCTAAGACAGAGCCCTGTGGAACACCATACTTTACTCTTGTGAGAGCTGATGGTTCACCATTTACATTAACAAACTCAAAGCGATCACTAAGGTAAGATTTGAACCACGAAAGAGCTTTACCTGTCACTCCTACTAGTTTCTCAAGCCTGTCTAATAGAATGGAATGGTCTATTGTGTCAAAGGCTGCACTAAGATCGAGTAAAACCAGTAAGGATATGTTTCCTTTGTCAGCGGATAATAAAAGATCATTTACAATTTTCACTAGCGCTGTTTTGGTACTATGGTGAGGCCTGAAGCCAGACTGAAATTTTTCATATATATTACTCCTATGCAGATGGGAACATAATTGTTTTGCCACGGCTTTCTCTAAGATTTTTGATAAAAAGGGAAGATTTGAAATAGGTCTATAGTTTGATAGCTCAGAGGAGTCAAGACTAGGTTTCTTTATTAAGGGTTTAATTACACCTAATTTAAGAGATTTTGGAACATACCCGAGGCTGAGAGAAGAGTTTATTATAATTAGAAAGGGCTTAGTTATTTCTGGCAAAACATCTTTAAGTAAACCTGTAGGAATAGGATCTAGTATACAAGTTGTTGTTTTTGTAGATGAAATAATTTGGACAAGCTCTGTTTGTTGGAGTAAAGTAAAAGACTCCAGCGTCTCTGTAGTGGTTATACTGCACTCTAGATCTAGATTAGGTTTATAGGACGCTGCACTGCAATGCTGTGCATTTTGAATTTTGTGCCTAAACAATTCAATTTTATTATTGAAGAAGTTCATGAAGTCAATGCTGCTGTAGGCTGATGGTATCTGGGCTTCAGTAGCTGCTTGATTATTAGTTAATTTAGAGATAGTACTGAATAGTAGCCTAGGATTATTCTTGTTATTTAAAAGTCTGTGTCAATTAAATTTATTATTGTCTAGCAATAAATACATACATTTATGAAATGTTTTTTAAACTTTTTAAGTAAATAATCAAAATCCGGCGGCATGGTGGCGCAGTGGGTAGCGCTGTTGCCTCACAGCGAGAATGGCCTGGGTTCGATTCCCAGTCGGGCGACCAGGGTCATTTCTGTGTGGAGTTTGCATGTTCTCCCCGTGTCTGAGTGGGTTTCCTCCGGGTACTCCGGTTTCCTCCCACAGTCCAAAAACATGCAGTCAGGCCAATTGGACATGGTAAATTGCCCCTAGGTGTGAATGTGTGTGTGAGTGAATGTGTATGTCTGTCTGTCTGCCCTGCGATAGACTGGCGACCTGTCCAGGGTGTTTCCTGCCTTCTGCCCAATGACAGCTGGGATAGGCTCCAGCACCCCACTGCGACCCAGAAGGATAAGCGGTTTAGATGATGTATGTATGTATGTATAATCAAAGTTTCTTATATATTCAGAGACTTTTAGAGATTTTTTTTGTCTATAACAAAATGCAAATTGCAAAAAGTGCAGTTTTTCCTGCATTAGTAATTTAAACTAATCACTCTTGTTACCAAATTGACACTTCTGGTAACATAACTTACTAGATTAACCATTTTAAGAGTATTTTAAACAAAAATGAGATCATATTCTCCATTACGTTGGTTAAATGTTTCAAATGTTTGATCAAAATGTTTTCATTAAAATATTTGTTTCAAGCCATTTTCATTTTATTAAAAAAAAAAATGGTTAACAGAGTCGCGAGCTTAGCCTAAAATGAGCAGCATTTTTTTTCTAACAATAATTTTGGTAACAGGGTTTAATGATCAAGCTTTACTGTAGCCAAATCAATTTTTTGTCTGTAAATTTAGAAATTAGAACAAGAATACTGGCCTGTCTGATGGTCATTCTGCAGAAAACAAAATGATGCAAAATCCTTTATGTATCATAATAAATGTAATATTCCATTTTTTTACGATGGGGAACAGATGTGGGTAACAGGGTTGCGCATAAAATGTGAGACACAGATTAAAATGATTTTTTGTTTAAATTAAATAAATTATTAGGGGAATAACTTTCAACATTTTAACATTTAATTGCTCAGAAACAAACATAATAACCCTGTATTTATGGTGTCTTAGGCCACGTTTACACAGCAGGTAAAAGTGGCCCGAATCCGATCTTTTTCCTCAAATGTGACACAGATGTGTGTCTGTGTGGCAGTGTGAACGGCAAAAAACGCACTGAATCTGACATTTTCAATTGCGATTTGAGATACTTTCATATGTGGTACTGAAATCCGATACGTATCCGATCTGCGGCAATGCGACTCAGTCTGAACAGTCATGCGACTTTTATGTCGGTCCAACTCGACATTCGTCATAATTTCGCGCTGCTGAGACGCTTCTGATGTTTCTGTACCAAAACATTAGAAGAGACTCATCAAACCGCTCCGTGTTCGAAGAGGTTTCGAACAAAACGGAGGAGCCCGAGGCTGCAGCGTCAGAGAACAGTTTAAAGAATCCGAGGACACGAACCAAAGAAGCGGCCGAATAACGCGCCCTTTTTCAGCGAACTCGAACACACTGTGGGTGATGAGTCCAGCTGTCAACCACTGGAACTTTATACTCGCTCCTGTGATGCTGACGAAGATGAAACTGAAAGCTGCGGGAGTGACTGGCGTTCGCTGGCCGTCATGACTGTTTTCCTCTGGACGAGCCGCCACGTGAAGCACTGTTCTTTGCGCATGTGGGTCAGTTTAGGAGCTGATCTGTTCAGACTAATGTCACATACAGGTCACATTTAAAAGATAATGTGAACAGCCAAACTGAAAATCGGATTTGGTGAGAAAATCAGATTTGGGCCACTCTTACCTGCTGCGTAAACGTAGCCTTATTTAGCACCAATAGGCCTTTTTCATGAGAAACGGAAGTGCGTAAATGCTGGGTAAAACAAGTTCTGCTATTGCCATTTGGACAGTTACTAACTTCAGAAATACAGGTGTTTGTATCACTTCAGCCACCACAGAAAAGTGCGTCACTTTATCTTTGTCATAGTTAAGACTGGAATTCGAAGATGTGTCCAGAACTGTTGGAGAACCAATATAAAGGATATAAATGATCTGTGGAAAAGAGCACAATAACATCAACTAACATCTACAGAGTGATAAATCAATGGACAGGTGAAAATAACTATAACCAAAATGCTAGATCAGCCATATTAGCTGGAGATGTTGAAACAGCTTGTTAACAATAAACTAGTTAAAGCGGCAAAAAGCTAAACACGCACACAACATGACAGGGGGTGCGCCGGGTCATCAGGGTCTGTAGCGCCACTGTGGACGTTTTCTTATTTGCAATTATAAGCACTCAGCTGGTTTCCTGACATGTTTAATCTGCAACGAGAAACTTTCGAACACTAAAAAGTCGCGACGCCAGTAAACAAACATCTACTCCTTGCCGAGCCCTCACTCTCCTTAACTGTTCCTCTGAAAGTGGCTGTAGCAGCAACTTTATAGCATGAACTGCATTTAGCGTAACATTAGCAGCGGTGAAATGCAGACACAGAGGTTCTTTTAGTCCGTATGATGAAGTTTGTTCTTTTATTAGCTGCACAAACTCGTTTTCCTCTGCTCGTCATCAGCTGACAAACCAAACTGACATAAGGCTGTTTTTGCTTCAAGCTCTAATACTTGAGTGATCTGTACACCCTCAACTCGTCATTGTTGCTATTGTTATTACTTTAGCAGAAGCAGCATTACCCTGCAACGACTACTTCCTGCAGAAAAAATGCAGAAATGTGAACAGGGCCTATCCAGTGGCGCCCCTCTTTCCACGCTGGGGCTGAATCTCAAATGGCTTCCTGCTCCCTACATAGTGCACTACGTAGGAATTTAAATACTGGATCCTGCAGCCCAATGATGCGAAACATAGCTAAGACATTGTAATTTGGGACCCAGAAACATCCACACTCGATAAATGATGCATTATTTGGCTGTAGTGGCTAGAATTTGTAAACGTTCGTAACTAGCACACTATTTAGGGAATACAGAGCCGTTTGGGATTCAGCCTGGGTTTGACGTGACTTCTGTCTGAAACACCAACATTTGAAGCGTGTGAGACATTCAAGGGACATTTTTTAGACTTTTACAGTTAATCATACTGTAAGTACTTTAATTCAAGTCTGTGATATTAATGATGGAGTTTAGGCTGTTAACTATTTTAAAGCCTGTTAGCTAGCTGACCGGCCTAGTTCTAGTTAAGAACATAAGTTGTCAGCCCCTCAGTTTAAACAAAAAATGGGTTCTTACTTCATCAGTACACTCGGTGGTCCCTGAGAGCAGCATGAGGGTCAAAGATTATTCCATTAACAGCTCAAGGGTTTTTCGTGCTGTGGTATAGTAAAATATAATTCGATTGTTGTGAGGCAGTCATAGGTTTGTGTATATCGTGGATTTTTTTTATTCTAAAAACTTTCATGACATGGTAGTTAGGTTAACCTTTTAGCTCAAGTGCAAAGTAAACTTTAGATACCAAACATTTCTTGGATGATCAACCACATTTTGGACAGTTGGAAAGTTACAAGCAGCAGTTTTCTTTAACTATGAACTACTGTGACTGAGTCCTCACGCAGACAGAGATGTTTTCAGAACAGGAGTCCACCTTGGTTTAATTAGATCTGTGTCTGTCTGGCTCCAGTGCTGTTGTTGTGTTCAGGCGCTTGGCTTTGCTCTGGACTCGTTGCTGTTTTGCGGGGCCTTCTGTGCGACAGATGTCATTGTTTTGGTTCCTCTCACACTGCACACATGTGACTGAAATTCAGCGTCTTTGGAAGGTGCCCTTCCATGATAACTAGAAACATTCTGTCAGAATCAGCTCTCAACTCCAGATCATCATAACAGCCGTCTCATATCAGCTCAGAACACCATGAATCTACACTAACCCTCAGAGGTGTAATGCTGTTTTTCTCATTTTGCTACAGTACTTAAGTGTTATATAATTGCAAAATGGATTTCATACTTACAGCACTGTGCAAAAGTTAAAGACCACACTTTGTTTATTTAATTTCCAGTCAAACTGCCGTTGAGTATACATATACGGTATACATTTTTACAGTGCTGTAAAAAATATTTGTTCTCTTCTCAGTTTGTTCTAAGCTCCCTGCACAAAACATTAGTCACTTTGCGTGTTTAAGGTGGTAGTAACTTCAGGCTTCTGCAGATGGCATTGCACGAGGATGATCGGTCATTAAATACCTGTGAGGTCTGCAACGGGATTAATAGATTTAGAAGAGATGGTACAGTGCAGTGAATGTCTCGTTTGATGTGTGGAAAATGGGTCACAAAGCAGATGTTAATGATTGACAAAAAGGAGCGATTGCATTTGGGCCACAGTTTGAAGAAAGTAGCTGAATTTGCATGTGTATCGAAGTGTGCGGTCATACGGGTCGACCAGCAGTGGCAAAAATCCCAGTCTACAGGAAATTCTCATCAGAGTTGTGGCGAATGACAAAACTGACGGACAGGGATTGCTGGCGTGTTTCATTGTTTGTGAATAAAAATCGCTTCACTTCTAGACAGGAATTGCTAGAAGTCCACGCAGGTCATTCACAACCAATTTCTGAAGGAACACTTCGCAGGGAACTGCATAGCATAAACATATAGAGCTGAGTGGCACGCAAGAGGCCTTTGCTCACTTCTGCTCACAAAGTTGTCCAGTTACATTGCAGGGAAGGGACACCAAAACTGGACTGTTCATGACTCGAAACGTGTTATTTGGTCAGAGCAATCTCGTTTCTGCCTGTATGTAAATGATGCTGCGTGTCATGTTCATCGTAGACCTCAGGAAGCCTTCAATGAGGACTGCGTACAAGGTGTTGTTCAAGCTGGATGAGCTCTGTGATGTTCTGGGGGTGTTTTAATTATGTGGAAATGGGTCCTTTGGTTAAGGTGACAGTAAATTTGAACCACATTGTCTACATTGAGCTGCTGGACAACAAGGTTTTGCCCTTTGCTCATCATCTTACCGAGGAACATAACATTCCTACCCCTGTATTCCAAGATAACAATTCCCGCATTCACAGGGCTGCAAATGTGTCTGATTGGCATGATGAACATTCAGAAGCATTCACACATCTGGACTGGCCTGCAAAATCCCCAGATTTATATCCTCTTGAAAATCTGTGGGACTACCTGGAACAACGAGTAAGACGCCAGGGAAGGCATCCACGAAATCTGGCCGTGCAAAATCTTTGATGCAAAAGTGGCTGAACATTGATGTCGCCTACATCCAGAAACTGGTCCAGTCCAGGCCAAATTGAATTGCAGCTGTTATTCATGCTCGTGAAAGTATTACATGCTGTTAGGTACGTTTCAGTCACAGGTGACTAATCTTTTGTCCAGTGAGCTTATTTTTGCATGTCACACTTGAATGTTTCAGATCATTAAATTACTTTTAATATTAGACAAAGATAACCCAAGTAAACACAAAATGCTGTTTTTAGATGATGATTTCATTTATCAAAGGAAAAATGCTGTTCAGACATTTCTGGCCCCTTGTGAAAAAGTAATCACCCCCTACAGCTACAAAATCAAGCAGTCAATCAAATTTAACTGACTATTGGATTCAATTTCACAAGCAACACCCAGACATGATTACTGCCAGACCTATTAACTCTAAACATCAATTAAATAGAATCTGTCTGGCAATGTGAAGCTTGAAATAGTGTGCTATAAAAGTTTTGAAATTCTAGCTTCTGCAGTCTAATAGTGCACTATTTGTCAAATATGGATATGGCTGAATCCCAAATGGCCATTTTATAGCTACATCAAGCACTCTTGGGGTGCAGGAGCCAGTATTCAAATACCTAAGTAGTGCGTGGGAAGAGGAGCGCCATTGGATTGGTGCTATAGAAGACTAATGGTGGTAACTGGGTGTCCAAAAATTACTTATGAATGAAGGTTTGAACAGTGCTATATTAAGATACATTCATTGTTTTACGACAAAAGGTTAAAAAGATCATGAAATGACTGCAATATACAGTGATGGGAGGCAGAATGTTTTCCTCATTCAGCGGTCAATGGTTGCTTGGCAAAGATACCATACTCTAAAGGACCTATATTTTTTGGTGGAGTACTTGTTTATGTCGATTATTATTCACAATAACAAATTATTTTCTGAAAATCTGTGCATTTTATCATATTTTATGTTGGCCATCATTTTATAAAAGCTAAAAGCAATGAGCCACACAAGACAATGCATTATTGCACTTTTATCATGAGGCTTTTAGGTACTTCACTTTGTATCATGCCTAATGAAGGAATTTATTGTTGTGTAATGTGTTTAGTGCTGTATTATATGTCATTATATTCAATATTGCCTGTGCCTGTCCTGTGATTGTACTTAGAACAGTCTGTTCTGCCTATCTTTGTTTATCCATACATGGTTATATCTGTCACACCTGTCACTTGTTATGTATAGGCTGGGCCTAATCTTGCCATCAAGCTATAAAACTGCGTCAGTCCATTGTTTTATGGGCTGGCTAGGTGTCTGGTACCTGCGTGTAATGAATAAACTTAAATTCTCGAGACATACAGCTAGTTCCATGGTTTGGGTCAGGGTTTGGATTCTTCATGTGGTGCCGTGACCAAGATTGGCCTTCTCATCTCTATGCTGTAGGTGAGTGGCCATTTCAAAGCAAACCCTTAAACCTGTAGTTTATCCTCCTCTTGTTGACAGAATGGAGGGGAAGACCGCAGTAGCGTTGCCGTAAGCCCATGGCCGTCAGAGTGGATAAACAGTTATGTAAACGTATAGGTTCATCCAGTTTGGACAAATACTATCAAAAGAAATTGCCTGTTCATCCAGATGAAATATGGTCCCTAGATGAGAGGCTACATATGTCATTCTGGCAAACAAGTACTGAGCAAATTCGAAGAGCATGTCATAATGCATGCTGCCTCCAAGGCCTGAGGAAGTAGAAACGTAAGGAAAAGTTTGATGCAAATTTAAAAATAAGGCTAGATCAACCCTGTCTGATACAGTGGGAATATCTCCATGGTAAACTGAGGGTCAAGTTTCAGATACAACTGAATCTGTGTTTAGAAGCCCAAAGAAGCGCTGACCTCTACTCTGTACTGGGGTCTGTAGAAGTTTTATTGTTGTCCTGTGCTGTCATGGTGGCATTAGGTATCATCAATCAGCTCATGGGGCAAGTTCTCATAGTTCTGAACACACTTCCCTGTGATAAAATCGCAGTAAAGCATGGCCTCTCGTAGCTTATTGCTTCACAAACACAAATGTGCACTTTTGACTGAATTCCTCTGTTTGTTTTATGGAACAAGTAAGAAGTATGTAATATAAATTACATACTTTTGCGATCACCAGCGATAACAGTGACTTCTAAAGGAATTCCTTATATCTTGCCATCCTGAGCCTGGCCTCCTGACGCACTACAGAAATGGCTACAAAAGGCCATACGGTCGCTTTTGCATGATGAAGGAGGTGGTTGGAAAGGTCTGTTGCGTAATGGCTGAAGTCTTTGAACTAAGTCCTCAAGTTTGTTCCAGCCATTCTCTCAGAAGAACAACCAAACCTCCACCTGAGGTCACAAAGCGAGCTTGTTCAATTAGTTCAGGCTGTACAGAGATAGTTTTGTGTACGGCTTGAACTCATATTTGAGCATCGCTAGCCCTTGCAGATTGGAGCTAGTTGAGAAAATGTCAGTGAACACTGTAATAACTTCTTCACCTGCCACTGTCTCTGTCAGTCTGACCTGAGAAAATATGAACTCGCGACACCGAGAGAATACCTCACACGATTTGATATTTAATTTTTCTTTAATAATCTTCCACCAGGTTAGTGTACAGAGGAGAGGGTACGTCCATTGGCACACTCATTGCAAAATGCAGTATTGAAATTCAAACTGCACAACATGAGTGTCCTGATTAAATCAAATGATGAGTTTTTTTATCTTGTTTTGCAAAAAAAGGAAACGTTCTCTACATACATTATTTTTGCCACATTTTGTCATATTTTTATACTGAAAATGGAAAAATCAGTTGATCTCAAATTTGAATTGTATGCAAATTTAAAGGGGAATTTCAACCGTTTTTCAAATGACCAGCATAATCAAATGCTTAATATGTAAACAGTCATTCAGAGTAGTTTGATGTGAAATGCTCCATTCTAGACAAAATTCCCTAGTCAGAACTGTCCACAGTGGTGATACCTGAGATATTGTTTTACTATAGTTTTAAGTAATTTAGTTTTTTTTAGTTTTCAGCCTGAAATGTAAATTTTTGTATGTACTGGCGTGGAGGCACATGCAGGGTAGTCCCCAAAGAAAAATGTATTTTTGTCAGATACCATCACTGGCATTACATATGAAAATACATAGAAGACTCATGTAGGTTCCCCAGATGGGTTTGGATAGTAAATGAAATGGCCATATTTGTGTTGTAGACATAGCGACCCCTGGTTCCTATCAACACCACTGTGAAGAAATCAGAGTGGGTCAGTTTCTATACTATGAACCATTTCATATCAAACCACTCTAAATGACTTTGTAAAAAAATGGTGGAATTAGTTTTTTTATTGTACTGTATGGAACAGGCTGATTTAAAGTGCTCTTTCAAATGGTGTGGATGATAAACTGTTATTCTTCTGAGCTGTTGTTTTGCTTTGCTTCACGTTAATTAAATCATTTATTTGATTAAGTAACTGTCACCAGACAAATTATTGTTTTACAGTGTAGTTACTTTTAAATAATCGTGAACGTGAGTGTGCAAAAATTATAGACCATTATTTAGACCTTTATTTATGTCATTTTCAGTCAAAACAGCCGTGAAGTTTTTCCTTTTCATTTGATCACACTTCAGAAGTTCAGTTGGTGCATTTTCTGCTTTTCACTAATCCCAAACACAGTTTATGATGTTGAGGTCTGGACTCCTAAAACTCCTGTATTTTTCACTTAATTTCTGTTGGCTTTCTCCTTCCTTGTGCAAGTGGATCATCTTATATTTAATCTCCTCAGAAATATCTATTGAAAAGTGAATAAATTGTAGTTAATGACTGTTTTGACTGGACATTAACCCTGACCAGGGTCTGTCAGACTTCTATAACCTAAGAATAGCTTAACCGGATTGGATTGGAGTCCCTGTAGTTACTGAATAATAAGGCTTAGTATGTAATAAGCCTGGTGTATGAATGAAGGATGAAGGATTTATATCACAGCTGAGGCTCAAACCTGAACCCGAATCCCAGGTAATGCTTTGAATTTACTCGATTCAAATAAGTACATCATTATTCCACATGACTAAAATATATTAGTTATTGCCAAACATAAGTACACTAAAGGAGGAAGCTGTGTGGATGTACTGACCTGTTTAAGTTTTTTATGGTAACTCAGTGTTCTGGTTTAAAAACACACTTGTCCTTGAATCTTCCTAATAAAAATACCACATCAGCACAATTTACTGTGTTCATGGAAAATATTTTTCATGTGTAAAGGATGTACATTTGAATCAACTAAATTCAGTACATTCCTTTTTTTTCAGTGGTCACTCAGAAGAAAAGTTTATTTTTTCATAGAGGTGTTTCTGCAGGTGTCTCCACAACAGCTTTAAACACTACGGCCGGGACTGTGTTCATTTTACCTTAAATTGTGATCCTCGTTTAGGTGGCAAAGATTTCTTACCTGCAGTACACACACGCACACCCCCCAAGTGTACTCTGCAGGTTTCTATGGAAACGCCTGAGGGAAGTGAGGAAGATTCAAGGACAGGCATGTTTGTAAACTGGAACATCGGGTCACTTTTGTGTACATGCAGACACTCGCACTCGCACCAACAAAAGCGAAGTGTTCCTCTTAATCAAGGTCAAGTCGACAGTGCCGAGATATTTTAAATGAAATATTTTTCTTTTTAAAGATCTCTTCATATTTGTCTACAGCCCACTGAATGAAGCTCGGTGTCAACAGTTGGTTTTTCTCTCTGCAGCCGTAGTCCTTGTGTGAGACTGTTGCCAAATCACTCAATGAACAGCAACACTGAACAATGGTTGTCCTAATTCTGTCCGCGAATTCAAATCAATTACATTTTTTCAAGCACGTCTGACGATTAGGTTTACTATGTTTGCTTGTCAGTGTCATAACAAGTCACCCCCCCGGCCCTGTATGCAGAGCTGTAGGGGTGTGCCTACTTCAGTCTGAAGCGAGTCTGGGCGAGGTGCAAAGTCTTCATGCCGTCAAGATTTTAATGATAAAATTTGTATTTTACAGTTGTATGCAAAAGTTTGAACTCCAAGTTGTTATTTTCTAAGTAAAAATAAGTTAACACATCATCTACAGAGCTTAAATATGGAATTTTTCTGCTAATTTTAGTGCACAGTTTCTGTTTGTTTGTTGAGTTTAACATATTGGGGAAAAATTGCAGTTACATAAAATGTAAAATGTGCCATAACTTTTGCACGCTGCTGTTTTGGCCACATTTTTTTTTTCCCCTTATATGATAAAATCAACAAATAAACAGTAATTGTGCATTAAAATGTGCAGATGTGTGTTCTCTGTATAGGATGTATTCACTTATTTTCACTTAGAATGTCAATAAAACATCATTTGACTTGGGGTGCCCAAACATTTGCATGCAACTGTATATAAGCTCCCTGAACAAAAAATTAGTCACCTTGTGTGTTTAAGGTGGTAGTAAATTCAGGCTCCTACAGATGGCGTTGCATGAGGATGATCAGGCTATAAATATCTGTGAGGTGTGTGACGTGATTTATAGATTGAGAAGAGGTGGTACAGTGCAGTTCAAGTCTTGTTCGATGTGTGGAAAATGGGTTGCAAAGCAGATGTTAATGACTGGCAAAGAGGAGTGGTTGCATTTAGCTGTGCCAAAGGACACAGTGTGAAGGAAGTAGCTGAATTTGCAGGTTTATCTAAACATATGATCATATGGGTCGACAAGTAGTGGCAAAAATCCCAGTCTACAGGAAATTCTCATCAGAATTGTGGCCAAAAGACATAACTGATGGACAGGGACCGCTGGCATGTTTCACGGCTTGTGACTAAAAATCACTTCACTTCCAGGCATTAATTACTTCTAGAAGTCAATGCAGGTTCTTCACAACCAATTTCTGAAAGAACACTTGGCAGGGAACTGCATACCATGAACATATGGAGCAGAGTGGGACACAAGAGGCCTTTGCTGACTTCTGCTCACAAAGATGCCCAGTTACATTGGAGGAAGAGACACAAAAATTGGACTGTTCATGACTATAAACGTGTTATCTCTGAAGCTCTGTGATGTTCTGGGGGTGTTTTAATTATGCAAAAATGGGTTCTTTGGTTGAGGTGACTGTAAATTTAAACCACAGTACGTACACTGACCTGCTGGACAACCAGCTTTTGCCTTTTGCTCATCATTTTACTGAGGAACATAACGTTCCTATCCATGTATTCCAAGATGACAATTCTCACATTCGCAGGGCTGCAAATGTAACTGATTGGCACAGGAGCATTCACACATCTGGACTGGCCAGCAAAATCCCCAGATTTGAATTCTCTAGAAAATCTGTGGGACTACCTGGAACAATGAATAAAAGGAATGGAAAGCATTCATGAAACAATCCAGAAACTGGTCCAGTCCATGCCAAATCAAATTGCACCAGTTATTCATGGTCATGGAGGTATTACAAACTATTAGGGATGTTTCAGTCACAGGTGACAAATATTTTTTTCTGGTGAGCTTATGTACTAACTCTCACACCCAACACAATCTCACGATCGTGTCTAGTCTTTAGAGAGGTGCCCAGTTCATTCCCTTTTTGCATCAAAAACATTAGATCCCCCCCAGAAAAACACAATAGTGGCAAACTGAAATACAATACAAATAACTGTAAACCCCAGCACTGTTGCTCTATTTGTTTGTTTTTGGCTTTAGAAATGGGTAGAAACCAAACCCTTCCAATCTAACAGGAAAACACTGGAGCCTTGCACACTAAAAGCTTGACCAAAGTAGTGGTGGACAACTGGACCAGTGCTTAGCAACAGTTATTTGAAGGGGTACTGCGCACTGGAAGAGAAGCTTTGTGACACATAACACCAATAAACATGAAGAACGAGCTCATTTTACACTCAACAGATTTAATTCATTAAAATGCTCAGCATCATTTAGTGAACTCATCACAATAGACTGTAGACTGACTGCCTTTCTCTGTGTAGGTTCCAAGACACCTTATTATTTGTTTTATGCTTAATTGCCAGGTCTCTTAACTTTTGCAAAGCATCTCATTGACCTGGCTTGTAACTCACCCACTCATGTTTAGCAGGTAGAAAATTCTCCACAAGAGGGAGCTATTAGCACTCAAATAGCTTTTGATGATTCATTACTCTTATGGGGCCTGTTGTGATCATGTCATAAGAGAAGACATCTCAGGACTTGTTGAGCTTCCATGCTCTTTTGTCCATGCTCTTTTGATGTTTATCTGAGCAGTGCTTTACATCATTGGTAATCCTGGTTAAACAAAGGTTAGAATGAATAAATAAACAAATAAATAAACAAATAAACAAACATTTCCATGCCTCCAAATGGGTATTCTGAAAGATGTTTCCCTCGCTCGAAGATGACATCTGTGTACCACTCGCTCTGTGTGTGTATGTGTGCGTGATGACCATGTGTTTGGCTCCCTTGTACAGACGGCAGTGCAAACACAGTGTTAATCCAGCACAACACTCCACCCTCTGGAACACTTCACTCCTTCCACATTTCATAACAAGCAGTCCACATTGTTTTTGGCACATTATTATTAGGGTTAACTTTAAAACAAATACAAAACAAATACATTAAAATGTTTTTCTACTGAAAAAAACACACCCACTTCAGGTAAGGGGAAAGAACCTCCCCCTAGTGGAGGAGTTTAAGCATCTTGGGGTCTTGTTGGGAAGACCCCAAGGGAGGGATCGTGAGATCAGCTGCAGGCTGGGACAGGCGACAGCAGTAATGTGGTCATTGTACCGGACTGTAGTGGTGAAGTGGGAGCTGAGCCATAAGGCAAAGCTCTCTATTCATCGGTTGGTCTACATCCCAACCCTCACCAACAGTCATGAGCTTTGGGTAATGACCGATAGAATGAGACACAAGGGGCGGAAATGAGCTTTCTTCTAAGGGTGGCGGGCTCCACTCTACTTGATAGGGTGAGGAGCGCAGTCATCTGGGAGGAGCTCAAAGTAGAGCCGCTACTCCTCCACATTGAGAGGAGCTAGTTGAAATGGTTGGGCATCTGAAAAGGCATGGCCTACTGGAACGAGACCCAGGGGTCTTCTTGTACCTGCTGGAGGGTTTACATCTCCAAGTTGGCCTGGGAGCGGCTTGGGGTTCCCTGGAATGAGCTGGAGGAAGTTGTGGGGGACAGGTGACCTGGGATTCTCTGTTCTTCCTGCTAACTGCTACTGCGACCCTCTTTGGATTAAACGGTTTAAGATGATAATGATGATGATGAAAACGTAACATGATTTTTGGTTTGTAAAAACTTATACATATGCTAGAGAGAGTTTCAGGTTTAGTTCATGACTTCTCACTGCACTCCAGCCATTGTATGGATTAATTCAATTCTATCAAAAGCACCTGATTAATTTAATGAAGGATTGATTCTGTCAACAGCACCTGATTAGATAAACTAGATACTAGATGGTAACTGTAAATACTGGCCTTCCTTGAGAAATACTGAAATGTTTAAACCAACTCTGACAAACTACAAAACAAATAAACTCCCACAGCCCAGATAAATGTCTCTACATACCATTTTCCCAGATGCTTCAGACATTTGCTTAGCGTTGTGTATGTCTTTTGTGATTTCTTTCCTGGAGATGTGCTTTTCTGGAGAGATCTGCAGGGACTCCCATAACTCCACAGTTCAGTAGTAGAAGCTGGTTGCATTTTCAAACACATTCAGTGATTTTGAGGTCTTGACCCAGGAGTGGTCAGTCCATTGCTCTGAGGACACCTGAGGACTTCTTTGTTTGATTTGCACGTTTTCTACTTCTTTTGATTGGTAATGGCCACACATCCAGTGCTGTTTATCTGGTGGGAACAGTTTTGGTGGTCTACCAGAACCCTGTTTCAATTCTTTGTAAACTTGCTCTCACCCACTTCACCACTTACGTGTCACACCTATGTTGCACAAGTGACCACACACTGTTGCGAGGCAGAAAGTGAGGAGGCACCAGTGACGAGCGGACTGTTCAAACGGAACACACTTAGCCTGACAGGTCAGCTAGCCATGCAAACGTTTTAAACGTACATTACTTTACATAATGTGTGTGAGCAATTGAGTATAAACCTGGAGTAGAACTGTGGTGTAGTGTCTTTCTGTTTGTTCTTGTTAGCCTTGTAGCCTTTAGCATGGTACCAAAGCCAGCTAGCAGACGACACTGATGAAGTAGACACTGGTGTTCACTTGATCCCTCGCCCCCCCGAGGGTCATCTAACATCCTTCACTTTAGCTAAAGTAATGGAATAGCTTTTAAGATGGCATTGAAATGGGGGGCAAGTCTTGCATGGTTGTTAGGAGTTTATTGAATATTGTTCTAATTTATTTCAATCTATTCTAACATTGATCATCAACACTCCCAAATCTCATGTTTTCACAATCTGTGAATGCCAAACTGTCCTTAATTCTCACTGTCTAAATTGTAAAGCTTTAAACTGCCTTCAGCAAGACTGATTGAGCGTTCATTAACCATCTCATTCAAATTGGAACATCTGTCCTTGTTGCTTTGTGATGTCAAATTTGTTGTTTTGTTTTGTTTTGTTTCCTTCTTGAGGATTATAATGCTTTAATTGGTCAAAATCATAATAAGATTTATGTAACAGACAGTTTTTTCTGATCAGTTTTCTCTGCCTCTTTTATACAAGCGGCCTCCTCGTCGCTAATAATCTTGAAGAGAGAGTGCTTATTAAATGTGTGTGTATGTGTGTGTGTGTGTGTGTGTGTGTGTGTGTGTGTGTGTATAAGCCTTGTCTCTTTCTGTTCAGATGAGTTCATTATCAAAATGTCAGCTAGGTTCTGCCTGGATTCTGCAGTCCAGCCTGTACTCCTCGTTCGACTGTCTCTCTCTCTCCATCTCCTCTCGACTCCTTCTCATAACGCACACGGTGAGAGTTTATTGAGTTTTAGCTGACAGGCAGGGGAGCTGTTAGGTAAGCCAGGATCCGGGACAAAAAACACTCATATTGCTCCCTTCCTCAGTCTGGTGCAGTCAAAAACGCATAAATCGCTAACCCACAAGCAACTCAGACGCAGATTCTAGCTCCTCAGCAGAGCCAACTCATGCATGATCCAGGTGTTAACCCATTCATGACTTTTGTTTCTCCTAAATCAGAACTGGTTATGACATTATCTTTTCATGGTAATGGGTGCCAATTATTCTTCATCAATGGTCTGCTAGGTCTTTCATAGACGCTTAAGACAGTTACTACGTCGTGGAGTCCCTGTATGACATACTGTTATCCTGAAAGGGACCCTTAGGGCCTTCTAGGCCTTCAGAGAAGGCCTGATGATTTCTGGGAACTAAAAAAAAAGCATGTCTGTAATTTTTAGTTCATTTTTATTCAATGGAATCATGTTTCTGTTTAAACTCTTCAAGTATTACAGCATCATTTTGTTTCAGTTTTTGGCATAGGTCAGAAACAAATAGGTCATACCTTCTGTATGTTCTAGATACATCACTGACTGAATACAAGCAGTATCCTAATCAGTGCGTTGTTAGAAATGGAAAAAACCATCGGCATTTCTACTGAAAGAGTCATTGTGAATCTGCTGTGAGGTCTATACGCTAATCACAGTCACAGTCTTCAAGTAAAATGTAATATCTTTTAAAAGCTTCAGATTCCTGCTTTTAATCTTGAACTGTCTTTTTAAGAGGCAGTCTTTTTAAGAGGCTGGAGGTTAGGGAGCCAGCCCTGTGACCAGAAGGTCGCCAGTTCAATCCCCTGAGCTGACAGGACAGGGCAGGACAGGACAGGACAGGACAGGACATGACTGAAGTGCCTTTGATCAAGGCACCTAACCCCCAACTGCTCCCTGGGTCCTGTGGATAGGGCTGCCCACTGCTCTGGGCAAGTGTGCTCACTGCCCCTTAGTGTGTGTTCGCTAGTGTATATATGGTGTTTCACTGCATGGATGGGTTAAATGCAGAGGTGAAATTTCCCTGTTGTGGGACTAATAATGGTCACTTAATCTAATCTTGAGTTTTCCATTACATCTTAAAAGCTGCAGCAGTTATTTTCTGGTGCCTAAATTTGTCAGAATGTAACTGCTGCATCGTTTAAGGTGGAACAGAAACTTCAGATAAGAAGCTAACTTCAGCCTCACGTAACTCAAAGTTTTCATGTGAATTGCCATTAGCTTAGTGCTAACGAACTATTAGAATTCTGTAGGGACGCTAGCAGAAGTTAGCATTATCACTGAGGTGGGTTTTTCCTCATGTTTTAACCACATTTTGACATTTATGGTCCAAATTGAAGGCCTAGTTCTAATAGTTACAGTTCGCCACTGCTGTTATCTATATACTTAGTTTAATAGTATTATTAGTAGTTTATTTACCTGGTACTTTTTTTTTGGAAAGCTACTTTTACTTGAAGAAGTTTGGGCTACTTTACACAACTCTCTATAAGCACATTGTTTAAGTAACAGAACTTGAGAGTGTTCTCTTCCTTTTATACAACAGCAGTGCTGCAGAATAAATTAAAAAAGTGACACAAAGAAGCCCCAAATATTGTATCAAATGTGCTTTAATTCCTTCCACCAAAAAGCTAGTACATCACCCAAGATTTGGTCATTAAGGGACCATCTAAACAGTGCCAAACATAGCTGAAAGAAGACAAACTCACATCAAATCACTTGTGATAAATGGAGTGGCTTCTCTTAACTAGAATTTGTAGTTGAGTCACTACATGTTCCTGCGTTAGGCACTTTGTAGATAGTCCCTAAATCACTGAAGCATTGGCGATCTGCATTTCTGAGGTGTTATGTGTAGCAAAACCTAATGACGAACGTTATTTGAAACATATTTGGTTGTGGGTTGTGTTCTGTCTCCTCAAGTTTGAGAAGGAGTAGGTCTAGTCATCTTTGAACAACTAACTAAAATTATAAAACTTCGTTTTATAATTTTTATAATGATTTATAATCGTTGCAATATCAGGTTCAGCTCAGCTTTTTCAGTATTCAGTATATCAGATTAACCAGAATGTGGTGTTGTTCCAGTCAGTTTTTAAAGCATTTCACAGCTAAATTGTGTTCTGTCTGTCACTGGTTAACTTAGTTTTTTAGTTGTTCTTCCATCACTATAGAAAGGTACTTTGGGTAGCTATAAAACAGTCACTACTTAGCAACTGGTGCTTAGCAGAATGATAGTTATTGTGAAAAAAATGTGCTGTTATCACAAATTCCAGCACATCTAGAACACTTCTCAACCAATCAGATTGTGCTCTCAGATTTAACTGTTACATAAAATCAATTAAAACATTCCAAAATTGATGTAATTGAGGCATCGCTGCATTGAGATTGAGGCATCACCATGTGCTAATGCATATTTTGGGCTCTTGAAAGTTGAATATCATAGACTGTCTTGAATAATGAATTCTAATGCCTTAGCACTAGTCACAACAAATGTCTACTTGATGTCATATCTCCTTTCTAGAACGCTGGTGGGGAGAACGTTCTAGCACTTGGTCTTCTGCATTCCACAGATGTTTGCAGCTGCTGCCGGCACGTCTGTCTTGGTCAACAGAGGCAACCTAGGGCCTGTTGCTGTGTTTGTGTGGAGCTGCGGCCGTGGCAGACTCCTCCACACATGGAACTACTCACCAGATGATCTCGAGCACATGTGACCTGGGCAGCTTCGTCTAAGAGCAGAGAACAAACGCAGAGAGTAAAGCAGCAGGGCAGGACCAGAGGAGGACACTGTGTGGTTAGTTGCAGGTTCTTACACATGAAGAGAGAGTCATAAAAATGGGGAGAGAGAGAGAGAGAGAAAGAGAAACTGACAGTGAGAGAGAGGCAAGTAGGGTGAGAGTTATGACTTTTTGTTCCTCTGAACCATCTGGAAATGTTGCTTCTTATGATGCAGAACAGACACTAAAAGCAGAGACTGAAGAAGGAACGATTAACAGAAGACGCTAAAAAAGGAAAAATATCACGCAAAATAATTTCACATGCCAAAACGAGTTACATTTTGGTGTTTCATGACAGTAACAACTACTTTGTGAACTTCTAAGGACACAGACATGCGTAGTGAATTGTATTTTCTTGTCATGCTGCGCAGATTTCACAAAATGTTTTTGTTTTCATAAGCTGGTACTCTATTTGTGTCCAGCCTTGGCCTGGCTAACTGTACGTGGCATGAGTTGAATGTCTGCGCTGAAGTAGTGCTGCAAAAATACCACTCATTTTCCTTAATTATGGACTGGTAAGTCTGTAAATTTGCCTTGAGCTTAAAATTGCTTTTAATGTGTTTAGTGGACAAAAGTGACCACAGTAAGAGGGCAAGGAGAATTATTGTCGTACATTAGATGACTTGCTAGCACACAACCACAATAACTTCCATTCTGCGGTTATTCAAACTACACTAAAGCTCAAAGATCTCAATCACTTGTTATATAAATATGCTCTAAAAAATGTGTTAGAAATAACACATTCTGTCTCTGTCTAGACACGTTAGTGTGTCCTGTTGGAGACATTCTGAGTTACTTTTAACACAAAATGTGTTAAATATGACGGCGTTTTAGGGCCACTGTTAAAACAATTAAACATTAAAGTGGGATATATCAGGGAAAGCTGTAATATTGTAGCCGAAGGGTTTGAAAAAGGAAGGTAGTAACCTCCTTGTGTGGGGCGGTGAGCTGTGGTGGACAGTAACAAAGTAAATGTAATCCGTTACTGTACTTAAGTAGTTTTTTCGTGTATCTGTACTTTACTGAAGTGTTTCCATTTTGGGGGATTTTTTACTTTCACTCCACTACATTTCAAAGTCAAATATCTCACTTTTTACTCCTCTGCATTATGCGAAATCTGTCATTCCCTTTGGCTTATGTGTGCATCAAAACGTAACGTCAAAATGAAAGAAGTGTGAAGCAAGAACACCAATCAGGGCACAGCACACACTTTGTTTCGAGCTTGTTTTGACCTGTTGGACATGCTGACCCAGTGCAAGCATGCGGTTCAACATCAGTGCAGCTGCGTAAAATTTTGGGAGTGTCTATTCAACATAAATGATGAACTAACCTAACTTTGTGTAAATAGACCACAATATAGAAATATGTCCACATATGCAGTTGTGATTGACGTGTCTTTTTCTGAATTTATACAAACACTTTCATTTTATAGTAAATTAGTTTTGGCTAGTTTATGTTTATGAACAGAGACCTACAGATGCAATTTAGTAAAGGAAACTCATTTGTAAACCTTAAAGCAAGTTTTTATTAAACTTAAACTTAACTAACTAAGTTGCAAATAAATCTTAAACTGAAACTTTGCTTGTTTGTTAAAGTTTATTTCAGAGCCACTCAGTTCTACCTAATGGAAATTGTTTGCCTTCAGTGTTTTGTGCTTATGATAGTTTTTATAGACGTCAGCGTCACTAATTAATGACATTCTATTAAAAGATCGGTTTACCAAGAGTTACACTGGAGTATTTTCACCTCAAATGAGTTAATGAAGCAAGAGTCTTGTTACAAAAATGGTAATAGGACATTAAAGTCATAATTAATCTTTTAGTACTTTTACTTTCGATACTTAAGTACATTTGAAGGCAAATACTTTTGTACTTTTACTCAAGTGGAGGTCTAACGGGAGGAACTTCTACTTTCACTGGAGTAAAATTTTATCTTGGGTATCTCTACTTTAACTCAAGTACATGATTTGTGTACTTCGTCCACCACTGGCGTTGAGGAGTTGGTGGAGTTATAGTTTCATTTCGATTTCACCCATAAAGAAATACTCAGTCTGCTGGCACATCAGTACCAGATTGTTATAGTATGAGAAACAGCTGTGCAAGAAACTGTGTTTATTTAGAGTAAAGAACCAGACGGGCTCTGAGAAAATTGTCTGTTTTGTTGAAGGAGAATCGCAGGCAGTGACCATCTACACAGCTATCGTGGTTACATCTCCATGCCATTCGAAGAGGGCATGTTGTTTTTGCTTGTTTGCTGTCTTCATCATCTCCAGTACAGTAACCGAGGCCCCAACGCGTTATAGCAGCCCCCCTACGATTTGCCTACTTTATCCTCAAATTATCGCGAGTTTATTCTTCTAACTAACAATTTTATTCAAATAATGTGACTTTATTCTCAAAGTCCATTATTTTTATTTTTTTTAACAGTGGCCTTAAAACACCATCATAGTTAAATCAGAAAAAAATATGACACAAAAAAGTGTTGAAATGGGTAACAGGTTACAAGTGTGCTATTATTTAACGCATCACTTTGTAGAGTGTAATTTTGTCAAAAATAATAAATGTATGTTCCAACAATACTATGTAGGTGTATTTATACATACACTATATGCTATTTTTAGATGAGTATTTCAAGCTATTTGGTAACAACAAGTTATTAAGTGTTAAATAATACACATTAAATACCTGCCTTGTATCCCCATATTTAATCACCATTTGGTAAATATGAGGCAGTGCAGAGTCAGGGGCAGGGGTCATCAGATTCTCGCAGAGCAAATACTTTTTAGGCCAGGTTCCCAGTGTATGCCTTACCACTCAAAAACACCTCTCACACGCTTTATCAGTCACACTCATTCATACATTCTTATTTCTTGAAACTCAACTGCAATCTCAGAAACCAACTGTACTGTACTGTCACTGTGGTGGTACCCTCAAGGGTTCGTCTTAGTCAGGGAGCATAATTGTACCATGTTCAGTTGCAGTTATACATTTTAATCTCCATACACCCTGTCTTGACTCCAGGCTTTTAATTTTATTGTTCTATTTGAAGCACTATGTGAGAGGATTTATTTATTTTTTTTCAATTTTTACCCGATTTTCTCCCCAATTTTCTCATCTCCAATTCCACCCGCTAGTTAGGACTCCCCCAATCACACACGATGCTATCAACGCTAGGAGGGTGAAGGCTAACACAGGCTTCCTCCGAGACCTGTGAAGCGCCACCACTTCTTTTCGAGCTGCCGCTCACGCAACGTCATTGGACAGCTGAACGCGCTCGGAGGAAAGCGCCAACCGCCAGATCTGTTACGTCAGCTAACAGACGCCTGCGCTGACTAGCATCGCGCTGAGTGATGGGGGGAGAAGGGCAGCCATTCCACCCACCCAGAGAGAGCGAGGCCAATTGTGCTCTCTCGGAATCCCGGCTACGGATGGCTGCAGCATCACCAGGAATCGAACTCGCGATCTCCTGATGATAGGGCCAACGCTTAGACGGTTGCGCCACTCGGGAGCCGTGAGAGCATTTTTAAAACTAAAATTGAAAAAGGTAGCATTCCTGAGTAAGAAGAAATAAAAACATGCTAAAATATGGTGTGTGTGCTGCTGCGAGTAGCCCTCTAAAGGCTGAAATAATTATTTAAAAGGCGTTGGGTTGGATTCACGGGATTTTTTTTGACTGCTTCATGTATATTTACGTATTAACGTCTCAAACGCAGGCTCAGGAAAAAGGTCCGGTTCGATGTTTAGGACTCAAATCCAAAACCCAACATTAAACTGATGAAGATATGATGACAATAGGTAGATAATTCACTCGCATCCTCAGAACACACACCTATCACAAAATTTGAAAGTGTGCTCTTCGAATACTCTTTTAACTCACTTGCGATCAGATTCATCCACTTGGGGAAGGGGTCCGAAGCACAGCCCACATTACGATGCATGTTGCATGCAGTTACACATTTCCACCTGAGAGGTCTCCAAATCCCCAAAACTTATATAAAGTAGCTTTAAAACTCAATTAAGGGACATGATTAGACTTAAAAAAAAAAACTGTTACAACTCTGAGGGTTACATTGTTTGCTCCTTGGGGGCTAAATTTAAACAGACAGTACCTTTTTCTTTCAACAGTGTATTTGTGTGCATTATTGAAAGAGAAGCCACACCAGGCTAGGCTAAAGGATTTACAACAAAGCATCATACAAAGTGATAAATCTGTAATTTGTTTCTTACAAACTACAGATCTCTGTGTCAAAGGAAGGGTTACCATGAGTGGTGTTAAGCCCAGTGGAGCAGTGAATACATTTAGCTTGGAGCTGACATGAACTGCAATTTTTTTGTAGTGGTAAGAATGAAGAAAACAAATGGATCCTAGACCAAATTAAGCCTCACCTCTCACTCGAAGCCCAGATACCCAAACTGAACCTATCTTGCTATGGACATATTTTGAAAAGAACCAATTCATTGGAAAAGACCATTATGCTTGGAAGAAGAGGAAAAGGATGACCAGCTATGAGAGGAACAGATACAATCAGAGGAATCTTGAACCAGCCACTGAGAAGCCTGAAGATACTAACAGAAGACAAGACATTCTGGAGAAGCATTATCCATTTGGTCATCAGGAGTCAGAAATGGCTCACTAGCACTTAAGAATAATAGTAATAATAATAAGAATGAAGCAACTTAGATGAGTTTCCCAGCTTTGTACCTGTAGCTAGCAGAGCTAGAACACTCTACACTTCTTTCTATCCATCAGCACATAATTAGAATGAAATTAGAGAAAGAACATTTAGTAGGCCAACTGAAATGGAGTCCATCGTAAAATCAAATTTAAGCTTCTGGAAGATGGACCAACAGCTTTAGGCCCTTCCACTGCAAGCCTCTGCTCGCGTTAATAAGAATCCTCTTTGGCCAGGGTTTATTGGCAGCGGGGCAAGTGGCGCAGAAATAAAAGAAAATCAGTTATCGGAACAATGAAGGCTTCATCGATCCCGGATGAATTATTAAAACAAAGTTTAACAAAGTCGCTCACAGTGGGTTGGACGGTGCACAGTGAGGGTGGGATATGGAGCGAAAGTGCGGGAAAGAAAGTGAGAGGAGCGAGAACGCCAGAGCTTGTTTGTTCAGACATTGATCCGCAGCCCCCTGGGTATATGGCTGCCGTTTACCAATTTGTGTCTTCCCCCTCTTCTCGGCAGCGCTCGAAGGGAACAAACAGGCGCGCTTTCCAACACCAGACCGCACGTTGCTCAGCAACAGCACATTGGTCTGAGGGAAGGTGGTGGTGGTGGAGGGGGTGGTGGGGAGTGATTGGTCAGAAATCCACCGAGAGAGAATCAAGGCGTTTATTAGTCCTTAGTAAAGAGGCCAGACCCAGGGCCGCACCTTCACACGGATCCCTTAGCACTAATGGAGATGTTATGAAATTTGTAAGGGGTCAGCATGTGGCTGAAGTTCAGAAGAAGTTAAAAGAACAGTTCAGAAAAATACCAAATTTACATAACTTGCCTGTTATAGTAATGCAGTTGAGCAGCTGAGATATGTTCAGTGTCTGAAGCTTCTTTAGCTTGTCACTGGAGCTACACGGCTAATGTAAAGTGTTGGAAGCTTAGCATCCTGCAAACAGCATACCGAAATCTTCACACGCTTGCTTCAGACCACATGGAGTTGTTAAGTAATCTCTGATATTTGCTTGTGTGGTTTCTGACACTGTATGTAAACATGGCTGAGCAACTACATTTGGTTTCCTTCAGACTGTTCCTTTAAGAACTGGGTGATTAAAGCTGGGGCTTCACGTGCGGATGTTGTAAATCCAGGCCAGAGGTGCCCACAGGTTTTGTCTTGGGATGCCAAATCGCAATGTTTACGGTGGGCCAAGGACCAAAACGACAAAACAATTTACAAACCTCAGTTCCGAAATAGTTGGGACAGTGTGTGAAATGCAACTGAAAACAGAAGCAGTATAAATCTACTTTGACTCGTATTTAAATGAAAACAGGACAGACACAAGATCTTTCATGTTTTTTCTTATCAGCTTCATTGTTTTCTGTAAATAAATGCTCATTCTGAAACCGATGCCTCCAAAAAAGATGAGACAGGGCAAATAAGACTAAAACATTGTGAAATGTTCAGAAAAACATCTCAGAAGATGATGCAATCGTGCTTGGGTATAAAAGGAGCATCCGGGAAAGGCCCAGTCCTTCTTGAGCAGGGATAGGTTGACACTCACCACTTTGCCAAAAACATGCAAAGTGCTGAAAGTAAATGAGTGTACGGACTTTAAAGTGCTGTGAAAAAGTATTTTCCCCCACCTGATTTCTTCTATTTTGCAAATTTGTCACATTTAAATGTTTCAAATCATCCAACTAATTGTAATATAAGATAAACACAACACACGTAAACACAAAAGCAGATTTTAAATGATCATTCCATTTATTGAAGATAAATATTTCTTCAAAACCAATCTCACCTGTGTGAAAAAGTCATTGCCCCGTAAACCTAATAACTGGTTGTGCCACCCTTGTCAGTAACAACTGCAATCAAACATTTGTGACAACTTGTGGTGAGTCACTATCACTGTGGAGGAATTTTGGCCCTCGCTTCTTTGTAGAGTTGTTTTAATTCGGCTACTGCTCATTTAAGGTCTTGCCACAGCATCTCAATGGGATTTAAGTCAGGACTTTGGCCACTCCAAAACCTTCATTTTCTCTCTTTTGAGCCATTCAGAGGTGGACTTGCTTGTGTGCTTCAGGTCATTTCCGTGCTACGAAACCCAACTGCACTTGAGCTTTAGGTCACAGACTGATGGGTGGAAATTCTCCTTCAGGATTTTCAGACAGAGTCAGGCAGAATTCATGGTTCCATCAGTGATGACAAGTTGTCCGGGTCCTGCAGAAGCAAAGCAGCCCCAGACCATCACACTACCACCACCACGTTTGACTGTTGGTATAAAGTTCTTATGGTGGAATGCAGTGTTGGCTTTATGCCAGATGTAACAGGACCCATGTCTAGAGAGATTCGTATGCCAAAAGGGCAAGGCCCAAAATCCTAACTGAATGCCTGTTGCCTTAGATCCCCCAGATGGCGCTGCAGTAAAAACCGCTTTGCATTACCACATGAGCTTTGACAAACCATTGTAAACACTGTTCGTCATTGCATAGAGATATGCATGTTAAGACTGTACTAGGCACAGCAAGAGACCATATGTCAACAACGTCCTGAAACAAAAACCAGCTTCTCTGAGCTTGAGCTCATCTGAAATGGACTGATGCACAGTGGAAATGTGTTTTATGGTCTGATGAGTCAAACTTTCAGAAGGTAAAGTTGCTTCTTCTATGGTTCTCTGTGCCAAAGAAGAAAAGGACCATCCAGATTATTACCAGTGTAAAGTTAAAAAAAAGGGTCTGTTGAAGTATTTGGGGTGCATTAGTGCCCATGGCATGGGTAACTCACACATCTGTAAAAGCAACGTTATTTCTAAAAGATGCACATTTTGGAGCAACATATGCTGCCTTCTAGTCGACGTCTTTTTCAGGAATGTTCTTGCTTATTTTAACATGACCACCAAGCCACATTCAGCACAGCATGGCTACATAATCAGAGTGACGACTGATTCATACATGCTACCTTTGCATGGCATGAGCGATGCGGCAGCGTGAGTGCTCGCATGTGCTGGCCTTTCATACATCAAGTGTTTGTGTTGTGGAGCACAGCCATTTCTTTTTCTAGACGAACAAATAGTCAAATCAGTCACTCTGCTCAATAAAGATATAATTTATAAAAGAACGTTATATTTGTTTACCCACAACTGCATTCCGACTTGTGATTGGCTGAGTGTTTCAAGCCTGGTAGACTTGCTGGGAAATCTGTTTTCAGCATGGAATGTTTAACTAGAATTTTGTTTGATAACGTTCATGAAAAAATTTAAAGAAGTTGTGTTTGTTTTTTATGTTTTATTCACTTTTCTGTATATCTTTTATTGATTTTCATGGCTTATTTCAGTGCATTTTGCTGCATAATGTGCAGAAAAAATCAACTCCTGTTTTTTTCTCTAAAACACCGTGTGGCTTTGGTGTGACATCTGGGATGCTCTGCCGCTTCGCACATGCAGGCTGTGTGAAAGTGCTGACCTAACCTGAGTGGTGAAATGAAAATCAAGGTGTTTCGTGCCGCTTACGCCACATAGAGGTAGTATGCGTGAATCAGGCCTGAGGATGCTAGACTGGCCTGCCTGCAGTCCAGATCTGTCTCCTAAACACAGCTGAAGATTTGTAGTATATAGTGAAAAAACTAAAAATTATGCTTTCAAAACTGGATCAATTGGTGTCTTCAGTCCCCTAATGATTATTGAGTGTTGCTAAAGCAGGGGTTACACTACACAACTTTTACCCTGATTTTGGCCCCGATTCTCATTATGGCCAAATCTGTGCTAGTTGGCCCTAGTCTGCAGATTTTTGGGTCAGTCGGAGTCGACATTGGGCGAGAGAATCGAGTCGTGTGTGAGGGGCGCAGACTCAGATTTTTGTCCACACAATTGTGTTTCAGACCTGTTTATCAAACATGTCTGATTTTTTCAACCTGACTCTGAGTGTAATCTAGTGTAAACTTGACAATGACTCAATTTGAATTCTGATTCCTGCAACAGCCAATGAAAACTGAGAGAAACAAAGAAGAAAATACAGCAAGTAAACAAAGAAAAATGGCAAAAAATCACTCACGTGTGGCGCAAAGCTTTTCAATGAGCTGAGTTTAGGGCACAAGCACAATCGAGTTTATGTACATTTAAAGCTCCAACAAGATCACATTTTTATATCTGGGAGCCTCACTGAAACATGTTTACCTGCTGCTTCTTTACTGTATTAGCACAAACGGCAGAGAAAACAGCAGCAGCAGCGAGACGCTCCACGTTTGTTCATTTAGGTCTTCTTGTAATAGGAGGATGTGAAAGTTCACATAAGTTTGCATGAGTTCCGTCAGTTCCGTTCGGTTCAGCAGGAGCTGAAAAGTTCAGTAGTGTGTTATCCCTTATCGTTTATTGCTGGGGTGCACAACTCTGGTCCTGGAGGGCCAGTGTCCATCACAGTTTGGTGATTTACCTGCTCAAACACACCTGATCACACTTATCTGTTAATTGCCAGGTTAGGTGGGTGTGTTTGAGCAGGGGAGCCTCCAAACTGTGCTGGACACTGGCCCTCCAGGACTGGAGTTGTGAACCCAACTGGTTTAGTGTGTTATCCCCAATATTTCAGTTGCCCAAAAAATACTAAAACCAGTTGGATAGTGTGAGATGCCCAGTCTTTTTATCATCTGTTAAGACTAAAAGTCGGGTAGTGAACCCATGGCTTCAAAGGAAATGTGGTGTAAGAAATAGTAAACATGCTTCTGTCCCAACTTTTTTGGAACATATTGTAGACATCAAATTTATAATTTGGAATTAAGTCGGTGATTTAATCTCACCCTACATTTTGTTACTCATATATTTAAATTACAATTAAAAAAATAATTGAATACATTATGAATAGTATCAAAATGCTTGTTTTCTCATTGAGGTTAAGGTAACTTTCTGGCACGTGTGTCCTTTGGCCTGCAGGCCACAATAGCAGCTCTGGTCCAATCATTACATGTTGGACCATCACACTACACATGTACTGCACTCAAGACATTTCTTCTAAAAACACACTTAAGCAGTTTTCATGAAAATTCTGACATTCACCAGTGTTTTCTTATTTGGGTTTTTGTTCTTAGATAAGAACAGAATCTACACTCACTCGAGACCACAAAGATATGAACAATTCTGGGCTTTAAGACCACCTCACAAATCTGGCGTAGACTTTTTCTTTTTACACATTTAAGAAAAAACTTATGACATCAGTAAATGAGGCCCTTTCTTCTTCTGCTACTACTACAACTTTTGTGAACTCCTTGCCCCTGGTTCCCTTTGATCTTGTTTTAGGTGCTAAAGCATGGAAAAACCCAACTGCTTGTTACTTAGCATTATGTAAATAACTGACAATGGACAAATCTAGGCTAGCTGCAGTGCACATTCCTGGAAGATACTGAAGCAGATGTGACAGATGTGAAGATGAGGACGCGCTGACATTGTTTCTTTCTGAAGTAGTTAGTCAGTTAGTCTGCTGTAGTTTCTGGAATGTTTGTGTTGATACAACACGGATTATGTAACGTCTGTCATTGAGGTTATCTGTCTTTAAAACTCTCGAATATGCGTGGGCATGCGTGCATGCAAAAGAAAGTGAGGGAGTAAAAGATAAAATGGGGAGTGAGAAAGACAGAGAGATAGACAGAGGGCCAGTACTAAACCTTTTTGCAGCACTTTCAGGCTTAACACTACGTGTCATATATTTCTGGCTTGACTGTAATGCAGCAAGGTGGAGCTACAAGTAAGGGGTTTCTAATAAAGTCGATGAGTGTAATGTAAACAAAATAATAACATGATAAATACACATCACCGTGTAAAAATCCGAGACCGCCCTTCATTTATTTAATTTCCAGTCAAAACAGTGTAATTACTTATTTTTCAGAATCAGGAAAAAAAGCAAAAAACATATATTTAACAGAAAATTACACAGAAGCCTCAACAACTACAAACCCAGTTCCAAAAAATGTTGGGACAGTGGGTGAATTGCAAATAAAAAACAGGAAGCAGTAATTGGTAAATTCAGTTTGATCTTTGTATAAATAAAAACATAATAAAGAAAATATATTTAATGTTTTTAAACTTTTGGAACTACACTGTATTTGTAAATATAAACTCATTCTGAAACTGAGGCATGCAACACATTCCAAAAAAGTTTGGGAGAGGGGAAATTTAAGACTATAAACGTCATGAAATGTTCCAAAAAATGTTGCAATGTGATGCAATTATGCTTGGGTGTAAAAGGAGTGTCCAGGAAACACCTTAATAAGTCCTTATTAAGCAAGGATGGGTCAAGGCTCACCACTTTGCCAAAAAAATCAACAGTGTAAAAACATTTTTCAGTCAAGATTTGCGAAGATTTTAGGTATTTCACTCTCTATGGTGCAGAATAGTGGTGGGAATCTTTAGGCACCTCACGATTCGATTCGATTACGATTCAGAGGGCTGCGATGCGATTATAAAATGATTATCGATGCATCTCGATGCATCTTATTTTTCTATACATGATTTCTATTTTTCTACTGTGTGAGGACTTGGTAGTTTTAAAGCAAAGTATTTGTAATGGCCCATAATGCATTTACGTCCAATATCTTTTGTTAATAAAATAAATGGAAGTGATGTGGCAAGTGAACTGGAAGGCTCTCATTAAGTGCTCTTGTTTGGAGACACTCCTGACACTCATCTGCGATAAAATGTGCTGTTAGGGTGAAATAAGATCCAGTGGTAATGGATGTTACAGCTGCCCTGCCCGTTTAATTCAGTGATTTTATAACTTCGGTTTTGGTCTCGTGATAGAGGGGGGGGAGCGCGAAAGCCCTGTTTTGCAACGAAAGAACTGTAGCAACGAGGTTGCGTCTCGCTAGTAGCGAACGAAAAAGGAAAAGCGAAAAGACAGACGAACATTTGGAGATGAATGGACTTATTCGCATTTATAAGCAGCGCAGTTGGTTTCCTGGTACATTAAATCTGCAGTGAGAGACTGTCAAACACTAACTAAAAAGGTGCGAAGATGTAGTCACTTCTCTTTCTAATTTTCCCGTTCCACCTTAAATGGTGCCGCATTTACATTCAGTGCCTCAGTCAGAATTTAAGGTGGAACGGGAAAGTTCAGCAAGAAGCTGGCGAATGAAAAGCGACTTTAGCCTCGTAAAACAGGACATTTTACAAGAAACTATTCAACTTTTGAGGAAAAGTTTTCTGGTAGAGTTGGAGGAAAAGCGGCTGTAGCTAAAGCTTAAAGCAGAGCAGAGTAAGTCCGCGTTTTCGTTTATATTGTTTAGCCTAAACTAGGACATTAACACATACTGAGACATTAAATGTTGTGGCTCCCAAAGTGGTTTGATTTTTGTTGAAAGGACAAAATGGCTCTTCTTATCATTTGGGTTGTGACTCCTGACCTGACCTGGCTTTAATGCAGAGGGAGCCGGTCGGATTTCTCACTCATCCAGTTGTGTTTTTGTTCCGCCTTTTGCGTTCCGTCAATGTTACATTATAAATTAAATCAGATTCAGAATCGTTCATGTCCGCATCGCGATGCATCTAAGAATCGATTTTTTCCCATACCCCTAGTGCAGAATATCAGTAAAACATTCAGAGAATCTAGAGAAATCCTGTACAGGCAAAGCCATATATTAACATCATCCAGAAACACTGCCAACTTCTCTGGGTTAAAGCTCATCTGAAATGGACTGATGCAAGGGGGAAATGTATGCTGTGGTCTGATGACCAATAGCCATACTTTTCACCCCAATGGTGACCCCCCCACACACAAAACCCACAGCTCCTAAATAACACATATAAACACATACATAACTGAACAACTGGTTTCAATTGATTATAGGTCGAAAAGGATTTGCAAATCACCGCTTTCCGTGTTTATTTGCATCTTCCTGTTCTAACTGTTTTGGAATTGGATTTGTAAATATATATTTTTTAGTATTTCTTGTGTTGACCCTTTTCCTTTCACTTTTCAGTTTTTCACACTCACTTTCAGTTTTTCAGAGAAATCTGCAGGGCTATTTTTCCACACCTCCAAAGTTCAGTCTTGGTTGAATTTTCTGTTTTTCATGATACAAGTAAGCCGAAAATCATTTAACGATGTTGATGTCTGGACTTTAGGATGGGCAGTCCATTGTTCTGAGAACACCAGCAGCTTCTTGGTCTTCTCACAGTGGACGGATGGACAGAAACACTTGTGAATTTTCCCAGACCTGAAGTAAGAGTGGAGGTTCATCTTGACTCCTTCAAAGATGGAAACTTTAAGTGCTGTTTATGTGGTGCGGACAGTTATGGTGTCTACTCAAACCTGCATGGTTATTAGGAGTCCCACTTTCTCTGTATCATTAAATAAATTAAATAAATAAGGGGCGGTCTCTGACTTTTGCACAGCAATGTAGCTCAGTCTACTGTATCATACTAAGGCACTCACTAGATCAAAGTGGAAGACGTCAGTCAAAACAAAGTCATATAATCCTGTTTATATTCAAACCTCATTTGCCTGCTTCCACCAACTGCAGTGTCAAATGCTCTGCGTCTAGGTGATCATTTCCTCCTTGGCTTATGGGCTATCACCAACATATGCTAAAGGTTCCTGTGCGGGCTTGCCTGAGCCCCTGGACAAATAAAAAGGAAGGATTATTGGATTAAGAGGAGAGAGAGAGAGAGAGAGAGAGAGGGAGAGAGAGGGAGAGAGAGAGAGAGATGAGATGACATCGCCTACCATTTTAGTTCCAATCTTAGTCTGATGGATTTTTCTAGTGAAAGACATTCATCACATTCTATTGATTTGGGCAAATTATAGAGCAATAATTCAAACAAAGCCAGTTACACATATTAGTTCACTCACCATCAGGTGGAGGAGAAAAGAGTGTATGTTACAAACACATTATTAATGATGTTAAGAGAGTCTGCAGAACATGCATTTATCAGAAATGACAGGTAAATTATATTGTACATTCTTTTCATTATCAACAATAGTCTTCGTCCCAGATTATGTATTGATCAAATATTAACGAGATCTATGTACAGATCCTGTGAACAATATCTTATAAAATGGTTATGGCTGGAGAGACGAGGCTGGTGTTTCAGTACAGCTACGCCTTCGGTTCAGGCCGGAAATGTAAAAAATCGGTCAGAAATAATGATAAGACAATGCTAATTTCTACAAGTGCCTCTATGGGATTTCTAATAGTATATTAGCGCTTAGCTAACAGCGATTCAGCATTTGGCCGAGATTAAAAAGAGCTAGATAGATTAGATTTCCACAAGGTCTGCACTCCTAAAAAGATGGTTCTTTAAGGTTTCTTTAGTAAAGAACATGGGTCTATAAAATACTATGAGCACTCGAAGAATACTTTTCCATTGTAAATTGGTTCTTCAGATTGATGGAGTGGATGGAATGTGCTGTTGATGGTAGAACCCTTTTCAAAAAGGTGCTATATAGAACCATCTATTTTCCATCAGTCTGAAGAACCATTTCATGGAGCAAAAACCATTTAATCATGCAAAGGGTGAGACTTACTCTTTGAGTGTTATTGGTTCTATTTCCTATAGGTCAAGTACAAGGCCTGGAGGTCATATCAAGCCTGTGGTACAATCCTATCCGGCCTGCAAAATAATTTTCATTTTCATTCATATTAGCCCATTTCACAATGTGTTGCATTACAATCCCCAGCATGCACTGCAAAGTAAAGTGCACTCGAACGCCCTCCCTGCAAATACAATCTATGGGACAGCAGTTACACTACCAAAATAAAAAGATGCTAGGTGTGAGCAAATTTAAAGAACCTATCACATTTTAAGGGGTTTAATAGTTATCTGTAACCAATGCAGTCTATTGTTTCATGTATATATATTTATATGTACCTATAGCTGTTGCCGTTTTGACATATTTTGAATAAACAGCAAATTAAAATGCTAATTCTAAATACAATAAAATCATAGGTGTTCTCTAGCCCAATACATTTGCTCAGATTTTTTTATATGGTCAATTTAGTCATTGAGTTTGACACCTCCGCTCTATATAGATTCATTTTCTTTACCAAAGACCCCTTGAAGAACCGTCTTTTTATGTGTGTAAACTGATGTTTTTCTCCCAGAATTCATCCTACCCAGAGTACATCCATCCATCCATCCATCATCTAAACCGCTTATCCTTCTGGGTCGCGGTGGGGTGCTGGAGCCTATCCCAGCTGTCATCGGGCGGAAAGCAGGATACACCCTGGGCAGGGCAGCCAGTCCATCACAGGGCAGACAAACAGACATATACATCCACACACTCACTCACACCTAGGGGCAATTTAGCATGTCCAATTGGCCTGACTGCCTGTTTTTGGACTGTGGGAGGAAACCAGAGTACCCGGAGGAAACCCACGCAGACACAGGGAGAACATGCAAACTCCACACAGAAACTACCCTGGTCACCCGGCCGGAAATCGAACCCAGGCCCTTCTTGCTGTGAGGCGACAGCGCTACCCACTGCGCCACCGTGCCGCCTACCCAGAGTACATCAAAACATAATTGGTTGATTCCTCTTCCTATTCTTATTCCCCATTGTGTCGGCAGTTGATCTGACTGTTTAAGCCTTCAGATCAGCCCCTGTATTTCTAGCCAATGAGAGAGCTTGCTTGGTTATTTCTGCTTAGATACCACAAAAAATATCCTGATTCAACAATTTTCCATGGACATTTCAAGACTTTAACCTGTTTTGTTTGCAACCAAAACTTAACACTGAAATAAGAGTAGTACTATGACACTTGCAGAGCTTAAATACAGCAAACATGATGATAATGTTAAATAAAAATAAACAAAAAATTAAAGACATGTATTTGCTCATTTCACAGAAACCATTAGGCTGTCTCTGAAGGCCTAGAAAGCGCTGGAATTCTCCTCTAGGTATAAATTGAAAGTCTTAAATTCTCACTTTGGACAGAATTTCCCTGGTTGCTTCAATGAGCTATGAGTAAGAAATAATGGGGAAAAAAAAAAAACAGTTACTAAGAGCCAAATTCAAAGTGCCTTCGATCAAAGGGAAAGCAGTTTCAATGTTTTGAAGGGACTATGGTCTTGACTGGCCTCTCCAGCACCCTCTGCTGGATCCCTCACCCGTCGTTTGTAAGCTGATGCCAGCACATCACCCAGCATTTCTCTTGGGGCACATGCGAAGTATCTCCGGACTTCCTCAGACATACTTGGTGGGCTTGTTCTGCTTTTAGTTTCAGCTGACTTCCACATGGTTGCAGTGAAAGGCCGGAATAGTGAGAGGGGGTCCATGGTTTGGCAGCGTTAATGATGATCACATGCTCCGAATATGGCTAAAAAAAAGGGTTCTCAAAGGCCTTGGAACTCCTGGCTCAGAAGCCTGCCCTCCAGCCACGAGATTATAGCCTCCCAATCCAGCAGGAAATATAAAAGTGTGCTTTTTACAGCGCCTACAATAACCAAGGGCTCTATTTAAGTGATCCCAGCAAGCGTAAAATCATGAGGGTCAGGCACTGGAACCTGAGCCGTCTGTCAACCAGCTGTGCCAGAATGGTGGATGCTAAACTCCAAAGCACAACAAGTACAGTTTGTACATCTACAAAAACCATATCCATCCACAAATCGTAGCGAATGGTACTATAAGCTTTATAGAATATGTTGTTCATCCTGTCTGATCAAAATTATAGTACATAACTTGTCAAAATACCTACTTTTAAAGATATTCATTTCAAATAATATTTGTTGGGATGTAGATTGTTTTGTCATGTAGTTGAGTTAACACACAAATGTGGTGGCAAATTCACTGTTGTTGTTTCCAACCAGCTCAGTTTGAATTGGTTACAGCAACGCAGTCTAGCTTGGTAGTCAATGCAGACAAACCTCACGTTGATTTGTGAGTCCTAAACAAGTCAGTATGTGTACTTCAGCAGATTAAACATTGACTATGTTAATATTGCCTCTTTAGGAAAAGTATGCTTAACTTTAATGGACGTTAATGTAACTATATTTTTTTCACCAAGTGATTTCGGACCATGTTTGTTGGTCATGAAATTTCAACACAATAGCTGCGTTCCAAAGCCTAGGCTGCAGCCGAGGCAGGGCGGGTCCTCTGTAGGACTGTTTTATGAAGACCTCTATTTAGTAGCCTATTGGTCAAACAAATGGAACCGTCCTAATGAGGCTGCGTGGTGACATCACCAGAAAGATCCAGACTCTTGCAATTGCAGCGCAAAACTTGTGAGGAAACTGGTGAGAGAAAATGAAGCCTGTTGCATATACACAATAAACTATATGTACACAAATAATTCTAAATAAAATACAATATATGGACAATATATGATATATGGATGAATGCTTTAATTAATCAATCACTTTACACCTTAAGATGAATTCAAGACGAATTCAAGGATGTGGACAACTTACGTTTTAAAACAAGCTTTGCTCCAATTGCTTTGTTTTCCACCATTTTCATGGTGTTGTATTTTTTTTCCTTTGCATTGTTCTGTGGGTAACTGAAGGCCTGGAAGGATACATCTGTTGCGTCCTCAAAATCACTCCGAATGTAAGCTGCATTTCTAGGCTGTATACGAAGGGTCCTTCACTTTGGAACAGCCTTCTATGACCAAGCGGCCAAGAAATGCAGCCTACCTCGGCTGCAGCCTTGGCTTTGGAACGCAGCTAATATAAAGGGCAAATGTAAATAAGTTAAAATGGCCAAAAATGGAGATCAGTGCACACACTTAACTCCACATGAAATAAAAAGCAAATTCTTGAGTACAGTTGAACATAACAATAATTAAAAAAAATAGTTTATAGTGGAAGATATACGTTCAATTATTTTTCAAAGCATGTTTCCAGCCCTCCTCCCTTCCACCCAATGACAGCTGGGATAGACTCCAGCACCCCCGTGACCCAGAAAGTTAAGCGGTTTAGAAGAAGATGTTTCCAGCCCTTTTTGCCCCGACTCAATCTTTCTCAATGATAAGGATAAATGTAGCTGACTAGCAACTTAGCTTGCTGGTAGTACCAGGAGCTGCACATCCTTAAAAACAGTACAATCAGAAAGAAGGTCAGTTCTTTGATTTTTACAGTAGCACATTGAAATAAATCATTATGGCGAGTATACTGTGTGTCTTCAAATGATATATGATGACAACACTAACTGGAGGAAAACTCCATTCAACTCAAATTCTTATGCTTGTTTTGTCCTCCAAAATAATATACTAAAGCATAACCATAGTTATATAGTTTTGCCATCATTTAAAGTCATCAAATTTTTGACTTGACTGCGACTGAAGTCCAAGTCACCTGACTTGAATCCACTGAGAACCCATAACTTTCGTGTGACCAGTGAGAGTGCATCTCTTTAATTTAAGTGACCATTGAATCAGCGTGTTTGAGCACATTAGGATGTGTGTTTATGTGTGTGTGAGAGTGTTTAGAGGACACTGGCATTAATGGTCATTATAGGTCATGTGGGAGGCCATTTGATTTATTATATGTACCTCTGGACTTTGGCCACTGGGAAAGTAAAAGGGACTAATGAGAAGCACCACTTTCCTTAAGGTCCAATGAGAAGGCATTACATTTATTTAAGTGGCCAGTATTTTCATTTAAGTAATGAACGACAGCGCTCCACTTTCATTTAAGTGACAAGTGAGAGTGCAACACTTTCATTTAAAAGGCTGGGTCTCATGGTTTTCACTGTTAAAGTTTTAAAATGTATCATTCACTCCGTAACCAATACAGTACAAAACTACACTGCAAAAACAGCCTGTTTTGAATTCATTGTTTCTGTGATGTCATGAAAAAACAGTTGATTTACATATTTCCTCCTATTCAAACTAGAGGAGGTCTCTAATCATTCACACTGAAGGTATAAGGAGTGTTTCAGCCCAGATTGCTTTCTGAATGAGGTACAATACAGGACAGAAAATCAGAACAGAGGTCATTTACATATGGCAGTCATAAAACAACAATAACAAAGTGACAAAAACAGCCTGTCTAGTTGTACGGGATAAAGGGAGATTGGGATCATATAAAAGTGAATTAAAGCTGACTTTGGTGTGTAAACCCAACTTTATAAGTGGATCTCAAAGAAAAGAATTAAATGCAAAACAATAGAAAAAGTACGATATGAACTCTTAAAGTGACCAATAAGAACATGTTTTCATTCAAATAACCAATTATGACACACTTCTTTTATTTAGTGTCTAAAAACAACACATTGCTTTCATTTAAGTGACCTATAAGAATGCACCACTTTCATTTGAAGTTGTATTATGGTCTAAAACTAGCATTTAATGTTTTTGTTGTGATGTGAAATAGTCCATAGTGTGGCTTTGCACCCTTCAGCCTTATCAGTTTAACACTATTGCACAGTGTTGCCTCAGGGCAACAAACCCATTTTCCTCACTTTACAATAACATTATCCATATTTACAGACAATGACAGGGTTAACAATAAAAGGAATAGTTTGAGTATGTCAATGAAAAGCAAGTTTCTGGTCATACTATCTCTTAGTGGGGAAATGTAAACCTCTTTTTTAACATTCAGTATGAATTTTTTTGTTATGAGAATTTGCAGAAATATGTTTGTTGCCTAGAAGCAATATTGCGTGACAGTGGAATGGATTTGACCAGTTACAAGCCAGGTCTCACCACTTCAGGGAACACGGCTGTGTATCATTACTTCCCATTGTCGCACAATGTTGCCTCAAGGCAGCATAGCCCAAAATGACCCCTGCACACATTTAAAAAAAATGTTTTGAAATTTAATAATCAGGTCCATTTTATGCAAGAAAAGTGAATTGAATATATATATATATATATATATATATATATATATATATATATTTGTTTTTTTTTTTTAATTGCTCTCATAACAAATGCAGCAGAGGGTTAGCAGACGGGTCCATCACTGTTCTTTTAAAACCCAGCATGTCATAAAACATTGAGAAGCCCACCCTCAAGAGAAAAAAGAAAAGAAATGGACTGAGGATAATAAATCTGAATACAAACCTTCCTAGCAGTAACGTTAGTTACCTGACTTCCAGAAAACATTTCAAACAGCGCCCCCTCAAGTTTTTCAGAAGTTCCTCCCACCTTCAACATACATCATCAGAAGGGTGTTTTTCTAGTCTTTAAAGCAGAACGTCTCACTCTCTGGACTATTGTGGCACCACTGTAGGAGGTGAGTAGGCATGTTTACAACACATGTAGCAATGGTTACTTTTTATTTTGTCCAGATTGCCCCTTTTAGTGACCAGTGAGAGGGCATCACTTTCATTTAGGTGACCAATGAGAATCCACATCCTTTCTATTTAATGTTAGTCTACTCTGAGTGCATTTACATTGACCTCATGTGGAATGCTAGTGGAAAAATAATGAACAGCCTGGAAACAATGCAGGAGCTTGCCAAAGCCACAAAGAGTGAAGAAAGGAAATCTATAATTAAGCTGTCCGCATCTTCCAAACATAATACAGCTCTCCATTGTGTGCTTTATAAGGTTTAATGTGTATATTCGGAAGGTGTTGGGAATAACATCTGAACTAGTCTTTAATAAGATTCCTGCGATGTCTTCATCTGCGTGTTTCTGTTGGAGAGGGTCAGCTGTGAACATCTCACATCTTGCCTGAATTTATGATGCTTTTAAGTAGGTTGTGGGATGGCGGAGAAGGATCATATGCTATCTGCATTCCGATCTCTATGTGCCGCACACGCTAAAGACTCCCCCTTCACTTCGGTTGCTAACGGAGATGATGTCAAGGCTGCGAGCCGTCCGCCGGCGTTCCTTATGAAATCCACTTCAAACGGCTCGGCTCCCCGCCCTCCTCAGGCAGTGACATCTGTGGACACCTCAGCACTGGAGAAGTATGTAAAGGCATACCAGGGGGGGATTTAATGAGGATCCAAACAAAGATTATGTAATTGACAGAATCATTATGCTCACGCATGAAGCTTCTATCTGAGGGCTCATCAGGCTTTGGCTGTGCTGCTTTAGATAATGATGTTGAGTCAAGTGAGTGTGTGAAATAGAGCCAGGCTGCTGATGAAGGAGCTCCTACCTGTAGGGGGAAGGGAAAGACGCACACATAAGCCGTCTCTCTTCATTCGCAGAGCCGTAAAAGACAGAGCTTTAGCATCTTTTTCTAGGCATTCTGGGTGTAGGACCATTGTATGGGGGGCACATCCGGTGACACTTTATTTTGAGTGGTCCTTTTTAGATGAAATATATACTCAACAGGCTCTCAGTAGCACATCAACAGCATATCAATGATGTAGCAGCAGTGAATACATGCAGTAGATTATCAAGAGCATTTTGATTAATTGTGTAAATAAAATATTTTAAAATCTGCTGAATTCAGTTGTTTTTCACTTTATTTGGTGTCCAAGTTCAGATCTGTAGATGTTTAACCTGAGAGGAACTGAACATGTAACAGGTCTAATACAGACCATCTCAACATGCTCAATAAGCTGGTATAGACACACTGACACCATTCTGTACCTGGAGCTTCACTGGATGGAGTTTGGTGAGGGTTAGGATTAGGTTTTGGGTTGAGGTTGAGGTTAGGGTTAGAATTAGGGCCAAAGTGAGGATTAGGATTAGGTTTTGGGTGGAGATTAAGATTAGGGTTAGGACTAGGGCCAGGGTGAGATTTAGGATTAAGTTTTGGGTTGAGGTTAAGGTTAGGGTTAGGATTAGGTTTTGAGTTGACGTTAATATTAGGGTCAGGATTAATGTCAGGGTGATCTTTAGGATTAGGTTTTGGGTTGAGGTTAAGGTTAGGGTTAGGATTAAGTTTTAGGGTTGAGGTAGAGGTTAGGGTTAGGATTAGGGCCAGGGTGAAGTTTAGGATTAGGTTTTGGGTTGAGGTTAAGGTAAGGGTTAGGACCAAGGCCAGAGTGAGGTTAGGATTAGGTTTTGGGTTGAGGTTCAGGTTAGGGTTAGAACTATGGCCAGTGTGAGGTTTAGGATTAGATTTTGTGTTGAGGTTAAGGTTAGGGTGGGACTAGGATCTAAAGTGCAAACTATGCTATAATAAATAAGCTGTAATAAATATGTAGTCTTTGAGTGATTTGCAGCTTAGGTGTTTATAGTGTGCATAAAACAACTCAAAATGGTTGGTTAGTCAGTACTTTCCATACCAAGTAGCCTAGTTAGCATAATAGCAAATCTAGCTCACTGAAATTTCAGTGAAAATTAGCTGACAACTTCAGCTATAATAGCTATTGGACTATCTAAACTATACACTAGCCCAAGGGTCGGCAACATGCAGCTTGGGAGCTGCATGCGGCTCTTTTACTGTCTTTTTTTTTTAATATCTTTTACTCTTTTCAAGAAAAAATAAAATAATCTCAGCTCCGCTGATCATTCTAACTTAGTTTTAAGAATAAATGGTCTTAAACGCTAGAGTTAATGTAGAACTGCTAACTGCCCGCTGCACCTTTGAGCGTTGAAGAAGTTGGCAAATGAGAAGCTGGCTTCAGCCTCGTACAAAGTCGAACATTGAGAGACATTTCGCAAGAAACTATTCTACTTTCGGAAAGGTTTCCTGCCAGAGATGCGAGAAATGTGGCTATAGTAGAACTAAAGCTTAAAGCAGAGCAAAGTAAGTCTGCGGACAAAATGGCTCTTCTTAAGACACTGACCCCTGTGCTAGCCTGTATACTGTTTCAAGTTGTTTGTCTCTTTAATTCAATCACTACATTTACTGCATGTAGCACTTTAGTTTTCCTAAAATTAAAGGCTCATTATTTGACGCCACTGCAAGCTGCAGGAGAACAGCATTGCAGTAATGACTGCGCATGACCATAGCAGAACTCACAGGCAAACCAAGAGCAATATTTAAACACACCTGTGTTGCTCTTTGATGGCTCAAGTGATTTCTTAGGAGAAATATTATTAGACAAAAAGGAGACATGAGATATAGTAGAGATAAGCAGAGATGAGATTTCAATTGCAGATAAAAATGAACGTTATTATCTCTGCAAATGAGAGCACAATGTGTTACTTTATTGAGATGTGTACTAAAACTCAAGAGGAGACATCTGAGCAACATCTGAACAGCAGGAGAGACTTCAACTCTTTATCGTCTTTACATCTGCTGTCATTGTTGCCTATGAGAAAATAAAGAGATATTAGTGAGATCTCTTTTTCGATGTTTCTTTCCTCTGGACACAGAACAGGTTGGAAATGAAAGATTTTATTCATTTACTGCATTATGAGTTTGAGTCAGCAAATTCTTTAAGATCAAATTCAAGTCGAGTTGTGAGTCATTTAAGGCCACATCTGAGACAAGTTGAGAGTCGTTTAAGGCCAAATCTGAGTCAAGTAGCAAGGCATTTATGGCCAAATCTGAGTCAGGTTGCGTGTCATTTAAGGCCAAGTCAAGTCTGAGTTGAGTTCTAAGTCAAATCTGAGTCTAAGTCCAAATCTGAGTCAAGTTGCAAGTCATTTAAGGCCAAGTCGGAGTCGAGTTCCAAGTCATTTGAGGCCAAGATCGAGTTGAGTTGCAAGTCATTTAAGGCCAAGACTGAGTCGAGTTGCGAGTCATTTGAGGCCAAATCTGAGTCAGGTTGCGTGTCATTTAAGGCCAAGTCGGAGTCGAGTTGCAAGTCATTTAAAGTCAAGTCTGAGTTGAGTTGCAAGTCATTTAAGTCCAAATCTGAGTCAAGTTGCGAGTTATTTAAGGCCAAGTCGGAATCGAGTTCCAAGTCATTTGAAGCCAAGATCGAGTTGAGTTGCAAGTCATTCAAGGCCAAGACTGAGTCAAGTTGCAAGTTATTTAAGACCAAGTTGGAGTCGAGTTGCAAGTCATTTAAAGTCAAGTCTGAGTTGAGTTCTAAGTCATTTAAGTCCAAATCTGAGTCAAGTTGCGAGTTATTTAAGGCCAAGTCGGAATCGAGTTCCAAGTCATTTGAAGCCAAGATCGAGTTGAGTTGCAAGTCATTCAAGGCCAAGACTGAGTCAAGTTGCAAGTTATTTAAGACCAAGTTGGAGTCAAGTTGCGAGTCAATTAAGGCCAAGTCTGAGTCAAGTTGTGAGTCATTGACGACCAAGTCGGAGTCAAGTTGCTAGTTATTTAAGGCCAAGTTGGAGTCAAGTTGCTAGTTATTTAAGGCCAAGTTGGAGTCAAGTTGCGAGTCATTTATGGCCAAATCCAAATTGAGTTGCAAGTCATTTACGGCCAAATCTGAGTCGAGTTGCGAGTCATTTAAAGCCAAATCCAAGTCAACTTGTGAGTCATGGAATAGAAATTGCCACCCTAAAACAAACCATGCTGAAATACTGCAGGTAAAAAAAAAAAAAACATTAAAAGAATAAAAGACATTTTATTTTTCTTGAAGGAGAGGGTGGAGGTGAGTAAGGCCTGTTTCACACATGCAATATCTTGCTTTAAAGCGGTATTTAAATGAGAGGGCTACAGCCATGGAGTCAGTCATAGCAACATTGATGCCACTAATCCATTCTTTATCCGTTTGCATGTCTGTTGAACACGTATAAAAGCATAAGCCCGCTGTACCATTTCTCACCTGTGTGAATGGCCAGAGTGTGTGTGTAGAGTGTGGCGGTCACACTGCTGCATCGCTCCTGCATATAGAGGTAGCACTTATTTAAGCAACTGCCTTTAAAAAACACGATTTCTGTTATTAAACTGGCGCTGTGATCAAATGCACAGCATGAATTTCATGCACGTGTAGGACTGGCCAATTTGTTTAATTTACTAAACCCCAAATATTTGTGTCCCCCTCCTGTTTCCAAATGACTCTTACACCCTTGCGTTCTTTACTCATCCCCCTCTTTCTCCTCCATCCTTCTGTTGTCACTGGAAACATGCTGAAAATGGCGGCGCACCTTTAAGAAACCCCACACTCTGAGAGATGAACGGTAAATACTGGAGGCGTGCCTCAGAATACATTAGTGCTGTATGTGTGTGCGCACATTTCAAAAGAGTGCTCGAACAGAGAGCTCCTATATGTGTGCTGTGTGTATATATAGAAGCACTCATTATTGTGTATTTGGGATTTTACGTGTGAGAAAAATAGTAAAAATAAGCCAGAAGCATTCAGTTTCCCTGTGAACATACACTATGTGTCCAAAAGTATCCAGACATCCCTTCTAATTAGTGAACTCAGCTATTTTAAGGTGCACCCACTGCTGATGCAGGTGTTCAAAGCTTGTATAATCTCCACAGAAATGCATTGCTGTGGAAATGCATACAATGAAATGCTCTGGGGAAGCCACACATGAACTGAAGATCACTATGTCCAATGCATCAGCTAGAGGGGTATAAAGCCCCCCAGCACTGGTCTGTGGAGAAGTGGAACCATGTTCTCTGGAGTGGGATGGGTTTGTGATCCATCATCAGTACCTGACCTCACTAATGCTCTTGTGACTGAATGCAATCAAATCCTCACAGCAATGTTCCACCATCTAGTGTAAAGACTTCCCAAAAAGGCTGTTACTGCAGCAAAGCAGAACAAACTCCCTATTAATACCCTTCATTTCAGAATCAGTGAGCAGGTGTCTAAACATATAGAGAGTATATGTTATATTTCTGTGTGTACATGAGAGAGAGAGAGAGAGAGAGAGAGAGAGAGAGAGAGAGAGAGAGAGAGAGAGAGAGAGAGAGAGAGAGAGAACACAGTAAAAAGAATGAGAAAGGACAAGAGAGAAAAAATTAAAGATCGAGAAAACTTTGCAGGGGGAAGGAGAGAGAGAGAAAAAAGAAACAAACAGAAATAGAAAGAGGGACATTGCTGGAGAGAAGAGAGAAAAAGAGGGAGAAGAAGACTGAGGCAGAAATAAAAAAAATAGATATATAGACAGAGAAAGAGAGAAAGGTTGAGAGAGAATAGGAGAGTAAAAGTGAGATGGAAAGACAGATGGAAAAGAGGAATGGTGAGGGAGGGAGAAAGAAAAAAGAAAGTAAGAAAGAAAGAAAGAAAGATGAAAACAAGACAGCAGAAAAGAAAAAGGGAGACAGATAGAAAAGAGAGAAAGAGAGTAAGAATAGGGGAGAAAGTAAAAGAAAGATAGAGAACCAAAGAGAGAAAATAAAGGAAGGGTAAGAAGGAAAGAGTGAAGAGAAAGAAAGAAAGAAAGAAAGAAAGAGAGAAAGAAAGAAAGAAAGAAAGAACGAAAGAAAGAGAGACATGGAAAAAAGAGGAAGAGAGGAAGAATAGGGGAGAAATTGAAAGAAAGATAGAGAAATAAAGAGAAAATAAAGGGAGAGAAAGGGTAAGAAGGGAAGATAGGTAGAAAAGAGAGATAGAAGGAGAGAAAAAGTGAGGGAGAGAGAGGAAAAGAAAAGAGAGAGGGGAGAAAATGTGAGAGAGGGAGAGAAAAAGAAAAAGAAAGAAAGAGAAATAAATGGAAAACAGGGAAAAGAGGAAGACAGAGAGAGACACACATCTGTTTATCTATCTCTCGCTATGTGTGTGTATATATAAATATATGTGTATGTATGATATATATGTATACGAGGGACGGAAAGAGATAGATGGAAGAGAGAGGGGAGGGAGGAATAGTATGGAAGAAAGAAAGAAAAAGAAAGAAAGGAAAGAAAAAGAAAGAAAGATGATGAAAAAAGAAAGACAGAATGGGAGAGAAAGAGAAGGAAAGAGAGGTAGCTGGAAAAAAGGGACAAGGAGAGGAAAAGTGAAGGACAGAGAAACCGACGGAAGAGAGAGGGAAGGGAGGAGTAGTGTGAAAAAGAAGAAAGAAAAAGAATGGGAGGGAAAGAAAGCAAGCAAGAAAGAAAGAAAGACAAAGAAAGAGATGAAAGAAAAAGATGGAAAAGAGAGAGAAAGAGTAAAGTGGTAAAGAGTAAGAGGTGAGGGCTTCATAGTTAATGATCTTGTGAATAATATTATGCTTTAATATTATTATCCATCTATTAAATGAATGACACACTGAGCTGAAGAACCTACAGCAGCCTGTCATTTAGTACATTCACTCTCTCCAAGTAAACTGTCAGTGATATCGTCAGCAGAGACTCAGGTGGATCTGCCACGAATATCACACACTTATTTGCCATGAAATCTCACACGTTCTCTCTTAAGTGTTCACGCCTTTTGATTTGAGCCCAGAGCACAATTTCACTGCGAGGCGAGACTTTGCCTTCATACACCAGAGAGGAAAAACCAAGGTCAGACTTGATCTGAAGGACAAAACTGTTGAAAACTCAGTCATTTCATGATGTACGTGTTTGTTACCAGCTGAGTATCCTTGTGCAGGGCCAAAGATATGGTTGCTATTGTTGCAGCTGGATCACATTGCTGCATTCGGATGAGTTCTGAAAGGAGAGGAACACATGAGGAACATGTTTTCAGACATAACATAACATCAGAGGAAACAGAGCCTTAATGACGTCGATGAGTATCTATTAAAGCCATATGAGTTCCCTAATAGCGCGTGTCCGGCGTGGTGGAGAAAGGATGTGGAGTAAAGGAGAACAGAATTTCTTAAGTTCTATCATTTGTTGATTTATTTCCCTAAACAGAAGGTTTATGTGGCAGTTTATTTAATACTAATGAAAGTCTTTCAAATAGCATTTTTAGAGCAAATGTTTTACTGGTTTCCAACTTAGAAATCACAAAGATTCGCCACTTATTAATGTAGCGCTGTCAGCATTGGTATCGGGATATGAGCCTTGGTATGAGGAGCATGGCCACTTCTTATTTCCCCTGTTATATCAAAAACATGACTGCACATTGCCAGTCCTCAATGAATGGGGGTAAATGGAACTCGAACCTGTATGTTTCTTTTCTTTCTACAGCAAACAGGTTTTGGGCAGTAGGACACTGGCATTACTGCTACCGAGTGCTGATTGGTTGGCGAGCGGAGCAACTCATTACCTGTTTGCGCTCGGAGACGTCATGGACGTACATGAGGCGCCATTTTAAACTCCTATAACTCGAGTTTGAAAGCTCTTACATTTTTAACAGTGGTGTTACAATGTTTTATGCTGTTCTGTGTTCAAGAAATGATTGTATTATTTTACGTTAAAAATGTTTAAGCATTTCTAAACTATGATTGTGCTCAAATGCTCCATATAAACCCATTCATTTTGGACTTGTTCGGGAGCGCCCTCTAGCCTTTGAGAAACCCAGAAGACATTACAGAGTGGGAAATCTCCTTTCTACAAGTTCTCTGGTATTACTTGGTATCAGAATGAAAATTAGTAGCATCGTCCATCCCTAGTCACCAGATTGTAAGGTTGTTAACATATTTGAGTGTATCGGACCGTGATAGATTCAAGCTTATTCGTGATGTACAATACTAAGCTATTGCTAGTGCCCCATAAAACCTTTTTTCCTAGACATACTGAGAAATGTGAACTATGGTAACACATTTAATACTAGTACCAATCTATACAATCATAATAAGCCATCCAAGTGGACTTTTAAACACACATTTTTTTAGTGCAAGAGGTCTCAGCTATAAAGCCTAATCTGATTTAATCAACCACTTTATGAGAACTTAAGATGAGATGAGTTTATATTTCCCTCTTGTTAATTCCGCTTCTGTGGAAATAATCTTTCTGTGCATCTCATGCTAGAGTGAGCGAGAGACTGTGGCTTTCAGCCCGCAACTCTTGAGGCCAAGTCCATTTTAAAAACTATTATTTCATTATCGACTCGTGTCTATGGCCGGCAGGAACTGGAGTGATGGCAGTGGGACGCTAATGCGACTAAATCACATCAAACAGGGCTCCGTCGCTTCATCCCGCATGCAGCTCATGCTTTTCCCCTGCATCCACCAGCGCCAGGCCTGTACTGAGGACAGCAGCTTGAGCTAGATGCTTCCACAGATGGTCAGCGTTGGGTCCAGCCAGAGCGAGTAGGGAGGAGACATGGGCCAAGTGGGTGAGAGCACCACCGTACAGAAGGTATATAATCTACAGAGAAGGTGGGGGTGGAGCATCAGCTGGCCTCCAGCCAATAGCAACTGTACAGAGACTGAACAGCTGGCCAATCTGGTGCAAGACCTTCTCAGGAACTTCAAAAAAACTTTGAAACTCTGCACACGCAGATGTATGTTTTTCGAGTGTGCATCTGTGGAGAGGTGATTAATAGCTCGCATGTACAACTCAACATGCTTTGGAGAGCTTAAAATACATACAAATAGGCACATGGCGCATGTGTTCAAGCCCACTATATGGCTTGCAACTCAGGAACCTTCACCATCTGTCACTAAATTCATGGGAAATAAGTTTATAGCTGTAATATTAGTACATCCACCAAGATATCCATAACACCTCTGCTCAAATGACGGCTTTGTTGCTGGCCTTTAACAGAGCACGTAAGCTCTTCTTGACTTTGGAAGAGAACATGTTGTTCCTGACCCTGGTGGAGGTGTTTGTGCCACGTCCGTGCAGTGGTATGTTAGCTTCGCTTTGCCCAAACTTGCTGATCGATGCAGCTCGTCCGAGGACAGAAAAAAAAGCCAATTACGTGATTACACAGCCACTTCACGTGTCCTTTTGCATGCATGAACTAGATCAAGATCTAAAGCATGAGGTCATTTCTATTGGTCGTCTTTTGTGTATTAAGTAGATCCTATAACCTTTTTGTTATTAAAATATCCAGGTTTTTAAATGAATGTTGGTAGATCTTGGTTTTCTTAGATCTTAGTGCAGCCTTTGATACTGTTGACCACAAGATTTCAATCCAGCATCTTGAATGCTGGGTCGGCCTCTCGGGCACAGTTTTAGAATGGTTTAAATCATATTTAAGTAATAGGCAGTTCATGGTTTCACTTGGAAATCATTCATCAAAAAGATTTGCCATTTCTTGTGGAGTCCCTCAAGGTTCAGTCTTAGGGCCTTTGCTTTTCTCTTTGTACATGCTACCTCTAGGTGATATCATTAGGAAACATAGTATAAATTTTCATAGCTATGCTGACGACACCCAGCTATACATTTCTATTCCTTGTGAAGATCAAGACTCTGTAGACAGACTAACCAGCTGTGTGTCAGATATTTCTCAGTGGATGTCACAAAATTTTCTACAATTAAATCATGAAAAAACTGAAATACTGATCGTTGGTACAGAAACAGAGAAAAATGATTTATGAGAAACTTGGTTCTTTAGCTTCATATACCAAACCTGAAGTACGAAACCTGGGTGTGATCTTAGACTCTTTTTATCCCGCATGTAAACACGGTCACTAAAGTAATAGAGTAATGTCGCTAAAGTTCAGCCTTTTCTATCTTAGAGCAACGCAGAGAAACTTGTTCATGCATTTGTTACAAGCAGAGTTGATCACTGTAATGTTCTTCTTACTGGACTTCCTAAGAAAATAATACATACCTTACAACTCTTACAAAATGCAGCAGCGTGCATCCTAACAAAAACAACACAGAGAGATCAGATCAGTCCCGTTTTAATAGAACTGCACTGGCTACCTGTATCATTCAGGATAGATTTTAAAGTTCTGCTACTAGTTTTTTTTTTAAATGACCTTAAAGCATCTATCTGTTTATGTTCCGACATGAGATCTTAGATCTGCAGATAGTGGCCTTCTACAACACCTTCTGTAAAATACAGGAAACTCGTTCAGTTATCCTGCTTCTAAACTGTGGAACTCAGTTCCACCTTTTATTAGACAGTCAAGCTCAGTGCTCACTTTTAAGAAGCATCTAAAAACACATTTCTTTAACTTAGCATTTAATTAAAACTCTACGTCTTGTGGTATTTATCTAAATTTAATCTTTTTTCATTTTCTTCTGATTCTGAATAAATACTAATGATTTCTAGTATACTGGTCTGTAAAACACTTTGAGCTGCCACTGGCATGAAAAGTATAAAAATTATTATTATTATTATTATTAACACTTGAAGCGTGCTACACTGACAGTCCCATTCCTGAACCTTTCTTGAAGCACGAATTCCATGCGCCATGAGCGCCAACACTGAAACACTTGCATGCCACTCTGTTTGCCTTTTACATCCTCACTTGTTGATGCCACAAAGACAGAAGTGAGGAACATCGTAATTATATGGTGATGAAGCGCGTCTGGAGTTTCCTAATTAAGTTCCCTGTGTCTGGAAGCCAATGTTCTTCTCTGAGGCTCTGCAGGCATGCATAAACTGACAGAGTCCTTGGCAACTGCTGTTCTAGTGTGTGTGTGTTTTTTCCTCTACCTTCCTCTCTACTGCTTTTAATTAGAGCAAAAGATCAGTGAAATGCCAAGTGTCAGTACCAGAGAGGGTTCGAATACGGCATAAACGACCTTTTAAACTCTGCTGATCTTTAATAAGGCCGCAGTCGGAGCGTCTCTTTTTCTTCGGTAAGAGCCGATGTAGGCAGGGGGCTAGAGGACAGCAGGCTACGACAAGAACACGCTGTCATAACTCCTGAACATGTTACGAAAGAGGAGAATGTATTGATTAGGGTTGCAGCGATAGCATCGATAGCAGGGCTTGGCTATTTGTCCAAACTGGACAGGAGTTTTAGGTCCATCAGCTGGATTCAGACATCGTTTCTCAAATATTTGTTGAGCTCAGGTCAGGTTCAAATTTCACATTTGGGTTCCTCATAGCCCACCTCACACCTTTAATGGATTTTGTTCTAGATCTACACTAAAACTGGTGCTTTGAATTTATATGATTCAAAATTGTCAAATGGTTGCACATTAATAAAATGTTATTTCAGCACAATTGTTGCCAAAAGATATAAACCACACGACAGCACTTGTGTTGACTGATGCATTTTATACATGTGCAACCAACCTCTGGTGGTTGGTGGTTCTGTTCAGACAAAATTTTTTTGACAGAATTTTGTTAGGCTACAGTTGGGTTGGGATAGAATTTTTTTACAGTCAAGATTGGACACAATTTTGTAGAGCTGCCTGTAGTTTTTGAGAGAATTTTGTCAGGCTACAATCACAGTCAGACAGAGTTTTGTAAGATTTGAGTCAAATTTGGACAAAGCTTTGTAAGGTTACAGACAAATTTAGACAGAATTTTTTTAGGCTACAGTCAAGTTCAAAATTTAGTTGGGCTAATTCTGTCAGGCCAATGACAGGCTGAGACAGAATTTTATCAGACTATAGTCAGGTTTGGAAAGATTATTTTTTTGGGATGCAGTCATGATTGGACAATTTTGTCAGGCTGCAAGTATTTTTGAAGAGAATTTTGTCAGGGTAAGGCAAGGCAAATTTATTTATATAACACCTTTCAAACACTGCTGTCATTCAAAGTGCTTTACAAATGAGAAAATTCAGAATCAGAGTTGTTTAAAAAAGTAAATGCAAATAGAAAAACATCATAATTAACATTTATTAAAACAATAAATTAAAAAGAAAAAATCATGAAAATCATTTGGAAATTAAATTAGGATAGTTTAATAATCAAAGTAAAAACTAAAATTTTAGATTAGGATTTTTAAAAAAGTGCAGGTTACAGAGGAAAATCAGGGTCAGAATTTTGTACAATTGCAGTAAAATTTGGACAAAATATTTGTCAGACTGCAAGCAAATTTAGACCATAGTTAAGTTTGACAAAATTTAGTTGGGCTAATTCTGTCAGGCTAATGACAGGCTGAGACAGAATTTTATTGGACTACAATCAAGTTTGGAAAGTGTTTTTTGGGATGCAGTCAAGATTAGACAATTTTGTCAGGCTGCAAGTAGATTTGGAGAGAATTTTGTCAGGCTACAATCAGGATCAGACAGAATTTTATAAGATTACAGTCAAATTTAGACAAAATTTTTGTCAGGCTGCCAGGAAATTCGGACAGCTTTTTTTCAGGCTACAGTCAAGTTCAGACAGAATTCTGTCAGGCTAATGACAGGCTGAGAGAGAATTTAATTGGACTACAGTCGGGTTTGGGAAGAATTTTGTTGAGCTAGAATCAGGATCAACCAGAAATTTGTCATCGAACAATAGGATTCAGACAGATTTTTATTGGGTGACAGTTGTAATTCAGACATAATCTTTTAGGGATATAGTCGAGGTTGGACAGAAATTTGTTGGTCTACTGACAGATTGCAACCAAATTTTATCAGATTTTTTTTCTGTAGTCTGACAAAATTACAGTCAGATTTGGATATAATTTTGTCAGGTTACAGTTGGGTTGGGACAGAGTTTATTCAGGCTACAGTCAGATTCAAGAAGAGTTTTGTTGAGCTCCAGTCAGGTTTTGGGCAAATTTATGTCTGGATGCTGTCGAGTCTGGACAGAATTTTGTTAAGCTATATTCAGATTTGGACAAAACGTAGTTGGGCTGCAGTTGTGTTCAGACTACAGTCTAGGATAGAATTTTGTTGGGCTACATTTGAATTTGGAGAGAATTCTGTCAGGCTACAGTTGAGTTAGGACAGAATTTGGTTGGGCTACAGTCAGGTTGGGATGGTTGGGTTTGGATTCTGAACTTGCTGCTGTAGAATCAAGAGGAATGCTCTTAGGCTGTTTTCAGGTTTCAAAATTTTAGGCCCAATTAAAGCTTTATCTGGTCATACTTTCACTTTAAAGACTTAACTGGTCACCAAAACATAGATCGGTCACCAAAAAAACTGATATTGATGTATCCTTAGTATTATTACTAATGAATGGATCAATATCAATACCTGTCCCTCAGTTTTCTAGCAGCTTTTTAGAAACATGCCTTGTTTTTCTTAGCTGTACTGCAGCGCTGCTTGTTTGGAACTCAGCAGCCATCACTCCTCTGAGTTTTGTGTCGTTCATCTTTAATGCTCTGTTGTATCTACAAAGCTGTTTACTTTCACTCCCTCTTATTTTCTTCCTGCCTGTCCGTCTGTCTCTCTGTTTTTCTGTCTCATCCCTCAACTGCGCCTCTCTGCCAGCTTTTCTTTCCGTCTCTTCCTGTCTCTTCTTTCTCCGCTCTCGATTGTTTTTTTCACAGTTCCACGACAAGACATCATTTCTCCTGTTTAGCAATTAAAATCCTCGTTGCCAAATGTCTAAACTTTGTATGGCACTGCTGGCCTCCCTTTGACGGGTGAACTCCTGTGGCGCTCCTTTGGGTTGAGTAGTGATTCTCCAGGGACACAGATTCCTCTCTGACAGCCAGAGGGGTGTGTAGCGGGATGCTTCATTCACTCATGCTTATTTTAATCACACAACGTTCCCACTAAGTCCTGTTTGGCACGAACTACTCCTGACCGCAAATAAGTACTTCCAAGAGTGAGGGATGCTGCCACATGAAACAAACAAACAAACAGAAATCTCAGGATGCACCATTTGCAGTACACTTACACTGTCCTAATAAGAGCTTTTTAAGGCTTTTTTACCATAATACAATATAGTTCAGCATCACACAGATTAGCAGAAGATGTTTTTTTGCTAGTAATCTGTAACCAGAAATATATATCTGAGAATAATCAGTGAAAATCAGAGAATCCAAGACACCCTGATCCTACATCATGGAAAATCTACTTTTCCTATATTTCTTGTATCTTCAAAATGTTCTTTCCCTGGTTCATGTGGTACGTTTATGGGAACTAAGCTGCAAAAAAACAGCCCATTTCAAAATTCACTGTTTTTGTGATGTCACAACACTTGTACCAAACTATTTAGCATACAACCTTTTAACCCTGTCCACTCATGCTGAAGTTATAAAGAATGTTTCAGCCTGGATTTCTTTTTGAAAAAGGTACAATACAAGGCAGTCAATAGGATCAGAGCTCATATATCAGTCTTAAAGGCACAGTAAGGGAAACAGCCTGTTTAATTTTAAGGCATTTAAGCCCTTTGTGGATAAGACTGGCTACTTAAACTTGCATTTTAGGCAGGAAGCAAAAATGCTAATTAACATTATATTTCTCTACATTTCTCACTTCTTTCATTCCTATCTTTTTTCTTTCTCACTGTCAGCAAGGTTTCAGCCACACTGTGCAGAGACAACCACAGAAACAAGACAAAAACTGTGAGATTGATGGTAAGTGGTGTTCATCTCATGGTTTTGTGACATTTGAGGTTTACCAAAGAAGCAGCGCCACATTATGTAAGTTCTTCTTTTTCAGATGACTATAATATTGGCATGACATGAGTTCTGGTTGGATTTTTATCTACTATCTACTGTCTATCTACATCGTGCTCACTGTCTTTAGTCTCATCCCATTTGTTAATATCTTTCAGGTTTTCCACACTCTGTTTTCCATCAAACCACAAGATTTATGGACTCCACTTGTTATGTTTTAATAATTTTGACATTTTCTGCTGCCACTGCCAGACTGGTGAACAAAACAGAAGCATATAAATGTTCAGTTTTGATAGTGACACCATAAGTTATACTTCTCGCTTAAATACAAAATACAGTCTTATGCAAAAGTTTGAACTCCTTGGGCAAATAACATTGTTGATTTCATAAGTGGAAATAAGTTCACAGATCCACTATGAGAAACAACCTGAAATATTTAATATGTTTGCCTGCAAATTTTAGATCACAGTTTCGATTTCTTTGCTGAGTTCAACATATTGGGAAAAAATCTAAAACCTAAAATGTTAAACTTTTGCACATCCCAATATGTAACAATCCAAAATGTGCTGAAGTGTGTTCTCTGTGGAGGATGTTAACCCATTTTCAAAATCAACAAAACATGTAATTTCACACAGGTGTCCAAGCTTTTGCATATGACTATACTACAAAACTCCTGACTGCACTCTAATCCAATGAAATTCATTTTAGGAAGTAGGCATGGGCGTCACTGACAATATAACGTTACAATGTTGGCCTGTGGCCTATGGTGAATTCCTCTTTCTCATCCAGTAACACACAAGCTGTACTGAGGTTACCTGCCGAGAGAGAGAGAGAGAGAGAGAGAGAGATGAGAGAAAGTGGAGGAGTGAGAGTGAGACAGAAAGTGAAAGGGAAAAGAGGGAGAAGAAAAATGAAGATGAAAGAGAGCTGGAGGAGAGAGGGGATGAAAGAATAGTGAGAGAGAAAGAAAGATTTCAGATGTCAGTATGTGTGAGCAGGTGTCTAAAGTTCTAAACATATAGAGAGATATGAGAGAGAGAGAGGGGGGGGGCAAGAGAGAAGAAATGAGAGATGGCGAAAAAAGATGCAGAAAGAAAGAAAGAAAGAGTGAAACACAAAAGGAAAGAAAGACAGAAAGAGAGGGAGAGGTAAAAAGAAAAGGAAAGACAGAGAAGGAGAAGAGAGAAAAAGAGGAAAAGATGAGAGAGAATGGGGAAAATAGAAGGAAAGATAGATGGAGGAATAAGAAAAGTGAGGGAGAGAGACAATGGAAAAGAAAGAGGGGAGAAAGAGTGAGGGAGAGAGAAAGAAAAAGAAAGAAAGAAAGAAATGTAGAAAACAAAAAAGAGAAAGACAGAAAGACTTAGACACACACACATACACACACACATAGCGAGAGAGAGAAAAAACAGAGCGGGAGAGGAAGAGAAGGAAAGAGATAGATGGAAAAGAGAGACCAAAAGGGAGAAAAAAAGAGAGAGGACAAAAACATACAGAGAGAGATGGAAGAGAGAGGGAAGGGATGAATAGTGAGAGAAAGAAAGAGAAAGAAAAAAATGAGAGGAAGAAAAAAAAAAAGAAATGGACGGAAAACGATGGGAGAGAGAGAGAAAGAGAGAGAGAGATTCTACCATAAACTGTTAATATAAGACTGTGTAGCTGAGTGTATTTAGTTAATCACTGTATTATTTATTTTAAGCTGAAAATACATTTTGAATTTATATATAAAATTGATAGGTTAATTTTTTTATGTATCATCAATTGATAATAATTGAAATGTATGGGAATCATTTTTAGCATTATTTTAACCAGTAGAATTGTACAGGACTCTTAGCAGTGCTTGAACAAGGAGAAGTTATCCACTAACATATCCTCCAAATGTAATGATTTCCATGCTGATTTACTAAGCAATATTAAGAGCAGACTCAATAACAAAACGTGAATCATTGACCTCAGAAACGCTTACGTTTATATCCTATATTTTCATGTAAAGTCTGAAATTAATCTCAGAGCTCAAGTCTATAGTGTTGCATACCTGTGCATCTGGACAGAAGTCAAAGCCATAGCATTCTGTGCAGACTCAAGCATAACTACAGCTAATCTGCGGTCAGTGGAGAATCAGCCACATCACTGCTGATTGGAAAGTGTTTGAATAGTCGTACACTTGGCCAACACATTACCAGGATGGAGCTGTGTCCTCATAGCTAGTTACGGCCATGCCACAAATATTTCCAGCCAAGAGTGGCTCTGTGGTCAGACACTGACCACTGATGACAGGCTAGAAGACGGCTAATGCAAACTGTGTGTCAACAGATGGGCTACGGTCTCTGCACAGGAGCAAGGTGGAGCTTAAAGAGCTACAAGAGTTTCAAATAAAGTGGCCAGAGAGTTTACCCTTATAACATCAGAACATTAAAGCAGTCATTGAGTGTGTTTACATGCACTCAATAATACAGTCATAATCGGATTTCTGCAGTTGTCTGATTATTCAAATGGTCATGGAAACAGCATACGTAGATCAGAGTAAGGTCTAGAAATCTGATTAAGAAATGCGATAAAGAGCTGGATTTTAGCTCAGTAATCAGATTTCTCAGTGCATGTGAACTCTTACTCAGATTTCTTTCGGATTTCTCAGATTGCACATGTGCGAAAACAGACGGCGGTACCGGAAATAAGTGAGCAGTGTTACCGCGAGACGCAGCAAAACACTTTTCAGCGACGCTGAAACCGACTACATTCTCGACGAAATGAAGGATTTAAATATTCTTTATTTTCTAGATGATGTATGTATATATTTTCAGGTAAGTGGCGCGGTATTTAAAATAAAAAAGCCACGGCATGAAGTTTGAGTTTTACATTACGTTTACATCACGTCTTCTTCTGTGAGTTTACTGGTCTGTTGCAAAACAGAAGTCTGATTACTGCCTGACTCATGTAGACTCAGAGTTTCCCCATTATCTGATGACTCAAGTGTATGTAAACACATTGATTTGATTACTGACAAAATCTGATTTTCTGCAGTCGTTGGATTATGACGTGCATGTAAATACACTCAAAGTTGAACTCAGATGGTACTTATCAATACCCACTCTGAATTTGGCATATGAAAATTCAGCCAAGCATTTATATCCATTAATCTATCATTTCAAAAGTCATTTGTCTTTCTTGGGTTCCTCGGCGTCTCTGCTTATTTAGATTAAACATTCTACTTAAAGATGTTACCACTTTCTTATGTTATTTCTCAACCATGTCTTGATTATGTAAACAGCAGATAAACAGAAATGTTTTCCACACTGAAGAAACTGAAACCAGCTCGGCTCTGCCAGCCGCGAGGTACGACCTCACCTAGCTGACAGATTTTTCCCCTGCTTCTACACAGCATGGCTCCATCGACTGAGAGCACTGAAAAGCCTTTTAAAAATGTCTTGCAAGACTTCTCAGACAAAAAAGTCAAAGGAACCAGGCTTTCTGAGGCATTTGGGAGAGCATATTTTTTTATTCAGGCTGTTGCATGTCTGTGAAGAAAAGTGCAGAGTGGATTTAAAAGCTGTATTTCTCTATTCAGGCCTGGTTCCTAGACTTCATGAGACTGTAGTCACCATTTCAGCCCAGTGAGAAGATAGGGTAACTCTTTCATGTGTTTACTGGGTGCGGTTGTTCAAATTGGCATGTCTGAGTTTGTCATTTTCCCTTTTGGGTTTTCCGATGCACCATTTGGAAAAGTGTGTTGAACTACATGATGAACTAATTTACGAGCCAGTTAGTAATTAGCGTGACTGGTGAGCCAAGATGTGTTTGGTGCCTGAAGTTTTTTAGCTTTGTCTTATGCAGTCTAATAGAAATGTATATCCCAGCAGTCAGCATTGTTGTTACTTTTAAAAGTGGACAAAAGTAAAGACAAAATCCAGGCTTCAAGATGGCTCCTACTGCAGCATCCCAAGAAGTGTCCGAAAACCACACAAGCAAGTCTATTTGAGTTTATCTGTCCACTCAATGTGGTTTTTGGCAAGTGTCATGCAGTTTGAGCAATGCTAATTCATGGAGTATAAACATCCATTACTTGCTAGCTACATCAGCTAAACCTCACAGCTCCAAGGCAAAGCTAAAGAAGCAACCATTGAACATAAACATGCCTTTGCTGATTGACTGCATTTGGTGTGAGGGCCCTGCTGAAAAACACAGCACAGACCAGCATGCCTTCCATGCTGGTCTAAGCTGGTCTATGCTGGTTTATGCTGGTCTAGTGCTGGTCTGGTGTAGACATATTGCACAATTTTGTTCATAACTCACTAATTTGTTAACTGATTTATATAGTTTGTAATTTTACTGTGTATTTTATTTTGGTTTTATGTATCTTTTTCTTTTTATTATCTCTTACCCTTTTAGCTGGTGCTTTTACCTGTTTTGCCTCACTTGCTGTTTCTTTTCTTCTAAACTTACGTATGTGTTTCCCATCAATGAATGTGTTTACATGCACTTAAAAATCCAAAAACTGCAGAAAATCAGATTTTGTCCGTAATCCGATCAACGTGTTTACATGCACTTGAGTAATTGAGAATCAGATAATGAGGAAACTCCGATTCTACCTGAGTCAGGCAGTAATCAAATTTCTGCTTTGCAACCAGCCAATAAACTCACAGAAGAAGACGTGACGTAAACGTAATGTAAAACTCAAACTTCATGTTGTGACTTTTTTTCAACATTATGCCACTTTACCTGAAAATATGAACATGTATCATCAAGAAGATGAAGAATATTTAATCCTTCATTTCGCCAAGCATGTAGTTGATTTTAGCAGGAGTTCAGGAGGACAAAAGGGCAACATGAACATCAACTGAAACTGTATTTTGGATTCACTCTTAGCAAGAGAGACACTGTCATCATATTCTGGATAAAACTAAACTTAGTGTTATGTGTTTTTCCCAAGGCAGCCAAAAGCACTAACTTTACTATCTACACATGGATTTTAAACCCCAGTCGCCAGCATGCACGGCTCTGGCCGCATTCAGTACACTGTTTAATCTCAATGTAATATTTAGATATAATCTTATTTTAGAGCTCCACAGAGTCTCACGTGGACACAGGAAGATGTTTAAAGTGGTGCATGCTGAAGCTTTCAGCTGAATATAGGTATGCTGTCATACTAAACATCATACTAAATATGATGCCATTTTTATTTGGCTTGTTTGGACAAAATACATGAAAAAGAATGTATGCTAGAGAGACGACAATAAAGATATACACATATGACCGACACAGCATCTGCTGATGTCTCTGCTTTATCTTGCTGGATGTACTTTATGCAAACGGGCTGAGCATGGACCAATCAGCACTTGGTCACTTCATGCGTCTTGAGTATCAGGATTGTATCTGGATAAGGCCAAGCCACATAAAAATGCAAATGCGAATGCAGCTAAGACGCATTTAAAACATACATATTCAATCACTCAAACCACCTCAGGAGGTGATCTCTGACCCATTTGAGCCACATGGTATAGCAATGTAAACACATCCGTCCCTCCGACATGGATCACCAGATATCCTTTTAAATGTGATCTGTATGCAACATCAGTCTGAACAGATCAGCTCCCAAACTGACCCACATGTGCAAAAGAACAACGTTTCACGTTGCTTCACGTGGCTCGTCCGGAGGTAAACAATCACGACTGCCAAAGAACGCCAGTCGCTCCCGGAGAGTTCAGTTTCATCTTCGCCAACATCACAGGAGCCATCATGAAGCTTCATTGACTCACAGCTAGGCTAATCACTCAGAATGTGTTGAGCTCGCCGTAAAAAGGCCACGGTCACTTATTTGTCCTCGCATTCTTTAAACTTTGCTTTCAGACTTTTTAACTGTTCTTTGGCACTGCAGCCTTGTTCTCCTAAGTCCTGTTTGGCCATTTCTTTCGAAATTTCTTTAAACACTGAGGGTTTTGGATAAGTCTTTTCTAATTTTTTGTACAGAAACATCAGCATAAATGTTTATAATGTCTTAGATGCACAAAATTATGACAAATGTTGACTTGGATTGGAAATGTTTTGGATTTCAGTACCACATATGAAAGCATCTCAAATCGGAATTGAAAATGTCAGATTTAGTGTTTTTTGTTGTTCACACTGACACACAGACAACACAATGTCACACATGAAGAAAAAGATCAGATTTGGGCCACTTTTACCTGCTGTGTGAACATAGCCTTAGCGACTTTCTCCCAATGTGACCAACAGTTGGCGAGGAAAGCTGTTCACTTCTTTCTAAGACAACATTTACACCTTGCATTGACATATGTCTCGTGTATGGATCATATCTGGATAAACTTTGGCCAGATTCTGTTTACACTTTTCACTAAAATGCGTCCCCAGTTCAACCAGATGAGATCCGATTGTGCTTTTACCACAAAGAAAATCAACATGTGCCATTTCTGTTTTACTTTTGCTTACTTTTTTCCTGTAATGATACGTGTGGACAAGCTTGGCTTGGACATGTTGACCAACCCAGAGTGCAGGAACACTCTTGGTTTGAGGAAAAGTCCATTTGTCTATCCTCCATTTTCCATTTTACTGTTTATGCTCTCACCTGCTAGTCAGTACTTAGCAGACCCATTTCAGTTCACGTAATTATATATGAATAAAAGAACCGAATTCTGTTTACACTTGTGTTAAATGTAGGCAAGATCAATCGTAAAGTTTTATTACACACCTCTATAACCTAAGAATAACTCAACCAGTTTGCATTGAAGTCCCTGTAGTTACTGAATAATAAGCGTTACATATGTATAAGCCTGGAATTTTAAGGGGTTAACAATGTATGGCTACCACAGACTTTGAATATATAAACAGAATTAAAATACAGCCTTCACCCTATAAAGCACACATGGGTCTTTGCTATAATTACAGTGTTTTAAAGTTCTGTGCTTTTGTTTTTTTTCTGTCATTGTTTTTAGCAATTGCAATTTAACAATCCTGAAATCTATGGGTACTACAACCCCCTCAGCATCCCTAATTCCTGGAGTCTTATAATGAAAACTTTGTAGCAACTTATAAACACCCCTTCTTACAGACATTACGTGTAGTTGCTGTTCAAAATAAACACATCATGGAATGTGATGCTCACTTTTTGGCATTATGTTGGTAGGATTTTCAGTGCATGACAGTTTGGAGCTACTGAGGAGAACCACAGGTGGTCAGTACTGCACAAAAGGTGGCACCCAAAAGAATCCAAGCCAAACCCCAAGCTCCACTTCCAGGGCGAGGCTGAAAATCATTTCACTGAAACAGATCTTAAAGAATGGCAAAGGCAGTTACTATATTCACCAACCAAGAGGACACTTGTACAGTCTCAGGGCAAGGAAGGTTCAAGGGGGCTAAGGCCATCTTTCTGCTTATGAATAGTGTTATTGTCCAGCCCCTATGTTCAGAATATGTTAGGTGACAGGGACTGTCATGTTGATATCTTAAATTTGTGCACGGTTTGGAGGGCCGCTCTGGAAGTTATTGTGGCAGCAAGTCTGTTCAAGAGAGTGTGGGTGGATTTGCATAAGAAGCGGTGTGCATGTGTGTATGTGTGTGTGTGTGTGTACACACGGATATGAGAGCATGAGGAGTGCTGGCGTTCTCTAAGGGTGACAAGAGGAGAGAGAGGGACACAGATGGCCTGTGGTAGCGAGCTGAAGAAAAGAGTCGTTTAAAAATACCTACTTCCACGAACTTACATCACAACCAGACAGACCACACAGTCCTGAAAAAAGGGCAATAACACAGTTTGTGGCAAAAACTGCGAAGACTCTTTCTGTGTCTTTCCATCTCTTTCTCTTTTTCTCTTTCTCCCGGACTGCGAGGCACAAAGAGAGCTTGTCTGAGGCAGCCGGGCTCGTCTCTGCTGAGTGGTAATGATGCGAGCTGAGCCAGCCTGTCATTGACTTCATCCTCCACCACTCCTATCGACCACACTGATCCACTTTTAATTGGCCCACAGACATGCCATTCCGAACTGGGACTCGTATTGGCAGCAACTTTACAACATGATACAACTTTACAATACAGATGTCAGATTATATGACACAGAACAGCACACCTGATCTACAATAACTGACGTTTTTGTTAATTGAATGCACAAAATGAATGATTGTAAGCTATTGTAACAGTTTATAATAACAGACTCCATTAAACAACTTAATAATCATCTAATAGTTAATGGCTGTTACTAATTATTTACACTATGCTGCACTATGTACGTTTTGGGGATTTGGAGACCTCTCTGGTGGAAATGTGCAATTGCACACAATGTGTGGAACAACATTTTGTAACAAAGGGGGTGCTTCAGACCCCTTCCCTGGGTGGATGAATCTGATGATTGCGAGCGCATTAGCAGACAATTCAAAAGAACTCAGTCAAAATGTGGTGAGGGGTGCATCTTCTGGGGTTGTGAGTGAATTATCTACTATTGTCATCATATCTTCATTGGTATAATGTTGATTTGAGGTCTAAACATCGAGCCACACCATCGTTTTGAGTTGGTACATGTGATGTTTAGATGTAAAGACATATAACGCACCATATTTTAATATTTTCTTTCCCTTTTGACTTAGTAATTGTACTTTTTTTAATTTAAAAAAAAAACATCTAAGATAGTGTAGCTTTAACACTTACATATGCATTTATAAATGATATCACATGAAATTAAATTAGTGATAAAATAGGTAATCAGAAGAGCTGTGAGAATTCCTGGTAGAAGTTTGGGCTGGTTACTATGAGCTAATGTATAAACTCACACATGTAAGCACAAGAACAGTCGGACAAACCATGAATGTTACTTCCAAATGTGTATCTGTAGTAGTTTAGTGATTAAACCAGCAGCCCCACCTCCTGGTACAGCTCCAGTTTACTGATGGTAACTGAGTCTCATATAGTGGATAGAGATTAGATGACGCTGTGAAGGTAGCTAACCCTAACCCATTTCCTCTTCCACCTTAAATGATGTGGCATCAAATTCAGACACCTGTACAAACAACAGTGTGTAACTGCTGCACCATTTAAGGTGGAACAGAAGTTTGAATAAGGAGCTAAAGTAACAATATTAGCATATCAAATTCAGCGTGATGATGTGAATCTAGTACACAACAGGCAGCACTCTATGGAGTTCATTACTTTATTGCATTACTGATACATGAATCATGTGAAGATGGACTGCAAAACAAGGTGATACAGAGACAAATGAAAAAGGTACTTAAGGAGGATGAGGACATATCCAAGCAGGTGGAAGCAAGTCAGTGAGTAATGCATAGCATATTGACTGTCATGATTGTCACATTTAAGATAAAAGCTTTTACCAGTTTTTGTCACCTGGGTTATTTCAGTGAAGCATATAAATAATAAATAAGAGTTAAAAAAATTAGAATTTAGAAAATTATTTGCTTTATAGAATTATATACTATATAGAGTTTTGGGTGAGCTGGGCTGCATCATGTAACTCCCACTCAGAACAGTCCCATTTTGGTCCTACATGTCAATAATCAATAATTCATTTTGCTTGTTAGAAATCTGATCACTGTTAACAATTTAGTTATTTGATACTCATAACTCCAAAATTATATATCTAGGGATACAGTTGCATGAAAACATAACTGTGCAAAATATAAATAAAAACAGAATGCAATGATGTGCAAATCATTTAAACCTCACACTTATTTAAAAACAGTACAAAGACAACATATCAAATTGTTTTTAGAAAACAACTATTTTGAATTTGATGCCAGCAACACATTTAAAAAAAGTTGGTATTTCTTTCCACTTCTTTCAACAACACTGTTAGTGTTTGGGGACTGCGGAGACCAATTACTGTAGTTTCGAAAGTGAAATGTTTCACCAGTTTTTTTCTCACGGTTGATGCAGAATTTCAGCGGCTCAACAGTTCTAGGTCTAATTTGTCATATTTTTCATTTCATAATGTGGCAAATGTCACAGGCCAGTTAAGCACATGGACTCCTTTACTACAGAGCCATGCTGCTGTAAAACATGCAGAATGTAGTTTGGCATTGTCTTGCTGAAATAAGCAAGGCCTTCTCTGAAAAAGACGTCATCTGGATGGCAGCATATGTTGCTCTAAAACCTGTATATATTGTTAATTCTTATTGGTGCCATCACAGATGTGCAGGTCACCCATGCCATGTGCATTAATGCACCCCTATACCCTTATGGATACTGGCTTTTGAACTGTGCACTGATAACAAGCCAGATGGTGCCTCTCCTCTTTAGCCTGGAGGATGCACCATCCATAATTTCCAAAAAAGAGTTTTAAATTTTGATTTGTTGGACGACAGGACACTTTTACAATTAGCCTCAGTCCATCTTAAATTAGCCAGAACCCAGAGTAGGCGGCGGCATTTCTGGATCCTGGTTATTTATGGTTTCTTCCTTGCATAGTAGAGTTTTAACTTGCATTTGTGGATACAGTGATGAACTGTGTTCAAAGACAGCGGTTTCCAGAAGTGTTTCTGAGCCCATGCAGTGATTTCCTCTACAGAATCTTGTCTGTTTTTAATGCAGCGCCGCCTGAGGGTCTGTAGATCACAGCCAGCCAGTATTGGTTTTTAGCGATGTCCTTTGCATACAGAGATTTTTCCGGATTCTCTGCAACTTTTAATAATATTATGTGATGTCATAGATGATGAAATCTACAAGTTATTTGCTATTTTACATTGAGAAAAGTTATTCTTGAGTTGTTGCACTATTGTTGCACTGTTGCACTCATCTTTTAACCACCAGTTGTTTTTTAAGCATTACACACCCTTCGTTGCCACATCCCAGTTTTTTTTTAAACGTGTTCATCAAATTCAAACTGGGCAAATATTGAAAAAAAAAATTCTCGGTTTCAACATCTGTCATTTTTGTCATTTGATCTTTTTCATGTAATCGTCGTTAAAAGACAATTTTTTCCCCATTGGAATGAATAGGGTGAAAAAGTTTGTAAACCCAACTTATGTTGATACAAGTCCATTAGCAACACCCTGTTAACCATGTGGGAAACCATAGCAACCATGTTGCAACACCCTAGCAACCGCCTGGAATATCATAGCAACCAATTAGCAACACAATTGCCACCATCTGGGATGCCATTCCAATGATCTAGCAACACCTTAGCAACCACCTGGAAAATCATACAGCAACCACCAAACAACACCCTAGCAAGTACCTGGGATACCATAGCAATCACCTGAAATACCATACTAACCATTCAGCAATACCCTAGCAACCACCTGGGAACTGCTTAAGCTGCACAATCACTTTTCATTTTCTTCAGGAAATGCACCTTACTAGAGTAAAATATTCTTCCTTGGCCACAATAAAGAGCTAATTTTAGATTCTGTTGGTTAAATCTGTGCATTTTCATGCCTGATTAGCAGAAGAGATTAGCACATAACAAACGCTGCTTTCAGATGAGCTAAAGCTAACAGTCGTAACACTACATGGTAAAGTGGGACTCCTGTTCTATTACACAAGACTTTCTCTCCTCAGTTAATTATGACCCAGTATGTTAGCTTGTTATATCACTGAAAGCCATTACTGTTTATCTTCAAAAATAATTTCGAATCGCAAATGCAAGCAAACCTGCCGTGCTCCATAAAGCCCCACTGACTGTGGCATTTGTTATGCTTAGACCAGAAACCTAATTACCTGCTTCAGAGCTGACAAAGTGGCAAGCTGGAAAACGTGAAAAGAGCCTATTCAAGAGAATTTTCACTACAGTAGCAGCAATCTTACGTCAGTAGGAATTTTCAGTACTACTTCCCCCCCTGAGCTTATGCAGCACACTTTCACCACGTTTGACAAATCAGCCCAAACAAACATCTCGTGCTTGGGCCGCTCTGAGCAAGAATGCGACGCTGGATCGGAGGACCGGGGGCGGTTGTGCAACGCTGTCAGACGGTGATGGAGTCGTGTTCAAACTCAGCACAACAGGAAGGATGGAATAAAGAAAATCAATCCAATAGAAATAGGTCAGGAGGAAGACGGCGGAGAGGTCTCGGAAGGCTGGCTTTGCTCCAGGATGCAAGGGAGCGTGCTGACAAATGTCTGCTGGCATCCACCTGCAGTGTGGAAGGCAACATGTGGAGACTGTTTAAAGCAATCCGTCTGAGAGAGACGTAGATTTAGCATAGAACCCCGCAGTGTTATTACAGTTGCTTACACGCCGGATAATCAAATCCTAAGAACATATTACTGCACTTCTGGAGTAAATGGAACGCCAAATTAGGAAGCTAAACAGCCAAAGTGGAAAATTCTGCATTAGTTTGCTGCATATATTGTTACAAAGTGCTAACATGCAGATGTTCTGTTTAGTCCTCCAACATAAACATTTATGCTTCCTGTTCCAATCCAAGAATGTCTGCAGGAGGGGTTCAACTGAGCTGCCCTCACAGTAGCAAAATGCACAGAGCTTCCCAGCCACTTCACTAGTATAGGAAGAGCTGTGTGCCTATTCAGCAGATCCTGTTGCTTTCCATTTCAAAGAATAATCCAGCCTAATCAGATCAGATCAGACTACTTTATTATCCATTTCATTTAAAATTGATTTTTTCTTTGTCACTAGCATATAAACCACTACACTGTTCACACAAGACACTATTGAAGTATAGCAAAGGTGCAAAATACAGGGGTCTCAGGAGGTCCCAAGGGTTACCCAAGCCACTGAATCAAATTTTTGGGGAGATCTCAAAAATAAACTCAAAGAACATGATAAAAAGAAGCAGTGCACTGCGATGTTGAGCAGAAGCAGGTACTTTAGTAGCTCTGACTGGATTGTGGTATCACTGCTATAGTCCCCTGTGTAATGTAATTGATAGTAAACAGTGTCTGAGTTATATTCCATAACACCAAAGTATTCAGCCCACAGTGGAACATAGGGACCCCTCAATTACAGGGGGGCATTTCGCACACTGAGTATAACCCTGCTGAAAAAACAGTAAACCAGTGGGTTTATGCTGGTTTACGATGGACTGGTGCTGGGTCAGCTGGTCACCCAGCATAGTCATGCTGGTTGACCGGCATACCAGCACCCAAAACACCACATATGATGTTTTTTTTGTGGTGATCAGCATCACAGCTTCCATAGCTGCTGACCATCACACCAGCATCCAAAACACATTTGCTGGCCAACAGCTATATGATTAGCCATCTATATGTAAAAAAAAGTAGTGAACCATGACTATTAAAGCTAGGCCTTCAGTTTGAGCCATAAATGTCAAAACTCTGTCAAAACAAGTTAAACTCCATCAAAACACCTCTATGATAATGCCAATTTCTGCCAGCACCCCTATGGGATTCTAGTAGTATGTTAACGTTAAGCTAATGGCGAGTCACCTAAGCATTTCTTGGCTGTTCTGGGTTAAACGTCTAGATTTGTAGCTTGTAAAGACATTCCATGCTTTATTTGAAGCCTGTAACAGACAATAACATATATGTGTCCTTGTATGTTGCTGTTTTACAGTAACTTGTTCAGTAAAGAGCTCTGAGCTGCTGCTGCTGTTTTCCAGTTAGATCAACTGACTGTCTGATTAGACTACCCCTCATACTCAGTCAGTGACATATCTAGAACTTTCAGAAGGCCTAGTGTGATGCCTCACAAAATTGGTCCCGGCTATTGGAAATCAAAACACGACTGGTTGATTCCACAATCAGTTTCTGATAATGTTGATGGTTAATCTGACATGTTATGCCTTCAGTTCAGCTCCTGAAGGCATAGACAACGGGAGAGCTTGCTTTTTATTTGGCCTTTCAAGAACAGAACTCAACAAAAACTTGACAAGTAAATAACTCTGCAACACTTGCAGAGTTTCAAAACAACAAAAGGGATAATATTGAATAAAAATGAACTGAAGATTACAGATTTTTTTATTTCACAGAAATCATTAGATCTTCTCTGAAAACCTAGACGTTCCCCCACGATTAAGATTAAGACCACAAAAAACAACTACACATCAGTACACAATTACACAGAAATCACTGCACTCTGCATTTCTAGATGCAGTTGTATGCAAGTTATATGTTTTGTTGATTTTCTCAGTGAAAAGAAGTTTCACATCCTCTACACACTTAAATGTAACATTTTCCTGCTAGTTTTACTTCACAGTACCTATTTCTTTGCTGACTTACGCACATTGGAAAAAATATGTTATGCAAAAGTTATGACACAAGCCAAATTTTATATGTTACTTTTTTCCCCATATGTTGAATTCAGCAAATAAAGTAATTGTATATTAAAATACGCAGACGTGTGTTCACAGTAGAGAATATTTTAACTTATTTTCATTTGTGATTTGACCAGGGGATCCACTTCCTGACCCTTCATACTGATCAGCTTGTATGCAGGACCTGAGCTGCTCCCTTTCATTTTGCCTCATATTAACAGTGTCTGGTTTTGGTGAAATTAAGGTCTAGTATGATACAGAATCTGTTCTTTGCTAAGAATCAGGAAATGCGTCAAATCATTGTCTTTAGTAATCAAATCTTTGAAACAGATGCGGAAGACAGAGATTTGTTTGAAAACCTCTGGAATATTCCTTTAATCCCCATCAGAATGTGAAACAGCAGCATGGTTACACTGGAGCAATGCTTCTTGCTTTTGTGGTTGTGGCCTTGTAGTGCTGTTGCTCTTGGAAAGCACTTGGTACATGGGATCAAATCTGTTAATTGAAACCTGCAAACAAAACATACATATTATTAGACATGTAACTGTTTTGCTGAGGCATGGAAGAATCTTATTAGAGCAAAAGAGCCCGCAGTCTCCTCGTTCCCATGGTTTCATGATTTATTTACCACAGTACGAGTTCAATTTGTATTCAGTCGATACAATATAGTATAGAATTCACTATAATCAGACACAGTAGGGTATTGTGGGGTTAAAAGCACCCCCAGGGTAAAATTCCCTGCCGTGGTTGTTTATCCACCCAAATACTCAATTTCCTTTCCATTTGGATGAATTGAAGGATCAACATCATAACCGGCAGCAGATATCAAGACACAGATGCAGAGTTAGCATGAAAATATCCATACTGGTATCTGGAAAACAGGCAAAATGTAAAAACAAGGAAATGTTAAACTCACAAAACAAAGAAAAGAACAGAACACAGTGTAGAAATACAGGGGATACATGCAAAACTGTGTGGATATCATTAAAGAGACGTAGATGTAGAAATCTTAAGGAGAGCAAAACAAGAAACGGGTGCAGGTAATGATAAGTGGGCGGTGCCACGGTAGAACCGAAGCAGAAGAGGACCAAACATGAGCAGAAGAGCAAATGTGGAGTATCCCCAAATCTTTGTCGCACTTTGGATGTTAGTAGCCTTATGTGCTGGTACACTTTATGTCCAAAAATATCTGGACACCCTTTCTGATTAGTGAGTTCAGGTACTGTAACGTTATGGAGCAGCCACATATGAGTCTGAGGTTACCATACCCAATGCCAAGTATTATCTAGAGGGGTACATACTTAAAAAGGTGGCTCATCAAGGGTTCTTCAGTAAAGAAAATGATTCTATATAGAACAATGAACACTTCAAAAGCCATTTGCATGATTAAATGGTTCTTTGCATTGTGAAAGAATTTTTCAGAATGATGGAAAGTGTGTTTTATATGGTTCTATATAGAACCCTCATGAAAAGGGTTCTATATAGCACCAAAAAGAGTTCTTCTATTGTTACAGGCTTTACATCGTAACAATAGAAGAATGCTTTTTGGTGCTATATAGAACCCTTTTCAAAAAGATTCTATATAGAACCATCTACAGCACATTCTCCATGCAAAGAAGCCTTTAATCTCTTAAATGTCTTCACTAATGATCTTGTGGCTGAATGTAGTCAAATCCTCATAGCTATGTTCCAGCATCTCATGTAAAACCTTAAAGGCTTTTACTGCAGCAAAGGGGGACAAACTCCCTTGATTTCAGAAGAAATGATGTCAGTGTCTACAAACTTTTGTATACAAAAGCATTTGTATATTAAGTTACATGCCTGAACTTATTATTAAATCATCATTAGAATTTTTAATTGAACAAGTAGTTACATAGCTACCTAAAATATATATCGTTTTATTTACATTTAAATGTTTTTGGCAAAAGGCCTTCTATCCATTATAGAGAATACTACCCTTTTAGCTGTAACATAGAGTATTATGCTGTACATGCTAAACAAATAAAACATATAGAACTTAAAGTCTAACAAACAGGGGTAGAAGTAACAGTTCCAGTCCCAGAAAGCCACAGTTTGGTGATTTCCCTGCTCTAGTATACCTACTAAACCTAATAATGAACAGATTAGTTGATTCTGGTGTATTTGAGGAGGAAAATTACCAAATTGTGCTGGATTCCAGCCTTCCAGATGACCCTTGGAGTAGAGCGGAGGTGTAAGACTCTAGTCCTGGAAGACTAGACTAAAGACTGCAGAATTAAAATCCCAGGCTTCTTATTCAGTAACTACAGGGACGTCAATGCAAACTCGTTGAGCTATTCTTAGGTCACAGAAGTGTGTGACCGGCTCTGGCCTTTTAAGGGGATAAACACTCCACCTCATTTAACACAACTGATTTCACAGGTACCAGGTAGATTGAGAGACACATTAATCTCTGCAAGGCTGTGGCAGCATGCAGTGAACTCAGAAAACACTACTCTATGCAGACAGTACACATGGTAAATATGGAGAAAAGATATCCAAAAACTCTTGGCGTACAGCTCTAAAATCTTGCCTTCTGTTTAGCACCACCACATATTTGCCCCTCTAACTAGGAGAGATATTAGCAAAAATATTTGACTCAAAGAAGCACAGTTGGCTGTACACTGGAGAATATGTGTTTAGTCATTTTAGAGTTTGCAACCAACAGTCTTGTTTGCCAGGTTTACAGTTCTTTTTAGGGTCTTTGTGTCTCAGACAGAGATATTGCGATGCTAGACGTTCATTCCGTACATTAGGTACTGTCCCGTATAACTCGTGTTATCGGTTTATTAATGTTGCTAGGGTGGTTGGGACTACCACAGTGTGGTAGGGAAGTCCAGAGGTCCTTCATGGAAAAATCTCAGTTCAGTTGCTGATATGATAAAATAGGTACAGCAAACCCTCAAGACTTTCTATCTTCGGAGAAGGCCTAATGATTTCTGAGAACTAAAAATGATATGTTTAATTCGTTTTCATTTAATAGAATCCTCATGCTTGTTTTATTTATATCCTGTAGGTCTTGTAGTACTGCTCTCATTTCATTGTTAAGTTGGTTGGAAACAGAATAGTTAACACCTTGAAACACCGAAAGGAAAATTGTCCTTAAATTTTTTCACAATGTGGTATCTATGTACAGCAAAGCTAGCTCTCCCATTGATTATTTCTTCTGGAGCTGGACTGAAGGCCTTACACATTACACAAAAATGCTTCTCCTGTTAACAAATCATATTTTTCCAATCTAACCAATGTCACTCTTGGCCTTCTGGAAGCTCTGGGTACATCACCGACTGTAAACAGAAGTGGTAGCCTAAATAGGTTTAGTCTGTTAGAAATGGAAAACCGTGGTAAGTCTGTGTCAGGACTCTTTATTGATAGAGTCACTATAAAACTACAGCTTATACAATCAGGTAAGTATATATATTACAAGCTTAAAATAAAATACATAGAACATCTTTTACAAGCTTCAAATGCCTGTGTTAAATCAAAAATACCAAAAATGTTTATATGCATTAGTGTTAGATATACTACAAACTATTAGAAATCCCATAGGGGTGCTAGAAAACTTGGGATTATCATGGAAATGTTTTTTTTATCCCATTGTTTGACATTTGGTCTGAACTGAAATAGCTCTTATGCTGCATTCACATATTGGCATTGAAAATACCATCATTAAGTTCCTCATAGCGGTTCGTGACCAACAGTGGCATACAGCCATAGAAACATTGCCATGGTAACAGCATCAATACCAAAAACAGATAATTATTAATATTGGGTTATCCTGGACTTCAACAATGAGATGTTCAGCGTTCACAACTCCAAAAAAAAAATCATCAGCCAGTGTACTTTGCTGCAGCTGACAGCAAACGATGGGAAAAGTGTACTCCTGCGGTCAGCAGAACTTCCTGGCAATAAAAAACAATAAAAATATCCAGTTAACTGTAGTCTGTGTAATATATTAAGGTTTGAAACATGGTATTGATTTACTAAGTGAAAAGTAACACATTCTCTACAAAGAACATACTTAAATACGGCATTGTTCTAAATTTTCTAGATTTTTGTGCAGAATTTCTATTTATTTAACATATTTATTGTCTTTAATTTAGTTTAGTTGCCATATTGGCAAAAATAAAACATAGAGTATAAAATTGCACAGGACATCATAATAACGTTTTTTCCCAATATGTTACATTTAGCGAATAACAGTAATTGTATTTTAACATGTGCAAATGTGTGTTACCTGTGCAAAAAATATGGCACATTTTACATGTTATGTTTAATTTTTTTCAATTTTTTAAACTAATAAATAGAAATTGTGCACTAAAATATGCAGGAAAATGACATATTTAAGCTTATTCTCTGTTGAGGATGTCTTAACTTATTTTCAAAGCAATGGAACACGTAATCTGACCAGGGGTGCCCAGATTTTTGCATATGACTGTATTTCCTCTGGACATGGTGCATTGAAAAGGTCCTATATAGCATGTTTATTCATGAGGAAACTGGTGCAACACTGTGGAGTATTAAATATGAAAAAAATCACATAATTCATATATATTTTTCTAATTACTGCCTTGTTGCTGAATTTGAATTACAAATAACTGCGTATAACCATCCCGCCTTTAATAATTTTGGAAACTGAAATGCTATTAAAGTGCAATTATGTTTTACGGAACACCTGACTGAGTGCTGTGTGTGCGTTTGTGTGGGGTTTTTTTGTTTGTTTTGTTCTTCGAGCCCACCGTCGGTCTCTGAGAGCGCTTTTGTGTGTGACGTGTCACTGTTTTGCATGAGCTGCGGGGCAATCCTATAAAGTTTAATTATACATTGCTCCCCTTGTGGAATGGAGAAGATTAGAACTAAATTAAAATGTGTTGACGCATAAGCATCTTTGTGCTGCGGCACAGGAACGCGCTCCCCTGTGACCGAGGAACTTCCATACATGCAGAAATATCAGAGACTACCGTGGGTGGTTCTCGCACACGTTAAGTGATTATTTATAGTTATGCATCAAGCATTCATAAGCGCTCCTTTAGATGCGATCGCAACATATGAACACATTACTGTATGAGGAGTGTGTTTCAGGGGTGATAGATCTTTTTGAGACTCTTCAGCAAACAAAGGGTTCGGAGTTTTTAAACACTGTGTCCACTCACCGTCCACTCTATTAGACACTCCTACCTTGTCAGTCCACCTTGTAGATGTAAAGTCAGAGTCGACAGCTCATCTGCTGCTGCACAGTTTGTGTTGGTCATGCTCTTGTCCTTCATCAGTGGTCACAGAACGCTGCCCACAGGACACTGTTGGCTTGATATTTTTGGTTGGTGGACAATTCTCGGTCCAGCAGTGACACTGAGGTGTTTAAAAACTCCAGCAGCACCACTGTGTCTGATCCACTCATACTAGCACAACACACACTAACACACCACCACCACGTCAGTGTTACTGCAGTGCTGAGAATGATCCACCACCCAAATAGTACCTGCTCTGTGAGGGTCCATGGAGGTCTTGACCACTGAAGAACAGGGTAAAAGTGGGCTAACAAAGTATACAGAGAAACAGATGGACTACAGTCTGTAATTGTAGAATTACAAAGGGCACCTATATAGTAAGTGGAGCTGATAAAATGGACAATGGGCGTAGAAACAAGTAGGTGGTCATAATGTTATGCCTAAACGGTGTACATATATTATATTATACAAAGAGCAAGAAACTACTAAAACTGGCCTTGGATCACCTCTACACCTTTACCCCCATAAAGATTGTAAAGATATATGAAAATGTGTGATTATGTAAATTGGAAATGCACCCATGTCTTCCACCATCCCAACTTCACCCTTCCACCCCACTATCCTCATTAAGCTGTGCTTCGCATGCTATGCCATTCCTTTGGAGCACTATGCTGTTACTAAAAAGCAAGAAGCAACATTGAGAAAATACAAAATCAGTTTAAACCTTAGACTGACCAAATTGACTGTTGATGTAAGACAATAGGGTTTTGTAATAGTTTCAGACCATCTCCAAATATTACTGCAGCATACCATATTATCTTAAGTGCCCTAAAAGCATTTATGACACTTTTTTGTCATCTTATCGCATAATCATGGCTTATGTGGTCACCAAATAAGGGAATACAGTGCCAATTTTCAATAAATGAATCATTCAGTAAATGCCAAACCATCTATCTAACAACTGATACATGTTGAATAGTGCTGCTTACTAGAGAGTCTGGTTAGCATTAGCTTAGCTAGCATAAAAACAGCTCTGCTCACCACAGATCACGTTCGATTCTGACTAAAGCACCAACACCAAGTTTAGATGATAATATTTCAAATCTGAGGGAGTGAACTCAAGTAACTGGTGCTGAAAAGACAGAAAGGTGAAATCAAACCTGTTCCATGGTGTTTGGATCTTTAGCTTGATCGTTTAACTTAACAGTAGCTTAGCGAGCAAAGTGCTACACACTGCAGTACAGGTCTGATTCTGACTAACTGCTGCTCTGCTGAAATGAGTTTAGATGATAAAAACTAATGTCCGAGAGACCAAATGTTGAGAGACTGATGTTGGAGTGACGAAGTTAAAACAGAACCTGTTCTGTGGTGTTTCAGACTGTGGTGTTTTGGGTAAGCGAACGATAGCTTGGTTAGCAGGATAAACATGCCATACACCACAACACAGGCTTGAGTCCAGCTGACTGTTGCTAGAATGACACCTATTGAGAAGATTTCTGAGACTGCAAAGTCAAGTGAGTTGTGTTGACAGTGAAAGCCGAATTCAAAGCTTATGTGATGTGTAGCTCTTAGCGCTGTTGAGCTACTATCCTGCCTAATTTTTCTAAGGTTTTTCCTGACTTCTGACTCTCTCCTGCTTTTTCCCCTCTTTTTCTCAATGGCACTTATTCATGAGCTTCCTCACCACCAATCAGTGACCCCTCTTGAATATATTCATGTGTTTATTTGGGCATTTAGATGTGACATACAAATTGGACACGTGAATTTTTTTTAATACTGGCACCATTTTTAAATAGTGGCATTGTTTCTAAGTTCTGGTATACCATGGCTCTGGTATAATATCCACCCTGCTAAAAAACCACATAGACCAGCATGGCTGGTCACAAGCAAAACCAGCATATGTTGTGTTTTGGATTCTGGCATGCTGGTCAGCAGCAATATTAGTTGATATGATGATCACCACCAGAACCAGCATATCGCTGTTGTCGGAAGAAAACCTTGTATCTCCAAAAAGGTAACTTTACAGGAGAAGGAAAAAACCTACTTTACTTTTACTGCAAATCAATGGAACCAGATTTTTTTTCCAGTCGTTTTGGGTCTTTTCTTTTAGTCCATTCTTCATAAAATTTACATCCAATGTAAAGGGCAACTTGTATTTTCAAATTATGTCAATAACTGAAAAATGACAAAAATGACAGCAGCGATATGTTGTGTTTTGATGCTGGTATGCTGGCCAATCAGCCAGACAATGTTGCGGTGACCAGTTAAACCAGCACTAGACCAGCATAAACCAGCTAAGACTTACATCCCATGCTGGTCTGTGCTGTAAGAACAGTTAGTTTAGTTAGCCATCTGTACTGTACTGTTCTTTTGATCTACAGTTAAGGTTAGCAAATAGCTAGCCAGCTATCTGGTTAACTGCTAGTTAGTCTTGTAAGCGAGTCTTCTGCCTAATGTGGTGAAGAACCGCTGTTTTGTGTAGCAGTAGGTGACTTTTATAACAGGCCTACAAGATCCACAGCAAACAGAGTGGTACACATGTCAGCAAACACATTAGAATATCTCAATTACTAGCAACTAAATTCTTCTATGAAAACTCTCAAATAACTTTTAAAGATATGCCAATCCAACTATATGCAACTAAATTTTTCCAATCCAGCAACTATATGTTGGTCTGAAAACTAGTCATGGTGCACAGAGCAGTTGCTAACACACATCAGGCATCGCTAACTTTAGCTAGCGCATGCATGTTCCATTTCTGGTCACCACATTTTAGTCCACTGATTTTTTTTTTTTTTATTATTATTTTGGACCATTATAGATATTTTGTGACACCAAAATATGAGCACATGTAGGCCTACACCCATTATTTTCAACAGCAGTACTGAGGAATTCATCATTTGAAAAACATGTATCTTAGTATAGAGGGACTTTTAAGAATTAAAAAGATTACTCAAACTCTGACTGCACCATGCCACCAGTATGGATATTAATAATCGACTGACCTAATTGGTGAAACGATAATGCTATGAGCTGCAGCAGTAGTACAGTGGTAAAGTGGCTCAAATCCAGCAGGTAAAGTGGCTCAAATCCCTTCACACACACTGAAGAAATAAGATTAAATGTCAGAGACCTGCACTTTCTAATATCCCTGTTCTTCTGCTGTTCCCTGTCGCTGCACCCTTTAATAAAAATGTCCCCAAGTTGTGATGAAAAGATTATATAACGTAGAAGTTCCCACTTTTGCGTTCAGGTTTAGAGAATCCTTTAGTGCTGAGTGGAATTGGTCCTCGGTGGCTTCTTACAGCACTTCAGTTAAAGCGTTCCAGCAGCCCAAAAAGGGTTCCTCTATTGGGACAAGTAAAAGATCCTCAAAATTATTCTACATGGAGCTTGTTCTTTTAACAGTATAGCAGTAAAAGTGAATGTTTGTGCTGAGGTAATAGCACAATGACACCCTTTCTATGTCATACAGTAGAGAGAATGCTGTGATATAATCGCCTGTGCTTACCCAATAACTCACAGTTATGCAAGATGAAATTAGAATTATGTTAGTACTGATCTCATTACTGTTGTTTTGAAACTGACTGTGGAACTGAAGAGTAATTTGAGACTCAAGATTAAAGGATGATTGTTTACAGCAAGTGCACTGGGTTTCTTACATGAGAGCTTTATTAGTTAAAAATAAGCAGAAATATCAGTACTAAATGCAAATTTGGATTAAAAGCATACATTGGATCAGATTTGAGTAGTAATAATATTTTCGGTATACAAGCAACCTGCATAACTGTGCTACAAGATCAGCACAAGTTCAAATGTTACAACTTACCCCAAAGGTGAGAACTGTAACAAACTGGTAACATTGGCTACAATATTTGGTAAAATGATGCAAAAAAACATTTTATGTTTTTGATAAGATTTCAAACCAAAATACATAAAAATAAATGCATTGAAATAAATATGTTTTATAAAAAGAGACAAACACACAAATTGAGTTTTGACCACAAAAAAAGAACTGCAAATGATAAAATTTAAATATATTTCATTTACATGACATGTACAGAATATTTTTGATTAATATGTGCATTAAAACAATCATAATTGTTTTGAATTTCATATAGGAAAACATGGATTCTTATTGTTTACACTGGAAGGCTTAGTTATAACACTGTGTCAAAACTAACAACCCCCCCCCCCACCACGTGTAGAGGCTGTACATTAGCTTGGCTAGCCCTCAATGTGAGTTATTCCATGCCTAAAAATGGTGCTATATTACAGCCACCAAGACGGTAATCAAAATAGTCCGTGGCTATTCTGTGATGTATACACCCAACTCAGTGATCAAAAACCACTTACAATGAAAAAAAAATACTTTTATTCTACATAAAATGTGAGAAATGTCTGTCCGACTGCTGTCAAAATTCACAGATGATGTTGCTGTGGGAATATGAGAAGGTCACCAAAAAAGTTTTTTACTCAAATTACCTATATGTATAGGTACATTTTACCCTGTGTTAGGTTGTGCCCTGCTTCCCCCTACAATTAGTTTATCAGCACAGGTATTAGAAAGCCTTCAGTGCTTGGACCCCTAATGGAAAAATAATATTTAGTATGATATGTGGAAAAGCTAAATAATTAGCTGCACGTGTCAAAGAAGGCTGTGTTTTTCACTTTGTCTGTAGCCTTTCACACTTTGTCTGTCCTGAAGACAGCAACAAGCTGGCACTGGGGATAACACTTAGCTCTCTGACAAAACACAATCCGACAGAACCGGCCTTCAGAGATGCCTTCAAATTCTGGCCTTATCTTGTACTCTTAAACAAATTTCCAGTATTCATCACTTTCACTCTTTTGAAGTAACATGGTGCCATGTTTGGTCCAGAGCTTGTAGACCTATTTGCTGTTTTTTGACATTTCTATGATGGGGCAGCAGGTGTGGCCACAGGTTGATCGTAGGACAACACAGTTACTTAAGGGAAAAGATTTATTTTTAAATGGCACTGGATTTGACATTTTCTGTGAGTTGCATTATGGCAGGTTAAAATCATGACGCTCTCCATCTTATTTCCGAACGTGCAAAGCATAGTCAAATCATACAATCCAAACGTCTTATTTTCTCAGCCCTCCAATCATTGCTTAGCAGTGTTTTGAATTTGAATTCGGATATGGTGACCTTAGGCTTGTGTACAACTGCTCCAGAGCACCTCATTCTGTTAGCAATGCTTTTCTATGGAGATTATACAAGCTGGGTGTGCAACTGAACACCTGTGTCAGCAATGGATGCACCTTAAAGTAGTTGAATTCACTAATTAGAAGGACTGTCTGAATACTTTTGGACATACAGTGCATAAATGGTCCATAAACATTTTTTCATGCATGCTGTGGCAGTATGCTTTAGCCTAGAATGATTAACAGTTTAGGTGTGAAGTTTGTTGTTTTTCCTCAATACTGGATTTCAGCCATCCGATTTTAACATGGTTATGTTGTTATCACTGGCCGAACACTGCGCCTATGATGAGCAGGGGTATGCTTTGCAGTGAAGGGTGTGGCAGTGTTGGATAGGTTTATGTGAGTCCAGCATTCTTGTTGATGTGTACACAGCCTTGCTATTGTTTTGTATCTCTATAAAGCAGAAGCATTAGGTATAACAGCTATATTGAAGTGCTATACAGTGCTTTTAGCAATAGGGTGCAGATCGATGTTATGAAATTACACGTTTGAAAAAAGCAAATTATCCCCCCAAAAAACTTCCTACTTGGCCTACTCACTTTTTCTCAGGCCTCCAAAAAAAATTATTTCTGCCAAAGCCACTGGATGGTGCACCTTGCTTACATTATAAGTTGACCACATATCGCTAGTGAAAAAACATTGTTTTGTTTTTGTTTTTACTTATACTCTGGCTTTCCAGTCAATGGATGTCAATTGTATCCAGCTTCCCTCTTATAACTTGTAAATATGATCGATTGTGCTCTTTTACCCAACATCATAAGAAACGACCTGTGACTGTACCGAAGCTCTATCATTTTAAATAAACAAGTCCTGAACATCTTTGGTGTGGTTCAAAGCGAGCCGATACAGGATGAGCGTGGGGCTCCGTTTGACTCTGTTCTGTTCAGAGGAGGGGTGAGCTCACTAATTAAAGCCCGATGTGCCTCCTCCAGCTGCCTCGAACCTTTCCAAGTGGCACAAATGTAACCATTACAGCACCATTCGGCTCTATTAATACCTGCAGCATGAGGCAAATAATGACTCCGGCGCTGTTCCTGGCAAACTGCAGGGATGTAACAAACATGTTGTGTGCAGGACCTGTTAACAGCCTGCGAAAGGCTATGATTAGCATTCCAGCATGTACAGTTTGGATTCCATAGTGCTGACTGCTGCTTTTCTCTTATTCACTGTAGCAGAAAAGCCTGCTATGCAGTAGAGACGCCCCCCGTGTGTGTTCATAATATTATATGGCCATAAAAGCCTTTGTAAATAATGTCAGTTGTGCTGCTATAAGCACAATCATGTTGTCATTGTTATATCAAAACCTCTATTTAGTTTTACTTTTTAACCCTGTTTAAAAAGTTTAACTGTCCTTTACATTGTGTCAGCAATTAACAATGAATGGTCAATAGCAGTGATTCAGAGTTTTCAGGTTACATTAATGTACAATAAAGTTAAGGATATTTTTCCTTCTCCTGTAAAGTTACTATTTCTGAGACAGCTTTGTTACAGAAGCAGCTTAAAAATGAAAAAAATTAAGTCACTTTTTAATGATGAATGGTGATTTTATATATATATATATATATATATATATATATATATATATATATATATATAGAGAGAGAGAGAGAGAGAGAGAGAGAGATCAGTCAATTCAATAAATTAGAACACCTCCTAGTTTCTACACTCATTGCCCATTCTAGCAGCTCCATTTACCATATAGGTGCACTTTCTCCACATACTTTGTTAGCCCCCTTTCACCTTGCTCTTCAATGGTCAGGACCCCACAGGACCACCACAGAGCACATATTATTTGGGTGGTGGATCATTCTCAGCACTGTGACACTGACATGGTGGTAGTGTGTTAGAGTGTGTTGCGCTGGTATGAGTGGATCACACAGAGGAGCGCTGTTGAAGTTTTTAAACACTGTCCACTCTATTAGACACTTCCATTTTGTTGGTCCACCTTGTAGATGTAAAGTCAGAGACAATAGCTCCTCTGTTGCTGCACAGTTTGTATTGGTCATCCTTTAGTCCTTCGTCAGTGCTCACAGGACACAGCCCACAGGACGCTGTTGGCTGGATATTTTTTGCTGGTGGAAAAAAACCTCAACAACTAAATTTAATATAATTTTTTTCAGTATTCACCGTGTCCACTCTTTACCTTTACAGCTTCAAATCTTTTCAGGAGACTCACTTTCAGTTTTTCAGTGAAATCTGCTGAGATATTTATCCACACCTCCAAAATCAGTCCTAGGAGTTGGTTGCACTTTCTGCTTCTCACAATCAAATGTAGACTCATCAGTCCAGAAAACTTTACTCCACATCTCAGATGTCCAGTTTCACTGTTATAATGCAAACATTCTTTGTTTTTTGTCTGTCTTCTTTTCTCAGTGAGGCTTCTTGTCAGCTACACATCCTTTCAGACCCACAGCGCTGAGTCGTCTTCTCACAGTGGAAGGATGGACAGAAACACCTGTGGATGTTTTCAGATCTGAAGCAGCTTGATTTTCTCCTCTCTCTCTCAAAGATGAAAGCTTTAAGTGCTGTTTATCTGATGGGGAGAGTTTTGGTGTCTACCAGGTCTACCATTTAGTTGTTAGGAGTCCCATATGCTCTGTAGCTTTTAACCCCTCAAAATCCCAGGCTTAGTGCGTACTATGGCTTATTATTCAGTAACCATAAGGACTTCAGTGCAAAGTGGCCTAGCTATTCTTAGGTTAAAACATTGGGCCCACTGGTGGGCCTTGGCCTTTTAAGGGGTTAATCATTGTTTGTTCTCCAGGTCTGTTTTTTCTACTGTGTATATGTTTGTATTAGACAGCTATATGTACTGTGTATATGTATTGTTTTAGACAACTCAATATTGCACTTATGTACACTCAAACACACACACACACACACACGGACCACCTTTCTGTCCTTGAGTTCGGCCCCACTGCTGGAGGTCCCATTCATTTTCATCTGCTTTGGTCTATGTGCTGTCAGACAGCCGGCCGTGTTAAGTGCCCAAAGGTTCTGCAGACGAGCGTCTCCGTTCTTGAGCCGGGAGCTGCTTTTACTGTTTCCTCTTAGTTCCTTTTACACATGAATACACAGGAGGAGTCTGGATAATAATAATGAAAGGTGCCAGGGGCAGAACAACACTTATACAAGAGACGCCAAATCGCTTCAGATCAGAACATGCATTAGCGATTATCTAGCACCAGCCACTCCGATTCAATGCTCTACAGCTGGAAAACTGTGCAGTGTGTGGGGCTGGGTATCAATAGCAGTACCAATTCTATACTAAAGAATGTCTATACCTATTCATACTAAAGAACTGAAGGCAGGTGTGGCTTAATCCAGAAATAAGCGAACCACAATAGACTACCAAAATTCCTCCAAGAGCACAGCGACGACTTATCCAGAAAGTCACAAAAGAAGCTAGACGAGCATCTAAGGAACTGCAGGCCTTGCTCACCTCAGATAAGGTCAGCGATTCCACCATTAGAATGACACTGTGTAAAAATAGCATGTATTGGAGAGTGGCCACTGCCTACCACTCATAGCCAAGAGGAACATAAAGGGTCATCTTACATTTGCCTAAAAAACACATTGACTAACCCTCAAGCCTTTTGAAACAACATTCTGTAGACTGAGTTGAAAGTGGAACATTTTGGAAGACAAAGGTCCTGTTAAATCTGGCATAAAGCCAACACAGCATTTCACAATAAGAACATCATCCCAACAGTGAAACTTGGCGGTGGTAGTGTGATGCTTTGCTGCTTCAGGGCCTGGGTGACTTGCCACAATTGACAGAACCATGAATTCTGCTCTCTAGCTGAAAATCCAGCAGGAGAATTTCCAGGTCATCAGTCCGTAATCTGAAGCTCAAGTACAGTTAAGGACAATGATATGAAGCACAAGAGCAAGTCCTCCTCTAAATGAGTCAAAAGCGACAAAAGGTTCTGGAGTGGACTAGTTGAAGTCCTGACTTGAACCCCATTGAGATGCTGTGGCAAGAGCTTAAAGGGGCAGTCCATGTTGAAAAGCCCTCCAGTATGAATGACTTAAAGCAATTCTGCGGAGAAGAATGGGCCAGAATTCCTCCACAGCGATGGGGACAATTCCTTTTTTTTAACATACACATCACAAAACTTTTATCCTTAAGTAAATAAAATGATCCTTATGCTCTCCCTGTGTGCTCCAAAGGAATGGACGCTGTAATGAAGGTAAAGGGTGGACACACTAAATACTGAAAAAACTAATATGTTTAGATATATTAGATTCTGTGTAATTCTGTTAAATATGTTTTCTGCTTTTTTCCTAATTCTGAAAAATGTATAAATTGTACTTACTGGCTATTTTGACCAGAAATTAAATAAATGAAAGAGTGGCCCTAACTTTTACACAGTACTGTACGTTTTATTTATTATTTTATTTGAATAAAGCAAATTATATGTGGCATTTATTGGAATTGTGCATCTATGAGCAGTTTTCAAATATCCATATGCTTGAGATTCATACCTCAATGGAGAAATCTCATTTTTTTTACTGTTTTCAGTGCTGTAAGCAGCGCTGTAGTCTGATAGCGTGCCTGATTCTGGGCCTCAGTGTTTCAAAACAGTGACATTTGAAGTAATAGGCCTCTCCACAATACTACGATTAAATCAATTTTCCATGCTGTAATTTGAGCTTGTTATCATTCTATCCAGAGAGTGGATTGACATATGTAAGAGTTAATTGAGTAGATTTGACTTGATTACAGCAGATGAGGGAGATGAAGGGATTAATATAAAGAGATGCCTTCAATCCATTAGAGCTCTTTTCATGAGGCCTTTTATTGGATAGTATGAAACCTCAGGCCTCTCTCTATTTCTCCCTCTCTCTCTCTTGCTCTCTCTTTCCTTTCAGCTTCCACTCCGTTTTGTTATGGTTACCAACTACTTGTGCGTTGATGTGAGTTAGTTTTCATGCCTGAACCTGCCGCATTCAATCACTTAGCTTGTTGACTGCCTACTGTATTAGCTCAGCTTTGGGCTTTCGTTGATAAACTAGAGTAAAGCAATCTTTCAGAATGATACATGTAAGGAGAGTTCAATGCTGGCACAAATATACTGAACTCAACGAACTTATAGAACTACCTATGAGAACTACTACTTCTGCTTAGAAATAGAAATTTATAGATAAATGTGCTAATAGAGAGTATGGCAAACACACTTGGATGTTTTGGTTGATATTATTATTTTAAATAATTGTTGTGGTTGCAACACTAAAAAACTCATTTTGAAGTACCTACAGTACCATGCAATTGGCTTAAGCATCTAAACACATCATTTAAAACCATTTATCTTGACAATAAGTGTGCTTTTCCTTGTAAAAACACCATATATTTATTATAAGAATAAATGCAAATAATGTCTATCAGTGTCTTAAACGGTTTACTGTGGGTTGTTGATCATTGATTTTTCTGTTTTCTGTTTGTAATGAATTATATGTTTTTGCGGGAGCAATGTATGTGTTGTAATGTATGTGATGTGCCTATCTTGGCCAGGACACCCCTGTAATAGAGATTTTTAATCTCTGTGAGATTTTATGAATATAAAGATAAGATATATTTTATGAATAAATTAACATAAATCCTATGAAAGTAACACAAATTTATTATATTCCAAAAAAGCAGCTGATATCTTGTGTCTAGTTAGACGAATGTTAGATGTTTAGCTTCAGATTTCTCCCCAATGTTTCCAGCCATCACACTGATTTGTTTAATTCCATCACCATCACTCTTGATTTAACATAATACTGACTGGTCAAATCAGACTGTGATTAATACCAAGCTGCCTTTAGGAGACTACCACTTATTAATTATTATTTGCATTAATCTTCAAATTTTATAGTGTTTCTAGACAAACACTGTCCAAATAAACAGCTTCTTAAATTAATACCGGGCTGCCATGAGGAGATCAGTAATTATTACTTATTATTTGTATTAATCTTCAAATATTGGGGTTTTTCTAGACAAACAAGCACTTACTGTCCAGATAAACAGCTTCTTAAATGTAAGGTGCCTAAAATTGACATGCATTATATAAGATCATATATGTTAATATCCTCACTTTTTAAAATGACCACAATGTAAACATTGTTAAAGTTTCAAAACACACCATTCGTGCCTCACACCTCATTGTTTTTGTGATTTCACAAAAAAGACACATTTACATATATCCACCTATTCAACCTTCAACAGTTTAGCTCTTCCCATTCGTATTAAAATTGTTAGTAGTCCTTCAAACAAGACTGCTTTTTGAATGGGGCAGCCAATCAGCACCAAGGCCAATTGTCTGTACTTTTAAGGGATAAAGAGAGGCTGGAAAATGGCCATGTAAAATTGAATTACGACTGTTTTTTGTACACAAAACCACACAAACGTCATAAAAGGACCTCTGGGAAAAAAGAAAAATGTAGATTGAGGCCATTTTCATTCCAGCTCTGATTTCTTTAAGCCAAACTGGCCGATGAGCAATTTTTATTCACCTTTTTTTAACCAAAGCTCACACTGTGTGGGCTAAGTGAACGCATGAAACACACCAGCACATTTCCAGTATTTTCTTTTAGCCAAAGTTACAATAAAAATAGTATTTGCTTTTTATTGGAACTACTATTTTAAATTAATAAATGAAAAAAAAAACAACAGTGGCCTATTTAAATAAATCCATCACCTTATTTGCGTCATAGAATTGCAACACAGATTGGCCAAAATGAAATAATAAATTGTTCTATTGTTGATCACAAGTTTGGAGAAAAAATCTACTGATTTGGCCGATTTTAATCATGCATCCATAACAATAGGGTCAGTAGTGTAGAGGTCAGCAAATTTCCATATTCAAGTATAAACGCTTGTGAAGAAGCAAGGCAAGTGTAAATTATTTTGGTCAATAATGTTGTAACATATAAGAAGCACCATGCATTAAAAAATCAACTTACTGATTTTCTTAAAGTCAGCATCTGTTCTGCTGAATATTTTTAAACCGTCACACGCACAGCGCCCGTGGTGATGGTCATTTGCAGAGCGCAAAGTTATTTGGCACGACAGAGAACAAAACCATCCCTCTCATGCTTCTCCTTAGGCAGAAAAGGAACACTGTGGAGTGCTGAGAGAGAGTGTTTTCCTGCTTCTTGTGGGCTGAGATTCGGATAATTACACAGTGCACTCAGGGTTGTGACCTCTCCGCGGTCATCTGGGCTATAAGAGCCACATCCGCATCTGCACGGGTGTGTTCCCAAAGTGTCCGTGGGATTACACAAGCTCCACTCCTCAAATTCAGCCTGACTGACGGCGATGTCTAAAACGTCTGTGGTCACGTCGAGGTGTGTGAAAGTCTATGACAAAGCTTTGCCATTTACTTGGCTACTTTGCAATAATGGAAGCATATCAAGTATCACTTGATGCTCCATAGACTACTCATGTTATTTTACTGTGGCATTAGTACACATTGAATTGAGCTGAACAAATTCTATTCATTTTCAATTAAGAGGACTGTTAACTAGATTAATAACTAGTATCAAAACTCAACGGGCCTCATTCACCAGCCATTCTTAAGAAGGAATTCCTTCTTTAAACCCAATTAAAATCACCAGTGTTTTTCTAAGGTAAGAACACTCAAGAGCACAAAGGTGCGACCAATTCTGCGGTTTAAGAACATGTCATGAATCTGACGTAGACTTTTTCTTAGGATCTTTCTCAAGAGCACATTTAAGAAAAAACTTAGGACGATATTGGTGAATGAGGCCCAATGATAATAAACATATGTAATGATGATCATTCACCAAAGTTAGATTTGAAAAAAAAAAAAATCTAAACTATAATTTAGATGAAGAAAAACTAGAAAAATGCTTCTTCTCTGACAGTGGCTTTTGTTTTCTGGCAGAAGTTGGACTGTGTTCAACCTGAAGGGATCACGGTAACCATGGTGAGTTTTAGTGTCTAACACAAGTAGGAACATGCAAACACTGTTCAAATCACTTAAAGCAGCATTATGCGAGAATTAGTATTTTTCGCTCTTGTGCGCCCCCTACAGTTGCAGGTTCGATTTCACTTTTACACCACTGTTGTGCATTCAAATTGTAGCATGTACACATGCATTTGTTAACGAGCTGAAGGAATACTGTTGTTTCTGTGTGTAAATAACTGAAATTGCGAGATGGAATTTGGCACAACACCTGCAAAGAACATCAGAAGAGAAAGCACCATGTCGACTTATGAGGTAGGGTAATATTACAAAATTGTACTACAGGAGGTTGCAAATTTCAAAGCTGATCTTGCATGAGATTTTCAAAGACTGACCAAATTTTTTGGCATGAGATGAATTTATTGCATGCTGGCCTGAAACAGGCCTGAGGTTGGACGATGTTTGGTGTCCGGAAAAACAACAAAACTCCATATGACTGGAATAACACAGATATTGTTACAGCCTACGTCGCAATCTTTCATAAATAACATTGACAGGGATAAACATTCTGCTGTTGGATTTATGTTGTTTTCCCGTTAGCCGTGAGACTGTCTTGCATCCTTTTATCTCTTTAGATCTCACCAAAGAGTAAAAGCCAGTCTGAGATTTACTCTTGTCCGGTTTCTTGCTTCTGTCGGCCTCTGCCATGATGTCCATGATGTGAATGTCGAGTTACTTCTCATTGCCAGCTGAACAGCCATAGTTGTTTGTATGCGATGTGGTGTCTGACGCCGCTCCTCCAAAGTTCCATAGTGCTATAGCAGATGTTCCAGGCCTGGACAGAGACCCCATTCTCTCTTTTATAAGTCAGTGTTCCATCAAAACGATTCTGAAGCTGTTATTTTAAGGCAAAATTGTTACATAGTGTTGCTGTAAGCAGTGTTAGCATTTGTCGGCTAACAAATTGTGCATTGAGTGTTTAAATTTGGTCAAGTTTAGTTAAATGGCAGCTCAGACATCCAGTGACAGTAGAAAAAGAGAGAGAAGGAACAGTTCTATAAACAAGCTGCTGAGCAAAGCCCTTTTCACTTGTGTGAAGTGGACACTAGTTTTGTTTTTAAAACCATTTATCATGGTAATTTTTCACCATTAAGTTTTCACAATGCTCAAAATGCTCACTAGTTGCCCATGGTAGTTGTGTGTGGGGAGCTCATTCACTCACTCACGCACTCAAACTGTCCACAAGGGGGTGCTATTAGTAATTTGTACTCATGTAGCCTTTGATGCTTTATAAAAACAGAGCATCCCACCAATGTTGTTTCATAAAGGAGAATTTTATCAAAATCTCTGCATAACTACATCATTACGATGTAAATGAAGTTATTTAGAGTGGTCAGAATTGTTTATTGTGGTGGTGATTGGAACTGGACATCCCAAACTCCAGCAGCCCTGCTGTGCCTGATCCACCACCCTGATCCATCCTGGCCATTGAAGAACATGGTAATGCAGAGAAACAGATGAACTACAGTCTGTAATTGTAGAAGTACAAATTCCTCCTATATGGTAAGTAGACCTGATAAAATGGACACTGAGTGTAGAAACAAGGAAGTGTACTTAATGAAGTGGCCGGTCAGTGTAGTTTGTAAGATACACATTTTGACATATTGAACATCACGTGAATAAATGAACTAGCTTTAATCGTCACTCAGTTACTCTGCTGATGATCCAGTCTAATCTACACTCACACGATACATGTTCATCCTGACATTAGCTTTGTGACACAGGCACATATTTAATGAATGCGTCAGATTAATTCTGACACTTTGCCAACCTGATGCTTCAGAATTTAACCTTTCAAGAGCACAATTAAAATCTGTCCCTATGCTCATCAGTTATGCAAATGCATGCAAGCAAATGGTTGCCATGTGTTTGACCCCGCCAAGGACAGTCCCTGTCCACCTCTCAGGAAGCCGCTCCGATTGTATGCCTTCTAAGAATAATTTTTAACTCCACAGAAGCTTTAGAAATCATTGATGATCACTTTAAATCCATAAACTCCAGATTAGAAGACTTCACACATCTAGAAATATTAGGTATAAGCATTAAGGTCTTTGGCACTGCATGGTAAAGTCATATCATACTTGTTTGTATTAATTTATGCACAGTTCCTTCAAAAAAAATATGTCAACTGACTCTATTCATCTAACAAAGCTAATTGTGCTGACTTGACCAATTTTTTTAAATTCATTTGTTTTTCTGTTTACAATTTTCCACTTACCTTAGATGTATCAGCCAAGATATTCTTGAAATTTTGATATTTTTAGTTTAGAACTGGAGCAACTAGGCCAGTGTTGCCTACACACACAAACAGTCAATAGTCACCCAAATCTTTTCTGTAAATACATCCCCAAAATTTCTCTCAATCCGCTCAAACTGCATCCAGGTCTTTATTAGGGTCATGCAGACTTGTTAATGAGGTTTAGGACACAGTATGACTTACTGTATAAGTAACAAAACCTCAGACTCCCATACACGTAGACGATGTCATGCGGACCTATGGACACGCCAGATAATGTTCATGATTTCTGTTGTTTATATTTATGTAACTGATAATCTTTAATCTTTGCGCTGCAGATATACACTATATGGACAAAAGTATTGGGACATCTACACATTACACCTACAGGAGCTTGTATGAAATCCTGTTTTAAATCCATAGGCATGAATATGCAGTTGGTCCCCCAAAAGAGCATTTGTGAGGTCAGACACTGATGTTGGACGAGAGGGCCTGGCTTGTAATCTCTGTTCAAGTTCATTCTAAAGCTGTTTGATGGAGTTGGGGTCAGGGCTCTGTGAGGGCCAGTCAAGTTCTTCCACACCAAACTTACCCAGCCATGCCTTTATGGACCTTGCTTTGTGCACTGTGGCTCAGTCATGCTGGAACAGAAAAGGGCCTTTCCAAAACTGTTCCCACAAAGTTGGACGCATACAATTGTCTTGATGCGTTGAAGCATTAAGATTTCTCTTCACTGGAACTAAGGGGGCTAGGCCAACCCCTGAAAAACAATCACGTAGCATTATCCCTCCTCCACCTAACTTTACAGTTGGCACAGCGTAGTCAGGCAGGTAACGTTCTACTGGCATTTGCTAAACCCAGACTCATCCATCAGGCTGCCAGATGCATGATTCATCACTCCACAGAATGCATTTCCACTCTCCAGAGCCCATTTGCGGTGTGCTTTACACCATTTCTATATAGTGTATGTTTATGCATTGAAACAAAAGAAATTGCAAGTGTAATCGAGTGTATATGTGCCTGTTTGACATGCATAAATGTGAAGGGGTGTCAAATTTGGCAGCAGTCTGCTGATTAAAATGGCTACCCATTAAGCTACTCAGTGATGTTATGTTCGTTCTTATATTTCACAGAAAGTCACAATGTCTCCTAAACCACATCGACAAGTCCGTGCGACATTAATGAAGAGCTGGATGAGGTTAGAGCAGGTTGACAGAAGTGTACAGTAAGATTTGGGTGACTATTGACTTTTAGTGTCTGATAGCTACAACAGCCTTGTAGCTCCAGCAAAATGTCTTAGCTGTTCATCTACATTTATGGTAAATGGAAAACTGGGAAACTGTGTGCCAAAACATTCCACATATACACTTGAAAAAAAGTCCCCAGCTACCCCAAACTCTTGTTTTTATGCTTTCTATGCAGTCTACTACCTAATGGGGGAGGTAATGCAGTAGTGTTTGGACAGTGTCGCTGTGCAAGGAAAAACATGTAGCTCTGAAACAGTAACTTTACAGGAGAAGGCAGAAATGTTCTTACCTTTAATGTAAGTTAGTATAAGGAGGTTTCATTCCAAGTAATGTTGATGAATTTCTATTGTTCCATACATCATAATATTTTCACACCACATAAAGGGCAGCTGCTATTATTTAAATAATGTAGAAAAATAATAATCAACAAAAATGGATATACATGTTTTTTATGTGTATACATGTTTTTCGACAATATATTCCTGTGGTTAAATTCCGAATGATGTATGATGTTTATTAAAAGTAGCTTTTAATAAACATCATACATGAAAAGTATCTTTCAAAAGTATGATTTGTTTATCTCAGACATTTGATATCATTTTCAATGCAAGAAAACCACATAAGCGGACGTTATGTGTCCAAAAGTTTGTAGACACCTGCTCATCCAACATTTCTCCTGAAATCAGGGGTATTAATAGGGAGTTTTTCCTCCTTTGCTGCAGTAACAGCTCCTACTCTTCCAGGACAGCTTTATGCTAGATGTTAGAACTTTGCTGTGCTAATATGATTGCATTCAGCCACAAGAGCATTAGTGAGGTCAGGTACTGATGTTGGATGATCAGTTCTGGATCACTCAGCGGTATTGGATGGAGCTTCATCTCTCCAGAAAACAGTTCCACTGCTCCACAGCCCAATGATGGGCTATACCCCTCTTGCCCTTGCTTGGCTTTGGACATGCTGACCTTTAGAACATCCCTTTATATCTGTCAGTGCTTTTCTATGGGGATTATACAAGCTATGCGCCTACTTGTGCCAGAAACGAGTGCATCTTAAAGTAGCTGAATTCCCTAATTAGAAGGAGTGTCTACACACCTTTGGACAGATAGGATATGATTTCTGACCACACTAGTCGACAGCAAGAATTTAGGCCTTGCTGTCTATACCGAAATACACAAACAAGCTGTGGCTAGAAGATGTGGATATTAATGTCTCAGATATTAATGTCTCAGAGGAAGTGTACTTTTCAAGGTACAGGGCTTGGTATCACCATGGCAACGGTGAGGAAAGGGAGGGGGTGGGCAGAGGCCAGCGCAATCCGCAGGATCAGAAATCAGATGGCATTTATTATCAGGCAATGGGTGATCAGTAAAACCACCACATCTTTTTCTTAACTGCACACTGAAAACACATGCAGTTGCCCACAATGATGGATCATCTGTGCTGCAGTGCTTTGGAAAACTGCAGCACTGATTCCCCGCCACCTATACACGGCCAAACGGTCATTATTTTATATTTTAACTGTCCACTTTATTAGAAACATCAACATTCCATTTCCATTTACTGGCCATTCTGTGAGAACCACCACACAGATCCATTATATAGGTGAACAATTACAGGCTGCAGCCCATCTATATTTATTGACTGCCCTCCAACCCATTCATCATTGGTCAGTTTCTGATACTACAGTCTCTAGCTGTACAGCAGCAAGGTGGAGCTTTGAAAACACCTCTTGCAAACGTGAGTAGATGAGTAAATTCTCTTTCCAAAAGTATCCAGACAGCCCTTCTAATGAATGATTTCAGCTACTTTAAGGTAGCTTGTATAATCTCCATAGAAATGCATTGACCAATTATACTGGATGCTCTGGAGTAGCCACAGATAAACCTAAGAACACCATGCTCAATGTAATGTGGCGTCTAGAGGGGTATAAAGCCCCCCAGCATTGGGCAGTGGAACTGTGTTCTCTGTAGCCATGGAGCTCCATCCAGTACCTATGGGAAGAGCTGAGTGATCCAGAACTGACCACCCAACATCAGTACCTGACCTCACTAATGCTCTTGTGGCTGAATGCAATCAAACCCTCCAACATCTAAAGTAATGCCTTCCCAGAAAAGTAAAGGCTGTTACTGCGGCAAAGGAAGAACAAACTCACTATTAATACCCGTGATTTCAGAAAAAAAAAAAACGATAGGACACACAGGATCCGTGCATAATATAAATATAAATGCAAGACATATAATATAAACAACCAGTAACCAGTGTCCGTGAACTTTAACACGAGTCTCTCTACAGTAGAGTGGGTGCAGTTTTAAAAAGTCCTGACTTGAGCTCACAGGGGGCGCTATTGCTCTTGTTCTGCGAGAACGTGGAATAAAGTTTACAGACGTTTCAGCTCCGGCCAGAGCAGAGCGCGCAGCGGCGCAGAGGAGTGAGAGACAGGCTTGTTTAAAAGTGCAGTGAAAGTTAGCCGCGCGCACACACACACACACACAGGCGCGCGTGGTCCCCGGTGATGGGAGACTCGGCACTCGAGTGACAGCAGCGTGGGCGCGCGCGAGTTTTGGTGGCGCGTGCACAGGTGCAGAGTACAAGACAGCAGAGGGGGGAGTATGTCTGAGTGAAGGGAGAGAGAGAGAGAGAGAGAGAGAGAGAGAGAGAGAGAGAGAAGCCTAAATAAGAGAAAGAGAGAGAGTCTGTAAAGAAACAGTGAGAGAGTGGAGAGTAAATGGGACAGAGAGAGAGAGAGAGAGAGAGAGAGAGAGACTGCAGAGAGTAAACGAGAGAGAAACTGTGGAGGGTAAGAGAGAGAGACTGCAGAGAGTAAACGAGAGAGAGACTGTGGAGGGTAAGAGAGAGAGAGAGAGAGACTGCAGAGAGTAAACGAGAGAGAGACTGTGGAGGGTGAGAAAGAGAGAGAGAGACTGCAGAGAGTAAACGAGAGAGAAACTGTGGAGGGTAAGAGAAAGAGAGAGAGAGAGAGAGAGAGAGAGAGAGAGAGAGAGAGAGAGAGAGAGACTGAAAAGTGAGAGAAACTGAAGAGTAAGAGAGACAGACTGTAGAGTGTAAAAGAGAAAGGGTGAGAGGGATTGGAGTGTGTGTGTGTGTGTGTGTGTGTGTGTGTGTGTGTGTGAGAGAGAGAGAGAGAGAGAGAGAGAGAGAGACAGGAGTATATGAGAAAGAAAGACTGAATAGTAAGCGAGAAAGAGAGACTGTGGGGAGTAGAGAGAGAGAGAGAGAGAGTGAGAGAGAGAGTGGGAGAGAGAGGTGTTTATATGTGTGAGGAGAGGGAGAGAGAGACTGTTGAGAGTGAGTGAGAGAGAGTGTGTATGTGTGAGTGAGAGAGAGAGAGAGAGTGAGAGAGAGAGAGAGGGGCGCTCTGTCCTCGTGCGCTGTGCAGTTAAGTTGCAGGCGGCTCGAGCTGCTGCTGCTGCTGCGTGCCTCTGCTGCTCCGGAGGGGGAAAACTCTCCTCCTCGCGCGACTTCCAACTCTCTCCCCGCGCAGTGCGGAGCTGCCATGGAGCCCGCGCGCACACTCGCGCTCTTCACCCTGCTGCCGCTTCTCCTGCACGCGGACGGCCTGTACATCGCCAGTAGCATAGGTACGTGCACGCGGGCTTCAGCCTCAGCACACTTCTTTTTCTTCTTTTTTTATCTGCATGCAAAAGCAGTGCAGTGGAACTCTCCCCAATCCCTCCCTCTCCCCCTGCCCGCTGACTTTTTCTTGGTCAACTTTTTTGCATGTGGTCAGTCTGCTTTAAATCACTTTTTTTGGCAGCCGCGTGCTGCTGTGTCATCTGTCCGCGCGAAGTGCATCTCACTTAGTTGTGGAAGAAGGCAGGAGACTGGGACGCACGAGCGAATTCGAAAGCCGAGAATGATGCACGCGCCCCGGGCTGGGAGATGGCAGGAGAGTGATATTACTCTGTAACTGGTCGCGTGACGTGTCGCTTTGAACTCAAAACAGGGTTGAGTGACGTTTAGAAACAAAGTTCAGTGTGTTTATGCAACGAGGTTGAAGTCAGCTTTCCTTTCGAATTTTCCCGTTCCACCTTAAATGGTGCACCATTTAAGGTGGAACGGGGAAATTCGAAAGAAGCTGGCGAATGGGAAACCAACTTCAGCCGTGTTCATGCAAATGTTGCACCGCATTTAAACACGATCTGTGCAGATATTGTCGCGTTTTATTCACTTCTCTGTTCCTTCAGATCATCTGCACGCGGAGGCGAATACATGCCTCTGAAATAGTCTTTTATCTGCTCGTGCATTTCACTCCAGAATTGCATTTTTGTGCAACTGATGCTGAATTTGACGGGATGTGGAGTGCAGTCAGTCCAGTGATGGTGATCATGCAAGCTCAGCACGAGGAGGGACAGAGTGTGCTCGTGGTCTTCATTAGGTGTGGCCAGTTCCCCACTGAGCCTCGCTGGAGTCTGAGGTGTTAGAGCGGAGAGAAAGTGAGAATTAGACGGAGCTCGTGTGGTTCGGGCAGAAACGAGCGCGCAGGCAGGACAGGCAGGCGTTTTGCAGGTCGCTTCGCGCGGGCGCGTTGGGTTTAAGCGCGAGGAGGCGCTTGCAGGTGGCTTTTTTCGAAGCCCGAGAGGCAGCAGCAGTGAGAAAACATCCCATAAGGGCAATTATCACCCTGACCTCTGAGCTTCCTCCGGCTGCTGGAGAGAGAGGAGAGAATGTGCTGCATTGCATTTACACTCAGACTGTTTAGCTGCAGTTTGGGCTTCTACTCTGTTATACTAAATTTGTATTTTGGTTTATTATTATTAATCGGGCTGAAAGATGCATTGTTGTTACATCACAACCACAGCTTGCTGGCAGTCTGGCACACAACCTTTAGGGGTCAAGTCTTAAGGCACTAAACAGTGGATTTCCTGGTCTTCTTACCAATAAATAAATAAGTACATATAGTGCTGTTGTGTCACAGCAAGAAGGGCCTGGGTTCGCTTCCCCACCCAGGTAACCAGGGACCTTCCTTTGTGGAGTTTGCATGTTCTCCCTGTGTCTGCGTGGGTTTCCTCCCACAGTCCGAAGACATGCAGTCAGGCAAATTGGAGATGCTAATATTCTGGATATTCTGGTCATTTTACCAATATATAAATACATAAACAAACAAAAAACAACAGGCCTGGGTGACAGTGGGTAGTGCTGTTGCATCACAGCACGAAGGGCCTGGGTTCACTTCCCCAGCTGGGTAACCGGGGTCCTTTCTGTGTGGAGTCTGCATGTTCTCCCTGACTCTGCATGGGTTTCCTCCCACAGTCCAAAGACATGCAGTCAGGAGAATTGGAGATGCTAATATTCTGGATATTCTGGTCTTATCAATAAATAAACAAACAAACAAACAAACAAACAATCAATAAGGCCTGGGCGGCAGTGGGTACTGCTATTTTCTCACAGCAAGAAGGGCCTGGGTTCGCTTCCCCGCCCGGGTAACCTGGGTCCTTTCTGTGTGTTCTTGCATGTTCTCCTTGTGTCTATGTGGGTTTCCTTCTACAGTCCAACAACATGCAGTCAGGCCAATTGGATATGCTTAACTGCCCCTTGTTGTTGAATAAGTGGATGTTTGTTAATGAGTTGTTTCTTGTGACATCAAAGAAATAATGAGTGGCCAGTTTTGAAGCTTCAGAGTGGTCACTTCAAACGTCTTATTTAAAGAAAAAAGAGAAATTTGGTTTTCAATGATACGTACATCACATTTTTATACCTGTTTCTGTATCTTTGTGATAATACAGCACAGAAATACAGTTCAAACATTTCCTGAATCTGTAGAGTCGCCCTTTCCATTCCATCTTATCACGAGATCAGGCGTGACTCGCATCCAGAGTTATGAGGCTATGAAGAGGGGCTGAGATACACGTCATCTACCTCTCACCATGTGGAACTGGTGGAATGTGTCCGTCTACATTCTGTGTGAAACTGACCAATGGACACCCAAGAAATCACTGAGCACTGACCCATCACACCGGAAACCCTTCATTCTTCACTCAGTCGACATCGGAGAGACATGAAATGGTGTGCAGAGAGTTTAAAGCTGCTGAAGTTGCTGCAGCAGTTTTGGAAAGTAGTGATGAAGATCATTCTGATATGAAGCATGTGAGTGTCATGTTTTATGCAAGAGCCTTTAAAGGTGAATTTAACAAGATATGCAACAATTAGGAAAATGTCCTCAGACCCTAGAGGGTTAAAGGGTCCCTGATCTTAAATATGCCTCTAAGAAAGTGATATTTCATGCATTTCACCTTTTTTAAACGGAAAAAAAACCTTCTCCTGCAGAGGCCGGACCAACACTGGAATTGCGGGACAGTATGTCTGTTGCATGAATAAATAGTTGCCAGAATTGCTGTTTTTCATTTGCCAGGAAATATTTCTGATGAGATTACCATATATGATATACTAGATATTAGATATAATCAACTTGCCTAAGAAAGAGAAAAGTCAAAGGAAAATAAGTGAAATAACAGGAGCTTCCAAAACTGGAGTTCAAAAAATTATTGAAAGAGAAAATGGGACACCTGAGCACCGTGCAAGACCTGGTAGACACCAAAACTGTCCCCATCAGATAAACAGCACTTAAAGCTTTCATCTTTGAGAGAGAGGAGAAAATCAAGCTGCTTCAGATCTGAAAACATCCACAGGTGTTTCTGTCCTTATTTCTACTGTGAGAAGACAACTCAGCGCTATGAGTCTGAAAGGATGTGTAGCTGTCAAGCCTCACCGAGAAAAGGAGACAGACACATTGAACAAAGAAATTGCTAGTGTTGGACTGACCACCCCAGAGTCCAGACCGCAACATCACTAAATGCGTGTGGCATTTTTTGGATCATGAGAAGCTGAAAATGTGAAACCAAGTTCTAAGCCTGAACTTTGGAGATGTTGTTGTAAAATGTCCCTGTAGATTTCTTTGAAAACTGAAAGCCAGTTGTTTTATGTTAAATATATTTGTCATGACACTGAAAGATGAATAACTTGTGATAAATGGTCGTTTTAGATGAGAAATGAAATAAATAAAGGGTGGTCACTGACTTTTACGCAGTACTGTAGGTACTCATATATAATACACATGGGACATATTAGAACATATAGGCACTTTTATTTGTAATATATGCAAAATAGTAACTTCACAGGAAAGGGCAAAAACTTTCTCCACTTAAATGAATAAGTTCATGTAAAGAGATTTTATTCCAAGTAAAATCTAAAAAAGTCAAGGCCGTTTTGGAGCATGGTCCATTCCTATTGGTCCAATCATCATGAATTTTTCACTCAAAGTAAAGGACCGCCGCTTGAATTACACCTCAAGCTAAAAGTTGAAAACATAAAGACACTTTTTTTTGGACAGTGATGATATGAGACATGATCCCATGTTATGACACAACATAAAAATAAATGTGTGCCTGTGTGTGTGGTTCTAGATTCCCTGAAGCACGTGCTGGGGGACTATGGACTGGTGAGGCCTGTTCTGACCGATGCGGAGGGCCGCTTCCTGTCGCACGCGGTATCGGCCGGTCCAGCAGACGGGCAGTTCCGTAGGCGCTGGCGAAGAGAGGCGGAAACGGCTGGCCACGCCCCCAACCAGGCCAGTGGGGACGGCCAGAGGCTGTACTACAATGTCACTGTCTTCGGCCGGGAGTTCCACCTGCGCCTGCGCCCCAACAGGCGCCTGGTGGCCCCCGGAGCCAAGATGGAGTGGCAGGGGTCAGACGGCACTCGCTCGGAGCCGCTGAGCAGCAGCTGCATGTTTGTGGGCGACATCACGGACGTACAGGGAGCCTCTGTGGCCATCAGCAACTGTGACGGTCTGGTGAGTTTACACTGGCCTTTTTTAGCTGCCATTTGGTTATAATAAGTGTTGGAGATTCAACTGGGAGTTATTGCAACAGCAGTGTTTTAGTGGTGGGGAATATGAACCAAAACTAATATCATGATATTTGTCTGTGGTTTTGATGATAAGCATTGATAGCGCAAAATACATAAAAGCAGAAAAAGATTACGAGAGCACTACATCTTGATACTAGCTTCATTGCCACTCTATGTGGCTGTTATAAAGCTTCTTTCTGATATTTGTTTTCATGTCTACTTACCCTTTAATGTTGTTGACAAAACAAAGATGTGGCTGATATTGTCCTGGAATCTGGGCCACTATGAGGCCACTATGAGTGTAGGATATATGATGATTGTATGGTAAGTCCACAATGGAAGATATTTTATTGTGATATGTAATATTTTTTGCTACACTGCTCTTCCCTGGATCTAAATGAAGGTAATATCCAGGCTTCAGTGGCGAATCTGCTGCGATACGTTTTGGCACATTTACTTATATTGTGACTTTAAGGCCATGAGGTCAGGAATGCACGTGAGACTATTTACTTTGCCCTGTCTTAATTCTGTATGCATGAGTGTTGGATTTGCCATTTTAAATGGTTTGTCAGGTTTCACTTGTGTGAGGCTTTTGGATTCAAACCAAATAAGATGCATTGGAACACATTCAACAATATTTAAGATTAGCATCAGAGCTACAAGCACACCCTAACAACAGCCCACCTGCATCACACGATGATATTGGCATATTTGGCATATTTAACATGTTTGTGTTTCCTTAAATATGCATTTGAGCTGTATGTTGGACAGTTCTGAAGTTAAAGCAGGATCTCATGATGGTGATGATGTAATTTTGTCCTTGCTACAGTTGCGATACATGAATATGTGACGCTGTGCATGGAAAGTGATGTGTATATGATGTTATTCACTTTTATTATTCATTTCAGAAAATGTTAAACCTCAGAAATGGGAGTCATCAGTGGCAATATTAAAGCCATGCTGTAATTTGATATCAATCATTTCTCACTCAGAGCTCATTGAAACAAGCAGAGACATTCTGTCGAATTAGCAGATTCGAAACTTTCAGTCAATGCTATGTTTGTGCTTGTAGGTAGACGAGGAGATATTTTATTATGATTTGAATTTAATGAAAAGGTCCAGCTGTGCTAAGGTCATCTTGGGTGAAGAAATACCATCCTTTACATTTTTCACCTGTCTTTTCAACGTGCTTCATTTCTCATTGTTGAAACAAACTGAAAAAAGAACTTAGAGGGTAAATGTGATTCTTTGTGTACAAGCTTAGCAAAAAGTTTCCTATATAGTGACAAAAAATGGTTCTATGATTTGTAAGAATAGCAGAATCTATTTTGCTATATAAAAGCGATGGGGCACTCGAGGCCGTGCGTTACTGCGATTTTATGACGGGACGGGTGTTCTTAGGCATGACGTGAAGCTCCCTTTCCTGTGATAAAATCACTTACAGCCTCAAGTGACTTATTGCTTTTATAAAATGGCAGCCAACATAAAATATGATTCAATTTGAGAAAATAATTTAGGTTATTATTAATAATAATCGACATAAACAAGTATTCTGCCAAGAAATGTAGTTCCTTCAGAGTATGGTTTCATTGCCAACAACCATGGACCACTGAATAGGGAGAAAGTTTGGTCGCCCATCCCTGTATATTGCGGTCATTTCAGTGTCATATAACAGTGAACATATAATAACACAACACTGTTAACACAGCACAGCGCTGGCTAGAATTTCTGTACTTTCATACCTAGCACACTATTTAGGGAGTACGGAGCCATTTGGGATTCAGCCTGGGTTTGATGCGACTTCTGACTGAAACAAGGACATTTGAAGCGTGTAATCCATTCAACTGGGCAGCCAGGGTCCTTGTGTGTGGGCTTCTTCCGGTTTCCTCCCACAGTCCAAAAACATGCAGTCAGGCTAATAGGAGATGCTAAATTGCCACTAGGTGTGAGTGTAGGTGTGTGTGAGTCTGCCTTGTGTTGGACTGGCAACCTGTCCAGGCTGTTTCCTGCCTTCTGCCCATTGAGCACTGGGTTACACCCTAGCAGCCCCCCGCCACCCAGGAGGATTAGCGGCTTGGATGACCCGTGAGTGAGTGAGAGAATTATTATTTTACAGACACAATTCTTGCTGTCTTATATTCTTCCAACATAATGATCTTTGCCTTGCCTTTAAAATGTCTTTGAGTTTTGATTACACCACCATTTAACATCACAGTACAGAGGGAAAATGCATTATGACTTCAGATTCACGCTGAATAAATGATGGAGGCCTACAGCTTTCCTCAGCGCTGCCCGGGCAGTAGAAAGTTCAGAAGAGACGTAAACACAGTCTCGCGACACGGCCTTGGCTGACAGAGCGTGTACAGTAGAGGTCTTCACACGTCTAAAAATCTAGCAGCTCACGCTGTTTTCTGAGAAACAGTGAGTCACAAAGGTGAGAGCGCTACTCCCTTATGCCCGCTGTGTGAATATGTGTACAGTTATAGAGGGTGGCGCATCACAACAACTAACATCTGCATACGGCTGAAAGATTCAGCGCTTCTACACTGAAATTACTATTTTAAAAGGTGCAAGTTTTATTATAGCATACAATATCAGCAGCATTAGACCAGTCAGAAGCAGCCAAACACCAATCAGCTGTGACATCTCAACCAAAGGTGGATAGTCTGGTCTTCTTGGCCAAAAAACAAGCCTGAACTTTAATTTATACAAAATAAATGCTGTTTAAATTGCAATATTAGTCTTGAAACTCAGAATTAAATAGGCCTGCACAACAAGCCGTTATATAATTCTGCACAGTAAGCTTTGAAGTAAATCTAAACATTTATCTGTGTGTGCATATCTGCTTTTGCTAGAAACCCCGTGTGATGGTGTTTATGTTTATATGAGTCAGAATCAGTATACAAATGATGTATTATTGTCAGCAGGTTTGATTGTAGCCATCTGTATACTGTCTGAAGTGTGTGGGTGTTTTCAGTGTATATGCTTGAATATGTGTGTTAGGCCTGTTACAGTTATTACATAATCACCTTTATTGAAGGAAAAAAGTAACGGCCCCTTAATTACTCAGCCAATTAACTGAATTTAGCTGATAATTGGAATTAATCAAACTAGACTCACTCAGTCTTGATTACTGCCAGCCCCGCTAAATCTAAACATTCAGCAATGCGAAGTTGGCTAAAAAGTCTCAAAAAGCAGCAAACTCTGCCATGATCAAAATACATTCTGCAAGAGATGAGAAAGAAAGTTAATGAAATAGATCAGCCTGGAAAGGGTTACAAAGGCATTCCAAAAGCTCTGGGACTCCAGCAAAACCACAATGAGAGCTATTATCTCCAAATGTACAAAACATGGAACAGTGGTGAATATTCCCAGAAGTGTTCAGCCTACCAAAATCCCTCCAAGAGCACAGAGACAACTCTTCCAGGGAGTCACAAAAAGCCCAGATGACCATCTAAGGAACTGCAGGCCTCACTGGCCTCAGAGAAGGTCAATGTTCATGATTCCACCATTAGAAATAGACTTAGCAAAAAATGGCATCCATGGGAAAGTTGCAAGATGCTAACAAAGATGAACATAAAACATTTGCCACAAAACAAATTGGTGACCCCCAAGCATTTTGGGAAAATTATATCTGCCTTCCGGTGTAAAGCTACCACTGCAATCCACAATGAGAACATTATACCAACAGTGAAACATGGTGGTGGTAGTGTGATGGTGAGCCTTCATGGCCTGGGCTACTTGCCATTTTTGACGGAGCCATGAATTCTGCTGTCTTCCAGAATATCCTGTTGGGGTGGGGTGTGTGTGTGGGGGGGGGTGCACTACATGTCATGTTTGTTTACTTGAGCTACTAAGCAGGGTAGCTTAGATAACCAATTTGGCCACTTCAAGCATGTACTGTAATATTTGCATACAATGAACAAAAAAGATAATAAATTGTTAATAACAATTATTTATATAGCACTTTAGGACCATTGTGTGCATTTGTTTTTGTGTGTGTGTGTGTGTGTGTGTGTGTGTGTGTGTGTGTGCTCCAGTGGGCAGTTCGCCTGCAGGCTTAAGTCTCCATGCTGTCCTTCAGCTTCAAACGCTCAGGGGCAGACAGGGCTACTGCTGAGGGAACTTCTCGCATATAGAGCAGCTCAGCACACACACACGCACACACACACACACACACACACACACCACACACACACACAGATCTGCATCAGCAGAGGATATTCCATCCCCACCCCCACCCCCATGCACACCTTCATATTTCTGTCTTGTTATTTTTTCTTTTTTGCCAGAAAACTTGGACACAAAGGAGTCATGCTATGGGAAGTGAAACGTATACTTATGTGGCTAAGCTTTGCCACTATAGAGTGGAACAGGTTATTTAAACCAACTGTGGAATGCAGAATGTCTGAGAAAACGCTCAATTTTGGAAAACAGCTGGTCATAACAACCACCCAAAGAAGTCCAGTGTATATCTTGAAGCGAAAGTAAACCTGTTCTTGTAAATTCACTATAAGAAAAGATTTGATGTTTTAACTGAACTTTAACCTTAAGAGTGAAACAGGTTGCCTTTAAAATTTGTAGTAAGTTAACAATTATCTGTTTTCCAATCTGTTAACATATCATTTTCAGCTCATACGCCAATTAAAAGTAAGTCCGGTTAAATTGAAAAGATTCAGGTCTAAAAACCAAACTACAGCAGTGCTCAGCTCCAAAAAGAGGTGTCAAGTTTAGTAGAAACAAAATAATAATAATAGGAAGAATAACAACAATAATCTTAATTTACATAGCACTTTTCATGCCAGTGGCTGCTCAAAGTGCTTTACAGACAGTAATACAAGAAATTATAAGTATTAATTTAGAATCATATAAGAAAATGACACCATCAACATCACGTTAAAAGATAAACACCATGAGACATAGAGTTTTAATTAAATGCTAAGTTAAAGAGATGCGTTTTTAGATGCTTCTTAAAAGTGAGCACTGAGCTTGAGATAGAAAAGGTCGAACTTTGGCGATATTTCTCAAATAATATAAAGCTACTTTAGTAACTCTGTTTACATGTAGGATTAAACAGAGCTCGGAGTCTAAGATCACACCCAGGTTTCGTATTTTAGGTTTGGTGCACAAAGCTAAAGAACTGAGCTTCTCATTAAGCAGCTTTCTCTGAGCTTTAGTATCAACGATCAGTTTTTCAGTTTTATCATGATACAGCTGTAGAAAATTTTGCGACATCCAATGAGAAATATCTGACACACAGATGGTAATCCTGTCTACAGAGTCTTAATCATCAGCAGGAATGGAAGTCTATAATTGTGTATCATCAACATAGCTATGAAAATTGATATTATGTTTCATAATGACAACATGTAGAGGTAATGTGTACAAACAGAAAAGGCCCTAAAACTGAACCTTGTGGGACACCACAAGAAATGTTCTGTTTTTTTGATGGTTGATTTCCCAGAGAAACCATAAACTGTCTATGAACTACACATGGTGTAAACCACTCTAAAACTGTGCCTAAGAGGCCGACCCAGTATTCAAGATGGTGGATGAGAATCTTGTAATCAGCAGTATCAAAAGTTGCACTAAGATCCAAAAAAGAGAGCAACTACCACACATGAGGAACATACTTATCAAATTTTACATCTTCATTTTGAAATGAAGATAAAGAAAACAGCATTATTATCAGGTGCCAAACATGCTTCCCAAAACCTGACAAAATCTCTTTGTTTGCCCTGAGGAAGCATGCAAGTTGTTAGCTAACTAATCCTAGCCCTGCTGAAAAAGGGCATAGACCTGAATGAATTCGATGCTGGTCTAAGCTGGTATATGCTGGTTTAGCTGGTCACCCAGCATGGTCATGCTGGTTGACGAGCACACCAGCATCTGAAATGCAACATATTGCTGTTGTCGGAAGAAAATCATATCTACAAAATGGTAACTTTACAAAAGAAGGAAAAAATCTACTTTACTTTTAATGTAAGTCAATGGAACCAGACATTTTTCCAAACAATTTTGGGCCATTTCTTTTGGTCCATTCATCATGAAATTTACACATAATGTAAAGGACAACATTTTTAAATTATGTCAAAAACTGAAAAAACTACAAAAATGGAGATACGAAGTTTTCTTCCAACAGCAGTGATATACTGGTTTTGTGTTGTGTTATAGCTCTTGTGTTTTGTACCATTAGGGCTGAGAGATCAATTGGTTTTATAGTGTAATTGCAGTTTGAAAGAGTGTAAATTTCAAATCGCAAGAGCTGCAATTTTCATTATAGTCTATATTATTAACAGACATTGTCTTAGCAAGTTTTAAGTGGGGAAATTTGACATAAAACATGGAGCTTGTGAACTGCCTGTAGATGAGTTAGAGCAGGCATGTCAAACTCGGGACCTTCTGGGCCAAAGTATTGCGGAGATTAACGTTCACCCTCAAGTAACGACGTGAATTCAGTTAATGAAGGCCTTGTTAATTAGCTGATGAGCTGAATCAGGTGTGTTTAATGGGGCAGTGTGCTGAAGTCTGCGTTGTTTTGGCCTGCGTGGACTGGAGCCTGACAAATGTGAGTAAGTGCAATCAGAAACAACCAAACGTCCATGTGCTGTGACATCTCAACCACAGCTAGCTTCTTTTAGAGTAGTTTTAATGGTGTTCAAGCCACAAGTCAGGATAAGTGTATGTGATTGTCATTGTGGCCAGATTGGTCAGAAAATTTGCGATTAGATATTTTCCCCAAGGCCTTCAACCCTATGTCCCACAGTCGAGACATTGTTTAACAAAGTTGTATAATACAAGCTGTACAGTGCAGAAATTCCTTTCCCACCAGAAACAGGCAGTAAAAGCATTACAGGTGTTGGCGTCGGGACACTTTAGTGATAATTAGTGGATTGTATTCAGTGATGACAGGGAGTCGCTCAGGCCAAAGGAGCTCCCTCTGTGTGAGACAGGCAGCTTTTATAAAGTGTGTTCTGGAGATCTGGAACCTTTCTATGAGTTCATTAAGTTCTGGATAAGAAACGTCCTCTGCACTGTTAAAATGAAATATATACACAATGTAAAACGCAGCTGGCCTTTTCAAATGATGTAACAAAGTGGGAAACTGGGGGAAAAGTAGTTACAACATTACAGTTTGATGTAACAGCAGTGATGTAAGCTTTTATGTCAATTCCATTATGCAGTAAACAGAAATCTCATGGATTGAAACAGAAAACCTCAAAGTAAATGTTAGATCTCCCCATATTGATGTTGAAATGATGAGTATGTGCAGTGTCCATCTGCCGGCCTCGGGTCCACTGCTGGGCATAGCCGCAGCACTCGGTTAAACCCGAGGGAGTGCGGCCTCATTGTTCTTATGACTTTGAAAAATGAGCTCTTGCAACTCGCAAGATCATGCACCACACTTTTCTGACCGAAGCAGTGATAGTGATCTCAGCAGCAATGACTGTGCATAACATTGTACGTTTAAAAGCTGCCACAGTAAGATATCTGATACTTCTTGTACTGGCGGTCTTGATGTCACTCTTACCACTTCATAAAAGACTTAAGACCACCACATACCAGATATATCTCAGCATAATACATTAAGGGAACCTCTGAAAGATTCCCACGTTCCTGGATATTGTATTGGGGTCATCAGAGGTCATAGAGTGAACAGTGAGGAACAGATTTTTCAACAGGAATACATTTTGCCTTCACTAGGCTAGCTAAGTGAGCTGATTAGCCAGCTGAGCAAACTTTAGAATTCAAACCATTTTTTAAGAAGTCAGAGTGTAGAACATGTTAACTTTCTGAATAATCGCTTTAAGTCTGGTTGAAGTGTGGTTCATTGTCCTTCTTTTCTTTGTTGTTGCTAACTGTATAGCCCTTAGCTTGCTAACTAGCAAGTTAGCAGAAAAAAGTAACGAAGTTAAGATGCTATCAAGGGTTCCCCGAAAAAAAAGTGTTGAAATGGAGGGTAGAGGTTGTTGTTGAGGTTGTGTTCACAGATTCCATTGTTAAGAGGAGCAATTTGTATATAATGACAATTTCAGATTTTGTTTATTGAACATATGTTTATGAACATACCAAAGGTATAGACGTTACATAGATCTATTTTTGAATGAGAATTTTAATGAGATAAGATAGAGCTCTGGGAATATAGCACTGTTTTTCACAAATTTTAGTAAGCAAATGAAGAGCCCAGGAAACATAGAACCCTGCAAACATAGGGCACTGGGAACATCTTTTAGCTTGGAAACAGTGAATTTGTAAAGAGGTAGCAAACTGATACCAAACGTGAAAAATTATGTTGAGCAGCGGTCAATCATGGTCTTGCGAGGCCCTTGGCACAAAGGTTTTTGGAGGCCCCCCACACTCCGACAATTATTTATGAAAAAAAATATATAATATATATATTATATAATTAAAAATTGAAGATCTAAAACAAAGAGATTAAACTATATGTAACTTCTGTGTTTATGTCCACTTTGTGCAATGATTTATTTATTGCTGTTAAAAAGAAAGAAAATTAGCCTTTGCAGTATTCTTCATAACAGCTTTTGTGTAAGATTTGAATGGATTTGAGTTCAATTTGAGTTGAGATTTTTTTGTCTTTCAAGCCAAACAGAGTCAGAACACACTAAACAACAACAAAACACTAAACAACTGAAAACAGAAAATATTTCTTTATGTAATTTAAAGGCCTATTTGTGCATCTAATGTTTGCAGCTGCAGTGGATTGTTCTAAGTATTTGACCTATCTTGATCCTTGTGGTCTGAGGCCCCCTGAGGCCTCTGGGCACTGGCCCCACTGGCTTAATCAGCAGTCCGTCCTTGATAGTGAGTGATTTATTATATTAAATTAATATAAGTAGAATATAAAATTGAACTTGAGAGTGACGTGTATCGGCGCTCTCACTACATGATGCTATGCAGTGTGTGGTGGCCTTAATGGTGCTTTCATGCCAACCTTATTTGGTGTGGACCAGTTGACCTTTTCCTTAGTTTGGTTAGTTTTGAAAATCACGAGTTTTGGTGAACTTCCAAGTGAGCCCTGGTTCAATTCTGTACTGGTGGGAACGCATTTTTATGATGGTCCACATCAACCAAAGGAATTCAGAGCATGTTGTCTTCTTCTTCTAGCAGGAGGTCCTGTTATACAAGCATAATCTGCTTGTTTTAACATCCGTCTCTTTACAGATGCTCATGTTTTTTTGCTTCTATCACTCTCCAAATGTCATCTAAACATCAGTCAAACCTGTCCGATGCCAATATTTGTTTTATCGCAGGTGTCTGCCGGTAATATGAATCAGATATCATCATGCGTCTCTAGACTTCAGACCCAGAAAATGTCCTGTTTAAATCTGATGTTTGTCTGAATCGTCGCTTTTAAAGGGTTAAACAGAAATACAATCGTTTCTGAAGGCGCGTGAGCGAAAAGCATCACCATACAGGTCTCCAGGGCGAGCTGGCTGGAAATACTGTGCGAGTAATGAAGACGGAGACGGCGCTGAGCGGAGCCGTCTCTGAGAGAAGGGCTGGAAAAAAGACAAGGCCGCGGGTGAGGCTGAGCAGGCAGGGGTGGAGAGGCTGGCTGATGATGAATGGCTGCTGCAGTTGTGTTTGTTTCGGTACACAAGCAGGCCGGCGCTCGGCCGTCCCCGGGAGGGACGCTCTTTTATATGGGCGCGCTGAGGAGTAGCCAAGGCCTAATCCTTTCACACACTCCACTGCCCCACACAATTATACTCTCACCTCCACTCCCCTCCCCGGGGTGGATCAGCAGCCGGCCACGTTTCCTGTCATCGGTCGGGCCCTCTGTCCGTCATCGGCGCTGCTCGCTAAACTCCGCCGCTGAAGCTCAAAGCCTTACGGGGCCTTTATGATTGCGTATGGTAGCCTTGTGACTCTGGAAAGAGTGGCAGTAACACCACTGTGATGTGCTGTCTGGCCAGGCCTGAAGTGTGAAGAGCTGTAAAGTGACATTTCAACAGCAAAACAAATTTACACCGTTTGCCCTTGCCCCAAGTGTAGCCTATTAGATATGTTTGGTGTGAAGTCTGCTTCTTTACTTTTTTACTGAAGCTATGAGGCTAATGTGGCTAATGAGTAACAGAAGCTTGTACTGTGTGTTTTTGTGGTTTCTGATGCTGCATAACATACTGTTATCTGTACAAATGGACATAAATACCCTGCATATCTAAAATCAGTGGTAGCAGTGGGCAGTTCATGCTGTGCATTGGTTAAAATTTTTCCTCAGGTGTGAGTTTTGTTAAAAATGTGTGCTACATAACCACTTGCTTTGGTAATGTTAGCTTGTTGGCCTGTTTTGGTGTTTTAGTCACATTTCAAATGAAGATGAAAACAATTCAGTTTGCTGTGTTGGAATTAGTCCACTTTACTTTTGAGGCAGCGGACATAAAGGCATAGCTGGTCTTTGGGATTGGCCTTATGCTGCATTTAAGCTGCTCCGGCATGTCAATGCACTGCAACATATCCCATTCGTTTTCAATGAGAAGTGTTTGTTCCATCAGACGTGACATGATGAGTCCGGCATGTCGAGTTTGGGGGATGTGGTACATTGAAAAGTTGAGTGGAGCTGAACTTCATGCAAATAAATCTGTTTCTACCCAATGGCAGGTGGTGTTTGCATGATGGGCAGCTCAAGGTATGAAACACTGGTCCCACTTTTCAAATGTTCCCATGCGACATGGAGAACCAGTGGTGAAAGCTAGATATATATTTTATTATATATATATATATATATATATATATATATATATATATATATATATATATATATATATATATTATATTTAAACACAACTGTTTACCTTCAAAACTCAAAATCCAATTTTAATGATGATTGCTTGGACAATAAACTGAAATGACTGGTGTTGACTGCAATTGGTAATCAAAGAGCTAAAGCCTAATCTGACCCCTGATTATTGGTAATTTTTGGCCGTATAAATTATATCAGTCTATATTGTTGATTATCTGAATATTCAGGTGGCAGGTATACATCGCTCGGGCCTTACAGCACATAAAGCTTGGACACACCAAGGGTCTAAAGGAGCGTACTTAGGGCACATCAGGTTGTTTTCTGCACCACTGCTGAGGCCTGAGAAGATCACTGTCCACACAGACCATTTCTACCAAGTTAAATGTGGGTCAGGTGTTCCCTTAATTGCCCACTGGGATCACGTATTAGTCATAACAATGACTGCATGGTTCTGCTGAGTCTTATTGTTGCTGTGGTTGTTAAGTATACTGTAGACAGACAGACTGCAGGCCTGTATCAAAAGGCACTTATGCCTCTGTGGGTCTGCCCACTGTAGTGAGTCAGAGTGAGCGCCGCTCAAGTACTATTACCTTTGAGTGTGGTTATTATATCAATTTTGTACTGAGCGGCTGTTAGTGACCTCCTTCGGTGGGATTTGCGTGCGTCTGGCATGAATGAACGAAAAAGATCACACTATCATTATGGACTCTGCCCGTCAGCGTGGCCCTCAAACCCACAATTACTCAATCAAGGGCCTATTATCAACCAGTCAGTGGCTCAGCAAATGGCGCGCTGCAGACCTGTAATTACCCACTCTTACTCGCGGCAATCGTGCAGCCATTACCCACGCTGCACTGAAGAAGCAGCAGAACGCTTTCAGAGAGAACTGGGTCTTCCCCGGCAGGAAAATCCTGCCCGGCTCAGGAAAGCACTCATATGATGTCATGTAAGCACACATTTCTACCTTCTACATCAGAGTTATCTAAGAAAAAGTGATGCCGTAATGTGTGGCTGTAAATGTGGCATAAACGCTTTGCTTAGAATGTTACACCATTGATTCCTGACTAAGAAGAGAATCAAAACATATAGCTGCAATGTACTGTCTATGTAAAACATGGATAGATTACAGGAATTTCTGAACAGAGAATAAATAGTAACATTTTTAAGGACTTATTCCAAAAATATTGGAATAATATCCCCCACACACGGGCCACCGTACAGCAGAAGTTTCAGGACAGCATGACCAGATACAGTGAACATATTATTAGCGTACTATTTTAAACCTAATACCACACTGCAAATCCATAGCAGATGACACAAGGCTTGCAATTTACACCAGGAAAAGTGTCAATCAAAAGTATTTAAAGCTCTACTAGAGCTGGGAGGCGCTGTAATTTGAGTGATTACTGATGAGAGCCATGATTTTAATCCAGTATATATCTGCAGTGATAATGCCAGAGCAGATTACCTTTTGTGGTTCGCCAAACTCAGAGCTCCCTCAGTAATAGTAGTCCTGTTGACATCACAGGACTACTATTTGTAAAATGATCTTGAGCTGGATGTTAATCAGCACTTCTGCGATGATTACTTTGTACTGTAGCTGTTCTGGCTTGCTAAACTGATGAAGCCGTGCCGCAGCCTTCCACACACGGAACATGAAACGTGAACGCTGGCTGTGGCAGTCACCCGACCTAGGGCACTGATGATCACCGTAGGAGAGGGCGGGAAGGCGGTGCCCAAGCATCGGATGCTAACAGTTGTGAGTAATAGTGGAAGGAGGATGTCAGCCGTGCGAGATGGTGGGAGAACGCCGACAGCAAGAAGGCATGAAGGTTGCACACAGGTCTCGAACTCCGCTTCCCGGGCATCGCCTCCAGTTCTGCAGCGAGGCCACTAGATCATGCCACTAGATTATTTTTTAAATGTGGAACTAAAATGGTCTGTTCCAACTTATCAGATCAAAAAATAAACACCATAACATACGGCGTTTCAGGAAAACCTCTTGAAGTATCGTGATATTACTTTTTTGCCATATCGCCCACCTCTACTAGATAGCGTCTAACTTGTTCTTTCTTCTGTTGAAGTTCCTTCAGCGTCCTCCATTAGCAAAACTTTTTCTTTTTCTTTGCTGGAGCTGAAGAGAAACAACTTTTCTGCCTTAAACTTCTCTCTCTGCTGTTGATATCAGAACCTCAACTTTTTTACTGTGGATCCTCATCGGTGTCAAGAGCTTTAGAAAAGAACACAGGAGCTACAGTGACAACCTTGAACGGTGGTGGTAGCTCAGTGGCTGCAGAATTTAGCTGTGATTTTTAAAGGTTGCAGGTTTGATCTCAGCTGGTGGCTGCTGCCATTGTGCCATCTGAGCTGGTCGCTGCTGCCGTTGTGTCCTAGTTTAACCCCGAGCTGCCTCAATATAGCTGTAAAATGTTCCTTTGGACAAAACATTGTCTGAAGCTAATACTTTCATGGACATTGAAGAGAGTTTATGGTCTTGTGATGGTGTCATGAGCTTCAAAGATTCCAATTTGGAAGTTATTCTTGGGCCATTGTTGTATTTACTTGTGCTGTCTTACTTAGTTAAAAGTTAAAAACCACACATACTTGAAAATGTCAAGAAACAGGATTCTGAGAATCCACCAAAGTGGTAGTTGTCAGTGCAGCTTCATCATGGACCCTGGGGTCTGAGAAGGATGATTTAGAAAACAGTTCAGGCTCCTGAAATCCTCACTGTTTTCCCTGGCCTGTCTGTTGGCCTGTCTGTAAATGATGGTGACAGCCTCCTGGCTTAAACAACAAGGCATTAGAGAATCACTCTGTTACAAACCTCTTGTTGATGCCTCTCAACTTAAAGATGCTTTTTTATGTTTAATGATCTTGAAGATGGCTGCAAAATATAATAGTTATCACAATATTTGGCTTTGTAGCACTCCCATCAGAGCAAATGAGCTCTCTAAGCAATCAAATCTGCTGCGACTAATTGCAAACCAAAGTTTTGGATTAGTTCTATAACTTTATCCCAATATTGATACTGATATCTGAACTCAGGGTTGGACGTCTCACAATGATCACAATTTTTTAACTAACCACAATTATTTTCCGAAGTTGTTAGCATTAAAAATAATGTGTTTGCATCACATCAAACATGATCTGAAAATGTTTTTATCTGTTGAGGCAAATTCATGTAAATAACTTCTGACTGGTACAGTAACACTTTCAGAGGGCAGTGGTCAGTGATGTGATGCTTACCTGAGCTTGAGCTCTGTCTGCCGTCAGATAGGCCAATAATATCACGATAATATTCACTCCAACAGGTTCAAGCCAGTGGCATTCAGCGCATCCTAACCCCAGATAGCCACTGGCTCAGCGGTGTCCAGTCATTGAGCCATTGTGGATTTGTACTGTAATACACTTCAATTGTCATTTAAAAAAGGCAAGTTATTCTTAAATCTCATTTATGTATATAGAAATTAAACGTCACCTAACATTTCATGATCATGACAGGCCTACTCAAGGTATCAATACTGAGTGCTGATCTGATACCGATGGTCAGTTACGGCACTCATGTTTCATTATAGCAAAGTACATAAATATACGTTTCGCCACACATCACACTGTATGGGTGTCGCCACTTTGAGGACCGAATTAGGGAGTGACTGCCTTCAATTTTCTGTGCTTTGTAAATTATTCACCTGCAAGACGCGACAGAAGCCGAGAATGACGAGAGACTACACAGACTCCAGGCTAGAAGCACTCCCTGCACTGTATAGTTTAGTGTTTCTCTCTGCTGTTCACACCTCGTTCAGATCAAGAAGGGACTAATTAGCTAATAATGTCAGGTATTTAAACCAGGGAAACCAAATGTATGCAGTGCAGGGGTTGCAGGACTGGAGTCCTCACTAACTGCACTAGCACACTAAACACAACATAGTTTTCCAACCCACGGCATTCAGTCTTATATTTAATGTTTACGTTTCTCCATTCAAACGTCATTTAAATCTCCAGAAACAGAGAGTAAAGTTATAGCGGCTGTCTGCAGCTCCGTTAGGGGGACGACTGTTCATCTCTCGGCTTTAAACATTAGCTAAAGTCATCTAAAGGCTCGCATTGTTCAAAACTGTGTTAATTAGCTGATGTGGCCTTACCCTCCTATGATGACAGAGTTTTTCTCCTCTTTATGCAACACCATGGGATCCTTTGTCCACCCTGACGTGAAGAGCCGGTGGTCTTCTGTGCTTTTAAATGCTTTCAGACACTCCAGAATAGGGAGAGGGGTTGTGTATGAGATAAATACAAATGTCAGGAAAACACAAATTTAGTAGCTTTCCGCCAGTTTAAGTGGGATCAGGAGTTCAGGGGAAACTGTATGAGGATCACAGCCTATTTTATCGACTTTGTCGAGGTCACGTTTTTTCTCTTCCAAAGTAAGGGGAGTAATTTTAGTTATCTTTCACCTCTAGTTACGTTCGTGTGGAGCAGCGAAGCCAGAAATTCGGTCCCAAATATGGCGGCCACAACAGTAAAAATCACAAGACTGAAACCCTTGGATGGATGCTGTGGTACCATAATGTGTCATTTTATTTAGTTGTGTTTTTTGTAAATCTATTGTTCTAGAAGGTTTATGAAATGGGCAGTTACAGTTATGATTTTATAATAACCACAGCTGTGACTGAAATGGATCCCCCTCATTAGTATTGTGCAATTTGGACAATTGTACCAAATTAGTTTAACCTGCGGTCTTAAACTGTAAGTTGGTAATAAACGTAATATCCATATCTCTCATATAATGCAGCCCTAGTATTGAGCCATATTGAAACAGTGTTGTTTGGGTTCGGGTTTAGGGTCATTGGAGAGCATATTTGTGAGGAAATACTGTATAGTTCAGACAAATGATGATTGTAATAATAATAATAATTGGCTATTTATGCAGAAGATTGGTGGTGGTGATCCACATCCAGTGAAGGTGCCTTGAGGAGGATTGGGGGCAGATTGCATGTGGCGGATCTGTTGCTCTGAATCTGTGCTACTAATCATGGTTTCTGGTTTATCTCCTTGTACTCTGAGTTGAGAATCACACTCCATGGCACCCCGGCGAGGTGTGATATGATGCCTCTCAGACGCTTCTGTTAAACTCTCGCTAGCTTCTCGGCTTAATGTAGCTTCATTGGCCTCATATACTCCTATTTCCCAGCCTGCTTCTAAGAGACTACCACTTCACCGTCAGCTCAGTTTTCTGTTCCTGCTGGCTGTGGAGCCTTATGTGTTTCGTTTGACACGGGTTAAAGACGCATGATGATGTATAAACTTCTTTTCGGTGGCACCGAAGTTGTGTGGTCTTCAGATTTTGAGGTCAGATTTGCGATTCACAGCCAACAGTGTAACACGCTGTCATGAAGAACATGCTCAGATCAATCGCACATTGATGTGTTACTGAAATTTCAGCAAGAGACAAATGCAAAAATGGAAAAAAAAGAAACCAGTGACTGTAAGGACCTGCTGAGTTACTCCCCATGGTGAGTGTGCGGTACGTGTGTGAGGCAGCAGTGGGGGTTGTTGTTGATGCTGAAACTGTTGTATTTGATGGAGATGGGATTTGACAAGACCCTCCTGATTGTCTTTTCCTCATGTGTGTGACAGCATGGTGCCTGTTTTCACCTTGTTTCCCAAAGAAGGAGCACTTTCTTTCTCTTCCTCTCTCTCTCTCTCTCTCTCTCTCTCTCTCTCTCTCTCTCTGGGCCTGATTTACTGAGCCATTTCAGGCGCAAATCGGACGCATTCTGCCTGCGTGTTATGTCATGTTCTGCATGCATATGCATTCGAGGAGGGCCACGCAAAATGTGGGAGGATCACGCAAATAAAGGGTGGAGATATCACGCACGCTCCTGATTACATATTCCACTCAACTATAGTTTTCTCCTCCGCCTTTTAAAAATGCCGTGAATTTGCAACACATAAATGAGAGACTTCCTTAACAACGACAGCAGACGCAGGTGTTAGGCAATGGCAGGAGCCTTAAACACATACTGAAAGAATGTTTACCATCAGAATAGCACTGTTTAAACTCTCTACTAGATGTAGTAGATGTATGTATGTAAGAATATACAATGCAAAATACACCTTTAGATGCATTTTTGCCAAAATATACATAACGTTTTGGTGGGAAAGAACTTTGTTAATTAACACCGCTGACTCTCATTGAACTTTCCTATTCTGTTTTGTCTCTAGCTTGTTGATGGCTCCATTATTTCAAACCGGTTCCTCACGAGTGAGCAGTTAGTTTGATAGTTGGGGTCCTAGTAACCATATGTTCACACTAGCAGGCGACAAGCAACAGGTGTCCAGTTATTTCCTATGGGACTGATTTATAGCCGCAAATTAGCGACTAGTGGCAAGTGATACGACAACAGAGCGTCAAACAACAAATCAAGTTGAGGCCTGTGTCCCAATTCAGGGGCTGCATCCTTCGTAGACCTGCGAAGGCTGAACTGAAATGAGACGGTTTGCTCTAGGGTGGATTTCCTTTGCATCACGAAATGCGCCTAAAGTTGTTTCAAGAGGCCAGAAACTTTTTTTTTTTTCATTTATTAGAGCTGGAGATGCTTCTCTTTGTCTGCTTCTTGCTCCCTAAAGCAAAACGAAACGTTAGCATAGGTTTTGCTTCAGAGCACATTGTTAATTTGTATCGTTAGCTATTCGACTAAGTTAAAACCCAAAACTTACATTTGAAAGTCAACTCCTTAGCTGCCATTTGCTCCTCTGCTGATGTTGCCATGTTCTTGAATCCTCGCCAGCACGCAAGGAACCTCGGGATATGTTGGATGGTGAAGGATCCACCCGTTAAACCGTTCATTGCCATTGAAAAGAAGGACACGTTTCTTGGCCGCATATGAAGGAGCCTTCGAAATGGGACAGCCTAGTCGTGCCGCTGTGATGCAATCGGCCTTCAAACGCAGTGTCCGAAGGATGCAGCCCCTGAATTGGGAGACAGCTACAATTTTCTCAACTTTATGCAAATGAGCTATGATGCAGTGAAGCAACGATCTAACTGATTGGCTCAAACAAAATCCTCGGATCAATCGTAGACAGCGGTCTGAGGTCCCCAGCCTCTGCTATCTGTTCCTACCTGCATTTCATTCCTATTCCCAATAGTATCACTCAAAATATAGAGGAGAGACTTAAAAACTTGTAAACTTATAACTGCGTCATATTTTAAACAATACGACAATGCATATAGGGTATATATTTTTTCCTTTTCTTGTCAGAAGCTTGACAGTCTATACACTTATGCATGACAACAAGAGCAGCCTCGAGCACGCACACCCACAAGAGACAAATTTTAGGTGACGTAGGCAACGTAATGCCTTCTAATGTGAACGTTCGGTAAGTTGAACTGTGCATACTGTAGACACATAAAGGCATGTTTTGCACTGCACCTGTGCTCAAACATACATCCAGCCCTCTGTGTTTCTCCTGTAACCCCACCTCTTTCTGTATTTTGGACCTATGAGTTACACATAGCTGGAGATTGTGTTGAATGATGCTGTCTGTCATTTCATGTCAGTGTTTGCGTACTTTGAGCATGACTGCCTACTTTTAGACGCTCATCTTAATTGAAGTGCTTCAAAAACAATTAAAAATAATTATATAATGTGTAAATATGTTTCTCCTGCCACCACTGTCTTGTCACTTGCAGTACACATCTGTGTTAATCAATGTCGCTTTCTACAGTGTAAAAAAAAAGAAAAGTTGGGTCAAAATGTTAGGGCAGCTTTTTTTGAGTTAATTTAATTTGAAGATATTAGGATTAACTCCTGTTTGTAGGGTTGCACCAGTACCGATACTCTGTTGCTGCCACCACCGTAAACTATTAGTTAAACACAAAGGGCCTCATTCACCAACATGTTTTTTCTTAAATGTGTAACCGCAGAATTGTTCTCACTATTGTGCTCTTGAGTGTGTGTAGATTCTGTTCTTCTTTTCCCAAATAAGAAAAAAATTCTTCATGAAAACTATGTAAGTGGGTTTTAAGAAGACATTTCTTAAGAGCGGTTGGTGAATGAGGCCCAGTATTGGTATCAGTGATGGGGATGCTGATACCTATAGCCAATTCCTATTTTCAAATTATGTCAAAAACTGAAAAACAAAAATACGATACGAGTTTTTTTTGTTTTTCAGTCCATTTTTGTTTTTCAGTTTTTGACATAATTTGAAAATCGGTAGCAGTTATAGGTATCAGCATCCCCATCCCCAGCATCATTGCATTTAGTATGTTCTATTTGTGACTTTTGTAAAAAAAAAAGTTTAAAAAGTGGAATATATATTTCAGGGCTTGTCAAAATGTCTTATTATACGCATAGTTATAGATAACTCCCTACACAAAACCTCTAGAGAAGATATTTTGATAGCTTTGATAGATAGATAGATAGATAGATAGATAGATAGACAGACAGACAGACAGACAGAAAGATAGATAGATAGATAGATAGACAGACAGACAGACAGATAGATAGATAGACAGACAGACAGACAGAAAGATAGATAGATAGATAGATATATAGATAGACAGACAGACAGATAGATAGATAGATAGATAGATAGATAGACAGATAGACAGACAGACAGACAGACAGATAGACAGATAGATAGATAGATAGACAGACAGACAGACAGACAGACAGATAGTTAGATTGATAGGTAGGTAGGTAGGTAGGTAGGTAGGTAGGTAGATAGATAGATAGATAGATAGATAGATAGATAGATAGATACATAGATAGGTCATTGATCCCAGGAAGAGTTGAAGAGCCTATTGGCTCTAGGGACAAAAGATCTCCTGATTCTGTTGAACAGCTCTGTGACAGCAACCTGTCACTAAACATGCTCCTCAGCATCTTATTCCCCAGCTTCTTGTTTGAATTTACCATTCCACCTTAAATGTTGCAGCAGTTTTTATAACGCCTCACGCGCCAGAATGTAACTGCTGCACCCTTTAAGGTGAAACAGGACAATTTGCACAAGAAGCCTCAGAATTTCCTTATCGGAAACCAACATTAAAAGATATTTTGATAATCACCTTACCAAAGGGTAAATAGTAATATTAAGACGATTGTCTCCTGAATTAACATTAGAAACACAATAAAACGTTTAACACAGTGAGTTACTATGCTGTATTAATGATATGTGCATGCTTAGTAGGACTATTAGAACACCCTTCAACCCTCCTCCTGCAGATCTACTGTCCTGCAGGGTTTAGTTCCAACCTGTATCTAATAAGCTGCCTGCCCCCCTTATCTAACACTAGCCAATCGTGGACTTGGGAACGGTTGCATTAACTGGAGCAGGAGTGGCGGACTGTGGTTGGAGTTAGGCTCTGAAGAAAGGTAGATCTCCTGGACCAGCGTTGGTGTCCACTGCCTTAGGCTCCTGTGCAGCTGTTCCAGAGCATCCAGAATGTGGGTCCAGAACGACATGTAGTGTATTTAACAGATATTTAAGGTTTGCTAGACTAACACCCCACTTGTGGTATCACATTTCACAGCGGCACGACATCGCAGTCCTAAACATTTGCCGCTGCAACAGCCCCAGTTCTGCCTGTCTGGGTTTTTAAAGTGCTGCCTAAGAGGAAAAAAAACAGCGTGCTTGCCACAAATGGGGTTCTTAATTGTTACAGCACAGCCTGGCGTAATTGAATATAATGGAGTGTGGAGGTGTTAGACCCACGTGTTAGCTGTGTGACTGATGCTCATGAGGGCTTATAGTCCAACAGATGCAGTGTTAAAAGACTACCGTAGGACACAGGAAGGCTGAGTCTCCTAGTGATGCCTGAAATCTTCAGCCAAGGTAGTGTTTATGATAGAAAACGTAGAATTTAGTTGCAAGAGGCCGTCTGAGCAGTTCAGAAGACAGGTTATGTCTCTCAAGGTGCTGAAAAAAGTGCAGTTTTATTCAGACATCTTTGTTGATCTTGGACAAGTCCTGAACAATTAAATTAACATGATAGTTCTGAAATGAATACGGATTACAGTTCTGGCCAACTTTATTGACACCCCTGAATTTTAAGTACATAATTTACAAGATCTACAACAAATTAAGGACTAGTCTAGTCCGATTGAGGTGTATACATGGACGTATGCTGTTCTCATTTAGCTATTAGTCGGATTATTATTGGATTATCAAGATACTGCTAGCAACCAAACCCCAATGTCTCAAGGTTGAGGACAGTGTGTTATTATATGACGTCTGGGGTTCGGGTTGTGATCACCGGAATGTGTTAGAATCACTGGAGTGGTGCTGTGAGGTTGATACTGAAGCTGAAGCTCGCTCTGATTGTGTGTGAGGGAGAAGAGTGAGTTAGAGCACAGAGCTGTGGTGAAGAGGTCAAAGATCCAGCTGAGACGCAAGCTGTTGCTGCCGCTACATCACCTGCAAGAGCGATAAATTATGGGGTTTGTGCATCACACGCATGGCACCAGAGAAAGATGCGCAGGCTGAGAAGAGCCAAACCCCAACATTATTACAGCATGTTCTGCTGCGATGAGTCGAGCTGGATTTATATATCAGTCGCCAAAAGCACTGACTCTCACATCAAGATGGCGTTAATTTGTTTGACAATCTGCTAGCAGGCTTTAGTCCAAAGTAATTGGGCATACTGTCATGAGAAAACGAGACAGAGCTCGAGTGTTCAGGGCTGATTTCATATAAAACCAAGAGATTTAACTCTTAAGTTCAATAACAAAAGCATGGTGCATTTTTCTATTAACCCTTGTGTGGTGTTCAGGTCTGTGGGAAAGAAAACACTGTGATTTATCATTATTCAAGCTCAGATTCTTTGGCCTTTGCTCATTTTCTGTGAAGAGCATATAAAATAACACATTTTCAGTGTCTTCACTCTGTTCACCCCCCACACATGTATATAACACATGTGGTGTTGGGTGAACCCGTGGGGAATAAAAGTGTGGAGGTGCTGTGTCCTTCACTCTGTTCTCCTCCTACATAGTCTGCTGTATTTGTCTGTGTGTATGTGTTTGTATATGTGTGTGTGTGTGTGAGGGGGACAACATGGACAGGCTGCTGACTAGCTACAGCTGCTAAAGGAGAACCCTACGCTGACCATTTGTGATATTTTAAACATCTAATATTTTTACAGAAATTGTTATGGCTGTATTGATTTAAAAAACAATAATGCAGTGGGTCCACCAGACCGCTGAGTAACAAACACATCAACACCACACAAGGGTTAATTTCTTGTTTATAGGACAAAGCAGAGAAACCATGTTTAAGATTCTAAACTTCAAATCGATACCGCATTTTCAGTTTGCAAGTCTCATGATGATTTGAATTCGAAACGTTCTGCATTCAGCATTGGAAAGCCGAAAACCTTAATATTTTTTGCCTTTTTTTTTTTTACCCAATTTTCTCATCTCCAATTCCACCCGCTAGTTAGGACTCCCCCAATCACACAATACTATCAATGCTAGGAGGGTGAAGGCTAACACAGGCTTCCTCCGAGACCTGTGAAGCGCCACCGCTTCTTTTCGAACTGCCGCTCACGCAATGTCATTGGACAGCCGAACGCGCTCGGAGGAAAGCGCCAACCGCCAGATCTGTTACGTCAGCTAACAGACGCCTGCGCTGACTAGCATCATGCTGAGTGATGGGGAGAGAAGGGGGGCCATCCTACCTACCCAGAGAGAGCGAGGCCAACTGTGCTCTCTTGAACTGCCGGCTACGGATGGCTGTAGTATCACCAGGGATCGAACTCGCGATCTCCTGATAATAGGGCCAATTCTTAGACGGTTGCGCCACTCAGAAGCCATTTTTGCCTTTTTTGCCATTTTTGACATCAAAACAAAAGGTAAAATGTCAGAAACCGCAGAAACAAACTGTCAGTACAGAATGTAAATCGGATGTAAATGCAATTTGTTACTTCTCTATGAAATCAACTGTATAATGATGTTGTCCTAGACCTCTAAGGGTTAAAATGGCTTGAATGTGCAAGTGCATTTGGCTGCCAGGTAAGGGATCCGTTCCCTGACATTTCCTGCTGTCAGTGACTAGTGCCCTGTCCAGCTGACTGACATGTTGGATGAACGAGCAGACGGTCAGTTGCAGGCTGAAAGAAAAGTCAATCTCAATCGCCTGCCAAGTTGCCCTCCTCCTACTCCCTGAACCCTGCAAAGACGGTCCAGTCTTAAAGACCGGCTTTGTGTAAATGTTGTGATTTTGTGTAATGTTTATTTGTGACCTGTTATTTTTATTGCATTTAGGCAAATAGGATATACAACTGATGTGGTGAATAAATAAATATAGAGAAAAAATATAAATTAAAAACAATAGGGCTGCAACAAGTAGTTGACAGGTTGTTAGCACCAAGCTATAGGTGGTGTCTACTTCCCACACAGGAGTAATACTACCTAAGCCAGCTCTGCTTAAGCTTTTTTTGTTTGTATCAGACATTCAAGTGGCTTGATTTGTATCTTGTCGTTTTATAGTGACTAACTAACTGAATATTATTGGAGAAGCCTGTTAGGCTGTTAGCTGTCGACTGAGCTGTTTAGCCTAGATCTAAAAAAAACATGCTTCAAGAGTTCCTTAGTAAAGAAAGTGGTTCTACATAGAACCATAAACACTCAAAGAACCCTTTGCATGATTAAAGGTATCTTTGCATCATGAAAGCGTTCTTCAGATTGATGGAAAATGTGCTGTAGATAGTTCTATATAGAACTTTTTCTGAAATTGGTTCTATATAGCACCCAAAAGGGTTCTTCTACTGTTATAGTGTCAAGCCTCTAACAATAGAAGAACCCTTTGGGTGCTATATAGACCTTTTATATACCTTATAGATACCTTTAAAAAAAAGATCTATATAGAACTGTCTATAACACAATCATGCACATTTTCCATCAATCTGAAAAATGCTTTCATGATACAAAGAATGGTTTAATCATGCAAAGGGTTCTTTGAGAGTTCATGGTTCTATATAGAACCATTTTCTTTACTAAAGAGCTCTTGAAGCACCATCTTGTTAAGAGTGTAGGTCTAGACAGTTAGCAGACAGCTAACAGCCTAACAGGCTTCTCCAATAATGTTTAGTTAGTTATTAATTTCATTCAGTTGTTATTTTATATTTATTTATATATTACAGCATATACACTTTTACTTCATATACATGCAAAGAATCCATTTTACTCCACATACATGTGTTCTTTAAATACAAACATGTGCATTTGTGATCTCCTGCTGGTGTGGGTTTCCTTTGTTTCAGTGATGCCTAAAAAAAGGATTTGAGTGCTAATAGCTCCACCTTGTGGAGACCTTTCAGCCTGCCAAGCATAGCTTTATAATGACCTGCAAACACCTTGTTTACCATTCAAACTGTTTACTAAGCCAATTTAGTGTAAGTCTGATGAAGACATAGTAGTTACATTGTTTAATGAACTGAATAACAGTTAGTAAAGTAATAGATTATTGAGGATAATTTGTGGCAGCACAAAAATTTTCTCTAGTCCTAGATTGGTGGCCCTGAGCATAATGGAGAAGAGAGAGAGAGAAGGTACAGGAGAGCACCCAAGAACAGCTGAGAATGATTTGATTCAAAGCAAACTATCATCTTAATAACTTTTGGAATTGACTGATTGTTCGGCGTATTGTTTTAAGGCCTCTGTGGGACATTTTGGCTGCCGTATTTTACCGGACGGCAAGATTGTTTGTGCAGAGATTGCGGCTTGTTTTTCGTAGCCTGTTAGCGGTGAGCTTGTACTTGACCCTGCCCTGGCTGATGGATCCAGTAGCTGGTGCGAGGCGCTGCTGTGGGGATGGCGGGTGGTAATCCAGTTAAGGAGGTTAACTATGAGAAATAGCCCCGACTCACCGCACTGTTTTGACACTCTGGCTGGCTGCAGCTGCGGCTGTGATCTATCGCCGTAATTCGGCGCTTACAGGGGCGGCACATTACCGAGCCGGCAGCGGCGGGGCTCATCTCCAGGCAGAGCGCGCCCATCCGCAGGAGTAATGGGCAAAGTGGCCTTTTTTCTCATTGCGATGAAAAACAAAAAAAAAAATTGCCCTTTTTTGTGCTGAAATTAGAGCTAAAAGTCCTTTGCCTGCAAGGAATTGCGGTTTAAGTGCAGTTCCCTTTTTCTGAAATGATAGATCACATAGCCTTTATTCAAGACCTTGCCTTTTTTCCAAGCACCATCCAAGATGATTTAATTTCGAGACTCGCGTAAGGTGGAAATCTGTGGCCGCTTGCTGGAGCTCTATGCTCTGTAATTGGGCACTGCGGAGGATCCTGATAGAAACCTGATTTTCCGAGACGGAAAGATGGAAGCTTTTATACTGTATTTGAGAAAATGTACTGGATATGGTACCAGTTAAATGCTTGGGCACACCTAGTCATAAATGTTTTTCTTCATTTTTTTCTTTCTTTTTAGTGTTTTCCACTAAGCAGTGACCAGAAAAAATGCATAGTCTTATATTTCTCTTTTCTCTAGATTCCTTAATTCAAGGTAGCCATGCCCTTTGTGCCTTGATGACTTCTAATGTCCAAAATTATCCAGACATTCCTTCTGATTTGTGAGTCTGGGTCAGCATGAAGAAGTGGGACTGCGATTTCTGGAGTGATGGAGTTCCATCCAGTACCTTTGGGATGAGTTGGAGTGATCCAGAACTGACCTTCCAACATCAGTACCTGACCTCACTAATGCTCTCATGACTGAATGCAATCAATCCGATCCTTGCAGCAATGTTCCAACATCTAGTGTAAAGCTTTTCCAGAATGGTAGAGGCTGTTACTGCAGCAAAGGGGAAAAACTCCTTATTAATACCTTTGATTTCAGAGGAAACGCTGGATAAGCAGGTGTCTACAAACTTATGGACATACAGCATTTGCATACCACATCTTACACAACCAAATATTTTAAATTCCAGCTTGATTAGGTAAAGAGGAGCATCTGAGTTCATCTGGCTTGAAGCTCGCTCAGGAGACTGCGCGTTGACGCTAGTGTGATGGGAAATGTATGATGTGCTTTTCGTAGATCTAATCAGTCACATTCTGGAGCTTCTATCCTGCATATTTCCATAAGAATCAGTTTGCTGAAAACTCCAATCTACATATTTTTCTTACTCATAATTCCTAATGCAGTTGATCAACCAAGATATGTTTGGTGTTTGAAGGTGCTTCTCTAGATTTGCTCTGCAGCTATGAAGCTAATGCTGCTAACAAGTAATGGAAGCTTATATCCAAAAAATTAGCATTTTACCAGCTGAAAAATCATCACAGACTTGCCTCAAACCAGCCATTTGTCCATTTCTCTCCTGTCCAAATAACTGGATGCAGTTTGAGGCAAGCGTATGATGATTTAGGCATGCAATTGCATGATGCTAATTTGTAGCCATAAGCTTCTTTATTTTTCAGCTACATTAGCCTTGTAGCTACAGTGCAAAACTAAAGAAGCAAACTTCAGAAATCGATTAAAGCACTTTCTGCTCACTGCTGCACTGTTGGAATGACTTATTTCACCGTTGCAGATCCACTTTTACCTGCTGTAATGCTCACACACCTGCTTTTAGTCTGTCTTCTCTGGTTTTGGCACCAGATACTGCTGCTTTGACACATTTATTGAAGGTTCTCTTTATAGTTCTCCTTTAAAATAGTAGCCTTTTTTTCCTGCATGGCTGCTATGCTTTTGGATCCCATTGTGAGATTCATGGTTCGTCTTCATGCCGTTGTCAGCTGATGCTCTGTCTTCTGTGCTTCAAGGCCAGAGTTTGTGGCATTCAGGATAAGTTTGTTTGCCTCTCAATGATGCGTTTGAGTGTATGTGTGTGTGTGTGTGTTTGTGTGTGATTGTGTGTGTGTGTATGCATTGTGCGTGTGCTGGGGTGTGAGATGAAAGTGCAGCTTGTTCCAGGTGCGTTTCCATGGAGCTCCCGAATGAAACTCCATCTTGATGGGTGCTTTGATGATGTCATTGAAATTCCACAAGACACTCAGGAGAGACGCAAGGAATGGTGGAATTAATTCTTGCCCGTTTAGGAAAAAAAGTGATCCCCTATGGAAATCTGTTATCTGGCAATTATATGGATTTCAAATATAGGACATATAAATTACCATATATGGATTTCCCCTATATCCAGCTTATATTTGTCTCATATGGACATACACAATATGAAAAAAGTATTGGGACACCTACACATTACACCTACAGGAACTTCCCATTCTAAATCCATAGGCATTAATATGGAGTTGGTCCCCCTTTGAAGCTGGAACAGCTTCCACTCTTCTGAGAAGCTTTCTACAAGATTTTGGAGAGCGTCTGTGGGAATTTTGGCCCATTTATCCAGAAGAGCATTTGTGAATGTCAGACACTGATGTTGGACGAAAGGGCCTGGCTCACGATCTCTGTTCAAGTTCATTCTAAAGGTGTTTGATGGGGTTGGGGTCAGGTCTCTGTGCAGGCCAGTCAAGTTTCTCCACACCAAACTCAACCAGCCATGCCTTTATGGACCTTGCTTTGTGTACTGGGGCTCAGTCATGCTGGAACAGAAAAGGGCCTTTCTTATACCGTTCCCAAAAAGTTGGAAGCATACAATTGTCCAAAGTGTCTTGAAGAGCACAAGCATTAAGATTTCCCTTCACTGGAACTGAGGCGTCTAGGCCAACCCTTGGATAAACAACCCCATAGCATTAACCCTCCTCCACCAAACCATACAGTTGACACAATGAAGTCAGGCAGTTATTAAGTTGGTAGGCAAGCTACAAACCTAACTGTGCTCTGATAGAGCTTGTCTCATCATCGTTACTGTAGCTAGAACCCTGCAGATGGATAATAATCAAGCAAAATATGCCAGGATAACCATGAAAAAGATGAAAAGATATGTAGACGCTTTAGATGCAGTCTCCAAAAAAAAAACTATGAGGAGAAAATTAGCTAGATTGGTGGACTGGACACGTATAACCTGCAGTTCTCCAAATTTCAGAACATTCCAGTGCATAATATTTGATTAAAACTAATGAAAGTGGCTTCCAAAACTGCCAAAGCTCTTAAATAATAAACACACAAATATATAAAGCTTCTTATTTCAATTTTTGGTTCCACCTTAAATAGTGCTGCAGTTACACTAAGGTGCCTTAAATGTAGAACGAATTTTGAAAGTTGGCGAATACAAAGCCAACATCAGCTTACCTCAATAAATGCATTCATTTACCTCAATAAATGTGTTAATTTACCTCAATTAATGCATTAATTTACCTCATTAAATATGTTAATTAACTTCAATAAATGCATACATTTTCCTCAATACCTGTGTTTATTTATCTCAATAAATTCATACATTTACCTCACAAAATGCATTAATTTACCTTTTTCTAGCAGCACTGTCTGCTCCTCTTTCTGCCGTGCTGTGGTTGTTGTGATTGTTTACAAGCTCCACTGGAAAGAGGGTCTGTATCATGTGATCAGAGCATGAGTGTAGTGGGAGCTTGTGAAAGCAGAGCTGCTTAGCATGTCCATGAAATCTCTAGTGAAACTACAGCTTGTCCACTATAAGTGTCCACTATAACATAACCATACATATTTAATATTGCAGTATATCGCTGAATACACACGTTTACACTGAATATACGTGTTTAGTGCCTGTAATAGCTTGTGGACGGTGTACGGAATTTCCCTACACTGAATGTTTGAAGTAAAGGACAGACTTCCAGTTAATGAACAAGTTAATTAGCTGGTGATGTTTTGATTGTGTAGCCTATAATTAGTATAAAGTGCTCTTGTACACTAAGCACAGTTTAGAATGATTGTGGAAAGGGAATGATTCAATAAAAGGGAAGCAATAAAATAAATCACATGTAAAACAGAATTAAGGAGCAACAATTTACATTTAAATTATCACAATGTTTGATGATGTTACATATTGATCCAAAGCTAGTGTGTGTGAGTGTGTTTACAGTCACTCGCCTCTTTATTAGGTACACAGATGTTGTATCTACACTCAGTTTATCACCTCCACTTAAACAGATTTACTACAATCTATAATAGCAGAACAAGAAAGTGCATCTATAAGGTAAGTTGACCTGATAAAATGAACAGTGAGTGTAGATAGAAAGTCGGAGTGAGCAAACGTGTGTGTGTGTGTGTGTGTGTGTGTGTGTGTGTGTGTGTGAGAGACTTGCCCCAGGGGATCCTGCCAGGTTGGAGTCAGTGTTAACGTCACCTGCATTGATTTATTACAGTAATTGTGCTTCATCAACATTAATACAGCGTGGCATCGCAGTAACAAGCATCAGCAATTCCAGTCTAAACTGCCGGCACTGGGATAATCAATGAAGAGTCGATAGAGGAACACTGGGCGCGATCTCAGCGGCTCGTCTGCAGGAAATGAACCGTTTCATTTCACTCAGTTCTTATGATCAAGCATATTACTCGCTGACATTTATGCATATCTCTGATACAAAAATAGCAATTATTACAATTTCTCATCCTGTGTAAGCCGCGTGTGCTCGGCCTTTCTCTCATCGGCTCGCCACAAATGTGCTCCTTTCCACAAGAAACACATGCACAGACACATCCAGCTCTGGACAACACCGTACACGTATGCACACCAGGGAGAGATGATTCAGTACTGTTTTAGCTTGAACGTTCACAGCACGCGTGAGAATATTGGCATTGTAATTAGCAAAGTAAAGAAGATGTGTACAGAAAATGGAATAATACAATAAGAGAAAGAAATAGCAAATACATATAGAATGTTTTTGTACATAAGAAAGGTGCAAAAACATTTTGATCTACCAGCTTTAACTGTTAATGCTGCTCATTGTTTCAACACGCTTGGAGGACAACACTGAAGGCTAGATATGCTGAGTCTTTTGTGGCAGATTTCAGATGCAAATTCTAAATTTTATCATATGAATAATTGCTGTTATTTTATTTAAACAGTAGAACACAAGAGGAGATATGACATCACTAATGATCCTAATACTTTTGCTCCTATTGCTTCTCAAAAAGGCTTGAAAATCGCTTTAATATTGTAGTAAATGTAGTACCCATTTGCAGTATGGAGAGTCATAAAACTATCACAATATCAGGTTCAGCCCAACTTTTGCAGTACTTGATATAGCTTGTTGCTTTTAAAAAAAAGGTGGACTACATAAAATATAAAACAATATACATTTTTTCAAGACATAATTGGAATTATGACTAAAAATTAAACAAGACAATCAGTTTTTGTCCTAAAAATGTAGAATATTACTTATGCTATTTGGAGTTATTGTTGCCAAGCAACGATGGACACCCACAAGTGTTTTTCATGACTTGGCGCAGTAATACAGAATTTAGTTGTTGTGAAGCGGTCATAGGTTTGCATATTGAGTATTTTTTATGGATTTGGACATGGATCAGCCAATTAGATTTTAGGATCTGTTTTTTTACTGGTTTATAACTAGTATTATTAGTTCCGGTCGTAAAATCTGATTGGCTGAGCCGTGTTTGAAGCCATTGTAAAATCCATGATATATGCACACCTATGACCCCCTCACAACATCTGAACTCTGTATTACTGCACCATGAAAAACCCTTGTGCTGTTAATGGAATAATCTTTGACCCTCATGCTGCTCGCATGGACCACCGCGTATACTGGTGAAGTAAGAACCCATTTTTTGTTTAAACTGAAGGGCTGGCAACTTATGTTCTTACAGAGAACTAGGCTGGTCAGCTAGCAAACAGGCTAAAGGCTAGCTAACATCCTAAACAACTCCATCACTAATATCACAGGCTTGAATTGAAGCACTTACAGTATGATTAACTGTAAAACAGCCGTATAAAAATCTAAAGAATGTCACTTGATTGAATTACAGGCTTCAAATGTACATGTTTCAGTCAGAAGTTGTGACAAACACAGGCTGAATCCCTAATAACTTAAATTATTTTCTGAAAGTTGTCTATTTTATCATATTTCAAGTTGGCCGCCATTTTATAAGCAATAAGCCACTTGAGACCATGCGTCGCTACGATTTTATCACAGGGAAGGGAGGTTTAGGCACGACGCAAAGCAGAACACCCTTCCTGTGATAAAATCAGATCTGAGGCATTCTGGATGTTAATTTCATAATCTTTTCATTCTCAGTGTTATACAGCTTTCTCTGTTTTTCAGAACTGTAGTAAAATTTCACAATATTTTGGTGGAAAAGAACTTTTATCTCATCACTTTCTCTTTTGTCCAGAGAGTGTTGACCACTCCACTATTTCACTGCGTCCTTTAAACCTCACACCTTTTTAGCATAGTACAATTAGTAGATGGTCCTATATGCAAGTTTAGCTCCAGCCTTAATGAACTGAACATTTCTTTCAGATGCATTACGAGCGCATATACAAGCATACGTACCCGCCACTGCTTTTCCTTTGTCATTTTATTGGTCAGTTCTCTTCATTGCCCATTTTTTACCTTACGTTTTACTCAAGACAAATTACAGCCTGTAAGCTGCATGTTTTTGACTCACGCTGGGCTGCACACGACTGAATCCTTCCTAATATAGCGAAAGCGTTTTATATTTTGGAGTCAAATGAATTCATTAAGTTTACCCACGCATGAAACCTTTGCTGCCCTTGTTTTCATGGTTGGAACCAGCAAACGGAGTAGGGTAGAGCTAATGAAACCCTACACTCTAACATTTTGACAGTGAGTGATTGCTGGAACAGATGCATGCTTATACAAGCAGTTTACCGATAACTACATTTTTTAACCGTAGTTATAAAAAGGCCATATCATTGGCTGTCGAGAGCAGTAATCAGCTGAAATTCGGCCAATTAACTTTGGCTCACAGCACATGTCGCTGACATCAGCATCACAGATCAAGTGGTGAGTTTTGTGCTTTCATGTGAACTCTTGCAAACACAAGTGTGCGCACATGCAAGCAAACGTTTATAATGTGCGTAGTGACTGCTGAGTGGATTTGCATATTAGTATTGTGGTAGGCTCCATGGTTCAGTGGGAGCTCAAGGGGTGTGGAATGCTAAGTAGCACTTGCACCCTCTCTGTTAAAAAGACAGTTTATTACAGTTGTTTTATTAGTTGAAATGTGTTTACATGTTGGCTGGGTTTTATTGTGTTCTGCTGTGGGTTAACTAGTGTGGTTTATGTGTTCACCATCAGTGAGTATCAGTGGTCTTTTCCCCTTTACTCAATAAAAGAGCTTTTCCACACGCAAAAAATGGCGTTCTCTGGTTCTTCTTCTCTGCCGATGCTACAGCATCAAAATAGTCTGATTTTCATGATAGTGACTTGAAAATGGAAATTAATAGAGACTTGAGAATAAACATTCTAGCTCTTTTCAGTGAGTTAGATCATTGAGTTAACTCCAATGATCTAACTCCGATAACAGCCGGCTCTTTCAGCTCCCAAATAGGCTCTTCATTCAGCAGCAATGCTCTTTTTCTTTCCAAAAGCAGCAAATATGTTCAATAAAACCTTAGTCTACCTTTGATTAGCTAATAAATGAAAATTTTCATCATATGTCTTAACAACTATTTAAATAAATGTAAAAGTAGCCAGACACTACAGAGATTGTAAAGCATAGCAGATGTAATATTTGTTTGCTAGCAAAATATCACAGCAAATTTGCATTAATTTCAATGGTATTTGCCATTATAATGGGCAAACTTCTTGGGGGAAAACAATTTTATGAGCAAAACTTTGCATCAATACCAGCTTTGGTGAACTTTGATGCACAAATTTGTGTCTTTGACCAGTAGCGCTACTGCTTTGGCTGTATTGACCTCTGAAACACTTTATACAGCAGAACTGATCTTCCAAAATAAAGGAAATGCTAATTTTAGCAGTGTTTGAGCCCAAACCTTTAAACTGTCTTTCCCCACTGGATATAAATAAACACATGACAGAAACTTACTTCTGCGATTTTACTGTTTATGGCATACAGGTTTGCTAACTGTGATGTTAGCTCTGCACACAAGCCACTAACACCAACCACATCAGTTATCTACACTGTTTGCTACATGTGCTGTGATGAGTGTATAATTTTCTGATTTAATTATGTTCACTGTTGTGTTTCTACTGTTTATGGTAGGCAAGTTACCTTGTTAATTGCTATGTTAGCCCCTTGGCTAATGGCAGCTGCACATACATCTCTCCACTTTTGCCAAACCTACATTTTGTTGCTACATATCAGAGTAGTGCTATACTTTCATGAATATAGAATTTTCTTCCTTTTTGTTTTGTTACTGTTTAAGGTTGACGAGTTACTAGCTGCAATGTTGCCATTCTTCCGGTCCAGCCGTGGTCATGGCCATTTCGCAAGGCAACACGATATATAAATATCTGGTGTTACTTTGACTTTAGGCTATAGTGAATGAGTCTAACGTTGATAAGTAGCTTCACTGGATTCATTTCCATCAAAATTGCACTGGACGTTTCTGATGTAAAAGCAAAGCTTAGCATGGCCAAAATGGTTCTTACTGTGGTGATGCTGGTTTAGCTGGTCAGCCAACATGGTAGTACTGGTTGACCAGCATACTAGCACCCAAACATAATAAAAGCTGGTTTTGGTGGTGATCAGCATAACAGCTTCCATTGCTGCTCGCCAGTATTCCAGCATCCAAAACACAACAAATTGCAGTAGAGGTCTGCACTCCCATTGATTCCCTTGTGACCTGCCATAATATGTTGCGGTGTGCGACTCGTTTTCAGTGTTGCGGGCAGGAAATCAGCCGATCACCAAGACTGCTGCGTTATTTCAGCAGAGAATAATGTATTTGTGAATAGACTACAGCAGATATTGGATGTCAGTTCACCTTGACGAAACTTTGTGGGTGGGAGTGGGCCAAAACGTTTCATTTGCGGGTGGGAATGGGACAAATGATTCCACTTTTCTGAGGGAGCGGGATGAAATCTTGCAGAAATTGCAGTGACCTGCTACTGGCTGGTGCTGGCTCTGGGAGACTGAAAGTGTGGCTATGCAGATGGGCATGCGCAAAGGCTCATGTGTGCCCACACCCTCTGACCTCTATTTATGTTGTTTAGTTGAGGTGTGTGTTATTTTGTACCTGGGGTGCAAGTTGTTTATTTGTGTGTGTGTGTGTGTGTGTGTGTGTGTGTGTGTTGTGGGGGGGGGGTTTAGCATGAGGTCGAAACCTGGTGGCTGGTGGTGACCTCCCCCATAGGTGACCTCCCCAAAGCGTGACGAAGGGGTCAGACGATAGAGAGATGGGCGCAATGCAAGCAAATCAGTCAACAAACAGGCAGACTAAATAACGCGAACCAGAGACAAACACAACATGCAGCAGGTTAACGTTTTGCACTTTGCATTTGCTTTAATACATTTTTTAAATATTTCATTACCTTGTATCTTCACTCATTGTCCAATTTTCCAGGACCACTTATCATGTGCAACTTGTAATTGTAGCCCACCTTTACCCATTCATCAATGGTCAGGACCATCACAGAGCAGGTATTATTAGAGTGATGGAACATTCTCAGCACTGCAGTCTGAGTTTTTAAACACTGTGTCCACTCACTGTCCACTCTATTAGACACTCCTACCTTGTTGGTCCACCTTGTAGATGTAAAGTCAGAGACGATAGCTCATCTGCTGCTGCACAGTTTGTGTTGGTCATGCTCTAGTCCTTCATCAGTGGTCACAGGACGCTGACCACAGGACGCTGACCACAGGACGCTTTTGGCTGGATGTTTTCATTAGTGGACTATACACAGTCCAGCAGTGACACTGAGGTGTTTAAAAACCAGCAGTCACTGCAGTGCTGAGAATGATCTATCACCCAAATAATACCTGCTCTGTAGTGGTCCTGTGGTGGTCCTGACCGTTGAAGAACAGGGTGAAAAGGGGGTTAACAAAGTATGCAGAGAAATAGTTGGACTACACCCTGACATTGTCCACATATATGTTAAGCAGACCTAATAAAGTGGCCAGTTGGTGTAAGTAGGCAGAGAATATTATTTTAGTCAATATTTTCAGTTTATTGAACTAATTTGAATTCAGTTCATCCACTTATTTTGCTTATTTATCTCACCTCAGTGTTCAGCGTTTATGATTGACAACATCACATCAAGCATCACCTCGGTTTAACCAACATCTGGTGTTTCAAACACTTGTTTTTGACTTTAGAACACCTGAAGACATGAATCTGTAGAAAGATGTGAACCTGAAAATATATGTAAATGTAGTTTTTCTTCTTTTTCTCCTTCTTTTTCTTTTTGATGTTGTAAACTGAAACAAACTCCATTCAAATGTGCATAATTACTTTGTTAATTATGAAATTCCTATTACTTTTCTCTAAAAAGAAATAGAAAATGAGAACAAAGTGAGATGTGGTACAGATCGTCATTCGACCAGTGACCCAGTGAGTGCCCTGACGAAGATAATGAGTTTGAATGGACTTAAAGTCGTACGCTTTTTGACCACCATCAGTCACATCACATTGGTCAGGTGTGGACTGTTCCCTTATTATTTCATGACAAATTAAGGAGACAAAAGATCTGGTGTTGATTCCATGCAACTGGAGTTGATTCATGCATTTGGTTGAAGCCTAACAGAGAGATGGCAGAAACCTTAGAAGTGGCCAAATCAACATTTTGATACTTTCTTAAAAAAAGGAATACACTGGTGAGCTCAGCAACACCAAAAGGCCTGGAAGATCTTGGATGATAACTAAATTGGATGATCACAGAATTCTTTGTGGTGAGGAAAAACCCTTCCCAACATCTCGTCAAGTCAAGGACTTTCATAAATGTAAATACAGAGGATTTACCTCAAGATGCAAACCACTGGTAACACTTAAGAACAGAAAGCGCAGATTAGACTAGGCTAGGAAGCATCTAAAAAAAGCCTGCCCAGTTCTGGATGACAGGAAGAGAAGAGTATGGAAAAGGAAAGGAAGGGCTCATGATCTAAAGCATACCACATCTTCTGCCAAACATGGTGGAGGTAGTGTTATGGCATGGGCATGTATGGCTACCAATGGAACTGGGTCACTGGTGTTTACTGATGATGTGACTGCTGATAGAAGCAGCAGGACGAATTCTGAAGTGTATAGAGCTACACTTTCTGCTCAGATTCAGGCAAATGCTGCAAAACTGACAGGATGACGCTTCACAGGACAGATGGATAATGACTGAAAACATTCTGCAAAAGCAACCCAACAGCTTCTTAAAGCAAAGAAATGAAATGTTCCTAAATGGAGTCAGTCACCTGACCTCAACCTTAACTGGGCAGCTTTTCACTCACTGAAGACAAAACGAAGGCAGACTTACCCACAAACAAGCAGCAACTGAAGGCAGCTGCAGTAAAGACCTGACCAAAGCATCTCAATAGAGGAAACTCAAATTTCAGACAATCATTAACTTTAGATTTGCATCCAAGTATTAAAAGTAATCCTTGCATTTTGAATTGTTAGTTTGTCCAATTACTTTTGAGCCTGGGAAAATGGAGGGACTGTGTAAAATATGGCTATAATTCCTCAATAGTTATTGCAATATTTTTGTTAAATCTCTTGAATTAAAGCTGAAAGTCTACACTTCATTTACATCTTGACCGCTTCATTTCAAATCCACTGTGGTGGTGTACAGAGACAAAATTACAAAAATTGTGTCACTGTCCAAATACTTATTGACCTGACTATATTTTCCAACTTGACCTAGGTCATCCAATGCTTTGCATACGACTGTAGCATGTGGTTCTCATGATGTACATCTTAACCTGTAGGTCGCTACACGTATGGGCTTAAGTAATCAATCGGCTGAAGCTATTCTGATTATGGGCGATTCCAACTGTTCACCCGTATTAAAAAAAACGTATTTAAAACTTATGATAATGCAATTTATTTCCGTTTTTATTCCAGAGCACAGATGCATTACTTGAATAGTTGATTAAGTAAGCGCTATGATGAGTTCCTATGTCTGTATATTGGAGGAACCACACCCATCCTCAGTGTCTCAGTGCTTCTCTGCTGCTGTGCTCTTTGAAACAAAAGGTTTCTGAGCTGTTGGGTGACGAGCGTGCGTCCCCCCTGCTGTCTCTCACACTGCTCGGCTGTGTGACACTAGTATCATCACCTCTTTACCTCCTTTTTCTCTCGCCTTCAGAAGGGACAGCAGTGGAGACACTGAGACGAATAAATTAAGACGTTGCCAAGCCAACGGCCAAGAGGGACTACTCCGGTACCCTGCTCTTGATACCTCTGCATAGGGCTGCACAATCAATTGCGTTTTAATAAGAACGATGATTTTTGCCGTTTGCAGTTAACTGAGCACAACTGTCTGATGTTATTGTCAGTTTTCTATTCTATTTAAATGTATTGCGCAATTATATACTTAATAACATAGTTACATATTGAATTACATTGACATTTGTGATGAGGACAGTAGGAATCTGCCTCATCACCAGGGCTGTTTATTTATGTGCAACACCTAAATATTTCAACTAAATGTTAAGATCACATTACAGATTTTACATGTATGTTATGTGTAAACTTACTTAGGTGGCTGTTTGAATGGTGCCACTGTTGTGTGTATCCTCATCTAAGGGCTGGCAGGATCCATGGCAATCCTGGAAGGGGGAGTAAAGAAACTGTGAAAAAAAAAGAAAGAAAAGAAAATAGAAGTTAGAAATAAATATTAATTAAATCTAGCTGGAAGTACTTACTAGCTATAGTGATTTCTGAAATATTGTCAATGTCTGTAAGGGGCAGATCTATATGAAGGAAGATTTTGTTTAATCTCAATAACTGTTTTATATAAAACAATAGACTCTTAAATGTCCCCAATGTACAGTAGTTTTTTTAACTGCCTATTTGCTTGAACTCGACACCTGGCACCTTTTCTTGTGGTGCTGTCCCATAGATTGTTGTTGGGGTGGGGTTGGGGGAGAGAGCACACATTATGTTGCAGTGCATGCTGGGAACTGTAGCGTAACTTATGGTGAAATGAGCTAATATTAATAGAAAATTAAAATAATTTGGGGGGCTGAATAGGATTGTGCCACAGGCCTGAGTTGTACCACGGGCCTTCTGTTTGATGCATAGGGTCTAGACCCTCACAGATCCTGCTGTATAGGGATGGCAGTGGCCTACCCTTAGGCAACCAAGCAGGGACCAACTGGTGGAAAAGCAGCAAAGCAGACATCTACGTCATAAAGACAGGTGGAAGCTTGTGATTGGTCAGAGTAATGAGTGATGTTGCATTGGAGTCTCCCTGGCAGAACTTGTGCTAAAGCTTTCATGTATATAAAGTATCAAAGCTAAAATGGCATAGTCTAAACTCTACTGAGGGCAGGGCTTACAGTATTTAAGCACTGAGAGAGTGCAAAGGGCTGCTTTGGTTCTTCCTGGGAGGTTGAACGTTTTGTATGGAGCCTTCAGACTCATTTTGTTCCTGGGCTTTGCCGCTAGAGCCTGAAAGGCAGTGACTGTTGGACGTTAGCCGTGGGGCTAACGGAGTCGCTTGAAACCTGAGCGTAACTTTTGTTATCAAGACTGTACATGTGGCATATTTGTATGTTTGCATGTCAGTAAAAAACTCTGAAACTTACTCGGAGGAATCACTTGTAGCAAACCCAGTCTTTCATACCCACTCTGCATCACGCTACTTCACATTTAATTTGCATTCAGTAAGTACACGTCTGCACTTCCAACATTTTTCATTTGTTTTAGTGTCCAGTAATGGCAAAAGCATGGCAATTTTTTTTTACCATTAAAGGTGGCAACTTTTCATCAAATCATAAAAAAACATTTCTGAAGATATTGTTTTTAACGAGCTGTGAAAGAGAAATAACTCAGCTAAAGTCAGCGGAATTTTCACCTTTTAAAAGTTAATCTTTCATCAAAATGTAAGAACTTTTGCTCACATTTAAAACATCTGATTTTCAATTACATCACCCACCAATGGGCAGGGGAAGGATAATATTAACCAACGATATCATCACCCCCATCTTTCATGGACCGAAAATGCTAAGCTAGTTCAGAGACCCTCCCTGATACCATGTTTCACTGTAAAAATGCATATTGTATTGGAATTATCGGTTTGCATTGTATAGCATTAAATTAATTGTATCATTGAGTCGCATGTTAGATTGTGGGTTGTGTGTTAGCTTGGGGCTTAAATTTAGCTTCTGTTTAGAGTGTTAGGTTGGGACACTATAAAGCACTTTAAATCGTATCGTATTGCATTGTGGTAACATGTGGTTGGTGTGTTTGTTTGGAAAGAAAAATGCGTTCTGATTCCTGATGTTGACTTTAAAGTATTAACCGTACCGTTCAGTCAGTCCATTCAGTCCACACATGGACACTAAGCTCCAAAAACAGCTCCTTTAGAATTCCCTCTTTTTGTGATGTCGTTAAAACTGATATATTAACATACATATCCTCATATTCAGGCTAGAGCAGTTTAGCTCCACCCTTTAGACTGAAGTTATAAGGAGTGTTTCAGGCTGAAATGCTTTTATATAAAACAACACAAACAGACCAAATCAGAATGGCTAGATAACTTGCATCTGGTCTGCATGGAAGTAACTCGATTTATGCCACAATTTGCTATAAATTCAAACATGATGGACAAAACATTGGTAGTTATGGTAAAATCTCATGTTTGAGGCTACAATGTTAAATGTACCCCTGTATGTAATGAATTTTACTTCCCTTTTCCAGCTTTCAAAAGCAGGCAGAGCTACTACAAGTAGCATTAATCCCACTGAGGATCCTCTTGCAGCTGAAGCTAACAACAATCTAGCGAATCTTCATTCTTTCAGATGAAGGTGCCAATCACCATTACACGACAATTAAGAGCACCACAATGTAAACCAGGATAATATGTTGGTGTGTTGACTGCTATTTTTAGAATTATTGCTTCTTGGTGGAGTTTGACATGAGGTAACATAAGCTTAAGATGCTAACGCTGTTAGCATTTATGATAGCGGCCACAGAACCCACTATTTTTGCTCGTATTTTCACACTTGGCAGAGAAAAAGTGAAGCTTTATTTGATTCTAAACCTGTAAATGTAGGCCTTTGTCTGAGTGTGTGCGCAGACCAGTGCAGCGTATTGTTTCGTGTCAGCCAATAAGTTAAGTTAGCTGGCAAGCAAGGTAGCTAATTAGCCAGATTAGATGCTTTAGAATGACATAAAAGACCAAAAGGGACCATTAAATCATTAATTGTGGTTATTATAAATGGTTCCAGCTGTTCTTGAGCAGGTGGGAAATGAACTAGAACTGGAAGCGTAAGTTCGGCTGGTTCATGTTTTGGGTCAGTTCTTGTATTTGAATGTGCAGCTGGAAAACAGGTTTACGAAGTGAATGCTTCTTTAATAAACCCTGCAGTGAAACCTATGGCTGGGGCAAGTTCATAATGATATGGCAAAGATGAACCACACAAAGTGTTGATGTTATTGACCTGGAAAGATCAATTAAGCTTTCTGTTTTTCTAAAATCTTGTTAAAGAGGTAAAGTGGCTTGATGTTTTTTAAAAAAAACCTGCGGCATTTAAGTTTGAGTTTTACATTACGTTTAAATTACAGCTTCTTCTGTGAGTTTATTGCCCGGTTGCAAAGCAGAAAAACTCAAGTGCATGTAAACGCGTTAATCAGATTACTAACAAAATCTGATTTTCTGCAGTTATTGGATTATTAAGTGCATGAAAACACACCCAATGAGCGCGTTTACATGCACTCAATATTTTAATCATAATCGGATTTCTGCAGTTATCTGATTATTCAAATGGTCATGTAAACATCATACTCTGATCTAGAAATCTGATTAAGAGATCGATAAAGAGAGCTTGATTTTAGCTCGGTAATCAGATTCCTCAGTGCATGAAAACTCTTACTCTGATTTCTTTCGGATTTCTCAGTCTGTGCATGTGTGGAACTGACTGCTGTACTGGAAATAAGCGAGCAGTGTTGCCGCAAGACGCAGCAAAACACTTTTGGTGATGGGATTTAAATATTCTTCATCTTCTAAATGATTTCTGTTCATATTTTCAGGTAAAGTGGCGCAATGTTAAAAAAAAAGCTGCAGCATGAAGTTTGAGTTTTACGTTACGTCACGTCTTCTTCTGTGAGTTTACTGGCTCGTTTCAATGCAGAAATCTGATTACTGACTGACTCATGAAGATCTGGAGTTTTACCATTATCTGATTATTCAAGTGCATGTAAACACATAAATCGGATTACTGACAAAATCTGATTTTCTGCAGTTATCGGATTATTAATGCATGTAAACGCACTCAGTGATTTGTCCTATAAGTGAGAAAAAAATGAGTAGAAATGGGTAGAATGTGGGCCCTTTGACACTCTGTTTATTTTTATTTAAAACCACTTAAAAAAAATTAAAACTTATAAAAATTTTTAAGTTGAAAGTAAATATATTTTCATGTTGCCCTTTTTTCCTCTCGAGCTCCTGCCACACAAAATGTCAGGAATTTTAAAATGCCCGGTCTGCCTGCCTCACTCACTGATACACTCATGGGTGCGCGCACACACACACACACACACACACACACACACACACACTGGTTGTCTCTCTTGTCTCCCTGTCATTGCTGGAGCCGGGCCCAGTACACCAGGCAGGGTGCTACACAGGCCATTTGCATTGACATATTGACACCCTTGTCAGGATTTATAAGTACAGCGTGGCAGCCTGGCTGATTCCGAGAGAGAGAGAATGAGAGAGAGAGAGAGAGAGAGAAGAGCGAGAAAGAGACATCCCAGTCTAGTGAGTAGTGATTCTTTCTGGTTTTCTTTTCTCCTAGCTCTAGGTGCCAGTCCCCTTCATAAGCCACAGCTGTAAAGTAATCGGCCCTCAGCTGTGCTCAGAGAAGACAGGGCTGGTGAGCCTGTAAGGATGGAATTTAAAGGTTTAAAGGTGTTTGTTGGAGAACAACGGTGGATTTCTATCTCCAGAGTTTCTTTCTGCTCTTTTCTGACTCTTAGCTCACCATCTTTCCTTTAGACATTACATCACACCAGGCCAAGGACATAAGCAAATCTCTGAGCTAATGAAACTTTGCTAATTGCTAATTCTTTTCTGCCCGCTGGACTGGCTCACTGGTCTTCGTTCATTTTCACTGTCATTTGTCAATAAGCTGATTTGGTGATTTTGTGGCCTTTGTACATGTTATTCAAAAGAGGAAACCAAAAAGATGCTGATGTCCACACCTAAACATCATTGAAAGCTTTTGGGATTACCCACTGATACCCACCGATGCTTTATGCTAAGCTATTAGCACCAGTGAGTGTGTTTAGCTCAGTGGAAGGCCAGCCAGACAGAGACACTGGACACATGCATGTTGGAGAAAAGGGAATCAGGCTGTACATGAGGCTTCTTTGGAGCGGAAAATGGCCTCCACCGGAGGGGCTAGTCAGCTGTCTGGACAGTTTACGTTTAACCATGAATTGATAATAGCAGATAGAATCGGAGAGAAGCTGGAGGCAGGATGGAGCACTCTTTGTCCCCTCTGCCACATATTCACCAGTATTCTGTTCCTTTACTAAACTGGGCACAAATGTTGTCACGATTATTAGGTAAATGCTTGCTTGACCTTCAGCAAGCACTGTCCATTTTTTTGTTATTTTGACACACCAATTAAAAACAGGCTATTCATTTATCTGGAGATATTTATTAGAATAGATTTGAGATAATATGTATAGATAGTGTATAGTTAGTGTATCTCCAAAATGGTAACTTTACAGGAGAAGGAAAAAACCTACTTTACTTTTAATGTAAGTCAGTGGAACCAGATGTTTTTCTAAGTCATTTTGAGTCATGTCTTTTAGTCCATTCATCATCAAATTTACACACTGTGTGAAGAACAACAGGCATTTTCAAATTATGTCAAAAACTGAACAAAAATGTATATATAATAGCACTTAACCTATATATATATATATATATATATATATATATATATATATATATATATATGGTTATACTTGCAAGTGATGTGATGTAGCTGTCTACACTGGACCAGTGGTTCACTTGATTCCTCTTCAGTGTTTCAGATGGACCTTATTGCAGCTGAATCTCGGCCTTATAGTCGTGACCTTGGATGAGGCTGAATGCAAATAAGGCCGGCTTCTGCTGAACATGCAGGGATGTTCTGCACCAACACCAGTGCTTTTAATACAAAGAATTACATTTGAATAAATAACAAGTCTTTATGTAATAAACATGTTCACATTCAGACATAACTCTTACATTAATTTGCATACACAGAAATATTCTTTTAGGACAAGTAAGAAATTAAGTCTACCAGGTTGGCTCATCATGCCTGCAGAATTTGAATGAAAATCCATTACATACAATTAGATTTTCTGAAAATATTTAGTTGATATTTAATAAATGTGCATTCTAGGGATGTGCAAGGAAAGGGAAGGAAAAAACAAGCTTTGACCTGAAACATATTATAATACACACAGGAGCACTGGTGAAATTAAATTTAAAATTGTAGATCACAGAGTTTTTCTTTAAAAATATATGGTTTATTCATGCATTATTTTCATTTCAAAACAGCCAAATGGAATGTTTTGGCCACTGTAAGTAATGCAGGCTGCTTCAGGTAGGCTAATGAGCTAATCCTAGAGCTAACTGGTGCAATGCACTCACATTAATAACTCGTTTTCTTGTAGAAACATATAGTCTGACTGTGATATCCTTATTTTAAACTGACTAAAGGCTGAAAAACAGCCTGTTTGGAATTAATTGTTTTTGTCATGTCATGAAAATCAGCATATTGACATAGATCTACACGTAGCGCACAGCAGTTTAGCCCTGCCCATTCACACTGAAGCTATAAGAAGTGTTTCAGCCTTGACTGCTTTCTGAGGAGGCCCAATATAAGGCATCCAATCAAAACAGAGCTTGTTTACATATATCAATTTTAAAGCACAGCAACAAAAACAGCCTGTTTAATTCTACAGGATAAAGGGAGGTCAGAAAATGGTCATGTAAATATGACTTATGACTGTATTGGTGCATAAACCCACACAAAAGGAGATGGGCCCTTTAAACAAAGCTAATGAGAAAGCCATTTGCCTGCCAGATGAAGACCAGGTAGCTTACACACTTCATAGACACCTCAGTGGGATGGAAACCCTCCTCTTACCTGTTGGAGAAGATTCTGGAGAACAGCGTGAACGCTTTGTGTTAAGGAGTCTGAAAGGGGGCCTGTGGTGTCGGCCTGTGTTAAGAGACTCATAGTGTTCGGCCCATTGTGTGGGTGCCACCTCCGGTTGTGCTTTGTGGCTGCGCCGCCGACTTTAACAAAACCCACGGCTTCGGGGGAAAAGGCTCGGCACTCTCAGAGGAACCCTTCCTTTTCCCTCTCTCGCCCTTTTTGTTAACACATCCTCATCCGCGGAGATAAAAGTAACCTGTTCTTAGCCGATCGAAAGGAGAAACACTGGGAAAAAAAGCCCTGCGTGGCTCCTGCTTGGCCAGAGAAGGCGTTAGAAAATAAAAGACCGTGTGTCCGTCTATTCCGCTCATTAAAAAGAAGGAGGGTGGGGGAATGGGGGAGTGGTGAGAGAGAGAGAGACAGATACAGAGGAGGAGAGAGAGTGCTAATCAGTAGTGTTGCCCTGGCCAGAGGGTACCGCCCATTAAGGAGGAGGGTCAGGAAGAGGCTCCAAACCTCACCAGATGTCACTGAGCTGAATGGAGCTAAATGACTGGACGGAGGGATCATTGACACCCGACACAATCACAGTAATTGGACCTAATGAGGGATCTTCTCCTGAGAGAGAGAGAGAGAGAGAGAGAGAGAGAGAGGACAGGAAGTGTGCAAAGGAGAGGAGGAATAGGAAGGAGGGACAGAAAGAGGGAAAAAAGAGTGAGAGAGAAAGAGGAAGACAGAACAGAAGAAAAACAGAAGAGTGAGGGTGAGTGAGGGTGAGAGAGAGACAGAAAGAGAGAAGGGAAGGGAGGGGAAGGAAGAGCAAAAAGGTAAAGAGGCAAAGAAGAGAGAGAAAGAAAGCTAGAGGTGAAGAAAGTGGGAGAGAAAGATAAAACAAAGAAATACAGAGGAGGAGAGAAAGGAAATGCGAGGGAGAGGGAAAGAAAGAAAGAGAGAAGGTTAGAGAAAGAAAGAGAAAGAGTTGAGGAGCGTGGGATAGAGGAAAAGGGAGAGGAGGAATAGGAAAAGGGGGAGAAATACAGAGGAGATAAAAGATAGTGAATAGGAAAGAGAGGAAGAGTGAGAGAGAGGGTGAAAGAGAAAAGATAGTAAAAGAAAGAGGAAGAGGTGGAGGAAAAAAAAGAAAAAGGAGAGCAGATAAAGGCGGAGACGAGACTGGGGGAGAGTGAGTGAGAAAGAGAAAGAGTTGAAGGGTGTGTGAAGAGATGAGAGGAAGAAAGAAGAGTGAAAAGGGTATGAGAGGCAGAGAGAGGTAGAAAGAGTGAGTGTAGAACAGAGAAAAATGGAGTGAAAACAAGAAAAAGAGGAGAAGAAAGTGGGAGAGGAAGATAAAAAGAGTGATTAGGGGAAGAAAAGGAGGAGATAAGAGTGAAAGAGGGAGAACAGAGGAGAGAAATTGGAGAAAAGAGGAAAAGCAAGAGAGAGACGGAAAGAAGGAGAGAGTGTGAGAGAGAAGAACAGAAAGAGAAAGAGTGAGAACAGATGAAAAAGAAAACGGGGAAGGGAAAGGGTGAGAGAGAGGAAGAGTAAGAAGGGGATGAAGAGTGCAAGGGAGAATAGGAACAGGAAAGAGAGAGAAATAAAAAGGAGAAGAGAGAAAAAAGAAAGAGAGAGTAAGAGAGGAAGCATGAGAAAGAGACTGAAAGAGAGAAGAGAGAGAAAGATAAAAGTGAAGAGTGGGAGAAGAAGGTAGAAGAGAGAAAAATGGAGAAGAGAGGAAAAGCGAGAGGGAGAGAAAGTGAGAGGAGAATGAAGAGAGAGGATGAGAGAGAGAAGAGGGAGGAAGAGTGCAAGGGAGAGAAGGAAAAAGGAGAGAAATAGAGGGAGAAAAAAGAGAATAAAATGGAAAGAGAGAGAGTGACAGGAAGAGCAAGAGAGAGTGAAAGAGAGAGAGAGTAAAAGAAAGATAGGAAGAGATGAAGGAAAACTAAAGAGAAGAAGGAGAACAGAAAAAAAGGAGAAGAGAGTAGGAGAGGAAGATAAGGAAGAAAGAGAAAGGGATGAAGAGCGTGGCAGGGGACGAGAGTGGGAGAAGAAGAGAGGAAGAAAGAAGAGAGGTAGAGAGATCAGAGAGAGAGAAAATGAGGGGAGAGAACAGAAGAAAAAGAGGAGAAGAGAGTGAGAGGAAGAGAAAGAGTAAGAGATGAGAGAAAAGCAATAGAAGAAAGGCAATGAATGAGAGAAAGGGAAGAAAGGAGAGAGAGAGAGAGACAGAAAGAATGAGGAGAGAGGAAGAGTGGAAAAGGGAGGAGGTGGAAGAAAGAGACAGTGGAAGATAGGAATAGAGAGAGGGAAGAAAAGAGAGGGGAGGAGTGAAAGAGATGGAGAGGAAGAGAGAGAAACAGAGTGAATGAGGATGAGAAAAGAAGAGGAAGAGAGAGAGATGGAGAGATTCTGTACACCCTTGTGACCTGTCGCTTCAGAGTTACCAAGGCAACGTGGTTTTGTTGTAACTCTGCATAAAGCAGTTTGTGCAGCAGCCTTGAAAACCACCAACCTTAGTCCTCAGTACTTAGTACTGAAATGCTGACGGTGCCTATTTCCTCCATAACAATGCTTTAGAGTGAGCTGTGTGAGGAGTTTAACCACATCACCCAGCAAGCTCTGGACATTCATGTGCTGCTTTCGTGAAAAATATCTGAAAGATTTCCATTTTCCTCTGAAACAGCGATCACGTCGGGAACGGAGGTGATTCTCTCAAGTCGTAGCATCTATTAGTCTGTGCTCTGATGCTCTTGCCCCCGTGACCTCGCAGATGATCTCTCATGAGCGGAGCCAATCAATAGGTTGGAGCTCCTGCTGATCAATAACAGTAGACGAGTAAACAAAGTGTACATGTGGGCTTTTGGTGCTGTAAGATGAGATTTGTTAGCATGAGCTGCAGTCAGTAATCTGCTAGATGATGCCTGAAGCCACATTCTCAGTCATTCTAGCTTATCTAATACTTATTACTAGAGCTGTGAGTGCAATTTTCACATTGCAAGACCTGCAATTCTTTTAAATCACAGCCTAAATTGTCAAAAACACTGTCTAAGTTTTAAGTGAGGTAATTTAACGTAATGACACAAAGCTTGTGAACCGCTTCTAGATAAGTTGGACCAAACAGAAACCTCTGTGTGTTGTGACATCACAACCACAAATTACTAGGCAAGGCATGGCAAGTGTATTTATACAGCACCCTTCATACACTGCGGCCATTTAAAGTGCTTTACAGATGATGAAATTCGAAGACAATTCAAATTATAATTTAAAAAGTAACAAATTGAAGTAGAATAGAAATTAGAAACGTGATTAAAACATGATTAAAACAACAGATTTTAAAAGAGAAGAATAATTATCTAAATAAAAAAGAAATTAGAATAACAAAGTGCCCTTACAGCAGAGACTACATTCAGGGTTCAAACCACAAGCCAGAAAAAAGTAGACATTCTGCTTATTACTATCCAAGATGTATCCAGGCATCTCTTTTAACTGGTGAACTTTGAGGTGCTGCATAGAAAAGCATTGACCAATAGAATGGGATGCTCTCAAGCAGCCGCACATAAGCCCATGCCCAGTGCTAAGCATTGGCTAAAAGGGTATAAAGCCCCCCATCATGGGGCAGTGAAACAGTGAAACTGGGTTGTCTGATCTGATGGAGCTCTATCCAGTACCTTTGGGATGAGTTGGACTGATCCAGAACTGATCATCCAACATCAGTGCCTGACCTCACTAATGCTCTTGTGGCCGAATGCAATCAAATCCTCACAGCAATGTTCCACCATCTAGTGTAAAGCCTTTCCAGAAGATTAGAGGCTGTTACTGCAGCAAAGAGAGGCAAACTCCCTGTAAACACCCTTGATTTCAGAAGAAGCGTCATGTTTCGCCACTGTCACGACATACAGGCCTGGTTATGGCAACAAGTCATTTTTTGGTTTTGCTACTTGCTTTTCTGAAATGTAGGAGATGATCTTTCACATACAGCAGTAATCAATAGCTTAGATTACTGCCCACTAATATTATTTGTTTTAGTATGCAGCATGACCAGCCTTCTTCACGCCACTTTCATTTAGGACCCCTATTCCCGACACTAATACGTGTCCTCATAAAGCAGTAGTTCAAATAGTTCACAGTACTCCCCCTTATCACAAATATAGTCAGCACTTGATGTCTGAAGTTTGCTTCTTTAGTTTTGCACTGGAGCTATGAGGCTAATATAGCTAACAAGTAATGGAAGTTCCAATTAGCATTGTGCAAATTGCATGCCACGCTCCTCTCACACTGTGTCAAGTTGTCAGGGACCTCCATAGACTTGCCTGTGTGGGTTCTGACACTGCATGACATACTGTTACCCATAAAAATAAATATAAAATTAAAAAACAGGGTGTCGCATAGATAAAAACAGTAGCAGCCATGTTGAAGCCTGTCTATACTTTTGTCTATTTCTATACAGCAGTGTGTAAAAGTCAGAGACCATGATCCTTTATTGCATTTTCAATCGAAATGGGCAAATATGCATACGAGTAATTCATTTTAACATCAGGAAAAAAAAACAAGTATTTAACAGATTCTCGTCCAACCTTAGAGAAATCAAACATTGTGATGGATTTTGTGTACTGAATTTCTACGTAATTAAATTGTTAAGATGAGCCATTCTGAGCGATTTGATATGAAATAATGGTTTGTTGTAGGGAAACTTACCAGTTCTTTACAGTGGTGATGGCAGGAACCAGAGGTCGTGACTTTTGCAACACAAATATAGCCATTTTTTTACTATTTAAAACCAGCAGTGGTCAATATGAAAAAGTAAGATTTTGTCCCAATCCCTTTTCTTACTTTCACCCCTACCCCTTGTTTTCAAGTGTCACCTTGCCACTTGGAACTGAGTTAAGGGGGTAGTGGTTGAAATCTTCCCCTACGAAATGGGACCCTCAAATAAAACGATCATTACTTCATTATCAGGCTACTAGTGGTGCTCTGTAGGTGACCATGCCAGTCTGCGGCCTTAGTTGAAATTAAGGAATCATATGCCTTCAAAGAGGGGATGTGATAAATATTTACTATTGCCCACCCCTAATTCTGTGATGATATTTGCCAGCTTCTCATTCTATTTTTCTTGTTCAGCCTTAAATGGAGCAGCAGTTTACGTTCTGGCGCCTCTGGTGTCAGAACTGCTGGACTGTTTAAAGTGGAACGTGAAACTGAGCTAGCTAGCTACTGAGACATCAGCATACTATTAGCGATTTTTATGCTTGTTATGAAGGAAGGGACCATAATACATTGAAACCACATTCAACTAAGATGATACAATGGTTATCGCAATTTTTAACAGAGAAAATAATCACATTTGTGGATTTCTTCGGTCGCTCACGCAGCCAGTTTGGACTGTGCCTCTGAAAAACCTCCGTTTGGAGGGCTATGTAGCCCTAACACTTCTCCCCACAACTGTATCTCAACAAAAATCGGGACACCCTACCCCTAGGCATGACTGTGCTAAACGGAGGGCTAAGGGCTAAGTGGCAGGGGCAAGCTGTGAAATGGGATTGGTCCTCTTTCAATGCCTAAAATGCCCTGCATGTATCTCTCCCCCATGAATGGGTTATATAGGAACCAGACACCCACCTTTAAAAGCCCCCTCACAGAGAGTTATTACATGAAATGATTATATATATATATTTAAAGGTGGACATCTGGTTCCTATCACCACCACTGTGAACAGACAAGTTTCTCTACCGCAGAGTATTTCATTGTTTGCATAATTAGTTAAAGTATTTATTAATTATTTTGAGAAATCAGTGGAATTCTCTTTTAACTCCAAATGGCCTAAGTCTATGGCCCAGTAAAGGCTGTGCTGGCTGGTTGTTTTCCTTCCTCCAGTCCTGCTCTGGCATTCTGTGTTTGTGGAGGAGCACTTGGTTAGCTGGGGTCTTTCCTTTTGAAGTCCTGAAGGAGACGGAGGCCTTGAGCTTTTAACCAGGGCTGAGGGCACCTACTGTGGACGGACAGAAGAGGAGAGGGAGTCTAAGACAGAAGGAGCTCTTTAATGGTTGACCACTCAGCTGAAGTTGTTCTTTTGACCCCCCTTGTGTGCGTGTCCTTCTGCTGCTCTGTTTTTTTTTTCGCGCCTCTCCCTTGTGCGTCTTTCTTCTGCACTTGTTTGCAGGCCTTGTGCAGGAGGCTGCAGCAAAGGCGGACAGACGGACAAACGGACAGACATGCGGCTCAGATGAAAAAGACAGACAGATGGAGGCAGAGAGAGCAGATCAGACAGCGTTGTGTAAACTAGTCCCTCTGTCTGGCCACCAGAGGAGACAGCAAGTAATTAAAAAAGGAAGAAAGAAGGAGAAGGTGGGGGAGAGGGGAGGGAGGGAGGGGGGTTGGTGGGAGAGAGGAGGTATGAAAGGAGGAATAAAAAGAGGAGTCGGCTGAGAAGCAGAACAGCCTTGAAGAGTCCTGGTTGGCATGAGAAACGTGGCCAGGCTTGAGTGATTTATTCCGAAAGGTCCTGCACTGCCGGGCGAGAAGGGGAAGCCGTTAAGGAGCAAGGCTCTTTGAGAACTAATCAATACGGAGGCTCGTCACGGAATATGATGTGTTTTATATTCCTTCCCCGCTGCTCGGCTTGTTGTGTCTGGTCTCTGGTGCCCTTTGAGAGGGCGTTTTTTTTTTTTCTTCCCTTTCTTTTTCTCCTTCTCGTTCGGAAACGTCTCTGTAGTGGCATTTCAGATGGTGCCATTGAGTTCCTGTCATTTAGAGACGCCCGGCTCTACAATGGATCATTTTCCCTCACAATAAATGACCACTTACTAATGTCTCTTAGCAGTAATAAAAAATAATAGGTAAAAGGAAGGACAGAAGGCAAGGAATAAGGAAATAAAAGAAGAGGGGAGAAAGGAAGGAAAGGAAGATGTAGAAGAAGGTAGGCCAAATGGTTGAAATGAAACATTTTTTCGTTATCAATAATGTTTGTTTGAGGTATTTTCTATACAGTGATTATGCTGCAGTGTTCCAGTGTTTTTAGCAAAGACTTGAATTTTGACCAACTGCTACCTTGGTACACTATGGAGAGGGAAGAAGTCTAGCCGTTCTCTCACAACAGCACAATTAGGCTGGACAGTTAGCAGAGGTAGCTAGCTTGCTTAAATTATTCTCACAAACGTGACAAATACTGGAACTTTTATATATATATATATATATATATATATATATATATATATATGTATATATATATATATATATATATATATGGTTCTAGTTCATCGCAGAGGTGTTCGGGTTGAGGTCAGGGTTCTGTGCATGCCAGTCAAGTTCTTCCATACCAAACTCACCCAGCCTTTATGGACCTTGCTTTGTGCACTGGGGCTCAGTCATGCTCGAACAGAAAAGGGCCGTCCCCAAACTGTTCCCACAAAGTTGGGAGCATACAGTTGTCCAAAATGTCTTGATGTGCTGAAGCTTTCCCTTTATTGGAACTAAGAGGTCTAGGCCAACCCCTGAAAAACAACCCCATAGCATTATCCCTCCTCCACCAAACTTTACACTTGGCACAACGCCGTCAGGAAGGTAATGTTCTCCTGGTATCCACCAAAACCAGACTCGTCCATCAGACTGTCAGATAGAGAAATGTGACTCCACAGAATATGTTTCCACTGCTCCAGAATCCAGTGGTGGCTTTTCACCACTTCATCCGACGCTTGACATTGTGCTTGGTGATGTAAGGTGTGCATGCAGCTACTCGGCCATGGAAACCCTGCCATGAAGCTCCTGGTGCACAGTTTTTGTGCTGATGTTAAAGCCAGAGGAGGTTTGGAGCAGTTACTGAGGCAGTGAACCTTTATGCTCTATGCGCCTCAGCACTCGGTGACCCACTCTGTTACTTTACGTAGTCTGACACCTCGTGGCTGAGTTGCTGTGGTTCCTAAATGTTTCCTCTTTTCAATAATACCACTCACAGCTGATCATGGAATATCTAGGAGTGAAGAAATTTGTTGCATAATGGCATCCTATTACAGCACCACGATCAAAATCAGTGAGCTTTAGAACTTTAGAATGACCCGTTCTTTCACAAGTGTTTGTAAAGACAGACTGCATGGCTAGGTGCTTGACTTATACACCTGTGGCAATGGGACTGAATTAAACACGGGAGTTTAGTCATGCTTTTGTCCACATATACATATATATATATATATATATATATATATATATATACACACACACACATATATATGTAAAGGGTGAGTAATTTTGGTGCATCAGAGGCAGATTGTCTCATTATTGTGATGTATTAAAATCAAGTTTTAAGAATGCATATATTGTCGCTAATTGTTGATGTTGAATAATATGGAAAATATCATGATTTTTTTAGGAATTTTGGCCATATTTACTCCTTGAAGCAAGGCTGGAAGAGGAAGTTTAGTGTGATCTATTCCGCCATTTGCACTGTGGAGTATACAGGGCAGTTTAATGAATGAAAAAAAATGCAGTTCATTTGTGATTTAGCCTCTAATGTAAACCGGCTTCAGTATGTGGACGTTTAGTGAATGCGTGTCTGTGTCTGTTGAAGACTGAGGCCATGTGCGTGCTGGGTTTTCTGCACAGAAGCGTGTGTCCGTCTCTTAAATATTTAGACCTACCTGTCAGCTGAAGTCAGGCAGGACTTGGCTTCTAGGCACATTTGCCTGAGGGCGAGAGACAGAGAGCGAGAGAGAGAGAGATAGACAGAGCGAGAGAGATTAATAGATGGATGAAGGGTCTGGAAACCAGAGGAATAAATGGAATGTAGAGGGGGTTTGTTGGCAGACCGAGCTGTTAAGAATGTCAAATTATGCAAAACAAAAAGCAAGAGGAAACGAGAAGAAGAAATACGTGACAAAAGACTGTCCCTTCATTCCTCTCGCTGAACCGTACCCATCAAAGTGTTTCCCATGGTCCTGCTGGGAGTGAAAAAACAGAGCATGTCCTTCATGTTTCTGAGATGCTGCTTCGTTATGATTTTTGTTTTCGCTTGCTGTTGCTAAGGGAGTGGTAACCGAGCGCGGTGTTGAGCCGGTGGCTCTGTGATCATCTGGTACGAGCTGGAGGTGCTCTGTGCTGAAGCTATTTAGAAAGTTAAACCAACACTTCACGTTCAAACTTCTGCTAGAGGCCATGAGGCTGCTTCCAGGGTGGTGACCTCGGACAGATATCGGTCACCCTCTAATGCTTAACCCTTTCATTTTTGAAGTCATTTTTGTTGCTTTTTTCATAATATCTCAATATAATCACAAATTAAATGAACTCATCAGATCAGGGGTGTCCAATCCTATCCACAAAGGGTCGGTGTGGCTGCATGTTTGGTCTCACTTTATTTTGGGTAGTCCACTATAGTCCCCTATAGATTATCTACAGATGTTCAAATTGTTAGCAAACTATCTGTTGGAACTCAGTTGATTCTAAACAGTGCTGGACTTAGAGTTAAGATTTGGACCAGGGTGAGGGTTGAGTTTAGGTATTGGGTTTAGGTTAAGATTAGGGTTAGGATTAGACCAGGTTTAGAGTTAAAGAAAAGTATGGTCAATTTAGCAGATATTTAGTTGAAGGTACCTTGAAAGTAAATTAAGTATCTACAAAGCATCTAAAGTGGACTATCCAAGTAAAGTGTTACTGCAGGTTTTCATTCCAGCAAAGCAGGAATTCACCTGAAGACTGAAACCAAGGGGAATCAGGTGAGCTCTAGCTGGTTTTGAGGGAAAACCTGCAGCCACGCTGGCCCTTTGTGGATGAGTTTGGACACCCCTGCATTAGATAATGCATTTCATTTATATTTGATTCACTTTCTGTATGAACTAGGGTCTGACCGGTATGGTAATTTAGTGGCCGATACTGGAGGTGGTTTTGAGGGGCGAAAAATTGAGATAACTAATGATACCGGTTAACATAGATTATTTTATATGTCTATTTGAAATCAGTGCTTTACTGACATGTGGTAAGCACTTTTCCATTATCACACTTCTTAACCCTTGTGTGGTGTTGATGTGTTTGTTACTCAGTGGTCTGGTAGACCCACCACATTATTGTTTTTAAATCAATACAGACATAATAATTTTTGTAAAAATACTAGATGTTTAAAATATCACAAGTGGCCAGCATAGGGTTCTCCTTTAGCAGCTGTAGCCAGTCAGCAGCCTGTCTATGTTGTACACCCTCACACACACACACACACACACACACCCATATACAAACACATGCACACACAGACACACACACTAACAGCAGACCGTGTAGGAGGAGAACAGAGTGAAGGACACAGCACCTCCACACTTTTATCCCCCGCGGGTTCAGCCCAACACCACGTGTAATATAAATGTGTGGGGGGTGAACAGAGTGAAGACACTGAAAATGGGTTATTTTATATGCTCTTCACAGAAAATGGGCAAAGGCCAAGGAATCTGAGGTTGAATAATGATAAATCACATCATTTTTTCTTTTGTTAAACATTGAAAATGGGTTCCACAGACCCCAACACCACACAAGGGTAAAAGAAACAGCAGAAATATTGCGTAAATAATGTAACATTAGATGTGGAGCTACCCATCATTTCTGCCGGCCTTACACAAAACGACTTTTCAAGCGATTTCACTGGTGCAGATGAATTTCCAATTTCAGAATAAAATCATGAGAGTCTTGCTAGAGAGTCTTGCTTTTGTTGATGTGTAAATCTTTATATTACATAAAAAAGTAACTGCACATTTTACAGATTATTTAATAGAAATACTGGGTGATGATCTGCCAGAATACACAACTCTACAGTAAACTGGGCTAAGCCTCAGATCTATACATGCCCAGCCAACATATCTTCCCATTTGCTCCATTATAGAGTGGAGGAGGAAAAGGGTTTCTCTGCTTTTAAACTTGGGAAATAATCTCAAAAATCTACTTGCAGTCTTGCAAATGGTGACCCTGCAAGATCCCCAGTCTTTGCAAAATCATAGTCTGTGACTAAAAACTGTGATATTGTGCTTGGATGTGAGAGGGTGTCAGACTTTAGTCTTTTCAAAGTCTTTTCTAAGTGTTCTAGTGTATAGTTAGCATTGGTTTCTGCTGACTGTTGTACATATTTTATTTTATTTTATTTTATTTTATTTTATTTTATTATTATTTGTGTGTGTGTGAATGTGTATGTCTGTCTGTCTCCCCTGCGATGGACTGGCGACCTGTCCAGGGTGTATCCTGCCTTCCGCCCAATGACAGCTGGGATAGGCTCAGCACCCCCCGCGACCCAGAAGGATAAGTGGTTTAGAAGATGTATGTATGTATATTATATTATATTAAATTATATTATGACCAGTTCTCTCCATAATGAAGTTTTTTGTGTTACTACATAATATTCTCATGCTATATTAGGTTTCGATACATTTTACACACTTTTATGATAATATCCATTTGTGATGCATCGACATGAAATTTCCTTGCTGAAACTGAAATTCTGGACACATTCGCCCAAAAAACAAAACAAAAAGTTCACAATAAATAAAAATAGCTTACATAAAATAAACTTGCATAATTGTATACAATATATAGGCTGCAGTATGTGCCACAAAATTATACTCTTTATTGATCCAACAAAGGAAATTTGTCCATTGCTGTGTAACTACGCCAACAACATCACCAGCAAAGCTAAATCAGCTCTGGGATTTGAACCCCCAACATTCAGGGAGCTGGTTCCTCTTTCCTACCACTAGACCGTCAGTCACTATTGAACGACATCAGATATCTTTAACGACAGAGAATGATCAGTCATCCAAAGCCATAAATTCCATAATTTTTGGTTATTCTTTGCTATTTGGCTCTATTGTTTGATGGCATTGTTGTGTGAGTGAGGACTTACTTTCTGATTCCTGGGTGTTGTGCTCCCTCTTGATAATCAACAGTGTTTATGAATTGTTTATCTAATGTCACTCATAGAAACCACAAAATAGTTCCATGCAGCCAACATTTCCACTGTTGATCTGCTGCGGCTCAAATTGTCTGAATGTGTGACCAGCTGAGTGAAGGTAGTAAAAAGCATGATTTCTACATAATTTTCATCACTGTTGATATCATTTGTGAAGTCTTTTATAGGCCTATTTATTTATTTTCAGTCAAAATTTTCAACCATCTTTTGTGGTTAGCAAGAATACCAAAAAATTGGCAAGAAAAAAAAGGAGTGGTGGCTGAAGTTTTAGTGCAGGCATGTCGAACTGGAGACCTTCCGGGTCAAATTTGCAGAGAGTAGCATTTACCCCCTTTCTAATACTCTAAATTCAGTTCATGAAGGCCTTGCAAATTAGCTGAAGAGCAGAATCAGGTGTGTTTAATGAGGCAGGTGCTAAAGTCTGCAGTGCTTTGGTGCACAAGGACTGAAGCCTGACACATGTGTTTTAGTGCATCCCCACTAACTAACCATGGTGATGTTTTATGTTCGTAATTACGAAATCATGAGTTCAGCAGGTTCTAATTGTTACTTTTGACCTGTTCTCTTTTTTCCAATGTCAAACAACAACAAAATCATGATAAAAATGTGAAGGAAATTCTTTCTTTTCACAGAAACTTTTTCATCAAGCTTTGGATCAACAAGCACAGATGTTGTCTTGATTGAAAGTTTAGAATCTGCATTTTGACAGCATTTCTCTGCTTGTTTCTATGAGCTACAAATAAGAAATAATGAATATAAACATACAAAATTATTTTAGTATGACTCAATTATTGTGATTGGTTAATGCTTGCCATTGATACCTCATGTTCTGAAACTGGATATTTCCCACATGACCTCATGGAACGAGTCATCACCAAACTTCTTGTACATTCTGTGCTTAAATTACCTCAGCAGGAAATCTGGTTTGTTATTCACATCACTGTGTTTGGCAGTGCTCACTGTAAGCAGTGGCTTCTTTGCAGTCGTGGCCTGGGACACTTGCATTGCCATTACTGGAAGAATGGTCAGGCTGGACAAGCTGTTGATTATTATATATTACCACTGTCCCCACAGCTGCACTGGCTCCAGCTTTGACTTCAAACCCTCAGATGTCTCTAAAAAGCTCATCGTCCAGTGTGCAGCTCTCATGTACAGCTTTCCTTTGCCAGCAAAGTGACTGAAGCTCGCTGGCTTTTACAAGTCAAATAAACCCCAAGGACAGACCCAAGAGTGCTGCAGGGAATGCGCCATTGTCTCTTTTTTCCCCCCGACCTCTCTTGATCTTCCATACAAATGTAGGGTCAGTCTGGGGCAGATAAGCTTGTGGCCTGAAGAGAGGTTAAATGCCAAGCATTAGTCTTTCCAGTGGCCTGGGGCCAAGGCTGGACTTGTGCAGGTCTTCCTGGTAATGGAGATAAACTGAAGTGGGAGGAGGAATGCAGGAAACTGTGAGGGTGTTCTTGAGGCAAAGATACAGGGGGCTTTAGATCACGAGGACAAGGGTGTCTGCCCTTGAAGGGTTTCAGCTTAACACGGTTTTTGCCACTTAAATGGTGCTAGAACCAAGCGTGACATATGGAACATTAAAGAACTCTCAAGGTAGCATATTTTGATCTGTAGATTTTCACTACAAGTGGCTGATAGGAATGTATCTACTTGCTTGCTGGTATTTTCAGATGTCATTTTTTTGCTTGAATGGAAATCATTCAGAAAATGCAGAATAGCCTAAATACTTGAAATGTCTGCAGGCTTGAATCAGGAATCTTGAGTCCATTTTACGAGTCCATTGAGTCCATTCTGACAGTAGATACTGTGTCAGACTGTAATTATCAAGATGACTTTTGAGACACTGGCCCTTATTCATCAATAAGTTGCGTGGATTTGATCGCCTTTAATGATATACAAACTACTCTACGTCTGATTCATGGAACTTTCATACGACGTGGAAATCAGCACAAATGATAGATCAGCTTCAGTGCGTGAAATCAAGCACCAGCCTACCAGTACCTCAACTACATATCACTGACATGAAGCACATCCTAATTTATGCATATGTTTTGGTAGGGAGCCAATAAAACGACAGCATTTAACGTCTTGCATGCCAATGGCGGTTCTCGTAGGCAGAGTTGTAAGTGCACTGCTCCCCCTACTGACCAAACTGTATAGTTTTAAAATTACAACCACTGGAAAGAATATAATGTGAAATTAATTATTAATATTTAAACACAGTATTATTTCAGTGTTTAAGATGCTGTGTTGTATTGTTTAGTGGGTGGACTTATGTTACTAGTGCTGTGACATTGTAACCAGTTTCAGCTTTAAACCATTCTGTAATGTGACAGTACAGCAGATGTCCCCTTATCTTAAAATGTAACTTTTATGACATTAATTAAATGTGTTGCATTACCTGTAAAGCAATGTTTGTATTACCACTCCATTATTACACAGTACCTACATAACAACTACACAGGAACTGTCCACTTACTGTTACACTTAAAGTGTAACTTTAACACTACACTACACAGTTCCTGTGTAGTTGTTATACAGGTACAGTGTAATTACAGAATGATATTAATCAATGTGATGGGATAAGGTCACTTTGTTACAACACAGTTATTCCACAGTAATTATGTAAAACATAAATGTAATGTTATGTAAAACGTACTTTGTTTAAATGCTGGAAAAGACTTCTGATCTGTTGTGTATCAAAAAGATACGCGTGTCTTATTTCAATAGGCAAAACTGAAGTTGATACACATGTGGAATTGTTTAGGCTGTACATCTGCAATACATTTGTAACAGTTACTAAATCATCAGTAGTTACATTGCTGTTGCATATGTTATTCATGTGTAACTACACAGTTATTAGAGACACAATATAAATTAGGACAGACGTACATCCACTTTTGTACTGAATATGCACAAATTATTATTGTGGTTATTTTCTATATTATTCTTATTATTGGTGCTATATATAGTTGTTTGGGGTAGTTAACTGCAAATCGAGTATAAGTTTAACAATTATGCGCAAATTTACACACACTCCCAACAAACATGGGTTTGCACAGACATATTAAAGATGCATAAAAACTTGCACAAATGATCAGATTTGACCATACGTAACTTGAGAAGAACATTCATTGCAGACACTTTGTTCTGCATTCAGCCACTGAGTAAACATTCTTTCCCCTATGATGCCACTGCCTCATGGAGTGACACTACTCTTCCGTCTGTGTGATCATTGTGAGATCCTGCAGCAGCTGTAGACAGGTGATTCACTGTAGTGGATCATACGTTACACAGGAAGCAGGAGTTTTTATATACGCCAGACTATTTATTTCCGTGCAATCTCAAGTTATTAGAAGTCTGCACTTCTGCATATTTGCATATCATCACTGTCCATAGAAAAACATGCATCTCCAAAATGCTTAGGTTCTTCTTAACTTAACGTAAGTTAATGTAAAGAGATTTTATTCAAAGCAGTTTCCTTCAATTGAAATGCAATTAGAGCATTTCCTTCGTCCATTTATCAGGAATTTTTCACTCAATGTGAAGGACAGCTGCTGAGGTCTTATGATGTAGAAAAGTAAAAAAAATTGCACGGTGATTTGATGCCAACCACTAAATTGCTTAAAGGGCCTGTAACATAGAAAATTGTTCTGCACTTTTTTCAGATAAAATAGTTTGCTATAGTTCATAAACACTGTTAAAGTGGAAATTAAGCTGCAAAAATTTTGGAATTCATTGTTTTTGTGAGGTCACAAATGGATGGGTGGATATATGAATGCTTACGTATATCCAATCACCCAGCCTACAGCTCTGCCCATTCACAGTGAGTGCGTTTACATGTACTTAATAATCTGATAACTGCAGAAAATCAGATTTTATTAGTAATCTGATCAATGTGTTTACATGCACTCGAGTAATCAGATGATGGAAAACTTCAGGTCTACATGAATCAGACAGTGATCAGATTTCTGCTTTACAGCCAGCCAATGAACTCACCGAAGAAGACGTGACATAAATGTTACGTAAAACTCAAACTTCATGCCACGGCTTTTTTAAACATGGTGTGACTTTACCTAAAAATATGAACATACATCATCTAGAAAATGAAGAAAATTGAAATCCTTTGTTTCGTCAAATATGTAATTGGTTTCAGCGTCGCTCTAAAAGTGTTAGTGTTTTGCTGCTTCTCGCAGCAACGTCACTTGCTTATTTGCGGTACCGTCGTCTGTTTTCGCACATGCACAGACTGAGAAATCCGAAAGAAATCAGAGTAAGAGTTTACATGCACTGAGAAATCTGATTACTGGGCTAAAATCTGACTCTCTTAATCGGATTTCTAACCTTACTCCGGTCTAAGAAATTGGAGTATGCTGTTTACATGACCATTTGAATAATCAGATAACTGCAGAAATCTGCGGATTATTGAGTGCAGGTAAACACTTATTTAAGTAATAAGGAGTGTTTTAGCCTGGACTACTTTTGGAATGAGATGCAATACAGGTCAGCCAGAACAGAGCTCATTTGCATACATCAGAAACAGAAGTCATACTGTGCTTTAAACAACATGAATGAAGGCCTGGATGTGCATTGAGCTTGTTGAGAGAAGTGTTGGGGATGTGTTTCTACAGAAATGATTTGGGCTAATCGGGTGACTATTGAGTACCAGTGTCTGTTAGCAATATTAGCCTTGTAGCTCCAGTGCTAATCTACAGAAGCAACTCCAAACATGTCTTGGCTGATGGACTACGTCTGTAGTAAGTGGATAAGTGGGTAGATTTGTCTTTTTCGCCAAAATATTCCTTTAAGCTCTAGACAGATTCTTCTGTGAATATGTACATGCAATACATCAATGAATGAGCATTTGTTCATGCATATCATACATCAGTGACAAAGCATACTCAATCATAGATTACAGAGATTAGTGCTCTTTTATGTAATGCTAGACCTGACAGACAGATCCTGTCCAGTATGCTGTGCATCAGATATTACACTTATATAAGACTTTGGAGACGTGCAGTAGCTCTTCCTCATTCAGGCTTGTTTTCCCGCATGCTGAAGAACAGTCCGTGTTTGTGTTTGAGTGTTTTGATGCTCAAATGGAAGCGGTGGGCTAAGTGTGATCTCTTTTCTCCCCTTGGCAGTGTGGCCTCCCCACATTAAGGCTGGGAATTATTCACCTGTGGGCAGGTTGCTTAATTTTTCAAAAGCAGCGCTAGTGGCTGCGCCGTGTCACTGACCATTAATGTAAACCTGACCATTAATGCTCCTCTCTCTCTTTTAGCCCTCATTTTCACTCATCGCTCCTTCTCTCTGTGCTTGTTTTTTCATATCATAGAGGAGCTGGAAGACTCATGCACCAGCAAGGCCTGGTGAGGCATGCTGGGCCACCTTTTCTGCTTGGTATACTAAAATGGAGCTTATAAAACAGTTTGTTTGAGAATTTGATTGGTTGAAGCACATTCAAAGTTGTAAAATACTCAATAAACACACCTATGACCTCACATCAACTGAATTCTGTAATAATCCACCTTGTTAAATATACTTTGATTGTTATATTGTTACTGTTCACAGGTGGTGCTGCTTGGTGAAAGAATTAAGAATTATCACAATAATTTTTAATAATAATAAATCAAATTATTTTCTGAGCATTTGATAACACTTTATTCAAAGGCTGTCTACATGTGAAAATGATGTTGCATTGACATAAAAGAGTCTTAAACTAAACTGATTCAGTGATAATTAATGGAACGTATAATGTAGAGGCTTGTAAGACATACGAGCCTCAAGCGAAAAAACAATTGAAAAGAGTAAATATGAATTTATTATAGTAAAAGTATAGCAAAGAAAATGAATAAGATGAAAAATGTGATGGGAATGGGAACAGTGGGAATGTCCTACTTTTTCTTGCATGTTATTTTTTTCTCTGAGGTCCGCTTAAGTCATTTCAGCAGTTTAATGTAATAAAGTCAAGCCATGATTTATTTTATATGACCATTTCTCCATCTCTCATTTCTTAGAATCAAACCAGCTGTTTCTTGTAACTATGCCTTTAAGATATGTAAGATAAGTAAATTACCTCTGTTTTGATTGGCTGCTTTGTATTACGCCTCATTCAGAAAGCAGCCCAGACTGACACACTCCTTAGAACGTGAGTCAGAATGGGCGGGGCTAAACAGCTGTAGTCTAAATAGGCAAATATATATATAAGTGATTTGATTTTTATGACACTGGCTGTTTTTGCTGCTTAGTTTCCATGTAGACTGTGTGGACTTGGGAGTGACTGGTACTTAAATACTACATAAAACTCTTTTGTTTAATTAGAAAGACAATTTTTCTTTGTTTTTGCATTATATGGGTGCTTTAAGTGACAATTTCCATGCATGTATGAATATATGTATTCCAGTTCAACAATCTTGTAACAGAAGACTAGAAGTAGAAACACTCAGTGTTTCCTGTTCATGTAAAAGTACTTGATTTTAAATTTCCAAAATAAAAGCACGTAGTTATGACTGATATTCTGTTCATCAAAACCTGTGAGACCTAGACATAGAAAACTAAAGCAGCTGTACATGATATATCTTAACTAGACCTTTAGTTCCATTATTGATGCTTCATAAGGGTGTTATAAACAGAACACAAGTCAGTCACTTTAGTTTAAGGCTCCTCATGTAAATATAACGTCATTTACTTCATAAAACATGTTGCGTTAATGGCTTATAAAAGTTATTCATGAATACTCATGGATTGCTTGTGCTTTATTCAATGCCTCTGCATGGGTTGTGAAGTCTCTAAGGCAGGCAGGCTTCTAATAAAGCGTTACATTGGTACTTTTATTTCATGTGTTTTGTCAACGTTTTCATAAAAGCTTTGTGTCTAATGACACCCCTTAACTGTTGTGAAATCACTATAGTGCATGCATGGCTTGCTGCTGTAGCTTAGTCTGCAGCTACATTTAGCTCCGAGCCTGTGGCTATTACACTTTAGAAACTGTTGAAATGCAGGTGTGGGTTCCACACTTGATCCTCGCCGCTAAAGAGGTTTATCTTTTAGCACAAAGAAAACCAGAAGTCATGTTCTTTCAACAGGGCAATCTGTGACTAAGGGTGGTCTTTTAAACTACCTGTCGTTGAGTTTGACGCTGCTTCTCCGTCTCTGTCTGGCTGCGAATCCTTACTATCTGATCTTATCTCCGCTAGCTCAGATTTATAGCTCGTGCACTACATCTTCACACCAGCCTAAAGGGACAGGGTCAACCTGTGTAATCCCCTTATCTCATCTGTCTCTGTGGAGAGAGTGTGAGTGCGCTTATCACAGTCTTACAGTCACAGTGACTGTGAAGTGGTACTATCATAATAGTTTCAGGTACTTTTAGCACAGCTATCTTATGTATGGTGGTGTTCAGGAACCTTTTGACTGCTTGTATCTTTATTACATTGGATATTAGAAATATCTCACTGGAAGCACAATATTGTTACATAGAAGAAATTTAGTATAACAGTTTTTGGCAAGCTGGAATAGTTTAAACCTAGCATGCTTTAACCTGTTAGCAACAGCTACCCCATCATTTTTAAGCTAATTAGAACATGCTCTGATGGCACATTCCTCTTCTCTTTGAAGAGCAGTGACCCAGCTGCTTACCAACCCCACTTCTGACACCATTGTAATGTGGGGGTTCTCAGAAGAAACTCGGACAAGATGAGATTCTGGTCCATATTAGCAAGATAGGAAGAGGATAACAGGCCACTGTTGGCCCATTGACGGCAAAGCTGGCATTCCACTGGCTTTTTGCTCAGCATTTTCCACGCAGCCCACCAGTGATTAAGCAGATTATTAGAAAAATCCCATTTTTAATCACCTATTTTCCGCTCACAGTCCAAATTATGCAGTGTTCCTTCATTTATTGCTTTGTAAATTAGTTTAGTAAATAATACTAATTTAGCTCAGTATTAGCAGTTTACAGTAGGCCTAGTCATCATTTTCTCCCCAGTTGTTTGTAACATTTGTCTTAGTTTATTTTCCAAAATAAAAAAAATAAAAGAGATTAAAAACTAGTTCCACCTTGTATGCAGAAAAGGCAGCAGGGTGTCAAGCTTATCAAGCATGTTTATGCTTGCTATCTGGGTCAACAACCTGACGCGTTTTATGTTGACAAGCATTGTGCATAATGCTAATTGCTAATTGTATGTGCTTTCATTACGTTTTAGCTACATTAGCCTTGTAACTAATGCAAAACTAAAGAAGCAAGGCTCAGTCACCAAACATCACCAAAACTTGTGGAAAATGTTTTTTTTTTTTTGCCAAAATATTGTAATTACTATAACTGATTTTACAATTAGCAAGAATCTCCGCCAAACGGTGAAAGATTCTGAGCTCATCTTGGCTAGATTGCGCTCATGTTTTATGTAATTCAGTATTTCTGCTGATCCGCTGCTCTGCGTTGGCAGCCAAATCAGGTGCAGCAAGATCTTTGATGCAGACAGTCTAACTAAAGCTAATTAAAGCTGCATTATTGATAGATCATTGAATTATTCAGAGCTAATAATAAAAGGAAGCCCGCTGATAAACACAGTGTTAAATGTTTATCACCCTTCTAGAAAGAAAAGGCTTGGCAGGGCTCTTTTTTTCCACTCTGGTAAATGCATGCTGTCTTTTCTGAGTCTGAGTGTCTCTTTTCCTGGCTCTGCTTCTAGCTGTCTTCCAGTCCTCAGGTTTTGCCAATCACTTTGAGCTCGTACTGTCTTTCTTTCTGTCATACTCACCATCTTAGCAGTCCATTGATGACCAGCGATGACAGAAGCACTGCCATTGATATTGAAGTCACGTCGGCTGGCAGTGAATGCTGGTTTAGAATGCTCTTAAAAATAAGGGTTCTATATGGTTCTTGGCTTAGACATAGACAAAAAGGCAAAAAGCCTTTAATTAGTATAGAACCTTTACGTTATGTGAAGTTTTCAAACTTTAAAATGAGTCTTCAGACTCTTATAAAAATGTTTGGTCCCACTTTATATTAAACATCTCTAATAACTTTGTAGTTACAGGTGAACAACATATGCAACAACAATGTAACTACTAGTGACTTAGTCACTGTTACAGACAGATTACAGAAGTACACCTTATGTAATTACACATGTGTATCAACTTCAGTTTTGCCTCATGTGATTACTTGATTACTTGATTAGATCCCCACCACCACCCCATCTCCTCCCTGTTCCTCAGTCCTACATCAGTCCTACTACAGCAATGAGGTGGTTTGGCCTTCTAGCCACAGGCAGAAGCTGCCCAGAACTCCAACCCAAGTTCTGAGAGTTCTCCCCGCTCCCTCAATCAGTCTCCCCTCATACTACCACCATGTTGAAGGCATGGGCTGAACTCAAAAAATAGAAAAGTTTTCTCCAGTGAACTCCAGTGGACTTCTGGATCTCACTTGGCCATGTTGACGTTTTGCATACAGCCCTGCTTGTCGGCCGTGGTGGGGTCAGTCATGGGTATGGGTTGAGTTCAGTGTCTTAGCAACACATCAGTCCTAGGCAGTATAAAACATTCCTTAAGTATGTAGAAGTTCCTAGTTTGTAAAACTTATAGTGATGTGCGCTTATGTAAGCATCTGCTCATGAGCTGAGGACACAGAACAGGACACAAATAACAGGCTTTTTTCAGTAGGTGCTTCTGAGCCCTCACATGTATACATTAGAAGTGTGTATGTGTGCTGTTTGCTAACGCGATCTGTAAGTTGACCTTGACTACCTGCGTTGTGTATGGTGTGTTGGCTCATTAGAGTGGGCAGTGGGGGGGCGGCGAGTCTCTGGTCCAGCTGTGTAATGAGGGATGCTGGACTGTTCTGCAGCCCACGGTCCAGACACCTTCACTGGGCAAAGCTCTCTTGCACGGCCCTTTGGCCACTGCAGCCTTTGTAGCTTCCTAGCCATCCACCCACCTATCGCTGTCTGTCTCTGTCTCTCTCTCTCTCTCTCTCTCTCTCTCTCTCTCCCTGTTCATATAGCCATCCTTCCTATATTTTTATTGTATTTTTTCTAATATTTTTACTTTTTCCCTGAAGTCTACTTATAAAGTTCATGTGCTTTTATATACCAACAAAAGCCGCAATTCGTTTTACATGACCGTATTCCAATCTCGTCTTACCCCTCATAATTAAACAGGCTGTTTTTTTTGTTGCTGTTCCTTTAAGAGTGATGTATGTAAATGACGTATGCAAAAGTTTGGGCCCCAGTTATGTTGTTGGCTTTTCTATGTGTCATGTCCAAAATTTTATATTTTGTTTTTTTTTCCAGTATGTTAAGCTTGGCAAATAAATAGAAAACATGCACTAAAATTTGCAGAAAAAGTGCCACATTTGCATTTGTTGTCTCTAGAAAATCAACAGAAGTGACTTAAACTTTTGCACGCATCGATCCTGGTTACCTGCTAGTTAAAAATTCAGTCCAGGCTGAAAAGTGGAACAAAGTCTGGGCTGAAATCTTCAGATGTCAAAATCCTTTAGAAGGCCGCAGTAATCAATTCGCTTCCTGACAGCCAAGAACAGCACAACATTTAATTATTTTCCCTCATCTTCTATTTCCATAACCCCAGCAACGACACTCCTTATAACCTCAACATGAATGGGCAGGGCTGAACTGCTGTTGGGCGGTCATAGGTAAATGTGCTCATGGTTGTGACATCATAAACATGATCGTTTCCATTTATGGACTTTTTGGACGTTTGACCTTTTACATACTACAGCAAATGCTTATTAAAAAAAATGTGGCAAATGTTTTGTGATATTATATGTATATATTATAGGATATGTCCTTCAAGTCTGATTCCTCCTCTTTTTGGCCTTCTCAGATTGCTCTTATCTCTCAACAGACATCAGATCCAATTCCAACAATCCAGCTGAAAAATGCTAAACGTTGGTCACACATTCCAGGACTTTCCCTTTTCCTTTTCAGAGTTAGAGGGTTAGAAAGGAGGCATTTTAACCTTCACAGCAGGAGAGCACCTTTCACTGGATTGAGGTTATGATGTCCTGCCTATAACAGATGACCGATGAACAAAAGGTCTTTTTTTCTTGCCTGACCTGGTCACTGTCATTCCACTCTGCCAGGCTGGAATTCCACTCTGTACATTTTCCACACAACTGGAATTCCTGGAATAACAAGAGTAGATTAGAGGGCTGGAGGAATGAAGGCTAGGCCTAATCTGATTCAGCACGCAATTCCTGGGCTTACGTGGAGCGCAGTAGAATAAGTGGATGAAATGGGCTCAAAAATAATGTAATGATTTGAACAGAGGGCAGATTGTTAAAGACAGACAGGACAGTTGGGTATTTTTCTGTGGCCTTTTGCTCCATTATACACCTGTTTAAGCAGAGCAGGAGGAATGTTTTTACAGAATAGACCTGCCGCTGATCAGTACCAGCATGTTAAAGGGGAATTCCATTGATTTTTTAAAGTTGCTGCATAAGTAAATGATTAAGAGGTAACCAAAGTTAGAATGGTTTGGTGTGAAATGCTCTGCTCTAGAGATACTTAGTAAGTAATTGGTTTACAGTGGTGGTGGTAGGAACCAGACGTCTGTCCATTACTGAAAAATACACAAAATACTCTGTTTTACAATAGTTCAGTGCTAAAGTTATGGCTCAAAATATATTTCTTAAATCTATTCATGGCAGAGATGAACAAACAGGGCATTCTAAGGCAGGATATTGTCCAAAGAAAACATATTTTGTATGTGTTGCTATTTTAGTGTTATCAACATTACATATAAAACTCAGAAGACACGTGTAGGTTCACTGGTTGTTTTGGATAGTACCACCACTGTAAAAAATCTGTAAGATCTAGAAGAGTCTGTAAGATTCTTCAAAATGGGACAATTTACGTCAAACCACTCTGAATGACTTTGTTTACATTTCAACATTTTTTAGCTGTGTAGAAATGTAAAAATTGGTGGATCTATCCTTTAGCAACAGGAATAAATAGGAAGGAATGGTTCAGTGAAAAATCAATTTACAGTTTTCAGTTGCCACAGATGTAATGGTAGTAATGTAGGGTAAAACACTGAGTACTGATACCATGATAAAATGACAGAAGTTCCAAATACTAATATTTATAAAACAGAGAGTTCCGATTCTAAAATCTGATTGGCTGAGCCGAGGTAAAATCCACAATATACGCACATCTATGACCACCTCACACCATCTGAACTCTGTATTACAGCATTTCGTGCACCATGGCACGAAAAATCCTTGTACTGCCATCCTTGAACCCAATGCTGCTCATGTGGACCACCGAGTATACTGATGATTTAAGAACTGTATTTTTGGTTAAACTGAGCGGCTGACAACTTATGTTCTTAACTAGAACTAGGCTGGTCAGCTAGCTAACAGGCTAAAAGATAGTCAACAGCCTAAACAGCTACATCGTTAATATCACAAGCTTGAATTAAAGTACTTATGGTATGATTACCTGTAAAATGACAGTATAAAAATGTCACTTGAATGGATGTCACACTTCAAGTGTTTGTGTTTCAGTTAGAAGTCACTTCAAACCCAGGCTGAATTCCAAATGGCTCTGTATTCCCTAAATAGTGTGATAGCTATGGAAGTCAGGTATTCCAGCCTCTACAGCCAAATAGTGCATAGTTTATCGAGTGTGGATGTGTCTGAGTCCCAAATGACTGTTTTTAGCTGTATTTTGCTCTGTTGTAGGGAGCAGGGAGCCATTTGAGATTCAGCCCCAGCAGGAGAAGAGGGGCGCTGCTGGATTGTTGCTAAATAAGACTTGCGGTGGTAATTTGGTGACCAAAAAGTACTTATAAAGCAATTTTTTTGCAAAACGTTTCAAGTCAGGCCTAAGAACACCCTTCCCTGTGATAAAATTGCAGTAACGCAGGCCTCTCATGGCTTATTGCTTTATAAGGTCATTATGTAAAGGAATAGTTTAAGTAAATCAAATTTACAAAGTGTAAAATGTAATCATCTAAGACAGCGTCATGCTAACTGGATGCCTAAATCATCACAGTGTTGAGTTGTTAGGTAATCTCAAAAAAAGACTTCCTTACGCTGTTTCGACTCTGTATGATGTCCTGCTATCTATAAAAGAACAAAAGTATGGGCAAAGTTTAGATCTCTGCTTTTAACAATTCAGTAAAAGTAATACTTTTTCCATTTTTATAAATAAAATGTCTTCCCCCTTTTCAGGGAAAGGGAAAATTTTGTGTTATTGACAAACTATTCCTTGGTTGGTTCGTTCTTGCTCCTCACACGCCTTATCTTCCCGCTCCCTGCCCACCAAGGGACTTATTTATTCATTTCATTTAATCGCTTTGATCTGGTGTTTTACAAGCCGTGAAAACCGAGAAAGAGAGAAAAACCTCATCGTTCCAAGACGAATGAAAGTGTTTTCTTTTCTCCGCTTCGTTTCGCCGAAACTCCGACAGATTCAGGAGGAAGGTGAGGAGAGGGGAAATGAGCGAGAGAGGATGGAGAGTGAGGCTGTGAAGGAGGAAGGAGGGCCTGTGTGGATTTCTCCTCATCCTCAGATCACAGGCCTGCAGCTTTGGCTTAGATGCCAAGTTTTGTTTGAGCTGCTGAAAAGGAATTTAAAGTGGTTGTTACAACATTAATTACGTCTGCGAACAGATCTTCCTCCGGCTGAGCGCGATAGAGACGTGACGGAAGGAGAGAGCTTGTCTTCTGTTTTTGAAGCTACGATTGAAGCAAATTCACACAGGTTCCTGTCTGTATGGCAGTTCGGATGATATATTTAGAGTAAGTTAGTTTTATTCGCGCTGTTTAGAGAGCGATTAAGACAACGAGGAGAAGAGATGGATTGACAATTCTAGTCAAAAGTTTACACACGCACTAGGGCTGTTAACTGGGCTTAGAAATTACATTGGAATTTTCCCCTAGTTTGTCAAATATTCGAAAGCGTATTAAAGGTGATTACATACATATTACAGGAAAACACTACCTACCAGAATGCATAGTGCCAACAGTAAAGTTTGGTGGAGGAGGGATAATGGGCTCAAAATCCTGAAAAACATCATCCTTCATCCCTCACATCCTTCCAGTGAAGGGTGATGTTAATTCTATTTAAGACATTTAAGCCAATTATATGCTTCCAACTTTGTGGAAGCAGTTTAGAACCTTTTCTGTTCCAGCATGATTGGACACCTTTGTGATGAACTGGATTGTTGACTGCAAGCCAGTACTTCTCATCTCACATCAGTGCCTGACCTCACAAATTCCTACAGAACCCCGAAATCTTGCGGAAAAACTTACTAGAAGATTGGCGGCCGTTATAGTCGCAAAGTGGGGGCAACTCCATATTAATATCCATGGTTTTGGAATGGGATGTGCTCCAAGCTCATAGGTGTGATGTCAGGGGTCCACATACTTTTGTCCTGGTCAATTGACATCTTGTTGATGTTCTAAGTGGAAAAAAGTTAACACATACTCTACATATTATTATTATTATTATTATTATTATTATTGTTATTATTATTATTATTATTATTATGATTATTATTTTTACTGAATTTAACCTAAATGGCCAGGGCCCTCAAGCAGGCCCAAAGTTTTATTACACAGTTCTATAACCTGGGAATAGCTCAGCCAGTTTGCATTGAAGTCCCTGTAGTTACTGAATAATAAGCCTTAGTATGTAAATCTGGGATTTTAAGGGGTTAATATATTGGGAAAACAATTAAACATAAAATATGACCTGTGTAAAAGTCATGGCACAGTTTATATTTGTTTTATTGAACTCTGTCACTAACATCACAGAGATTAGGAGAAAAAAAGCCACATTTAAGTTTGTTCACTGTAGAATATATAAATAAACTTATTTTCACTTAGAAAATCAGCACATCTCATTTGACTGAGGGTGTTCGAACTATTGCATATGACAGCAAACGTCACATGATTATTAACAAAGAATCTGCATTTGGAATTTTTTAAATTTGCATGTTTCCCGTGTTTAGCCAGCTGATAGAAGACATCATATTAGTAGAATGGAGAAACCCGAGAAGCTGCACACTGAAACCTTTACTAATGAACTAATCCCTAATACACATTATACTGCTTAATGTTTACACTGACCTCTGGTTAGACCCTAATGCTTGTAGACCCTATACTTGCCTAATGGCCTTGCGGACATTGCATATATGTACGAGTGGCTGTCCTAGCTGAGGGCTTATTAAGACGGAGCGTGTGGTTGGAAGTGGGGGCGGCGCAGCAGGGGTTAATTTGGCTGGGGCTGCGGCGGGGAGCGAGAAGGAGATACAGAGGGATTGTGCGCTAATGAAGCAGCCGGGGGAGGCATGACTGACCATAGTATTGGTTTGATTATGAGCCCCTGCCGTCGCCGGCTACCCTCCATGTGTTGTGTTACACAATGAGCTAATTGGTTGCGGCGTCCCAGGCAAATGTGTGTTGGGCCGACGGAGGAATAGAGGACGTTTTTGCACCAGGTTTAGAGGAGAGTTGGATAGAACAGATTAACACTGTCAGTGCCAGCGTACAGTTCACATATAGACCTGCATTAGGGCTGCACACTGTAACATTAGGTAGGGCGGTATGGATGTAATAATGTGTATGTAATATGTCATAAGGTAAATTTGTAAATTTGCATCAGTGCTTTACTCTGCTAGAAAACAACACAACGTGTTGTGTTTTGGATGTTGATATGCTGGTCAACCTTCATGATCATGTTGGGTGACCAGCTAAACCAGCATAAACCAGTTTAGACCAGCATGGGATGCATGATAGTCTTTGCTGTGTTTTTCAGTAGGGGAGCCAGACTTGAACATGTTCTGTGCTGAGCAGAGTGGTTGTCATGCTAGCTAAGCTAATGCTAACCAACTCCTAACCAACACTAAGCAACTGTTAGATAGATGGTTTGACATGTATTGGCTAATGCTTTGAAAATTGTGCACCGTCTTTAATTATTTTGTGATTTTTTAAGCAAACTAAAGTTTTTGATTATTGTTCATTTTGAAATAATGCTTTTATGTCACTTATGATATTTGGAGACAATTTATTGAAGGTTTAAAACTAGTGGATAATATATTTTCTGTTAAGCGTTATGTTGCAATGCTCTTAACGTCAGCCAGGCTACTGTATGCAAATAAGCCCTCTAACCAATTACTGAGTGCTCGGAGCATCAAGTTCAGTCACAGATCCAGATGTGTTTCTGTGGGAACCGAGTTATTCACGTACAGTCATTTATTTGCTCATTTATTTGCATGTTTATTTGCTCATTTATTTGCACGTTTATTTGCTGAATTTAATATATTCGGAAAAAAAAAAAAAATATGGCCTATGCAAAAATAAATCAATACAAATCTTGCACTGAAATCTGTACAGTGCCATATTTAAGTTTGTTCTCTGTGGAATGATTGTTAACTTATTTGTATGTAGAAAATTAACAAAACTTGGAATTTCACCAGGTGTGATTAAACTTTTAGAATCCAGCAAAAGTTATTTTGTATGAAATAAAACAAGCCAAGCTTTAGTTATGTCACATTATTATGGAAGTCTGCAGAGTCCAGGAGCTGTGGCTATAATTTTCTGGATTGTTATCTTGAGATCATGACTTAATTAAGATAACAACTTTTGTTATCTCAAGATCATACAGAGCTCTGATGATGACATCCTGTATAAAAAAAATAATGTGTGCCTTATTAACGCTCGGGAACGAGATCCTAATGCATGGCCATGACTTAGTAAGGCGTAGGAATGAGAAGATTAAGTCGTGGCCATGACTTAGTAAGGCGTGGGAACGAGATCACGGCAAGTCGTGGTCATGCATTAGGATCTTGTTCCCACGCTTTACTAAGTTGTGGTGACGACTTAATCATCTCATTCCCACGTCGTGGTCATGCATTCTTTTTATTTATACAGGATGTCACATACAGGGCTCTGTAAGATCGCAAGATAAGTGGTTATCTTCAGATCACAAGACAGTTAAGTTGTTGTCTTGAAATCACAAGATAATCAAGTTGTGACCTCAAGGTAACAATCCATAAAATGTAACCACCTCATGACCTTCCATAGATTATTGACTCACTAGAGCATTTTAACTGCATATCACGATCACAGAATGTAGAAGTATAATCATAATAATTATGATGCGGCTAACCTGAACTAGTGATGGGCTTGAAAAAGCAACTATTTGAGACGTCGAAATGGAAGTGGAGGTTGAATATTTTGGAGCTGATGTGTACATATTGTTTATGTTATTGTTCTAACAGGCCAGCTTATAGAATTTTTTTTCCTAAAGTGGTATAATCAGTGGAACTCTGCACTCTGTGAGGTGGCAGTGATGCCACGCATGAATTTATGAAGCAAACTAAACCAACTATAAACCTTTTATCAAATTTTGTATACATTAACAGTCATTGTTTATTATTTATTATTTAAAGACTTTTACTGATGAACTACTGTAGTTTAGGCTGCAGTCTACAGGGGCTTAAAATAGTATGCTATTGAAAACTAAATAGACAAAACAAATACCAGCATAACAAACAAATACTCAGATATTCGAGTTATTCAGGCCAGACTTACTGAAAAATATTGAACAAAGCCATATCTAATACTGCAAGTGTGTAGGTATTATGACACAATAAGTGTGATGCAGAAGTGCAACAGTGTGCACAGTGGAGATGAATGATGTCAGCTACATTCTATTAAGCTTAGCATCTAATAGAACTACATTTGAGTTTGAGCACCAATGGCTGCAGTCAGCTTAACTCACACCTGCACGTTTATTATTATACAGTCAACTTAACCCACACCAGCACTCCCAGCTCTGGGCCTCCCTTCTCCCAGCTCTAGTCTCATTACAGACATGGATACAGGATACAGATATCATTTTTCTTCTCTTAAGGGGGATGTCCACCATTTTTTTCAAAATATCTGCATAATTCAGTCATTGAGATGTGAACAGAGTGATTCAGTGTGTTTTTTTGTGAAATGGTTCACTGTAGAGAAACGTACCGCTTTCTTTAAAGTGGTGGTGATAGGAACCAGGGGTCGCGATGTCTACAGTGCATTTAATTTACTATTCAAAACAACCGGTGAACCTACACATGTCTTCTGAGATTTTACAGGTAGTGTTGATGATGGTAAAAAAAGAGGTTTCTTTTTTTTAGACGCTAATTTGCTATACAACATCCTGCATGTACACCTTCACGATGAAAAAAAAAAAAAAAATGTGTTTTAGGGCAAAACCTGACATCGTAAAACAGTGTCTTAGGAATTAAGCAACATATTCATAATCATTCCATGTATTAACTTTCTGTGAGCGAGGTTTTAGAGACGTTAAAGGGAAATTCCATGTATTTTTCTAAATTTCTGCGTTATTAAATAGTTAAGATGTAAAGTCATTCAGTGGTTTGTTGTAAAATACTCTGTTCCAGAGAAACTTACCAAGTCAGAACTGTTCAAAGTGGTGGTGATAGGAACCAGATATCCACCTCTGAAAGCTCCCTCACAGGAAGCTGTTACATGAAATGGTTATAAATACACTGCCTGATGCCTGTTTTACTATTGATTTAAGATAAGATTTTGGCCTAAAATGCATTTTTCCAATTGGTTTATGGCAGAGAGGAGAGCACGTGCAGAGTGTTGTGAGGCAAAGAAAACTTTTATTATTTTCATTTCAAATTTTATCTGATTTACCACTTTCACCACCCCTAATATTGTGTATCATTAAATGTAAGTATTGTGATATGATATTTTTGCCATATTACCCAAACCTAGCTACAGGACTGATTGGAGCTGTATGGCTGTATTACAGATGCAGCCTTTCTGATCAGCTGTATTGATACAGTGTGACAACCTGTTTCTTACTGAGCCTGGTTGCGTTGCCAGATCATTCCTTTCGCCCGCAGCTATTTTGCCTTCAACTGTTGAGTGATAGAAATGATTTTAATGAGATCGACAAGCGAGGGAGCATGAGCGCTGCGTAGAGTCGGCCTGTCAGTGCGAATGTGCGCATGGGTGTGTGTGGTGTTTGTATGCTGTGTGGAGACTGATCTTGTGATCTCTTCCTCCTGCTTGTAGGGTGGGGCTGGGTATCTGTCTGAGAGAGAGCTGGGTGGGGGAGGTGTGCTTCTCAACAGGTTCTAGGGAAGTCTGTGATTGGTCGGCCGGGAGCCCTGGGAGATGAAGTCCTTTGCGTTTGATTGGCTGTCAGCCTCCAGCTGTCAGTGCTGGGGAAGGTCGAGGGCGGGATGATGTCTTTCCCTGTTGCTAGGTTACAGGTGTGCCTAATAGGCGAGATAGAGATAGAGATAGAGGGAGAAGATAAAAAAAGAGCGAAAGACTGAGTAAAGGAATTCCTGAAACTTTGAGATTGACTGATCTGTGCTGTTTTCTTCTTTTTGTTTTGTGTTTGGTTCTTAGGCCTCAGAAGTCGCAGTTATAGGATATAAAAAGCATGATGTAATCTTACATCTCTCTCCCACTCGTAGCTCATTGTAATAAGCGGTGACATCCTGAGATTCTAGACTTTGAGTCGATGCAACATTTGTGATTGTAAGAAGAAGAGGAGATTTTATCATGACTTCAATGTGATGAAAAGTTATTGTGTCAAGTCTTCTTTTGCGGTGCTTTACATTTTTAACGTGACACTGAAAAAAACAGGAACATTTGGAAGTGCTGCCTGGAACAGAATGTTCAACAATTAAAGACTACAGCTCACCTACTAAATAATATCATTGTTTAGTATTAACTGTATAACTGTGTCCACTCTTTGCCTTGATCACTTCCATTCTTTTCAGGAAACTCGCTTTCAGTTATTCAAAGAAATCTGCAGGGATATTTTTCCACGTCTCCAAAGTTCAGTCTTAGAAGTTGGTTGCATTTTTTGCTTCTAACAATCCAAGTAATCCCTAACACATCAAGTGATAGTGAGGTCTGGACTCTGGGGTGGTCAGCGTATTGTTCTGAGAGCACCAGCAGCTTCTTTGTTTGATTTGCGAATGTTCTTCTTTCCTTTTCTCGGTAAGGGCTTCTTGACAGCTACACATCCTTTCAGACTCATAGTGTTTAGTTTGTCTTCTCTCAGTAGCCACGTTTACATGCAGCCTGATGATCCTATCCAATTGAACAAGGTGGGTAATCCTGAAAATAATCCGTTAAATAGAAGAATAATATCAGTGTAAACCCCTGTGTCTGATTACATTCCCAATCGGAAAGTTTAAGTACCTTCTGCACATGTGCATCACGTCATAGTGAAAGTTTATAATGTTCAACATGGCGGAGCAGAAACTGGTCTGCAGAGGAGACAAAGGTTATGCTCTGATCTTTAAAAGACGGCGGTGGGACGGACGTCCAGCTTATGTGTCTCAGAACACGACGTCTTCCTCTCGGCCTTCTTTAATAAGTACATGTGAAGTACGTTTTCCTGAGTCTGACATCATTTTAAAGTAATTAAAACCGCCGCCAGCTGAAAACTCAGGCAAACACACTGCTGTTCGTCTCATTCTGAGTGGACTCATGTGATGCTCGTTGTCTTGGTAACGTTTACACTAAATGGTATTTTGGATCAGATTACTTGTAGTGAGCATGTAAACAGAGATTTTCTATCAGATTGTTGAATAGAGTGAGCATATAAACACCTCAGTCTGAATCTATAATCAGAATGTATTCAATTGGACTGGCAAAAAAATCTTTGCATGTAAACACAGCCAGTGAAAGGAAGGATCTCCTCTCTCTCAAAGATGAAACCTTTAAGTGCTGTATATCTAACGGGGACAGTTTTGGTGGCCTACCAGATCCTGCAGGTGGTTGTTAGGAGTCCCATTTTCTCTGAATCGTTTAGTAATTTTTTAACCAGTTTTGGAAAGACTTGTTTCACTTATTTTACTGTGGCTTTCCCTTCCTTATGCAAGTGGATTATCCAATATCTCTGAAATATCTCAGAAATATCTCCTGAAAAACTTAACATATACTTATTTTTATGCCTAGAAATGAAATCAATGAAGGGTGGTTGCCTTTATACTGTACGTGTAAATATCTGCTTATTTATGTAAAAGTTGTTGACTGTAGTCAGCTTGGGAGTGAGCAGTGTTATTTGTCTTCGTATTGACTGATATGGGCTCTCGGCAGGCTAATGGGTTGGGGAGGGTTTCTGTATCGCCCGAACACAAATTGCCTGTACAGGAATTAGCGCGCAGTTAAACATTCGTCATAGCTCTGCTTAAATAGGACTGGCTCCTCATGGCTCAGTGCCGCCTAGATTACTGTTCTAAAACAGTCCATCTGGACTAAATGAAGTGATCGATCACAGTTGTCCCACACTGAAGCCGGTGGGAATTGATGAATAGGTGCCGTAGCGCGCTCCTGTTTCAGGAAGTAAGGGACGGCAGCAGGGGCAGGAACCTGAATCGCTAACAAGAGTCCATTTAGCACTGCCAAGACCGTCATCGAGTTCAACTCCCCAACAAACGCCAATCAATACGCTGCTGTCAGCCGGCGCTCGGACTTAGCCAGAATGCGCTGGCACCTCTGCCAAAGCTCTGCTGTTAGCGGTGACAAGTGAACAGACACACAGTGTAGCCAGAAGATTCAAGCTTTGGTGGCAGCGAGTAATAAAAATGGACTAGCCATGTTTCAGTGTTTATGACTAAACAGTAGCTTGTAGTTGATCAGCTGAACCTTGTTTGGTGTCTGAAGTTTGCTTCTGAAGTTTTGCAAAAGGAGCTACAAGGCTAACTTAGCTAGCAGTGAAAACTTGTATACTTGCCTCAAATCGTGTCAAACTGTTAAAGGGGAATCTGTCGATTTTACCAAATTAATTGATCATTTAATAGTTTAGATGTGAACAAAATCATTCAGAGTAGTTTGGTGTGAAATGTGCCTTTCTAAAGAAATGTACCGAGTCAGAATTGTCCACCATTGTAGTACTAGGAATCAGACGTTATGTCTAAACTATGAACATCACCATTGTATCTGCTATCCAGAATGACCAGTGAACTATAATAGTGCTAAATTGAAAAAAAAAAAATGTTTTCTTTGGGTACTATTTTTCCCTTACAGCGCCCAGTATGTAGGGTGTGTACGGTATGTAGGGTATATACCATGCACGTCTTTTGGAGAAGGGTCTGACTGCAGGGCCGCAGATTTACACACCTGCAGTTTCACTACGGCAGAAACCGGAATCAAAGTAAAAAACGTTCGTGAGTGACATAAATTAGTCATTGTTAGCCGTGCATACATCACTGTTAGCCGTTAGCTTACCCAGAGGAAAGAAATATTCTAAATGAGATCTCCTCTTGATCTCAGGTGCTTCTCCTAGACACAGTTAAGTCCAGTTTGAAATCAGAGTGAGACTTTAGCCATTTTCTCCTGTTTCTGAAATTTGGCTCCTGAGAAATAAAACTCAAGATTTTCTCCCTTTGATCAAAAAAATGTCACACAAAAGCACATTAGCTTGTGCACGTTGATCTCAGTTGAGAATGCGGTTTTGTGAGGGAGCACAGACGTAATCCTGGAGTAAAAGTTTGTACTAAAAATATGTTTTTGGCCAAAACTTTCTAACAAAACTATCACAAAACAATGTCTTAGGTGTAAAGCAACACATTCATAAACACTTTGTGTAATTACTTGACAGGATGTAGCCTTAGGTCATTAAGTGCTTTGGATGTCTGGTTCCTAGTACTATAACGGTAAACAATTCTGACTTTCTCTGGAAAGGCGCATTTCACACCAAACCACTCTGAATGATTTTGTTCACATCTAAGCCATTATATGATTAAGTCATTTTGCAACTGACATTGTACGGCACACTGTTACCTATGAAGATGGTAAAACAAGTATGCTGCATAGCTATAAAGAGTAGCAGTTATGATTCAAACCCTGTAAACAGAATGTTATCCATACTTTAAATTGTCCTAACCATTGGTTGGTGCTTTCATTCCATCCATAGCTTCCTAACCTCTGTCAGCTTTGCATCAGAAGAGAGCACCCCTGCTCCGAAGCCTGTAGTAGGATGATGGACAGCACTGCTCTTCCGTGCGCTCTTCCCACTTCCACTCTGCAGTGATGTAGCACTCTCACTCTTCTGCTTCATTCCAAACAGCAGATGGAGTAACCAAATTGACCTTTGGGAGAGGAATTTACATTTGCTGGCGGGATTGGGTAATACATCAGCCCGGTCATTGTGCTATGGACGAGACCCCTTCAGTCTTGTCCAGTGCTAGCCTACTGTCTGTAAACTAGCCTGCTGTAGCACCATAACTCACCTAAAGAGGGTTCAGCTGAATGGAAGTGATTTAAAATGAATACTGACCCTAAAGGCGGTCAGAAGGGGTCATTCACTAGAAGAGTTTTCATTTTGCGCAATGAAGGAAAGAAGAATAGTTTACATTCTGGTGTTGGGTGGACTGTCGGGTGGATAGCCAATTCATTGCTGTATAGGTATAAACAGAACATAGTGGCCTGCATGTGTCCTCATACTGATAATGATTTTCAAGCCACTCTTATGAAATGCATGTTGTGTGAAAACATACAGTGCATAGCTGTGCGTTGCAGGCGTCCCTTGGGTATTTTGTACTCTGCATTGCATGCATGTATTGGTATGCATCCTTACAAGGACAAGACTGTATATTCTAAAAGTAAGAGCTTCTGTAATATCGACACATGTTGATGTTGAGGGGTCCTGGCTAGAGCCACCCTTGACTCCTACTAGGAGTGAGCTGATACAATAACCAATCAAACATACCTTATTGTGGCCTATACTGATATCAATTACTGCCTTCTACGCTGTAGACTGGGGTTCAATCCCCTGCCTGGGCAAACTCCCTACACTATACCAATAAGAGTCCTTGGGCAAGACTCCTGACACTACCTTTGCCTACCTGTGTCCCCCTGGATAAGAGAGTCTGCCAAATGCCATAAACATATTTTACATTCTTATGTTAACTGATTTAGATATTTTGTATTAATAAGCAGACACTAAAGCCATTCACAGCAGTTATTAAATGTAATATTGGAAGCCCATTGTCCTGCGATGGACTGGCGTCCTGTCCAGGGTGTATCCTGCCTTCCGCCCAATGACAGCTGGGATAGGCTCCAGCACCCCACCGCGACCCAGAAGGACAAGCGGTTTAGATGATGGATGGATGGATGGATGGATGGAAGCCCATTGTGGGCTTTTTTTGCCCAAAGACTCTTATTGTTGTGGTGTCCTCTTCTTGGTATAACAGTGGCTATACCATGCATGCTATGTAGTCTCGATACACTTTACAATTGAATAGACTGAGCTTCCATGGCTCCCATCAGTGCCAATCAAATACATCACTAAAGACTGACAGCCCAGAGAATTGATCCCCCAAACAAGCCCCCATAACTAGCTTTATCTAAGATATACACTTGATTTACTTGCTTTAAATGTATTTGCTTAATTTACTGATTTCTACTTATGAGTTCATTTTTTGAACATGCCCTTTGTGGTTGTGATTTAATAGAAAGAAATGACCTAAAGTGGTTGTACATATCCTGGTCATGGAAATGATGCGAGGCTATCCACTGGTTCAGGGGTCGGCAACTGAAATGTTCAGAAATGCCATTTTGTCCTTTCAATGAAAATCAAACCACCTTGAGAGCCACAACATTTTATGTCCATTTTGCCATCTTGGCTGTAAATATGTCTCAGTATGTGTTGATGTACTAGTACTTGAAGAATTTGAGTAAAAGAGTTGCAGTTTTTCCTATGAAAATAGCCGAGGCCTAGTTTGTCAGTTAGGTCAATGTGGAACATTTGCTTCAGTGATTTAATAAGCAGAAAACGCATTGGTGCAGCTCTGAAATAGCTCATCTGAGTTGTGTGCTCTGAGTACAGTCCTATTAATTAAAGAACAATAACTAGACCCAAAAGCAGATCATCTCTTCTGTTATCCCAGAGCTAGCTGAGGAGCTCTGATCTTCTTTGGCTTTGTTCCTTTTCTGGCCTGTGGGTCACTGGATCAGCCTTCTACCTTACCGCTACCACTCGTGCCGTCCTTCTAGTGCTATCATTTTTGCCTCCATCTCCCTGTCAGCCTCTATCTCTCTCATTCCCCACAGTCAGGCCTTAAGGACGACACCAATTACCTCACCCTGAGCCCGGCCCAGAGCTGTGAGCCCATACACACACGCACAGTCATTCCACAGCCTTCAAGATGCAGCCGTTTTCCCGGCTCATCACATTGTCTCACACTAAGGCAGTGTGCAATTATCCAAAATTATTTAAGCACTGCTAAATTTTGCTGAGAGTAAAGGCACCCTGTGGAGAAAAGGCCTAATATTTTCTGTTTTATTTTCGCTCCGCTAATTGGACGCTAGCGCTGCACCATTGATCGCAGATTCATCGTTATTGCGATTTTGGCCTCTGCGTTTAACTAATCACCAACAGCCCAATTAATACACGCCATTAAACATTGAGTGCACAGGATCAGAATGAAGCATGGCTTGTTATGAACAGCGCTAATCATCAGATAAAATCCTCACACAAAAGCGCTGACCAATCGCAAATGTGCATGCTGACCATGCAGAGAACTGGAGAAAAATAATAAATAATCTAAATATTATAAGAGCATGTACCCCTTACACAAACATTGTTTATGTTATTTAAGATTCTTAGTTTCTACTGTTTCTTTGACTTTGAGGAATATAATAATTGAGAAATGATTCATAGTTAAACACCTTTATTTCTTTTGTCATTATTATTTTTACCCATTTTTCTCTTAATTTAGTCATTGTCAATTGCATCCGCTAGCTAGGCCACCCCATCACATGCTGCTACCAAGCTGGGAGGGTGAAGGACAGCATGGCTGCTTTCAGACTGCAGGCAGATCAGATTTGTTTCTCAAATCAGATCTATAGAGACGATTGTCCACACTTATATGCAAGTGACCAGATCGGATCTGTGTGTTCATCATCAACCTATCTGTATGGGTTGCTGTGGATTTCAAACCTGGATGGTGGAGAGATGGAGGTGCATCATCTCGCCTTCCGGACTCTTCTTGAATCCCAGCACTTCCATCACTTTGGATTTGGCATCTTTGTTGTTTGTTGCACTGAATCGCAAAGACATCCGATTTGAGAGCCTGAGCATCCAGACTGAGTGAGAATCCGACTGGAATCACATTTCAGATTAGCTCCAAATGTAGTTTGAATCTGATTTACAAAAATCTGTTTTACTAATTTGAGAACAATCTGGATATGGCATAAATCAGATTTGGGCTGGCAGTCTGAGCATAGCCCATATGCTTTCTGCAAGACATGTAATGTGCCATCTTTTCAAACTGCTTGTATAAAATCATTGAGCAGTTCAACATGCTTGGAGGAGAACACTAACACTAACAGATGCCTGCGTTGGCTACCATCATGCTGAGTGTATTTACATCGTTTTCGGACATTTGCTTCTTTAGTTTTTGCACTGGAGCTATCAGGCTAATGTAGCTACTGAGTAATGATAGTTTCTAGACGTCCAGTTAGCATTGGGCAGGCCTAAATCATTAAATCCATGTTGAATTATTAATGAGACTTGTTTGCTCTAAAATAGACTTGCATATGTAGTTTGTGGCACTGAATCACATACTGTTTTGGGCTTTATACATTTGCATTTCCAAGATAACAGCATACTGTGGTGTTGGCACTGAGCAAGACACATGATTCTGCTGTGAGTAAGGCTCTTTTATTGACCCCAGCAGAAAGACACAAAGCTCTGAAATCAGGGGGAGGTCATCATTAGCTTCCGGCTTCCCATCTATGGTAACCTTGCAACCCTACTAACTGACCCCACAGCCAGTGCAATAATGCATTATAAGTCATTCTACAGAAACATTTGCTTTGTTATCTAATGATAGGAGTCCCCAGTGTGACTGATCATCGTTGGTGTTACACAAAAAAAATGTAACACCAGAGACGTTTTTAATGAAAAATGCATTTTATAAAATGGCTGCTACAGAGCATCAAACCTCATGTTGTCAATCATGGAATATCCACTAAAATATGTAATTTAATCCATTTGTATTCTATTTTTCACAGTTACCTAAGAATAAAGTAGGTCACACCAGTGACTTAAGCTAAAAGCTTCATATGAAATCATGAGCTAAGTGAGAAAATGTCTGATAACTGAAAAGACACAGTGGACTCACCATGTGCTTTTCTTCATAGATCCTCAGAAAATAGGTAAAAGGAAGTCAAGTGATGTCATCAGTGTGATTATTATTTCAAAATAAAAGATTTTTGTCATGCGGTAACACCAGTGACACGACTCCTGGGAACCACAGCTTTCATTATATATTTTATAATGTTTATTCAGCATTTGTTTTCTTTAAGTCATTTAATTTATATATTTCATAGTCAAGTATAGATTATTGCAGTTAAAATTGCGGAAAGAAAAAATTACCTCAAAATGTGGCCTCATCCTTTACACATGACTCTTCTGAGGTGCTTGGAATTCTACATAACTGATTTAAAAAACAATACTGCTAAATTGACGCTCAAGAAGTTGTAATATTTACAAGGTAAATTGTAACCCTAACATGTTTTTCAGGTGTAATATATCTGAAAACGCTAGGGACACAAAAATGTTTCCATAGAATGACTCATATAACACATACACACATCTTTAAACTAAAGAATGACAGCATAAGCACATAATATGTCCCGTGCACTTTAATGCATTATTTTTAATAAAACATCTAAGCAAATTCATATCAGTGTAAAATGACACCGCCCACAGCTCCACTCACAACTTTCTCTTCAGGAACTATTTTGAATCATACTGCATGTTTCTCTCCATCGCAGATGTTTTCAAATGTGTTTTAGGCCAAAAGCTTTTCTTAAAACAATGTTTCAGGCCACAGGGACTGTATTCATAACCATGTTATGCAATAACTTTCAGTGAGGGAGCTTTCTGAGCCATTAAACTCTTCAGACGTCTGGTTCCTATCACCACCACTGTGAACAATTCTGACTCGGCAAGTTTCTCCAGAACGAAGCATTGCACTTCAAACCACTCTGAACGACTTTGTTTGCATCTAAATTATTTAAATATGCAGAGATTTTTTAAAAAAATTGGTGGAATTCTCCTTTAGGTCTGATCTCTCTGTACTTTTTCCACCCCTGGGGATTATGGCATCTTTATACTGTAGGACGGAAAGTGAAGGTACACTCTGTTGTAATGCACCTGTTTGTTGCACACTGTACACAGACACCTCCTTCTGAGACCCCTCTGTGTGGATTATCGTCCCATCTTCATCAGCTTTTCAGAGATTCACGCAGATGCACGAAAACCCAGCATGTTTTCAGAAGTGAAACAGCACTGAGTGCAGCGTTAAATGGGCTGATTTCCTCTACAAACGTTTGTAAAACCAGGCACAGAACAGCGAGCTGGAGAGAACACAGTCAGGCAGGGAGGCAGTCCCAGAGGAAGGTCCACAAGTTCAGCTCTCACAGGCTTTCCGAGGGTGGGGTGTGTGTGTATGGGAGAGGTAGCGGCTGGGTCGAACACTGTTCCCTATCCCACCAGCTACTCACAGGATTTAGCATCGTTTTAATGCCAGAGCGCGCTCACACATAAACAGTGCCCACTTTATTAGGTAGCTGTTCTAATAAAGTTGTAAAGAAGTGACCAATGAGTGTAAACTTAACACCTTTAATGTCTAGAGTTATCGAAACTCTAGAAGGTACGAAACTGTCACTGGGGAAGTACCCCTTATGTCACTGGGGGTGGGTACATCTCAGTACCTTTAATCAGGGAACATAATTGGACCATAATCCATTGACATATATATTTTTCTAAGTTGTATTGACTCCACACACCCCGTCTCGTCTCCAGGCTTTTTATTTTATTGTTCTGTTTTAGAACATGAGGTTATGAAACTGTATGAATATGTACTTTACACCTAAGGTTCACATTTGGACCTTAAAACCACTGTAGGGAACATCTACATTGTTTGTACCTTGATGAACGAAAAATGTAACTGGGTCATTCTACGGAAACATCCATTTTTGTGTCCCTAGCATTTACAGATATATTACACTTGAAACACGTTAGGGTTACAATTTATTCATATTTTAAAATGAAACAATAAGTTATTTTAACAATTAAACCTTCTTGAGCCTCAATTTAGCAATATTGATTTTTAAATCAATTATATAGAATTCCAAGCACCACAGAAGAGCTCGTCCTCACAGTTGTGTGTAAAGGATGAGGCCATATTTTGAGCTAAAAAAACATGTTTTTCTGCAATTTTAACTGCAGTCATCATGACTACAAAAAATACATGACTATGGAATATATAAATTAAATAACATAAAGAAAACAAATGCCAAAAAAAATTATAAAATATATAATGAAAGTTGTTGTCCCCAGGAGTCGTGTCACTGATGTTACTGCGTGACAAAAATCCCTTATTTTGAAATAAAAATCACACTGATGACATCACGACTTCCTTTAACTTGTTTTCTGAAGATCTATGAAGAAAAGCTCATGGTGAGTCCACTGTGTCTTTCAGTTATCAGACATTTTCTCATTTAGCTCATGATTTCATATGAAGCTTTTAGCTGAAGTCACTGGTGTGACCGACTTTATTCTTAGGTCACTGTAAAAAAATACAATACAAATGGAATAAATTACATATTTTAGTGGATATTCCATGATTGACAACATGTGCTTTGATGCTCTGTAGCAGCCATTTTGTAAAATGCATTTTTCATTAAAAATGTCTCTGGTGTTACCTTTCTTATGGGTAACACAGATGACGATCGGTAACACCAGTGACTCCTACGTATAGATAAAGAAGTGAACGTTTCTGTAGAGTGATCCACCTGCACAGAACCTTCGTTTTTAACAGTGTATAAGGATAGCGAGGGATGTTTTTTCCTTCCACATGACTCCACAGACAACTGTAACTGTACTGCTTTACAATTGCTGTCATAACTGAAAAGGTTTTCATCAGCACGGCTCACTTTTATATTTTATGTCGGTCAACACTACATGATGTCACTTCATTTAGAAAGATCAAGCTCTGAAACCAGTAGCGTGTTGGAAATGTTGTTTTGGGGTTTATTTATGGCTGATAGCGTGTTTTCAGTGTGTTTGGTAGGTGCTGTGTATGATATTTCTAGCACGTGGACCGCAGATCCAATCTACCAGTGCTGTAAAGTTAACATCCACCGCACAGGGAGAAGCAGCTGATTTTACACTACTGTTAAAACGTTATTCTCTGTTCATATTGCTCTTGTGTCATTGTTTGCTATCCGGTGTAGGATGGGTTCCCCTTTTGAGTCTTGGCTCCTCTCAGTGTTTCTTCCTGTTACTCTTAGGGAGCTTTTCCTTGCCACTGTCGCCAATGGTGACACTCATGGGGGCTTGGACCTGGATTTTTCTCTGTAAAGCTGCTTTGTGACAACACTTGTTGTAAAAAGTGCTAAATATATAAACCTTGACTTTACTAGACTTGATTTGTTAACACCACCCAATGTGCCTGTAGGTGAGCTCACACTTCATTTTCTCACTCTTGTAACTACATAACTCACCTAATAGTTTCATAGTTGCCATTGAATAATGAAAATAAGTGTTAAGGTTAATGTCAGAATAACAAACCTGGGGCAAACTCAACCAAATTTCTACATAATTCAGTTGTAGAGATATTGTTAAAGTGATTCAGAGTGGTTTGGTGTGAAATGCTCCAATGCTTCTAGAGAAACAGAGTCAGAACTGTTCATAGTCGTGGTGATGATGTACAGTTTAAAGCCCCTAAAAGCACCCTCAAAGACTGTTATTACATAAAAAGGTCATAAATAAACTGCCTGATGTCTGAGACGTTATTTTACAATAGCTTTGAAAAGGTTTTGGCCTAAAACATGTGGTGGAGGGATACATGCAGGGTGTTGTAAGGCAAAATAGTCCCCAAAGAAAACATATTATTCAGATGTGCTGCTATTTTACCATCAACTTGTCAACGTGCTGGTTTACTGGTGGTTTTGGATAGTAAATAAAATGGCTGTATTTGTGTTCCCCTGGATTTTATCACCACCGCTGGAAAAAAACAAAGTGAGCGTTTCTCTACAGTTAAACATTTCACATTAAATCACTCTGAATGACTTTGTTAACATCACAAGCCCTGAATTATACAGAAACTTCGAACAATTGGTGTAGTTCCCTTCTCCTTCTTTCATGCTGGGTGGCCAAACAGTGGAGTTACGAGCGGGCAGTGTGTGGGACCCTTACTGTTGTTCAGTGAATAGTGAAATTTCATCTGCTACAGTCAGTTTTTGCACATGAACACCTGAAACAGTCAGCGTGGACTTCACTTCTCTTTTTTTTGGCTCATCCTCCTTTCTGTTCCACTCTTTCTTTCTCCTTTCTCACACTCTCTTGATCTCTTGCTGAAGTGTGTGTGTGTGTGTGTGTGTGTGTGTGTCAGTGCAGTCGGTCACTGTCCAAAAGTTCTGTTTTTCCTCAATGAAAGCCAAGTGCGAGTGGAATGTACGAAATGTCTAAGGCTTCATTTAAAAAAAAAAAAAAAAACTGGAAAATGGAAATCTCTCTCTCTCTCTCTCTCTTTCTCATTCTCTTTTTCTCTCTAGCTTTAGTCACCTGTTCCAGCACACTCATATATAGAACACAGTCTGCTGGCTTTGGCTTGAGTGTTAGCCTTTAGACTGTAGGGACCGGCCAGTAGAGACCTGCTGATATAATCTTTTCCTGTGCAGGACATTTTAACCCTATGGAACCGAGTGTCTCGCCAGCAATGTGTCCTTTAATTCTTTTTAATCTGCTGCCGGAGGAATTACTACACATGCATGTCCGTGTTGACCAGAGTGAAATGTAGAATCAGAGCTTTGTGCGAGCTGCCATGTTGTCTATCACTGTATGAAAGAAACACAAGGCCTCCTTTAATATTGAATACAGTGTGAGCATTTATTATTGTTTTGTTTGAACAGAGTAACAATAAAACACGACTGATATGTGACTTAAATTCCTATTTATGTGTTTTCTGGTTAAGTTTGTGACAAAACAAAAGTTATTTAAGTTTTTAAATAAATCAGAATTTGTGACTTTATTATAGCATATGCTTTACATATCAAACAAAACAAACACCAACACCGCTGAGAGATCACAAATTAATGAAGGAAATAGGTTAAATGGCAGAAGTAGCCATGCTTTTGTGTCAGCCTTAAAGGGTTAAAGGAGCAGTTTGACAAAGATGTTTACATTACTATAGCAGTAGTTGATTAGCTAAGAATTGTTTGGTGTCTGAAGTTTGCTTCTTTAATTTTGCACTATAAGGATATGAGACAATGTCTTGGCGGATTGACTGCATTTAGAGTAAAGGGATATTATGTAAATGAGATTTTGACCAAACCTTTCCTTTAAAGTAGGTATTGTGTAAGTAGTGTGTGTCTGCATGTGTGTGTGTGTTTGTGTGTGTGTGTGTGTGTATTGCAGTAGAGTAACATTTCTGCAGAGCATTCGAGACGTTGTAATATTCTGATTAGTACAGAAGAGATGCAGGCTTCTTGGAGGCTTTGCCGTGGCTGAGTGACAGACAGCAGGTCAGTGAGGGAATGTGTGTAAGAGTGATTATGGATGTCCAGTCCACGGTCTGACCTGAGGTCACTGTGTCCGGCAGAATGGTACAGGGGGTATCGCGGTCTGACGTCAGTAAGTATCTCACCCTGGAAAGTCACCGGGGCTTCTGCTGCCCTGGGTGAGAATTTAGGAGATTGAGGATTGTGAGTGTGTGATGTGAGTGATGTGCACATGTGAGAGAGACACATGACACTGGAAAGAGAGGGAGAGAGAGAGAGAGAGAGAAAGAAGGGGTAACTGAGGTCAAATGGGACCAAGCTGCACTTGAGCACATGAGCATGTGAACACTTAGCTAAAGATGTGAAAATGTAAACAAAAACCCTACATTTATTTAAAATAGTACAGAGACAACATATTAAATGTTGACACATGAAATTGCACTGTTTTTTCTTTTTGTATATGCCCAATTTGACCTTGATGCCAGGTGCAACAAAAGGCTGTTAAAGTTATATAATGCTTAAAAACAACTGGTGGAACATCTCACAACTAATTTGGCTAACTGGCAACGGGTCAGTAACATGATTGGGTATAAAAAGAGCATCTCAGAGAAGCTGAGTCTTTCAGAAGTAAAGATGGGGAGGGGTTCAGACCCTGCGGGCAAATAGTGAATCAATTCAAGATAACTTTCTCAATATAAAATAGCAAGGAACTTTGGAATTTCATCATCTATGGTACATAATATTATTAAAAGATTCAGAGAATTCAGAGAAATCTCTGTAGGACAAGACACAAGGCTGAAAACCATTATTGGCTGTTTGTGTTTTCAGACCTTTAGGAGGCACTGCATTAAAAACAAACACAATTCTGTAGTGGAAATCAATGCCTGGGCTCAGGAACACTTCTGAAAACCATTGTCAGCGAACACAACTCATCACTACATCCACGGAACAAACAAGCAACCATATATAAACAGGATCCAGAAACGCTGCCGCCTTCTCTGGGCCTGAGCTCATTTAAGATGGACTGAGGTGAAGTGGAAAAGTGTCCTGTGGTCCAACAAAGCAAAATTTGAAATTCTTTTTGGAAATTATGGACGTTACATTATCCAGGCTAAACAGGAAAGGGACCATCCAGCTTGTTATCAGCATGTAGTTCAAAAGCCAGCATATTTGATGGTATAGGATTGCATAAGTTCACATGGCATTTTAACCCTAATCTTCACCTTAATAACCAAATAGCTCTTTCAGTTTCAAACAAATGAAACATGAAACATTAACCTGTAGATTAAACCTGTTTTTTCCCTAGTTTTCTTACAAAGTCAGAACATTCTAATCTTGAAACTGTACGAAAACAAACACTCTTTTCACAAAACTCACTGTTTTTCCTCTGTTTTGTTTGCTGCACTTGATGCTAAATGCTAATTTTCCCTTTCTTACTTTGCAGCGCTGTTTATTTCAGTGTATGTGTGTGTGTTTACGTCCTGTCCTGTTCACTTAGCGAGGACTCGTCTTCTCCTCCTCGTTTTCTGGCTCGCACAAGGCGATATTCTCTCTCGCCAGATAATTAGTGCAGGCACAGGAGTGCGTGGATTCAATTAAATCTCCCTCTAAATGAATTCCGGGCCTTCTGCAGTATCGCCTTTCCCTCTCGCCTCTCTCCGTCTGGGAGAAGGTCAGAAGGGCCCTTAAATCAAACGCTCTGGCAGAAAGAGCGGCACGACAGAACGGGATTAGGCCTCTTCAAAGCCCAGCATAACACATCTCCCATTGACCGCCACTGAAGCACGGGTCACTGTTCTGTACATGTGTTCGATTTTGAAGTGTATAAACACGTTGTGATTTGGATTTTAAGCACGTCTGATTTACTGGGCGTGATGCTCCAGTTCACATATATTACGAGGCTTTACAAAGATGTGAAAGCACACTGTTTCTGCGGCACGCTGAAAAGAATGCTGTGACAGTCTGATTTGTACACTTTAATTGAGATCATTGGTGGATTCCAGCAAATACAGTCAACCCGCATGCTATGATTCTCATTCTTCACTAACAAGTGGAACAAATGGGTGAATTAGAGGGATGGTGCTGTCTTTGTGGAGAATCGTTTGTCAATGGAAAGTAACTACAGATAGCATTTCTATAATGTAATGTAATTGACCTGTTATTACATGAATAAAACAGCATTTTCATCTTGAAGCACAAGCCCACATAGTAGGTGTCCCAAATGTCCCAAAGGGACAGATAAGGGAACACTACATACACCAAACTACCCAAACAATATGCTTTTAAAACAGGTTCATATACACACATGTGATATGGAGAAAATAACAAAATACAACAGCCATCAGGTGGTCAGCAGTAGGCCATCAAAAACAGTTGTAAAGAGGCAAGGGGCACATTTAAAGCAGGACAACTATATGCAGAAAACATGGCTTCTGCGTAAGTGGGCTTTAAGAAGAAATTTCCTCTTAAGAACAGCTGGTGAATAAGGTGCATTGTCTTATCTGCCAAAACAACGCAGTGGTTGCAGTACAGTATCTATAAAATGCCGTTGTGGAGGAGGTCCAGCCGTTGGCGGCACGGTGGTGCAGTGGGTAGCACTGTCGCATCACAGCAAGAATGGCCTGGGTTTGATTCTCAGCCGTGGTGACCAGGGTCATTTCTGTGTGGAGTTTGCATGTTCTCCCTGTGTCTGCGTGGGTTTCCTCCCACAGTCCAAAGACATGCAGTCAGGTCAATTGGACATGCTAAATTGCCTCTAGGTGTGTATATGTATATCTGTCTGCCCTGCGATGGACTGGTGACATGTCCAAGGTGTATCCTGCCTTCTGCCCAATGACAGCTGGGATAGGCTCCAGTGACCCAGAAGGATAAGTGGTTTAGATGATGTGTGTGTGTGCGCATTTAAATGCTATTCTTTATGTGCAGTGGGTAGCGCTGTCGCCTTACAGAAGAAGGGCCTGGGTTCGATTCCCCGGCTGGAAGACAAGATTCCTTTCTGTGTTTCTGAGTTTGCATGTAAATATTAAAGCAGCAAGACTGAATAACGGACAATTGAGAGGCACATATTTTACATCAGCATTATCATCCCAATGAATACTTCAAATAAAATACATTAAAATTTAAATATATAACTTATTTTTTTCATTTTGGATTTGGAATATGCAAGCTGCTGTTTAGATAGTGAGAAGATTTCGTGATGAACAGACCTACAAATAGTCCGTAATCACTTAGATTAATGTTATTATACTTGCGAGTTGAGACCATTTTTTCTTGCCCTTTTAACGAAAATGTATAGAGATTTTCTTATAATATTGATAATATATGTTATAGATTGGATGGTTTGCATGTACATCACATATGCATATGCCATTAAGTACAACTTATTTATTTGTAAGGAGATATTTCTGAGGAGATTAAAGGAAAAATAAAAGAAAATACAGTTTCCAAAACATTTTTATTTTTTTTAAATATAAAAGCAGAGAAAATGGGGCTCATAACAACCACCTGCAAGACCTGGGGGACCACCAAAACTGTCTCCATCAGATAAACAGCACTTAAAGCTTTCATCTTTGAGAGAGAGGAGAAAATCAAACTCCACTCTTATTTCAGAGATCGGTGTTTCTGTCCATCTGTGAGAAGACAGCTCAGTGCTAAGGGTCTGAAAGGATGCGTAGCTGTCAAGAAGAGACTAAGAAAAGAAAACAAACGTGGACACATTAATCTGATATAGTATTTAGTTGTTGAGGAACCTGTTTAATGAATACCTTGTAGGGGAGCACAGGAAACAACCTAATATGGGGCACGAATTAACACCGATTTTTCATGTTGTTAAAGAAGGTCAAGCAGCGCATGCTTCTGACCACATTACCACATTTCCTAGCTACGGTCTCCCACCAAAATTCAGAGCGATTCATCAGCGTTGTTTTGAGGATGTGTAAGTAATTTTTTCAACACAAGTTTTTTTTGGTTACTTATATTACTTTAATCACCATCTTGTTTCTTACAACGTAGCACCATTTTGAAGCCGCTGATAAGCTCATAGCAGGTGCTAGCTGGGCTGAAGTATAGCCTCTGTACTGCAGGGTTAGTTGTTACCCAGCGGTATAACTAAGACACCTTTAGTAAACAAAAACAAATAAAGTCAGTTATATCTTTTTGTTCCACATGTTTACAGATTTTAAGATTAAGAAGAGAAAGAAGGATTTTCTACTTTATTAGCATCTTTCAGATGTTTTTGCGGTTTTAAATAAGTATATTAATGAAATTGATATTAACAGCTGGTAAAGCTGTAGTTATTCAGAAACAGTGTTCCATACTTTACTGATGTGTGATGTTTTTATTTGCTGTCCTGCACTGGACAAACAATAAATCTGTCATTGTTTGACACACAGTCTCGTGTCAGTGTTCATATATAATTTGTGTGTGTGTGTGTGTGTGTGTGTGTGTGTGTGTGTGTATCAATTGAGCTGTCTGTCTGTCTGTGTAGGTGGATAATATATAATGCAGTGCATCTGTAAAATATATGTGTTTATTAAAACATAAAATTACATTGAATTAACTTTGCACTAGTTCATCACTCACTCATGGGGTATTCTGTAACATTGCACTTCTCATCATTTTCGGTGGATTTGTACATGAATGGTTGGTGCTAGAAAAAAGTTCAAGTATTCATTTATAGCAGAGATATATATGTTGCTTGCATAAAAATAGGATTATTCCAACTTAAATATTTTTAAAGTTATTCAACAAAAAAACAAAATGTGTTGTGCCCCGCTCTCCCCTATATAAAAATGAATAACTTATGTGTAAAAATGCGGAATATCTTATATGCTAAGTCCATTTCGACTGGAATTTAAAGAAATGAAATATATTCTCTGGCTTACGAAGAGCACTGAAGCAGTATTACCTTATAACTTTCAAATTCCGTTGACTGAAACTCAAACTGTGAGTTGACATGACCGAAGAATCTAACCTGACGTGACAAAAGAGCAGAAGTGAATCTTTCTTTACAGTGGATAAATGGGAACAGGTCACCGGTTGAGCGGGCCTGTTCTATAGCGTGGCATAGTTTGTTAACCTTCAAGGGGCTGTAGCGCTATTGTACGCCTCTGCACCTCTGCACCTGTGCACGCTTTTCCGTTGAGGGAGAAAGTAGGCTTATCTAATATGTCACGGTGATATGCCACTTACTGTCAGCCTCCCCACTGTTCAAAGTCACGGTTGGTCTTTTTTTAGGCCCTGCTCACCTTGAATACATAGGCGGTGTCATGGAAACCATCAAGTCGCATCGCTCAGAAAGACCTTACACCTCGCACACACGCTAACTGGCTCTTTCATTAAGCAGACAAGAGTTGCACTTTAACAAGGCTACAAGCAAACGCTTACAGCGCCTTAAAACATCCAATCAACTCTGATCAGGTTTTTTTATTACCCTGGAGCATATGTATAGGCACATGCTGTACTCATGTGCCTGCAGCGTCAGATAATTGGCAGGAGATGCTGTTAGGATGTAGTAATTGATCTGACAGTCTACTCGAGAAGGGTGTCAGGTATGGATGTTGTACTATGACAGGAGTACATGGAAGAATGAGGCTTTGTGGCCTACGATTCTAATGAGTAAGGTCGCCTAAGCCACTTTAGACAGTTTCTCCTGTTTTTCTCTCAGTCCAGTTGCCTGTATAAACGTATGTTGTTATGAATGTAAAATCTCAGGAAGTGCATGCACGCATCCACCCACGCACAAAGAAAACAACTCCAAGGTGATAAGAGGGTGTTATGACAAACGTTGTCAACTAAATATGTGCTATGTGGTTAAAGAAATGCCGTATGGAGTTAACTCCAAAAAATGTAAATTAAACTAACACTTACTCCCTAATGGAAGCACTTAAGCTACAGTCAAGATGCCACAGACAGAAAAAGATGGAACTTCCCAAAGACGCAACTAATCACTTTGGATCTTTTTCATAAAGAGGCTTTTATTGAATGAAGCCTTTTGTTTAGAGGATGAAAATTGCTACAGCCTTTTAAACTATTCTTTAATCTCAAAACGTTTGCTATAATATTAATAACAAGGGGAAAGTTTATAAACAAACTTTAAGGTTTAACGTATTTGGGGTTATATAGTACTGAATGGTTGAAGGTTGTGGGTTGTTTATGTGTTGTTTAAGTAGGCAGCATTTTCAATTATTTTAACTTAAAGGTGTTATTTTTGTTGCTTGGTTGTTTAAACAGCAGTGGGCATTGTGTTCCAGGTGGTTGCTAGGGTGGTGTTAAGTTGGTGCTATGGTATTTTAGGTGGTGAGTCATTGCTGTGCTGTTCCAAGTGTTTGCTAAGGTGTTGCTAGAGCATTGCTATGGTATCCCAGGTGGTTGCTAAGGTGTTACAGTACAGCAGTACACTCTCAGAAAACAAGGTACAAAACTGTCACTGGGGCAGTACCCCTCTTGTCACTGGGGTGGTACCCTCAGGGGTACATCTCGGTACCTTTAGTCAGGGAGCATAATTGCACCATAATCCATTGAAATTATATTTTCTACGTTGTATTGACTCCACACACCCCGTCTCGACTTTTTTTTTGTTCTGTTTTAAAAAAGTAGGTTACAAAGGGGTACAAATACATACTTCTCACCTGGGAAAAGCTTATTTAAGATACACAAACAGACCTTAAAACCACTGTTGTACCTTTGAGAGAACAGTTACATTGTACCTTGATAAACAAAAAATCTACCTGTACAATAGTTTTATTTTAACAGTGTAGAACAAAAAAAAGGAAGCAGAAAACAGTTATACTGTTAAACATAAAGCAGAAAGTACTTTAGTGTTGAAACACAAGGAAAAAAAAATTCCACTGCTGAATTACACTCATACAGCCTCGTAAGCCAGACCAGGTTTCTAGAACTTTAATAGAAAAGGGCCGTTTGATGGACATGCAAAACAACCAATCACAGACTGTTTAGTGTGATGTGTGTGCAGAAATTAAAAAAAGCTGCATTGTAGAGGTGGATGATATTTTATCATTACCATGATAAACAATATGATTCTCTGAGCATATCATAGATATCGTCAGTGCTTCTAGAACAGTGAGGAACTGAATGTTTCATTATAAAGACAACATAATTGTCCTGTTTAATTTGATTTAGTGCAGTGTAGTGTGTGAAATGATTGTAATCAGAGGTTTAGATGGCAGTTTTTAATAGTGGCACTATTAGCATAAAATATTGTGATATGTATCATTCATTGTGACAGTATTGTGCAGTACTGTGTTACCGGCCATCGAGGATTTCTCACTTACTTGCTACTAACTGCTTCAAACTGAATTCTTGAATAAAAATGGGTAGCGTTGCAGCTGCACCTACTGACACTGTGTTTGTGTGTGTAATTTCGAGGTCAGGCAATAGTGGTGGGTGATATACTGGTTGGAATTTTTTCTAAGGCATTCATTTTTACCAGTTTGCCACAACAAGCCAGAAAACACAGTGAACATACATACTGAAGAGCTAAGTCTGACAGTTCTGCTGCTGTGTCATCTGCAGTCTGAAATAATGTTGGGTCAGGATGGTATGAACATTAGACAGTTAGAAGGAACTGCCAGTCTCTTGGGGTAACATTTGACTGGAGCCTGGTATTAGCTTTTAGCATAGCGAGTGGCTTAAATGGTCTCATTTAAAGTGACTGAGCATTCCAGAAAAATAAGCCAGTGTTAACTTACAAAAATAGTAGTTTTCTTAAGCATCTGAAATAATTTTATTGGAAAAAAAAATCAAGTTTGGTGTGTTTCATTTGTGAAAAAGAATACTGCTTTTAAAAGGTGGAACTGTGTAAATATCAGGAATTATGGGTACCTATCATGTGGTTAGGTTAGACAGAGTTAAGATCAGTATCAGTACTCGGTATCAGGAGATATTTGAGGATCAGGTATCAATATCAGGGTAAAAGTGGTATCGGTGCATCCCAAAAAAGGCATAGCAAGAACTTTATTGGCCTTAATCTTTTAGCAGGGATTACAAATGCTTGCTACTATAATTTACTATGATAAACATTGTTTCCCACTGGGGTGCAGAGATGTGTAGATAGCTATGAGAGGTGAGATTCTGAGAGCTGTGGAAATTTCAGCCAAAGATTGTATGTAGCTAGATCAGTCCTTTTTTGTTTAATTTTCTCAGTTTACATCAGACTGCATGTGTAACTCTGTGAGCCGAGCATCTGAGCCTGAGACTGACTGAAACACAACAAAAACTCTTTTGCAACGCACATCTCACACCTCGAGATGCAGCATCTGCCACTAGCCCCATGCAGCAAGCTGCTAACAAAATACATTTCATTGACGCCCAAAATCTCAAAGTGCTTAACACAGGAAGAAAAGTAAAACAGAAAAAATCAAACACCATGGTTTCAATGAAATAACAGCATAATAACAAACAGCAGGAGAAAGTAAGCTCAACACATTAAGCAGGCAAATATTCTTCTATTTAAGGAGCTATTTAAGAAAAGATGACCACCATCTGAGCTGTAAGTGATCCTAGGGGTTTTTGGTGCGCCTATTTCAGCTAAACAAAGTGGTCTGGATGGGCTGCAGTGCTTCAACAGATCACTAATATAGGCCAAAACTTGGCCATTAATGCCTTTGAAAGTCATTAGCAAGGCATTGTGATTAATGTGGATCTTAAGAAACGCTGTTTATTATTTATAACTGAATTGGATTCATTTAGTAATTCCAGGTATTTGGAGTTGCTACCAGGTTGCTATGGTATTCCAGCTTGTTGTTGGTTGCTTGATGGTTGTTAAAAGGTTACTAAGGTGTTGTACTAATGGTATTGTTTGGCCATTGCTATGGTATCCCAGGTGGTTGCTAAGGTGTTGTTAGGCCATTGTTATGGTATCCTAGATGGTTGCTAAGGTGTTGTTAGGCCATTGCTATGGTATTCCAGGTGATTGCTAATATGTTGCTAGGCCATTGCATTGGTATCCCAGGTGGCTGCTAAGGTGTTGTTAGGCAATTGCTATGGTATCCTAGGTGGTTACTAAGGTGTTGTAAGGCCATTGCTATGGTATCCCAGGTGGTTGCTGAGGCATTGTTAGTCCATTGCTATGCTAACCAAGGTGGTTGCTAAGGTGTTGTTAGGCCATTGCTGTGGTATCCCAGGTGGTTGCTAAGGCATTAGTAGCGTACTTGTATGATGGTGACATTTGAGGAGTGTTAAAAAACATTTGGCTACAGAGTGTTTACTGACTGTGGTGGAATAAGATATATAAGTATTATATTTATATATTAAATACTAGAAATTAATCAAGATATTGAGCATTCTCTACTTTCATTTCTATGAAGAAAATGTGTTTGAATGTCAAAATGATAAAAAATCACAAGCAGCCTATTCATTTAAGGGCTCTACCATCCTGCAAAGTTTCATGGTTCTAACACTGCAAATGAAGCAAACTTCAGACCCCAAACATCTTGGCTGACTATATTTGGTGTAATTGGAACACACCTGTGTTGTTAGCATCAAATTCAAAACGGGCATATATTTTTAAACAATAAAATTTCTCAGTTTCAACATTCAACATGTTGTCTTTGTACTATTTTCAATTAAATATCAGGTTTAAATGATTTGCACATCATTACATTCTGTTCTATTTACATTATTCTGAGCGTCCGAACTTTTTTGGGAATGGGGTTGTATCTCTTTAAAGTACTTTCCTCCAGACTCTAATAGACTTGCTTGGCATCGACGGCCAAACAGGCAAGACCAGTGACAGGCAGCCATTTTGGAGGATTGGGACGTGTCCCGTGTCCCTGAGTGTGTCTCCACCTATCTGCTGAGCCCCTGTCTCTTAAATCCTTCCTAGGAAGTGAACACACTGTTCCGTTTGGCTGTGGAGGGTCCCTGATGTTTTATTCAGCGTCTTCTGTGAAAGCTGAGGGGACAGTGCAGCCTTGTCCAGTCCCCCTCCCCCCTTCCTCGGATCGATACGTCCGTGTCTCAGAGTCCCTCTCGCCATCTCTCCTGGCTGACACGCCGCCTCACTCACCCGCTGTTTGGTATTCTGGAGCGGGAGCGCCTCATGCGCCGCAGCGTACATCCATCAGAGCGGCCCAAGATGAAGGGATGAGCAGAGTGAGAGAGAGAGAAGTCGGGGGGGTGGGGGTGGTGTCAGGGCAAAGTCTCTGTCTCAATTCTCTTTTCCTTTCCTGAACATTCTAGACTGATATTCGGTGTCTCTGAGACTGGGTGGTTCTACAAATGCACACTCAAATTGTTGTACTTGGCTGTACTCGATTTACAGTTAGGGTGGACTTAACCCTGTCAGACTGGCCATCCTGGGCCAGTTAGCACATCTTTAGTACATCTCTTATTTAAGTGAGAGAGAGATTGATATTCCCAACTCTTTCTTAGAGATTTTGGACTAACTATCAAGCCCCATTTTGTCAGTGCAAATGTCTAAAAAATAAAAGACTGTTTGTTTTGCTGTCTAATGCATTGCTTGTTCTGTTAATTTACAAAAGGATCCGTTTTAGTAGCACTATGTGTTGGTGTGGCCTAGTGGCAATATTGGCGCTGCCCTCCAATCAGCAGACCAGAGTTCAGTTCCTTCTGGAGAAGCACACCATGCTTAAACCAATAAGAGTCCTTGAGCAAGACCCCAACTGCTATAGTGCTTTACATTGTTAGAAATGTAGGTTCTGTGAAGGTACATTTTTCATTCATTGGTGCACAAACAATGTAAATGTTACCTCAGAAGTACAACAGTGGTTTTAAGGTCCAGTTGTGAGCCTTAAATAAGTTTTTCCAGGTAAAAACTACATATTTGTACCTTTTCATAACCGAATGTTCTAAAACAGAACAATAAAATAAAAAGCCTGGAGACGAGACGGGGTGTGTGGAGTCAATACAACTTAGAAAATATCATTTCAATGGATTATGGTACAGTTATGTTCCCTGACTAAAGGTACTGAGATGCACCCCTGAGGGTACCACCCCAGTGACAAGAGGGGTACAGCCCCAGTTACAGTTTCATACCTTGATTTATGAGAGTGTACCTATGTGCTACCATTTAATTGTAACTTCTATTTTTGTGTCAAACTCATTTCAGATATTTAACTTGGACTTCAGACTAAAATCCCTTTTCTTTGAATGATCTTATACTTGAATTTTGTGTATTTTATTCAAACAAATGATTGAACGTTTCATTTTTTCACTATGAATACAATCAAAATGCCTCTCAAACTTTACCAAGTGTTTCAGTAGTGACCGTTTTGGTGATGACATATTTAGCTAATTTTGAGCGGAATTCAAAAGCAGTACATGACTGCAAACAGTAAACGCAGCATTGAACAGTTGTGCACACATAAGATCAGAATATTTTCATTAAAACACAAAAAAGTTTTAATAAAGTTTAGTAAAGTTTTGGTAGTGACAATTCTTAATGTTCCACACAGATTTTAAGACATTTACTTTAAAATAATAAGATCTAACTGCTCACCGTGTGGCCAGGGCAGGACAGGGATGCAGTCCCACTTCCTACTCTAAAATGCAGGGGTGTGGCTAAAATAAGGCTACACCTACAGACTAAAACTATTTGTTTTTCGATAATGGAATGAAAGGCATAACATGTCAATAGATTGGGATGCGCTAGAGCAGCCATACATTAGCCTTTACATTAGCCATTAGCCATGCCCAATGTGAGTTTAAGGAATCATTGGGTGTGTCCCCATTGAGGGGCTGCATCCTTCGAAGGATGCGGTCTACAAAGGCTTGTCCTTTGAAGGCTGCATAGACCCACGAAGGCTGAACCCAAATGAGACGGTCTGCTCTATGGCGGATTTCCTATTAGCATCTCAGCACCGCTGTTCCCACCCTTACTGTTGCATCATGAAACAACACTCCTGTCAAGATCTTTTAAAGTTCTTTAAAGATGGAGCCAGAAACTTTGATTTTAATATTTTTTTGATAGTTCCTCACAATCTTATAAATCTGTCTACCTTCTCCTTGCTCCCTAAAACAAAACCAAACGTTAGCGTAAGTTTTGCTTTAGACCACATTGGCTTTTTTTAACATTTGTTTCGTTAGCTAGTCGACACACTTTAAACCCCATACTTACATTTAAAAGTGACTCCTCAGCCGCCGTTCGCTCCTCTGCTGACGCCGGCATGTTCACGAATCCTCGCCGCACGCAATGAACCTCAGGATATGTTGGCTGCTGAGGAATCCACCCATTGGATCTTTCATGGCATGGAAAAGAAGGACACATTTCTCGGCCACATATGAAGGAGCCTTTGAAACGGGACAGCCTAATCATGCCGCTCTGACGCAATTGGCCTTCAAATGCAACCTCCGAAGGATGCAGCTCCTGAGTGGGGCAGTCGTGGGCTGGAGGTTAGGGAACCAGCATTGTGACCGGAAAGTCGCCGGTTTCTCCGGTTTCCTTTGGCTGACAGTACGTGACTGAAGTGCCCTTGAGCAAGGCACCTAACCCCCAACTTCTCCCCGGGTGCCGTGGATAGGGCTGCCCACCGCTCCGGGCAATTGTGCTCACTTCCCCCTAGTGTGTGTGTTTTCACTAGTGTGCATGTATGTGGGCATTTCACTGCACCGATGGGTTAAATGCAGAGGTCTAATTCCTCTGTGTGCAAACCCAGTTGGCTAATGGTTCTGAAGTCTAATTCTGCTTGAATTGGGACACTGCTTATACAAGTGTGGTACCTAAGAGGTTCACCAACAGGTATCAAATATAATCAAAGTGCACACAGCCCAACAGAAGGCCAGGATGCTAACTTCCAGCATTAGCTTCTTTTGAAATGTGAAAGAAGAACGTTCTTTACTGTGTCACTGCCTCTTATGTAGCTAATAACATGTAATCTTCTCCTTTATAGTTAGTTATTAGCTCTGCTCTCCCTCTGAACTACTTTCTGCTCACTGAAGCAGGCTGATAAACTCTTAAATGTGACGTAGCAGCGAGGAACCGCTATGACAGAAAGGCTGCAGTTAAGTTCACAAAAGGCCCATCTATTCCTCTCAGTGCGCCCCAATCGTGGCATCATTCACCCTCAAACGTGCGGTCTTTCAGATCGAGAAGAAACAGAATGACAACGTGTGTGGAGCGTGTCACTTTCTGTGTTTGTGTGTGTGTGTCTGAGTGTTGCTGCATTGAGATCTCCCTCATGGTTGGTGCGTGGGGGCTGTCGGGAGGGCTGGTAATTACCAGTTGTCTAAACAGACAGATGGAATTAGGGAGAGTGACGGGCAATTTTCGGAGCGCTTTGTTTTGGAGTGGAGAGCCAGAGTGAGAAAGAGAGATAGAGAGAGGTAGTGGAGGAGGGGGATGTGCTACCTGACACTGTGTTAGTGCCTACTCTGCACCTAGCGCTCTTATCTCCTGCTAACGCTGCCATGAGGTGCCACTCTTTCACCCTCCAGACAGGGTACATCTCGCCCTACACTTGTATTCCTCTTAGGAGTGCGCCAGTCGTGAATTTTTATGGACAATTCCACTTTCTTTAAAGCCAAATTGGCAATTTTTTAGCAGTCACACCTTCAGCTACAAAGACAGTAACATTGGGCCTCATTCACCAACCTTTCTTAAGAAGAAATTTCTTCTTGAAACCCACTTATGCAGTTTTTTCGAAGATTCTGACATTCACCAGTGTTTTCTCTATCGGGATTTGTTCTGAGGTAAGAACAGAATCTACACACACTCAAGAGCAGCAAAGGTGTGAAGAGTTCTGTGGTTTAAAAACACGTCATGAATCTGACGTAGACTTTTTCTTAGGACCTTTTTCAAGAACACATTTCAGAAAAAACTTAGGAAGATATTGGTGAATGAGGCCCAATGTTCATTTACTGTTAATTCAAACAGTAAACATAACCTAGTGCTGGGCTATATTGATAAAATGATCATCCAAAGAAGTGACTGTATCGGAACATATTATAAGGGACATTTTGGCCAAAGTAAGAAAACAAGCCTACTTGTATCCTACAGCTGTGTGATTCTCTGGTTTAAAGGCCAGAAAGACCCCCTTCTAATGATCTATCTTGAAGGTGGAGGGAAGTTCTGAGAAACTACAGCTGCAGGCTGTTTGATTTTTGCTTTCATTTGCCAGCAAATGCAGAAAAAAGGCAGATAGCTAATGTTACTGCTAGGACGCCCAGTAATCTTATTGCAGCCAGAAAACTGTGGTAACTGTCTTCAAATCATTGTTATGGATTACTCAAATGGCAGAAATGAGATGAGGTTAGAAAGGAAGCTGGCTATCTAGCTGGCTAACGTACCTCAGTCAGGCTCTTTTTCTCTGACTGAAAGCATAAAAATGTTGTCTTTGGCTTTCATTTTGTGCTGAATAAAGATAGAATAACTACGTTCTTCATGATGTTATTGAACGACTAAGTAAGAGTTACACTAATGCTAGCCTGACTGTACTTATTATCCTGTAGCTTAGTGGCTAGGCTAGCAGTTAGGATTGGTTGACACTACAGACGATAAGGGTCCAGCCTGTGCCACCAGCTGCCAGCAGTGGGCGACGGCGGCAAGGTGCCACAAGTTCAGGGAACTCCAATTGCCAGAAGCCCTCGGGCTGATTAGGCCCAACCTGGCACACCTGTGGACTCCTCAACTTAAGGCCGTGGCAAACAGCAGCACTTTACCATACCTTTGTAGAGGGGTGACTGGTACGGTACTTAGCTCAGGTGGGTATTTAGATGGAAAGGAAAGGAAAGGAAAGAGGGCTGGAAAAAAGAGAAATTGCCCCAAAACAACAAAAAAAGAAGAAAAGAGGGCTAAAAAAGAGAAATTGCCCCAAAACTACTTAAAAGACAAAAAGACGGCTTAAATAAGAAACGGCTCCAAGCCAAACAAACAGTGTTTGTTCCACAAAGAGCAAACAGGTGAAACATAAAGCTGATATTCCTCTCCTAATTACAGAGGAAGTGTCTTTTGTTTTCTGATTATCTTTTATTTTACGTTTCTATCTCAGCCTTTGTTTGAGCACACTGTTTTCAGCGTCCCCTTTGTTTGCCCTTTCCCGCCATTTTTTCATTCCCATTCACTGAGTTGTTTTTTCGCCTGTGAAGTGGCGCAGTGGTAACTCCTCGGACCGCCATTCAGTACGTTGGCAGCCTGAGCCTGGCTCTGAGCCACCTCAACTCCAACGTGCAGAACCTCTCCATTCACACTCCATCACCTCATTAACTTGTTAAAGCAACAAGTTGAAGCCAATGACATGGTGGAAATTTTGGGGTGGCCAATCAGATTTCAGAGCCCTGTCATGTGTATCTATCGCTCTGTTTTCCGTGTGCTCTGAAAACATGCTCAGATGGTCTGCTGACAGTGTGTTAACACAGTAATTGAAATCCAGGATGGTTTAACACAATAATGAAAGTATCCGGCTTATATCTAGCTGTTTACAGTGAGGATTTGGAGGGTTGTTGTTTGAATGGATAAAGTTTAGGTAACTCAAGTATTAAAGCAATTTTTAAACCATGCAGAATTTAAAGTTACTTACTAAGGTAGCTAGCTTGCTATTGAGGTTGAGCAAGCTTAATTTTAACTTTTGTGGATGACAACATTCTGAAAAGGAAGAAGTTTTTGAAGAAGAAGAAGTTATTTTGTTCTCCATATGTTCCATATGGTTCCTTTATTTCCATAACAAAACAACAATGCCCATTATCAGCCAGCAGGGGGGTCCCGAAGTGGACACGCAGCCAGTGTGTGAAATACCCCCTGGTATTCAGGGGTTCCTAATCCAGCATTGGCTGGCTGCTCACTTGCCACAGTGGTGCTGATTCTAGCTTCAATGACAACAAAATGGTTACCCTCTGTATTTCGCACCTTGCATTTAGCGTTAGGAGCAAAAGTCAGCTGATTGTGATCCTAGCTGATTCCGATCATGCACCTCTAATCCCTCTATCATACTCAATCCTGTGCTCTCTCTCTTTCTCTTGTCCCTCTGACAGTGGAGAAGGTCAGGCAGGGTATCCACCCTTCTGAGGCCTCTTGCGTAACACGGCCTGACATATGGATCTTTTAGCACGTTTCTGCACTGTGATCTCCAGCCACGCTCCGCTTGGGCTGCAGTGCATGAGTGCTCTCTCATCGCTGCCCTCTCACTGCAGATCATGTCAAGGAAGCATCAGCTGCACAGGCGAACACACACCAAAACTGTAGCTGGAAGTGCTGTAGTAAAGTGCTTAGCGGTTAGCATGTGCGGTTGTCCAGCCTGTTAGCTTCTGGATGGTAGCAGGTCAGCGCTTTCAGTTGGACTGTTATATAGAACCTTTGTGAAAATGGTTGAATGTAGCACCAAAAAAGGTACTTGACAGTCGTTACACAGCTTGATAAAAGTTACGATGTCAAGCTTGCAGCAATCATAAAACCCTTTTTGGTGCTGTATAGAACCAGCACATTCTCTATCAATCAGAAAAGCCTTTTCACCATGCAAAGAACTATTTAAGCCTGAAATGGTTCCACACAGAACCCTTTACCTAGTCCAACCATGTGTTTGTTGAAAATGTAGTAAGTGAGCAAATTTTAGAACGTTCACAGTAGATTAGCACGTTAGCCAAAGTGACCTGAAGGGGAAATGATCACTGATACCGAGCAAACTAGCTTCCATATGTCAGCGATTTTTTGCATGTTAGATATCTAAATACCTGAAAGCGTAACCGAATGGGCAGTGGTCACTTTTGACCATCGAGCTAAGTAGATCACATCGTATATAAGCAAGATAGTTTTGTATTTTTGTCAGTGGTTGTTGTGACAAGCGTTTGACGTTTTGAGTCCTTGTACTCTGTGCTTAATAAAAGACTTGTTTGATAGCTGTTCTATTAATGTTTAGGAGATGTTGTTATATGGTGCTGTTTGTTTAACTTTTAGAGACTTTTAGAAACTTTTAGTTTCAGCATTTCAGTTCTGTGCTCTCTTTTCCAAACTGTTGAAACGCTTTAGATAGGCTGTGGACAAATTCCTGTTTGATGGTGTGGCTGGTAGCCATGTTCTCCAGTCTCTGTGTGCATCTCCATAGCCAGAAACACAAATGGAGGTTAACTCAGTGCTATGAGTGCATATTGCACTGTGTACATTGTACTCTCTTTCTCTGTGCTCTTGGCCTTGTTTGCTTCGTTCTTTTTTTGGTAGAGGTGTTATAGATTTCCAAAAATGTTAAGGTTATGTTCCCCAGAGGAGCTGGAGTGAAAGGGCATTGTTTGTGTTGCCAGTGTTCACTAGCATTTTTTTTAGCTTCAGTGTTGGCACCAAGAGATCCAAGGGAAAAGGGAATTTGGACTCCATCAGAACATTGCTGTCTTAAGAATATCGTTTTTCTTCTATCTAACTGAATAGGAGAAGGAAACAAAATGATTTCGTAACAACATTTTGGACTTTTTTATTCATTTGTCAATTTAAAGAGCAACTATAGAGTATTTTTCTGTATGCCCACTATTAGAAGTGGGCGATACAGTGGTTTATCTGGTACACCACTGAATTTTGTCATAATTACACAAGTATGCAAATAAGTACAGATAATGTGACATATAAACCTCTATAGCTGGGTGGCTGAGTCAGGGATGTTTTGGTCATATTTTAAATGAAAATAAAACACAGCGGACCCTTGATCACTTCCCGCTGTCTAGTCTGTAATGTCTGAAGTAGTCCACTTTGTTTTTTATTTTGTTTGTTAAAAGAAATATTCCACAATAATTGACCACTGTTAACCCACAAAAATCGGCGTACTTCTTGTAAAGTTTTACTAAAAAATATTTATGTAAATATACAATTAGATATGTTAATTATACAATGATATATACATTTTTCACTGTAACACACACAACTACTTCCCGTCTCCTCTCTCTGGCCCAGGCGGGAATGATCCGGACGGAGCAGGAGGAGTTCTTCATCGAGCCGGTGGAGACGGGACAACGTGTGATCGAGCAAGAGGATGGAGGTGATGGCCGTCCTCACATCGTGTACCGCTCTGCTGCCGTGAAGAAGCCACCTGCTAGCCTGCTAACTGCAGATTTCCACGCCAGAGGTCAGTCCTATTCATAGACTTTTCACTGTTAGCCTCTTTGCTAACACGCATCAGAGCTGCTACAGTTACATCTTGATAGGATCTGCGCTAAGAACAGCCTTTGTTTCAGCACTATGGTTCACTTTCTGGAGGACTTGGGGTCAGTTTTAACCACTGTATCATTACTGTTGTAGTAAAATTGGAAGAATTTATAATTGTAAGAATGTTGAAGTCACTTATTTCCATGTTTGCTGCATAGCCCCAATTATCTCAGCTTGTTCGACACTGTATTAAACACGCAGGCCTCAGCCAGGCAGACGTAAACAGCTTGGGTTACGTCCTGTGGAGTGATCGCTTCACATGTGAGCTGAGACCTAAATTACATTTCCTTTTGCGTGCAATGGACTTGCGTTATTTTAAAATTGGTAGATCAGGGTACTTCTAATAATTCAAAGGGGGTTCCAAGCAATGGCCTCAGTCCAGTGGCAGCTGTGTTGTGATTGTGCTGTATTAAAGTACCTACACCAAGTAACTGCAGACATCTTTCTGCTAATGTCAATTCTGAGGATGCAGTGTTGACACCTAGTAATTGCATCTCAAAATGCATCTGAAGCAAGAAAAGTTGTCGCCTATCACATTAACATCTAGTACAGTTTGTTACATAAGGAGATCCCTTATGATCATGAGCGTGCCTGGGTGCTGAGTGAAAAAAAAATATCAAAGGTTTATCTCAGCAAATAGGCTTATCTCTCTGTGACTAATTCTGTGACCAGTAAATCATTGAGAGCAGTGTTTAGAGCCATGCTACGCTACTTAAAGTGTGAAATGGAGCGATACTTCCTTTCAGAGATTGAGTTGTTATGAATTCGAAGTTCTAATGAGCTGACCTGCACTAAATGTAGCCTGACGCTGCTGTATTAGTACATCATTCAGGGACCTCTGACCGTTCTTGACAAAGAACAGACAGAGCTCAATATAAACTAGAGTGGGAACAGAGTCTAGACGAGGTGCATGGTCTATACAAGAACTTTAGTGTCCGGCTGTAACGATAGTACCTTTTCTCTCTTTTATCTCATAGAAGTCCAGTTATAACTGGCAATAATCAAAGCACACTGTAATTTTAAGTGGATTATTTCTCACATCAAGAAGAGAAACTTCCTTTAATTCTTTCACTTTAAACCTTCAGTTCATAATTGGCTAAAATATATATTAATATTTTCTTGTTACAAAATGAGGATCATCACTTATGTCACCAGCCATGTGGAAATCACGTTTTTTTTAATGTGCTACATGCTTTTTGTGCTTTTTAAAATGAACAGATTACATGAAAATAACATTACAAATGTTTAATAATATTGAATATTAAAGATATTTAACTCCTTTAGATAATAAAAGACCCATTTGAAATGTGTGATTGCAAACACGTGCACTGCCAGAAATCTGCTGGTGTTGGTTTATGTCAGTTTCCTCCCTTTCAATAATGCACACCAAAGCTACTTGTGTGCTAATAGCTGCCCCTAGTGGAGAATTTTCAGCCTGATGAACGCAAGCAAGTGAGGGAATTACAAAACCATGTCCACATGCTTTACGAACAGAGTAAAGTAAAGCAAGTAAAAGAAAAACAAAATGTTTTAATCCCTGGTCTGTAACAATAATATAAAATGTATATGACTTTACATTGTTATTAAAAATTATTTGTCAACAGGGTTGAGTAGTATCAGAATACATACGTTACCATGTAATCAGGACACAAAAAAGGTAACTCTATTCTGTTACAGATAGTAATCAGATTACAGTTAGATTATAAAAACTAGGTGATTAGAAGTGGGATTACATTACATACACGCAAACTCATTGCCATGTTTCGGAATCAGCTATTTTTAGTGATATATATGTCACAAGTCTTTTGTCAATAGTTTAAGAGCGATGGCTGCTCAACAGAAGTGTTAATGTGTGTGAAGTATCATTACCTATAACTAACATAATCTACTCCCACTTGAATGCCTTCAATCACAGAACTCACAGAACATGTCGGTTTGCTGAGAACTGAGGAAGCACCCAAGCATGGCATACCTTTTTGAATGGCCTTAGAACAGACCTTTTAGCAGATAGAACACAAATGATGGCCAATCAGAGTTTTTAGAATGTCCTCTATTTATAATTACTGTTGATGAGGAGTTTCAAAAGAAGATGTCTACCAAACTGACCTTTTGATTTGGATATAAAGCACCGATAGTTAGGCAGTATTCTGTCATTTTGCTTCGTGAAACAGTGATAACGCCGCCCTGTCGACATTATTTTTCTCTTTTTTTTTATTTAATAATGCAACTTTAACAGGACAAGTAAAGCAAAAGGAACAGAAAGTGATGAAACTATCTTACTTTAGTATAGTTATGCTTTTGGATTAATACAGATTACTTTTTCAAACAGGTGATTAGTACCAGAACACATTTTTAAAGTAACACTGTTGGGCAAACAGTTTACTGAGTCTCCAAACATTGACACATGTCTTTAAGCACTTTTAAGCATTGGGCTACTTGTCAATTATCAGTGATATCCAATGATTGCATCTCTCTAGCACCCAGCCTTTATCAATGCCACATTTGTGTGTGCAAGTAGAAGTCTTGTTTTGCCAAAATAAGACATTCTTTACATTTTTGTTGTTTGTGGTGCAGACTCAGTCCATTCATGATGTAACTAATGTGTAATTAAAGGTGTCACTGCATAATAGCTTTTCAATAGCAAAGCAAAATAACAATAAAAACTCTAAGGTTTGGTTCCCCAGCAGCTTTTGATGAAGTGAACAGATTCATTGGCCAAATAAAATGCTCGCAAAACAACTTCACAGGAAGACCTAGTGTTCAGATGGGCAGGGCGACCTGTCCTTGGACTATGTGAATTTGTGTTGTGCTGTTTTCACTCCAGAGACCATAAGCAGCTCTCTCTGCAGTTGGCACCAATAAAGAAAAGATTGGATTATGCAGTGCAAAGCTTCAGTGCATTGTGACCTGCGTGTGAGAATCAGGAGGGAACATTTAGGCCTCAGACGAAGCAGCCCTGTTACTATGGAGTCAAACAAAAGCTTGCGCTGTGTGTCGCTGTACCTGATTGATTGGGTTGACCAGTTCAGAATGTGATAGCCTTCACACTTCATTTATGATTCTGCAATTGTTGTGAGCCTTGGATTACCTCAGACACTCCTCAGATGTGTTAACTTGTAACCGGTCCAGATTTTTATGAAACGTTGGTTATTGTACCTTTTTGAGTGAAAGGAATTGTTGCGAACAGAAAGCAAAATGACTATACTACCAGGTATTCTAGCTTTTATGTGACACCTCGTTCAGCAGAAGATTAATTAGCTTATAATATCAGGTATTTTAACCAGGGAAACTGCAAGTTATGCAGTGCAGGGGCTGCAGTACTGGAGCTGAACTAACTGCACTAGCAAACTTACAAAATCACGTCTGTCAAAACACAACATAGTTTTCCGACCCACGACATTCAGTCTTATATTTAACGTTTATGTTTCTCCATTCAAACGTCATTTAAATCTCCAGAAACAGAGAGTAAAGTTATAGCGGCTGTCTGCAGCTCCGTTAGGGGGACGACTGTTTATCTCTCGGCTGTTAACATTAGCTAAAGTTATCTAAAGGCTAGCATTGTTCACATCTGTGTTAATTAGCTGATGTGGCCTTACCCTCCTATGATCACAGAGTTTTTCTTCTCTTTATGGAACACAATGGGATTCTTTACTTCCTCAACTAGGCTAAAGCATACTGACTTAGCTAGCAACATTACTTATGCTCTAAATAAAAAAAAGAATTATTTGTTTTGCATTTTACAGGCACATTCTGTTAATTACCCTCATAAACTCCCACATTCATATTATAGCAATGTCATAGGTTTTACTATAGTATGTGTGCTGTGTACCTGAACATAACTCTGGGTAGCATTAGCACAGCGTCTTGTACAGAGGTAAACATAGCAAGAGTTCGGCCAAACCACAGCTGTTCTGAGGTCTGCTGAGAGCCACTGCTGGGTCTGTAGTCTTGACATTAAATCTTATTAAAGCCTTCAAAAAGTACAAAGGACCTTGGTTTTCTCATGCTAAGTTACGAACGTGACGATCGCAGATAAAGAACTGAAGGATTAGGGCAGTGGTGGATAGCAGCGGTTGCTATACAGTGACTGGAAGGCTGAGGAAAATAAGACAGACCTTGGTGAGGGAGACCGTGCCCACAAAAAACAAATTAAATTTCATTATCTTATTGTAGTGGAATAAATATTCCATTCCCATCTCCAACGTGACGCCTGTAGGCTACCACGTTATCAGAGAAACATGGGAAACTCCCACGTTGGATGAAGATCTGGACCTCGGTGTCCACACAGCTAGTTACGGCAATGCTAATGAACAGCTGAATGTGGTCAGTTTTATTGGCTGCTTACCAAAACATCTGCATGAATAATGGAAATGATATGTAAATGAGGTGCTGGTAAGCTGGTGTTTAAAGCTGATTCGTAATTTGCTTTCAAATCTCTGCTTGTTTCCATGTCATACAAAAGATCCATGAATCAGACGTAGATTAGTTCTTACGTCATTAAAGGTTAAACACAGCTATATGGTTATGATTACATGACAAAAACTTCTCGCCCATGATGAAATCACTGTAAAGCACAGCCCCTCACAGCCTGCTTTAGCAAATTAGCGATTGTTTCTTAAGGTGTGTTTTGGGAGACTTGCTAAGATTGGCAGCAACCATAGCTGCTAGAAAAAGGCTCAAAAATGCTGAAATAATATTTACCAACAGAATAACACACTCAGAGCTCCTCTGGAGTTTCTGGAGTGACTTCTGTGATGTTGGTTTTCCTAGTTCTTTTCCCAAATCCTGTTTTTTAACCAGAAGAGAATTACACCCTTGTAGAATGTTTTGGTGGGAAAGAGCTTCATTTTCTGACACTTCTGGCCTGAGCTTGTTAGCAGCTCCCCTATTTCATGGCAGCGTTTAAGCTCACACAAGTGTTGCACAATTTGTAGGGGGTTCTCTGTGCTGCAGCTGCATGTTGTGGTCACATTAAGGCACACTATGTGCCATGCCTTTTCATGTACATGCTTATATGCTCTCCTATGTAAAAACTGTAGAAAGTCATTTAAATAAAGTACAGTAAGTCATACTGCGTCCTGAACCTCATTGACAAGTCTGCACGGTCCTAATGAAGATCTGGATGTGTTCTGAGAGAAGTTTTGTGGATGTATGTTTACAGAAATGATTTGGGCTATTTGGGAGACTATTGAGTTCAAGTGTTTGGTAGCAATATTAGCCTCCAGTGTTAAAGTAAAGAAGCAAAATTTGGATTCTAATATGTCTTGGCTACATCTGGGTTAAGTTGAAAACTGTGTAAATTTGATTTTCTGCCAACCCATTGCTTTAAGTACAATTTCTAAATAGGGGTACAACAAGTTGCCCACCATTCTGGAGGCAGGGTGAGAGTCTTACAGAGTAAGAGAACACAGAGCAGGTCTTTGCATCCAGATGGGCAACACATTCTACAGATTTTAACCCTGATTTCCAACAATTTTTCACAGTTGGATGCGAAATTTCTGACCTGGAGTTTGGTTGGAAATGATTGAAGGCATGGATGATCTGACAGTGTGAGAGGAAACAAGTCAATCTTGTTAAATACTGGCAAATGCGCAGGTGCCTTTGTGACTTTGGTGCCTTAAAGGGCCTATATTCTAATTTTTTTTCTTGGATTTTAAAGTCAATGTATAGCATTAGTGTATTAAATGTACCAAAATGGTCATAATTCATTTTTGTATGATTAGAATAATCTTCTAATCTTTATCCCTTTATAATTAAACAGGCTATTTTTGCTGTGGAGACTGATATAAGATAAATGAGCTGTGTTTTGATTGGCTGTTTCATTCAAAAATTGCTCAGAGCTGAAACATTCCTTAGAACTTCGTTATGAATGGGCCTATCTAACCTATGCTATAGGCTGAATAGGTGGATATAGTAAAGTAGTTGGTTGTTGTGACATCATGGAAACAGTAAATTCAAAACACGCCATTTTTGCATGTATACAAACAGCACATCGCTATTCTCAGAAGAAAACCTCGTATGTCCAAAATGGTAACTTTACAGGAGAAGGGAAAAACATACTTTAGTTTTAATGTAAGTCAATGGAACCAGACTTTTTCCAGGTCATTTTGGGCTGTTTCTTTTGGTCCACTCATGATGAAACTTACACACAGTGTAAAGGGCAACAGGCATTTTCAAATAATGTCAAAAACTGAAAAATGACAAAAATCGAGATACGGTTTTTCTATATATATATATATATATATATATATGGACTGTGTGGACTACATGGACTATGTTTACATACTACTTTAAACTCCTTTATTTAAAAATTGGAAGGAAATTCAGTTTTAATAAACAGAACTGTCACTTGCCAGTTTGTAGTAAAATGCTTCTCCAATTCTTATGTCTGAAATATAAAATGTGCTGTAACTTTTGCACAGGCCACATTATTTTTTTACACAATAAATGTTAAATTCATCAAATAAACAGTAAATGTGTATTAAAATGTGCATACGTTAGTTTTCTGTTGATAAAATGTCACTAGTGTTGTCTTGCTATGCGTGCTTCAGGTGTAAAATCTGTGCAATTGTGTGGAGCGCTCACCTTCACGACATAAAGTTCTGTAAAAGACTTTAGATGTAAGATGCTCTATTAAGATCTGTCAGGATTTTAGAAGTTGTTTAGTGCACCCCCAGCTTTATAGTGATGTCTTATAGTGAGTGCAAATGAACCCGACCGTAGAAGTCTCCCAGTGTATACATTGCTCCTGCAGACCACTGGCCATACTGCGACAGTGATGCATGGCTGTGTCATGTTAGAGATGATGGATGCAGAGAGTTTAGTATATTTTTATAGGATTTTGTGCAGAGGGGATTTTAAGAGCAGTCAGAAGGTTAGGCTGTTTGAAAATGATGGGGAGTTTTAATAGTGGAGAGTTTAGATTTATTGGATTGAAGAGGGGAGATCCTGAAGCTGCTGTGGTTTCACTAATGATACTTCAGGTTTCCTTCAGGTGGTCAGGCATTCATCATCCATCCATACCTGTCAAGCTGAAATGTAGGCGGTCTAGTGATATATTTCTGAATTCGGCAGTGCCAAACCACCTAATTCTGTCGGCCTCTGTAATACAGACAGGCGGATACAAGGACGCTTCCATTGCAAATAAAATTAGACATGAAGGGCTGAAGTATTTAAAATAATCGGACGGAAATGTGGGAACAAAAATAAGGCAAAGAATATTTATTCTAATGAGTGCTGTTCTGCCATGTCTAGAAGGGATGTGGGTCTGATGCGCGTCACAAAACATTTACTATCCAAGTAAGTAAGCAATGACCTGATTCTAACACTTACCTGTGTGCAAACTTCCCCAGCAAAAGTGACAGGACTGTCCAAGTTTGACTTCATTCCAAAAGACTGCCAGAGGCTGAGTGAATCACAGTGGATGGTCCTGGTGCACAATGGCTACGTTCATAACTAGTGTTCCTGAGACAGCATATACCCAGGAGCGTGAGAATAACCTTACTGTAGGTCACCATGTAGTCTGATAATTGGCCATATTCAAATTCTCAGTGCCTTAGGGATGGAAGCCTTGAATACATGACTTCACGCAACAACACAGCTATCATTAAGGAATTTTAATTCTATATTGTGAGTGGCGTCTGTGCTGTATGGTAATTCTGAGTAGTGTCTGTGCTGTATTAAAATTGAGTGGAGTCAGTGCTGTATTATAATTGTAAGTGGTGTCTGTGCTGTATTGTAATTATAAGTGGTGTCAGTGCTGTATTATAATTGTAAGTGGTGTCTGTGCTGTATTATAATTGAGTGGAGACAGTGCTGTATTATGATTATAAGTGGTGTCAGTGCTGTATTGTAATTATAAGTGGTGTCAGTGCTGCATTGTAATTGTAAGTGGTGTCAGTGCTGTATTGTAATTATAAGTGGTATCTGTGATGTATTGTAATTGAGTAGAGTCAGTGCTGTATTATAATTGTAAGTGGTGTCAGTGCTGTATTGTAATTATAAGTGGTGTCAGTGCTGTATTGTAATTATAAGTGGTATCTGTGCTGTATTGTAATTGAGTAGAGTCAGTGCTGTATTATGATTGTAAGTGGTGTCAGTGCTGTATTGTAATTGTAAGTGGTGTCAGTGCTGTATTGTAATTGTAAGTGGTGTCAGTGCTGTATTGTAATTATAAGTGGTGTCAGTGCTGTATTGTAATTATAAGTGGTGCCAGTGCTGTATTGTAATTGTAAGTGGTGTCTGTGCTGTATTGTAATTATAAGTGGTGTCAGTGCTGTATTGTAATTATAAGTGGTGTCAGTGCTGTATTGTAATTGTAAGTGGTGTCAGTGCTGTATTATAATTGAGTGGAGTCAGTGCTGTATTATGATTATAAGTGGTGTCAGTGCTGTATTGTAATTATAAGTGGTGTCAGTGCTGCATTGTAATTGTAAGTGGTGTCAGTGCTGCATTGTAATTGTAAGTGGTGTCAGTGCTGTATTGTAATTATAAGTGGTGTCAGTGCTGTATTGTAATTGTAAGTGGTGTCTGTGCTGTATTGTAATTGTAAGTGGTGTCTGTGCTGTATTGTAATTGAGTGGAGTCAGTGCTGTATTATGATTATAAGTGGTGTCAGTGCTGTATTGTAATTATAAGTGGTGTCAGTGCTGTATTGTAATTGTAAGTGGTGTCAGTGCTGTATTGTAATTGTAAGTGGTGTCTGTGCTGTATTATAATTGAGTGGAGTCAGTGCTGTATTATGATTATAAGTGGTGTCAGTGCTGTATTGTAATTATAAGTGGTGTCAGTGCTGTATTGTAATTGTAAGTGGTGTCAGTGCTGTATTGTAATTATAAGTGGTATCTGTGCTGTATTGTAATTGAGTAGAGTCAGTGCTGTATTATAATTGTAAGTGGTGTCAGTGCTGTATTGTAATTATAAGTGGTGTCAGTGCTGTATTGTAATTATAAGTGGTATCTGTGCTGTATTGTAATTGAGTAGAGTCAGTGCTGTATTATGATTGTAAGTGGTGTCAGTGCTGTATTGTAATTGTAAGTGTTGTCAGTGCTGTACTGTAATTATAACTGGTGTCAGTGCTGTATTGTAATTGTAAGTGGTGTCAGTGCTGTATTGTAATTATAAGTGGTGTCAGTGCTGTATTGCAATTGAGTGGAGTCAGTGCTGTATTATGATTGTAAGTGGTATCTGTGATGTATTGTAATTATAAGTGGTGTCAGTGCTGTATTGTAATTATAACTGGTGTCGGTGCTGTATTGTAATTATAAGTGGTGTCAGTGCTGTATTGTAATTATAAGTGGTGTCAGTGCTGTATTGCAATTGAGTAGAGTCAGTGCTGTATTATGATTGTAAGTGGTGTCAGTGCTGTATTGTAATTATAAGTGGTATCTGTGCTGTATTGCAATTGAGTAGAGTCAGTGCTGTATTATGATTGTAAGTGGTATCTGTGCTGTATTGTAATTGTAAGTGGTGTCAGTGCTGTATTGTAATTATAAGTGGTATCTGTGCTGTATTGCAATTGAGTAGAGTCAGTGCTGTATTATGATTGTAAGTGGTATCTGTGATGTATTGTAATTATAAGTGGTGTCAGTGCTGCATTGTAATTGTAAGTGGTGTCAGTGCTGTATTGTAATTATAAGTGGTATCTGTGCTGTATTGTAATTGAGTAGAGTCAGTGCTGTATTATGATTGTAAGTGGTGTCAGTGCTGTATTGTAATTGTAAGTGTTGTCAGTGCTGTACTGTATTATAACTGGTGTCAGTGCTGTATTGTAATTATAAGTGGTGTCAGTGCTGCATTGTAATTGTAAGTGGTATCTGTGATGTATTGTAATTATAAGTGGTGTCAGTGCTGCATTGTAATTGTAAGTGGTGTCAGTGCTGTATTGTAATTATAAGTGGTATCTGTGCTGTATTGTAATTGAGTAGAGTCAGTGCTGTATTATGATTGTAAGTGGTGTCAGTGCTGTATTGTAATTGTAAGTGTTGTCAGTGCTGTACTGTAATTATAACTGGTGTCAGTGCTGTATTGTAATTATAAGTGGTGTCAGTGCTGTATTGTAATTGTAAGTGGTGTCAGTGCTGTATTGCAATTGAGTAGAGTCAGTGCTGTATTATGATTGTAAGTGGTATCTGTGATGTATTGTAATTATAAGTGGTGTCAGTGCTGTATTGTAATCGTAAGTGGTGTCTGTGCTGTATTGTAATTATAAGTGGTATCTGTGCTGTATTGTAATTGAGTAGAGTCAGTGCTGTATTATGATTGTAAGTGGTGTCAGTGCTGTATTGTAATTGTAAGTGTTGTCAGTGCTGTACTGTAATTATAACTGGTGTCAGTGCTGTATTGTAATTATAAGTGGTGTCAGTGCTGCATTGTAATTGTAAGTGGTATCTGTGATGTATTGTAATTATAAGTGGTGTCAGTGCTGCATTGTAATTGTAAGTGGTGTCAGTGCTGTATTGTAATTATAAGTGGTGTCAGTGCTGTATTGTAATTGAGTAGAGTCAGTGCTGTATTATGATTGTAAGTGGTGTCAGTGCTGTATTGTAATTGTAAGTGTTGTCAGTGCTGTACTGTAATTATAACTGGTGTCAGTGCTGTATTGTAATTATAAGTGGTGTCAGTGCTGTATTGTAATTGTAAGTGGTGTCAGTGCTGTACTGTAATCGTAAGTGGTGTCAGTGCTGTACTGTTTTGTAATTGTTGTACTGTGTTGTCAGTGATATATGGTAATTGTGTACTGAATTGCAATGTTCTACTGTATTGTCAGTGCTGTATTGTGATTATGAGTGATATCAGTTCTGTATTGCAATGTTGCACTGTATTGTGTGTATAGTGCTGTATGGCAATTGTGGGTGGCGTCAGTGCTGTATGGTGCTGCTGTGTGGGTCCAGGGGAGTGTGTGTGTGAATCTAGGGGGGAGATGGATCAGTCTATTCTAAGCGCAAGCGCCTGACTCCAGAGCAGCCAATAAAGGAGTACAACGCTCAGGAGAAGGGGAACATGTCTGAGTTTCCATAGGAACGCCTTTTCTGAATCTGAAAAGGCGGCAGGTCTTGGTGGAGAAAGACGGTTATAGTGCTTTGTTACTGACACCTGCTCTTCTGCTGATCCCACTTTTATTGTGCACATTGTATGTGTTAACCCAGTGTATAGCAAATTTAGACACATACACCAGGTTTGCCATGGCTATATGAGACAAAATGTGAGTTAATGAAATGTGTGGGAAGGCTGAGCCGTGAAGGTAGTGCAGCTGGGGAGGTGGACACACTAGGTTTTGCTTTTAGACAGTCGCGATTCTCATAGCCAGACGGTCATGTGACCCAGGGCCCACAGGACTGCATGCTGCGTTCCTCCATCGATGGCTTTTGCTTTCCCAGAATTTCTATTTCACTTTCCCCACCGAGGTGGCCCTGCTGGTAGACGGTTAACAAGTACCTCGCTTTGTGTTTGCGGCAATGTGAAGCTGATTATCAGTTTTTCTAAGGATAAATTACATGTATGTTGGTAACTGTCAAAATCAATCTCTCCTATCAAGAAAGTCTGTGGTAAAAGCTGTTGAACAAATGGTACCGCTCAGAAACACTAATTCACTGTGATTATGTGAATTGGCCATACCTATGTCCACTTTCCTAAAATGTCCACTGGAAGAAGATACTTACTTCTGTCTGTCTATTTATCTACATACTTATTGTGCAGTATGTGAACCAAAAACACCAGGAGAGTATGTGAAAAGCTAATAAATACAGTTAGTGTATTTAGTGATTAGGTTTAGTGAATTCTTTTTGACCTGCATTAACCTCTTAAAATCCCAGGCTTATTACACACACACACACACACACACACACACACACACACACACACACATCTAAACCGCTTATCCTTCTGGGTCGTGGTGGGGTGCTGGAGCCTATCCCAGCTACCATTGGGCGGAAGGCAGGATATACCCTGGACAGGTCGCCAGTCCATCACAGGGTGGCTTATTACACACTAAAGCTTATTATTCAGCAACTACAGGGACTTCAGTACAAACTGCCTGAGCTATTCTTAGGTTATAGAAGTGTGTGATAAAACTTTGGGCCTGCTGGGGGCCCTGGCCATTTAAGGGGAAAAAATAAAAAAATTACAAAAAACACTATTTGATGTTTTGCTTTATAAACTTTATTGCTTTTTAAAACTGATGCCTGCAAATTGCAAAAAAAATGTGATGGTAGCATGTTTCACAATGTGTTAGATTACTTTTTCTTTAAATAGCACTTAACAATCGTTTGGGGACTGAAGACACCAGTTGGTGCAGTTCTGAAAGTATTTTTTTGCCATTCTTCTGTTATACGAGTCTTCAGCTGCACAACTGTATGGGGCCTTCAGTATTGTATTTTGCACTTCACAGTGTGCTATGTCTTTACTGGGAGGCAGGTCTGGACTGCATGCAGGCCAGTCTGGCATCCACACTCTCTAATTGCTCATCTATGCTTTTGTAACACTTGCAGAATGTGGCTTGATGTTGTCATGTTGAAATAAGCTATAATGGACATCCCTGAAAAAGACGTTGTCTAGAAGGCAGCATATGTTTTCCCAACATGTATTTCTTTCAGAGTTGATGGTGCCTTCACAGATGTCCAAGTTACCCACTTGTTACCCCCAATACCATGACAGACTCTAGCAGGGATGCAGGAAGGTGTCTGAATTTGGGGGTGTTTTAAGCTGGCTTTTTTTAGACCTTTCTTTTTAAGTTTACGTCAAAAAGAATGTATCATACAGTGCTATAATAAAGCAAGAGATGACAATATGCACATATAACTGACACATCTGGCTCACATGCTCTCTCTGCTCTCTCATTTTTGACAAACTTTATGCAAATGAGCTAAGTGGTGACTAATCAGATCATTAATATGTGGTGTGGTAACAAATTGTGTCACACCCATAGTTACGCACTGAGATGTAACACTGAATCGCACTCTGAGTGGGCGAGATAAGGGTCGGTAAAAACTTCCAACAATTGTGATAGATGATTATTTAAAAAGCAATAAGTTAAAAAAGTTACATTAGGCTGCTTTGGGGTTTAAAACTGGCCTATAACTCTGCATAGGCTTTCTTTGCACCTCAACCTGGGTGTGATTGAGCCAGTGGTGGATGAAGTACACAAACCATGTACTTGAGTTAAAGTAGAGATACAAGGTAAAATATTACTCCAGTAAAAGTAGACATTCCTCCCTTTAGACCTTCACTTGAGTTAAAGTACAAAAGTATTTGCTTTCAAAAGTATCAAAAGTAAAAATACTAAAAGATTAATTATGGCTCTAATGTCCTATTACCATTTTTGTAACAAGACTCTTGCTTTATCAACTCATTTCAGGTGAAAATACTCTGGTGTCACTCTTGGTAAACCAATCTTTTAATAGAATGTCATTAATTAGTGACGCTGATGTCTATTAAAATGATCATAAGCACAAAACACTGAAGGTTTCCATTAGGTAGAACTGAGTGGCTCTGAAATAACCGAGTGGCAAACAAGCAAAGTTTGAGTTTAAGATTTATTTGCAACTTAGTTACAAGTTAAAGTTTAATAAAAACTTGCTTTAAACAGGTTCACAAATGAGTTTTCCTTTACTAAACTGCATCTGTAGGTCTCTGTTCATAAACATAAACTAGCAAAAACGAATGTACTATAAAATGAAATGTTTGTATAAATTCAGAAAAAAGAAACAGGCCAGTCAAAACTGTATATGAGTACATATTTCTATATTGTTGTCTATTTACACAAAGTTAGGTTAGTTCATCATTTATGTTGAATAGACACTCCCAAAATTTTATGCTGCTGCACTGATGTTGAACTGTATGCTTGCACTGGGTCGGTATGTCCAACAGGTCAAAACAAGCTCGCGCTGTGCCCTGATTGGTGTTCTTGCTTTGTGCTTCTTTCGTTTTGACATGTTACCTCCAGTAATTTATTACATTTACTTTGTTACTATCCACCACTGGATTGAGCGACATCTAGAAGCCCACTGTATTGAAAATATGGCAAAAGCGAAAGCCATCAATGGAGGAACGCAGCATGCAGTCCTGGACTCTGGCTTTTTAACTTTATGCTGGTAACAATTTGGATGGTTCTTTTCTTAAATCAGTAACTGATGACCCAGTATTAACTGATCTTTGCTCATAAAGGAGTAGGCTTGTGTTCCCTATATACCCGGTCATGATTGCATCACCTATTTAAGATTTAAAAAAAAATAAATAAATAAAAACATTTTACAATGTTCCTAGTCTTAAATTGCCCCTGTTCCAATTTTTTTGGAATGTGTTGCAGCATCAATTTCAGAATGAGCGTGTATTTACTAAAACAATGAGTGTGTTTACATGGACTCAATAATCTGATCATCATCTGATTATTCAGCATACTCCAATTTCTTAGATCAGAGTAAGGTCTAGACATGTGATTAAGAAATCTGATAAAGAGAGCTGGATTTTAGCTCAGTAATCAGATTTCTCAGTGCATGTAAACTCTTACTCTGATTTCTTTTGTATTTCTCAGTCTGTGCATGTGCGAAGCAGACCACTGTACTGGAAATAAGCAAGCACTGTACCGGAAATAAGCAAGTTATCGAATTATTACGTTGATATAATAACACATTAACTTTTTTCAGACTGAGGTTTGTAATTTTATGTGTGCAAAAAATGTTCACACTCAGATATCTGATGTTGCTTAATGTCATACATTCATTCCACACTCAAATCTATAATAGCTCACAGAATATTCTGAAGACTGAAGAAAGAGTGGATGATGTAACATTTGTTTTTAAATGATAAAAATTTATGATACGTCATGATAAGCTGAGAATTGTCAGAACTAGGATTTGACAAAAGGCTACAACATTGGACCCAGCTTTGAAACAAGGATGGAGGGTCTTTTAGACTGAAATGCTCACACATGAGGTCCTGCAGTCTCACACATTTTCATAGGTTCTGGCAGACTGTCTTGGAGCTACAGCTTCTGGAGATAATTTGCATGGTGCTGAAGACCTTCTGGCCGTTTAACAACCCACCGGAGACTACAGAACCATGTGTTCCACACTGTATCATGGATGTTTCAGCTGTTCAGCCAATGCTGTTCTCCCCCTCTCTCGTCGGCACCATGGGAGCCTAACTCTGGCCAGTGCACTGGGATGCACTCAGGCAGATGGAGCCCCACAAGGCATATCCCAGAATGCATCACCTGCTATAGCTGCAGCCTCACCCGGAGGGGCTCCTCCAACCAGTTCGTCCATGAGCCCTCATGAGGCTCTGTTGATTGTTCTGTTATATTTTTTTTGGGGGGGGGTACAAGATGAAAGGTTGACCTCTGCTCAGGTCATTTTTAGCTTGTTTAAAGCAGAAGATTGGTTTTCCCCATTACTGGAGCTAAGAGCTGGTGTAAAACTAAAGAAGGAGACTCGGGACGTCTGAGGCAAGTGGAAAAGTGTATTAATTAGATTTTTCACCACACTTTCACTTTAATTAGACTGAATGGAAGGAGACAGCTGTCTGGTCTGACTAATTTCGGTAGCTGTTTCTCCGGTCAGTTGTTTTGGTCTGGAGAAGTGGGCGGCGAGCGGAGTATCCACCAAACTCGCGTAGTAACACTTAATTGTCACGTTTACTCAGGCCAGCATTTGCAAATCCTGTTTGAGTTCATGCGTAACACCCACATAAACAGTAGATAATAGTGACTCATAGTGCATAGTGGCTCACTAAACCATAACTGGCACATTTTCTTTCATATGGTGTCCCTCTGTTGGACGAGGTCTTCCACAATAAGACTGGTTCCACATAAAGTCCAGCGTTTCTTATGTAACAGTAAGCTAGCACACCGTGTAAGGGTCTAACATGGATTGGCTGTGTTGTCATCACTTCACAGTCTAAAAATAAAGACACCACTGGAAAATAAAGAAGCAGACTTGTCAATACAGTATTTCTGTTATCACTACAGATGATACTAATACCTAATTCCTAATGACCCAGTATAAAATATGTATTTCTGTTATCGCCAGTAATACAATTTACTATCCTAAAACATTCAATAGAAAGGATAAAAGCACTTTATATCTGCGGGTCTGAGATCTGTTTGACCAGCTCATGTTGCTCCTCTGTGACCGCTCCGAGCTGCTGGAGAAGAAAAAGAAAAAAGAAAAAAAAAGAGGCAGGCATTTAATCCTCCTTCTAGACGGCTAATGCTAGCAACCTCCCACACAGACACTGCCAAAGCCCATTACCTCTTTTATTAAAACAATGGTACACTTAATACACAGAATGAAGGAAAGGAAAACAGCAACAAGAATATTTACATTTACTTTGTGTTGCTTCATTTGGTTCGGACCCTAATGAGGTCAATGAGAGGTCAGTGTCTCGTGTCAGTGGCTAGAGCTTCTTATTTTTTAAACATGTGGCGAAGGAGCTGCTCTACTGGCTCGGTATTTATAGCAGTTGCTCTGAGTTGCATGGGGGTTTTTAAAGGTTTGTGATAAATGTAACACAAATGGACGGATATTCAGATGCAGGACATTTAGGATGGACACTTGTACAGTCCTACGGAAAAGTTTGGCACCCTGATCGAATGACGTGTAAATTAATACATCCTCTACAGTGAACACACAAATGCACATTTCAATGCATGATTGCTGTTTATTTGCTTAATTGAACATATTGTGGAAAAAAAAACAAACATAAATGTGGCCTGTGCAAAAGTTATGGCACACATTTTATGTTTTTTTTTCCCAGTAAAAAATGCAAATAAAATGTAAGGCGTAACTAAGAACTGCACATGTGCAAACAATTACTGGACAGTGTGTCCTGCACATGCAGTCGTATGCAAATGTTTGGGTGCCCCTGATCAAATGACACATTTGTTGAATTTCTAATTGAATATAATTTATTACTAAAAAAGTTAACAATTGCTGTTTATTTGCTGAATATATCAGAGAGAAAGAAGTAATACATTAAGTGTCACCTGTGCACAAATTATGGCACATTTTTTTTTTACATTTTATTTTCTCACCAATATGTTACACTCAAAAAATACCTAGAAATTGTGCAATATTTAAGTTTGTTCTCTGTAGAGGATGTGTTAACTTGTTTTAACTAACAAAATCAACAAAACACGTCATTTGACCAAGGGTGTTCAAACTTCTGCATATGACTGTATACACTATGATTTCCCAGGGAAGGATGAAGCCCAGTTCTAGACTACACAGCATTCTGAATAGAGATTCTCCATTGAAAGGAAATTGTAGGCCCAGTCTAGGCATTTAGGCTCATTGCCTGCTGGAGAAATGGACCCTAAAATGTACCAAATCACATACAAACATACCATCAACAATAATGTTTCTGATGACTGACTGAGCTGAACACAGAAACATCTGGGTGTATTTGAAACTTTGTCCACATGTGGAAAATATGATTAACTTTACACTTTAGCTCATGTTTTTACTTTAATTTTCAAAACCTTTTTAGTGAAAGTCACATTTTAAATAACACAAACTGAGAGACAGAACATTTCTGAAAACAATGTCATCTCATTTTAAAAAGTTGTAACTGTAAATTCTGGCTCATGGTGACTTGTGCACTAACTGAAAACTGAGAGGCTCGGGCTGCTACACGTGTGCAGTAAATGAGTGAGTTGTAAGGCCATGTCTATGTGCTTTATGTATTCAAATCAAGGTGTTTTCCATCGTGATTGCTCTGGAATTTGGATATAGATGCCTATGGAAAACCTTAAGCTATACAAAAAATACGGAGAACTTTCCTCACATGCTATGTTGCACTCTGGGAAACTTTCAGCAAAGACAAAGAAAAATTTACTCTAATTCATTAACTTAATGCCCTGTAATAATGAACAGTTTTAACACTAAAGAAGTAAAAAAGTAACATATACATATAATCTAATGTTGTTTAGCAATATTAAATAATAAGTCCTCTGTAGCTCACTATTAGCTTTTTTCCCCAACACAGTGTTTATATCATTGTCATCGCATATATCTGATTAAATCACTCAGACCTAGTACAGCACCTATTTTTCTGAAGGTGTGTTTGCCCCAAAAATGTCCACTATATAGTTCACTATTAGTCTTTATTACTCCATATAAACTTAGTCAGAAAGTAGGCATGTTTGACAAATGAGTTCACCTTAACTGTAAGGCAGGTTTCCAAAAATTAGAAGTGTTCTTAAAAAAAGTATATAAAATTTGCCATTTTGTACTCATTCTCATGTTTGTGGAACACCTGGTGAGTTTTTTGATCCATGTTTTAATAATCCTTTGGGCAACACTGCTGCTCCCTTTGCCTTCTTGAAGTAATTAGGGATCAGTAATGATCTCAGGAGGCTTCAAAACCTCGAAAATGCATTGCTTATTGTGCTATAAACTGTCACCAGACGAAAGAGATGTTTGGTGGCATTTTGATACTAAATAATTAGCAGATTGCTTCTCAAAGAGTCACATGAAAGTGAGGAATTAATCTGGCCGAACTAGTAGTAATATATCACAGTAATGAACTAGTTAATCTGAAGCTAATGCATTGGTCACATTAAATCTTAGCGGTCAAGAGTTATCAGTGTCATTTTGCAAAACGTTTTATTTGCAGTGTGGAGTTTTGGTTTGTACCACATACTTAACCTATCAATAGCTAGAACTTGTTGGGCAGTGTGATTTACACGAAAATAATTACCTCCTACTTTGGAGTTTGTACCTCACACTGACCTAGTTGATACTTAGAACTTAAAAGCCTGTGAAGGAAAGTGTAAAACATCCTCTGTGGTACTCATGAAGATGTAAATGAAACAATGGTACAAAACTGCCACTGGGGTGGTTCCCTCAAGGGTACATCTCAGTACCTTTAGTCAGGGAACATAACTGTACCATAATCCATTGAAATTATATTTTCTAAGTTGTATTGACTCCACACACCCCGTCTCGTCTCCAGGCTTTTTATTTTATTGTTCTGTTTTAAAACTTTAGGTTATGAAAAGATACAAATATGTACTTTTCACCTGGAAAAAAAATATTTAAGGTGCACAACTGGACCTTAAAACCACTATTGTACCTACTAGGGCACATTTATATTGTTTGTACCTTGATAAACAAAAAAATATACGGGCATAGTACCTTTATTTCTAACAGTGTAGCTACCCTAAGCAGTCAGATCAGATCCTTCTCTTACACACTGTCTAGCTCCGAATCACATCCGTAATAGTCTGTCTGCCCTAGCAATATTAGTCACCTGCACATTCTGGAGCTTTTGGGAAATTTAAACATAAAGGTTGGTGTAGTTGAGCTTTGCTGGTTTGTGGTAGGAAAAACACACACATACACCATACGTGGCTCTCACTGAAGCACTTCTATGTAAACCCTGGATTGTTTAGTTTGGCTTTGGAGACGTGGCTGTTTGACACACCCAGACCACTGCTTAATGCAGAGCGTAAGGTTTTGGTTGTTTTTCTCAGCACTTTGCTGAGCTTGATATACAGAAAATTATATATATACACCGATCAGGCATAACATTATGACCTTATTTCTACGCTCATTGTCCATTTTATCAGCTTATTATTAACAGTCTGTTATTCTACAATTACAGACTGTAGTCCATCTGTTTCTCTGCATACTTTGTTAGCCCCCTTTTACCCTGTTCCTCAGTGGTCAGGACCCCCATGGACCCTCACAGAGCAGGTACTATTTGGGTGGTGGATCATTCTCAGCGCTGCAGTAACGCTGAGGATGACCATACAAAAGTGTGCTAGCAGTGTGTTGTGCTGGTCTGAGTGGATCAGACACAGCAGTGCTGACAAGGTGGAGTTTTCTAATAGAGTGTCCACTGAGTGCACTGTATTAGACACTCCTACCTGCAGTCCACCTTGTGTCTGATACACTCAGACCGACAGCTCATCTGCTGCTGCACAGTTTGTATTGGTCATCCTCAGCGTTACTGCAGTGCTGAGAATGATCCACCACCCAAATAGTACCTGCTCTGTGAGGGTCCATGGGGGTCCTGACCACTGAGGAACAGGGTAAAAAGGGGGCTAACAAAGCATGCAGAGAAACAGATGGACTACAGTCTGTAATTGTAGAACTACAAAGTTCAAAAGCCAACATGGCTTGAATGGTTAACAGTTAACATACAGTGAAGCTATCAACTACTATGAAGCTAATATGTAAGTTACGTATCTATAAAAGAGAGAGACTGAAATGTGGACCCACATACAGGCCTTTACTAAAGTCCTTATTTAAAAATGTGAAGATTGTTGCCTGATGTCAGATATTCTCTCGTTTGTGAAAGACCAGTTCCAGTGTTACTCTACTCCTACAGAAGCTGCTGTCGCACACAGACACACATCAAAAACAGTTTCTGATTATTTCCATCCTGCTGTTACCACAGCTCCTGCTTTCAGAGACTTTTGGTGGATCTGTTTGAACTGGACAGATTACAGAGCAGGTTTTAGTGGTTCTTTTTTATGGAATCTTGACTCCATAACATCTGTTCTAAGAGGCCTAATATTACAGAATAATAACACACCCAGTCTCTCCGGAGACAAACCCAGTGGACATGGATAGAACGGGAAGCAGCTGGTTGTAAAGCTTCCTTCACCAAACCTCTGTAATTTCCCTCTTTCTCTCTTTCCCTTTTACCTGCAACACCTGGAGTAGAAGCTGAGTGATGTCCATAGCAAAGCCAACAGTCGCTCAGCCTTTCATTCCTCTTTCGCAGTGGGTGTTCCAGGAACTGTGCGAGGAACCGCAAAACCTTTGAATTAAGGAATCTTTAAAACAATGTGTAATACAAATGAATGTAGTTGGTGCTGACCAATATATTTTGTGGCTTATTTCGATACTGATTTCACTGGGCTAAAAAAATCTGATAACCGATAGTATCAGCCATGTCATATACACCACTGAGCCAAAACATTATGACCACCTGCCTGATATGCTGTTGTTCCTGTATATGCTCTTAGAACAGCTCTGAGACATGGACTCTACAAGACCTCTGAAGATGCCCTGTGGTGCTTGGCACCAAGACATTATCAGCAGATCCTTTAAGTCCTGTAAGTTGTGAAGTAGAGCACTTGGATCGGACTTGTTGTTCCAGCACATCCCACACATGCTCAGATTGAGATTTGGGGAATTTGGAGGCCAGGACAGCACCTTGAACTATTTGTCATGTTACTCAAACCATTCCCAAACAGTTAAGAGGTGTACCTGGTCTGCACCAATGTTTAGTCAAATTGACATCCACATGAATGCCAGACCCATGGTTTCCCAGCAAACCATTGCGCAGAGCATCCCACAATGCATTCTGGTACAATCACTTCCTTAGATAAATGCCACACACATACCCAGCTGTCATGTCAAAGAAAACAGGACCTTATTGGACCAGGCGACCTTCTTCCAATGTTCCAAGGTCCAGTTCCAACACTCTTATGCCCCTTGTAGGTGCTTTTCACGATGGACAGAGGTCAGATAGGCCCTCTGACTGGTTTATGGCTATGCAGCCCCATATGTGGCGAGTGAGCTGCACTGTGTATTGTGACACATTCCTTCATTTAATATCATTAAAAACCCTTCTGTCAGTTTGGACCATACAGGATGGCCTTCATTCCCCTCGTGCTTTGATGAGCCTTGGGCGCCCAGTGCCGTGTCGCTGGTTTGTGGTTGTCCCGTTTTGGACCGCTGTCAGTAGGTACTCACCACCGCAAAGCACCCCCCGTGTCGGACATGCTCCAATCTGGTTGTCTGGCCTTAACGATTTGGCCCTTGTCAGTCACCCAGGTCTTCATGCCTGCCCGTTTGTCCCAGACCCAACACATCAACTATGATAACTGACTGTTCTTATAAACTTTATAATAAATCCCAGATCTTGACGTTCACCTTTGTTAATGAGTGTCATTTTTCAGTTTATGTCATTATTTCATTATTTGAAAATGCCTGTTGTCCTTTATATTGTGTAAATTTCATGATGAATTGACCAAAAGAAATGGCCCAAAATTAATTGGGAAAAAGTCTGGTTGCATTGACTTACATTAAAGTTAAAACCAGTTTTTTCCTTCTCCTGTAAATAAACAGCAGAAACTCATAGTCGAGTCATATTGTAGCACTGAGAGCAAAGCTATGAATGGTTTAAAGTGTGTTTATTAATGGTTATTACTTAGATCATAAACACTTTATAAATCATTTATAAGCAGTTATAATATTAACAAAAAGGTGAGCTCATACATCTGATGAATATGAATGCGTGATGAAGCCGGCAGTTTAATGCTGACTGATGGATTAAGATCAGTATGCATCAAAATCTGAACTTTAACAGTATAAATGAATGTGGGTTCACTATTAGGCAATCAAAAGCCCTTTTTATTTAAGTGTTATAACTGCTTATTGATGATTATAAGGTGTTTGTGACATAATTAATAACCATTAATAAACTAATTTTAACCATCTGAAGGGCAACAGTGATCTGATGTTTGTCTAATAGTGAACCCACATTCATTTATACTGTTAAACCTCAGATTTTGATCTTGAACTGATTTTCCTTTGTCTTCTCCATCAGTCAGTATTAAACTGTCAGCTTCCTCACATATTCATAATCATCAGATATAACAGCTCACCTTTTTGTTCATGTGTTATAACTGCTTATTAATGATTTTGAAAGTGTTTATGACCTAAATAATAACTGTTAATAAACTTATTTAAAACCATTCATAAACGCTTTATAAAGGTAGTCTTTTTCTAAAGTGGTACCCAGAACCCTTTGCAGTTTTGGTTTCTTTCAGTTATCTCAGCTCTCATTCATTTGGACTTCAGACGACATGGCTTTGGACCAAATGGCATCAGGCTAAGCAGCTACAGACAAAGTGTCCTCGGTTGGTAAAGTTTGTATGACGTTAGCTATTCTTTTCTATCTCACTGGATTAATGACCGTTTTGTGGCTAAACTAGAACGAGAATATACTAAACCCGACAACTTTGACTGAACTGTGCTTTATTGTGTTCTTATACTTGACAAAGATCAAGCTTTGGTGTGGTACAGAACTCAATCCATGCTAGTCACTGTCACACACACCTCTCACAGCTGGTGTGATCATACCTTATCCTTCATCTAATGAAGTCACACAACTGTTTTAGGATAACTATAGCTCTGCCTGCACTCCCTGTCAGGTCTTTTAAGGAAAGCTGTGGATGGTTTGATGTGAGAGTGATGTGTCTGTTAGCGTCTCTCTCACAGCGTGTGTGTGAGTGTGTTATTGAGCCATCGCTCTCAGAGCCACACCACTATCATTACTGAGAGCGCAGCGTCATGGGAAATGGCAGGGTGAGGCGCCGGATGAGCATCTGGGTTAAACACGGAAATTGGTGATTACTGCCTTTCAATATAAAACACACACACACACACACATCTCTTCGACCCCCGCGTCCCTGCACTCACACACTCTCTACATTTTTGTTTCTCCTGGAGCTCGGCCAGTGTGAGCTCCTGAAATGGATAGCTTATTCCAGGAGTCTTGATATATTGGTGATACTACATCCTGCTCTGGGAGAAAGAATGGCTTTTAGTACAAGAACGGATGTAGTCTGAAATATCAGCTTTGGAGACAATTCAGGCATATTTTAGTGAATTAGTATCAGCTGGATTAAGCCTGGTGCAGTTCCTACCTTTTCTTAGTGTCATTTGACTTCATTATGGTCTGTTTATGAACTAAATGTGCACATTATCTGCAGTTTATGACAGAAAAACTTTTAGATCAAGCCGTTTAACGATCTGCAGCCCAAAAGCCACTTGTATTATCGCACGACTGAGGTTAAGTCACCCACCTTTTAGTTAAACTAACTGCAGGGAAATTGTAATGTGCAGCTATTGCAGCTTAGTGTAAGAGAAACAGTGTATTTAAAGCTGAAAAAAGAGTGGAGGCTGTTACTGCACTGCAAAAAATGGTATCTTGTCAGGTGATCTTAAATCTAGTCAATATATCTAATATTTCCCATTTTCAGATGGTTATGCATTATTATATCATATTATTTCTAGGCATTTTCTTACTTTTTTTAGGTCATTTTATCAAGTAAAATTGTCTCACTGTACTGGCAGAAAACATTGCTGGTTTTACATTTTTTAAGGCAAGCAAAATTATCTACCAACATAGTGAGATCATTTTAATAAAGTTACCTAAAACAAGTAAAATGTCTAATAATAAGGTAAATAATCTTAAATTAAGCTTACAACAATCTCAGTAGGAGAAATATTAGATTTATTGACTATATTTAAGATGTTACTTGATAATAAACCATTTTTTTGCAGTGTGAAGCAAAGGGAGGACAAAGTCCCTTGATTTTGGAAGAAACATTAGACTGAGCACATGTCTGCAAACTTATAGTGTGTGTAATAATATGTAGCAGGATCTGTTTACTGTATGTATTCTAAGTGTCTTTGCAGGCTTGTACCTCTTAGTCACATTCCATCTGATCTATTTTATTGTAGAGTTTATATACTGGGGATATGAGCCTTTCTGGCTCTGTACTGTATTTGTTTGTGTGTATTTGTTGTCTGGTTGTAATCTTTATTTGTTATTTATGTAAGCACCAATTTTACTAAGAGAAACTTCTCAAACTTTCACTAATAAATGATTATGACTCTGCTACTCAGCGCTGCTTTTGTAGGCCAGCTTTAAGGGTGGATGGTGGCACGTTAGGTTAATACAGCTGCATATGCTTCACTTAAAATTTGATAGACACATCTGGCAAGGTGTGAGTAGGGTTTGGACTGCAAATCATTACACAACAGCTGCACTCTTTGAAGGTAGATTCATTAACATGTCACTCATAATAACTTCACAGTGTAGCTTTCCCTTCATTTTCCTTCTTGTTTAAGGCGACTACAACAAGAAAGGATTGCTTTGAGTCCTGAAGGAAAGACTTATAGTGCCTTCAAAAGTATTCAACCCCCTTAAAAGTCTTCAGATTCATCCGAATTAGAAGTGACACTCTGGCTTTTTTTCTTTTTAAAAGACTGACCCTCAGAATTTATGAATTTTAAATGATATTCATTTTATGTAAACAAAAAAAAATCTGTGACACAAATTACTGGACACTGAAAAATGCTGTTTGCGTAATTATTCAACCCCTCAATCAACACTGCTGAAAGATGCTGCCCTGGCGAGGACACAGTTGGCTTACAGTTGGTCTCTACCTGTGAATCATTAAAAAGCCTACCTTTTTTGGACAAAAGACCCCTTTAATTCAAATACCATCGATCTGACCGTGAATCTGAAGGAAAGATTTGAAAATGAAGAATAAAGCGCACTCTAAGGAAATTAGAGATAAAGTTATAGGCATGCATAAGATGGGAAAAGGCTACAAAACAATATCCAAGTGTTTGGATATCCCAGTGAGCACTGTGGGATCAATTGTGAGGAAGTGGAGGCTGCAGCATACCACCCAGACACTGCTTATACAAGGCTGTCCCTCAAAACTCAATGTCAAGAAGGGGGCTCTGTGAGGGAAGCCAGCAATCTCCGTGAAGGAGCTACAGAGTTCAGTGGCTGAGACTGGAGGTGCCCCAGTCAATAATTATAACTGGCCTGTATAGGAGGGTGGCAAGAAAGAAGTCATTACTGAAGAAAAAACACATCAAAGCACATCTGGAGTTTGCAAGAAAGCATAAGAATGAACCAGCTAAAATGCGGGATAAGGTTTTAGGGTCAGTTGAGAAAAAGTTGAGGTTTTTGGCTGTGTGGCAAAAACCTAACATTGTCCATTCAACAAACACCATCCTAACAGTAAAGTATGGTGGTGGCAGCATTATGTTGTGGGAATGCTTTTCTTCAGTGGGGACTAGGCATCTTGTTAAAACAGAAGGATGGACAGAAGGTGGAAAATATAGCGAGCTTCATCATTCATCTTTCAGCAGGACAATGGGCGTCATTCACCAATACCCTAATAAAAATAATATTTTTTTCTTCAATTTGTTCTTCACAAAGGTCCTAAGAAAAAGTCTACGTCAGATTCACCACTGAATTGTTCACACCCTTGTGCTCTTGAGTGTGTATAGATTCTGTTCTTACCTAAAAACAAATCCCAAATAAAAAAAACAGTGGTGGATGTTGAAATCTTCGTGAAAACTGTACAAGTGGGTTTTAAGAAGAAATTTCGGTAACCCTTTCTAAGAATGTCACCTTTTGTAAGCATCTATAAACACATTCATAACATGTTATAATGCATTCATAAGACATTATAAACATAGCTATAAATATTTATAAAAATGCATTATATGTTATAGCCATGTTTAGTATGCATTATGAATTGTTAGCATTATACATTATAAGTACTGATCATAACACATTATAAGAGCTCATAAGTCGTATTTATCCGCTCTAAGTAAAGTGAAGCATACTGTACTAAAGCCTCCTCCAGTGTTAAGAGTGAGGCTTCAATTTGAAGTATTTACTGAAGGATTTACTGAAACACTAAAACATTCACAATAAAGCACATTACAGGCTTCAAATGTCAGAGTTTAAACTAGTGCTGCCATCAGTGTTTTACCCAATGTGGGAAAGTCAGGTGCAAACCTGGCAGGAAGAGCAGGTGGAAATCTCTCCCAAACAGTGTGCAAAGCTGGCAGAAACTCACTCCAGCAGACGTAAAACTGTTTGTGCAGTTTTCAATTTTTAAGCTCTGCTTACAAATAATGAATTTTGACTTTGACTTTGAAAATTTACTTTAGAAGCTTATTGGTTGGCAATAAAAATACTGAGTGGAACAATCTGTGTCAGTGTTATTTGTAATCCAGACCAATCTAATGGCTTGGGAGTTGAATACTTCTCCAAGGCACTGTATGCAGCATAAACAAACAGTGCCACCAGTTGATTTGCCCTCAGTTATTATAATGAGCTTTGCGAAAGGTTGGCTGACTTGCGTTTGGTTGAGGCTGCGTCTAATTCCCATTCATCATTAGCCGTTTTTGCACATTTCGTGTTGAGATGCTTCTTTGCTCTTCGCACCCCTGTGTTTCATTATGTGATACATATGGCACGTTTTCTATTAAAGGTTCACTCCAGAGTGACCAGGAATGTGGCCATGTTAATAGATGTTGCCGTGCCCCTTAATTAGAGACGCTCGGAGGTAATTGAATGCCCAGCTGACACCTCTGGCCTATCAGAATTCATTAAGGCGTTTCTTATTAGCATTCATGGCTCCCTCCGGAGGCATTGGGAGCGAAAACATTTTGAAGCCGGCTGTCTGGATCACACATTTCACAGATGAAACTGCAGATACTTTTAGTATGCCTTGATTATAGATGTCAAAACCGTAGGGTTGGCTTGGCTGAAACTTCTTTGAACCCTGCCAGCTAACGTGCCTTTAAACAGGGTGTAATGTGTGCAAAATCCTGTCACTGAAAGCTTGTAATTATAACAGGAATCACGCTGAGGGACTGCCGCTCATAGCATATGATATAAGAGCATTTTGAGTTGTAATTCCTGATGGCTTACTTACTCCGTTTGATGGTGAAGTTCGCTAGCTTTGAGTGTGAGTGATATTTATTTGATTGTGGTTTGTGCAAGTGGTGCCTAAATGGTTTCCAGCATGTAGCCAGCATGTCACACCTTTTCAAGAATGATATAGGGTAGATGTCTGCTTGTGTCTGCTTATGCAGATTTATAATCTGTATTAGGAAGGCCAAGCCCACCTGGACTTTCGCCTGTGTTCAAGACCGTAAGCAAAGATGCTTACAAGTGGATTCATGAGTTGACCCTCAAGTCTGTGTGAACTGAGTCTCAAGTCAGTAGTAAACAGTAAAGTGAAGTCAAGTCAAGTCAACAATAAATCCTAAAAACTTGTCAGGTTTAAGATGGCTTCAAATAATGAGCCTTCCACTGCAGAAAAACGTACAATACACACAAGTGCTATGTGCAGGTAAGTGCAGTGTTCAAAGGAAGGAAACAAAACAAGTTAAAATGGTGTTTGTATAGCAGCTAGCTAGCTAGTGTAATAGGTGATCCAGCTGAAGTTCTACTAAGTTTTAAAGGAAATTGATAACTTCAGCTTGATTAGCCAAAAACACCAGATATTTTAGCTATTGTGCTAGCTAGCATACTTGCTATCCTAAGTACAAGAATTCGATTTACTTGGCATAGCACTTCATTCTGTCCGTCAGACTGAAGGGTTTTCTCGAATGAACCGCTAATTATATGAAGCCAAATCGAACTCGAAACTTTCAAGCAAAGTTGCAAATGAGAGGTTAGAAAAATAAAAGGTTTAATCCATTTAGATTAAGGTTGGCAGTCTGCTGTGTTTGTGTTTATCTCTCAGGCTTCACATGGTGAAGCTTTGATGCAACTAGTTGCATGTGAGTTGCATGCAACACTATTTCTTGACTGTGACAAGAAGCAATTCAACAACAAAGTTGCTCACAACACATTTGCTCCCCCCTTTGTTTAGCCTCACTGTACCATTCTCGCTCTGTAGTTGTCCGTATGTTGTTATTTATTTATTTGCAGCATTTTTATATCACTATTGTTCTTGTTCTGTTTATATCTATGGATGTATGGATATTTGTCCATGGCTCTTTACTACATATTTGACTTTTTTACATTTTTTTAATGTGTTAATGTGATTAAAAAAACAGTGTTTGTATACCTCAGAAAACTGATTTATATTAAAAATTCAGGGTTTGTTTTCAACTTTGTTTTCCTCTTTAAACAAATACAGCATGTTAGGCCACTGACTCTGGGTTGTTCCCTTTATCTTCCTCTAGACCTTTAGTAAATCCAGTAGCAAGACCTAAATCCTGTAGTAACCCTTTCAGGGGTCTGTTCTGCTCCGCTCTGTAAAATGAATGTACCTGAACAACAGCTTTGAGAAAGTTTGTTGTTGTCTTGGCTCAGGAAATTAAAACGGCCAACCTTGCATAAAGTCCATCGGGATCTCATTTTCAACCATCCAGTAAACCATCTTCTTTCTTCTTTCGCAAAATTGAGACACTTGCGACTTGAGTTTCAAGGGAGTTGCAGGATGCTTTACATTATGCAACTCAAATGCAATGTAGTTTCATATAGGTTTCAAGCAACTAAAGTCAGTCAGTCAACAAGCAACTAAAGTGCAGCTCGGGTCGCTGTCTTTGCATGGAAAAAACGAGGCTTGAGTTCTGCTTCATTTATGAAGCACTTCTTACTAAAAGATTTATAGACTAACCCCTTGAATCCCAGGCTTTTTATTTAATTATTAATTCTAAGCCTTTTTTAATTATCTATTATGAATTATTCGGTAACTGCTAAGGTGCCACAATATATGTCATTTTGTAAATAATATTGAATATTGGCTTTTGCAGTACTGACATCGCAGAAAAATGTGATCTATCCAATTGTGTGCCGTGAGTATCCTGACCAATCACAGATGTTGAAATCTGGTGGGCTTTGGAATTCATCAAGGAATTCACACGATCCAATAATCATATAGAATTTCTTGCCATAATTTCTTGCAGTATTGTATGTCCATATTGTGCAGCCCTAATCAAAATATATACTACTGCCACAAGGCACACTTTCTATTGCCGGAGTGATGATCGGCTCCATTTGGGAACTGAGTATCTAGATCAATTTTGACTCCTTTTTCATTTTTTCAAATATCACAATATTTATCTCATTGTTTGTTTATCAAGAATATAACACCTGTGTTATAATAATCACCATAACTCAAAGTAGTTCTTCCAGTAATAACACAGAATTTCATGGAAGTGCCAGTATTGCTAATTATCTTGTGTGGACCCACTTGCAAACGTGTGAGAAGACAGATTGATCTGTGCACAGAATAGACATGGCGGGCTAATTAGTGAATTTGTGCTCATTATCTTTGGAAGAGAGAAGAAAATACGTGCAGAAAGGTAAGTATGAGTGGTGTGCCAAACTTTAGCCATGTAAAGAGAAGATTTGTGCTGATAAATTGTTTCTGGGATTTTCTCTTAAAGGGTAACACTGACTTGTTTTCAGGCCATTGCAGCTGATGGTAGTTTAGGTATTGCTGCACATCATGTATTCTTTGACAGTTAACTGTGGTAGGCTTTCCTACTGGCTGGGCTGATTATTATATTATTGTAGGCCTAACCTTGACGTTAGAGGCCTCATTTCCGCTGTAGGGAGGAACAGTTCAGAACACAGAGTTCAGTCCCCGTCTCAAGTATTGGCACACCTGGTAAAGATGAGTAAAAAGGGTGATAAAATACACCTTTTGGTGAATCAGCGTAATTTCACACTGAATCTTTAATTGAAGGAAATTTATTCTGAGAAAAAAAAAAATCAAGAAACAATTCTTTTTAACAAAACCACATGTGCCACAACAGGAACCCCTGCGTTGAATAATGTGTATAACCTCCCTTTGCCAATGAAACAGAACTTACTCTTCTACTATAACATCTTATAAGGTTGGAAAATACAGAGCAGGGAATTAGAGACCATTCCTCTTTACAGAATCTCTTCAGATCTTCCAGAGTCATATGTCCTCCATATGTCTTGTGCCCTCTTCTCTTTAGCTCATTCCACATGTTTTCTAAGGGGTTTAGATCAGGGGACTGAGACGGCCATAGCAGAAGCTTTTGATTTTGTGTTTTAAACCATTTTTTGTTGATCTGGATGTATGTTTTGGATCTGTGACCTGTTGGAAGAGCCAATGAAAAAAATTTATTTATTTTTTTTGACAAACAGACTTGATTTAAAATGTTTTGGTATTTTATAATGCTGTATACCCTAACGAGGTTCCCAGGGCCTTTGGAGAAAAAAAAAGCCACACAACATCACAGACGCTTCACTATATTTAACAGTGGCCATCAGGTTCTTTTCAGTGTAGTCGTACTTCTTTTTACGCCAAACCCATCTTGAGAGTTTGTTGCCAAAAAGCTCAGTTTTTGTTTCATCTGGCCGTAGAACACAGTTCCAGTCAGAGTGCCAGTAGCGTTTAGCAAATTCCAGGTGCTTACATTTGTGGTTAGATGACAGGAAAAACTTTTTCCTGGCATGCCTTCCAAATACTCTGTTGGCATGGAGGTGGTGTCTGATGGTAGTTTTGGAGACTTCGTGACCCCAAGATGCTACTTTTTTTCTGAAGCTCTCCAACAGTGATCCTTGGGGATTTCTTGCCTCTCTTCCCATCCTCTTCACTGTGCGTAGGGGCAAAATAAACTTGGGCCCTTGTCCAGGAAAGTTTGTCACAGTTCCAATTGAATGGAACTTTTTAATTATTGCCTTCACTGTAAATATGGGCCTTTTCAGGTCATGGGCATTGGGCATTTAAGCCCATTTATGTGTTATGGACATTTATAAAAGTCAACACACTTTTCCACCTGTTTAAATTGTGTGTTCTCTTGTCTTTCCCATGTTAAAGAATAAGGGAATTTGACCTCTAGGTCACCCCATATATGTGCTCCAGTGAAACAGGAAGTCATGGATTACTGCTTGAAAGTTTCTAGACACTCTAATCAACTTGAAAAAGTAGAATATAAATGAAAAAAAAAAAGAAAAATTTTATTCTGAGATTAAAAGATGAATTTCGTATAACCTTTTTTACTTGTCTTTGCCAGGGGTGCCAATAATTGTGGAGGGGCCTGTAACTGTTCTAGTGGCCTTTCCACATGGACAAGGTTCAACATGGAATGCTAACAAACCACTGGATAATCGTGCTCAGGACTCTAGAACCATTCACAGACTTAATGAAGTAGCTGATTGAAGCTGATTGGTTCTATGTTTACATCAGTACCACCTCATCCTGTGTTATTTGAAAACCCAAAAATAATCAAATAAGTTCACTTATGTTTAAATTAAACTAGTATACAATTTTTAATCCATGCAATAAATGTTAAACCATCAATCTGAAAGAAGTTGCTAAATAGCACTGCTAGCTAGGAAAAATGAGGTGGTAAGCAGTAGCTTAGTATGCTAGCAGCTCTGCTCACCACAGAACAGATTTGCTTCTGGCTAACAGAAGCTACACTGATGCAAGTTTAGATGATAATGACTAATGGAATGGAGGCATTACAGCTGTTGGAGTGACAGAAAGCCGAAATGAAACCTGTTCTATGGTGTTTGGATCTGTATCCTCCTCTCTCCTAGTTAGCAGCGCTAGTAGTCAGCTTAGCTAGTGGGCTACAACTCCAAACAGTGCCACACAGCACAGTACAGGTTTGATTCTGACTAACTGGTGCTCTGCTGAAGTGTAGATGATCAGAACTCATGTCTGAGAGAACAGAGTTGAGTGGCTGGTGCTGGAGCTACAGAAAACCAAAACAGAACTTGTTCTGAGGTGTTTTGAGTTGTAGCCTGCTGTGCTAAGCTAACACTAGCTTAGTTAGCAGGATAAAAGTGCCACCCTCCACAGTACAGGCTCAGTTCTAGCTAAATGATGTGCATATAAGACACATTTAGAGGATAGAAACTCATATCTGAGAGAAGATGAATGCTACTTGAATGCTAATGCTACTGAAGTGACATCTAGCAATTGAGCATCGTCTGTGGTGTGTGTAGCTATTAGCCTGTTAGCAATCTCGTGGTTCTTCTTAATCAGTTTATTTTTGCAAACATAAAAATTCATAGATTTGTTGGTGCAGTTGGTCCAGTGTTTTTCAAACCTCAGAAAAAACCTAAAGAGTGAAATTATATCATGAATTGTGAAAATGTCTTCAAGTATTGTGATGTTGCTATATCACTCACTCTTAGTCTTCAGTTATCATTGGGTTTTATATTACATTTATGTCGCTAAACTTGGTGACTGTCTCATTTCTAGTCCGCAGTTCCCAGTTCACTGCACATTTAGTAATGCAGTCATGGTAAATATGTGTGACTCACTGGTTATAATGATGATCTGTAGTAATTTAAGGAGGCTGATCTCCTTGTCTTCTGGGCACAGTTAATTGAATGAGGTTAAATAGATTTCATTTTTTCTTCTTTTCTTATTTAAAGTCCACAGCAGCAGCCTTTAGGCCACATAGCGCCTCATCAGCTCTGCTAATTAAGTCCAGAGAAAGCGTCCATTTACCATGTTGGCATGTCTACGGTGCGTGTTCTTGTTGACAGCTCATCCTGAATTTAATACCGCTCTATCGACCACACCATACATTTAGTCTGAAGCTGCTGTCACGGACGTCATTCGTGCTGGTGTTAACATGTCCAGACGGTCAGAATAGCAAAGCATATTTCATATCTCATAGACTGGGATGAGCTCAGCTGGCTCAAACATGTTCTAAAAGAGCTTTGAAATGAAAACCATCCCAAGAGGCCCAGAACAGTGGTCAACAGTGCTAGGCTACTGTCTAATAAACTGCAACCAAAAACAGAGTTTCTTCTCACAAGAGTACATTGAGATTTGTACACTTTTGGTTGACCCTCGAAAGGGTCACTACAGGATTTAGGCCTTGCTACTGAAATTACTTAAATTCTAGAGGCAGACAAAGGGAAGAACCCAGAGTCGGTGGCCTAACAAGCTGTATTTGTTTAGTGGAAAACAAATTTTCCTTTTTTCCTTTTTTAAATATAAATCAGTTTTCTGTAGTATACAATCACTGTTAAAGGGAAATTCCACAGATTTTTCAAAAATTTGGCGTATGAAATGATTAAGATGTAAGCAAAGTGCCTGATAATTTGATATATATTACTTTATATTATTATTTTTTTTTCATCTAATTACGGCTGTTATTGTCACTACACAGTAATTAATCAGAAATGTCAGGTTTTATATGGTGTTCTGGGTGATGGTGTGTCTCTTCAGGTTAGTTTTGGGCAGAATTTTGTTGAGCTTGGGTCAGTTTCTGACAAGTTTGGACTAAAAACGCAGTGCTGTGTATCGAATCGGGTTGGAAAATTCTCAGCCTTCTATTTCGGGCCAAAAGTTCAGGCCAAGTACAGTTCAAATTCATCCTACAGCAGGAATGACCTCATTTACATTTATCAGTCTTAAAGGTACAGTAACAAAAGCAGCCTGTTTAATTCTACGGGATAAACAGTGGTTCTAATTTGAATGATCATATCGCTGCTGTCGGAAGAAAACCTCATATCTCCATTATGGTTGTTTTTCAATTTTTGACATAATTTGAAAATGCCTGTTGCTCTTTATATTTGTGTGTAAATTTCATGAAGAATGGACCAAAGAAACATCCCAAAACGACTTTGAGAAATGTCTGGTTCCACTGATTTACATTAAAACTGTAGTAGGTTTTTTCCTTCTCCTGTAAAGTTATCATTTTGGAGATTTTTGAGGTTTTCTTCCAACAACAGGGATATAACAATTAAGTTGTGTATATGTATTTACAGATGTAAACTAAAATACAAAAAATTATATGACCTTTTTTGTTTACATCTTCATATAATTTCTAAACAGGCTGTGTATTGATTCAGTTGAGGCTTATTTTTTACCATAAAATCAAAAATGTGATATAAGCAGAAATGGCTTTTGTAGCTTCTACACGTTTTAATGTGGATTTTATCTCACCTCACCAATCATCCCTTCTTCTACCATTTCAGCCAGTGTCATATCTGTAGGAGATCCAGTAGGAATGAAGCATCTGTCTTTCTACCATTATGTTGATCCTTCGGGATTGAACTGAAATAAAACCAGGACCAAAAAAAAGTCAGTCTGCTGTGGCCACACAGTAAATGGTTAAGGCAATGAACCAGAGACTCTACTGGCTTATGAAGTGATTGCGTGCAAGGGGATGCGTAGGACTCCCTAATGCCACCACACACAGCTCAAACACCTGCAATACCCAGATCAATTTCAGCCCATGTTGGGGACGTGATTTATTTCCATGGGCTTGAGCCACTCACCGTATTGATATTCTTTCTGTTTTACGATTGAGCCCCATATGGTGCTTTTCCACTGAGGCGTCTTCGATCGTGTGGATATTTATAGATCACAAAGGTAAAAATATACAAACCTATTATTCTTCCCTCAGCGGTCATGTTTTTTAACATTTCACACAACAGTTGGTTTACAGGTGTTTGCATATCTTCCATCAAGGTTTGCAGAATGTGTCCAGCTAAGCTGGAATACATCTCATTTGATTAGCCCCTGGAATCTGCAGAATGCTAACAGCTATTATAACCAGTTTAGATATTCTGTATTCTTAGCTTATTAAAACAAGCAGAGACATGATGTGGAAAGGGCCGATTCTAAATTTTCAGTCCAGATTACAGTTGTGTTTGTAAGTAGAAGAGGAGATATTGTATTATGAACGGAATTTAATGAAATGTTTTTGTTTTGTTTGCCAAAACAACTTTTTTTTTGGCATTTCTTGACAAGAAAGCAAATGGAAAAACTTGAACTGTTGATACAAAATGTAAAGTGAATTGTTCCATCAAGAAATCAGTTTCCCAACTTGCCGATGTGCTTGGGTGGCCGACACCTTAGTGGTAGGAGAGGCGAGCCATCAACCGGAAGGTTGTGGGTTCAAATCCTGTGACTGACTAGGCATACCTGGTTGTCCCCTTGGGCAAGGCACGTAACCCAGGCAGCAGCACAAAGTTAGGCAGCAAAATGATGAACTTCCCTTGTAGGGCCAGTAAAGTACATAACTTGTTCATGTACACCAAAACCAAAGAGGGTAAAATAGTAGCTAACACCATCATCTGTATAGGAAAAAAAAGTGAATGGTGCGAGTGATAGCAGGAAAGTAGATATTGTTTCAACTGTTTATGGTGTGTTATACAGACAGAAAAACAAACAAAGTGAAACATAGGGTGCCTTTACACCTACCTTATTAGGGGCTGACCAGTTGAACTTGGTCCATTTTGAAAGGTGTGAACTCTCCTCATGTACTCGACTCCACACCAAACAACTGAACCGTGGTCCCGCAAAAATCAAGAGTCTCGGTTCGCTTCCAAATGAGTCCTGGTTCAGTTTGTTGCTGGTGGGAACACTTTCTCGAGATGTCCGCACCAGACGATGGAATTCAACATCAGAGCATGCTTTTCTGCTTTGTCAGCGCTGCACTCTCCACCTAATCTGCCTGTTTTTGTGTCTCACCCTTGATAGACTCTCTATCGTTCCTGCAGCACGAACTACCACTAATAACGACAGACGAGCAGCAAAATAATAGCAGAGCAATGGGTTTTTCCACATGGATCGCTGAACGTATTGCATCAGCAACCTGATTGGTTACATTAAAACTGACAAACCAATCATGAAGAAGCAGATATCAAGGGTTATTATTAATGCATAGACTGTGACACACATAGAGGCTAAGCTTCTCTATTTTCAAGCACTCAAGGTATAATAAAGTCTAAATAACTTCTATCCATAACTTTTGCCCAGGCCACATTTTATGGTTTATTTTTCCCATATAATTGCATGGGAACGACTTAGCAAGGTGGGGGAATGAGATAATTAAGTCGTGGTCATGACTTGGTAAATAATGGGAATGAGAAAATGCCTTATTAAGCTGTGGTCAAGTCTTAATTATCTCATTCCCATGCCTTACCAAGTCATGGCCTTACACGCATTTTTATTTCTTTGGGATGTCACAAGCAGGGCTCCATACCGGTGGTCAGGACCCCCATGGACCCTCACAGAGCAGGTACTATTTGAGTGGTGGATCATTCTCAGCACTGCAGTAACACTGATGTGGTGGTGGTGTCTTAGTGTGTGTTGTGCTGGTCTGAGTTGATCAGACACAGCAGTGCTGCTGAAGTTTTTAAACACCTCAGTGTGACTGCTGGACTGAGAAGAGTCCACCAACCAAAAATATCCAGCCAACAGCATCCTGTGGGCAATGTCCTGTGACCACTGATGAAGGACTAGAGGATGACCAACACAAACTAAAAATGAGCTATCATCTCTGACTTTGCATCTACAAGGTGGACTGACAAGGTAGGAGTGCCTAGTAGAGTGGACAGTGACTCCTGTGTCTGATCCACTCGTACCAGCACAACATGCACTAACATACCACCACCACGTCAGTGTTACTGCAGTGCTGAGAATGATTCACCACCCAAATAGCACCTGCTCTGTGAGGGTCCATGGGGGTGGTGAGCACTGAAGAACAGGGTAACAGGGGGTTAACAAAGTATGCAGAGAAACAGATGGACTACAGACTACAAAGTGCACCTATAAAGTAAGTGGAGCTGATAAAATGGACAATGAGCGTAGAAACAAGGAGGTGGTCATAATGTTATGCCTGATCGGTGTATATATATATATATATATATATATATATATATAAAAGGATTGATGTGTTTGGAATGATTAATGCTGTGTCCCAGCATTACCTTCTGTCCATCTAATGCTTGTCGTCCTTCTTCATTCATTGTCTGCTACTGTTAATTATGTAATGAAATATAGTGTAATCATATAACTCCATTTAAATAGTAAAACAAAACCACAGTAACTCTAGACTTTTTAAGCGTTCAAGTAAATGTTAAATGGAATGCAAGAGAGAGCTTGCAGGATAGTCTCTCTGCAGCAATTTGAAAGCCTAAGGGACAAGGCCGTCCAGCATTCAAACTCCACTCCACCTGAAAAGCTCCCAAACACGCTGCACGTCTCCACAGCTCTGCTGCTTCTGCTCCTCTTGTTTGGCGTGAGCTGTCGTGCCTCGACGACAATGACAACATTCTTAATGTCTCGATTGTCACGAGGCTTGGCAGGCTCTTCAGGTGCGGTTGAGTAGGTTTATCGTTTCAGTCCTGACCTCCACGGTCCACTTCATGGTCATGCAGACAGACCAGTTGAGGACGAGCTCTTCACAAACGTGATCAGTTTATTGCGCTGCCAAGTTCTGCTTGGTCTCCAGTCCACGTCTGCACAATACCTTTTCAACTTTCGTCGTGACTCTCTCTTTCTTACTTACTCTGTGTGTATATATGTGTATGCGAGGGAGGGAGAGTGCAAATCTGTTGTTGTTATACTCTTCCATATTTTGTGGAACGCAAAACTAGTAAAACAGATATTTATCAGTAGAGTCTTCCTTCTGTACTGTCGGAGCGAAAACTGCAGTGTTTGGATGGTGCTCCACACTCTTTATGTGTAAAGGTTGCTAGAGGTGCATGATATTGCATTCATATCAGAATTAGCAGCTAATTAAAAAAATAGATTAATTAGCATCGGACAGATGATTAGATTTGTTTTTTTCAGGCGGATATTTGATGATGTATTTATTGTAATTTGGTCGTAGATCATCGAACCCATGATGTCATTTGTGATAACATTTGTGATGACTTTGGGTGTCCCATTGCTTTGTACAGCAGTTCTGCTAAATAACTAAAAAGGTTAAGTAACAAAACCCTGAACATTATATAAACTGAGTTTTAATATTGGCCGATTAATTAGCCCTTTATTACACTACGGACAGTGTGGTAAAATGGGTTTTATGTTGGACATTCACTGGACAATGTAAGGTGAGAGAACGAGATAATTAAGTCGTGGCCATGAATTAAGCAGTGAAACCAACCAAATGAAAAAGATACAATGTCACAAAAACCCAAATTCTGATTTGGACTTTAGCAAACAGGTTAGGTATGAAAACATTCTGTACACCTAGTGCACAATTTTACATGGCCATGACTTTATTATCTCATCCCCACGCCTTACTAAGTCAAAGCCACAACTTAATTATCTCATTCCCATGCCTCACTAAGTCATGGCCACGACTTAATTATCTCATCCCCGCGCCTTACTATGTCATGGCCACGACTTAATCATCTTATTCCCATGACTTAATTTTCTCGTTCCCATGCCTTACTAAGTCATGGCCATGACTTAATTATCTCATTCCCACAGTTTACTAAGTCGTGGCTACGCATTAGGACCTTGTCCCCACGCCTTACTAAGTCGTGGCCACGACTGAATTTTCTCGTTCACACACCTTACTAATTCATGGCCATGATTCAATCATATCATTCCCATGCCTTACTAGGTCAAGGCCACAACTTAATTGTCTCATTCCCATGCCTTACTAAGTTATGGCCATGACTTAATCATCTTATTCCTATGACTTAATTGTCTCATTCCACGACTTAGTCAGTAATTAATAATTAATTAGTACACAGTTCCTATTTGTTTGCTCAGTTTAATATATTGGGGGAAAAAAAACACACGTATAACATGTGCCACAACTTTTGCCGAGGCTATAATTTATGCTTTTATTTTCCCCCAATATGTTAAATTCAGCAAATAAACAGTAATAGTGCATTACATAGTACATTTCCCCAAAATCGACAAAACATGTCATTTAACCAGGGGTGCCCAAACCTTTGCACACTACTGTCTATCACTGTGGTAAAGACTTCAAAGTAAAATTATTTCAGATTTTACATATTTAATACTCGTCCATATGGTATGAAGCTACATATGTTTTGCTTCATTATCAACAGCTTGCGTTGAAATATGGCAGCTGCCAATAGTGACATATGTGCACCTCCCCCAAATCTTCCTCTTCACTGATGTCTACCTGCTGTGGTTCTCTGTGTCAAACTGCGGAGCCGATTTCACTGCATGTTTAGCAGCAAAGGCAGCGTGAAGACTGTGCAACATGTGTGTTGTGTTCCTTGTGAAGCCCTCAAAGAAAGGCAGAGGGAATAACCAAGGGGACTTGTTTGTTACAGGTCAAGTTCGGAGGTGGACAGAGGTGCTCTTTGAATATTTTCTCAGGTGTAGAGGTGCTGGAATCTCAAATATGGACGTGGGTCAGCTGGCAAGATCCAGCATCTTCTAGGTCAGTGGAGTTGTCTGTTGAGAGAAAATACATCAGTTACGTGATCGTTTTCCAGTCCCCTTGCCAGGGCCGTTGAGACACTACGTTAGTGGAGATTCTGGGGTGGACAGTCGTTAAGGTGCAGCTGTTTCAGTGGACAAAGTGGGTCCACAAACAAAGGTGCTTGCACAGGATGAGATTTTAACACTTTGATGAGCAGCTTGGTGACTCTGAGCCAAAGCGTTTGGGCCTCCTCTGGGACAATGACAGTGGTCACCATTAACGCTTAAATTCATGGACATTTGTACCGCAGAGATTTGCTTTAAAAAAATCACCATCGGACAGATCTTGTAGGTTTGACTGATATTTCAAACAGATATTTGATGATATTTGATATATGCTAATCTAGATAGAATTAGCCCTAAATTGTATTAATGTTTATTTATTGGCATCAGCAGAAATGTACACGTAAAATATCGGAAACCTGCATTGCCCCGCAATTCCTGCCTAAGTACATCCCAGTTTCACCAAATGTACGTATACAAATTGGGTCATTAGCAAATCCAAGTCTGTATGTAGCACAAACAGATCTGTAAACTGAAGGTATGTCTGTTCAGTCTCATCCAAGTATCTTAATACTGACTCAGCCAATCGATCATTGTGTTTTCATAGAAGACACAGCCACAAAGTTTAGGCCTGACATGCAATTTGCTAATATGCACTATAGTAAAAATCTTTTTTCATAGGTGCATATTGTGACATTCTAGACTGATATGTTTTGTTTTTGGTTTAAATGGCCACTTCATTTTGATTAATGTCTGTGATAATTCAGCTGCGAGTTATTTTAAAATGCGAGCAGTAAAGACGCTACATTTTTTACATGTGTATAATGGTATACATGCTCAACTGAGAATTTTTTGGACTACTTATGTAAAATAATAATTTTATTATATTGTGAATATGCCATGATTTCCTATTGCTCTGATATGTGTCCAGTAGCCTGCTCCTTGCTCTCGATTTTGAATGACCTGTTAAATGTCAGTTTTTCTATGCCGATTTTTTCCAATTTTCTACCTAATTTAGTCATATCCAGTTCTACTCCAATTACACAATACCACCAGCACTAATAAGGCAAAGGCAAACACAAGCTTCCTCCAAGTCACATGAAGCCAGCTACCACATCTTTTCGAAGCTGCTAAGGCAACGTCAACTGGTCAGAGAACGCTAACCACCAATTCTGTTATGTCAGTTAACAGACGCCTGCGTGGGCTATCATCACACTGAGTGATTGGTGGAGAAGGAGGGCCGTTCTACCTATCGAGAGAGTACAAGGCCAATTGTGTTCTCTTGGACTCCTGACCACAGACGGCTGTAGCATGACCAGGGATCAAACTCATGATCTCCTGATGATAGGGCCAACGCTTAGCCAGTTATGCCACTTAGGAGCCAGTTTTAACTCAGTTTTAACTGAGAAGCAATGCGCAGCACGGCTGCTGGTAAAGAAGAACACTTCTGTGATGTTTTCATTTTTAACCAGTTGCGAGTGAAAAATGTGGTGGGAGTGTATTTTCTACTTGATTCAGTGTCACGTTGTTCACGTTCAGTGGCCGAAAATAGACTTGATGAATAATAGCCACACCGTGCAGGCATTCAATTTTTAATTTTCCACTTAAAAATAGTTCCACATTCCAGACATTTAAACCTCTTTGTTTTCTGAAAACATGCCTCACTAACGCAGGTGTTTGTGACAGTGAATAGGGCTTACACAATTATTTTAGCAGACACTAGATCCATTAAAATATGACTGGGTTGACCCAAATGGACCTGATCTGTAATAGTGTAAAATTTTAAATCATTTTATTCACCATAACAAAATGATAAAATCTAATTGTTATTCATGGCTATTTCCTATAACTAATTTGGAGGAAGTTTTAGGGGGTGAAATGAGGTGATGGGTCACTAGTCACCTAAGATATGCATCTAATGGTTAATGAACACCTGACTTTCTAGAATGTTATATTTCTTAATATCTGTTTTATAGCTAATATTTATTTGTCATTTTGTCACAAACATTTAAAACATGAAACAATAAAAATAGATATTAATTTTAAAGTCTGCTAAAGTGAGCCAGTAGTCTGGCCCTGTTTGTAATCTGACAGCAGTCTGAAAGTGATGTTAACCGCTATATCATCCAGAAAGCACTTGTTAAAATAAAAATTGGTCCCTTCCGTAACTCTCTGCTTTAGCTGTTTGAGGCAATATGTTTTCTGGAAGACAGGAAGATGGAGTAGCCGCTGTTGTCACAGCAAAGTGTTTTTATTCTCAGCCACTGTATACTGCAATAGAGTAATGGACTGTAATAGACATCTCGCCGCGCTCTATCAGTTCAGTGAACAGAAGAAAAGGGAGGCAGGCTCCACTTTAAGTGTTTTTGGCAGCTTAACTGATAGTAATGAAACATAATAGGCAGCCATAATAACTGTCGCTATTACTTAGTGAGCCTGTGAAAGGAATAAAGAGCACAAGCTTGAGATGAAGTGCTGATCTGTTTTTATTCTATACTTGTTTCATTGTTTCCTGTATGAAATAATAGCGTGAACTTTGACTGAGGTAATGGTGACTAATCAGAGCTTTTACTCACTGTGTGCGTGTGTGTTTTATGGATGGTGTGCAGAGGTAGGTATTTTGTTGCCATTTTGTAGTTGCCCACAAAAAGAAGTCTGGGTCGAAGCATGTTTTTTCTCTGCACTTGCAGAAAAAAGGTATGAAACTATCACTTGGGCAGTACCCCTTTTTTCACTGGGGTGGAACCCTCAAGGGTACATCTCAGTACCTTTAGTCAGGGAACATAACTGTACCATAATCCATTAAAATGATATTTTCTAAGTTGTATTGACTCCACACACCCCGTCTCGTCTCTAGGCTTTTATTTTATTGTTCTGTTTTAAAACATTAGGTTATGAAAAGGTACAAATATGTACTTTTCACCTGGAAAAACGTATTTAAGGCTCACAACTGGACCTTAAAACCACTGTTGTACTTTTGAGAGAATATGTACATTATTTGTACCTTGATAAACGAAGAATGTACCTGCACAGAACCGTTAATTCTAACAGTGTCTGGGGAAAATTCATTATGTTCTTAAAAATTGCTGTACCTCTTGTGGTCAACAAGTCCAGTGTACACTTTCCCACCAAATGTCCCTGGATCCTCTGCATTACAAGATTAGTTAGTCGTCAAAATATGAATGCGCAGAGTGTTAGCTTGCTTGTAGAATGGATGTACTAGTGTTAGTATTTTGATTACTTAATGACCTTTTGAGAGGATTCAGTGACATTTGGAGGATAATGTACACTGGACAAAAGGTATCAGCTTTGGAACATTTTTGTTTGCCACCAGGTGCAATAGCTGTTATTTTTGAAAATGTCTTTTTTCCCCGAAAAACAAATACAGCTTAGACAAAGAGTTCCTTATTTAGGCATACCACTGACAACAAAATGATGTACAACTTTAGAGGTCTGTACTATGTATGCACTGAAATTTCAGCCTCTGAAAACTGTCACACACCTGGCACAGGTTTCAGCCGAAAGAGAAACACAGTCAAATATTTTGACAGGTGAAAAGCAAAGATTAAATAGGCCTACAAACAAAGTGTCAATATCAAATCATTTTAATACTAATGAAAGTGAAAAATACTCTCCTGCTCCAGTTGACGCAGATACCTTCAAACAGTTTGAGCAGCAGTGGATCAACAGTGAAAGTGTCAGCTCTATGGAACTATTTCTTTGTTTCTATGAGGGCTGTCAGACCAGAGATTCATAACCTCTTCACTACAGGTTTAATAGTGCTTGAAAACAAAAGCAGAAAGTCCCTGCAAGCTCACCAAGACCATCTTGAGACACTATAGAAATGTAAAATGCCCTGAACATTCAGGTCCTCAAATTATTATCCTCTGCAATTATTCTGAACGCAGCTAAAGACTAGAGAGAGTGTTTAAGAGAGAACACATGGAGGTGTGAGTGAGAGAGATCAACAGATAAACTACATTAAAAAATCACTCTTGGAAAAACATAAGGGCTCCCGAGTAGCGCAACCATCTTAGCGTTATCCTTGTCAGGGGTTTACGATTCTTGGTGACTACACTGCCGTCTGTGGATGGGAGACCAGGAGAGCATAGTTTTTCTTGCTTTCTCTGGGTGAGTGTGATGGCTTTCTCCCCACCCCCAGATCAGTCAGCATAGTGCTAGCCAACACAGGAGTCGGTCAGCTGATGTAACAGAATTAGCAGTTAGTGTTCAAGTGTGTTGAGCTGTCCAGTGATGTTGCGTTAGCTTAAAAGATGCAGTGGCACTTCCCGTGTGTTGCAGGAAGCACATGCTAGTGTTCACCCTGTTGGCTTGGTTGTATCGTGTCATTAGGGTAGACCTAGCTAGTGGGTGGAATTGGCAAAGCCTAAATTGGGCAAAATATAATTCTAATAAAAATAAACAGCTCAACCTAGCCCTATGTTGGTTGTGTGTGTGTGTGTGTGTGTGTGTGTGTGTATGTGTGTGTGGCAGGTGATTCCTACTGTGGTAATAACAGATTGCTGGATAGCAGTCTTTAGCTGAGTAGTGAACTATTGCTGTACTGCTGTACTGTAGTGATTCAGCATGATGTTCACACAGCAGAAACGAGGAGCAGCTTGTGTGTGTGTGTGTGTGTGTGTGTGTGTGTGTTTGTGTGTGTGTGCACATTTTCGCTGCAGACATAACAGAGTTAACCTACCAAAAAAAAACTGACTTTGTAGAAGACAAGCCTGCTGGAAACCAGACAAAATAAACATGCTTGTGTTTCTGGTTACACACTTGTAGGTCAACATTTCTGATTTGATGGTTTTTGTTGTGGTTAGGTTGGTTTATAATTTGATAGTGTTTGCTACTTGTTTAAAAAATCACATGTTTCCTGCCTATAAATCTCTTCTTGTCAAAATAATTCAATTACTAAAGCTGTTCCATGCCCAGCTCTTGCTGACCTGGTTCTCCAGGCTGGCCATGGGCATTGTGACTCCCAGCCTCGTCCCAGGCTGCTGAACCTCAGCCAGGACAGCGGCTGTGTGTGTGTCCCAAACCCAGGAAATCCCCTCAGCCTTTGGCTCACACTGACAGCACTGCCCTTGTGCTTCGCTCTCCCGTCGATATTGTTTGTCCACTGTGGAAGGAAGTTAGAGTGGTGGAAGCCCTTTCATCTGAGTTTTTTGTATGTACTCATACTAGCGCAGTGTCAGTGTCACTGTGGTGCTGAGAATGATCCACTATCCAAATTATACCTGCTCTGTGGTGGTCCTGTGGGGGTCCTGACCACTGAAGAACAGGGTGAAAGGGGGCTAACAAAGCATGCAGAGAAACAGATGGAGTACAGTCTGTAATTATAGAACTATAAAGTGTACTTGTGTGATAAGTGGAGTTGATAAAATGGACAGTGAGTGTAGTTACAAGGTAGGTGTACTTAGTGAAGTGGCTGGTGTATTTGGTGCAGCAGTACAGTGCAGGCACAAACTTCATCTGGAACAAGCAAAGTGAATTTGCATTCATCTCCTGTTTTGTGAAAAATTCAGTTTCCCAATCAAGTACAATAATGACGGTCAAAGATTGTAGACTGAAAGGTGACATTGTGCTGACTTTGCATTACTGCTGGTGCTAATGCTTTAACTATGCTAAGAGCGCTTTGTTAGGAAGACCTGTACACCTACTAATTTATGCAATTATCTAATCAGCCAATCATATGGCAGCAGTGCAGTGTGTACATTCATGTGCATATGGGCAGCAGCTTCAGGTAATGTTTATAACAACCATCAGAATGGGGGAAAAAATGTCCCTGATTTTGACCGTGGCATGATTGTTGGTGAAAGACAAGCTGGCTTTAGCCTTTCTATAACTGTATAGTTGGATTTTCACACAACATTCTCTAGAGTTTAGGCTGCTGAGTTTAAGCTGAGGCTACAGTGGGCAAAGACTCAGTAAAACTGGACAATTAAAGACCGAAAACATTGTCTGGACTGATGAATCTCGATTTCTGCTGAGGCACAAAGATAGTAGGGTCAGAATTTGGTTCCAACAGCATGAATCCATGAACCCATTCTGCTTTGTGTCAACAGTCCAGGCTGGTGGAGGTGGTGTAATGGTGTGGGGAATGTTTTCTTGGCACACTTTGGGCCTGTTTATACCAATCAATCAAACTGAATTCCAGAGCCTATTGGGTTATTGTTGCTGACCATGTGCCTTCCTTCATGGCCACAATTTACCGTCTTCTGATAGCTACTTCTTGCATGAAAATGCACCATGTCACAAAGCAAAAGTGCTCCCAAACTGGTTTCATGAACATGCCAATGAGTTTAATGTTCTTCAGTGGCCTTCCCAGCTCTGAATCCACCTTTGGGATGTGGTAGAATGGGATGGAGCATGAAAGTGTACCTGAATAAAGTGCGTGATGCAGTCATGCCAACAGGGGCCAGAATCTCAAAGAAATGTTTCGAACAACTTGAGGAATCCATGACAAGAACTGTTTTGAAAGGCCCTACCCAGTTTTAGTATAGTGTTCCTAGAAAGTGTATGGTGAGTGTATATAATCGACTACATTACACTCTTCACTTAACCTTGAAAAGGCTGCGGTTTGGTCACACATTGTGACAAGATGAAGGATCAAATAAAAAACTTGCACCACAAACTCTCTGACCTCCTATAAAAAGCTACCACTGCTGGTAATTTGAAGAATTGGTCACACAGTCTGATGTGGTGCAACAGCAGCTTGTACTTCTTTATTCACAACCATCATATACCAATTTGACAAGCTACCATAATCATAGACCAGCTACCATCACGATTTTGCCCTGACAGAATAACTGACTGTAATCCACTGCGTCTTTCTTACAGCGTGAATCAGGCAGGACTCAGTAGAAACAGAAGCTGAATGAAGGTTTGTGTACTTCATACTTTCATACAGGCTTCCAGGTTTCAGACGAAAGGGCCTAGACGTTGGTTATGTGGGTGGTGGATTCAGACATGGCAAGTAAACTCACCACTTGAGTTTTCAAACTTGCAGGCCTGGCATCACTCTTGGCATCGCTCGATGCCCCTATGGTGCTCTGCACTGGCACTGCCGTCTGTGCCTCAAACCTCTGCCCAGTGACTTTGAGCCTGACCATTAGACCGCTGTGTTTGGCATCGCTTGCTGCCAAGACATGACTCATGAGGAACAGAGCCAGACTCTTCTGCCTCTACCTGATGAAACAGTGCTTCACTATTCACTCAGCTCAGAGCGTACATGGTATTTTCTAGTATCAGAGATATGGCACAGTGTTAAAGAATGCTCTGTTTTGCTTTTGCACAAAAGACTTCTGACACTTCCGCTGTGTTTCCAGGTGCTTTTCATAAGCTTTAACCTCTTAAACTCCAAGGCAGTTCCAGACTTCTATTCTTTATTCTTAAAACTAACGAATAACTGAGCCAGTTTGCAGTGTTTTCCATGTAATTACTGAATACTATCATTAAGATGTGATAAAAGTCTCCAAATTCAAAAAAAAATGAAGTGTTACATAATTTTAGAGGGGCTATAGAAGTTTTAAAGCAAATGCAGTGAGCACAAATCTTTGCATTTTAAAATATCCTTATAGGAAACTGATACTTAAACCAGCTTAGAAATCCTGAAGTGGTTGTAAACTGTATTTTATCTTGTCGTTTATGTAATTTTTCAAATTCGGGATGCCTGATATCGTAATCATATCAATATTGGCAAATTGCTTGTTAATTTCTGCAGCTTCTGACATTGAATGTAATCATTTTATGGGTGCCAGGGAAGAATGGAGGACTGTCCATAGTTCTCCACTTCAGCAGAGAAGAGCCTGCCACTGCACATTAAGCCATTTTTTTAATACAGTTTAAAAAATTTATCATCATCAGACCGGAGTTTATTTTTGAGCGATGTTTTAAATCAATATGTGATGATGTATTTATGTCTTTATTTGTATAAAGAGTGGAATGTTTAGGCGAAGCAAGGCTACTGTGCTGAAATGTCTTTGTAATGCTAAACTAGATAGATGTAGTCCCAGTTTTACATTTTATAAATTGCTGCTGTGAGAAGAAAACCTTGTATCTCCAAAATGGTAACTTTACAGGAGAAGGAAAAAACATACTTTACTTTTAATGTAAGTCAATGGAACCAGAATTTTTTCCAGGTCATTTTGGGCTGTTTCTTTTAGTCCATTAATCATGAAATTTACACACAATGTGAAGCTCAACAGGTATTTTCAAAGTATGTCAAAACTAAAAAATGACAAAAATGGAGATACAAGCTTTTCTTCTGACAGCAGCGAAATGTTTATGTACCATCATTGGCAGATATTCACATGAAAAGTCAACCGAGTATTCCCAAATTCCCGATGCACCCCTTGTTCACACTATACCTCAATTGTATGACTGCTATGGACTAAATAGCCAATTATGAAAGAAGCTGAACTTGTAAACAGTAAATCCAGGGTTCCGTATTTGGGGGAAATTACAGATTGCTCAAATGGCATTTAACTAAAATTTCTACAAAGGCTGTTTTAGAGAGCATATCTTGTAGGCACAATTCAGAAAATGGTGTGACTAAAGGAAATGTGTAAGCAGATTAGCCGACTATACACATACAGCTGTTAACATTAGGCACTTTAATCTTTTAACTAGTGCTTAGTGGTGGTGATAAAATTCAACATCATGGCAGTTTCCAAATCACAGTATCACAATACTGGATAATAAGTAGGTTTGCATCAATAAACCTCATGCACTCTTCCTGAGTACTGGTACTGTACGCTTATTGTCAAACCTGACACAGTTTGTTATGATTGGGCTGTTTTCTTCTGTTCTCGTAAAACTACTACAAACATTTGTAGACGACCAACATTTCCTCTGAAATCAAGGGTATTAATAGGTTATTCAGTGTTTCCTCTAGATTTGCTTCAGGCTGGGTGGTAGACCTTTCAAAGCTACCATTGTTGTTGTATGTACATGGTGTCATTAAGCCCATGCTGGGCTGGAGTAGTATTATTGTGCATTGTACATTGCACATGTGAATGTATCAACGCGCATGTGAAGACGTGCTCTCTATACATTTATTTTTTAAGAAATGCAATAATGATTGATTAGAAGTTTATAGAAGTTTATATTTACAGTCACTTATAGTCAGTTAATTTAAATCAGAAGAATTCAAGTGCTCCAGTTCATAGAAAGAATAATCTGCATATATTTCTATAGAACTGTATAAGAATACTGTTCATAGTTCTTTAATCCAACACTAAATACTGCTTGGACTGTGAAGTCTGCTTTTGATTATTAGAAAGCCTTGAAGAATGCTGTAGGAAGTTGGTTGTTTACGACTGCAATCAGCCAGAACAAAGAACTATCACTGGTCCATAGAATGATAAAGATGAAACATCTTTTCATGACTTTTCATGTTTTTTTCAACACCATATTTCAATAAAACCACCCCAAACTAACATTTCAACTTATCTCTCTTATATTATGAAACTCTGGAGGCACAAGAGCATTAGTGAGGTCAGGTACTGATGTTGAATGGTCAGTTCAGGATCACTCCAACTCACCCCAAAGGTATTGGATGGATCTCCAGCACTCCAGAGAACACAGTTCCACTGCTCCACAGCTCAATGCTGGGGGGCCTTTAGCTGATCTTTAGGGCTTGAGCCCTCTAGCCGATGGTTGGCCTTGGGCTTGCTGAACTTGGGCTCATGTGTGGCTGCTCCATTTTATTGGTCAATGCTTTTTAATAGTGACTAAAGAGACTGTGTGTGTGCAATCAGAGCACCTTAAATTCCCTAAATTCACTAATTAGACAGGGTGTCTGGATACTTTTGGAAACACAGTGTATGTATATGTAAATATATATGTTGTGAGCCACTACTGGATATGTATTAAGCAGTAGGCATTCTACAGGTCAGTTGCGATGGTGGTGATTGTGGTAACATTTTATTGTAGGGCAGTGTTCATAAGGCTATGCTACACCTACATAAACTCTTTGTGACAACTGACATAAACCTATATATATATATATATGTATATATATATATATATATATATATGTATATGTATATGTATAAAGGCTTATTCCAGTAGGTGCCATCTTATATAAAGGCCGCTGTTGTCAACACCTAACACCTAACATGTCAGGTGACAATGATGTTTCTGACAATAGGTTGTCATGACACGTTCTTAGGTGAAATAACATAGCATGCTACATGATGTCTCGTCATCAGCATTTTGTCACTGGGACATACACTGAGCTACAAAGTGTTTGTCAACTTGATATCAAAGTTGGCAAATGCAGCCTTTTATGACAAATGACACCTATTGGAATAAGTGTTTATGAATATTTATGTGAGTTTATATCAGTCAACATGAAGGGCCTATGTAGTCTTATGAACACTACAGTAAAGTGTTGCTGTAATTTATGGTAACACTTCCAGTTAATCCTGTTTTCATAATGCTTTATAAATGCATTTATAAGTCATTTGGCATACACAATACATAGGCTTGTATAATTGCAAAAGTAGTCCTAGTTACTTTCATAACACTTTATAAAGCAGGAGTATGTAACTTTATAATGTCAACCTTCATAATACATTATAAAATGATAAAATCTGCTCATAAGCACATTGAAAACACATATGTTGTGTAATTTAATGCACTTTTATAAGCACGACATTGCTTGTTTAATTGTTCACAATAAACTATGTTCTATATAATATACAAATTACTATTGTGTGTTCTACATCATCAGTTAGGTGTGGTTATCTCACTTCATTTAAAGCCTGTAAGGAGCACTTATAAGGCTCCATAAGGTATTATGTCATTAAATAAAATTGACTTTACATCTATATGACCTTGTAAAAAAGCTTACTTCACTTGACACTTGTAATGACCTGGCATTGAACTATGATGTGCTATATGTAGGGACTAATGCAATACAACTTTAATGTATAAAATGTTTAGAGTTTATAATGCTACATACTCTTGCGTTATAAAGTTTTATGGATGTAACTAGAACTACTTCTAAGAAATTACACAAGCTTATGACAGGCATTAAAAAGCATTATGTGTGCCACATAACACTTTATAAACGTACTTTTAAAGCATTATGAATACAAGATTCATAGTAATTGAAGCTGATATGACTAGCTTTAAAAGGCCTCCCATACTGAAGTATGCTTTCTTTCTTTCTTCTCTGTCTTTTTAAAGCCAGAAGGATAGTCAGAATAAAGGGATGCAGAGAGTAAATGTTAAAATGCTAATTAAGCCTCAGACCAGCAGGGGAGATAACTTGACAAGTGAGAAATCTCGTGAGAAAGAAAGCCATGTTGGGAAAATGCTCATGAGGGAAGACATTCTTCAGTCGCCTTTTCTTTTACAGCCAATGAAAGCATAAGCTCATCACAATCAAGATCAATCGAGACGTGCGCTTTGAGCGAGTCACAAAGGGAATTTTACTGCACTCTGATCCTGAATGTTTTCTTTGAGGGATCCGGCCACCATTAGGAGCTGCTCGCTCGCGAGGTTGCGTTTGCTTTTAAAGCGAAAGCCCTTTTAAGGATCCGCTATCTGAAATGCCTTGCAGTCTGTGCCAATGGCAATTAATAATGGATGATGCCGGCCGCAAAGTTAATTTAACTCCAACAAAGACTGGCAGCTTATTTGCTGATGAGATTATTAAACACACACTTAGAGACACACACACTTGCATGTCTTCTTGGCTGTCTGGGTGGTTACGGCTGAAATTGGCCATTAAATGGAGCGATCACGGCATTCGTTCCTGCTCATGCTGAAAGATCGCATCCCGGCGTCTGATTGGCCCAGCCAGGAGACACGAGAGAACAACCTGCTTCGTTAATAAATAAAAGCCCTTTAGCTCTCAGCCTCTCAGAGATTCTTCATCATGAGGTGCTGCTTTGCAAACAGTTAACCTAATATACTCAGAGAGGTAAAAAGGTCACACAGTGACTTCTGCTGCTGACCTTTTCACCATTTACTTTTTCTTTCCAATAAGATGAGACCTGTTAACCCTTCCAGATCTACGTTAAGGCATCTCTGCTTTTGTGTTTGTGATTGTGTTGTCTATTTTTACAGTTCAAATATTATACAGATCACTTCAAATATTATACAGATCACTTCAAATATTATACAGATGCATGCAAAAGTTTGTACGCCCCTGGTCAAAACATTATGCATTCTGTAGATTTTCTAGGTGAAAATAAGTGAACACATCCTCTACAGAGAACAAGCTTAAATATGCCAAATTAAAGTGCTCAATTCCTATTTATGCTGAATTAGATGTCATTCTTTAACAGAACTTAAACATTGGACCGAAATGTAATTCTTCAGGCCCCATGGTGCAACACACAACAGCAGCACATTACACAGGAATACATATAATGTAGATACATGGCAGGACAGTGTAAAACGAGAGCAGAGTATACAATAAATACACAAGACAGTAAACATACAAGCAGCTTTACAGAAAAATCAGGTCCAAAGCCTCTATGAGCATCGCCAAGGAAAAACTCTCTAAGAGCAAGAGGAAGAACCAAGACTCAAAAGGGGAACCCATCCTCCTCTGATCAACACTGGATAGCAAATAGTAACACAATATAAAGCAATATAAACAGAGTATAAGGTTTTAACATTACTATAAAATATTACAGTTCAGAAAAGGGGAAAAGCAGGTGAAGCAATGTCTATGATTACAGTATACAGTGTTAACAGAGTGCAGCAGAAACTCCAGCAGGTCGAGCTACTACAGCCTAACTAAGAGGGAGAGCCAGAAGGTAACAGAGACATGAGGTTCTGCCTGAGATGTTAGCGCCCCTCCGCTTCACCGTCAACAAACTCGAGTGAGCGAGTGAGACCAGCAGGATGGCAGGGCAATAAATACACATGATAATTAATAGTAGACAGGACAAGAAAACCATATGAATGGGCATCATATAAATGTATATACACACATGCCTGTATGTGCATATATTGGATTCAAAGCAGTGTGTAAATGATGAAGGAATTTCAGACATTGTCAACTGTTAACTGTACAGAAAGACTGAGGTCTCACAGCAGCATTCAAATAATGAAAGAATTACAGAGTTGAAAGTCCAGGTGTGCAGTGATGGTAAAGAGGTGGGCGATCAGTCTGTGGTGGATGTTGGAAAGGATCTAGATTAGTCCAGGTGGACGTTGGAAGGGATCAGTGCATTCAGTAATCTGACCGCCTCAGGGTAGAAGCTGTTGCAGAGTCTGGTGTTGGTGGAACGGATTCTCCAGTGCCTTGTGCCAGATGGCAGAAGGGTGAGGAGTCTATGAGAGGAGTGGGAAAGATTGTCCACAATGCTGGTGGCCTTGCAGGTGCAGAGCTTGTGGTAGGAGGTGTCGATGGTGGGTAAAGACACACCTGCTGTAAATTCCTGTGGTCCGAGGTGGCGCAGTTCTCATACCAGACAGTGAGCTGGTCAGGACGCTCTCTACTGTCACAGCAGTGAGGATGGAAGAGGGAAGTTTAACATAGTGGGAAAATAATAAAAATGGAACTGTTGCATAGGTCACATTTTATGTTTCATTTTTTCCAACATACTAAATTCATCATATTAACAGTGTTTAAAATTGTTAATTTCTCTGTAGAAACCCAACAATACATGTTATTTGACCAGGGATGCCCAAACGTTTGCATATGACTATTTATCCCCAGATTTATCGCTCAGCTACTGAGGTGTAGAGTCTTATGATTTCCATGATGTGGAGAATTCGCAGCCATTAACCAGAAGGTTATGGGTTCAAATCGCACGACTGACCAGGTATACCTGAGCTTAACCCTCCACTGCCCCAGGTTGTGCTGTGGCGATGCGGTGCTGATCCCAAAATGGGCTTAGTTAGGCAGCAAAATGACAAATTTATTAAGGACCAATAAAGTACATAACATAAACACTATGAGTGAAATCATTAAAGAGTTGTTGTTGTACTGCAATTAATAACAAAAAACACATCAAATAAATCCACATTTAGCCTATGAATAACATTATAACACATAAAAAAGTTTTAAAAATTGAAGTAAACTGATGAAAATTACTGGCTAATCAGGTGAAACCTGCAACACCGCTAAGAATTCTGGTAAGCTCCACCCACACTTATTTATACATTTATTTGAGTTAAAAAAATGTGTGGGCTGAGAACTTTACAGTCATTCAGTAAAGCTCTGTCAAACTTAAACTTTTCAATTGTTATCTGTTTAGCTTATTAAAATTCAGTCGGGCCATAAAAGGAAAGTGATGATATGTTACAAATGTGTTTTATGTTATGAATTGTGAGTGGTTTAGGGTTGTTCTTGTAAGAAATTTGGGACATGAAAATGAAAGTGACCATAAAACCACAGTTCAGTAAGTTGCTCTAGCAGCTGGCCGGTATAGTCCTGCCAAAGATCTACAACAGAGAGCCTTTGAAGGGCTTACTTTGACCCCTCATTTTAATCTCGACACTCATCTCCAGAGCACATTACAACTAAGGATGTTGAGCGTTTACACACACATGCACTGTTTAAGGAATATCGGGGGAGAATGACAGGAAGCTCTTGTTTGTTATTAGAGTCTATGTCTGATCTGATTGCAGTGTAAACTGGCAGAAGCCCAACCTTTAAAAACTGTGACCCAGATTCATGCAGTAATTATCCCCTCTAATCAGTGCAGATCTTTAAAATGAGAGATTGAATTGTATTTACTTTGCGTGTATATACTGTGGTGCGAAGAGTTAAATCAGTTAAGTTTGTTTGGGACAGGAAAAAAAAAATAGTAATTAGTTTTTATAAATGATGTGATGTGAAGGGTTAAATCAGTTTGTGTGGGAAAGGAAAATAATCAGTTATTATGTATTCATCCATTATAATGTCTTTTGAACTGTAACTGACCGGTATATCGTTATAAATATTTATTAACTATTATAAAAACATCATGAACATCTAAAATGCCATGGTAACACTTTCTATGAATGCCACCTTTGTAAGCATCTATAAACACATTCATAACATGTTATAATGCATTCATAAGACATTATAAACATAGCTATAAATATTTATAAAAATGCATTACATGCTATAGCCATGTTTAGTATGCATTATGAATTGTTAACATAATACATTATAAGTACTGATCATAACAAATTATAAGAGCTCATAAGTCGTATTTGTCCGCTCTAAGTAAAGTGAAGCGTACTGTACTAAAGCCTCCTCCAGTGTTAAGAGTGAGGCTTCAATTTGAAGTATTTACTGAAGTATTTACTGAAACACTAAAACATTCACAATAAAGCACATTACAGGCTTCAAATGTCAGAGTTTAAACTAGTGCTGCCATCAGTGTTTTACTCAATGTGGGAAAGTCAATGTACACCACCGTTAGCTTGGTATTTGTCTTTACGCTCTCCTAGCTGGGACTGACTTCTTTGGCACTGACATTATAACATGTTATTAACACTATTTATAATGCATTATATTAACAATTCATAATGTATAATAAGCATGGCTATAAAATGTAATTCAGTGTAATTCTTTTTTATAAATATTTAGAACCATGTTTATAATGCCATGTTTATAATACATTATAACATGTTATACATGTGTTTATAGATGCTTACAAATGTGACATTCATAGAAAGTGTTACCAATGCCATCATTGAGTGGTGTAAGTAAAGTCTTTGATATTTTAGGTTATTCACGTTTTAATGTATTGCTTTTGTCTGTCAGTGTGCATTCTGCTCTATAATATACTGTAAATCTTTTATTAATGCATGATTAGCTGCGAGAGCTCCCTTCCCTGAAAGGTTGATTAGGTGCCACTTAGGTATTGTGATTATAAGCTCCCTGGACAAAAATTTAGTCACCTTGCGTGTTTAAGGTGGTAGTAACTTCAGGCTTCTGCAGATGGCGTTGCACAAGGATGATCAGGCTAAAAATACCTGCAGGGTTTGTAACAGGATTCATATATTGAGAATAGGTGGTACAGTACAGTGAATGTCTCATTTGATGTGTGGAAAATCACAAAGCAGATGTTAATGATTGGCAAAAAGGAGTAATTGCTTTTGGATATGCTAAAGGCCTCAGTGTGAAGGAAGTGGCTGAATTTTCAGATGTATGGAAGCATACGGTCATACAGGTCGACCAGCAGTGGCGAAAATCAGTCTACTGGAAATTCTCATCAGAATTGTGGCCAAAAGATGAACTTGATGGATAGGGACTGCCAGCATGTTCACAGCTTGTGAATAAAAATTGCTTCGCTTCCAGGCAAGAATTGCTTCTAGAAGTCAACGCAGGTCCTTCACAACCAATTTCTGAAAGAACACTGAGCTTATTTGGGCATTTTAGGATAAATGTTCAACATAATCATTTTACTGTACAAAACAAATGCGTTTACTGCAGTCTTTTTTAGAATTTCTCAGAAATTAAGAAAAGATTTTAAAATGCAGTGATGTGTCTGTGCTTTTGTAATGAGTTTTGAATGAAATGCTTCCACCTCATACTGAAAGTTTATATTATGCCTTAGTATCTATTTATAGCAAAGAATCACTGTATTTGAAGCATTCAGTGATGGCATTTTAAATACAGTGTTTTTATAAATGTAAAAATGTATGATAAGTGCTTGGCAATTATGGACAGGTCATTGCCCATTTAAAAGACATTATAATAATTAGTGACACAAATAATTAATTACACTACACTACTATTATTATTATTATTTTTGAGTATGATTACGAAGCATTATTACTAAGTAACAAAGAGTCCCAAACGAATTTAAAATGGATGATGAATACGAGTTTCATAGAAAGTGTTACGGTGTTCTTCAAAAATATATATTTCACTCGTACTACCAACAGAATGTAGTGACTGACCAGTACATTTTATTGTGTCATTAGAGTAGAAATGTAAAAGACTAACTGATTAACCATTCATTGACAAATCAACAATTGCTCAACCGATGCTATTGATTAAAAAAGCTAATGTAATGTGAGTTTATCACTTAAGTTGTGGAACATTTTTGAATTGTATACTTTGTACACAACACTAGATAGTGCTACAAAACATGAAGCTTGCAGCTAAAATATTGGTGACCAGGAGCATTTTTCGAGAGGATGATAGCAATTACAACCATGTACCATATCAAAGGTAAATGTCTGCAAGCGATAACACCAAGTGATCTCGTCCATATTCTCCGAGAAAAAGTGTGATGCACGGCAGAGTGAGGACGTCATACAAGCTGCGATGGCTTTTGAGAGCTACTGGGGTAAACTGAGCCATAGCAGCCCTGGTGAAGGCATTTATGCTCATTTTAGCTTGGGCTGCTTATTAGTTTAGCTTGAGAACTTTCAGCACCCCTTTATTGTGATATATTCTGGTCTTTTTTTTGGTTTTTGGTCGGTTAGTGTCAGCCCCTCTTAACAACAACACAACCGGGTTCTTATGAAGGATATGTGTAATATGGTTTGGGGCCGGTTACTTATACATGCTTGTACATGCTGATGCTTGGCCTCACCAAACAGTGCTACATTCCATAGTCCATACGAGAAACACTTTAATATCTTAGTGCATTAATACATGATTCAGGTCACAAGTGCACTTATAGGGGTATGTATCAAGTGTTGTGCATGGCTCAGGTCGTGTTCTTGATTTTAGGCTTGCCAGTTAACAATTGATGATTGAGTGTTGATCAAAAGAATTTGCATTGCTACTTTGGAGGCAACAGGTTTGGGGCTCTTTTGTAAGCGCATGCAAATGTTGTAATTGACTGTACACTACAGATGTGTGAGACTAGATTGAAACACGCTGGACTATTTCTTGAATTGTCTTAATTAAGTTAATAATTTCACTAAAACACATTGCAGATGGGAGTTTTTTCTGCCTGTCTGTACTGTTCAGGTGCAGTGTGCTCTATGCAAATGCTGTAAATAAAACCTCTTTGTTTTGCTGCTACCCCTGCAGGTGCTTGTGTCTCTCCATTTAAAAAGGTGTAATAGCACTAATCTTTTCATTACTCTCTTGTCTTGAGGGAGACAGTAGGCACATCTGCGTGACAGGCCTAGTGCAGTTCCATCCAAAATGGCGGCTTAAGAAGCTGGAATCCAATATCTTTTGGGAGCGAGCGTCAATAAGATTACAATGAGGTGAGCTGTAATCCAGACATAAGCTGAAAAAGGTCTGTCTGCTAGTCACATAGCACTGGCGATGGCTGCCCTAACCTTTGTTTAAGATTTACTCAGACCTTCAAATAGAAGTCATCCAGTCAATATCAATCAATATTGATTCACTTGTTCATACCATAATAGTTCAGTGAAAAATCACATTTACACAATTTCCGCCTTAGCCCAAATGTAGTCAGCCAGCCAAGACAAGAATTTTTCTTTAACTTTGCACTGGAGCTATAAAGCTAATGTAGCTAGTAATGGAAGCTAATACTGCACCAATTAGCATTGTGTAAGCTGCAAGTATTAATCATCACACACTTAAACCATGTTAGCAATCTTAAATAGATGTATTTGTGTGGTTTCTAATGCCATATGACTACTATTTTTAGCCATGTGATGTTTTTTGTACTTTACTCATTGATACCTTTTTACATTTGTGAAACTGTGCACTTCTAGGCACTGTTTTTATTATTCCAATGAGAAACAAACTTAATTTATCAAATCAAATACTAGTTAGTCACCTGTAGTAATTGTCAGCGCATAAGGCTGACAACAAGGCTCTCAGAGCAAATATGCACACTTAAAAAAGATGACTCTTCAAGGGTTCTTTAGTTAAGACAATGGTTCTATTCAGAGCCATGAGTTTTACACTCTTAGCAAAAAGGTTTCACTATAGTACTCTCTATAGTACCAAAAAAAGGGCAATGATGTTGCGTGAGCGGCAGTTCGAAAAGAAGCGGTGGCTGGTTTCACAGGTCTCGGAGGAAGCCTGTGTTAGCCTTCACCCTCCTAGTGTTGATAGTATCGTGTGATTGGGGGAGTCCTAACTAGCGGATGGAATTGGAGACGACTAAATTGGGGAGAAAATTGGGTTAAAATCCCAAAAAAAAAGGGGGTTCTTTGGCTTGTTACAATAGTGGAACCCTTTTTGGTACTATATAGAACCCTTTTAAAAGCCATCTACAACACATTCTCCATCAGTCTGAAGAATCCTTTCACATTGCAAAGAACCCTTTAATCTTGGGTTCTTTGAGTGTTCACGGTGTTCAATATTTTCTTTACTAAAGAACCCTTGAAGAACCATCTTTTTTAAGAGTGTATATAAAACCATTTCTTTGAACAGTGAAATTGCTCTTTAGATTGATGAAAAATGTGTTGTGTATACTTTTTTGAAAGTAGTTCTACATGGCACCTAAAAGGGATCTTCATTGTTACAAGCTTGACATCATAAGGAAAGAATAGAATCTTTCCAACAGTGGTTAGGGAGTTCAACTGCCTGGAAAGTGATGCCAAGGTTGCTGTTTTTCTGTTGGACAGGTAATTATCTGATTCAGTTCATCTATGGGGGACTTTATGTTACTGAATTATGTAGCAAACATAGATGTCTATGTTGTGGCTACATTATATATTAGTCCAATGCTAACGTTAGCTAAGCTATGGTTATCTTGTATGTAATCTGTGTGTATATCTTTGTAGACTGTGCAGATTCATGTGTTTTTGGGGGAGTGGATTTAGATGGAAGGTTATAAGTGGGGGGTGGGATTTTTCCAAAATTAGCTTAGACTTCTTGGTTTCTACAAATTCACCTACTTTATATTTAGTAATTGGCAGCCCTACAAAGAAGGCTGGAGTTGTTACAGTTAAGATACGCTGAATATTCTCTATGAAAAGTTTCACCTGATACTCAATAGGGTTACATGACTGAGACAAGCTTAACCTAAAGCAGGAGAACATTCTCATATTTCAGTCATCTTGCTGCCATTATGTTCCTGATTAGCGAATGCTGTGCAAACTCATTTAATACTACATGACATTTTGTGACAACATTTACCTTTAATCACTTATGATCCATGACTTTTGGGGACTGGGGGTATGGCAGCCACTTGTGTTACCCCCATCCAGGATATAATCACGGAAGAAGCGGGGGGGATGCCCTTCTCCCCTTTGGCTGTCAGCACTGTATGGAAAAGATCCTGTTAGCAACATGCTAATGTCTTTCCCAGGTCTCGTACGTAGAATTTTAATCTAGCGGTGGCATCAATATTTCATTGATCTGAATATGTGACCACATTACCTTTATTTTGCTGTTCCATTCATGCTCTCCAGTAACTGCCTTAGATGCTAGTAAATACTCCAGGAAGTGAAGGCCACATTGTTCGTAATGACCGCAGAACTGTTGTTAAAAAAATCAGAAGACATTTGAGCTGAACTGCTGAAATCTTAAAACAGAATTGACTAGAAATTAACATCTTGGAGTTGCTGGACTGGTGTGGGAAAGTCACCAAACATTTTCAAAGGAACAAGGACAAAGGACTGGCAACCCCAGAGCCCAAACCTCAGCATCATTGTAAGAAGCTGAAAATGCATCTTCTAAGACTGAACTTTAGAGATATGAATGGAAGGTGTTATAAAGGCAAAGAGTGGATGCACTAAATAGTGAAAAAAAATGTAAAATTACATTTAGTTGTTGAGGCTTCTGTGTAATTTTCTGGTAAAATGTAGTTTTTTTCTTGATGCTGAAAAATGAATAACCTGAATTGACTAATAATTGTGACTAGGAAATTAAATACACTATATGGACAAAAGTATTGGGACACCCCTCCTAATTATTGCATTCATGTGTTTCAGCCACACCCACTGCTAACATGGCACTGTACTAGGATGTCACATCTGCCACACATCAGTTTGTAAAATTTCTGTTCTGCTAGATCTGCCTCTGTCAACTGTAAGTGCAATTATTGTGAAATGGAAGCACCTAAGAGCAACAACAGCTTAGCCATGAAGCGGTAGACCACGCAAACTCACAGAGCGGGGCCAGCAAGTGCACAGCACTTATGCTCTGTTGAATTACTCACTAAAGAGTTCCAAATTGCCTCTGGAAGCAACATCAGGAAAATAACTGTGCATCAGGAGCCTCGCGAAATGGGTTTCCTTGGCCGAGCAGCTACACACAAGCCTAAGTACAAACTGCAGGTGGTGGGGGTGGGAGGGGGGGGGTGGGGGATTGGAGTAAAGCATGCCGCCACTGGACTCTGGCAGTCTGGTTGATGAGTCTGGGTTTGGCGAGTGCCAGGAGAACATTACCTACCTGACTGCATTGTGCCAACTGTAAAGTTTGGTGGAGGAGGGATAATGCAATGGGGTTGTTTTTCAGGGGTTGGCCTAGCTCTCTTAACCCCATTGAACACCTTTGGGATGAACTAGAATGGAGATAGAGCCAGGCCCTCTTGACCAACATCACTGTCTGACCTCACAAACACTATTCTGGATGAATGATCAAAATTCCCACAGACGCATTGCAAAGTTTAGTAGAAAGCATCCCAGAAGAGTGGAAGCTGTTATAGCCGCAAAGAGGGACCAACTCCATATTAATGCCTATGGATTTAGAATGGGATGTCATAAAAGCTCCTGTAGGTGTAATGTGTAGGTGTCCCATACTTTTGTCTGTATATTGTAAATGAAGGGTCGTCTCTGACCTTTGCACAGCACTGTGTATATTACACAAGTCCAATATAAGCTAGCAAACATCGGAGAATGGAGAGGATGGCATCAGGTTTAAGGATTAGCCTTAGCAAACTCCACAGTAGCTTTTATACCTTACTTAAGATGCAGAGACAGAGCGAAGTGGAAGAGCAGGAATATTAGAACCTGCAGGTCTCTTAATCTTGTTTTAAGTAGAGTGCAAAAAGCAGCGTTGGTCCTGGATATGAGGCCCTTTAGGCTACTACTGTGCCTCTAGCAGTTATAAAGACTTCAATTCTGCCATATTTCTTTAAACTGTAAAGAAAAAATACAGTGTTCAGAAGGGTTTTTATGTTTCAGTGGCTGCACTGAGAACCACATAATCCTACTAAGAGCTCTTTAAAACACTTTTAAAGACTATATTGCCCAGATCTTCATAAAGAGACCATCTATCAAAAATGTGTTATATCTGGACCCACCTCCCCTGCCACCCACTGTCCTTTACTCCCTTGCGGGGTGTTAAATTTTCTCTTCAGTGTTTCTGTTTTGAAGTTTTTTTGTTCCCTTGCCCATCACTCATGGGAGATAGGGGGGAGGGCATGTTGAAGAGCGAGTGGGAGTGTATTTGGTGCGGAGTGTGGAGGGTGCTGTGACCCTGGAACAGCATTAATCCCGGCTCCACTCTGATTCCCTCCCACCTTGGCTGTCTCAACCATGCTGGCAACAATAAATCACCTCCCTCAGCAGCCTAGCGGCTCCACAGCAGAGCTGAGTCTCGCAGCTGCAGTAATATCAGCCCTGCGCTAATTGAACCACCTTCTACAACAACGACTCACTTAGCAGTGTGTGTGGACCACACTGAGGTTTGGGCTGAGACTTCCACTCAGGCACCAAGTTGTAGCGTGAAGTACGTGTGTTGGTTAGCGTAGCAGCTAGCACTCAAAACTGCCGTTGTTGAGCTTGATGTGAGTATAAGATGAGGAAAGTGTTCCGCTTTGGTCTCGATTAGCGCTGAAGTTGTCTAGAATTAAAAGACAGCGCAAAGATTGCTGTTCAGTGAATTTATGAATTCACAAGTTTGCAATAGATCAAAGTCAAAGTGGCCCTTAAGTCATTCATTTTTCAGTGCATATGAAAAGAAATTGCACAGAATTCTCATCAACTAAATATAATTTTTCAGTATTCACAGTGTCCAGTCTTTGCCTTTATTACAGCTTCAAATCTTTTCAGGAGACTCACTTTCAGTTTCTCAAATAAATCTGCAGGGATATTTTTCACTCCTTCAAAGTCCAGTCAGAAGTTGGTTGCCTTTTCCGCTTCTCACGATCAAAGTACTCCTAATCACATCTAATGATTTGCAGGTCTGGACTCTTAGGTGGTCAGAGAACATTCGCAGCTTCCTGCTTTGACATTTTTATCTTTTTCACCCTCTTTTCTCAGTGAGGCTGCTTGACAGCTACACATCCTTTCAGACCCATAGCACTGAGTTGTCTTCTCACAGTGGAAGGATGGACAGAAACACCTGTGGATGTTTTCAGATCTGAAGCAGCTTGATTTTCTCCTCTCTCTCAAAGATGAAAGCTTTAAGCGCTGTTTATCTGATGGGGACAGTTTTGGTGGTCTAGCAGGTCTTGCAGGTGGTTGTTAGGAGTCCCATTTTCTCTGTAGCTTTCAATCATTTTGTCATATTTCCTGCTCATGACACTGTTTCTGTCTCTCATCCTGGCTCACTTGAGCCAATGGACAAGCCTGGGCTTTAGCCTAGTTTATTTGCAAAGTGTAGCCACTTTGTTCCATTATACATACCGAGCGGTTGTTTTTGGATTCCCCTTTTGCTGGTTTGCTTGTGATCTCTTTTGGTTTTTTGACCTTGGACTTGTCACTCAACCTCTCTTTTGTGCCGTCATGCATTGTCAGCTATTTTTGACCATGGTCTGTTTCTGTTTCTTGTTTTTGTATTGCTCTTCTAAGGCAAGTAAATTACAGAGAATGATTTTAATCTGATTTGTTCTCATAGCCTGACATATGACTGACACACAACTTCAGTTTTGGAAACTCCTGTTTTTCACTTATTTTCCTTTGTCTTTCTCCTTATGCAAATTGATTATTTTATATCTAATTTACCCATAAATATCTCCTGAAAATGGTTTTAATGGTTTATTGGAAATTAATTAAACAAATGGTGACCTCTGACTTTTGCACAGTACTGTAAATGACTACCACTCAAGTCTGTGTCTTGGTTTAAATGATACCAGATAGGGCTGCTTGATTTAGGTTGGCTCCATTTCTGATTGCAAGTGATGGAAATCTATGTCCTTCACAAAGAACACACTTCTGCACATTATGAAACATAATACAGCCTGTGCAAAAGTTATGGCATATTTTATGTTTTATTTTTTCCAATATATTAAATTAACAGAAAATGCCAAATTTGTTTGTTCCCTCTTTTTTTCAACTGAGAAAATCAGCAAAACAAGTCATTTGACTGAGACTGTTCAATCCTTTGCATGTGGATGTATAAAATGCATGGACTGTTAGCCACTTTTAGAGATAAATATTGCATTTCACTTTGACCATAATAAAATACAGCCAGCCAGATGACTGTCAATTTCCAAATGCCTCGAATCAGGGAACTCTTTTTGGGACCAACTTTCAGCCCTGACAGCAGGTGCTTGAGGTCACTGTTCAAACTATCCAAATCCCAACTTAACAAAACAGCAGGCTGCAGATTGAGCAGGTATCGTAAATATAGACTTACACTGTAAACACAGACTGTAACATTTCTTTTCAGGCTGAATTCTTTATAGTAATATGAGCTTTTGATATAGTTTAGAAGGTTAGTGGTGTGTAAAACCTGTCAGACCTGCTGTCCTGCAGAAATTTAAAGATGTATGAAACTAGAGATCTTGTGCTACGTAGCTAGCCTCAGTTTGTTAATGTGGACCATTTTATTCTATCCTCAAAAGCAGAAAGCCCTTAAGTCTGAGAAGATTGAGGCCTTGTTTTAAAATGCTTTATCAGCACAAATGCTGGATACAGATGACGTAGAAATCTGCACACATGCTGCGCACATATAAACCAGTCAGCACCTCTGGAATTATGCATGAGTGAAAATGAAAGCATTAGTATTTATGGAACGTCAGTGGCACAGTGGTCATAAGATCCTCCCTCTCATGCCTGAGGGTGCAGTGATATGTTGATTTAAGCTGTGTTTGTGACTGACTGCTATGTGCATGTTTGTGCCTGTGTGATATTTGCTTAGTTTAGTGTCTTTTGAACAGGGACGGTTGTTGTGTCTGTGTTAGCAGTGTTTTGTCTAAGCATGTGCTATTTGTGTAGTCAGGATTTGAATGTGCTGACCAAGGCTGTGTGTACAGGCCACATACATGCTCGCACACTTAGTAACACACAATATTCACAAGGACATTTTGTGATCTGTTAAAATGCACCTCCATTGATTTTAACTGCGCATTGACAGACACCAGTGCTTGTTGCTCTCTGTTTAACTTTTAACAGAACTTCTAACATAACTATTTGTCAGTCAATAAGAGATGGTCTGGATTTGGGATGGCTAACTACATAACACTTCCTGCTGAAAAACACAGTTTTTGTTGGCAGCTGGGTTCAGATGGTCTAAGCTAGTGATGCATTGATCTGATACACTAAATCGGTATCAACACCAATTCTGATCTTATTAAACGGATCAGTTATTGGTCAGATGTGACTGGTCTATTGTCTATGCTGTTTCTTAGACACAATTGCACGAAAGTGGAAGAATGTCACTGCAAAATGAGACTTTAGATTTTCACTTTGTGCTTTTGTTCATAAAGCTGAATGCTTAAAATGCAGCTAACAATTATGCATCACATTACAGGCACACTTGTTTGTTTAAAGAGATGAAATTGTTTTTTATTTGCCAACTGGAAAAGCACTAGGCAACATTAAAATCAAAGCTCTTAACAAAGCATGAAAGAATAAAAGCCCTGTGCAGAAAGGCTCTGTGTTGCTTCACACCAGCTTCTTCAGCAAAAAACTATTTCAGACTTTGACATTTTTATTTATTGTAGGCAACAAAATTTTAATTGTCAGATGTGTGGGTGATTAATAATAGGTGTGTCCAGTGGGCCTTATTTTTAAAAAACTTAATTAGCAAATTTTCTTAAAATAGATATAGCATATTTTGGAAATAATGCTTTGATTTAAACAAGACATTATACAAGAAATATAGATTTTAAACTGAAGAAGAACAAAAAATATCAGCTCAGTACTCAGTATTGGCCAATATGTTCGGTTCAGGTGATGCGTCCCCAGTTTAAGCTGGTCTTTGACAGTCATTAGAAAGATACATGTTGGTGTAAGGTGGTTGACCACATTACCACATTACCTTTCTTTCTCTTACCATATTAATAATAGTTCATTATTAGGTTTATTACCCTATTACTATCAGTTAATTTCTAGGTAGATGTGTTCAAGCTGGGGAATCAAACTTGTAGGGCCAAATTGATATGAATGAAATGAAGTATTGATGAAATATTGCTGCAATGGTCTCCTATCGCAATTTCATAAAGACCAGTTATAAAGAATGGGGTTGTTTACAGTATTCTGACCAACATGGCTAAGAAGATATTCAAGTGTGACTTAAAATCCATTGCTTTGTTAATTCATCTTATCATTGCTTGACATCTAAATGTATACACTGTTGACAGGTAAGACAGCTAATTTTAAAAAGTGAATATGTTTAATAACATTATTTCACCAGCTAATATTCATGCATAGCCTATATGCTTTTAAACCAAGCACTCTGGACATCTAAAAGTGTCAAGATGCCCCTCCAAATTAGTGAATTCATTTTAAGGTGCACCTACAACTGGCACAGATGTTCAGTTGTGCACACACATCTTGTATAACCTCCATAGGAAAGCACTGGCCAGTAGAATAGGATGATTAGGAGCAGCCAAACATGAGCCTGAGACCATCATGCCCAATGCCAAGCATCATCTAAAGGGATATAAAGCCCCCCAGCATTGGGCTGTGGAGTAGTGGAACTGCATTCCTGGAGTGATGGAGCTCCAACCAGTACCTTTGGGGTGAGTTGGAGTGATCCAGAACTATTCAACATCAGTACCTGACTTCACTAATGCGCTTGTGGCTGAATGCAATCAAATCCTCACATCAATATTGCAACATCTAGTGTCAAGCCTTCCCAGAACAGTTGAGGCTGTTACTACAGCAAAGGGGACGAACTCCCTATTAATACCCTTGATTGGAGATACAGTGTGCAATGTGACCCACTGTGAACTGCTCAGAATTGTCTTGCTGAAACGAAGCACTGGTGGAAGTTAAAGGTTAGCATGACTGATAAATATCACTGTGACTGTGACTGTAGCCTTGGCTACATGGTGCAGTTTTACATGAAAATGAACTTATTAAATCTAATTGTAAAATTGTTATTGAAAATAGCAGGCTATCCAACACAGCAACATCAATGCGGGTTTTCCATGGATGTCCTTGAACACAGCCTTAGATTTGTGAGTGCACACCTACACACACATCTGGAACTCAGAAATCCCCACAAGCTTAGGACGCACAAACACTCACACACGCACAATCATGCAGGGACCAAAAGGCAATTTTCACTGCCACTATGGTGAGACCCACTTCATTAGAATCGGAGAGAGAGTGGTGAGGCAGCTCCTTCAGCAGCAGAGAAGCAAGAGAGTGAGAAGAGGAGGGGGAAAAAAAGAAAAACTGGAAGAATCTGATGCACGTTTCTTTCCAGCCGGCCTTTTTTCCACCCTTTCTGCTCGACCGAAAAGGAAAAAGGAGGGAGAAGAGCAGCTATCTCATTACGTCGCGTTCCCAGGGTCCAGAGTGCTGGATCCTGACCATGAGTGGCTGCAGAGCTTTGGCGCAAGCTGCTAGATTAGCACGCGTGTTTTCTGCACAAACGCATGGCCCGTGCTTGCTGTCACCGTCTGCCTCCCTTTCGCTGGGTTGCTGCAATTGTTTCATGGTCTGAATGAGGCTCTTTAATGAACTCTTTTGGGGATTGGCGCGCTCTCCACGGGCCCTATCTGTACCGCCACAGTGACTGAACTTACTGTAGCTGAGTGGCTGCGGGAGGGGAGACTGTTCAGCTAGCTGCAGCTCCCCGTCCTGCTCCCTCTGACAGCAGTTGAGTCTATAGCTGTGATAATATTGTAGGTGGTGACTTTTCAGTTTCGGTTTGAAGGCTTATGTTTTATGCCCATTTTATTTTGTCAGTCTGGAGAATGAATATGAAAAACCCCATAAAGAGCTGAAACGGCTCTGGTGAACATTTGAGAATAGAAAAATCTAACAAAATATAGTTGATTTTATTATTTTGTTGTCATGGCAGTTGTAGTGTAGATCAAGACATATGGTGAAATTATGTTTTGTTGATTTTTTTAGGTGAAAATAAGTTAACAAATCCTCTACAAACATCACATTTTTGCACAATTTAATGCACAATTAGTGTTTATGTGCTGAAGTTAACATATTGGAATAGAAAATAAAACATAAAATGTTGCCTGTACAAACTTTATGGCACATTTTACATTTTTATACACTAAAATCTGTAGAAAAATTATTTTATATTATATTATTGTATATTTAAGTTTGTTCTGGAGGGTTTGTTAACTTATTTTCACTTAGAAAATCAACAGAACATGATGTTCAGACGTTCACATATTGTATGACTGTTAATAATAAATGATATTAATCAGTTTCCCCAGACCCAGAATAGGTTTAAACCTAGGTTAAAAAGTATTTCCAAAGGGAAATCACCATTGATATTTGAGCTCAGTCCAAAACTAAGCTGTGTCTAATTAATCCATGGCTGGGAAAAAGGCCTATAGTGTAGATTTTGTTATATATGTCTCCTCGTCTGGCACCTTTTACATCAATTTGTGTTAAATAAAAGTGCTAAGTCGCTAATGATTTGAGATATGAACAAACAGAGGACGGCACGGTGGTGCAGTGGGTCCTGCCTTCAGCCCAATAACAGCTGGGATAGGCTCAAGCACCCCACTGTGACCCAGAAAGATAAGCGGTTTAGATGATGGATGTATGTATGTATGAACAAACAGTTCACAAAACACATGTATTTAAAGGTGAATTGATGATCTCATATTCAGTATTTTTGATAGCAGCTGAATGAATTCCAAAGCATCTTAAATGCCAACCTAAAGACTCAAAGACCCACTGGATCTAACTGGACATAAACTAGCCAACCTGAATCCCACAAAGCATACATTTAACTTTGTGAAGTAAAAAAAGGCCTGCGATGTTACTATACAATATATGGTGAAAAGTATTTGGACACCTGACCATCACACCTGTATGTGCTTGTTGGACATCTCATTCCAAAACAATGGGCACTAACATGGAGTTGCCCCCTGCCCTTTGTGGCTATAACTGCCTCCACCCTTCTGGAAAGCCTTTTGGAAAATTTGTCTGTGGGAATTTGTGTCCGATCAGTCAAAAGAGCATTTGGGAGGTCAGGAACTGATGTTGGATTAGAAGGCCTGGCTTACAGTTGAGGTTCTAATTCATCCCAAAGGTGTTCAGTGGAGTTCATGTCAGGGCTCTGTGCAGGCCATTGGAGTTCCTCCACACCAGACGTTAAGCCATTTCTTTATGGACGACACTTTGTACATCAGGGTACAGTCATGCTGGAACAGGAAAAGACCTTAACCAAACTGTTGTCGTGAAGTTGGAAGCAAATGTGTTGCATGTTGTACCATTAACATTACCCTTACCTGGAACTAAGGGGCCCAAACCCTGAAAAACAGCCCAAGACCACTATCCCTCCTCCAGCAAACTTTACTGCTTGCACTATGCTTTCCAGTAGGTAGTGTTCTCCTACGTTTGTCTCGCAGATGCTTGGCATTGTGCATAGTGATCTTCAGCTTGTATGCAGGTGCTCAGCCAGGGCAGATCCAGCCTGGCAGAAATTTAATGAACTGAATTGTGGCAAAGGTGGTATCCTATGACAGTGCCATGTTTAAAGTCACTTCAGCATGACCCATTTTACTACCATTGTTTGTGGAGATTACATGGCTATTTACTTGATTTTATACACGTTATCCACACATACACTCAATAATTAGAAGTTGCGTCCACATACTTTTGTCCATGTACTGTAGCTCACTCAATATAGACACAAATTCCCTTAAATGAACCACATAAATGGCCAGGACACACTGATGGATCCAAGCTCCTATTACACACTCTTATAACTCAAGAATAACTCGGAGAGTTTGCACTGTAGTCCTTGTGGTTACTGATTAATTACCAGTCCTTAAGATGTAATAAGCCTGGGATTTTAAAGCACTTTAGCCTCATAGCCCACATTCCATTTCAAATCCACTGTCTTGGAGCTCAGAACAGCAGAAGCAACAGCCCAATTCCTTACGGACTGTATCGTGTGCGCTCAGGAACTTTTCCTGCCGCAACTTTTCGGCAATGACAGCGACTTCCTTCCGTGTGAGTTACCAGCACATCAGCAGCGTTTCAGTATAGTAGCCACCCACAGCAGAGAAGGCAGAGGGAAAATCAGTGATTGTGCTCCCGGAGGAGAAGACACCAGTGTCCTCAGTTATTGCTCCAGAGCTAGCACACAGCTAGCACACAGGAAGCTCATTGCGGTTATCTGCAGTGTTCAGTGTTGTTCCACAGGATGTTAATTTACCATTAATTACAGCTCAACTGTTAATAAGTATTCTGTTTTCCCTTTCTCTCTTTACCCTAGTGCTCTCTTTCTCTCCTCCCTTCTTTTACTGCCTCTTGCTTTCTCTCTCCTGCTCTCTCTCTCTCTCTCTCTCTCTATCTCTCTCTCTCTCTCTCAATCAGGGCCTCACTCTTGCTCTTTCACTCAAGTTCTTGTTTTCTCTCTCCTGCTCTCTCTCTTTTTCACTGTCTATCTCTCTCTCTAGTTTGTTCTTTTTCTCACTATCTCAGGGCCTCACCCTTGCTCTTTCACTCGTTCTTGCTCTCTCTTCCTCTCTCTGTCACTGTCTTGCTCTCTCTCTCACTATCTCAGGGCCTGACCCTTCCATTCTCTCTCTCTCTCTCTCTCTCTCTCTCTCTCTCTCTCTCTCTCTCTCTGTCTCTCTCACTCTTGCTCTCCCTCTGTGCTTTCTCTTTTACTCTCTTTCTCTGTCTGACCCTGTCTTTTGCTTGCTCTTGCACATTCTCTCTCTCTCCCCATCTCTCTCTTTCTCTCTCTCTAGCTCTTTTGCATGCTTCCTTTCTCTCCCTCTTTCTTTCCATCTCTCTCTTTCTCCCTTTCTCTCTTTTTTGATCTCTCTTTTGCTTGCTTTCTCCCTTTCTCTTGCTCTCTCTCTCACCCTTGCACTCTCTCTCTCACAATCTCTATCTCTCTCTCTTGCTCTTTCACTTGCTCTTGCTGTCTCTCTCCATTTCTCTCTCTCTTTGTCTGTTTTGCTTCCTCTTGCCTTACTCTTGCTCTGTCCCTCATCCTAACTCTCTCGCTCCCTCACTTCTCTCTCTTGCTTGCTCTCGCTCTCTCTCTTTTAATTGCTCTCTCTCTCTCTCTCTCTTTCTCTCTCTCTCTCTCTCTCTCTTTCTCTCTCTGTGTGCTTCTCCATGTTGTTGGATTAGAGGGCATTACCTGTGCACTGGAGTGAGGAGAATTAAATAACGCTTAGTGTCGTGTTCAAATTGGAAAAGGGAAAAATAACCCTGTTTAAAGTCGGTTATTAAATTTCATCAGGGAGAGATAAGCCACCACATTTCCCTTCTCTTTCCCTACACACATTCACCGCTGACTCTATCCAAACAATGTTAGCATAACGTCTTTATTATTTTCTGTATTTAACCGTGTATTGTTCTTTAGCAATGCTCGCATTTGTGGAAGTGATTGATTGGAGTCATTACTGTGCATAAAATGACGCCACGTGACAGGCAGATATGTGAATATGTGTCACTAGATGGTCCTTGGTTTGGAAGACTTTATTCATGGTTAAAAATGCTTATTTACTTTAAAATAGCTGCTGAAATTTGTCCTGTTGCTTTTAACGGCTCTTCATATTGTTTTTATGGAAATGCATCTTTGCTTATGTTTATAACACTTTGGTAATGTATTCAGCGAATTGTTCTTCAGCCAAGTGGAAATTTGATTCCCACCAAAGACTCAGAAATGAGTCCAAAACATTGCATTGAAAGACACACACTGGACATCTGCTGTGGTGCTGCAGTCTGCCTGAGATAATCCCATTAAAATGGCAGTTTATTAAAATGGGAAAACACAGGGTGGGATATTGTGTTTCTCCGCACTGCTGGAGGAATATACGGTTACAGTGCGATGGGGGAGAGAGAGCGCTGATTAATGCTGGAGATTTCCAATAGGGCCCAAAACGGATGACTTCTCCCAATCGAGGCCGTGGCTTCTCCCAGAGCAAACACCCTCACAGTCATCGACACTGAGGATCATAAGGTGTGTGGGTACACGTGTGCAGGCCTGCGTAACTGTTTTCATAGTGTCTCATGCGTCTATAACCTAAGAACAGTTCAAACTCTTTGCATTGAAGAACCTGTAGTTACTGAATAATAAGCCTTAGTGTGTAATAAGCTTGAGATTTTAGGGGTCAAGTAAAAGTTATTCAGCGTCAGGGAAAAAAAGTAAAAAAAGCATTTATAACAAAAAAATATACAAAAGCCTCAACAACTAAATACACCACTTTGTTTGTGTGTATATTTGATGTGTCCACCTTTGCTTTCATTGCAGCAGGAGGCTTGGTTTCCAGCTGGTTCTCACGATTCAAGTAATCCCAAACATATTTCATCATGTTGAGGTCTGAACTCTTTTTGTCTGTTTTCTTTTCTCAGTGAGGCTTCCTGACAGGTAAACATCCTTTCAGACCCATAAGGCTGGGTTGTCTTCTCACAGTGGAAGGATGGACAGAAACACCTGTGGATTTTTTTAGATTTGAGCAAGAGTGGATCTTGATTTTCTCCTCTCTCTCAAAGATCTGGTGTTGAAACTCCAGTATTGGAAACTTTTTGTTCACTTATGCTCCTTTGACTTTCTCCTTCATTAAGTTAAGTGCATTATTTTATATCTAACCTCTTTAGGAATATCTGCACAGTATCCAATTCACTTTTTGTCAAATCAGTGAATATCTCCTCACGGTCCACTAGCTGTTTGTTCTGTGTACTCGCTTAAAAACGTCCGGTGTTTGTACACAGTCCTGGCTCTGTAAACTGGAAATAACCAAAGTGTCTCAGATCAGGCCATACACCACCATTCCAGCCAATCAGCAATGGGGGCGTTTGTGCTTGTGCACTGACAGGGGGAATGGAAGGGGCTACATTCTGAAATCCATGCATTGTCATAAAGGAGAGATGGCTCAGAAACAGCCAAAGAGGAGAAGATCTGAAGAGCATCTTGAGAAAGAAGTTTTTAGATCAGACAAGGGCCAAAATCAGTGTCAGGAAAAGGTACTACATTGTCACTGGGGTAAGTCTTCAGTACCTTTGCCTAGGGAACATAATTGTACCACATTCCATTGCACTTATATGTTTAAGTTGTGTTGAACCTGTACACCTTGTCTTGACAGGCTTTTTCCTTTTTTATGTATTTATTTATAAAATGCTCCTTTCCCCTTGGAAAGTGAATACAGTGTACTTTTAGAACTTAGTTGGACGATTGAGGGTACAGTGCACAACCTCTGCTACAAAACAGCTACAAAATCAGTGCCTGGGCTGTTCACATTGGAGAGATTTGTTGTAAAACCCCTTGTGAAAAAAGGCTCTAAAGTCCCCCTACCTTCATTTGATTTACCACTCAGTTTATCATTCATTCTTTAGTTTACTGTAGGAGTGCAGTTTGCCTGTATTGGAAAGACAGATCTGAATATGGAAATTTTCTTTTATATAGAGTCCTGTACTTCCTCCATAGGCTTCACCCAATTAATGCATATAAGTGGCAGATGAAGTGGCAGGAATCATAAATGATACATCATTTTTTTCCCTTTTGGCTCTCCCAGCTGGCATGATTTGCATACATATTGTTCCACACCTTTTCGTTTTCTCATAGCAACCTGTCTGTTCTCTGAGTGCAGTAAAGATGACCATGTGGGGTGGCTGAAGGAAACTACTCTGATTTCTTATGCGATAAAACGATAAGTGATGCACCAATACTACTTTTCCCCATTTCAGTACCAATACAACTCAGCAAATACAACAAAGACGTGCTGTGAAATGTTTTCCAGACTAATTGGAACAAGACGGTGTTGGCAAGAGGTGAAGTGCTGCAAACGCCAACCTGAACTTTAGATTGCAACATTTTCATGGCTCTGTCCGTTGGTTTTAAATTGGACATTCAGTGGATATTTGTTGGAAATGTTTTTGAAATACCAACCCCTAACACTTTAGTCATCAAGGGACCATCTAAACTGTGCAAAACATATTTCCCATGTACAGGGTGATTCAAAAAGATTCATCCAATTTCAAAATGATTTATTTCACTTGCAAATCATTACAGGACAATGCAGTAAATTGCAAAAGGTTTAAGGCAGCATAAAATTTATTACATAGTTTTAGAAGTGCTCAATATGAACCTCCTCCACCTGTACGGACAACATCAACGCCATAGTCAAATTTAACCCATACTCGATTGAACATGTCGGGTGTTGCTGTACTCACGGCTCTTTCAATGCGATTTCGGAGATTATCCAGTGTTGTGAAACCAATGACGAACGCTCTGAGCTGTTGGAGGTTCACTGTCGATGAAAATCACGTTGCACAGTTATGACAGATTCACTCTTATTGAAGTGGAGAACGCAGAACGCTTTCTGCTCAGGGTCTCCATCTCCTCGCAGACGGAAGGGAGCCATCTTCCTTTGATAGTGAGAATCTCTATCTCTATCTCTCTATCTCTGGTATGTGATTGGTTCCTAGGCACCTCATGGTTGTAAAAATATGGCACTTTGAAATCGGATGAATCTTTTTGAATCACCCTGTACAGTGAAGGCACACAACCAATCATGTAGAGTGGCATCATTTAAGCCTATAACAAATCCCAGTTAAGGGAAGCTTCTCTCTTTGCCACAAGCGATTTTATGTGATTTTGCCTTCTTTTAGCTAAAGACATGGGAAATAAAGATGAGAGAAATCTATGTTATGAACTTTTTTAAAGGTTTCTTTAATGACTAAAGCATCTGTGTTCTGAGTTTCTGAAGCATTATGTTCTATAAAAGCTAAAAACAAACTTTTTTTAAATAAATTTGGTTATAGGTTATTCTCTGTCGTCTCAATAGTGAGAAAAGGTAAGTTTGATCATTTTTTTTGGATGTTTTTTAATGAGCAATCAAGGAGCAAAAGCCAAATATCTAGTGAGTGTCCAATGTAAGTGCAAAACTGTAAAAACACTTTTTTGGGGGAAGAAATTGCCAATATTAAAGTTAACCCCTTAACAATTCAGGTTTATTTCATACAAAGACTTATTATTCAGTAACTACAGGGACTTCAATGCAAACTAACGGAGCTATTCTTAGGTTGAAGACGTTTGTAATAACATGTTGGGCCTGCCAGCAGGCCAAAGGCTTGTTAAGGGGTTAATTTGAGGTAATAATCTGGACTTACTTTTTTATTTATTTTGCAGACATGTTATATAAAAGCAATAGAACAATCGAGGTTATGCATTATTGTGAATACATCACGGCTGTAATGATTTACTGCTGTGATGATCTTGCATCTTATCCATGAATTTATGCATTTAAACCAGATACAAAGTATTTATTTTGAATTTTTTTCATATATTGACAATAATAGAGAAAAGAGAAGTGAATACTAATGAAGCATTTAGACTAAACTTATTCTGGCCAGCCCTAGAATTCACTGTTACGAATGCCTAAGAGTGTATCTGAGTGTCAGTATTGGGCCAATATCGAGCTGGTATTAGTACAACCTTAGTTTTAGCCTAAACCAGCAGGAGGACAGTTGTCTAACACATCAGATTGATGATCAGATTGAATTCGAAGCCTGCGCTGGCTGCTCCTGAGTTATCCACCGCCTGCTTGCTGTGAGTGGGTGGCTTGGCACCAGCTTCTTAAGACAGAGTAATAACAGTTTATTTTTCTGCGAGGAGAATAGAAGAAGAAGAAAAGCCAATGTAGCAGATAAGGAGGCGTGACTCAGAGACGTGTGAGACGTTGAAATTGTCGAGCCAGTCAGATCTTGGTGGCAGCAAGGATGCGCTGTATTTATACTCAAGCTGTTAGCAATTAGCCTTGGGTGAAATCTTGGGGCCTCACTCAGATCGTGCCTGCGCCAGGCCAGAGGAGCTAGTAATGAATGTGTTTTTCTTTGGAAGTGAGAAGGACCATAGTGCACTGCATTGTTCGTAGCCTTAATATGATGATTAGTGGTATCCTTAACCCACTGCTTGCTGATATTGATTCTGCTGCCTCTATAAATAGCAGGGTCGGGGTCGATCCCATTTCAGTTCATCTGGCTGAACCGAGAGAAGCAGCGTGTAGTTCAGTCAAGCCTCACCAACACACTTGTGCACATGCATGGATTAGCAAATAATAATCATAATAAGCTTATGTTCTTATCTTCTCATACATAAGGATGCTTTACAACAGGGTAGACAGTATCAGTGTTACGTAAATGTATAGAAACAATGGAACAAAGAAACAAAAACACAAAAGCTATGTAAAAGAAACAGGAGGGCTAATCAGAATATAGAAGGATGAAGTGGATTTCACCCGGAGTGAATAGGAGAGTGAAAAGGTTGGGATGAAAATGTTTTTAGCTGGGCTTTGAAGGGAGAGATGGATGAGCAGAGTCAGAGAGATTGGGGTAATATTCTACAGTTCATGGAGTTAAAAGATCAGCCCCTATAAGTGGACAGTCTGAAAGTATGGACCAGTACCAGGAGACCTCAGCATATGGTTAGAGGAATACCAGTGAAATCTGTTATGTAAGGTTTTCTAGGTCTTTTAGACCTATTAGGCTTGTGGGCTTCTCCCAAATGGTGCCCCAAACCCTGTGGTCAGCACGTCCAGCGTGCTTGGTTTAAAAGCATATAGGCTATTCATGAATATTAGCTGGTGAAATAATTTTATCAAACATACTCACTTTTTAAAATTAGCTGGCTTACCCATCTACAATGTGTACATTTAGATATCAAGGAATGGTAAGATGAATTAGAAAAGTAATACATTTTAAGTCACACTTGAATATCTTCTCAGCCATGTTGGTCAGGATGCTGTAAACAACCCCATCCTTTATAACTGGTCCTAAGGAATTTGCAATAAAAAAACACTACAGCAATACTCCATAAAAGGCCGCATTTAGAGGGAACTTGTAAGCACCCTTATATAGTGAATATGATATTTTTCAGCAGCAGTCATCATTTTGGCCTTACATGTTTGTTTTTCCTGCTTAAACATGTCTTTCTAGTGATTAACTGATAGTAATAGGGTAATAAAGTGATAATTAACAATTAGTAATATGGTAATAGACCTGGTAATAGGTGATGAGTTGTAACAGAGTAGTTGAACAGGAAAATTTCAGTCTTCCAGGACTGCAGTTTATCTATCTATGCTCCACCCACAAATGTGCTTTTTTGTAGTAACTGTTGCAAGATTGGATGAGCTTTACAGAACGTTGCCAAAAGTCCCTTTCAACCTAATGAGAAATTGTTGGCATTCAGTCAAAATGAGTAAATCAGCAGCTCTCAAGCTTTTTTGGTTTAGACCAAGGCCCCCTTTTGTGGATAGTAAGTGCTCCCACTTGCTCTCCTCCATGTCCCTGATCCCTCATCAATTACTTTCACTTTACAAACAAGGACCAGAACTTTGTTCATTTCACTAGCCTTTCTCCGCAGTGACGGCTGACCTGGTATGGTGCTGCTTTATCATGTTACACACTCATTAGAAGGCCACACATTGTGATTGGCTGGCATGTGTATTAAACTGGATACTGTTTAATAACATCTTTAATTTTAAACATGTTCCTCTTTAAGATACGGCCATAGCAGAAAATTTAGCAATAAAACTTTGGAATTTTTCTGCAGGCCCTGCAGGCCCCTGCTGTCCCCCAGTTTGAGAATCAGTAGCATTAATGATTCACATCAGCCTAGAATGTTTGTTTATAGATTATACACTGTTAGAGATAAATGCGAAAATGCACCCTTGAGGGTACCGCCCCAGTGACAATAAGGGTACTGCCCCAGTGACAGTGAGAGTGTACACACAGCTTCTAGTTTAAAATGCGCCCATGTATACATCTCAGTGGGAATAGTCTAGTCTGATTGAGGCCATTCGGGATACAATTTCTATCTGATTGAATGAGGTGGGTAATCCTGTAAATAATTCATTAAAGGGGGAATAATAGCCATGTTAACGCTTGTATCTGATTACATTCCCAACCAGAAAGTTTTAAGTACATTCTGTGCATGTATGTTTGCATCATAGCGAAAGGTTGTAACGTTCAGCATGGCGGGAGCAGAAAGTGGTCTGCAGTGGACACAAAATTTATGCGTTAAGCTTAAAAAACGGCGGTGGGACAGGCGTCCAGCTGTCGTGTCTCAGATCATGACGTCTTCCTCTCGGCCTTCTTTAATAAGTCTATGTTTTCCTGAGTCTGACATCATTTAAATCAACTTAAAACACAATCGTGCCAACTGAAAACTCAAGTTACACACTCTCGTCTCACTCTGAGTGGACTCGTTGTCATGGTAACATATACACTTAGTGGTACTCTACACATGTGCGTAATTTTGGATCGGATTGCTTGTAGTGAGCATGTAAACTGAGATTTCCATCAGATTGCTGAGTAAAGTGCATATAAACACCTCAGTCTGAATCTGTACTCGGAATGTATTCAGTCGGACTGGCAAAAATCTTTGCATGTACACACAGCCACTGACAGTGTGACCTTTCAAATGAGTATAAAATGAACATAATCTGAAATGAACAACACACTCTAAGTTTAGTTACTTTGATCAACACTAAATGGGATTAGCTTGACTGGGATTTTTGCCAACTTACTGTAAAGCTTGCTCAGCTTAACAACAGTTGCTATGAAAAAGGGTATTTGTGGCTGGAGCATGGATAGGTCAATTGATTGACCCTGCCCTATGGCCTCGTATGGCCTTGTGGACCCCGCAGGCATATTCAAATGAGGACCTCAAGTGTTCCTAACTGAAAAGGAGGAGTTGCTGCGATGAATTTACTTCCTTTTTACTTCACCTGCTACCACCTCCTCCCCCAGGCTGTGTTTGGGCTGGGTCACCAGTAGTGACAAGGTCTTTTGGTGGACAGACCTTAAGCGATGATGTTATCACTCACACAGAATCACACAAGCGCAGACTCAGTCCTGAATCCTCAACTTATGCACACTTCAGAGTTATTTCTCAAGCTGGATCTGAGCGATTTACACTATTATCTGTTAAAGCTTCCTCTCGTGACGGCCGCTGTTGTAGTAAGACAATAACGCTCTTCACGGTTGATCTGATAAGGAAACACAAAGCCAAGAAAGTTCATCCTTTTATGAGCTCTACTTTCTTAAGAAACAAAAGAACTTAATGTTGAATTAATTACTTTAAAAGGAAAATATGTCATTATCTTTGGCTCAGTGTCAAGAATAAAAATCACGTTTTTACTCAAAAGAGAATCTGTACGGTTTCTTTTTTGTGATTTTCTAGAAAGAGGGAAAGAAATTGAATGAATTGAGATTCATGAAGAAGGTGTGCTCTCAGTTGCTTTTAAAAAACAATTTGCCTGCATGGATTTCATTATTTCATTAAAATCCCAAAGTACTTTTTGAGTGGGACTGGTTTCACTGTTTGGATGGCACTGGTTTTCTATGGAGAGGTAGGATGATGTAACTTATCTGTAATGTTTATGATGGCATAAGAAATTCTGGCATAAACTACAGGGATGGGAGTGCCTACTCAATAGAGAAGTCAAAACGTGTAGAAAACATGTCCAAACACTGAATTTAATCCTGTGAATTGATTAGGGCCCCAGATTAGAGGTGGGTGATTTGGCACTTTCATATTAAGCCACAACACACAATATGCAACATGATATTTTGTGACATTAATCATCTACTTAGCTGCACTAAGTGAACACAATGTATCATTAACTGTTATTTTGTACATTTTAATGTTCAGGTTGAGGTAGGGCAGTAAGTAACCGCTTAATTTGAGTCCCAAATACAAGTAAATGCTTCATTGATTCCCTCTATAATTGCAGAAAATCAGCAAAATTTCCTTTTCTATAGGATGTGCTTTAATATTTACTGAAATATCAATTCACATGGGAGTAATATCAGCTGAGGTAATAGCTACAGTTTGTTATATAGTAAGCAAATGCCACCAGGAGTTTTCCTGATGCAGGAGTACACAATTTGTCAAAAATACTGACATGGTTGAATTGGACAGGACTGAAATCACTAAGAGACTAAGAGATGTTCATTTTTAACAAATTTGAATATAACAAATATTTAAAAAAGGAGCAATAGCTGATGTATAATGGAACACACATTTTATTTCTCTAATAATAATAGTAGCATCGATATTTCTTAATCGAAAAGCCCACTCCCAACAGCATAGAAAAAAAAAGAAAAAACCCCACAAAAATCTTGAAAGCTATAATGAGTTCCAGAACAAAATTAAAAAATTACATTACACCCCATTTGAAACTGATCGTAAAAGAATAGAAAGTTAGAAGTCTGGATTTATTACTGTCATTTTGCTATACTTAAATTTTAAACTTAAATTTTGCTTGCTTAACGTAAAATGCATCATTAATGTACTACATCATTGATTACACAGTTTACTGAATGCATTACATTTACATTTCTTTTAAATTCTGCATTGACAAGTTCGAGTCTGATGTTTTTCTGTTGTTTCAATGTCAAAAAAAGACCACAAAAAGCAAATATGTAAAGGTTACAATACAATATTCAAAACAGGATCACACACACAACAATATCTTCATAACTTCTCATCAAATCATAATATAACATCTCTTCTTCTGTTTACAAACACAAATGCAGTTACATTCACTCTGTGCTGTGGGGGTAAAAGGGGGCAGTCGGCAGTCAATATTGTTTTTTCAGCTATGTGGAGCAGCAGTGTAGGTCAGTGGGCTCAGACTTCTCTTACAGCTTGGCCTGTCCCGCTGCTTTCCCCTGGGGTCCATTGATTGACCCACCCCCTCTACAATCACCCCCTCGGTGGACAAGGACAATGAAAGGGTCACCCTTAAACAGGGCCTTGTGGATTTGTTTTTGTTATGTGCACTTAAGAGACTGTTTTATTTACCTCGAGTCTGGAGGAGGGTGCTGGGTGAATTCAATAATAAAGCATCATCTTATAGAGTTTCAGTCAGAAGTTTGGACACAGTCATGGATTAACTGTAAAGACGTTTACAGTATGAAATAACACAAATGGTATTGTGTAGTGGCTAAAAAGTTTTAAACAAATTAGACCATCTCATTTTTTGATTCTTTAAAAGCAGAATTATTTTGTCTTGTTGCCGTTTCGCACATTCTTGGGATTCAGTCAAGCAGGTCCAAGAGGAGCCATCTGGGATGCTTGTCCATCAAGACTGAAGATATGCCTACGCTGAGACCTGCTGAAAATTACTTGTTGAGATGGTATTTTAAAATATAGCAATATATAGAAGAGCCACTTTTCCCAAAAATCCCATAATTCAGCTATTTTACCCCCAATTAGTTGCGTCCTGTTCAACCCACTAGGTCTGCCCCAGTCACACTATGCTTCTAAGCAGATGCTTCCTGTAAGTCTCAAACACACCATTCCATCTTTTCAAAATGACAGTAACTCAACGTCTAGACAGTTCAACATGCTTGGAGGAGAATGCTGACTGCCAGTTCTACTACTTTTTTGTGGATTTTTTTCCCCAATTTTCTCCCCAATTTAGTCATCTCCAATCCCACCCACTGCTTAGGACTCCCCCAATCACACAATACTACCTGTGGTAGGAGGGCGAAGGCTAGCACAGGCTTCCTCCGAGATCTGTGAAGTGCCATCTTTTCGAACTGCTGCTCACGCAACGTCATTGGACAGCTGAACACGCTCTGAGGAAAGCACCAACGGCCAGATCTGTTACATCACCTAACAGACGCCTGCGCTGACTAGCATTACGTTGAGTGATGGGAGGAGAAGGGGGGGCCATTCTACCCACCCAGACAGTGAGGCCAGTTGTGCTCTCCTGGTCTCCTGGCTATGGATGGCTGTTGCATTACCAGGGATCGAACTCATGGGAGGGGGCATCCCACCTGCCCTGAGAGAGAGAGGCCAGTTAAGCTTTCTTGGACTCCCAGCCACAGATGGCTGTGGCACCACCAAGAATCAAACTCATGATCCCCCAAGGATTATATGGTTGCAGCCACAGTTTGATGGTTTCTAAACAAAAGCTACTCATTGAAAGGTTCTTTAGAGAACCAGGAGTGGTTCTTCCATGACATTGCTCCAACAAACCCTATTTTTATTTTAAGGTGTGTAGATCAAAATGTCTATAAGATAAAAAACATACACTGAATCAGGTTTGTGTTGAAAGTTTGCTGCTACTGCATCTCCTCTTACTAAGCTATTTCATACAAATACACACTGGGCAAATACACTCTACATGAGAGTGTGGTCCTCACAGAGACGCTGCCAGTGTTCTTTCAGTGGATAAACAGGATAAACAGCACACAGCCACACACATGCTGACACAGTCAGTCTGGCCGTTTCAAAACAACAGACTCAGTTTGAGCACCGCACGTTGAGCCACGGTCTAGATTAGGGGTGGGCAATATGGGGATTTAATATTATGATACCTGAAGACATGACGCATAATACGTGTCATGATGTTTAGTTTTCTAGAGGGTAGCTAACAAGAATATAAATAATGAAAAGATGAATAATAGCAATGAACAGGGTTTTAATTGTGGCAGAAGTCTTAGAGAGTCACCTGATGGACAATCTGACTGCAGGTGACTTTGATACATTGATGAATACAAAATGTAACAATTTTTTACCTCAGCAGTTTTTTTTTTTTTCACAGATATTACCAGGCATGAGTCTTTTAGCCTTATTTCTGCCTACCTTTTCTCAGTAAATGAATTGAAATGTATTATTTAGGTAGTGAGGTTTAGTGGGTCCCATAAGAACTTAAAGCAAGTTACAATTCAGTTTGCCAAACGGTGTGTAAAATTGCAGTTATGTGTTGGTTATTGCGCAGAAAAATGTTTGCACAAAAAAAATCACATGATGTATTACACTAGTATGAACTTAGTATGAAATATGAGCCTAAAATAATAACTGTTTACTAACAAAAACATATTTGTTGGCGTATAGCATGCTAAATAACAGTAAATATTGTCTGTCTTCATTGCTGTTGCTGATTTTAAGTCAAAAGTATCTAAATTTTGGCTGCAGATTAAGGGTGTTTTTCACACTTGGGCCGTTCCAGTGTCTGAAGTAGACTCTGGTCGCTGAGTCACGGTTTCTTTTGCATATGCGAATACGACAAACAAACCCCAAACAGGCCCCAGAAACAAACCGAACTGAGACCGCTTGTACTGTGTTAAAGGCTCATGCTGGGCAAGCAACGCAGTTTTAAGCTGCTTTCACATTGTTAGTTCCTCTGGCCACCTGAAAGGTCAGATTTATCAGAGAACACTGCCAACTTTGCGGGCACTGCGCAGACCATGAGTGGTGTGAAAGGGGTCTGAGTTCTAATGGAGTCGTGGTCTGAACAAGAAGTGGTCTGAGGTCTTAAAGGACCAGAAAGAAAACTGAGTCCGCTTTATAATTCACTTACACTGTGAACACAAAAAGAACTGAGGCCATTTGCAGTTGGTTCCCTTTCAGGTTCACTTTAACTGAACTCAGTTCGGTTCTTTTAAAATGAACTAAGGTTCTAATGGGGAAGCGCAGGATCCCTCAGCACCCCTCAGTTCGAACACAGATGGTGGAATAATGGGCTAACAACCAATTAGCAGCTTCTTGACTGTTTTTACGGGTTGGTCTAAATCTGTGTTGTGTTATGAAGCATGCAATTTACCAGTGTTATACATATGTATACATATATGTGTGTATATATGTGTGTGTATATATATATATATATGTATATATATATATATATATATATATATATATATATATATATATACACACACACACACACACACATGTATATTTAAATGTATATACTGAGGGAGAGAGAGAGGGCGTCTGGTGGAGAAACACTGAGGAGGTGGGGAGGGGGGTCTTCCCACCTCTCTGTCTGAGTGGGCGCCTCTCTCTGCTCGTCTTTCTGATCTGGCAGCTTGAAAAAAAAACAAAACACTCTTTAAAAAAGGCTTTTACATTTCATAAGAGCCGCTCTTATGAAATCTCTCCTCTTCTGTGGCCTTCCAGCATTGGAACATGTGAATCGCTTGATAGCCTGGTTTGTGCATTATTCCCATGGTGCACTGCTAGAGTCTGTACCTGCCTCTGTTTGGCCTTGAGGGTGATACCACTGTGTGTGATTGTAAAGGACCAGTGATAGCTAATGTGCAAAACGCTTTCAGTGGAACAAGACACGATATACACTAACAGTCAGAAGTGGCTCCTCCTGACTGATTGAGTGTTTTTCACAACCTGAACACCAATCAAGCTTAAATGCTTGAAATGTTTACAGCATATGAAAATAGTGAGTATGTATTTAGTTGTTGAGGCTTCTGTTTTAATTTTTTTTTTCCTGACACTGAAAGTTGAATAGCTCAACTGCATAGACTATTCTCTGACTTTTGCATCGTACCATATAGCACCAAAAAGGGTTCCACTCAAATCTTAGAACCTTTTTTGTACTACCTAGAACGCTTTTTGCTCACAAAAGTAATTGAAAATATTTACTTGCTTTCACAGCCAGTTTTTATATTAAGTGATTCCCAGAGATTGACTTCAGTTGTCATGAACTCGAGGCCTAACAGTTGTTTGGACGATTGTTATTGTATTACAAGGTAATGTTACACTCACAGCCGGACCCCTGAAATCACTACTATTATGTATCATGTTTCCTTTTAAAGATATTAGTAGATCCTCACTGGCATATTAACATAGATCTTAATCAAATGGCGTGCTTGATTACTGCTGAAAATGATTTACTCACTGATGTTTATTACTTGCTCTTTTTAGCCTGGTCCTGAAGGCTTAATTCGATCCTGGCTTTTACAACACATCATTAAAGATTAAAAGACACAGGGAGAGTGCATTAGATGAGGACTGGCAATTAGCAAATATGTTTTGCAGGCTCTGATTTCCCTCAGGTTGGACTGCCTCTCTTTAGTGTATGTGTGTCTCCTTAGCAGCAGACAGGGCCGTCTGCTCCACACATGCACTCCCTCACTCTCTAATGAAACCTGTCTAATATCACTGCTACTGTGCTTCAGCCGCACTTGCACGGAGACAGATGTCTGCAGACACCTTAAGCATTCTTTCCCCTTTAAATAGCGATGGAAACGTGGAGGATCCGCACCCACATGTGCACCCACACCCGTTTCTCCCGCGACCTCACATCACAGAATTTATAACGACCTCTCGCTAAACAGGGCCACAAAGCCCACCTGCAGAGGCCTCTCGTGCGACCTCAGCTCAGCCAGGTCACGAAAGGTAAGAAGAGGTCAGCCACAGCACATTCCTGACCTGCGAGAGGTCATTCATTTGTTGCTTTTACAAATACACAGCCTGAGTTACACCGTCCCACCTTTGTTCAGTGCATCACACACATTGGATGGATAAGGAGGTACAGTAACAGCAGCTTAAAGTCAACATGAATCGGGGATCAGAACACATTGTTCATCCTTAACCTAAACTTTTTTTAGTTGTTCATTTTTCAAAGAGGTAGACAAGGTGAATTGGTTGTTAGCAGACTAGCATTTTAGCATCCACGTTGCTTTTCTTACACTTTAACATCTTTGTGTCCCATCCACAATTATTTCCTGCTCCGGTGTTGTGTTTTACTTGGAAATATGTTACATTAAGGACAAACAATGCGTTCTGAATTTCTTATTCATGTTGACAACATGACTGTGAGTTCTGAAGTCAGTGCAGTCAATGCATAGTTAGTTAAAGTTATATATATCTCTGCTGTCTGAACAAAACCTTGTATCTCCATTTTTGGTGTTTTTAATGTCTGAAAATGCCTGTTGTCCTTTATATTGTGTGTAAATTTCATGATGAGTGGACCAAAAGAAATGATCTAAAATGACTTGGGAAAATGTCTGGTTCCATTGACTTACATTAAAAGTAAAGTATGTTTTTTCCTTCTCTTGTAAAGTTGCCATTTTGGAGATATGAGGTGTTGTTCCAACTGTCAGCAGCTACAGTGACAGTGGCAAGGAAAAACTCCCTAAGAGTAAGAGGAAGAAACCTTGAAAGGAACCAAGACTCAAAAGGAGAACCCATCCTCTTCTGGTCGACACCGGATAGCAAACAACATTAGTATAAAGTATTATATACTTTAATAGTATTATAGTACAAAACAGGGAAAACAGGTAGAAATAATAATGAAGACTTAAAAAAAACGGGTTATCAGTAACATATATGTGTATGAGTGTAACTACCTAATGTGTGAGTCGGAGAGAACCCGCCTTGTAGCATCACAGCACAGCAGAAAACAGTGAAAATACTGCCATCTATTTAAACTACCTCAACAGTGTTAACATGAACTCGGGTTGCCAGTGTGAACGCACTGAAATAGCTCATAAGTTACCAACAGGAGCAGCATGTAGACACAGCTGGAAGTGGAGGTGACGGTGGGTGTTCTTGCGCGATGACAGGTCAGGGTGGTGGGAGGGGGTGGGAAAACATGCTAAGATATTGTTGGCTAGTATAATTTTCCCTGCTGCTAGGACACAATGACACAACCTAAACTCAGACATTGTGTAGAGGCAGGAAAAAGCCCCTATGGAGAAACAAGAGTTTTGTCCTTTGAATGATAAAACACACATGATTGAGGACAAGGTAAAAAAGGTCCATACTGATTTCAGACTGACTATGTAAAAGCTTTGTCTGGCTTTAAACCTGTAGAACTTGTTAGCCATGTATCCTTTCGCATGCTAACAAGCCAGCTAACAGAGGACAGAGATTAAGCTGTATAAGCTGTCATGTATAACAGTTGAAGTAGTTTGTAACTCAAAGCCGAGCAAATTGAAAGTTATGGTTTTTGAAATGTTAGAGGGGAACTCAACCAATTTATTCAAATTTTCTACATAATTCAATGGTTCAATGTAAACAAAGTCATTCAGAGTGTTTTGTTGTGAAATGCTTTGTTGTATAGAAACTTCTGAGTCAGAATTTTTGATGTTGATGGTAACAGGAACCAGACGTCTGAGAAGATTTACTGCCTCTGGAAGCTCCCTCACAGAGAGTCATTGCATGAAAGAGTTATGAATTTGCTGCCTGATGCCTGACACATTGTTTTAAGACAGTTTTGTGGTAAAATGTAGGCCTACAATGTCTTGTTAATAATTTATTTTAATCCATTCATGGTGGAGGGATACATGCAGGGCGTCATAAGTCAAAGCAGTCCCCAAAGAAAACTCAGATTTATTACTGTTACCGACATTATCATCATATAAAACTCAGAAGACACACGTAGGTTCACTGCTTTTTTTGCATAGTAAACAAAATGGCTGTATTTGTGTTGTAGACATGACGTTTGGTTCCTATCACCACCACTGTAAAGAAGTCTGAGTCTGTAAGTTTCTGTACAGTGAACCATTTCACATTAAACCACTCTGAAAGCCTTTGTTT